>NW_026892578.1:11830000-13267146 GCF_033815535.1 Pezoporus flaviventris
GGTCCAGGTAAGAGTTTGTACTATGTGGTATCCAGGGAAGCCCAAAGCATTTTCTTTCCTTCTGACTTAGAAGGAAAAATGAAAGACCCTAAAACCCAGGAATAAAAATAAATGTTTCTTCATTCATAAAGATATTTAAATTGCATCTTCACAGCAGTTTCCCTGGGACCAAAACAATTAGGGTATTCAAAAAATGAAGTCCTTACAGTGACTTAATTGTTTTTAAAGTTAAGATGGCATAACATTCCTACGTGCATTACATATGTGCCATTTCCTTTAGAACAAGGAATGTTACAAAACAAGACAAAGAATCCCTTCTCCATAAATGCATATGAAACTGCCATACCATATGAAGTTAAGGCTTTTACTGTCACACAGTCTACACTAGGATATCTATGATTACATGAAACATTAGTATTATGTGTCATAATTGGATTACTTTGGACAAAATGTAACAATACATGGTAACAAAGCATCCTCAAAAAGCCATATTTACCATGCCATTCTAAAAAAACAACCAGCAAAGAATTCAGCCAGGAATTGATGTCAGACTCCTGCCTTAAGATTAAGAACTTCATGTTCAATTATTGTTTGTTACTGAGATACTAAATACATGCTGTTTTCCTGTCTGTCCTTATTCAGCATTTACATGCACCTTTGTCACCTTCAAACCGGCTTTATTTCACCTAACTTTAGACATCTGGAAAACAGTTCTCTAGTGAAAGGCAGGCATCTGGGCTTCGTCTCAGCTGGGGTGGACAGAGAAAATAAAGCACCTGCAGAAGGCAAGTTATGTCACTTTTTCTAGGAGGGCATATTTTGGAGTGCTAAGCGTCTGTTGACCACAGACTTAGGGTGTGACTAGCTGAGGTTGGATCCCTAACTTTTGGTAATTAGTGAGAAGAATTCACTGTAGTAACTAAAAGGTATAAATGTATGTGCAAGAGCTCAGTCATGACACTGTATAGTTGATGTTCCTGCAAATGAAAATATAATACCAAAATATGATTTCTGAGTGTAGGTGAGAGATTCAAAGCCAGTCCTAACTATATATATCAACATTTACTCTTGAAATAGAGCAATGCCCACCAACTTGCTGCTTTGGGTAGGCAAATTTTAATCTTCTCCTATGGCCCTGGTGTAGTTTTATATTCAGTTGCTATGACACCAAAACCCAGAGAACCATGAACTGAAGCACTCAGTCTCATACCCCAGTCTCCTCACCATAGCAGAGCTGCAAAACGATATCAGGACTCAGCACAGCTGGAAGAAGCACATTTGTCCAGGTTCTCTGTTCATGTCTGCACATCTGGAAATATGACTACTGTGATACTAGTGTTAATGGACCTCCAAGATGTTAGCTATTCCAACAGTATCGTCACAGCCTTTCTGGAAAACATGTACTGTCGCAATAGCTTTTGCCTAGGAAAACAAAGATATAAAATTGCTATAAATATAGCAATGCTACATATATCTGTTTGGAATGTCAAAAAAAGAGAAGATAATTTAATCTTTATTTCAAATTTTAATGACTTTCCATAAAGCCTTAACATTTTGGATACACCCTGTGTTTACCATACTGATGTATTTATAAATAATCTTTTTTACCTCTTAGTCTTTGTTTTGCTAGCAAGAACAAATAGCCACGCATAAGATCAACTCTTCATTACCTTTAATACTCTTTCAGCATTCTCCTGCACCTGCTGTCCTTTTTCTCAAATGTACTTTTAAAACAAGCTGAGTATGGCACTTCTGATCAGATCTTATGCTTTCTGCCTTTCTACCTGTCTCTATTGGAAATGCTCCAGTCAATGTATCATAGGATCCCATTTGCATTTCCACCTGAAGACCCTGAAACCACAGAAATTCTAGTGACCCCTCAGAACTTCTTCACTTCTCTGCCTCTCCCCACTTTAAGGTACCTTTACGTGACAAGCCTTGGAGCATGAAGTGCTCAAGACAGGAACTTCTTTTGATACAGAGCATATGTGCTTAATTTTATAGATGGTATATCATTCCATCAGCTTCAGTTAGCTTTGTAGTATCTTGGCCTATCTCCTCAGTCTATAAATAAATAATGACAGTTTTATAAATAAATCAGTTTCTAACCAGCTGAAACTGTGTTATCTTTGTAAATTTTACCAATCAATACAGCAGCGTGAATGACAGGAGCAGGTTCTGCCTTTTATGAAAATCTGGTATAACAATAAATAAATATAGTTACATGGGAGAACCACACAAGTATTTTGATGCATTAGCATAAAATACTTCATACGGCATTTCAGAATATGCCCAAACCAGTTACTTCCACTGTAGACCAGCAAGCGTTTTTTAGTTGGCAGTTCAATGTTCTTCCAGTGTAAATAGATGATCAATCATTTTCCGTTGTTACTGTTTTAAAGAATAGTTTGAAACCCAGTTCACAGTGACTGCTCATACTGTCTGCTCTTTTTGTTCTCTTATCAACACAAGTTTTAATATTAAAAACGTGCACTGTTTTCATCTGGCTGCTGGAAGCTGCATGTTGGGCTCTACTGTAACTTCTGAAGTTCTTGGTTGGTAGGAGAGTGCAGGTGCAAGCTTGCAGAAGAGACCAAAACTCTGTAAAGGCAGGAAATAAAGAGTGTACTAGTCTATTCAGGGAAAAAAATTATAAACACTGAAGTGGAGAAAAGCCATTCCCATGCTGAGAATTATTGTACCGCAATGTAGAGCTTGTGGGAAGACGTATTTGAATTTTACTTACCTTTCTTACTTACAGGAAGCTTACAGAGAGCTAAACTCCAGTGTCTTTTTTGAAGCCTAATGCAGGGCAGAAGCATAAGGCAGCGTGTCTCTACTGTTCTTGCATCAAGACATCCGGACGTGTCATTTTTCTACAAGACGTGATATGAACAATGCTTGATTTTAATTAGTTGCCACAAACTAGCCTTACCATGTTTCCATCACAACGAGGGCTCCGTTCCTCCAAGTCTTTTTTCCGGCACAGGTAGAGAGGTCCCAGGGTGGTACCACCGCCAGGCGGTGGACTCGAGCTCTGCCCATCAGCTGTCCACCGTTGGTGGGTGGTGAGCACCCTGTGCGAGGCCTGAAGCCAACGGCCCCTTCCACCCGGGAGGGAAGCACGGCCAAGTGCGATCGCCGAGGGGAGATCGCCGGGAGCGGGGCGAAGAGGCCTTTGCTTTCTCCAGTTTTGCTTCGGAGGAGGACCCTGGGCTGCAGTCTTCCTGCAATGTTCAGGGTGCTGCTCTCCGGCTGGGCAGTAGCCGCGTCTCCCACACCGGGGCTGCCCGTCCCCTCTCCCAGCCGTGCCTCTCCCTGACGAGCAAGCCAGGGGAGGGCACCCCCTCAATGCCCGACCCCCTGCCCTCCGTTCCCGCCGCCGCCGCTGCGGTGGCCCTGCGGGGAGTCCCGCAGCGGCGTGAGGGCAGCCAGACCCTTTCGGCCCCCCGTCCCGCTTTCGGCGGTCTCGGGGTGGATCCAGCGGGCGGCGCTCGCCAGGTCCGCCGCCGCCTGCGCCCTGCGCTACCCCTCAGGAGGGGGAGACGTTGCCGGCGACGGGAGAAACTCCCTGCTGCACCCTCCGCCTTCCTCAGCCCCCCCATCCCCACCGCCTTCCTTCTCTGGGGATACTGCAACGAGGCAGCGGGCGGCGGATCGCTGCCGCCTCCCGCTCAGCAGCTTCCCGGAGCGCTGCGGGGCCCGGGCGGAGGGCAGCCCTCCTGACCGGCAACCTCCTTCGCCCTCCCGATTCCTTGAGTTACATCAGGGAGGGGGCAAGGCGGCAGCGAGCGGGGCGGCGGGGAGGGGAGAGCAGAGAGCAGAGGGGGAGGGCTGCGCGCTGATGAGTGCTGCTCCTGCGAGATGCTGCACGCCCAGCTCCCAGCCGGAGGGGGGTAGCAGCCTCTGTCTCCGCCGGCTCCTGCTGTTGCAAGGGCTGTTGCTGCCGCTGGACGCAATCTTCTCCCGGCATGGAACTGCTTCTATCGTCGCCGCTGCTGGAGTGAGCGAGTGTGACGGGCAGAGCTAGCCGGCTGCATGGATGGATGTGTTTAGCTTTGTGAAGATTGGGAAGCTTTCCGGGTAGGTGTTTGCCGCCGCCACTGCTGCTGCTGTTTCGCGACCGGCAGGCGTCCCGCGGCTCCGGGCGCTGCCCCTGCCCGGCGGAACAGGGGGTGGGTTGCCCGGTGTGGGGAGCGACCGAACCGCGCTCAACTTCCTGGGCAACGGGGCTCGGGGTGGGGTACTGGGCTGTCGCTGCCCCGGCGCTGCCGGGGCCGGTCCGAGTGGTTGCTTGCCTTCTCCCTTCCTATCGGATAAACGTGCGGGTCCCGCGGCGGTCGCTTCTTGCCGCGGTGCGGCCGCAGTTGGGTGAGAGCCGTGCCCGCCTTGGGAACAAGGGCGTAAAGGGGTGACGGGAGCGGTTCTGAGAATGCAAAAGAGGCAACGAGAGCCGGAACCAGGGCGGCATGAGGGGGGAATGGTGGTGGTTTGAGGTGTGGTGGCCGCGTTGCCTCCGCGGGTGCGGAGAGGATAGCTGTCATTTGCCGAGGAGGGGGGTCGAACTTCTGGGGCACCGGGGCACCGGCTGACAGCGCCTTGCCGCTGGTGAAGGGGCTCGCCCGGCCCCTCCGCTTCCCTCCCGGGGTACGCGCTGCCTCGGACGGTGAAATCGTACCCGTAATCTTAACGGTGCCCCTCTGCCGTTCCACGCGGTGATGGGCTCTGGGGCACGAGTGGGTTTGGCGTCCCTTATGTCCTGCTTGTAAGGCATGTACTTCTCGTTGTGTAAATGAGCGGTTGGTTAGGATTGTTTTTGCTTTCCGAATGAATATGCCTTTTAATGGCCTCGGAGTTGAGGTCTCAATCCGTAGACTGTTGCATTTGCAGCTGGTGGCCAGGCCTGAAGCTGCATAGATGGATCAAGAGGCACAGCAGTCCTCGTTGAACGTGTGCTCACCATAGTTAAATGTGACCAGAGGAAGCCCCTCTCAGTAACAGGGAAATCGTGCTTTATCTCGAAAGTGTGTAGTATAAAAGTATTCAAGTCTCAGGATTTTTTTCAGGGTGCTGGTGCAGGTAATCTTCCTAAAGGATTTAGCTTTGATCACAGTAACAAGAAGTGTTTCAAATTCTTATGATTCAGTGGTTCCTACACCATAGTTACCGTATCCTTTTCTGTTCATGAAGCACATATGAGTCTGGAATTGGGTGCTGTACAAAAGGGAGAGAGGCCTTGTCAAGGAAATACAAAAGCTGGCTTGCTCCAGTGGCGCTCAGGTAGGGAGCCTGTCAAAATGACAGATGATCTTTAAAAAACAAATACAGCATTTGTTACAGAACTTACACAGCGCCACAGGTGCAGGCGTGGCCTTTATCCCCCCAAATTCCCACCATTGCACCTGGCTGTGATTACAGCTCTGCTCATGGCGATGCCAGTACAGAACAGCTGCTATCATTCAAGCACATCATTGTCTCATCCTGCTCACAGCAATTTTACACCATGTGACAGCTACAACACTAGCAGCTTGCTTGGTTTTCTTTGGGTCGTCTTACCGGCCGATACCGCTAGAGCTGCAGCAGCAGTAAGTACAGGGGAAACTTTGACAAGAAGAAAAAAACGCTCATACAGATAAGGAGCAGGTAATGTAGAATATTTATTTCCAGGTAACTGAATTACTTGGCTTCTCCTATTTGTTTGGAAACAGTGTTTTAGGAAAGGTCCCAGATTTTTGTGTCTCGTTTGAGCTAGAATCAAGGGTAGAGAAAGGGATGTGCTGCTTAGAGATGTTACTATGTAAGGTACGTGGCAGTTTTTACACACATGTATATATTGTAAGTTTTGGTCTTTGTTAGTGTGTATAAATTCTGTAGCTTTCTACATACTTGAAGATGCTGCTGTTGCCAATGATGAGATTTCTATTTAACTAAAGGCGGATCATACTATTTCTCCAGAAGAACCTGGAAGTTCTTTCAGAAATCCCAAGTTTCAAAGCTTGTATCTGGCTTCACTTGATTAAAGGATGAGAAGTACTTAGGGACTGATTTTGTCTTGTAGATGGCAGTAAATCATTTCTGTACTGAGCCCTCTTTTTGTTCCTAATTTTCTGGTTAAAAGACCTAATAGTTTACATAGGACTTTACTTGCTGTTTCCTTGGTAACAGCCAGGTATCTGTTCCAATTTTATGAGAGCTTCATGGAGCAGGCAGGTTCTAATGTATATCCCACTTTTAATCACTCTGTGTTTGGGTTGAAAACCAGTTTGTCTGAAAATGCCGGTTCCTTCTCTGCTGTTAGAAAGAAGGCCTTCCTGAAAGAAAGGAGTGAGGTGGTAAGCAGTAAGTGGGAGTGCGATCTCACAGGCACATAATCTACAGAAATGCACTTGGCTGGTGCTGAACTTTTTATGACTTTTTAATGGTTTTCCTTTTTTTTTTTCTCCTAATTTTACTTTGTTGTGCATTCAGATCTCATTTTAGGTTGCAAGTCGCTATTACGTTTGTAGTCTGCAGCCTTGATTCTGCAGGCAGTGGCACAGATAAACTCTGTTATGCATGGCTACTTAAAAGGATACTTCTTAACGTCACTGTATCATTTTAACTGATATGGTGAGAATTTAAATTTTGCCTTGATCAATTAATGTATAAGAGCAAAAGCTCTTATACAAAGCTCTTATCTAGGATAAACTTAAGATGGGGTATAAACTTTTAGAAGGTGGCTACTGGATATAAAATTCTACATAGTGTATGTAAAACATTCTTATGTTTTAATTATCTGTGCAGCTTTTTTATATGATACCTCTGTGTGTAGGGTCTTTTAGAGACTCACTTATGCAGCAACTTCAGCAGTTTTCCACAGTTGCTGGGTGAGCGGGGAATATGGGCATAATCTGGAAATGGGATGTGTGCAGAAATGAGAGAAAACACTAGACTAGTTTTATGACAGATGTGGTCTATGGTAATCTTTTTCTTTCTTAGCCTTTGTAGATCATTATGCATCAGATATAGATGCTTCATGGTAAGGGTTCTGTTGATTTCTAAAGATTGGAGATACCCATCTGACACTGAAAACAAAAATATTGTATAGTAATACCGGTTGCACTTTCACCGGTGTAGCCTCTCTCCCAACCCCTTTTTGGAAATTCACCAACCTAGTAATGGTCTGATATAATTGTTTTGGTATAAATATTGGGGCCTCATTCTCTGGAGAAGGAAAAAACAGCAAACAACCCTTTTCTTGTAGTGAATTTCCAAGTATAGGAATGATTGACAAGCCATGCTTAACTGATCAGTACTCTGATGTGAAGCTGTAAAAGGCAGGTGAATAGTTCTGTAGTGTGAGCTGCATAAGCATGTGTGGCATGTGGTAGTGTCTGTAATTTGGCAGGGAGGATCAGTACAATAGATAAGGTGCACATGAAACCTGCCAGATTAGGTTGGATCAGAAGTCTCTCTTGCCTGATATTCTTTCTTAACTGCTTTTAGCAGCTGCTTGGAGAAAAAGTAGAATGAGCACAGGTATGAAGTGGTGATATGAGTGTAGGTATCGAGAGTGGAGAAAGTGCTGAATATGAAATGGAGTGTTTTCAGATCAAGGTAAATCTGTGTAAAGGGCACAGTGCCAAGTTTCTAGGCTATACTGGACAGATGAACTATGAAACAGTAGGTCTGAATAAAGAATGGAGGTTAGCAACAGTTTAAGCCTGTATTCATAGAATATATTTTTAGTTAGAAAATCTGTTTATTGGGAATGGCTGTTCTCATGATGTCTGTAGATGTTAGTCCTATTTCAAAGCTTTCATAGCAGGATATAAAACTTTAATATGGAAAGATGCTTTAACTAGATACCACCTGAATGTGACTGAGTGGGGTAGTGACCCTTCAGAGTTGGGATGTACAGCTCCTGTAACAGTGCCAAGTAACGTTAGATAAAAAATAACGTGACTGTCCACATGAGTGGCCATCAGTCTGTAAGCTGTGGCAATACTGGTAAGGGTAGGTTGGACATCTCTGTCACACAGTTAACTTTGCGGGAGAAGTTCTGAGCTCATCCAAACCATTTGTCACCAGAAAGGAATCCTACCCAAAATCAGGGCTGCAGTATGGGGTTGGAAAGTGGAAATCTGCACTACCTCATTAAAATTAATGGAGAGTTAGCCCTGTATAACAAACAGAAGGATACCAGCAGGACTCGGACCTGTCCTTAACAATGATGCTAACTTGTGGAAAGTGGTAGGTAAATTTATCATACCTGGATCATATCTTTACTTTTCTGCTTGTATTTTGCATTGCCATCATTATTGTTGTTCAAATGTATTCCTTTAAAAACTGGATGTGAATAGCCGTATCTGTACCTTTTGGAATCAGCTTTAAAACAACAGCAGAACAGTCCCATAATCCTGCAAGCTCTTCTATTCAGAGAGCATTAAAATATGGTGGTTTTTTTTTTTTTCCTGTGATGATGCTAAACCTGAGCCCGAGTTTCTCACTGAGGAGGAACCTCTTACAAAGTTCTTTATCATTGGACTGGATAAATTTTCCATTTTTGCCTCTTATCTTTCCATAGCTGAGCATCTCTAATTGAGTAGATTGACTTGATACCTGCCGAAACATTTGGGCTTTTGGGTTCTTACTGCTTATTAAAGTGACGCATGTCTAAACAGACTCCAATTTTTGAAGTCTTCTTCTTGTGTTTTTCAGCCTTTGCAGCCCTGTACTCATCTTGTTCTCTCCAGATACTCTTTACATGTCCTGCCAAACTGGTGTGAAAGGTTCTCTCCTAGATCTGTCTTCAAATCTAACAAACCATAAGCTGTGTTTGTAGATTCTGAATATTTGGTTCTGCTTTTTACAGGGAATAAGGTTGCTTGGCTCCATGGTTTAGTTATTTTTATGTGGCCAAGCAGATGCACATTTCCAGATTTAAGGTTCTGAGGTAAGTCAGTCAGTCTGTTTAATTTTTTTTTAATTTTTTATTTTTTTTTAGGACTTTGAGAAGATTTTGGGATGCTTATCTCTCTTTAGTTTATCAGCATAGCATCTTTCTTTCCCTGTGATTTTCCTTGTCATGTTTTTATTTCACTGTGATGTTTAAGAAGCCATCCTAATGCAGAGACAATTAAAAATGTGCTTAAGTTACTGATGCTATTTTACAGATAACTTTTAGAACAATTTTTATGAGTACCCTTTGAAATGACAATATCATAGTTGGTAAGACATTTTCAGTATTTACAAAAGACTGTGTCAGTAAGAAAGCCTATGATTATCCTTTTTTATGCCTAAAGGAGGTAATTGAATTCTGAAAAGGATTTTATTATACTGGATGATAATTCAAATAACCATGAATTAAATTCACCTTTCTTTTTTTTTCTTGAGGACTGCATTACATTTAGTGAAATATTTGTCTATTCACATTAATATAAGAGCTTTACCTTTTCTTATTTGTCTGTTTTGTTAGCTGGCACGTAGCACAATAGACACATGCTTTAACATCTGTAATGTTAGTAATGTTGTATGTCATAACACAGCAGTTTAGAGATTTATTAAAATGATTCCTTATATTATGAACTGTTCTAAACTTGTCAAGTGGCCAGTGAATGATGATGCAATTCTGCTAAATATGTATGTTCTCTAAATGCTGTCTGCCTAGTGATACAGTGCTTCAAAGATGTAACCAGAAATAACCTTGTCTCTGGAAATTTTTGAGAAAGTATGAAAAAGGATTCCACAATTAATGCTTTTCTTTCTCCCTCTTGTATTAATTCCAAAGATGGATTGCAGACTTTAAGAATGGGTGCTCTGATTTAAGAGCAATCATAACACATGCAGGTTCAGTATAATAGTTTCATTTCTAGAAGGTCTGGTCTTTGACTTGCTTTTGTTTTCAGTCTGTGATGTCAAATCCCTAGTGACATGGTTGTATCAAGAATCTTGGTGTAGTTTCTTTTTTAATCATAGCTTGCATCAGTGTCCTTGTCTGTTCACATTTAAGTCAATCTGTTAATATTCTCATATGGTTTGAGACAACAGATAGAAAAGGTGGGATTTTTTTTCTTTCTTCTATATTTTTTGCGGGTACCAGGAAGAGCCTGAGGTGTTTTATAGTTTTTTCTTTAGGGTGTTTTTCTTTCTTTTTTTTTTTTTTGGCTTGTTTGTGATTTTCTTGGTGGGTTGGTTATGGTTTTTTAAGAAGCCTGCCTATCTTTTCAGTCTGACGATTCATGTATGAAATTCCAGTTAAATTGAAAAAAATTCCTTAACCATAACAGTAATACAAAATGAGGGCGTGTTTCCATATTTTACAGCATTCTAGGTCATTATGGAAGTGGACCAAGCTGTTCGTAGAAAATACAAACCGTAACCTGAAACAATGAATAGATAGTGCTCTTAGCTCTTCTGGTGATGTGACAGAGAAGGGGTATTTTATTGCTCTGGACCACTCTTTCAAGTAGTTATGTCACTATGGAAACTTCATATCTGTCTGGTGTGATGAACTGAGTAAGGTCATCTAAAAGCTACCATCACCTGTAAAATGAACCATTATCTGGGAAGGGTCTGTAACAGCTGAAGACAAGTAATGCAAAAAATCAAATGTGAGGAAGGAAAAAGTAATTCTGGTTTCCATTCCTACATACTGTGTCATGTACAAGTAGCTCTAGTAAAGCTCTATTAAACCAGATGAGACCATCCAGGTACAAGAATTACTCATTTTCAAGAATGTTTGCACGTAACCTATTTAGGTCTACTACGTTATGGAAACTTTTAGTGCTGATAAGGTATCTGTTTAAATATTGTAAGGACATGCCTTGAACAGGAATGGACTTCTGATAATATGAAATTGCACTTAACGCTGCTTTTTATATTTATGAGTTATTGTGATTAAAGTTTTCCAGGTACCTTGAAGAAACTTGTGAACTCAAAAGGTTGTATGTTTATTGACGGCATGTTTGAAGACTTTTAAAAGAATCTGTGAGACCCAGTTTCTGATAATTTTTCTATTGGCTAGAGATGAAACAAATAACAATACCAATCGTATGAATTTCAGCAATTAATTGCACGTTAAAATACTAGGAAATTCAACACTACTTAAAATCTAAAGATGTGAAAGTACATTGGAACTAGAAATGTGAAGTACTCCAGGACTCCTTTCTGACCTAAATCAGGACCTGGTGTTGTAGAAGTCTCTACTGGTATTCCTGTAGTTCAGATTCTATAGAAACTATAGAACCAGGAATTTATTTTCAGTATTTTAAATTTCTGGTTTTATAGAAATTATTTTTGTTGGTTTTAATGACCAATGAAGAAGAACTTAACGATGTTTTGAATGGCTAAGAACACCCTGAAGAAGTAGAATGAGTTTGGTAGTGGGTAATGCCAGGCTGCACCCTATTAAATAATTTTCACTGATGACTTAAAATAGGAAAAGGATGTGGTAAAAAGCTGATTAGTATATTTGAAGTAAACTCCTTTGTGAGATTTATTGCTTGGGCAAAAATAACTTCCTTTGATGTTAAGGAAAACAGTTATTGACTTGGGTGTTTTCACAACTGGTTTAAGAGTTAATAGCTTGTTGTGGTTTAACCCCAGCCAGCAGCTAAGCACCACACAGCCTCTTGTTCACTCACTCCCTAGCAGGATGGGGAAAAGAGAATTGGAAGCATAAAAGTGAGGAAACTTGTGTGTTAAGAGCAGTTTAATAATTTAAATAAAAGAATAATAGCAACAATAATAGTAACAATTTGTAATGAAAAGGAAAGAGTAACAGGGAGAGAAATAATGCCCAAGAAAGGCAAGTGATGCTTACCATGACTGACCGATGCTCAGCCAGTTCCTGAGGAACAGCCTCCAGGCCCACCTTCCCCCCAGCTTTATATGCTGACCATGATGCCATATGATGTGGAATATCCCTCTGGTCAGCTGGCCTCAGCTGTTCTGGCTGTGCCCCCTCACAGCTCCTTGTGCACTCCCAGCCTCCTTGCTGGTGGGGTGGGGTAAGGAGCAGAAAAGTCCTTGGCTTTGTGTAAACAAAAGCTCAACAAAAGCTAAAACATCCCTGTGTCATCAACACAGCATTTCCAGCACAAATCCAAAACACAGCCCCATACTGGCTACCATGATGAGAATGAACTTAATCCCAGCACATAGCTTTAGATGAAACACTTGAAATTGTCAGTGGGGATTGAATGCAAGCCTTTTCATTTTAATTATTATAAAGCTAGTGAGGGGAATTGCTGGGTATCAATTTTAGCAATGAGAATTTGTGGAGATAAGGTTCTGGAGAACAGATGGATATCTTGCAGAACTTTGAGAACCATTGGTAAGAAGATTTGCATGGAGAATATAAGGAAGGTGGAGAAGACAAAGAAGGAATATCTGTATGCTAAACTCAAGTGTTGGGAATGAATCCTTTTATGATCTGGTTCTTGTTAAAGTGTATTTTTGGATTCTGCTTGAGATTTTTGAAGCTTTAAGGGAAAGAGACTTGGGATATTGGAATGTATTATGACTTTTTTTTTTTTAAAGATACAGAAAGTGTGTATGTGTGGATTGATGAAAATTACTTTAGTGATTTACATTAACAATCAAAAAGGCTAATAACGCGTCCCTTCTGTTCTTCAGAATTTATTTCTGTATGTGTTTTTTGTTTGTTTCGGGGGAGTGGGGGAGAGAAGACATAATTCTTGAAAATAACCTCATTTAGGAAGAAAATGTCAGATGAGTATTTGTAAAATTTTGTAGTACTGATTGTATCCCATTTACGATGAAGATTTTCCAGAGGTTTATTGTTCAGTTGAACTATCAGCCTTTCTTGTGTTTACACATTTATATAAAATACTCTTCTGGCATTATGCAGTCTATAAGTTTTTGCTTACCTTGCCTATAGATTTTGCAGTTTCTCTGTTTGTTTTTAATCTTGAATTTGTGGTTTTATTACTCTTGATTTGGCAGTACTCTTATGTTTTGAGAGCAAAATGCCCATTATTCTATGGCAGTAAATGCTACCAGAAGCACTAACAGTTGCATCAGCCATGTAGAACAAGCTAGACGTGTTACAAGTCATAGAATCATTAGGGCTGGAAAGGACGTTAAGATCATCTAGTTCCAACCCCCCTGCCGTGGGCAGGGACACCTTACAGTAAAACATATCACCCAAGGCCTCGTCCAACCTGGCCTTGAACACTGCCAGGGTTGGAGCATTCACAACCTCCCTGGGCAACCTATTCCAGTGCCTCACCACCCTCACAGGAAAGAATTTCCTTCTTATATCCAATCTAAACTTCCCCTGTTTAAGTTTTAACCCCTTACCCCTTGTCCTATCACTACAGTCCCTAATGAAGAGTCCCTCTCCAGCATCCCTATAGGCCCCCTTCAGATACTGGAAGGCTGCTATGAGGTCTTTGTGCAGCCTTCTCTTCTCCAGGCTGAACAGCCCCAACTTCCTCAGCGTGTCTTCACGTGGGAGGTGCTCCAGTCCCCTGTTCATCCTCGTGGCCTTTCTCTGGACTTGTTCCAACAGTTCCATGTCCTTTTCATGTTGAGGACACCAGAACTGCACACAATACTCCAGCTGAGGTCTCACAAGAGCAGAGTAGAGGGGCAGGATCACCTCCTTCAACCTGCTGGTCACACTCCTTTTGGTGCAGCCCAGGATACAGTTGGCTTTCTGGGCTGCAAGTGCACACTGCTGGCTCATGTTCATTTTCTCATCAGTCAAAACCCGCAAGTCCTTCTCCTCAGGGCTGCTCTGAATCCCTTCTCTGCCCAACCTGTAGCTGTGCCTGGGATTGTTCCTACCCAGGTGTAGGACCTTGCGCTCATGAGCTGGCATCAGCCCACCTCACAAGCATGCCAAGGTCCCTCCGGATGGCATTCCTTCCCTCCAGCATATCAACCGAACCACACAGCTTGGTGTCATTGGCAGACTTGCTGAGGGCGCACTCAATCTCACTGTCCATGTCAGTGATGGAGATGTTGAGCAGGACCGGTCCCAACACCGATCCCTGAGGGACACCACTCGTTACTGGTCTCCAGCCGGACATTGAGACATTGACCACGACTCTTTGCATGCGGCCATCCAGCCAGCTCTTTATCCACCGAGTGGTCCATCCATCAAATTGATGTCTCTCCAATTTAGAGACAAGGATGTTGTGTGGGACAGTGTCGAACGCTTTACACAAGTCCAGGTAGATGACAACATCTGCTCTACCCCTGTCCATCAGTTCTATAGCCCCATCACAGAAGGCCACCAAATTGGTCAGGCAGGATTCCCCCTTAGTGAAGCCATGCTGGCTGTCACCAAGCACCTTGTTGATTTGCATGCGCCTTAGCATGCCTTCCCGGAGAATCTGCTCCAAGATTCTGCCAGACACAGAGGTGAGACCGGGTCATCCGTTTTCCCCTTCTTGAAAATGGGGGTTATATTTCCCTTTTTCCAGTCATTGGGAACTTCACCTGACTGCCATGATTTCTCAAATGTGATGGCCAGTGGCTTAGCAACTTCATTTGCCAGCTCCTTCAGGACCCGTGGATGGATCTCATCAGGACCCATGGACTTGTGCACGTTCAGATTTTTAAGATGGTTTTGAGCCAGTTCCTCTCCTACAGTGGGCCCAAGGTCTTCATTCTCACAGTCCCTGCATCTGCCTTCCAAGACTTGGGTGGTTTGGTCAGAGCCTTTGTCAGTGAAGACCGAGGCAAAGAAGTCATTTAGAACCTCAGCCTTCTCCAAATCCTGTGTAGCCAGTTCTCCTGAGAGCTTCCTGAGGGGGCCTATGTTCTCCCTAGTCTGTTTTTTATTTGCTATGTACCTGTAGAATCCCTTCCTGTTATCTTTAATACCCCTATCCAAGTTTAATTCTAACTGGGCCTTAGCTTTCCTAACCTGGTCCCTAGCTTCCTGGACAACATCCCTGTACTCTTCCCATGCCACCTGTCCTTGCTTCCACTTATTATAAGCCTCTTTTTTCAATTGAATTTTCCTCAGGAGCTCCTTATCCATCCAAAGAGGTCTCCTGACCCTCCTGCTGCACTTCCTTCTTGTTGGAATGCAACCCAACCAGAGTTGGGTTGCATCAAGTCTGAGCTGCATGTATTCCACTTGTGTGGAGTATTTGACTGAAACAGAGCAGTAGAGAACTGGAGAAATAGTCCCTATCTAAGAAGATTAGTAGCACCAGGATGCTTCATATCAAGAACCTGAATCCCTCAACAATGTCACTGACTTTGGCTTGCTTTTAATGCAGCTATCACAAGCCTGATTTCTTGAAGCATCAATAAAAGGAGCATAAGAGAGCGGAGATTGCGGTTGCACAGAACAGTCCACTCCAATGATGCTAAAGTTAATCTTTGCTTATGACGTTAGGCCTTTATCCCACAGAGAATGGAAAGTTACTCTAACATCAGCTTTAAGGCCTTGCCTACTCTAGAAAAAAGTAGGCTGTTTATTAAACTCTGCAATACATAACAAGTTGCACAACTTCAGCACAGAAAAGACAAGTGTGACTTTTTCTGACTGTAAGATGTGACTAGTCAAGTCAAAATGTGGTTTATGAGTTCAGGTAGAAATGATAAAAATTCATCTTTTTTTTTTTTTTTTCCTGCCAGTATGTTGTGTATCATATGAAAACTGTAATTTCAACGCATCTGCTTTTCTTTATTTTTTACTTTTTGAAACCTCAGATGTTGTTAAACAAAATGTTAATTTTTATGTTTGAAGAAAAATTATTTTTTTCCAGGGAGAGAGGCATATAGCTTTCTCATGAAGTCGGCTGCCTGCCTAGGTTTTTACTTTGCATTATGTAGTGTAGGCTAACCTGTCATGTTTTACAAGGACTGCATTCTCTTCTGCAGGGCATGCAGAAGAGGGACAGAGAAGAACTGGGCATGGGGAGTGATCTGTACTTGAGTATTCTGTGTGAGGGCAGCGTGAATAAGTGCTTGCTACAGCATGTAACAGGGGAAGAGCAGCAGAGGTAGGAAGAGAGAAGAAACTGAAGAAAGAAAGTTAATGTTATACTGAATGAGGGCTTGTTTACCTTGGGTGAATTGAAGTAACTGTTCAAGATTAGCTGATCTTTATGTGAAGATGAACTTGCATTGTTGCCTGGGTAGGAGTTTATTTGCTCCATAAAGCTGGTTGAACTAACTGGTCAGATGTGCTGCAATTTGAAAAATATATATATATTTTTTTTTTTTTTTAAAGGAAGAAATCACTCCAGCATTGCAATAGAAAAGCTGTTTTGTTTCTTTTTTTTTAAGGCCTTGAGTTTCTTATTGAAACTTTCTTTCTCCAAGAGGTTTCTGGGCTGGGCTTGCCCAAGCTCAACATAAGAAGTAAGGTGGTCCTTGTTTCCCTGTCTGCTGCTTGAGAAACACTGTAATCAGGATGGTGTTTTTTTTCAGAGTGAAGCTCATCCCTTGCACTTGATAATTGGTGAGCCCTGTTCCACACCCCCCCCTTAAATGCAAATAGCTTCAAAATCTATAGTAATTTGGGAGCATGCTTATATTTTATGGTGTCATAAAAATACCCCCCGAACCAGAAGGGATTCTTTTTTCCTTTTTTTTTTTTTTTCTATTGGCATGGGAAAGAATTAGGAGTGGGCCCTGGCACTCGGAAGCACTTGAATGGGACACTGCTGTACTGTGGTCGGCCTCATGTAACTGCTGATGGCTGGAGGCCTCATGAGACTGTGGGGTCTGATCTCTGCTTTCTTCTTTTTCCCCCTCATCTTGTTCCCTGCAGGTCTTTATGTACATCTTGCACCATGGTGAGTTACTTCAGGGACTAAAATCACTATAAAACTGGTTATATGTTTCTTTTTTGCTGACCTAGATACCTAAACTGGCCTGGCAAAAGCGATTGAAACATTTTGTCTTGGGCAGCAAGGTGGAAGGGGAGGAAGAAACATGGGGCTTCTGGCATCTGAAGAGCTTGGATACATTGCACCGCATTTGGTGGTGCGAAGCTGTGGTTAGAGACTTCCAATCTGGGAACAGAGAAGTGGGGAGACTATGTTAGAACCCCACAGCCAAGCGAATCTGGGGAGAGGGGGGTATCCTGGAAAAGGTCCACTGGAGTGGGGATAAACTGCTTCAGCCCCTCTGAAGTTTCTCAAGTCTTTCCTGGCTCCTCTGGATCCTGTTCTGCTGACTTCAAATGACTTGGCTTTGCCTGGGCACCTGTGAAAAGTGCTGGTTCTGCATGCTAAATGCAGCTTTCATGTATCATGCACATGCTGGTGTATCAAGGTATTCTACCCCTGCTTTTGTGCCTTACAGTCTAAAGAAACTGTCTTCCTATTAGCATGAATCATTTTAAAAAGCAGATTTCTTTTCCTATCTTTACCTTACTAGGCAGGATAAAAGAGCTGTTATCCAAGGGATTGATTTTCCTACATTGCTGCAGATGAGCTGTCCAGGGCAAAGGAGAGGTTGTTTAAATTTTGTTTGATTTTTGTTTTGTTTTGCTTTGCTTTATTTTGTTTCTTCATAGCAGTAAGTTTTCAGTTCTATCCTTTCCATGTACATGTTTTCCAGGTTCTGGAAGCTGTCTGAAGAGATAAAAGGTTTCTTTTCAAATGCTCTATTTCTGAATTTTGAAAGAACATCTTACAGAAGCTAGTGTAGTGTGTATCTCTTTGCTGCTTCTGAAACCACAGAAAACAACTGGAGACTATTAATGGCTTGCTTTTCAAATGCTCTTAATTTCTAAGCTGGAAATAGAAGTTTTATAGATGCATTAATTAACCCAATTCAAACAATACGGCTTTCTTTTCTTAACACAGGAGTAAACTTCAAGGAGTTTTCACAGAGTGATTTTTCAGTTCCTGCTATATCTTCTGTCATTCCTTATGTATATATGGCACTTTAGTAGCGCCTTCTTTGTCTGTCATTTTCAAGCTTTGAGGTGTTTGCCTATCAACTCTATCATATCGTTGAAAATGTGGGCTAAGTAAGGTAGTGGTTATGGTGACCTTGAAGGCTACATCTAAAGGATCACTCTAAAAACTCCCCAACTAATTATTCCATTGGAAAATTTGAATTAAGAGCTACTCAATTTCTTTTGGCTTGTTTTTTTTTATTATTTACCAATGCAGAATATTGAAGGAAGTACTGTCAGGATGCACAGTTATAAATACTGTAGGTTTTACTTTATTTTCTGGATGGCTAACACAATGAATCTGGGTGACTAATATTTAGTGTGTCTTAAAGAAAACCACTTTATAAGTAGTATTCTTGGAAAATGAAGCTTGTTTTGTCTTTGTTGACATGCTTGGATAAAACATTTCCAGTATCTTTATTTTCCATGCTGAATATATTGCATATTTGTTTATTGAAAACAAAGTGGATTTGGTTGGTTTTTTTTTTTTTTTCCAAAGCTAAACATTCATTATTATTCTTCTCTTTTGATACCTTTAGTAGGTATTAAGCACCTTAATACCTACAGGTATCATTGAGATCTTGTGCAGGCCTTGTTGAGAAGGGGATATTCCAAAAAGGAAGTGGAAGTGGCAGTGGCAGTGTGGGAAGTTGGCAGATGCTTTGCCCCTGAAAATTGTTACCACACTTGCCCTGTTGGATTCAAGATGTCCATGGGTCCTGGGTGTGCTACCTGTCATGGTGATTGTTTAATGCATTTAATAGTAGATGGCTATGTAAAGGGTAAGGGAGAAACCTTCACTCCAGTTGTCAGTGCAAGCTTTCTGCTTCATCTCAACAGAAGTACTTTGTATTTATATAATGGTAGAATGTTCATCTGCTTTTTGTTGTGTTTTCTAAAGCTCATTTCCACCTATTGTGTTCTGTGGCCTTGAAATGAATAGACAAGTGTATGCTTGTGGAAGTATTTTGCTTTCATTTGTGTACATTAGCCATTAATGTCAAAGCTTATCCCATTTTCTCATGTTAGGTGCTGCTTCTCAAAAAGAGAAATTCTGTTTTCAGGCAAAATGTGTTTCTTTCATAGGACAAGATAAAGCAGTGTTAGTTGATTGTTTTTCTTTATTTTTATTTTTATTTTTACAAATGGTTCCTAGTTCAGTGCTGCAATAAAGCAGCTTTCTAATTAGAGGACATGATACCTGTCCTACTGGGCATTATCTCAAAATGGCTGAAATTTATTTTAGCTGCATAAAATATTATTGCATCAACATGTGTTTGCCAAGCTATGATGATAACAACTGACATTTATGCTCTCAACTGTTCAAAATACTCTTTTTTGCATCTCTAAATGTGGTGGTAAACAGAAACCAGTTTGTCTCTTAATTTCTGTGATATGATATGCTGCTTTATTTATTTTCCCCCTTCCTCTCATTCCCCTCCAATCAGTTTTCCACTTGAGCAGCTTTGTTACGCTAGAACCTCTGCTTTCACAATGGGTTCTTAATACTGACTCACAACTTGTCATGATTCATTGGCAGGGATGGGCGGGGGGGGGTGGGGGGGTTGGTACTCTGACCACAAGAAGATACCTTCTTGCATCAGATTTTTTGGTATTATTTAGTTCAGTATTCTGGCTGAAGGGTGTTGTGACAAGTTATAGGTAGTTTCTGCTTTCCTTTATACTTGAAGTTTGCGTAGTGTTATGTTAAATGATAAGGAAATTTCAGTATTTGTGTGATCTTTGCAAAAGTTTGGTAAGGAAGGAGAGCATGGCTGGTTTGTTTTTCAGATACATACAGTCATTTTTTTCCCTTTTCACTTGTGCATTTTTTATTTTTCAAATGGAATGATACAGCCCTAATAACTAAAATGTGGTTTGTTTTTTTTCTTCCCCTTCCAGTCAAACTGCATAGGCCAAATAACCCTTGTATAGTGTCTCTTTACTAAGTAAATAACAGTGAAACTTGAATCGCAGCCAAAACTTTCTTTGTAAGCTTAACTGTTGCTCTGATTTCATCTGGTAGGACCTGATTGTCCCAGATGCTGGTTCTTTTTGGCTAGTCAACCACAACTGGACCCACATGCCCTGACTGGAATTAATGAAGGACCTGTAGCTACAGCTGTCAGGTTGGTTGAGGGAAAGAAACCTGCTATACATTTTTAAGGTCTGCTTCCCTATGCTGATGAAGTGCTTCTAAATGTGACAGTTCCCAGGCTTTGTAGATTCTTCAGCTGGGATGTAAAGTTTGCATTACATTTCCTGGGTGACATGATCTATTCTCCAAACTGTCAAGCTCAGTCCAGCAACTGCTTTGAATAATTTGCTGAATAACTGGCATTAATAATGACAAAAGAGTTGCATGTGTGGGGATATAAGGGTGTGTAAATGCACCAGTGCTCACACATGCCCACTCAGGTTACAGTACAGTTCCTATAAAATGTGTATTGAGAGTCTTTGCTATATAAATGTTAGAGTCATTTGGGAGGCAAAGACCATGACTTTCCACCCTTAAGTTAGGCTTCCGTAACTCATACCTATTGCATTGAAAGTTATGGTGGTTTCAGAGTAGAAGAAAAAAAATACTGTATCTCTGCAGGAAGGTGTTTTTACAGTTTAGTGCATGGTGACTTGTTTAGTATTCTTTGACATTTATTGACACATACAGAAAATGCAAATACTCAAACAGTGATAATGATGGTGGTCAACTGGATGGAAAACTAATCATTAGGCACTGACTATGCCTGGGCTTGATGTAAAGGTCAAATCACAGAATTAATCTGCCACCTGGTAAGATATGGGAGAGAACTGTTATTCCAGAAAAAATCACTGATTCTGATTACCTAATTGTGTATTTCTTTTGATGTCCTGATTATGGGGAGGAAAAAAAAACCAAAACAATAAATTTTTTCTATAGTTTTTCCTCTTAGAAAGAACTACTTGTTGATTCTCTATGAGCTAATGAAAGCTGACTTCTAAATGAGGATGCCAAATCATCAGCTATTTTTTAAATTTAAGACTGCCTTTGGCATTACTTGTATCAGTTAGGTACTGGGCCTTATTTAAGAATTTTCTAAAGGACACCCTATTTCAATGTGGATTTGTTTTAAAACATTCTTTTTTTTTTTTTTTTTTTAACAAAAGCTATAAAGTATGTCTGCTTTCTTCTGCTTTCCTCTGTCCCATGTCCCTGTAATGTAGTGATTCTGACTGATTACAGTGGCACTTGGTGGTGACAGAAGAATGGATCACTTGCAGTCTGCTCAGCTTGCTTCTGGATTTAGCCAAGAGTCTGCTCCCTTGAATGGGAACTGCATAAGCACTGCTGATACCTTTACTTCCCCCCCCCCCCCTTCATTTTTATCTTAAATGGGTCAGAAAATCTGGGGAAGTGCTTTTACTGAGAATGTTTAGCGTGACCTTGTCTGTTAGTAATTTGGAACATTTTATGCATTTTGCTAGGTTATAACTTCTTAACCATTTGCAAAATAAACCCTTGTATTTTCCTTTGTTACTTGTGGAAAAACCTGTCAGCATTCAATGGCAAGATCTAAAAAACAGAGTGTTCTGTTCATCGACTAGGTAGGAAATGGACTTGGCAGCATTTTTTAAAGAACTGCTTTTTTCTGTTGTTGTGGGTAGTATATTGTAAGATCCAGTGAGATAATCGACTCTCACCTGAAACATTGTGCTTAGTTTCAGGTGTTGTTTCAAAAAAAACAAAACTGGAGGACAGGAAGAATTTCCACATGCTAGTGAAGTATAGTATTTGGGGACTGATGAAAAGAAGGGTGTTTTCTTAAGGATATACAAACCTAAACTTTTAGGTGAGGTAAAGTGTGGAATTTGATTTTTATCCTTTTTCTATCAAAATCTTTGAACCTCCAGAGCACTGAAAAATAAACAAAAGCTAAAACAGACTTAAGAAGGAGAAGTTGTCTGTGGTTTATGTGCAATTTATCCACAGGTCCTGAAGGAGCTGGTGAATGAAGTTGCTAAGCCACTGGCCATCATATTTGAGAAATCATGGCAGTCAGGTGAAGTTCCCAACAGCTGGAAAAAAGGGAAATATAACCCCCATTTTCAAGAAGGGGAAAATGGATGACCCGGGGAATTACAGACCAGTCAGTCTCACCTCTGTGCCTGGCAGAATCTTGGAGCAGATTCTCCTGGAAGGCATGCTAAGGCACATGCAAATCAACAAGGAGCTTGGTGACAGCCGGCATGGCTTCACTAAGGGGAAATCCTGCCTGACCAATTTGGTGGCCTTCTGTGATGGGGCTACAGAACTGATGGACAGGGGTAGAGCAGATGTTGTCATCTACCTGGACTTGTGTAAAGCGTTCAACACTGTCCCACACGACATCCTTGTCTCTAAATTGGAGAGACATCAATTTGATGGATGGACCACTCAGTGGATAAAGAACTGGCTGGATGGCCGCACACAAAGAGTTGTGGTCAATGTCTCAATGTCCGGCTGGAGACCAGTAACGAGTGGTGTCCCTCAGGGACTGGTGTTGGGACCGGTCTTGTTCAACTTCTTTGTCGCTGACATGGACAGTGGGATTGAGTGCGCCCTCAGCAAGTTTGCCGATGACACCAAGCTGTGTGGTTTGGTTGATACGCTGGAGGGAAGGAATGCCATCCAGAGGGACCTTGACACTCTTGTGAGGTGGGCTGATGCCAACCTCATGAAGTTTAACCATGCCAAGTGCAAGGTCCTACACCTGGGTAGGAGTAATTCCAACAGGTACAGGTTGGGCAGAGAAAAGGTTCAGAGCAGCCCTGAGGAGAAGGACTTGCGGGTTTTGACTGATGAGAAAATGAACATGAGCCAGCTTCAGTGTGCACTAGCAGCCCAGAAAGCCAACCGTATCCTGGGCTGCATCAAAAGGAGCGTGACCAGCAGGTTGAAGGAGGTGATCCTCCCCCTTTACTCTGCTCTCATGGGACCTCACTTGGAGTATTGTGTGCAGTTCTGGTGTCCTCAACATAAAAAGGACATGGAACTGTTGGAACAAGTCCAGAGAAGGGCCACGAGGATGCTCAGGGGACTGGAGCACCTCCTGTATGAACACAGGCTGAGAAAGTTGGGGCTGTTCAGCCTGGAGAAGAGAAGGCTGCGTGGAGACCTCATAGCAGCCTTCCAGTATCTGAAGGGGGCCTATAGGGATGCTGGAGAGGGACTCTTCATCAGGGACTATAGTGATAGGACAAGGGGTAAGGGGTTAAAACTTAAAGAGGGGAAGTTTAGATTGGATATAAGGAGGAAGTTCTTTCCTGTGAGGGTGGTGAGGCACTGGAATGGGTTGCCCAAGGAAGTTATGAATGCTCCATCCCTAGCAGTTTTCAAGGCCTTGGGTGACATGTTTTACTGTGAGGTGTCCCTGCCCATGGCAGGGGGGTTGGAACATGATGATCTTAAGGTCCTTTCCAACCCTAACTATTCTAAGTTTTATAGAACAATGTATCCATCGTAAATGAACCCTGGTTCAGTAATTGTGCTCCCTTAAAGCTTTAGATATATAATCAGGAGTCTAATCCTTCTGGAATTTGATAGTCTGATCTAGCATAAAATGTATTAGAATATCCATTTTGTGGCATGTAGTTTAACTTCCCCCTGATGAAATTGGGCAAAAAGGTTGAGAGGTTAATCTACTACAGGTTTCAGCCATGTTTGGCCTTAGTATGCATGTGTGGATGAGGTGACATGAGGAAAATATTTAAAATGCTTGCATTTTTTTCAAGCATTCTGTTCTGTTTGGGAATGTAACATTATTACCAGAAAGAAAATGTAAGCCTTACAGATTTCATATGCTTCATTGGGAAAAGTATCTTCCCATCCATTTTCCACAGACTGCAGTGCGTAACAATTGTCGATAGAAACTGTAATTTAGAAGGCTATACAGACTGCAGCAGTCTGTATATGTTGGTAAAAACAAAATTGAATTTTATCACCATTTTTCCATTCAGAGCAGATAAACAGTAAATAAAGTGCTGAGAATCTGGAAGACATGCTGTTGGTTGGCTGATGAATATTTCTTGGTAAATTGTAATATGATGACTTACATTTAGATTTCTCCAGGATTTTTTCAGTAGTTTAAATGTTTGTTTATCTACGTGAATTGCAGAATAAACAAAAAAACATGGAGGGCAAGAGCTAAGCCACCTACTCTGGAGTGTTCCTACATTTGCTATTTGGTATGTTGAAAGAGAGCTTCTCTTACTTGGTGCCATGTATGTTAACTTGCTTTCTGTGGAAGTTTATAAGCACCACTTCTGGAGTTGTCAACAGACCATGAAGAATTATTTGCTTTTGCACAAGTCTTTCTATAAACTAAAACGGCTGTATGCCAATGAAGATTTTATAGCTGGTAAGGCAAGCGTGTAGGTGAACTCTAGATCACAAGTCATTGCAGATGGGCTATCTTGTCAAATTTAAGTGACCTCTTAAGCTTCAGAAGAGTCAAGTAACTTTGTTACTCCAAAAAAAACCCAAACAAAACCCCATCTTTAATTATGAGAATTTACACCTTTTTCCTGAGGCTATTGAGTGTTCCAGACCAGTTCATGTTGGCTAATGCAGAATACCAGATGTCCCTGATAAGCAGATCTCGGAAGCCATTTGGCAGTAGCTAGTAGAAAATATCAGGCACAATGGTGTTGCAGAATTTCTGCCCTTCTCTGGAGTTTGCATATTTCACATCCCTTCTGAAGGCTGGAGGTCTGAGCCAACATCTGTTGCTCCTGACTACCAGGCATTTGGGTATTTCAGGGAAAAAGAATTTAGTCGCAAATACAAAAATGAAATTGGAGCTGTGAAGAATATAATGTCTGACTGTTGAGTAGTTATAATTAGCTGGGGCATCTGCCTATGAAAGGGAATCCTTGGTTTCCAGCCCCTTTCCCTACATTTAGCCATGGCTTTTATTCTCTGACATTCTAACAGTCATGCAGGGCAGAGCCAAGGCTTAGGGCTCCCAACAGCCATCAGCGTCTGCAACTTCTCTCTAACATTGCCTCATTCTGTTAACAATTTCCAAGTCATTCTTATGGACAAAGGTGCCTAAATTACGTTCCTCCCTCCCTTTCTCAGCTTCTACCTCTTTCTAATCTCATTTTTTTAGCATATATTCCACCTGTTCCAAAGAAAAACAGGTGAATTTATTTGCTCTTTTCCAACCAAGATTTAACGTTTTCCCAAATACTTTTAATAGAAGATAGTCACAAATTCCCATTTTGTGTAAAATAAAGCCAAATAAAGTGTTCCAAATCCAGCAAGGCTCCAAAAACCCCATATATTTTGACATCTTCTACCAAAATAACTTAAGAAGGCTATGCTACTGGCAACTGTAGCTTTCTCAAAATAGACGTTCTCTGCAGTACAACATTACACTGGAAAAGTAAGCTACTGTGCAGTTGGCTTTTCCCCCCCTTCCTTTTCCTCTTATTCTTTGATACCAAAGTCAATACAGATAAATAACCTAAATTCTTGCTTTTATTATAAAAATAAGTGTAAAAATGATTAAAATGCATTCTAAGCTTGAAAATGAAGACCTCTTATGCCCAACTTATGCAAATATGAAACCTTTAATGTTACTCCTTTTTTCCCTTCCTGAAGGTGCTGGGCTATTTGTTCTGTTACACGTGATGGTTTTTCAGAGCTAAAATTAACATTAGGATGGGCTTAAAAAATTAGCTGGAAGCTATTTTTGGGCCGTCCTTGGAAACTGAGTACTTGGTCTTTTGTGTTGAGCAGTGAAATAAGATAAATCACTCTCATGAATACTGATCTGGGTTATTTCTATAGCGTGTTTCACCACAGCAAGCAATAGTGTTCAGGTTGCAAGTGCTTTCTTTACAGCTCTGTGTAGTTTTTTGGGAAGGGGAGACTGCAAACAGTGCTTGGGTAGTTGAGTTTCGGTGGTCTCTATGTCACCCTACTGTGGTTGTACTATATGCTCATAAAGCCAGAAGAGGGAGCAGAAATGAAGACATTTTTTTTCTAAAGTGCAAGTGTTAGATTCATGAGCCTGATCTGGAGACATGGAAATACCGAGATTGCTCATGTTAAGTTGGGGTGCCTTACTCTTTAGACACATATGCATGAAGAAATAACAAGCCTGCTGTCGAGAGGAAAGGGGTGTGATGGAAGAAGCAAAAAAACTAGGAAAACCGGGTCGGCATAAGGACTTCTAAAGTAAAACCAAATTATTATGTCTTAAATGGTTTACTAAGCCTGTTATTTGAAGTTAAATTTAGTGTATTTTGTTTGTAAGATCAGCAGTGTTTCACATGAATTAAGGAAAATCTCTATGTCATTGTGCAGACCAGATACATTGGACATGCAAGACCTTTGTACTTGCTAGGGATTATTCAAATGTGGTTTATTATTGTGGTTGGGTCTTATTGGAGGTCTTATAGCATGTTTCTAAGGACTTTTTCTGTTTTTTATAAGCATGCTGATTTTTAGAGTTGCTAGTTTTTTTTTTTTAATTTATCTACTTTTAAAAACTATTGTTTTCTTACAATAAGGTGCAAATATTGTGTGGGGATCATAGGTAGTATTGAAACTAATCGCTAATGACAAATATGTGAGGACACTGAGCTATTGATTAAACTTTGTAAATTGATCTTCTTGTAGGCAGTTGGTATTTTGGTAGCAAAGACCCACTGGCAGGTGCACAAACTGCTTCCTAGTCAAATTAGGAGACTGTTCAAGAGTATAGTGTTCTCCTGAATGTTTTCTGAAACTTTTAACTCTGGCTGCATTAGCTTATTCAAGGAGTCTGATGCAGCTGATTAATATTTTGAAAAGAATAATTATAAAAGCAAAGCTGCAATCTTATTAGCCTTTTTCATTCTTGGGGGATTTTTGTTTTGTTTTGCTGTTTATCATTGGGATAGAACTCCAAATTTCATGTCTGCAGCTATTTGCTTTATTACCTTAGATGTGCGATTTCCAGTGTTATGCTCGTAGACTTAACAAGCTAATCCACAGGACTAAATCAGAGCTGTCATTTTGAAGCTACTTGGCTGAAGGCTCTTTGAAATCAGTTTAGAAAGGTCAAAGACTATTTTTGTTCCCCTTTTAATTTTTAGAGATATGTTGATGTGTTATGCTGTTAGTGGTCCCTGGAAGGGATGTTATGGAAAGGTTCCCTTTCTCAAGTTCACTGGAGGTTAGACCGCAAATGGACATGATTTGTATTTAGGAACTGTGCCAGTCTGAAGGCAGACTGGGAATGATTTAAGGATGTCCTGACACAAAATTTTCTTAAACTGTGTAATACTAAATTTGGTGAAAGTATGTTTTAGTGCTTAAATGAGGAAAGATGATCCTTTAGAGCGGCAGTCCATGCTGACATTGCATAATATAACAGAAAAGCATCATTAAATTAGGAGTGCTAGAATAATTCTTGTCTCTTCATACATCTTGCTTACTGTCACTCACAGAAGCTTTCACGACTGTGGAGTATTTACATGTGCTGTGCTCTAGAAAAGCTGTGCTCTTACAGTGTAACAATCTATTCCTGTCTACTTGGGTTGCTCTGTTAGAGATTAAGGAGGAGGTGGTTGAAGCATAAGTGTGAAAACATTTCTGCTTGTTTGTTTTCCCCTTTTCCCTTGAGGACCGAGGCTATGAAAGATCTATGGTGAGCTGCCAAGTGATGTATCAGTGACCCAAGGAGGTATGAAATTTTCCCTCAGTATTCCTGTATCCCATGGCCCTCATCCCATACAAACTTTGAGGTCATATGTCAGGAAGGATTTGATCATCCATATATCAAGATAGTGTTGGGCTAGTTACAGCAAACGGTGACACAGGTTAATTTCACAGTCTTTAACAAGTAAATGAAATAAGTTATAAACCAGATTATTGCTACACTGGCTGTGCTCATGTTATATATCGTGTTTTAGAATCATAGAATTATAGAATAGTTTGGGTTAGAAGGGACCTTTGAAGGTCATTTAGTCCAACCCCCCTGCAATGAGTGGGGACATCTTCAACTAGACCAGGTTTCTTAGAACCCTGTCCAGCCTGACCTTGGATGTTTCCTTGAATTTTGTCTTACAAGTAACTGTAGTTAGTTAATAAAATGTTTGGTTAATGGGAATCTATAGCTGTCAAGGCTGATTGGATTAGAAAGGGTAATTGATGGGCTGCCAGCTTTAGAGTGAGGTTTGGCTCCTATCAAGTCACAACACAATTGCAATTCTAAGTGCTTCTTGAGAGATCTTGGAGAAAATCCTGGGGTTTCTCAAGACAAATATAAGAATGATGCATGGCAGAGGGATTAGATCTTCCACACTCTTTCCCCCTGTTTTCCCCAACTTTTTCTGAGAGAAGAGAGGTACCAGTCATGTTGTTCTTGAAGCATCTGAGTGAGGATTCTCTGAGGAGTAGTAGGTTGTGTGAATAATACAGCTCTGTTGTCTCTGCTGAAATATATGTTGATTTGAAGCAGTGTGGAAGATGACTAAACCGTAAACAGGGAACGTACTACCTGAGCAGGAAAAAAGATGTGTAGTTTAATATCTGGGTAATGTGTTCATGCTTTCTTGTCTTGATTTATTCTGTTAGTCTGCTGGCAACCTTGTACCTTTTTGTTTCGATGGACTTTATTGATCACCTCATTTTTTTAAATGGCAGGTTTTTGAATTTTGTAAAGATCAGCATGTAGGTAAGTTCAGCTCTTCTAGAGTTACTGCTTTTATATTATGCTGTATCTGCTTTTATATTATGCTGTATATTCGATAAAAGAGGGTGATGTGTTCCTGGAGCAAGTTAACACAAAGTTGTTAATTGGCTGCTGAACATCGTCTTCCAGTTGCCGCTGAAGAAGTCGCTGATGCCTGTATGGCCCCAAAGTGCTCGAGCCTGCCCTCTGTAGGTCAAAATGACCTAGGTCAATTTACACCATTTCAAAATAAGTCTTTTACTTAATTCCCAACAGTGAACCAGCAAACTTGGAGGGATTTTCTAGGGAATGAGGATGCAGAAAGATGTGGTAAGATTTCCTGTAGATCTCCTTTGCAGAGGCAGATCTGATAGGATCTTGCATGGAAGGAATAAGTTGTTGTCCTCCTCATCTGGTGCAACTTGAAGCTGAAGAAGAATTTTTATCTGCAGTCCTGCTGTGGGCTAGTAAAGCAGCACTGTTATTTTAATAAAATGGTTTGCCTGAGGATTTCCAGCATTGCTTTACTTCCATTCTCATCTTCACACAAGAATAGCCAAGCTTATGTGCTCTCCATTTAAATTCTGCATTTTCTTCAGCTCCGAGTTGGAAGTAGAATGTGTGCCTTAAGCATCCATTCTTTGCTTCTCAATCTTTTTTTTTTTTTTTCAGAATTAATACCACTCAGTTAAAGACATTTCAGGCCATACCTGGAAAAATAGCTTTATGTTCTGAAAAAGGCCAGGAGTCTGCTGGAGTCCTCGATGAAAGAGCAATAGGGAAAGAGTACTGAAGACAATAGGAAAGGTATTGATTTTATGCACACAGAAAATCCTGGAGTTTATATGGATTAGTATTCAAGGCACAGCTTGCAGTGTCTTTTTTTGTTTTTTTTTTTAAATCCTGAATATATAGTAGCAACATCAGCTATAAGCAGGTAGTAATTGGAATTTAAGACTGAATTAGTAAGATAGCTGGGGAGGAAATGGCAAAGCAAGTGGAGATGATGAGGAGACAGAGGAAAATGACCAGTGTGAAGAAAAATGTAATCGGTTATCCTTAGTGTACACCTGTTCTTGTCCTGCTTGTACTCACTGGTAGCAGCCTTTTAAAAGTAACTGCTATAAATCACCTGAACTACAATGGGTTATGCTAAATTGCTCCAGCTTTTACAAACCTTTCTTGAGGGATCTTGCCTCAGAAGCCTTCCTAGGCAGAGTGCTGGTGAGATGTGCTTGTTTGTACACATTTTTACTACCACTTTAAAAAGAAATGTTGGCAAGCCCTGAAAGAAGACTAATTACACCTTTGTAGTGGAGATCTTATTACGATTGTAGATGACATTGCCTTTTGTTTTTGGAGTAAAAAATAGAAATTAGTGGGGAACTGTTAAGTAGGAAGCAGGGACTGCATTGTGGCAATGACTCTTAAATTATTACTTCAAGAATGTCACTTGCTGGTGATTCAGGATACAGTGATGACAGGGGAGGGTTATTCCAGATGGATGCAAAAGATTAAACAGCATGCAGAAGAAATGAGAGAAATAAATACATGTTGGGGAGAGAAATAGCACGGACAGAATGAGAGTTTAAAGAGAATGAGATAAAAATCAACCCGTTTCTCAGTACTGAGGCCAAGCTGGCACCCTCTTGACTCATTAAACTGTTCTTTTGAATCCAGAAATTGGCTCTATAAAATGTCACATCATCAAACAGCAAAAGGACCTTAAGACAGGGGGTCAAGGCTAACAAATTATAGGCAAAAGCTCTAGCTATTTTAGTTCTACTCATTCAGTATAGCTTTAAGTTGGAAACTTAATTAACCATCTTTGTGTTTTGCTGATGTTTGTATATACGCTGTATTTCTATTCTTATGTGGCATCAAGCAGGATGATCATTTAATCTTAATGTATACAGAATCATAGAATGGTTGAGGTTGGAAGGGTACTTGTGGAGTTCATGAAGTCCAACCCCTTTCTCAGAGAAGGGTGAGCACACAGTTGGTTCCTCACGACCATGTCCGATTGGGTTTAAAATGCCTCCAGGGGTAGACTCCACCACCTTTGTGGGCAACCTGCGTAAGCGTTCAACCAAACTCATGGCAAGAAAATATTTTCTTCAAGTGAAATTTGCTGTATTTAAATTTGTGTCCATTGCCCCTTGTCCTCTCACTGGGCACCACTGAGGAGAGTCTGGCTCTGTCATCTTTACTCTCCCCATCAGGTATTTATATACATGGATACACCCCTTGAAGACTTCTCCTCACCAGGCTGAGCAGTCCCAGCTCTCTTAGCCTTTCCTTGTTTCTCAGATGTGCTTAATCGTCTTTGTGACCCTTTGCTGGACTTGCTCCAGTATCCCTATATCTCCCTTGTGCTGGGGAGTCAAGACACTTGACCCAGCACTCCAGGTGTGCCTCACCAGGGCCAAGTGTTGCAGCAGCATCTGCTGCCTTGACCTGCTGGTGTCACTATTCCTAATTTATCTTGAATGTAGACATGTCTGTAAACTGAAGCACTTCAGTGCTTCTTGAGAGCTTTCACCTCGGGGCTGTTATGCCATAAACCGGGCAGTGCTGTGTGAGCTGGTAGTTTCTCTGCTGCACACATGCCATGTATTGACTCTTCAGGAAGCTGAAAGAAAGAGGCAAATTGTGGTTTCAGCTTCTACATGTGCTTAGCTTCCTACAAGGAAACTTCAGTTCAGAACAGATCTGGGTACCAAAGGGCGTGAAGTGGCAGGATGTCAGGGATCTGGGGTAGGTGAAGCATGGCCACATCTCCGCACAGGTGACAGTACTGTAGAGGGAAGGGTTTTCTTGACGTTAACATTTAAAATTCTAATGGCCTGTGAACTTATTTTGAGCAGTGCTGACCAGCCTGTGAACAATTTTTTCTTATCTCAAAGTTCTTTCTCAAAGGAAAAGACATGGAAAATGCTTATTCATTTGGGATTTATTGCAGTATTGAAGCTTGCATCCTAAGAGTGTCCCTTTGGTACAGATCAGTCCATTAACTCATAGTACATTTCTATAAGCTTCTGTATTACCTTTTAAAATTTTTATTTATTTATTATTATTTTTATCTTTTTAATATTTTTTAATGTTATTTTTTATTTTTATTCATAGCTGGTATGCCTTCCCTTTTAACTTCCATTTTCATTGGGACTTAACAATATATTCTTGTCTTTTTTTTCAATGTTTCTTTTTATCAATTGGAGTTCTATTCCTTTGCTTTAAATCCATCCCAGCAAAAAAAAATCCCCAAAGGCAAAAGGAACTGTCTTATAATGTTAACAACGTTTGTATTTAGCACAAGAAACCGAAACTGGTGCAAAATACTGGTACCTAATGAAGCCTTAACCACTTCTTTTATCCAAAGATAGGAAGCAATTGGCAAAGGAGTTTAAAATACTTAGCACTTGTTTTCATGAGTTAATTTCATTATGTCCTCATGTCTTCACTTTTAGACTCCTCATGTTTGAAATAGTACATTGTTTTTTTAAAAAAACTTTTTTAATATTATTTGATTTTCAATTAAAAAAAAATAAAAAGATTTGTTGGGGTAACCTGTGCTGTATGATAAGAATGTCCATTTTTTTTCTATTAAGAACATTTTCTGCATTACTCAGTGAAAATAAATTACTCTGAGCAATTTCTGCTTATGTTATGTCAAAACTGGCGAATCACAATACAGAGCAAAATGTTGACAGAGCATCTTTGTCTTTATGTGCACAGTCCTTATATTTTTTTTTTTGTGGCACTCTTGTATTTCTGTCTGTGCTGGTGGGATATTTCTCTGACAAAGATTAGCTGCTCAATATTTCATTTTGCCCACACCACCTCTGCTTCAGATTACCTGCGTCCATATTCTGCAGTGTGTGTAGAATTTCTTGTTTCCACAAAGCTGCTTTGGGGTCCTCCTATCATTGTATCTGCGTACTTAAAACTATTCTACACTGCTGCTGTAAGATTAGACAGCTTTTTATTGTCTGTTTACAGAAGGAGAATTGAGGTATGGAAAGATTAAGGCTAAGTCACTTGAACTTCCAGGTCTTCGTGTGGAACACGTAGATCTGATTTTTCACTGCACTTGATGTTTTTGTAGCCCTCTCCAAATAATGACAAACTTGGTAGCTGTTGTGTCATTCCCTATACCCCCCTCCAAGTCTCGTCAAAAATATGTTTTTAAAATACGTATTTTCCGTTATCTTGGGCAAATGCCAGAATCCAATCCTTTCTGCCAAGAGAAGGCTTTGTTCCAGTGCTTGGCCATCTTTCCTTTATGTGATCAGTGTTGTTACCTCTGTAGGAGTTGCAACTGCTTAGCTCTTCTGCAAGAAAAAGCCTCCCTTCAGCATCTGCCAAGGACAAGCCCCACAGCTGTAGTTTGTAGACACTTTGGCTCAAATGATATGGGAGATCCTGTATACTTGTCCTGATTATTCTGTGGATCCAGATTTACCCACTTTCTGCCCATCCTTCCTTCCGTGCATCCTTCTGACCTTTTATTAAATGCATCATCCACTGTATCTTTTTATTAATAATTTATTAACCTTTATAACATTATTATAATAATAATTATTATAATTTATTATCCTTTTATTAAACATGTCATGCAGTAATCTTTTCATATGTCATATATTGAATCTTAAGATCCAGAATTTGAGTAGCTGACTGTTACATTCTATGTTTGTAATGGAGATGGAAAACGTAGGACCCTTTTAGACTTCACAACTGCTCACAATTGCATCTTTTGACTCCAGGCTACTCCCTGCTTTGTTTCCAGCTTCTACCACTACTAGAGTTCTTAGGTAAGGTAACAGCAAGATACAGAGTATTGACAGGTACCTGGTGTCAGAAGATACCTGTTTCCTTGACACTTCCATACTACTTTTCTCTAACCTGCATTTGTGTTTGCTGCCTCTGCCACCTTGTTTCATTTCTGCATGCCAGTGAGTCGCTGTTGCAGCACTGCGTGCTCAGTTTTTGTGCCATTTGCTGCAATGGCTCCTGGTCAAGAGGATGAGCAACCATTAAGTGAAATCCAGCTCAGCTGCTTCAGCTTAGAAGTGGAACACCCTCAGTAGCTCTCTGGGACTAGTGCATGCCTTATTCAAAGGATGTGTGGATGGCAGGTAAAGAAGTATATGATAGTTTTCTTCATTTGCAGTCAGAAGAAAAGAGTGCTGCAATCCTCCCCAAAAGGATGCCCATCACTAAGATTCTTTCCTGCCACCTATTTTTCCATCTTAAAAAGGCTGCGAACTTACTTACATTTTCAGGACAATAGCAGCCATGCTGCTTCAGAGCAAGGAGTCTGATTAGCCTAGTTAGGAAAACTGTATTTACCTTACATAGAATTAAGTCTATAAGCTGTGTGCAGTGAAATGCTGAAGTACTTACTGGGAAGGGGGAGGAATATGGAAAAGCACAAAAATATTTCTTGCTTCCAAAAATCAACCCTGGGAGAAGGAATATGATAAGGATGGGGGAAAGCCTGTTATATTTTGATGTATGTATGATGAGATTGTGCAATAAAATACAGACTGTGTTACACATAAAAAAAAGCTGTGTGGACCCTCCCTGCTTGCATTTTTTTTTTTTTTTTTCTTGTGTGATCCTTTCTGAGGAACAAATATTTTAATATTGCTGGGGGGTAGTAGCTACTGGCTCAACCGTAGTGATATGGCTAATGACAGAAGTTAAGATTATTCTGCTGCACTTTCAATCTGTATCTTGTTTTCTGTTTCCATGGATATCTCAGATTCAGGAAGAAAGCTAATGTAGAATTAGCATTTCCCAATGTATGAGTAACTTTGCAAGAAAATTTCTGTTGAGGTTAATAAATGATTCCTCCTTTTTAAAGAATCTGCATTTGTAGCTTCAATACTGTATTATTAGCAGTATGACTATAGTGATTTATTATCACTAATATTTTTTGTAGTGTAAAGTAATATGATTTAATAGCACAATATTCTGAATTACATGGAGCTATAAATCCAATACAAAAGCTATTGGTAGCATCCTTTTTAAAGCAAAACTTAGTCAAGGTGTTCGGCTTTGAGTTCAGTTGGTCACAGTACTTAATTGTGGCTATCACTGTACCCCCTCTCACTGAAGCAGAAGAACTTAACTGTTATTGAAAAAACATTGCAGCACACATACTAATTATTGTGGTGTTACACATGCTTAAAAATCTTGCTGAAATAAAGTACTATAATTATTCAGTTTTATTCACAGAAGCAGGTTTTATCTTTTATTACATAAGTACTCGCAGATCTCAAGAGTTTGTACTGTGACCTTATGGGGTTATTTATCTTGTTTCTTGTATGCACTAGAGCTTGTGTCCTTTAATCTGTATTTGCTGAGAAGCTGACAAATTGCCTCTTCTGCAACAAACTTTCTTTTTTTTTTGTGTGCAATCCATGTTCTGATTGATGTATTAAAGGTTTTGTAGAAAAAAAAATATAAGCCGTCTGTATCAGTATTTGCTTATGAATCATATTTTATGCTATATTCATTAAATATATGTTGCAACCTTATAAACATTCAGCTGCTGCATATAAGAATATATACTTAACTGAGTGTTTAAATGTGTTTTAGCATGTTAGGATGGGCTAAATGAGGTGCCTTTTTCATCTTTTTCATCTGTGTCTTTCCTCTTTTGTTGAACTGAGGCTTTGAGATCCAACTACGTAAAGCATTGACAAATTAAATGATGGAGATTAAATAAATCTGATTTATTTAATTTTCTTGTGTGTAAGTAAGTCTGAAGGACTGAGAACAAGGAAGCTGCTTACAGTACAGAAAGTCTTCTGAAACACTGGAATAACTGTTGCTGATATGCGATCTTATTCTGCACCAGAAGATTGATTAAAAAAAATTTACTTCAGCGTCACTAGAGCTTGTGTGAATGAAGTCAGTGCTAAGCTTTGATGACAGAAGAATGCACCCAAATTGCCCTTTCAGATTTTAAGTACTGATGTAAAACCAGAGGTTCACAATTTAAAATTTCAATGGGAGACAGACTCCTTTCCACAATTACATCAGAAGCAGTTTTGAAACTGCTTTGCTGCTTAAGGTTGCACACTCTCCTGTCTCCCTCGTAAGAACATTAGTGACAAAAATAGGCAATTTTATCCTGAGTTTGTAAAATATTTGCTTAGGCAAATTCGAAGCCAGTATTGCTGGAATATGGCTGACTAAATCAGGAAGGAATGATACCAAAACAGACCAGGTGGAAGACATCACGTAGAGCAATGATACATTAGATTACACTGAAGTATTTCAAAGTACAATCTGGTTATTCATTAAGACTTTGCTTCAAACTTTTCTAAGAGGCAAAATGTTTTATTCTTTGTTAAAATAAAAAAAAATATGTGTTTTAAGAAGTCTTGAAATTAGCCAAATATTTGCTGTGCATGTACGCATATGTATATGATTTCCACTTTCTTCCTTTTTATAATGGATTTATGAAATCTTCCTCATTGGTATAATTTCTTATGCTGTAAGCCTCAGGTAGAATCACAACCCCCTTTTTATTATGCTGCCTAAATAAATTAATATTTATAATGAGGCAAAAATAACTCTGTAGACTAAAACATTGATATAAAATCCTTCATGTAGTTGAGAACCAAATTACTTTTTCCCTAAAATCTTGGTGTTGCTGATCTCCTGTAATGTGCTCCCTTTTCTGTTTCACACTGCTTTCTCAGCCTCTGATTTTGTGCAGGTTGAGTGAGGATGTACTCCAGATAAGTGCAGTCTGTTCATGAAAATATGACAGTGTTGCAGCCTCATATACTGCTGTGGACAAAGCACTGGGATTCAAGAAAGATGTAGACCTGTTGGTTTAGGGAAAAGAAACAGATAATAAGACATCTAAGAAAAGTGATCTTTTGAGAAGTCTGAACAAATTGTGCTTATTTACTGATGGGAGGCAGATGACAGGAGAGAGGCAATAATGTGCTTTCTGTTCATAGTGCACAGGACAGTAAGCTTAAAATGCAACTAAAAGAATGTGGGTTAGATATTAAACAAAGGGGGGGGGGGGACGACATAAGCAGGAAATAAAGGCAGAGGACTTTCACGAGGCAGTAATAGCGAGTGCTGGAATAGATTGCCTGAAGGCTGAGGAACAGATTGGAAAAGTCTCTGTCTGGATTGCCTTGGGACAGGACTTGAGCTACCTCACCTCTTCACATCCTCCTCTGTGCCTTTATTTTATTTTTATCTTTTGTATTTTTCAGATTAGTACTTGCATCCCTGAAGGATCCATACCTTCTGTAAGTCCAAATTTTATATGAATATATGGTACTCTGAAGTTCCCAGTTCTTTATTTGCATTAAAATTTTGCAGGCTAGTAAGTCCTGCTGCCTGATTCTTGTTTGTATTTTGGCGCTGATGCTCTCCAAACTGGGATAATTTTTGTGCTGTTTCTACTTCTGTGTGCTGGAGGAGCAGCTCTTTACCTAATGGATTGGTTTCCTACAAAGGAGTCATGAAACAATTCTATTTCAGAGGTCAGTTCTCTTTCGTCACTTAATCTCTTTCCATATGCACCCTTGGAGGACAGGTGATGTTAAGGAGGAGATGAATGGCCGGGAAATGCCAATTTAGGGGCATAAGATGCATTTACATTCAGACTGGGAATATACTTGCTGCCTGTGAGTCAGCAGTGTCAAACTACTATGCAGCAGAACAGAAAACGATAAAATAAAAAGGACAGAAATGACAAAATGAGTGCAAATTATGTAATCAATGTTTCTTCTTTTATCAAGATAGTTATTTCAAACCTTTAATGAGCTTTGCCAGCCAGAAGTAACATTTTGAAGTATTTGTAATAATGATCATTCCTTGAATTTTTTTAGTTTTAATATAGCATTAATTTTCGGTAATGCTGTATTAATGCCTAGATGACATTTGTCACAGCTATGAAGTAGTAGAAGTACTGGAAAAGGTTAAATATGCATTTTAAGATACACGTGAAAAGAAAAGTCTTTTTTGTTACACAAAATGAGACCATATCAGGGAAATACGTTGTTAAAAGACGGAGATTCCTTGGTCCTGTGTAGAAAGGCTGGGTGACTTACCAAAAATGGGATATCTCTTCATAATTGAGTTGTATGATCCAATGTGATTTGTTACTGCTAATTTATTTATCTTGGCATTGATTCATATGCCCTGGCAATTTTAAGGTCTTGCAGGACCATTACATCATATGGGTTAAACTCTAATAACTAAACTATCTAACCCATAATATAGGATTTTTTCTGACTTTATGCAGCTACCTTTGTAAACTACCTCTGTAAGCTACCTACTACCTTAAGCTGGTACTTGCCATAGAGTGCAGCTTCTAGAAGTGTTTGGTCTTCATTGCAGACATGGAAGGACAAAGAAGCCACATTTCACTCTTAACTTCATCAGTAGTTAATGACTCTCATTGCTGAAAAATGTGATTAAGCTCTATTTCTAATATGAATTTGTCTGGCTTCAGTTTCCAGGCATTGCTTCTGGTTTCTGCTTCAGAGCTCCAATGCTTTATTCTTAGTGAGATGTTTATACTCTCTAATGAAGTCACCTTTCAATTCTCTTGTTCAAAACTAATCAGGCAGCTCTTTAACTCTTCCTGTAAGGCATTTTCTCTAGCCCTTTGTTATTACTGTATCTATATGAATTGTTTTGGTGGTATTTTTATAAAAAGGTTTAAAAGAAGAACTGTACATACACTGTTAACATCCACCTCCCCAGTGCAATGCAACATACTGAAATCAATACTCTCGCTGTTTTCCTGTCGAGCAAAGGATTGCTTTATGCCTTTTCATTTCTGTGTCATTATCCTAGGAGTTCAGATTCACGTGCTAGCTCACTAGGAGTTTTTTGGAGATGTTCCTTTTCAGAACATGAGTAGAGTTCTACAGAATAGGTTAGAATATTTTACATCCATCTATAAACTTTGTATTATTTCCCTGGTCCCTCTGCCAGCTGTGGCTTGTATCGGCAGCAACTGTTTGTCTTCTGGGTCGCTGTTACACTGCTAAATGGCAAAGGGCCAAGAAGTGTCCTCAGTGGGTCCTTCTTAGTTGCTATTTCATGTTAAATAAAGTTGGGGGTTTCTTTTTATATTTTTAAATGCTATATTTTTTAAATCAAAATAATGAGAAGATAAGTCATTTGTCCTTGAAAATGCCAGATATATTGTGTCAACTTTCATCTCACATTTTGTATTAAATTCACCTTTTTTAGCTGTGGATTTCCTGTCTACATACATACATTTAATGCTGCCAGTCATATATTTGGATTTATTAATGTAAATAATTATTTTAAAATTTAATAATATCTGAAATGGCTGTCCCTAAACTAAGATTAATGAGGAAATCCTTATTCTAGTGATGCTCAGAGCAAAATTCCCATTGCCTTCTCTGGGGCATGTATTTTACAGACCTGGGCCTGTATGTGTGGAGCCTCCATATCCACAGACTTTAACTAGCATATATATATAGTTTTGATTCCATACTTAATAATTTAGTGTATTTAACAATTTAATATTAATGTAGAAAAACAATAGGTCTCTGCTTTTCATGCTGGCCAATTAAAAAATAATGTCTTAAGAAATATTTTGCTTTTTTAAGTATTTGAGTATATCTGAAATTGGGAGACTTGGAGAAAAATATTTGCCTTTCCTTTCTGTGCTGAAAGTTACCTTATCACTCCTCTTGTGGTTGCAGAGCAAACGCATGTAAGTGCAGACAAGAGCAAAGTGGGATGTTTAACAGCCCACAAGTGTTTAACCCCACTTAAGTGGGATCTGTAGCTTACTTTCAGTGCCTAATTGGGTGTTACAGTCCCTAAGAAGTGGGACTTGGCAGGTTGATTCAGGGCAAAGCCGTGCCAGTATGACCACTGGGGTTCAGTACTTGTGAAGGGTAGTCTGGTGTTCCCAGGGGAGCTGCCTGGAGCTGTTAGGAAGATGGGTGATGCCAGGGATGTGTTTGCTGCCCACCCTTCATGGCAGGTGGATGAAGGAGGAGCTATGCTTGATGTAGCTCTAAAGGGTGGGGGGCCAACACCTTGATGGGCAGTTGGTTATTGGAGACCTTTTCTTGGAGGTAAGTACATTGGTTGTGTGGTTTGGTCTTTTAAAAAAGTGTGAAGGGTGTTTTTTTGTAACTGCACGACAGTGAGCAAATTAAGACATTAGGGTTTTAGCTCTCCTCCAGCACAAATGGATTCAAACCCACATGTCCTTCTCGCAGGGGAGAGACCCTGCTGTTGTTTAAGGGCAGATGGAGGAGGGAGAGGGAGAGAGGGAAGCAGGGAAGAAGGATGCCTTCTGTTCTTTCCTTTGACTATTAAGTCACTTAAGGTTTTCATTGTGTTATGGAGTTCTGCTTTATTGCAATAGTTGCTATTTGACAATTTCTTGTAAAAGCATTTCCCTGTTTTAACAGCATTTTATCATGGTCCTGCTTTTATTTTTTGTTTTTGTTTTTGTTTTTTTTTTAGCCTCACATGTGAGTAGAAATGCTATCTAGGTTTTAGAATTATTTTCTTCTTTTCATTCAGCATCCCTGTGGACAATCATCACTGTTAGGATGCAGAATTATACTAAATCCAGAATACTGTTTCTTCCTATGCTTTTTTAAAAAAGAATTTAGAAATGTTTATAGTAATTCCTATAGATTTGTTACTGGTACAATTCATCACTTTTTTGTAATTGCTAGTTTTTAAGTTACTGCCATTAATTTCCTACTTATGTTTGAAAAAATGTTACCTTCCTAAACTTAAAGCAATAGATACAAAATGACTGGAGAGGTTTCACATGCCTTTTGCTTCTCACATTGACATTTTTTTTACTTGCTTTACAGTTTACTTGTAATTATACTCCACATTCATACTTCACTACTAATTGTTTTAGTAGTGGGAGTCACTTAGGTACTTTCATTTGGATCGATGCTGCCTACTGCAATGGGTTTATTGTACAGGAGGTAGATGTTTAAATTGTGCCACTCTCCCTTAAGTGCCCCTGCCTACAGGAAAGAGGTACAACAGGAAAACACATTTCATTCAATTAAACTCAAACCTCATTTTTTTTCCCTTGGTGTAGCCAATTTGGCCATACCTGTCTTCAGGATGCCATCGGTTTCATTTGCACCTCTCAGCTTGCATACTCGTGTATTTTGTGCTCTTCCCTAACATGTGGAATGTTAAGGAAGTAATGCATTATCAACATGCAGCAGCATATGAATATGAAGAAGCTGGAAGCACGAGTGAATGTTAGTGTAAAATGAAAGTCATAAGAAACATTTGGCTTGCTAGTTTTCATTTTCTTTATTCTTTTTTTTTCACTTGGCCCCACCATTAAGCATATTGAAATGTGTTACCAAATTTAGCATTTGATTTATGTGAAAGACTGCTGCCTCAGGATTCAGCTGCAGCTTGCAGAGATGTAGGCTCTGGATTTGGGTCATTCTTAACTACACTGGAAAAGCCCCAGGGAATGAGAAAGCTTTGCTATTGTCTCAGAATGAATTTTACCCTACGGGTCCTCCTCCCACCCTAGGATAAGTATGAACAGTTCTGTCACCCTGGGGTTTTTTTGGTTGGGGTGTGGGTGGGTTTCTTCGTGGTTCTGTTGTTTTATTTTAAACTTTTGTGCTATCATAACTGGTGGATGAAAAACAACCCTTCCATTTGGGAGCAAGAAGTCCTAGTATATGCAACGAGATATAATTCATAAATGTTCACAGAAGATTCTTTTAGCCAACTGTTTATAAATTCTGGTCTTAGAATTGTGTTTAAAGGAACAGTGTTTAAATTCTGATTAGGTACTGGATATACTTCTAAAGCTCAGGCTTTCTGTATAATATGCACACAGTATTAGAACATAATATTTATTATGTTTTTGTAGGTCCGGAGGGGGAAGAAGGGTGCAAAATACATGTAGTGAAGGCTGTCTTAAATTACTTCAGTGGTGGAGGGGTGAAGGAACATTTTTGTCTTAGACCTGTGGGCTGAGTTTGTGAGGAACGTTTCTGGGAGGAGAGTAGGTACATACTGAAATGCATAATGATTCAAAGTTTGTTAGTAAAAGCCATGTGGAGAAGTTGCTAATTTGGGGCTGATAGGTCAGCTCTGGGAGTTCTTTACAACCTGACAAACTTGTTTCCTGGTAATTTTACATATTCCAATTATGTTGGAGGGAAATTTAATTGGAATCATACTAGAAATTGCATCCAGTAAGGAAGAGTTAGGGAATACAGAGTTTTAAAATTCGTGTATAAGAGCAAAAGATAAAGCAGGAAATGTGACTCTGGGGCAATTTAAGTGATATGCCAAGGTGGGCAATCCAGGCATGGGCATGGTGACTTCTCTCAAGGGTCTGCTGGACTTCTGTAAACTTCATATATTATTTCTGGGTGTCAGGAAGGTTGTGCATGTGGTTTTGCTTGTTTGTTTGTTTGTTTTCCCCCAATTTGCAAATACTTCCTGAGTCATCTGACAAAATCGGTTATGCTGCCACAGTGCAGAAAGGCTCGCAGGGCTGTACAGTCATAGGTGAGGCTGTGTTTTGGCATGCTGTTTGAGTTGTGATGGGGAAGGAGGGGAGCCAGGCTGACTTTTTGATAACTTATGTGTTTGTGGGAGGAGATTTTTAGAGGAAAGAAAATATTATTTGCAGCAAATCTCTTTATAAACTTTGGGTTAGTGAGGCAGAAGAGTCTGCAATACCATTAAATGTTCTAAAAATAATTTATCAGAAAGACAATTGTCTTTCTATCTCTCCTATGGTTTCAGTTGTCTCAGTGCTAAAAAACAGCTTTGTAGATGTGTGACAGAGGTGCAGGATACCAATCCTATTCTAATTAGACAATGATTTAATTTTATTAATGTAAGTGAAAGCATTTGTCAGAGCAATCCCAGGCACAGCTACAGGTTGGGCAGAGAAGAGATTCAGAGCAGCCCTGAGGAGAAGGATTTGGGGGTGTTGGTCGATGAGAAAATGAACATGAGTCGGCTTCAGTGAGTGCTTGCAGCCCAGAAAGCCAACCGTATCCTGGGCTGCATCAAAAGAAGCGCGACCAGCAGGTTGAAGGAGGTGATCCTGCCCCTCTACTCTGCTCTCATGAGACCTCACCTGGAGTATTGTGTGCAGTTCTGGTGTCCTCAACATAAAAAGGACATGGAACTGTTGGAACAAGTCCAGAGAAGGGCCACGAGGATGATCAGGGGCCTGGAGCACCTCCTGTATGAAGATAGGCTGAGAAAGTTGGGGCTGTTCAGCCTGGAGAAGAGAAGGCTGCATGGAGACCTCATAGCAGCCTTCCAGTATCTGAAGAGGGGCTACAGGCATGCTGGGGATGGACTCTTCATTAGGGACTGTAGTGACAGGACAAGGGGTCATGGGTTAAAACTGAAAGAGGGGAAGTTTAGATTGGATATAAGGAGGAAATTCTTTCCTGTGAGGGTGGTGAGGCACTGGAATGGGTTGCCCAGGGACGTTGTGAATGCTCCACCCCTGGCAGTGTTCAAGGCTGGGTTGGACAGAGCCTTGGGTGACATGCTTTAGTGTGAGGGGCACTCACCCCCCATGGCAGGGGGGTTGGAACATCTTAAGGTCCTTTCCAGCCCTAATGATTCTATGACTCTGTGTTTTTTAAACACACCATTTGAATTCTTTGTCTCGCTTTTTGAGTTTTATAGGCATGGTTAAAAATTGACAGTAGATATTTCAAGCTCCTTTCAGTTAACGCCTTTCACAGAAATTATCACCCATTAGCTAAGGAGACATAGGAGTGTGACCGTGCTTATCCACTACAGTGCTGAAGATGGGTTCATTTAAATCAAAGGTGAGCAACCTAAGTGCTATGGTAAACTGGCTCCTGGTGTAGCAGGAGTTTGTGTGCCCCTACAGGGCAGTGAGAGGGTGGCTCTTCAGTCTGGGCAGTGATGCATTTTGGAGAAGGCAAGTGTCACCAGAGGGCTCATCTGTAGACCTCACAAACTCTAGGAAACTGGTAGCAGGTCCCTCTCAAGCTGTGGTTCACAGTTTTTCCCTCTGAATGGCAGCCGGTGGGGACTGGAAACAGTCTATCACAATATGCTGTTTGGAATAAATGTTTGAAATTACTGAACCGTAATTTAAATCTCCCTGAAGCCAAGTGCAGAACTTCATAGTTATGCAATTTTCTCTTTATGTAAGTTCTTTGCTTTGTCCTTTCCCCGTCTTCCTTACAAGCAAAACAGAGAATGGTGAGCACAATGGAAAGAAATGTGCTTTCGGAAATGGAAAAGCAGGGGAAGTAGATAGAAACCTGTTTTTTTTTTTTTTTTTTAAAGAATCAGTGTTACAAAATAAACATTGGAGTGAAATGTTAAAACATTGTCTTAAGGTTGGCCACTTCTCCAAGAGCAGAATAAGGAACTAACCTTTTTAGACAGTATGTCATCTGATAAGACAGATTTATATGACATACTGCTTTTAACTGATAAATTGAATAATCAGTTGTCGTTTATCTCAAGATTTAAATAAGATTTATATTGTATATGCTATCACTAGTATATATAAAATGAGACATCTCTTTTGATGCTGTGTAATGCAGTGATTTTCATGGTATGCTTCCTCCATCAATGCTTCTTTTACCCCTTCTTTTACTGAGTTACAATCCATCAGGTATTGTCACTTCTGCTTATCCAGGATCATGAAACTCAAAAAACTATAGGTGTATGCATCACAGTTAAGAGTGGAGGCTCATATACTCGTATTTCTTTTACCATTTTTGTCTTATGTTTTAAAGGAACAAGCAGGAGAAAAAAAGATGAAAATGAAATTTGGGAAACAATCAGCTAAAATGCTTTTAATGAGAAACTTTGAATTAAGAAATATACCGTTTAACTGAATTTCTTGCCTAACACCAATCTCTAAGTGCAGTTAAAATGTTAAGAATATGTTAATAAAAGGTTAAAAGGGAGTGTTTCAGAAATGTGGATGAGAATATAGTGAGTATATTAAGTGTGAAGGAAGATAAATGAAAATTGAATAATTTTTTTTTTTGTACAATGAAAAATAAATATTTGAAGCAAATAATAAAAGTCTAACTCTTTAAAAAAAAAAGAAAAAGTTCAAGTGCTGGAAGTCTATGAGTGTAAGAGCACTAATACACCCAAGGGAAGGCAAAACAGGAGAGGCCATTTAAAAGAAATGAATTACTAAACTAATGTTGATTCAGATATACGTGATGATGGGAGTGTAACAACAAAAGTTAGCACTAGAAAGCTTGTTTGCTAGAGGAAGCCTCCACCACTGAAGGCAGTAGTAAGGAAAACTTGAGAATGTAAATTAAAGATGAGATAGAGAATGTCCAAATCAAGCTAGATGCATCTCAATGCAAGGATTGTGTAAAGAAGAAGATACCTTTGTCTCTAGGCTGAGGGGAACCAAATCTTTACCTCAGAATGCTCTTGCAAAGCTGATAGTGTTTTTTTTCCTTCCTTCCGATTTCACTTGCAGCCAATGTCAGTACTTGGAGCATTTTACTGTAAGTAAGATGTTCTTCACTTTTTACCACCTTTTATTCTAGAACTTAAATTTTGTGCACTTTTTAGCTCTACTTGGTGCAGCAACATTATATGGTAAGTAATACATTCAACAGTTTTCAAAGCTTGGTCCTAGCAAATTTGTTCTTGCCTTTGACAAGCTTAGAAGTTTGAATGCCTTACCTGATTGAGGTGTATTAGGTGTTTCTTGTATATGCGTCTGTGTGAAGCTGTGAATTCTTTGACCTCAGTAATGCTCTCCTGCTAACTGGCTGCTCATTAAATTACAAAAGGCTGTGTGGCACGTGTTTCTCCGAGGAAATGCATCACCTCACTTCTGACTGTATTGATTCTTTTTTATATGAATAACATCAGAAGTTTAGTAATAAATAGCCGATTTAATTTTCTCATTGATGCACCTCTAGACATACGGCATTGCTCTTTTTACAGTTCCTGTAATGTATTGGTCAAAAGACATAGTGATTAATTTACTATGAGAAGAAATTTAGTCTGGTTATCTAGAGAGAAATCCTGAAATATTTGGCCTCTGAATGTGAACTTTCTTCCTGGTACTTACATTGTGGTGTGGCAGTGGAGGATATTTTTTCTTGTGCCTAAGTAGCTTTCTGTCTTGACTCCTGTTTGACAATCGATATTTGGATCTATTTTGTTGGGGTTTTTTTAGGTATTCAAACTGCTGCCAAGGTACTAATTATATGTACCTTATACTTCTGAGTAGCTTTGTTTCTGTAGTGTTGGAAACATAATTAAAAAAAGTCTCATATATTGGGTCTTTTGTTGTGCTCCTATGCTGTCAAGTTTCTAAATGAATAATGAACTTAGAGAATTTATTAAAAAATTGTTCTACATTTCTGTAAAAAAAAAAATAAAAAGCCAATATGAAGTTTATCAACACTAATTATTGCAAGAAAACAGTGACCGATCAGCTTTTGTTGTGTTTTCCCTGAGTATAAATGAAAAATTAGATGTCTTAATTTCGTAAAGGAATGCCAACAGTAAGTATTATAATCCCCAGTAAGTACTGGTGCAAAACCATAGGAAAAGGAAAATCCTGGTTCATGCAGCTAATGTAGATAGTTTGGTAGAAATTATTCTCTTCTATGGCATGTGTGCATGACATAGAAAATAAATCATTCTGTCTTATGTGACGTATTACATAGAATTAGATATTAGAATCATAGAACAGTTTGTGTTGGAAGGTACCTTCAAAAGTCATTTACTTCAACCCCTCTGCAATGAGCAGGGACATCTTCAACTAGACCAGATTGCTCAGAACCACATCCAGCCTGGCCTTGAATGTCTCCAGGGATGGTGCATCCACCATCTCTCTGGACAACCTGTGCCAGTATTTTACTACCCTCATTGTAAAGAAGTTTTTCCTCACGTCCGGACTGAATCTCCCCTCTTTTAGTTTAAAACCATTACCCCTCATCCCATCACAACAGGACCTGCTATAAAGTCTCTCCTCATCTTTCTTATAGGCCCCTTTTAAGTACTGTTACACCTGAAGTTGGAGGAATAAGGGGATGAGTACATTCACTGCCAGAAGTGAGCTATATAAATGGCAGATCACTAATGCTTTTGTTAAAATTTACATAAGGCTCGCATGTGACAGTTTTAGTCTTGTTTACTTCATGTATATTTCTAAAGACAAAAGTGAAGTATGATTTTGTTTTGCTCCTATAAACTTGCATAAGCTATATCAGGAGAAAACTTTCAGATAAGTTGTTACTGGCTTTGTTTGTATCAAGTTAATATTTACAGATGTTGCCTTAATTGCTTTTTGGAATGTGTATCAGAAATAGGGCCATAAACTTCTTTTGATATATAGATACATGTAAAATATCTATGTACAATTTCACAGAAAATCAAAATAAAATTTTCTGAGCTGAGATAAAGTTTCAAGTATTTTTAATACTACAGTTACTAAGCATTTTGTAATATAGATAGAATTTAGATATTAATTGCCAGAAGATGACCAAATCCTGAAGTTGCCAGATGTTATGGGGAATTAGAACAAAATAAAGCTTCTGTACCTGCAAAGCAGTCAGACCATCTTGATATACAGATGCAGTTATATTTAGGATATAGTTGAACTGACTTGTGCTGTGTTACTGGGCTTCAAAGGAAGTGTGTTGGGTAAAACTCTGCACCTTGTTTTGTTTCAGATCAGAAGAGCTCTCTGCCGTTGTTTACCTTTTTTTTAATTTATTTTATTTTTACTCTACCATTTCACATCTACTGAAATCTCCCCTTGCTTTTAAAATAAAGATTCTAAACTGACTAGAGAATTTTGAGTGCCCAACTTGCATTAAGATCTGATTTTTGAGAGGGAACAGCTGCTCCTTATTTTCTGAAAATTGATCTTGTATAAAATGATCTAAGTTCAGTACTTGGAATTATTTCTTTTTCACAAGTCTTTTCCCTTCACCATCCATATATAGAAAAACCCCCAAACATCTGTATACCAAGATTTAGTGCTTCCAAATAAACAAATTTCTTATAAAGGACAAGCCAGGTATTCTTACTGTCTGTTCAGGAGTGGGTGAATTGTGAAGGAAATGTGAGCAAGGTCATCATAAAGTAAGCACCCAGCTACGTTTAATGTGAACAGTTCTCCTTACTCAGTTGTGCTTGGAGTGTGGACATGGAGGTGTATGGGTGACAGTGCCCTTTGCTCTGTGATCTGATTGCCTGGTGAAGAGCAAAACCACCTTGTTTCATCTCTAACAATGCTCAGCATAGCACCCATTGTGTGAGAACAAGCCATACATCATTCAGTTTGCCTATACCTGTGGGTGCTTCCTCAGCCCAAAAGAATGCTGTGTTGCTGTGTGAGCCTCTTGCCTTGGAGTCATTAGGCATCTCAAGAGCCAGACTGGGGCAGTGTTTAGGAACTCTTTTAAAAACCATAAAGAAAGTTCAGAAGTCATCTGGAAACATACAGTCTTAGCCCTTATGTAACAGATACTTTCCTGACTTGTGCCATTTGAGGGCTTTTTAAAGCCCTGGAGGGTAAGAGATTGTTGATAGCCTTTCAGTGGACAAAGAGCATGGACCTTTGGTCAGCATAATAACATCTGCTTAGCAAAACATTAAATAGTGGGTGAAGGCCAGCTGTGTAGTGTGCTCTTCCCCCATCCATGTATTTTGGTGGCAGACTCAAGAAGGTGTCAGGGGCGTAGGGATGAGCTGGTTTACGGAGAGGGCCGTGTTGACAAATCACACCTCACTCATCACTGGGAGGTGGTTAGTCTTTCGCTGCCCAAAGCTGTTGTGTGAAATTGTCCTGCTGCCTCAGCCCCAGCTCTCCTACCCTCACCACATCAGCTTCCTATGGCAAGAGGTCCAATACATGCAGCCAACATCCCTCACAGGTTCTGGAAGCTTGGGGAAGAAAGCAGAGACAGGCATGGGAACAAACCACAGCTTGTGTTTTGGGAGCTGATGTCAGTGGCAGTTACCAGCCTTTCCTGTTGCCTGCCTTCTCCAGGAACGTGCCTGCAACTGCCTCTTCTTCCTCTGCAGCTCTATGTATCTGTGCCATGCCTTATCAACGCACAGCCCAAGCTGTGCATGAGTTGTGCTGGGTTGACTTTGCTAGGTAGGTAAGTTAATAGAAATGCTTATTCCCTTTCAACGTTAGATGGAGCAAAAAGCTGTTCTCCCCCTCTAAGCCTCAAGAGCTGAGAGATTGAGAGATTTTTGCTTAAGCCCCTTGTGGGAGTGAATGAAGCCTCATGACTTCCACGTACTGTGTGTTTATTTCAGTTCAGAAAAATAGAGTGCTCAGCGCACAATCCCAGCATGTTTTACCACCTATTTAAAGTTGCAAAACTATGTGGTAAATGAATATCATCTCTAGTGAAACAGCTTTTACGCATAAACTCAGTCTTTCACGCATGATTTCTACTTTAACCCTCTCAACTTGCCTGAAGAGTTCAGTCAATATGATCAAAGGGATAAATAATTAAATACTCCTTTTTAAGAAGTGGCTTGTTGCCATCAGGAGGTGAGTAGAACTGGTGCCCAATATTTAAGCCTACTACATTGAGAAATGTAGTTCTTGCGATTTTCAAAGAATTTTCCATTGGAGCACCTTTACATGCTGTGAAGCTTTCTTTGATATCTTGTTTTGTGTGATAGCTGCTTTTAGAAATGTACTTATTTTTCCATTAAATCTTGCTATTCTTTATCTGGGTGTTTGTAAAGGGGGAGTGAAATGAACGTGGAAAGGAGCAGGATGTGCCTGGCTTGTGGTTGCTTTAGTCTGTGTTTTTCTGTATGTGTATACATGTCCCAGTGCATTGTATTCATTTTGCAAGGATCAAAATAGTATTTTTGCTTGATCAAAATAGTATTTCTTTCTGGCTATTATATTTTTTTTCCCCTGAGGCTTGAGTTGCATCTGGTAGGCACGGAGTCGTTCATTCTTTTGGTTTGGGACTGAGCGCCAAGTTTGAGACCTGGCTCCTGGATGAGCTTTTCCGCTCTTGCTACCTGTCAGTGTTTGGTTAGTTCCTTCCAGTCCTTGTTTTTCATCTTAGTGTGTTTATTGGGGTTTGGTTTTGGTTTTGTGGCTTGGGATTTTTTTTTGTCTTTTCTTCCTCCCATCCCCTTCTCTGAGCAAGTACTTGACAGTGAATATTTGATGCTGCAAACAGTTATTCATTTGCAAAGCCACTGGAGCCTCAGACCTACAGCACATCTTTGCAGAAGGAGATTGCTATAAAACTGGCTTGAGGTATTCAGTGTATGAATAATGGTTGAAAATAAATCTTGCTGCATTCTACTTGTCATACCTTATATACAGCTGCGTAGTTGCACGCTATTGTAACAATTTGCTAGCATATTTTTCTGTTCAAATTATGCAGGATTTATTGAGATGGTATTATGTCAGGTGTTTTATATTTTTTTATGATGTAAAAGGGTTATGCATTTTAAAAAGACCTTACATACAATTTTAAGATGACCTGCATTAATTTATAAGTCACTGTTCTTGGCTATCTAGTTAATTCACTAAAAAGCACATAATTACTCAGAGTTTTGTTAGAGTAAAAAGGATAAATTGTCTTTTCTTTGTAGTCTTAATGATGGTCCGGCCTCTTTAGGGTTGTCAGATGTCTGTAGTAAAGTGGAATTTTACTCTGTGGAGGGGACAGAGCTGCTCGATGAGCTTGTCACTAATGTACAAAGCTCTGCAAATTTGTACAAAGCAATTGCAGGAGAAAGTTTTTTTTGAGAATGAAACAAAGATATGATTGGATTTTCTGAGTAGGCCAGTGCTTGGACATAATCATTAATGCATTGACTAAGGGCTGTAGAAAGATGACTTCAGGCTTACAAAAACTAATGTGATCTGTGGATAGCTCTTTTAAGAAGGGGCTTCCATTGCAAACTCAGATTTTAAGTTATTTATCCTCCTGCTGAGATTATTATAGCCACAACTCTTACAGCTCTTTACAATACCAAACATTTAAAGAACATTCAGGTTATTTGCTTATTCACAGGAAAGAGTCACTTGCCTATGACTCACTGTAGTGAGTATTCAGTCTAGTCTTTTGCTCCCTCTCTTTGTCTTCTCTTGTAGTCTGTGTGGTTTATTTAATTTCAAAGTCTTCGTGGATCACCTCTACATGTGTAGCTGGCACCTCATAAGTAGCACACCTATTTGCAAACAGATTCAGGTACAGTTATGTTATGTGAAACAGATAATAGAAAATTACTGAATGTGTTTTTGATCTTGTTTTTTCGAAAGTATTATCAGCAGCTAAAACTGAAGGAAACCAAATGTTAGATTACCTAACACCAGTAAATGCAGTGAGCTTTCTTCCCGTAGTAAGAGCTGTGCAGGAAATCTTTTGGTTTGGCAGGTGAACTGAAAAATCTGATTTTTATGCCATTTAAAGCCAGATTATTTATTTATTTATTTATTTATTTATTTTAATACTATAGACTGTGACTATTTCAGGCATTTCATGCTGTGGAAACAACAGAACCTTCCTCCAGGCACAGTATAGTGCAGTGGCCAAGGCATTTGTTTAAGAGCTTCAAATACACATTTGTTCTCAATATGTTTCAAGCAGAAATTCAATAAAGGGTTACCTGTTTATTTTTTTGGGTTACTCCACCCCCATTCCCCTTTTTGTTTGGGTTTTGGTTTGTTTTGTTTGGTTTTGGGATCATGCCTTGGTGGGGGGAGGGGAGGAGGAGGAGGAGCATCAGAGGAGGGGAATATTGATGAAGGCCTTTAGACAACTTGATTTGGATTCATGGAAGTTTTTAGAGTAACTGAAACTGCATATTTCTTACAATGCATTTTTCAAGTGGTAAAACACCCTTTCTATCATTAAAAATATTTCTTCACTGTGAGGGTGGTGAGACACTGAACAGGTTGCCCAGGAAGGCTATGGCTGCCCCATCTCTGGAAGTGTTCAAGGTGAAGTTGGATGGGGCTTTGAGCAACCTGTTCTAGTGGAAGATGTCCGTGCTGTGGAAAGGGATTTGAACTAGATGATCTTTAAGGTCCCTTCCAACCCAAATCATTCTAGGATTCTATAAAAAATAACTATGTTCCCAAGATAGGTGGTAACTCTTTACTCTATGGGAATAAGCTTGAGAATGCCAAAATGACTTGGCAAAGTATCTGCATTTAAAATACAAGCGGTCTTTTTTAAACTTGTGCATTTTACTTACAGAGGCATTCCATTAATATTTTTGTTCATACGTCATTATTTATGTAATATGTAATAAAAGCACTACTACTTCCACAACTTGTCTATGCTGTTGAACTGAAAGAAGCAGAAATTTTAAAGATTAGACACTTACGGCAATGTAACAGGACTCTTATGAAAGTGATAACCTGCTATGAAAGATCATTAGACCATTTGTCATAACTGATGGTGAGCCGGGGAGCTGTGTTACTGTGGAAGGAAAGGCTTCTGACATGCTGTTTCTTTTGCTGAAGGCTCCCAGCAGCCACTGGCCTCTTGTGGTCTGTGGAGTAAGGATTGCAAGTGGGTACGAGCACATGGTCCCTGGGAGGAAGCATTGTCTTCAGTAAAGCAAAATCATCTTCATTTAATCCACAGGAGATGTTCAGATGGCAGAGAATGGTTTTTGAACAGTCAGAGGGCAAGCAGTGGATTTAGCATTTATTTTGATTTCCATTAAAAAAAAACCCAACCATAAACTAAGTAAAGAATTCATGATATTGGTTAAATGTATGAGCTTTTGTGTACACATTTCTGCAAGGATATCCACAGGGCAAATGGCCTTTATCCAGAAGTAGTAGAACTGTTGGGTGCTTGTGTTTTTAATCAAATGCTCCTCTGGGCTGTTGCTAATGTTTTTTAGTATAAGGTAGGTTTTAACATCAAGAGCCTCAACATGTCCCTTCTGTCTTCAGACAGCTGTATGAGTGACAGGAAGAAGGAACTATTCTTTTGTGCTGTTATTGGAATTTTTACGTAAAAAACTGTTGCCTACAGCTGGGAAGAAGGGTGCAAAGGAAGGAGAAAGAATACTGATGTAGCAGAAACAGATTTACTCTGCAGTTGGCCTGAATTCTAACAAGTTTTCCGAGTGTCCTTGTCCTCTCACCCCTATTCCTAGAGATGCTGAGAGAATTGCATGGCTTCTCTTCAGAGAAGGTGTTGGCTCCTAAGTAACTGTAAATAGAGAGCAGCTTCTTGGATTATAGCATGGCTGGATTAGCTGTGAAGTATTCAGGAACTGCAAAACCGGAATTTTTTTTTTTTTTGTTTGTTTGTTTATTATCCAAGAAGCAAAAGGATTTTTTTTTTTAATTATTATTAAAAAAACTTGAATGTCATCATGGAGAGAGGGCAAAAATCCTTCCAAGCATCTGGCACTGACAGTATGTGCCATTTGTCAGCTTGCTCATTAATGTTCTAGAGAAAGACTGAGCTTTTAGGTTGGGGGTAGAGGGAAGGCCTTGACACAAAAATTGGAAAAGCCATTAATGTGACATAAGTGACCGGCAGTGTACTCCTTTCATAATAGCTTTCTAGCACTAGGTTTCTAATATGACTGAATACAGCCACCCACTATAGATCTAAAAGCCTGTAGGAGATTTTTATTGCTGGCCCCAAAAGAAAGTCCTAGAGCACTACCGCAAATTGCTGTAGCGTTGCCTAATCAAAGAAATCCTTCTGAGCCACAAAGTGCTTGCGGGGCTTTAAAAAAGGCTGTACCTTTGCAAAGCAGCCACAAGTGCCTTCCAGACCTGAAACAGTTGTGCTATTGAGGACAAGCTAATCTCAGAAACAGGAAAAGCTACCAACCTCCTCACAAGATGAAGGGCTTGAATGGCCAAGCTGGAGCTGGCTTCCAGCCCTGTACTGAGCAGGGCTGGCTCAGCCTTGTGCCCTGTGCTGAGACATTCATCTTGTGGCAAGGGAGCAGGCGCTGGAGCGCTGCCAGCTGAGGCTCTTTGGAGAGAACAACAGCCTTGTGAATAAGTGGGAACACCGTGGAGGAGTTGGTTTGTTTTTTGTTTTCCTCCCTTAATCTTGTTGAACCTTTACCTTCGTTGAACTCTGTATCTGGCCCAGCTGCAGAGTGCCAAGCTGTCAGCAACGTGCTGTTCTCGAAGGCACGAAAGAGGCAACAGGACTAATTATGTTTTACATGTTATATCAATTTGTTTATAAGATTCCCTTCTGAAGGCTTGGGCACATGTACAGGCTTCATTAACAACGTGTGAACAAAATGTACCTGGGAATACGTAACTTTCCTTGGTACACGTGTAGCAACAGCAGTCTAAAGAGAATGAGATGGTGATGAAATGAAGATAAGGGATCTCAGGGACAGAGCAATGAACCTTGCGGTGAGGTCAGCTTGTCCCTGTACTTTGTGTTCAGATTGGTCATGTCCTTTAGGATATTTTTTCTTTACCCTGCTGGGTATGCACACAGAAGCATGCATTGTAGCTTTTGCGTCTTTTTTCATGCTGGTTAACGATGGTACATAAGACAGGGTGAACTTCCGTGTTCCTCCTGAGTTTCCTAAATACTGCTGTAGGAATTTGTATCTAAGATTTCTCTTTAAGCTGACTTACTTTTTTGTTTTGTGAGACCAGTGTCTTAAGTCTATTTCTACTATAGAGCTTTATCTTCTACCCAAAACTTACTGTGGATGTTTCTTTTAGGGATATAGTCGCTTCTAGGCTGGTAACTCTTGAAGTGTAAGTTGTGTTGAGAGTATTTAGAATTTCTTCAAGAAAAAAAAGGGATAAGCTTTGGCTTATAAAGTCACAGTTGTTGTGAAAGCCCTCTTATTGTCCCACTGTCCCATATTGACTTGTATCATCAGCCTTGTTATTTCTCATTTCTTAGGTCAGTGAGTTCCAGTTTCATTGTTTGTGCAGTGCAGGGCTGGCTTTCTTCCAGTGCTGTTAAGAAGGTGGTTTGTAGACCTGCAAGCAAAAAATGTTCTGCTTTGAGGATGGCTTTGCATTTAGTTCACTCTTATTTTCTGTAAATGAGATCCTTTGTGAAGTGGATGTGTAATATCTGTAATTAGAGTGTCTACTATTTTTACATGTTTATCTATTTTGTGCTTGTTTTTCATCAGGTATCTCTTCTGTTACTTGATCTTACATGTTTCAGCCTTCAGCATCAAGAATCAAGAGTGTGGCTTTTTCTAATTGTCCTTTTTAGAGAAAAAAAAAGAAGAAATAAAAAAGTACAGTTGGTTACTGGCAGTACAAGGAAGATCTTGATCCTAGCTGTAACATTCTAAGGTGAAGAACAGTGATGCTAGTATTTAGTAATAAGCTGAACAGCAGATCTTGTAATCTAGAAGCAGTGATTTGGGTAAGGCCTGTATAGGTTGGGGAAGAAAATGCTGCAGTATTTCTTAAAATTTCCTAATCTCCAATTCCTAAATCTTCTCAAGAAACTGAAATTTTCAAATTATCAGATCTGTAATAATGCTGCAATAACTCTGAATTGAAAATACTTTTGATTCATAATTTCTATTGTTCTTTACACCAAGCTGCTTGGGTTTTTCTTCATTACAAAAAATGGCTTTTATTGTCTTCTTTTCATTTGCTGCATCCCTATAGTATTCATTTGGTTCATTATAAATGCACTCAACTGCAGAATCATAGGAGAAATATCTAAGCTGAGATTTAAAAACACAGGTTTTCTCTCCAGTATAAAAAATAAAAGCTACATTTCTGATTTAGTCTTTGTCTGAGACTTGCCAGATGTCATGCAGAGCTTAGGAAAAATATGCAGAGAATAAATGCATACTGATATATCTGGGGAATAAATAATTGCTTCCTGTTGTTATGGCTATTTACTTAATCAATATTTTTGTCTCAGTGATTTTCTTGATATTACTTTGATGGATGCTCACTAGATACAAGTGACCGCCAGCAGGTATTTTTCCCAGAACTGACCAGCTGAAGAGCTATTCTTTGGTAAGGAGTAAATTACATGAAAATCAAGTAATTGACTCCAGGCAGTGCCAATTGGCTTCATCAAAGACTCTTAATAAAACTGACAAATTTAGTTCTCTGCCATTGTTATGAGCTATAGCTTCTGTACAGCAGATTTCATCCTAACTGTCTCAATCAAAGTCTGAGTCACTGATAGTCACTATTAAATGAAAATATTTGCTGTAATCCTGATTATTTATTTTCTTCAGTTTAGTAGTTTGTGGTGCAGTTAAATAAGAGCAATAAATTCACTGAATAATCATTTTTTCCTGGATACCCTCTTGTAAGGCATCTGTGCAGAGGAATGTGTTGTTTTGTTTAGGGAGAATGTTTGCATGCACACAGAATCTTAAATACAGGTTTGAAGAAAAGTCTCATGTGCCTAGTATGACTCAGACTGCCATTAAGTGTGTAAAAAATTCTTTCATAATCTCTGTTTAGGTATGACATTTGTTTATAGTTATCTCCCCTCCCTTCTCTTCTCCCCCCCCCCCCCCCCCAGCAGGTATGCTAGAAAATGTACTTTTATTTCTCTGAGTTACTCTTTATGATGAACAGTCTTCCCTTAGGAAAGCTGATTGAATAGAAATGAGTCCTCTTCAGGAATGCATTTTTAATATTCTGTTAATGAATGCTTTTATGTAGAAGCTTAGAAATAGAAATTTGTTAGTTTCTTCTTTTGATAATAATGGAGAGAGTTCCTAATCCAGTTTACTGTTACATGAATATAATACCTTCACGATATCCTCTGGAAATCATTACTGTTTAGATGACTCTTCTAATATATCACAGTTATGTATAGACATTTTATTTCACATTATACTCATCCTCTTTAGAATGACGGTTATCATTCATATCTAGAGAATTTATGCTGGTGCAGAAGTGCTGTCATTATGTAGAAACCAAACTTGTGTGTTTTTTTTCATAAGCTGTGCACATGCAAACAGCATGTCAGGTTTTCTTGTTCCCTTTTCAGGCTTAGTGTGCAGGGTTGCATGTCTTGTGGTATTTTGGTGTATTGCACCAAGAATGGTTAAAATACAGAAAAGTATTTTCACAGCATAATGGTTTTAAACCCCATGTTTGTATTATGAAGCCTGAGAATTATGAGACATTTTCACGAAAAGTAAGTGTCCTGAAAGCAGTATAAAGCAAAAGTTGAGGGATGCCAAGAAAAACATCTTAAATAGTGCAGGACCATGGAAAATAAGGGTATAAAAGCATTTACAAAATTACTAAGGTTCAGATAGTGGTATTTAAAGAAACATAGTTAATTAAAAATCTGCTTTTTTTTACATTAAATAGGTGACCTCAAGACAATTGAAGTGATAAAACTATATATGTACCAAATTACTTGCTATTACCATTTATGTGAGGTAGGGTCTTGTGAGATATGAAGTGTTAGGTTCTAGTTTTGCTGTCTGCTGAAACAGGTAGCAAATCCCAAGTGATGGGACACCAGTCACTTTTCGTACAAGGGCAGAGCAGAAAGCTGCTGGTGTTTTGGAATGCAAAGGCATTACCCAGTGATGTTCCCATCATATGAACATGCTTGCTTGCTTTTAGAGGTCAGAAGAGCTTTGCTTAACAAAGAATGTCAAGGAAAGAAAAAGGGTTCTTCACTGCTAAAAGTATTTGGTAATTTTATTTTTCAGTCTTCCTTCCTAGCTGTTTGCACAGATTGATCATCTTGAGTCCCTATCCATTCCTCTCCCAGTCTTTCAGTAAGTACAATAATGCAGTTAACGGCAGTGCTTCCCAGGTAGTGAATTAATTTTCTGTCTTTGGCTTTTTATTTTTAATGATGCTGGCTAGCCTGTGTGAGGTCATGTATGTGCTTCTCTTGCCTGTCCTAGCCTCGTGTGCTGTAGATTGGGCTCTTCTGTTTCCTCTGGTTGTCACTTGTGTCATCCGCATCTCATGCATCATAGGTTTTCATTGGTAGAGGAAGGGGCAAAGCAGGATTCCATAATACAATGGAAAATTAGAATATTCTTTATGCTTAATAAAAAGCAAACATCCTAGGAGCAGGGGGTTGTAACAAAATGACTGTTTTATAGAGTTTGTGAGAGTAGTTTGATTTATGCCTTCAACCACAGCAAAAAAGCTAAGTGAATGTATTAGCAGAAGAATATTACTGATTTGCAGCTGATTTGCAGCTGTCTTTTGCATACTATGTTGTTCCTCAAATATGTATGAGAAATTAAGCTATTGAATACTGGCAATGAAGTATTTCTGCATAAATACTTGATCATATGTGCTAACAGTCTTTGGTCTAAAATATTCCAAATGAAAAGGTTTGGAAACTGCCAAGCTTCATATGAACCGTCAGGACTTGGGGAAAGATGGGAGGGAAGGTAATAAGAAAATGGAATGAAGAATATATTTCTGTAATAGCAGGCTAAGCTTATTTGCAGTTTTGTTTAATGAACTACATGTACCATGGTTGATACTGTTTAATGACAAGATGGAACAGGAATGAAGAAGACCTGATGAGGTGAGAATGCCTGTATTACATTGTGCTACTGCTGTTTATATGGGGAGGCTAAAACTGGGATAGGATAATAGAAGTGTATTTGCACTGAGTTTAAGACTGTAGCATAACTTCCTCAGGTGATCAGAATGTATTTTTACATTTTTATAAATGTATTTATAAAATATTTTTATTCTAGCTATGTTTTCCAGAAGGTGAGTGTACACTTTATAAAGTATAGGGTGAGATGTCAAAAGACCTAAGTTAACATTGTTTAAGTACCAGTTTCCGTTGTGATTGCTGAGATGCTCAACCATTTGGGCTTACTCTCTCTTTCTATAAAAGAAAAAATAAGCCAAGATGTTTGAAATTTGATTGTCTTATAATATGATGACAGGTAAAATATTGTAAAATGAAAAAAATGCTGGAGAGAAAGAATGTGTGCTTTAATGGGAGCATTTTGAACATATTGGTAACATAATATGGAAAACCTTACAGTTTTCTAAGTGCCAGCTAGTTATTAGAGGAAGAGGGGAATCTTTTCTGTGTGCACTTTCTGCAAAAAGAGCCACATTTTAGCAGTGAAGAAGAATCCTTTTTCTTGCCTTAAATTGCTTTGTTAAGTAAAATTATTAGGACCTCCAAAAGAAAGCAAGCATGTTCATGTGATGGGAACAGCATTTAGATAATACAATTACATCATCCTCCTGGAAATCCTGAATGTTTGTTTTATGCTTTTTTTGTTTTTATTAAAAGACATTAGTTCTTCATATATTAAAAAAAGAACAAAAATATTTAATGTTTATACTTATGCATATATAGCAAAGTTGTCCATAAGACACCAATGAACAGTTAAAGCAGTGTTTGAAACCTAGTCAGTGGTGCTTCTTTTTCTGCCACAAGTCAGACCCACTGCTAGACCTTGTATCCACCTAGAAGTTGATCTGGAGTTCCTTGGAGGTTTTATATGTCAGTTCAGGGTGAAAAGGTTTTCAGATCCTTTCTTTAAATTCTGCCTGCTTTTGTGCAGCACTGGTGCCTTACAGATTGCTTGGCAATGACTTTTTTATTTATTAATTTTTTTTTAGTTGTGGGACAGCTGCAATATGTAATTCCCGCCACCCTTCAAAGAAACCAGAAGTCTGAAAAATATTACTGTATTCATTGTGCTATGTCCCACTATCTTAAGTCATTTCCTAACCCAAATTTAATTTTATGTATTATAGACTATAGAATGTTTTTGTAGCTTGTAGGAAAGACTTAAGCGTCAACTCCTTGTTGTCATTATCTCATCTTTGTAGAGGAAGAAGTACACAGTATTTGCTTGCTTGTAGTAATAGAGGTGTGCACTTAGCAGCCATACTGGGAGAAGGAGCAAGGAACAGTACTTAAGAAGCTTTTTCTCCTAGTTTCTAAGAAGATCCAAAAGAGAGGAGTAACACCAAGGTGATGTGAGGCCCTTACTAGGAATGAGGGATTTAACTATTGATTTCACTTTTTTGGTTGAAGAAACTAGGAGGCACTAGCTTTACTACTATTGACAGAATGTTTTTTGAACTCTGAATGCTGTTGTGAAACGTAGATCTTATGAAAAGATTGTAGGGTTTTGAGGCCAAAGCTAAACCAACTTGTGGTAAGCCTGGTGCAGCTGGTGCTGTATCCTTTGTTCTCTAAGCCTATTTTGTTGCACAAGCACAGAGTGGCCTCCAAACAGGGTGATGTAATTGGATGTTGTTGCCTTGCTTGACTCCATCACTGAGTTTGTTTCCCTCAAGTCTTTGCAGTTTTCTGTGTTTTCTGGCAGGTCTAAGTCTCTAAACTGTGCTGTGTCCTTGTAAAATAATTAGTCTTTAAAGATAAAGTGCGCGTATAAGCATAAGAAACATCAAAGAATAAAGTAATGCTTTCTGTCCTAGCAGAGATTGTGTTTTACCTGTGTTGGCCAACGGTATCAGAGACTATCCAGATTCTTTATGTCATTTCCCTTACTCAAAACTGGTCTCACAAATCAGGAAGTCAGTGAAGATAATGATGATCTAATCTGCTTTTAACTTTATAAATGCAGATTTGTGGCTAGATGACATCTCATATCATGGAAAGCTGAATTAGCTGTACCCCTCAAACCTCCTTTGTTTCCCAAATGTAGACGTTTTGGTGGTTGTTCCTTTTTTCTCAGTGACAAACTTCATCCTCAAACTTCAGTGCTATCATTTTTGCTTCTCCCAGTAAGATGAAGTATCAACAGAGAATGTAGGCATCCAAGTATGACCGGTCTTCCTTTGCAGATAAAAAATAATCTTCATACAATAGGAGCTATGAAGTGCATCACATAGGAAGAAGCTCAGGAACTGGGACTCTTGTAAAAGGCTATGTGTGTCACACAGTCTCCCCTAGCTGGTGGGCTGGGAAGGAGCTGGGTTGCAGGGGCATGGAATGCTGTATCACTTGCAGCTGTTCTTCCTTGCTTCCTGAAGTGGGAGTCCCCAGTTGTATCTGCATGGCACGTTTCAGGCAGCTTTCAACAGCCGATGACCACTTCTAAGAATATATTTATATGTTTATTATTCACTGTATGTTGAATTTCAAAAAGTGAATCTGTGTAACAGATAGCTCACAGCTGGAAAAAGTATAAAATTAAATGTGACTGTCAAAAAAGGTCTGTCTTGCAGTTCTAGGTTCTGCAGGAAACTCGTATGGCTTGGCTGTTAACTATACAGCACGTTAATGTAACAGAATTTGACCTGAGCAAAATAGTGGAGTTGGATATACAAGAGGAAAATCACTTTCAGTAGCACTGCATTGCAGATGATGGTTTTTCTTGAAATATAAGTGCAGAGGCTGTGTGGAGATAATCATGTGTTGTCTACTTTACTATACAGTCACCTGTTGTTTATTGTTACTGTGTTTTTTTTTTTCCTATGACTTTGCATCTATTGTTCCTCTTCATACTTTTGCTAACATGTAATTTTTGAAGGCATTTAGCAGCTTCACCAAGACATAGTGTGATTGAAAGAAGTTTGTTGAGATGTCTAGGTTGTTAACCCGAATTTGATATAATATGAAAGACAGTAACCTTTAGAGTTGTAAATAGTCCAGAGAGATTATGTTCAAAGACAGACTGCATTTTTTTGCTTACATGTAAGAAATGTTTCCAGGAAACATTTTGTGAGGCTATTCGGATAATTATTTTTCAAGTAGTAAGTTAGAAGAGAACCAAATCCTTACTTACTTTTTTTAATTTTTCTTATGTAAGCAAGGTCAAGGCTTACCTAATGCTTATTTTTTTTATAACTTTTGAAAGTGATCTGTTGGAAAGTGCAAGGACAAAATAAAAAAATGTTGAGATAACTGCTCTGATACTTTGATCAGTTTTCAGTGAAGCCTGTGTTCAGTTGTCCTTGCAGAAGCATTACTGTCACTTCATATGAAAGTCTGAAAACCTTAAAATATATCAAGTTTGAAGTAATACTGAATGGACGATAGGCAATTAGTACTGTGGTAAATTCCTACCAATACACAGGAAAATCTGGCCTGTGATTCCAGAACTGAGATTCCTTTTTCCTTTATGCAATCTCTTTTTCTGGAGAGGTGGGAAGAATAAAAACCTGGGAACTGTACAGTCCATACAAAGAAAATTAATTTAATTTTTTTTTTAATTATTTTTTCTGAAAGGCATCATTCAGGTAGTAGGAGTAAGAGGTATAAAAAGCCTTTGTACCTGGCAACCATTTGATGATCAGACTATCATTATTTCTGTTAAACTCTTGCAAATCTGCTGCTGGAATCTGAATGTAATTTTCAGCCTTTGGCAAGAGTAGGTGGCAGTATCCCTTCTGCTTCTGAATTCAAACAATGAATGCAGTCATTTGGAAAGTTTTGCTGTATTACGTCAGTGCTGTGTTACACTTTCCATGCAGACTCACTGTCCTTTCAAATTAATTGAAAAAATACTGGCATCGCCTATTTAAAACAAAAAAGCAAACAAAAGATAAAAAACAACAACAAAAAATGTTTTTTTAAAAAAGCAAGCCCCGTAACCCAAACCAAACAAAAAAAAGTACCCAGAAACGAAAACAGATGTATTCATACATGCGAATTGCGAGGCATGGACTACCTGGTTTTTCTTCTCATGTTAATGGTTTCTGCATTCATATGTGAGGCACGTTTTAAAACTATTATCAACCTATGTGCTGTGATCAAGTTTGAACTTGCACCTCCTTGCATAGCAGAAAGTCTTGGTGTAGGCTAGGCTGAAAATACCTGTCATTTAGGGATGACTTTTTTAGGGTTTTGGCATTTTTTTGTTTCTTGTTTTTAGGCATGTTTCTTACGTGGGGTGGTACTCCCATATTCTTTTTATTTTTTTACAACTCTGTGTATCTGTGTATCTCAGGTATTTTTCTACTGTACTGTGTGTTCTGAACCAAAGAAGTTGAACATAGTAGAAAAATTTGCACACTACTAAAGTCTGCTAAACTGCAACTTGCGTTGCAGGTACAGCAGGCAGACCCTTTGCATGTGTGGCATGCATAATGATTCTTGTAATGTAAATAATTGAGTAACATATAAATATGGAGGCCAGCTTGTCTTTCAGTGTGATATGTGCTTCCTACCCCCTAAAATCAGGTGGCTGAAAGTCCAGTGACTGGTCACTATTTCAGGTCACAAAAGGAGATTCTCTAAATTGGGAATTTAGGGTTCTAAACACAGAGTGGTTTAAAAACATGTATCCTTAAATTCTATTGAAGAGTTATAGTCTTTCTAAAAATCATACTTGTGATGAGATCTGAAAATCTCATTTCTTAAATTCAGTCAGCAATACTGTAGGTTCTGCACACTGTTTTCAGTAACTGCTGTTCTACATGCAGCCCAGCTTTGCGGATTAGGTCAGAAAATGTGGTATTTAATAATAGGGTTGCCTATATGCTGAAGGTTGGACTTTTTCTTATCAGTGGAAGTGTGCCCAACTGGTTTAATTCCTCCCTTCAGTTCTAACAATGCACATAGTCATTACCTGAAATTTGGCTTAACAGTGACAAGGGTTCGTTGATGTTGACGTTTATTTCCACGGTTGTCAGCACTAAGATCTCTGTTGTATTCTAATGAATCTTTTTTTGAAGGTTTCCTTTAGATGTCCTAAATGATTGTTCATTTGTAGTTGAACATTTCTCATGATGAGATTGCAATTGCTTAAGAAAGCTTTAAGAAACCTTTTTTTCCCCATCTATCCTGAATATTGCTGTAGAATATTGACTGCTGTTCCTGTTACCTTAGTAAATGTGTTTTGTAGAGGTTTTGATCAGAGGTTTTCTTTTTGTCCTCCAGTTGCTCACTGTGTTTTGGAAATCTCTCACTTCTGTGCTTTTTTATTTTGAAAACTAGAAATAAAGGCCATTTAAATTCCAATAGAAGTGTCCTATTTTGCTTTCCGTTTCCCTTAGGGGGATCTGCCATCCCATGGGTACTGCTGCAGAGGAGGAGGAGCAGTGCAAGGGCAGAGAGTGTAGCAAGCCCTGAACTGGCCTGTTTTGGTCCCTTTTGGGGGACTGTTGATAAGCTCTGTGAAAGGAGTCCAGCCTGGCTTCCCAGTACCAGGCAGTATCTGTGGTGGGGCTGGATAGGAAAAGCCCCTTTTGGTGTTTTAAATTAGTCAGAATGCTTGGTGAAGTTAGGCAGGTGAGACCCGGGACACTGCTGGTTACCTGGTGAGGCATGCTGGTTGTTCTCAGCTGCCTTCTGCTCCAGGAATCAATTATATGGATCTTACACTGACAGACTTCTTTTGTTAACACCTTTTTATTAAGACTGTCGTGTATTGTTTCCTATGCTAGATGCATTTGTAATTCAGAAAATGGAACATTTACATAAACTTTGTCTGCTCACACATGATTTAGGAGCAATGTGGACTGCTTTTGTAGTGAAATAGTTTTGCGTCTTGTTTGTTTTTCTTCTAGGATGTTTGTGAGCAATAACATCTCTTTAATTCACTTGGATGTGAATTACTTTGGAAGAAGAAGGGTAACAACAGCCTGAGATTACTGAAGAAAAAGGGAAAAAATATTAAAGAAAAATGATTTTAAGATGAATCGGGGTTGTTTAATACATTTCTCTAAAAATAGGTTAGATAAAGTGTGTCATTCTGCTCTATTTGAGTCACATCAGTTTGTTTCATAAATTTGTTTTTAGTCTAGGTTCCTTCAGGCAGATAAATTTAAGAAACATGAGATCATTGCATCTTTGAAGGTAGGCTACCATGAGACTTAGAGCCTTGCAAACTCAGTTACCATGTCTGTATCATCCAAAGGAAAACTTCTGGGTCGTTGAATTAAAATGGCCTCTGATGTGCAATGTTGTTTTTGACTCTTCTAGGAAGTTAAATTGAAGGTGGAAAGAGTGCCATGGGTCAGTGGGTTAAACCTTAAGCTTGCCAAAGAAAGTTTAGAACAGCTGCCTAAATCAATCCTGCATAAATCAACATGCTCTTTGGATGTTTATACTCTTGGGAAGGATGTGTGTGTGGAGGGATAGGTAGAATAAAGCTAAAGTACCTATAAAACTTTTTCTATTTGATTTCATAAATTACAGTCATAGAATCATAAAACAGACCAGGTTGGAAGGACCTTGAAAGATCATGTGGTCTAAAATTACATGGGAACGGAAGCTAATCTCATTTATATTGCCCAGCACCTTGCCTAATTGCATCTTGAAAGCCTTCAGTGATGGGACTCTACCACATCCTTTAGGAGGTTGTTCCAGTGAATGATAATTGTATCTTATTTTGAGATGAAACCTCCCCTGCTGCAACTTGAACCTATTGCCTGTGTCTTCTCCATGTGGCTCCTTGGGAAGAGAAAACCTCTGTCCTCTTTGTAGCCGCTCTTTAAGTGCTGTAATACTGTCATGAGGTCCTCCCTGAGCCTCATCTAGGCACAAAAGGTCTAATTCAGTCTTGCCTCATGTCAGATTCTCTAGACTTTTGGTCATCCTTGTGGTCATCCACCCTTTGGACCCTCTTCAGTCTGTGCACATCTTTCTTGAACTGTTGGGACCAGAACTGGACATAGTACCCAGTGGCCTGAGAAGTGCTGGGTGGGATCATCACTCTCTCGATCTCCACTAGTAATGCCCCTGTGTATGCAGCCCATAATCCAATTTACCTTTTGTTGCTGCAGTGGCATACTGCTGACTCAAGTACAGCTTGTTGTCCACCAGGACTCCTCAGGTCCCTTTGAACAAGGCTGCTCCCTGGCCACATACATCCTAGCCTGTACTGAGTAATTTGGTTATATTGTCCCACATACAGGACCTTACACTTACCTGTCAAACTTCACACTGTTCTGGCTAGTCTGCTCTTCCGGCCTCTCCACGTCTTTCTGTAAGATGGCTCTCTTTCCTGATGTGTTGTCAGAAAACTTGGTGAAGGTGCTTTCAATCCCATCATAAAGATCATTTATGAAGATGTTGAACCAGCATGGGACCCAGTATTGATCCTTGGGGACAACTTGTGACAGGCAGCCAGTCTGAGTAAAAACCACAGATCACCACTCTCTGACTTGTGATCCTATTTCCTACCCATCTTGCAGACTGCCCACCCAGTCTGTATTTTGCCAGTTGTCCAGGAGAAGGCAATGGGAAACAACATTGAATGCTTTACTAAAGTCCAGGTAAACAACATCTACTGTTCTCCCTGTGTTGACAGAAGAGGTTATTTTGTTGTAGATCGTGATCAGGTTCCTTGGCATGATCTGCCCTTGGGAAATTTGTTCTGGCTTCTCCCAATCACCTGCTTCATTTGGTTCATTACATCTGGTTGTTTTGCGAGCTAGCTGAAAGCCCTCAGGTTGCACAATTTTAACGGTTAAGGGGATTAAGAAAGGTTACCTTGGGAATCATACTGCGAGAGTTAAAACGGTTCAGTGACGGTAAGGCTCTTTAACCTTCCCTCCAGTTCTTTTTTTCTTTCCGAAATCTCCTTTCTAAAGACTAAAAGAAGCTTTCCAGTCTGTGCTTGATACATCAAATAGACTGGCTAACCATGGAGTAATGCTGTGTGGCACCTGCTGAGTAGGAAGTAATTATGTTTTAATATATCATAGGAAAAAATACCTAGATGTTAGAAGCAGCATATATGACATCTGTTCAGTAAACAAAAGATATAGTTACTATATTTTAGAAAAATACTAAGCTTGTAACCAAAAAGTATTTTTATTATAAAAAGCAGTTGTCTGGCACAGAAGGTAACTTGGCATTCAAATCAAGTACTTTTAGGAGAAGCACATACATAAGAAATAGCAGGATTTTTTTTTAAATCTCTTAAGGCTAGGAGAAACTACTTAAAGATGAAAGCATGAACCAAACTGTCCATAGTGGATATAAGATTTTCTGCCTTTTCTTCTTATGTGTTTTTATCTTGCAGAAATGAAATCCTTTTAACAGTTACTGTACTTTACTATAAATGCAGTGATATATTCAAGTTTATTACTCATTATATCTCCGGTTTTGTTCTTTATTCTGTCCCAGGGTGCTAGCAAGAGTACTTTTTAGTGGGTAGATGAGGGACTAAATGAACACAAACTATAGTTTTTTTTTTGTTGTTGTTGTTTTTTTTGTTGTTTGTTTATTTTCATTTTTTTTGGGGGGGGGTCATTGGGTTTCTTTTTTTTTTTTTTTTAGCAAGCTGATTTTCTTGGCAGACTCACAAGATTCCATATGAAACAAACCTCATTGTTTTCCATTTGGTTGCAACATAATTCTTGGTCAAAAATTGGTAACTTTTGAATGAAAGTCTTTTGCATAGAAATTCATTTTGCAGGCAGAGGAAAATTGCAAATCCCATTTTCAAATATCAGATGAGCTCAAGAAGTTGAGCAGTTTTCCTTAACTTCTAAAGTGAACCGTGTGCATGCACCCTAGGTACCTAGTTATGAAGAAGTTTTTACAGCTGGCTGCTTTGAAAATTGATGTGGTGCCATGAGACCCTATTCTGATTTTTTTGGGGGGGAGTTAGGGAATTCTCTCCACACCCATTTTCCACATGGGTTTATGTTCCACTGGAGATTTTGGTATATTTTTCTGTGTATGAAGAAATAAAATTGTGTAGTTGAAAATGTGGCACTGATAACATTTTGGATTTTGTTTCCTCTGTTCAGAAAGTCCTTTTAAAAATTTTTCTCAGCCTTGTGCTTATTCCATCTAGGTGAGCTAGAGAAATTTTTTTTTGCTTTATAAGCCTTCAGTAATCAGATGGACAAAATACTTAGTATTCTGCTTCACCTCTTCCCAGAGACTTTCTCTAGTGAAAAACTGGACTAGTAAGTGAAGCAACTGGGACTGGGAGATAAGAAATCCGACAATGGGTTGAGTCCTGCACTAGTGACTTTTTTTTTCTTTTTTTTTTTTTTTTTTACCTGAAATGTCACAGTTTTAAAAATCCACTGAAGAATTGTCCCTGAAGAAATAAAAATGACAGAATATTCTCAGTCTTTGAACTCTGGGAGGCGTCTGTTTGAAGGGAGCAATACTGTCCTTGCTAATGCTTCTCTGGAAGCCTGCAAGAGCTAGGCTAATTTTCCTGTGATTTTCAACAAGATTTTGTAGTTACCTTTTTTCCTGGGATTGATGGGAATGATCCCCAGGCCACAGAAAGTTAAGTGTCTAATCCCTGTGGAAATTACTTCTGTGCTCTTGAGCATTATTTCAAAAAAATTCTTTTTTAACATTAAAAAAAATATTCTGCATCTGTTTATTTCCATATGCATATATTTCCAGTTATTGTGATGTTTTATGCTCTATGACTAATATTGTGCTAGAAATTGTGTGTTTCCTAGAGCCTGAAGTGAGTGACACCTGATTTCCCTCCAAGCTTCTGAAAAGGTCTTCAGTGACTCTTCTTCCTGTGAAAAAATTAATAATGGTCCTTCAAATTCAACTAAGATGTAAAATAATCTGAACTAAAATGATACATGGGATCAGATTTTAACCCCCCTCCCCACTTTGGTCCATATTATTGCAAGCATTTTGCAAATAATTTGGTCCAATATGCAAATATTTTAGTGCATATATTTCTGGGCAGTTAATGATACCAAGCATACAAATCTTGATCTTCTATTGGCTGCTTCCTTGAAAAGGTGAGGTGTATGAAACCAAAGCCTGTTGTATACTGCAGAGAAAAAAAATATGTGTTTCTGTTCTTTGAAATTATGAGGAACTCTTTATTAATTCAGTCTTTATTAATTCAGTCTTACTGTTGGTTTTATTGAGCTTTATTTGATGGATTTCCCCCTGCTTGAATATGAAAGGTGGTTTTTGTTTTACATGGTCCCTGTTGGGGCAGGTTCCTGTTAGATGCTACAAAACACATGGATTATAATTGATTATAACTTACGGCAGAGTACTTTGGTGTATGCCGAAGTCCTGCACTGCTGGGTTACATTTTGAGAAAATATCTGATGTTGCTGTAAGATTACTACTATTGGAATTGTGAAGTGCTTTGTCTTTTTAATAGTACTCCTTATTTACTCTAATTCTTTTTCTCTCTCTCTTTCATCGTGTGCATGTGCTCTTCCAAATTAACTCAAGGGTACTTATGAGAACTTAATTATGAGATGAATAAACTCTAAAGCATAGACTACACTAGTGGAGTTGTCAGTTGTTAATAACATTGCAGCACACCTGTCCAGGACTGTCAGACCAGTACTTCCCTGCAAGCACGGAGCCTCATGACTGTATCAGGGTTGCTGCATTTCCTTGGCTTTGAGTGGACTCTAGCACTCTTCCAAATGCTTCCGATATCTCTTGGTCTCTGTTCCCATCTACTGACATAAGGACTTGCAGTGTAGATAGTCAAGAAGACTTTTCTTACCCTTGCCCAGCTATTCAGACTCTCCTCATGCCGAAGCACATCCTTACCTCAAGCATTTTAGAAACTGAGAACTGGCATGAAATTAGCATCTAGTCTGAGCTAGTTTGGCTAGTTTTGTGTAGTTGAGTGAGGTTTATCAAAGGACAATATGTTGATTTTTCTATGTCTGATGCCCATTTCTGCCTCTTCCTTTATTTTAAAACGGAGTGCAGGATTTAGGTTACACAAAGTGAATCCCAGCCCCTTTGTTCATAATTCTGTTCAATTTCAGGCATGTGTGTTACCTTCCAGAAACAGTCAGTCATACTTTCAGTGTTGTCAGAGAAATACAGGTGCAGGTTCAGTCATAAAATAAGAATGGGTATAGGACAAGGGGAAGTCTGAATTTGTAATTTGGCACACATAGAAGATCCTTTCAGTGGTTTGCAGGAAAATTACTTCTGCCTCCAAGAGCGATGACACAAAACTTAGTTAAATTAATTGGGCTCACCAGTTCTGTCTGGGCTCATTCTTTGCTAGCTTTTGGACTAACCAAACAGTTCCTGAATCTGTTTTTTGTCTTTCTTTTAAGACTGAAATCTTATGTAGCTGGGGCTGTAGTTTTTGCTGTTGTTTCTTGTTTTAAAATCCTTTGTTTATAATAAACCTTCTAATAATCCTAAAGATGGCAGTTATCTACAGTTGGATTTGGGTGTTGGGTACTCATGAAGGGAAAACAGGAACAGTATTATTTTTAGAGTGTGATTTTCTATTGAGCCAGTGAAATAAAAGATGAAAAGAAAAAAAGATCTTTATAAAAAGGGCGGGGGGGGAACATGGGGAGTGTGGAAGGGGAGGAGAAATAAAAGGAAACCTGGTGAAACAGCATGGCCCTCAAGAAAACAATTAGAATTGCTTGCTGTTCAGGCTTTCTGCTACGTAAAGCCATGGGAGCTGTCAGAGCAGCTGCTTGGAAGTCTTTGGGGCATGAGGCTGGGTGGCAGTTCTGTGCAGAAATAGAAGGGTGTTGTTGATGCTTTCTACTTTGGTGATGTGCTCTGTGAAACTGCTCTCCAGCAAAAGTTCTAAAAGAAGATAAATATGTCATGTGTTGCTGGAAGCGACAGTATGCTTTTAGCAGGAGCTGCAGAAGTTGTTATCTGAGGAAATTTGCCAAGGTACCTGGCCTTTCTACTGCAGTTATTTTATATATCAGATGTTATGAACTGTTATTATGGAAGGAGAGTCAGCAGAGTCCAGGTTGGTGTTGACTGAAATGATCAGTCATAGAGTCATTCAGGGTGGAGAGGCAACTCAGGAGGACTCTGTTTCTCAAAGGAAGGCCAGTACTGAATTTGAGATGCTCTGGGCTCTGCTCCAATTTAGGTCTTTGGGCAGCCTATTCCAATTCTTAACCACCCATGTAATGATTTTTTATTTATTTTTTAGGGTGGCTAGAAGGAACAATGCTGTGGTGTACCCACAGATGTTAAGCAGTAGTAGGCAGTCCATAGTGATAGCAGAAGAGCTTATGCAACTCTTGTAACTCTGACTGTGAGAACTAGAAAGCAAGTGACGTGGCAAATTGTAAGATTCCCTCCGAGATCATGTTATAGAGCAGTCTCACAAAATAAAGGTCAATGTCTGTACAGCTCTGAAGAGCAAAGCTTCCCTCTGTGAATACAGACTTCATGTCCATAAACCCTGTGAAGTGTCAGTGTCCTAGCAGAAAAGTCTGTATGGACTGATGTGAGTGCTACCACTTGGCTGGGCTCATGGGCTGTAGTTCACTGCTGACTGCCTGGCGAGAAGCACAGTGAGGCAGAGCAACTTCAGTGCTGGATGCTGATTTGGGACAGAAACCAACATCTGGAAAAGTGATAACATCTGCTGGGTTTGTTTTTTTTTCTAAATAATCTTCAGAAGAAAAAATATAAGCATTCATTTAAATGTGCATCTCAAAGGGTTGTGTAGAGAATCACAGCTAGCCTAATGCCTTCAGGAAAAAAGTGTATTGCCATTGGTTTCTGTACATTCCTATTTTAGCTGACTATTTTTTATTTTATTTTTTTAAAGGCCTTAGTATGCAACTGGTTGTGTAAATACTGTTTGAAATGTTGCTGTCATCAGTATATTTGCATATCATCTTTATTTATACTATGTGATTGCTGACAGCTCTGGTTTTTCTTCTGATAACTCCAGTGGATTAAGTAAGGCATCTTCGTGTAATGAAGCTTTTCTTCTGTTTGATCAAGCTGTCATGCTAGCTCTTCTGGTCAGTTGTAGCACAGAGTGAGCAGGCAGAGAAGTCTGTGTTAGTGCTCTTCCCATTCTGTTTGTTATTTTATGTTCTAAATATTTCTCTTGAAAAAGCAATGATGCCTTTTAGCCTTTGTTTTTACTCTTCTGAGTACGTCCAAATCATAGTGAGTTTCACAGCTTTTTCTTTTTTTCCCTTCTTTTTTTATTTTATTTTTCTTATTACCTGTACGGTGACCTTTTCAAGTCTGAGACAACACGGCTACAACTCTTGATTTAGAGAGCTCTTTATTCTCAGCTTGTATTAACTTCCCTCTTAGCCTTTTCTCTGATGAGCTAACGAGCTTATATGTTTTGGTGTGCTCTTCGTAAAACATGCTTTTCAGTCTCTTCCGTCATTGTCATGGCTCTTTTCTGAATCCTCTTCAATATGTGGGCATCCAAATTGGATGTTATTTTCTGATATGGTCTTAGGAGAGCTGCCACAACAGCAGAGGTCATACGGTTGCTTTATTGTGCCAGTGTATAGATTCAAGATTAATTTCATTAATTTCCCTGAAGGTTTTCATAGGAGGTTTGCTTAGCTGGTTAACTCTTACGATCCCTAAATCTTGTTTAGAGGTTTTTCAGACTGATTTTCATCAGTCTTGAAGTGCAGCTTTTTTATTTATTTATTTATTTATTTGGGCAAATCTGTGTCTCTTTACTTGAGCAGTTTATTGAAGTAAAATAACTTTGAAGTTATGTGTTTGTTTTTTTGTTTCTTTTTTTTTTCCTAATGATTTAGTGAAAACACTGGAGATCATAGACGCTGCTAGAAATACAGTCAATCAAAGGTGGCAAGTTGGTAATCACCACTGCAGAATCAAATTACTAATCTTGTAAAAAAAAAATGTTTGGAATTGGGTTGACATTAATTTTTGTTCTCTATATCCATACTGTATGAACTATACTCTTCTTGGATAGCTTTTTTAGAACTCTGTGGTGATAGTTGCTTTGGCTGCTAATTTAAATATATTAATACTGTGTTTTCAAAGTGTAAAATAATAGGGCACCTAAATGTAGAAAAGTGCTACTTTTAGGTTTGTATTTTCTGTGTTGTTATTGTGGCTACATCACTTATTAGTGAATTGGCATATAAGTGCTGGGTTTTGTAAAAACCACTCCCATTGTCCCTATGTTTTTAGCAGTAGGTTTTTCTTTCAGCCTCTTGAACGCTTTTGAACTTAAATGATTTTACATAACAGAAGAGCATGTTTATGAGGAATCTGTTTATAGATGTTACGCTTGACTGAGCACATGGTTATTTTAAGTTTAGCAAAATTGGTAGTTTTTAAAGGATGAAGAAAACCTCTTGCCTCTTTTTATTTTCTTTTTTTTTTGTTTTTTTTTTTTTTCCCAAGTTGAATTCTAGTACAAATCCCTTTTAAAACATTTTGTCTTACTTTTTTTTTTTTTTAATGCTATGCTTGAGGTGTTAAACATTTGTTTCCTCTTTAAAAATGGCCTCATCGGTATTAGAATACAAGTTGCTGTCCTTAAGTCCTCCCACTTTCAATACCCAAAGGTGCTGTAACTTTGAAGAAGAATAATTATTAAATTGCTCTGTCATTTAACGTAGTTTTTGTTGTTTGCAATAAATGCAAGATACTCTTCCTTTGTAAGCAGTGCAGGTAACTCATTTCAGGGTTGCTAGTTACTGGGGAAAAGACAATGATAGTTTGGCAAGGTTCCCTACCTCTTGGGCATGGCTGAGCCTTCATAATTAGGCTTTGGGGATTGACGTCACTTTCCAAACATGAATCTTCTTTAGAAAATTTGAACTAAACCCCACCTAATTCCAATTCAACTTATGCATCATGCAGCCCCTCAGCATAGCTTTTATGTAATAAAATAATTCTTTCATGAATCCTGCGAATGCCTTGAATGGTATTTTCTCTTCTAGGTGAGAATAACAGAGTTCATGGCTGGGTAGGCTTTTCGTTGTAGCATCTGCTTTTTACCTTCCTCCTTTGGCTTACAATATGAAATGCATTTCAAAGAGTGTGAAGCGGATTTCAGACTGGCGCAGTTGGAGTGTTGGGTTGTTTGTTGTTGGTTTGGTTTTGGGGTTTTCTTCCCATTCAGGAGTGTTTTGATATTGCTGTGAGGCATATGATAGAGCTGTGCAGTTAGAATCCAGAAAGACAGCCACTGAGAGATGAACAGACTTTGCTGCTTCTTGGGTTTTAGCTGCAAGAAAGAAATAAGGTCCCAGGGTTAGATTAAGTTTCAGAAACTGAAGGCCTTTGAGGTGGTGCTCTGGTTTGAGAAGTGTACTCTCTAGCTGGAGTTGGGGTCCGGGTCCTCAGTGAGGCATTTCTTCATGTTTTGAGGGCATCTGCTGCCTCTTACCTCCTTGTGGATCGGTCACCCAAAGTGCCAAAATGTTTTCTTTATGGATGTGTTTTGTGGAGACGAGGAATTCCATCTTTTAGGCATGTAGAAAAATAATATTGACAATGTGAGTAGTATTTGTTATCTAGCTACAAGAAAGTGAGTAGAATAGAAAATGTCTTTTGAATGATCTTTTGGTTAATGTTTTAATTTTGATCTCCTGACCTTTTGGCTTAATTTCATTTTGCGTTAGTGATGATCAGAAAAAAATTCACTGAATGTACTGAATGCCTGAATTCAGTTGCCCTTTGTATGTCAATTTTCCATATTAAAAGTCTATTTTTAGTCTCTTCATCAACAGGTATTGAATGTGGGGTTTGTGGGTGGTTTTGGAGTTTCAATAATGAATAAATACTTTCTGAATCCTTGGAGGGTAAAATTCTATCTTATTGAGGTAAGTGTGAGTTTTATATTGAGAGTATCACCTCTGAGCAGCGTGCATCATCATAACTTGGCTGTATGTAGTACATGGCAGCAAGCATGTTACCTCTTTTCCAACCGTGACTCAAACAGGAGGTGGTTTGCTGAAGGTCACATTGCAAGCTGTTGGGCAAGAGGGAAAACAGCCCACAGGTTCTCTGCTCAGCCATGTTCACTAACTTTGTGGAGAGCAATTCTATAGCAAGTGGCAAAGAGGCAATTTGACAAGAGGTAAATAAGTGCTTTCCTGTATTGTTAAGATTTTCAGCATTAAGGTCTCAATTGCTACAGTTATGATGTATTTAGAAAAACCTGAATTTTTAGCCAAAGAGTGGGAGTCCAGCAAGACCAAAAATCAGTAGAAAGCAACCTTGCACATGAAGCCCTAAAAATATAGATATTCTGATACTGACATAACCAGAGGAATGGCAGGTAAGCTTATAGATTTTTAAAATCCTACTCTTTCATTTTATCTGCAGCCATCTTGACATACCTTGAAGCTATTGTAGGTCTGGTTAGATTTATTCATGATTCTTGTACAAATATATTATTCAGACTTGCTTTCTGAAGATCCTTTAAAGCAGGAGCAAGCATGACTGTGAGGGAATGATGTTGGTGACTTGCAGCTAAATTTGAAGTCTTTTTTTAAGAACTGAATGGTGTAATTGATACTGCAGGTAATATACTGAGCTATAATTCAATTTATTTTATTTAAATAATGACTTAAGTAGGTGCACAAGTCCATGGGATCTGATAAGATGCATCTGCAGGTCCTCTTGGAACTGACAGATGAAGTCGCTTAAGCCACTGTCCATCATATTTGAGAAGTTGTGGCAGTCAGTCCCGTGAAATTCTCAATGACTGGAAAAGGGGAAACGTAAGCCCCATTTTTATAAAGGGGAGAAAAGGAAAACCCAGGGAACTACAGACCGGTCATTCTCACTTCAGTGCCCAGCAAGGTCATGGAGCACATCCTCCTGGAAACTGTACTAAGGCATATGGACAATAAGGGTCTGTTTGGTGACAGGCAAGTAAGGCTTCACTAAGGACAGATCATACCTGACAAATTTGGTGGCATTCTACAATAGGATTACAGTGGATAAGGGAAGAGCAACTGATGTCATCTGCCTGAACAAATGCAAAGCATTTGACACTGTCTCACATGACTTTCTTCTCTCTAAACTGGAGAGGCGTGTATCTGATGGATGGACCACTCTGTGGATAAGGAATTGGCTGGATGTTTGTACTCAAATAATTGCTGTCAGTGGCTCAATGTCCACATGGAGACTAGTGATGAGGGGTGTTCCTCAGGGGTCAGTGTTGGAACTGGTGCTGTTTAACGTCTTTGTACATGGACAGTAGGATTGAGTGCACCCTCAACAAGATTGCTGACAACACCAAGCTGTGTGATGCAGTTAACACACTGGAGGGAAGGGATGCCATTCAGAGGGACCTGAACAGACTGGAGAGGTGAGCGAGTGAAACCTTATGAACTCCAGCAAGACCAAATGCAAGGTCCTGCAACTGAGTTGGAGTACAAATATAGGCTGGGCAGAGAATGGATTGAGAGCAACCCTGAAGAGAAGGGCTTGGGGATGTTAATTGACAAGAAGCTCAACATGACCCACCAGTGTGTGCTCGCAGCCCAGAAAGTCAACTGTATCCTGGGCCGCATCAAAAGGAGCATGACCAGCAGCTCAAAGAAAATGATCCTGCCCCTCTGCTCTGCTCTTGTGAGACCTCACTTGGAGTATTGTGTCCAGCTCTTGAGGCTCCCAACATAAGAAGGACATGGACCTGTTGGAGTGAGTCCACAGGCAGCCACTTGGCAGAACAGAGATTGGGAGGTGGATAGCTTATGTGTGGGAGTGGAGCAGGTGTGGAAAAGTAGGTGGCACAAGACATGGCATAACAGGATGAAGGACTAAGGCAAGACCCTGATTTGGATAAACAGAGGAAATTGGAGTATGGCGGAAGTAATGGAAATAAAGTACTGATGTATTAATGGACTAATTGGAAATTATTTAAAAGAGGAGGTAAGAGAGGAGGTGACAAGTACAGCTCTTCTGATGGAAGGAACCAGGTGGAAGGAGCAAGGCTACCTAGACAATGAGACTGGGATGTTAGGGGCCTGACAGTGGGGAGCTACTATCTGCATGCTGGTGAGAGTGTGAATGGATATGCAGCTTGCTCCTACAGAAGTAAAATTGGGCTGGTACCAGAGTGTACATAAACATACGCTGAAACTTTTGACAGATTCTCTCACAAAATTGTTCATACTTAATCTCATAAAGACATTTGATCGGATTGGAATAGGTGATTAGTCCTCTTGTTGGCAGGTCTATGAAAATATATATACGCTTTACTTTGATTTTTACTTTTGTATTATTCTCTCAGATTACCTGAAACTACTCTGAGCCCTCTTCTAACATGCAGTGATTGAGATGCATAAAATGGTTTGGGGAAGGAAGACTACAAAAATCAGGTCTATAACCGGCATAAGTAGTTTAGTATCTCTATTCATCTGTCTTCTCCCTTTAAGAGAAAAATATACCGGCATTCCCCAAACAGCAAATGCTCAAAAGAGAAATGTTTCTGGAATGGATATTTTATGAGCAGAATAAAGAACAACAAGCAAAGGAGAATTGTAATTACAGACATTTGTATTCTTAATCTTCATGAATGAAGGGGGAGTTTCTTGGCAACTTCTAACATTGTTTTATAACTAATGAAGACTATATTCTTAGATCATGAGGAAAAGGGTTAGTGAAAATCTCAAAAAGTTGAAGTGTTCTGTCCTCATGTCAGAAGGCATAACATTTTGAAAGACCTACCTGGCAGTAATTTTATGAGAAAAATACCATACTTTCCTCAGCCTTGGTTTCTGGAAATTAGTTATTCTAGATCAAGGTCTCTGGAAAACTTTGATTGAAGGAAAGACTGTATTTAATAGTAAATGCTAGTCTTGGCTGTGTGATATTACCAAAGCTAAGCAATTGGAGAGGGCTGCTATGATAAGCACTAAGTATCCCTGACAGATGCAAAGGCTGTGGGATTTCAATAAATTGCTTAGTAGAGATAGCAGGCAAAGTGAAGGTAGTGTCAGCGAGGTCTTGTACTTCAGTTTCTGGTGGTGTGTGAAACATTCCCCGTTCAGTTCAATGGAAGCAGGAGCTACTTGCATGTAGCTAGTCTTCTCCTCCTGTTGTGATTATGCTACTGTTCTTTCTCCTGGAAGGATTGCTCTTTAGACAGTTACTCTGCTGCTCAGCTGAGTATGGTGATACAAAGAATAATGAAAAGGACAGGCAGTGTAACTTGCTTATGAGTTATAATAGATAACTGACCTTCAATTAATCATTTATCACATCTTTGGGAAATGAGGGTAAAACAGAATTGCTAACTTTTTTTTTTTTTAACCTTAAAAAAAAAAAAAAAAAAATCCATGTTGTTGAAACTTCCAAAAGTTTCAGTGTATAGCTCTCATTGGGAGTGATGGTCATTTATTGGACAACCTGGCAATAGAGATTTAAAAAAAAACCCTCAATAATGAATTTCTAAGATACATATTTAATAGTATAATTGTTTAGAATAATGTATTTTTAAATTTTTATTATTTTCTTTTTATTTTGTAATGTCTGGAGCACTATTTTGTGGCCAGATATGATCCATTCCAGCTTTTATATGATTTCTTTTCTCTTTCTTCTCTTACCTAAGTCAGTGTGGGAGCTCTGCGTTTGCGTATGAATACTTTAGATCACTGACATTGTTGTTTACCTGGGGTTTGTTGCTATTTAACAATGAAATCATTCCGTTTTATTTTCTTTTGAGTCAGAAGATATTTTGACTAACATTCCCATTGTGTCTTATTTTTATCTGTGTAATATACAGAAGTATACAAAATGTGTAAACCTGAAAAACTGCCCTTAAAATCACTAGGAATTAGTTGAGATGCTCACAATCATAGAATCATAAAATCATTTAGCTCACAGAATCACAGAATGGTTGGAAAGAATGTTAAAATAATCTAGTTCACAGCTCCGTGCCATGGGCAGGGATGCCTCACCCTAGACCGTATTGCCCAAGGCTCTGTTCAGCCTGGGCTTGAACACTGCCAGGGATGGAGCATTCACAACTTCCTTGGGCAACCCATTTCAGTGCCTCACCACCCTCACAGTAAAGAACTTCCTCCTTATATTCAATCTAAACTACCCCTCTTTAAGTTTAAACCAGTTACCCCTTCTCCTATCACTACAGTCCCTAAAGAAGAGTCCCTCTCCAGCACCCCTATAGGCCCCCTTCAGATACTGGAAGGCTGCTATGAGGTCTCCACGCAGCCTTCTCTTCTCCAGGCTGAACAGCCCCAACTTTCTCAGCCTGTCTTCATACAGGAGGTGCTCCAGTCCCCTGATCATCCTCGTGGCCCTTCTCTGGACTTGTTCCAACAGTTCCATGTCCTTTTTATGTTGAGGACACCAGAACTGCACACAATACTCCAAGTGAGGTCCCATGAGAGCAGAGTAAAGGGGCAGGATCACCTCCTTCAACCTGCTGGTCACGCTCCTTTTGATGCAGCCCAGGATACGGTTGGCTTTCTGGGCTGCTAGTGCACACTGAAGCTGGCTCATGTTCATTTTCTCATCAGTCAACACCCGCAAGTCCTTCTCCTCAGGGCTGCTCTGAACTTTTTCTCTGCCCAACCTGTAGCTGTGCCTGGGATTGCTCCAACCCAGGTGTAGAACCTTGCACTTGGCATGGTTAAACTTCATAAGGTTGGCATTGGCCCACCTCACAAGTTTGTCAAGGTCTCACTAGTTGGCATCCCTGCCATAAAGTGTATCAACTGAGCCACACAGCTTGGTGTCATTGGCAAATTTGCTAAGGGTGCCATCAATCCCACTGTCCATGCCACTGACACTGAATAATACTGGTCCCAACACTGACCCCTGAGGCACACCACTTGTTCCTGATCTCCAGCCAGACATTGAGCCATTGACCACAACTCTTTGCATGCAGCCATCCAGCCAGTTCTTTATCCACCAAGTGGTCCATCCATCAAATTGATGACTCCAATTTAGAGACAAGGATGTTGTGTGGGACAGTGTTGAACGCTTTGCATGTTCTTTGACCTTCCTTTTATGCTTTTCGTCTCCAATGCACTGACTACCGTCATCTGATAATGATGATTTCATCCCAATACAAAGGTGGAATGCTAACATTTACTGTAAGTTGCATGTTGTAGTTTACCTGTGGCACGTAACTTTATTTTAAATGCAGTTTCATTCTTTTTGCTGTGTGTTTCCATGGGCATATACAGGGCTATGGCTAAGCACAGGAGTAGTAATAGTGCGAGTAGTAATAGTGCTGCTTAATAAAGGACAAATATCTTGCAAATAAAAGGTGTAATAGTAAAAGTTCAACCTTACTTTAAGAAAAAGGGAGGAAGTAAAACAATGAACCTAAGAATAGAGAATTAAATGGAGAGTGTTGATTAGTATGCATCTGCCTCCAAATTTCAATACCCAACACTTAAAATGACTATAATAGTACAAAATTGGAGGAAGATAATGCTTCTATCTTGATTCATTTATATTCTGCTTTTGCAGCACTTTGTATATAGCCATCCTGTCCTTTTATGTGCAGCCAGTTTGTCTGTAATTGTTTCTGTGAGATTTATTTTTTCTCTTGTGAAAAAGCAGGTCATAATGTTTTTGGAGGAGAGAGGGAATATATGTTTTTTTCAACCACCATAAATCATCAGGGGACTTAAGGGTGTTTGGTACCTTGAAGTTGTTTATGAATTGCTATCTTTCAAAATGGAAAGGTTTTGAGGGCACACTATAATGGTCCAGAGCATCCTTTTTACTGAAATCAGAGCAGGTGAAGCAGAATGTGGCAAATTGGAGCCCTAAATTCTTTGGAGCTGCTAACGATTGCATAGCTGAAATCTTGTTTTGCTTTCTTGTACAGCTGAGTTCATGTATCTACAAAAGCTGCAGGACAGAATGCTGCAGGTGATGTGAACCGAATTGATCTCACCAGCTGAAGCAGTTCAGATAAATTGATCTGGATTTTATCTTTAGGAGCAGTGGTTTGCATGAGCTGAATGGATTGAAACTACACAGGTTTTGAATGGACTTTTTTAGAGTATATGTTTAAGGTAATAAGTGCTGTTATTTGTCATATATTAGACAAGGAAGAAGAATCCTCTAAATGGTGAACCTTTAAGTTAGTGTTAGTAGTACTAAATAAATTAATATGACCTCTTACTTTCTGGAGGTTCTGATCAACTACAATATGTGGTGTATGTGTGCTGGCTTTTACATTTTTACAGATTGAAAACCTGTGTTCTGTGTTAAATTTTATGTACATGTTTCTGCCCTTTTAACCTGCACTCACCTGGTTTATTTTATTAAAGAACAAGATAAACATTGCTTAAAACTTATGTCTCCTAAAATATTTTCTTAAGGTGTCACCTTAAGAAAGTGCACAAAGTTCAGGGAAAGCTGAAATATTAAACTGTTGGAACAGACTTGGCAGAAACCAAAGTGTTGTTTCTTTTTTCTAATAAGACATTTTTTAACTTCAGATTAAATAAAATGGGCTGGAATATAACCAGAAAAGTTTGGAAGCTCTCTCTTGCTAATAGAAATGAATCTTTATGTTTTTCTAACAACATAAGATATGATGATGGTACACATTTTTCCTGGAATTTTAATTGCATATTCATCAAGTAACTAATTTGAAGGAGCACTTAAGAATAAGCTTAATTATAAGCTTATGAATAGACAAATTGTCATTAGTTTTGTTATGTATTGTGTATTTGTTATGCTCAGTAGTTTTGTTGCATTTGAGGCATGAAACAGACTTTTGTCTGTTTCCTTTTTTTGTTTGGTTTTTTGGTAATTTTGTGTGGATTCTACTGATATGCTTGTTTTTCAGTTTTTCTGTAACAGAGTGCCACTGGGTTGGTGAGGGTTGCAGAGAGGACAGATGCCGCCCTCCTGAGCGAACAGGACATTTTTGAAAGCTGAATTTGCTACTTCGATGCCACTCTTTTAGTGTTAAAGGCAATTTATCAAGATCTGATAAGCAATTTGTTTGTAGGATAGATTTTCAATTGCAAACACTTTGCCTCTAAATTGCCAGCAGGTATTTTTGGTGTGCTTTGATTTTTATATGTATATATATATATATACATATAAAAATAACAAACTAACTTTAGTCATCTTAAATAAACCTTGGACAAGGGGCACTGTTTTCAGGAAGTGGTAAAGACTAGGTAGTCTGATGCTGGTTCATGTCTCTGGTATTCCCAGCTGAAGAAGAAAAATGTTTGGTAAATAAAATACGTCTTCAGAGTTGAAATGAGGTTTTAGTTCTGAGTTAATCTGTGCTACGGAGAGATTTGGCTTTTGATCTTCCTAAGGGACCTCTCTATAAGGATGAGAGCTTTGAATTCTGATGAGTGACTGGCAGTGAAGAACAGATATGATGAAGCTTATTTTCTAGAGAAACCTGGTCACCTGAAAGGTCAGTTGAACTGAGGGTGGGAATAAACATTTTCCTGCTAACGCAGTTTTGAAACATAAGGGCCATCATCAAACAGTTCTGGAGAAATGGATTACAGATGTCTTGAGCTGACTCATGAGTCATTATCTGATGGCTCTTTTGAAGACAAAGGCAGGAGAAAGAAATGATGCTGCTTGCAGTGTTCTAAAATTCAGAAGATTAGACAATGCCGGGGAAATGGTGTAAACACTGATTGCAGCAAAATGTTTTTCTGTCTCTTTCCTTTAAATAACTGGAAATATTGCTTGAGAAGTTTTGGCCCATTTGTTGTCAGAGATGCTCTTGAGATGATGAGTTTACCAATGCTGTGTGACGGTGCTAGCAGGTGAACCACAACACCTGGACATTTGGGATGGAAAGTTTTGTGTAGCATCTAGAACAGTGATTCTTATCTCCCTCCCTGCCATCTGCAAATATCTTAGGATGTCAGGTGATCCAGCCTTCCATATGCCCTCATGAGTCTTTTATGTCACTTCTGCATCTGAATTGATTTCAACATATACTTATGGTAGAACAAATACTCTATTATAAGGATTTTCAATTGTATAACTTTGACATAAAATGCTTAGAAAGTATTATAAACATAGTCCAGTGCAAAATCTTCCTGGGGGCGAGAGCAAATTCTGTTTTCCACCTGAAGCACTCAGATTTGAGAGATTAAGCAAGTTGGCCAGTGTGATGCCTGTGTGAAAAACAGGATAAAATAAGAAAAGACTGGATCTCCAATTTCTTGTAGAAATCTTTCATATAAAACAGAGCATGATTTAGTTTTGCAGATAATAGTTCATAGCCTGTATCACTTCATCACACACATTTCTATACTTCCATTTATATTATTCCAGCTATGTGTTATAGTGTAGGCTGAAGAAAAAGGTTTTCCTTCTGTCATCGATGCTTTCAAATTTGCCATCAGCTTGTTGCAATTATTACACTCAAGTAGCTTTCATTGTTGTGCAGCTTCCTGTTTTGGCTATTTTTAAAGCCCAATACCTTGTTCTTTTTGCAGGCTTCATGACTACCCAGCTTTACACAAAAGAAACTCTGTTTCTTTGTGATGCTGCTGCTGATCCCTGACAGATTGTGTGTATGTTTGTGGCCAAGTTTAGCTGAGTGAAAACCTGGCCTACTTTCTAAAGTTGTTTTTTGTTTTTTTTTTTAATATATATTTCCAAGCTGTAATGAATGTGCCAAATTTGGAAGCAAGAGAAGATTGCTCAGGATGCCTTATTTGCATGCCAATACTTAAGAGTGCATTCACAGATCATTAGTGCTTCTTAGCACCCTACAGGTGGCTTTGATGCTGTACCTGAGTATACTTCTTCAGCCTTACCTTCTGCTCTGTGAGAGTGGGTGACATAAGGGAACTGTGAATGTGAATGCTTTTCATATAACTCTTCACACTGCAAAAACTGATAAATCATTGGTTTTTAGCATACTTCATTGAAGGGGGAAAAAAATTGAATGTATATGCTTTTGTTCATAGATTTTTAAATTATTTCTGCCAAACATTTCTTCTGCTCAAATGCCCCATGTGTAATTGGTTTGTCTTAAAGCCATTCAGAAACAGATCAGATGCTTTGAAGGCAAGAAGTCCTATGACAGATCCCTCATTTGCGTAAGTTATCACAGTTTGAATAAAGTAAATGGAGTGATAATAGATTAGACTAACTGAGAACCTGAATTACTCTATACTCTGTATGGGGTTTTTTTAGTTACAGAAAATCTAACAAGTCTGCTTATTCCATTACCACTCTCAACATGAAGGGATGAATTAAATCTTTCATGAGAAAGGATTTTTCTCATGTCAAAAGCTTTCTAGCTTCATCTGTGATAGCTAGTATTATCTGAAATACTTTTGCCTGTAATGCCAAATTGCACATTTAAATACTAACTCTGCAGTCCTGCCCTTTTAAGGAAATAGAACAGACCTACTTTCTGTTCTTAAATGGTGCTGAAAGGCTTCCAAAGGTTCTTCACAGGAATTTCGGAATTTTCAGTACAGATCATTTTAAAAGACTTCTTGCTAAAAAAAGATATGTATGTTTCACCTCTATGATGTGTATCTAATGCACCTTGTGAGAAAGAATTGATCTACCCAGAAAGAGCATACAGCTTTTATAAGCTTTGGTTGCATCATGAATTTGGTGTTGATTGTTAATATGATTCTCAAGCCGCGTTGTAACTTCTCTGCACTTCTTTCTTTCAGGGTTTTTACTATTTTACTATATTAATCCTTAATTTAGGATTTTCCTCTTTAATTATTTCTTTTTCTGCTTGAAAAAGATTTTCATATCAGGTACATTGCATTCATTTTGTCAAACCATCTGGTAAAACAAAACAGTGCCACATCACAAAAAATAACTAACTTGAGATTTAAGAGAAATATGTACAATAATAAAAATGTGACTTCAACTCATTTTATAGGTAAGGGTAGGTGGACAGGTCATATTGGCAGTGTCGATAAGTGACTGTAGGTGTCAGCACGTAAAACATGCTAGAGGGGATAGCTGGCTGTGTCCTGAGTCTATGGTTGCCATCTGGTAGTTATTCTTCTTTGTTGTTTCTCCCTACAGCTTCATCCAGCGCTCTGCAGTGCCAAAGCAGCAGATAGCTCCTTGTGACATGCTTTTCTGCAATAATACAAAGTCGCAAGAGCATGCCACTGGTCCACAAAATTACTTTGAATTTAGTTAAAGAAATAAGCGTTCTAACATGGTGTTTTCTGTGCTCAGGAATGAGAGGTAGCGCATGTTAGAAATTAATTGTTTTCCCAAGTTTTGTAGATCTTGTATGGAACACTAATTCAATAAAGTGTATAGCTTAGTGTAGCTTTTATTTCATAGAATCATAGAATCATAGAATAGTTAGGGTTGGAAAGTACCTTAAGATCATCACGTTCCAACCCCCCTGCCACGGGCAGGGGCACCTCACACTAAACCATGTCAGCCAAGGCTCTGTCCAACCAGGCCTTGAAAACTGCTAGGGATGGAGCATTTATAATTTACTTGGGCAACCCATTTGTATTAACATATACCTCAACAGGCTGAAATTACTAATAAGGTCCATCTGCAAATTGTAATTCTTTCTGCCTTCAGATTTCTCAGGAGGCTGCATAATAGGATGTTTGGTGTACCAGATGGGAACTTTTCATGGCTGGCATTGCTGCACTGACTGGATGTACTGACTGTAGTGGGAAGGAGGCTGACCTTCAGACAGCATGAGCTCTTAGAACAGTGTCTGACAGATGTGTAAAGTATGCTGATTTACATGGAGCAGAGCGTGCCAGGCCGCTGCTTGACTGAGAGCTGTCTGAACTATGGCTAGTTCATATGGCTATTGTGCAACACACAAAGTCAGTCTAACACAGAAGATGTGTTTTGATCATCTGACTATAAATAAAAGTGCTCATATATGTTTATAAGGATTTCTGAAAAATTTGCCTCCCTTATTAGTGTGTTGAAAAAAGTACTTTTCAAATGAACAAAAAAATCCTCACAAAAATATGTATTGTATACCATTTGTCAGACCATTGCATCTGGTTCTTGGTTTTCTTTTCCTTGAAGTATGTGCTGTTTTTCCTAAAGAAGAGCTCTGGTGGTGGGGGTTTTGAGGATTTTGGAGAAAGATTGGAGAACCTTGGTGTGTAAATAGTGTGTTTTTCCGCTACTTGGCCATGGTTTTGATAGTTCTGATCTTACTGCTATGTTCTTAATTTGTGGAAGCTTGGATAGCTTTTCTATATCTGTTCCATTGTGCCCTGACATGCAGTGTGCTGGTGTTGGCTGGCAGATCAGCTGATACAAAAAAAAAATAAATTCATGAAATGACTGAGTAGCAAAGTCCTTTTTTTCCTCTACATTTTTACCATTTGGGGATGACTTTCTGATGTTCTTCTCATAAGTAGTACTCACTATTGTTTAATAGCTGATATTTGTGCCTTTGTTAATAACAAGATCCTTTAATAACATGTATGTTTCTTATCATGATCCAGGTGAGTTTTAATCTTTGGCATTTCTTGATTATATTGCTACTGCAGAGCAGTCCAGAGCACTGGGTCTTTTTGCAGCTCATTATTTCTTTCAGGAGAGAGAAGTGTGAAGGTTCTAGTATACTGTTGATTTGAAATCTGTATAAAAATACAGCTTTGGAGGAGTAACTTCCTTGAATAGATTGCCCACCTGGCAATATGGGATGAACCTATCCTTTAATACTATTAAATCACATGAAACATTAGTTTAGAAACTAGAACACTAACTGTAGTCCTTCTTCAAAACTCAAAAGGAATTCATGATGATTACTTATATGATTCTATGATTCTATGATTCTTGTTGTGAGCCCACCAGTAAGCACCTTCTTTAATTGTAAATGTTAGGATTAAGAAACACCACAAATCTTGCTCTCACTGGATCCATCGTGGAAACTCTATATTCTTAACACTGGAAAACAATATCCTTGCAGGCTCCATGCAGATTTAAACAGGATTTTGCAAGTGATTGCAGGCTATGCAGAAAACAAGTTAGCTTAGGAAAGTGTTGGTCCTGAGTGGGAAGTCCCTTGTATGACAGAATTCAGTATCTTCAAATGCAGTTCCAGAAAGAAGATATAGTGTTCTTATTTCAAGAAATAAAAATTCTCAGTCTAAAACTATTTCTTTCTTGAATATCTTTAGACTGAGTTACTGCTTAATTGTAATTGCAGGTGGACACAGTAGATTACTATCTCTTTAATATGTATTAGCACTGTTTTAAAGCATCGTAGTAAACTGAATATATATGGACTGCATGAAAATTAATAGTAGAAGATACCTCATTTTACCTGAACTAATGATGAGGCTGACTTTTCATAGTTTGAAAGTGTTGGAAATTACATATGATGGCATCACTTCATAGAATCATAGAATCACAGAATAGTTCCCTAGTTAATTTTTTTGCTCCTGTTTCTGATATCACATACAACATTACTATAATCTCTTCACAACTTCTTAGAGTGGCAGGGGGAAGTCAAATGCTGCATATATTTGGTTGTAGGTTCTTGAGTCTAATGAGATTCCAGATTCAGGTAATTGCTGTTTCTGTCTTGTCTTAGGATGGGTTATTCATTATCTTATGTGTGAGCATTGCCAGTCTTCCTAATTAATACTGCTCTGTTTTACAATGTGGTGACTTGACATTTTATTTAGAAAGCAGGCTGAAATTTTTCTGAAAAGGAGAAAGAAAAGGCATTTTCAGATTCACTTTCTTTTTTAGTCAAACTCTTTTTTTATCCAATTCTTTTATATTCTATTTATATGTGAAATTAGAATCTCTGATTATATTTATTGCTGGTATTTTTGCCTGGAGATGGTGCTTTTTTATTTTTTTCTCAAGGTACTGGATGAAAATTTCATATTTCAGAAAACTGCTTCAATTTTACATTCTTCTTTTTATTTGTCCTGGGTTTAGCAGTAGCAGTCAATTTTTCTCCTTCTTGGTAGCTGGTGCAGTGCTGTGTTTTACCTTTCAGCCTGGGAACAGTGCTGATAATACCGATGTTTTCAGTTGTTGCTAAGTAATGTTTACCCTGACCCAGGACTTTGTGAGTCTCATGCTCTGCCAGGGAGGAGGGGAAGCCAGGAGGAAGTGGAGGCAGCACACCTGACCCAAACTAGCCAAAGAGGTATTCCATACCACAGCATGTCATGCCCCGGGGGGTAACTGGGAATTACCTGGAAGAACACGGGGTCTTCTGGGTCGGACTCATTTTTCAGTGGGTGGTATTCTATTCTCTTCCCTTGTTATTTTCTCTCATCACTGTTATCATTGGTGGTAGCGGTGGTGATTTGTGTTGTACATTGGTTGCTGGACTGTTCTTGTCTCAACCTGTGGGAGTTGCACTCTTTCAATCCTCCTCCCCATCCCTCCGGGAGCGGGGAAGGGAAGAGCCCCTGGGGTGGGGAGACGCAGGCCTCGACTGCTTCCAGCCTGGCACCACTCACTGGGAGTGAGTGAACAAGCTGTCTGGATGGGTTTAAACCACGACATAATTGCAATTGGCTCCTGTTTCCAACACTGGCTGAGGAGAATGCCCTTCTGGGGATTCCAAGGTTTCTGTGGTTATAGTGGTATTTTTCTTACAAATTTAAATCTCAGGAGCTAGACAATTATAACAATGGACTTCAGAGTGAAAACCAGGCAGAGGAGACTCTTGAGAAAGAACATTTGCTTAATATGTGGACAATGCACAGGGAGGTCTTTGATCCCAAAAATCTGGAAAGAAGAAACATCTGATGTTATATTCAATCATCATGAATAACATGATTGAATATAACATCAGATGTTTGTTATAACAAATTTGTGCCTGTCTACTGACTTCTGTGGAAAATACTTAAATGTAGTTGGATCTTTTTGTTATTTTAGATAATTCTAAAATATTTATTGTAGATATTTCCTGAATATGTACGGATTCCAAACCCCGATGTTTTTTGTACCAAAGCTCTTTTGTCATCCTCAACAGTGGAAATGAAGGACTACTTACTGTTGTATGTTTTTCAGAAACAGAAGGGTTTCTTCTAGCAAGCTATTACTCATTAAATTGTACCTAGTCCATATTCACTAATCTGTTAAACATCTTTGAATTAATTTCTAACTCTCGGAAATGAAAAAATGTGGCCTTTGTTCAGAAACACTGCTGTTTTGAATGGCCCAAAATCTGGAGGAGGGATTACTGAAAATTAAAGAAGAAAAGACTGGGCAAAATGAATCTAAGTTTTTGTTGCACTAAGCCCAGAGAAAGTTCACAAAGTAGGAATTTAAAGCTCAAAGTTTAGTACTTTTGTCAGTATGCAAATGGAAATTCTACAACTGGTGTATTTTCATTGTAAAAACAAGGAATAGTGCAGTTTCTGGGTGTTTTTGGGAATACACTCAACCACAATTCAGCTTTCTTTTCCAAACCTTAAGCAGTAAAAGCACTGCAAATTGTACAGTCTTCCAGTGGACTTAAGAGCACAAAGATGAGCTGTTGTATATGCAGACTAGAAAGCTAGTGTTTGATGTATCTTTAAGAAACTGGGATGTTGGCTTTTCTTGCTCATCTTGTCGCAGACAATAGATTATTATGACTTTTAGAAAATGCTGTGTAACAAAGCTTATGATTGCATACTGTCTACAGTATTTTTCAATAATGTAGAAAGAATTGCTGACCTTCACAATGACAAATGCCTTACATTAGTACAATGATGTCTAGGCCCTCTTCTTGCAAAAAATACTCCAGTGAGTGTTAAGTATGGCAGAATACTCTGGAAGTGAAGAAGTCACTACTGCTTCGGGAAGTCTTGTGGTTTTGTTTTAAAGCTTCTTAAAATGCATAAGATTAAAAACCTTTGAGAAAAGGTACAAGCACTGCTTTTGTATGCAGAACTAGAGGAAGTAAAATGGATGTGATAAAAGATGTGCTGCATAAGAAATGCTTCAGTGTGGATCATTTCAGGATGTATGACAAAGGAAGATACAGGAGTAGGTGATCGCATAGGTCATAAAAGCAAGTGAAGGGATGTCATTTACAGAAGGTTACAGAAAGCCAGCTGGCACATCTGCGGAGAGCATCACGTAAGAAATGTTTTCCAAATCACTGTTAGCCATACTCACAGAGGATACTGACAATACTTAGCAGATAGGTAGCTGCAAATACCAAACTGTATGTAATGGCTGGCAGTTTGAGACAGGTTCTCATGATGGTTCATGTGTGGTGACAGCTCTTGTAAGAGGAGGGTTAGCTTTGGGGGATAACACACCTTTTTGGAATTTCTCATTTCACTAAGTCCCTTAAGAGGACCAAAGAAGGTTGGCAAGGGCCAAGGAAAGTGGACAAAGAACATTCTGATGTCTCTTCGCCTATGTTCTCTCTTCTGTTTTCTTATTTTAGTTTGTTGTTTTTTTCTCCCTTTAAGGGAGAGGGCAGGCTGAAGGAGCAGTAGACTGGTTGGCTTGATTTCCTTCAAGAAAAATACTAGAGGAAAACAGTTACACTGTTTGAAGGCTCCTGGAAGAGAACAGTTTGATCAAGAATAAAACACATTAAAACGAGTGTGTTGCTGTATCTCAGAAGAAAATTTGATTCAGTAGATGTTTCCTCTCTTAAGTCCTAGTATGACTTTTGATATAATGTAATAAATATAGCAGGGGAACTTGGAATAGGGGACACAGAGTAAAGCAGAAGAAGACTTGCATAGATCTGTTTTTTAAAATCTCTTAAAGAAATATGGTGTTTCAGCTCTGAGTCTATTTCCTCCAACAGTCAATTCTGGCTTCTATTGCATAAAACTCCCACTAAACTCATGGACATTGACTTTATAAATGCCTAAAGCACGATTTGTATTTCTTTGTATCTACAAATATGTTGGTCATAATTGTCTGAAGTACAATGGCAGTTCTTAACAACAGGCCTAGTGAACAATGTGCCATTCCTTTATTAGCCATTTCTCCCAAAATGCATACAAGCATCTAACTGTTACTCTTCATAAGATGCACGGTCCAGTTTTACTGATACCATCAGATCGTATCGGTCTGAATTACAAGGTAAAAATGTCCTTTCTCCAGCTCTAACTAGGTAAGGCTGGTGCCTTCCTACTGGCTTGGAACCCTTCTTGTAAATGTGCCATCCTGGTCCAAGCCAGAAGTGGACTGGTGTTTTATTTATTATTGTACTGGAAGTGCAGAAACAATCTAAGTCGTTGTACCTTTCTTCTGAGTAATATTGAAGTATTGCCATCAAATGAAAGAAATAAAAAAAAAAATTGCATATTCATTTAAATACTAGTGACACATTGCTTATTCCTAAGTACAGCTCTGCGCTCTCTTCCTGTCTGAGTTTGCAGACTCCATTGGAAGGCCACATGGTATAAATAGGCATAAATTATTTGCTCTCAGGCTTATAACAATCTTATTAGAATTCCAGTATATCTCCTCTTTCCTTCTAAACCATCCCATCTTATGGCAAAAGCATAAGTCTTGTATTTTTATGAGGAAAATTACTTATGAAAAAATTAGTACAAATTATTCCTTTTTCACTATGCCAGTCTTTGTTATATATGCCAGAACATCTGTTCATTTTCTCACTTAACAATTCAGAAAAAAAACAATTAAAAAGCCGATTCCAGCATTGCTCAGCAGAAGTGCAGTGGTTGCTACTATGATGCAGGTTTGTTTTTTTTTAAAAAGGTTGTAATTTAGAGAGTATAATAATTATAGTTGTGTTATAGCTGTCAACACAAATGAGCAAAGTACACTTGGCAGATAAGAATCCTTTTATGCTATTTGTTCTGGAACTTGTTGGTAATATTTTGTTAATTCAGTGTTGGTCTTACTTGCATGGATTAAATTAATGAGAGTCCATTGTACTGTATTTCTCAATCAAAAGCTGATGAGATAGTGTGCCTCTTTCTCTGTCACCCTGTGCTCCGACACATTATCCACAATACTACAGCTGAGTATGGCAAAATACAGAAGAACATAAAATGCACAGTAAAAATCACTCATTCAACTAAAAGTGGCTCTATGACATACTTAACTAAAAATGGCTTTTAGTCAATTATCCTCTAAAATATATATAATGCATAGGATGGCAAGTCTAGCTGGTTCTATAAGTCCCCATCTTGAATAGCAGAAGAGGCATTAGTTGATCTCCTGTCCTGGCAGCTCCTTGTGTTTAAGAGTGGCTTCCAAGGGCTGCTCTGGTGGTACCTGTCCATATAGTGGCACATGGATGCTCCTGACATGATGTCTGTGTTGCTTCTTGGCTTTGGGGAGCAGAAGGAAGAAGAGGCAGTAGATGAGAGAAAGGAGAGGTGGTGGGAGAATGGCAAAGGGAAATTCAAAGATGTCAAAAGTTTCCAAAAGAAAGAAGACAGATCTAGATTAGAAGAACTGAAGGATAATTTGCTAAGGAAAGAAGGCAGGAAATGAATAATGTAGGGAAGAATGGGTAAGACACTCTTGAGTGTAAAGAAAAAAGGCTGTGGTCGAAATTTTAGAAAAGCCTGAAATCTGGTTAGAGAGTGAAAGCTGGATCTCTACAGTCAACGGAGTATGGTTGATCAGATTGTAATGTTTGAAGTAGATTTCAGCTTGGAACCTTGTTAAACTTAAACCTATGATTTTCTGGCTTGCTGTTGAGAGCCAAAGCAGAATTTGGTTCTTGGATGCTTTTAGCTGAAGTTGAGGCCAGTCCTCATTATTAGGTAAATTATACCCTTAAAAACATACAAGCTGTTGAAAACCAGCTGAAAAAATAAAATTAATAAATTATGGAAAATAGGGAAAAATGCAGGCTGCAGTAGCAGGAACATATTAAACAGAGACAAGAGGAGTGAGATACAAAAAATAGGCAAAGCAAGAGAGGAGCCTGCCCGCAGAAAGTGATGGGAGTTGGAGGAAACTAGTGAGAAGCAGCAACAGTGTTTTCCTCCACTGTGTTGTTAGTGTGGCTTTTTTCTGTTAAAGAGGCAGTGGCAGGTAGCCATGGTTTTATCTTGTTTTGAGATGATGCCAGGAGACTGATAGTTCCCTGGCTGCTTCTTCATTCTCTTGCAAGTGTTGAGCAGCCAAGTACTTTCTGCACTCATGTTCTACAGTTAGGAGGATCTTACAGGTGGATATGGTCAAATTTGCTGAAGACATGTTTCCATTTGTTATTTCTGATGTGGGAATGTATTGAAAGAAAACTATGAAACTATGAAAGCCTACCTGAAAGCAGGACTATGATTCAGTAGTATTTCCCGCCCCTTCTCTCCCCGACCCCGCCAATCATTAGATAATAATCTGAACGATTGAAAACTGCATCTGCCTTTCCTGTTGTCCCTTAAGTGCTGGTTCCTCACCTTGTTCTTGGTGACAAACTAATTGGCCTGGGCTGTCACATAATGCTGCTGAGGTGAGCAAAGCAGTGCAAATACCATGTAACAGAAAAATGTTCCAATACCTGTGTTTCCTGTTTCTTTTTCTCTGGAGAGCAATGGAACATGCTAGGGTAAAGGAAACATGCCCTGAGGGAAAATGGCTGAAAAATGGCTTTCTACTTATACTCATTTCACTTTATTTGTGTGTTTTTAGTCCAGAAACTGTGTAAACATGTGTCACAGGTATTAGTAGTTGAAAAACTAAGTGAGGATTGCTTACAGAAAAATCTGGTGCAGGTCTTCAAGTGCTGCACTGAAGCAGGCTGTCCATAGTGGTGTACTTCTAGGGGTTTCTGTTATAGGGTTTCCATGGATGGCATGTTACAAGGGATTGAGATGAGTGACACTGTTTGTCTGGACAAATGAAGAAGCCAAGATTACTCTCTTCCTTCTTGTTTGTAAAAGCTTTTCCAAAAATCTAACAATTTTAAGAAAAATAAGTGATTAAATGCAATTATTTGTGGAAGAATGTTAATGGCAACCATAAAGGCACTCAGTGCAATGACAGTTCCTGTTAAGATTGTTTTTTGTGCGCTCAGATTTAGATTGAAGTTTAAGTTGCTGATCTTTATGCCTGAGCAAACTCATGTATACTAAATATTCGTAAAAAATTGTATGTTGTAAGAATAGTCTGGGAGGACAAGGTCTCTGTTGTTGTGCAGGACGGTGCTCATCAGCTGCACCCAGAAGCATAAGGGTTTGAATCGTCAAATCCAGCTGAGAGAATGGGAAATGTTAGAGTTGAAGCCTGGATTGGGAAAGGACATTTCAGGCTTGGTACTGGGAAAGAAATTCTCAGCACTCCTTTTAAGTGATCACAACCTATTATTCATTTTTATTGTGTGGGCTTGACTATGTGCTGTGCTGAATTACTGCTTGAACATTGCTTCAGCGTTGCTGGCTTCTGTTGCAAGAGTAATTGTATCTCTGCATGGAGACAGAAGCCACCAAGGCTGGGGCTGTTTCTTCAGACAGGGAAAAACATGGTCACTGGTTTGTTTTCAGAGGCTGAACTACTAGGAGTTGTTTATGTGGCGGGGAACTTAACATTTTAAAGAAATAACTAGATGAGGTTCTGCACAGACGCTTAGGATCTGATCTGGTTTGTTCTGAGATATACACACACCACATGGTATACATACACATTCATTGCTTTGCAAATCTGGTGTATTTTTTCCCGTTTTACAATCTCATGCTAAAATAAAATAGGTATCTTTAAAAAGTGTTGCTGTATTTGGATATGATAGATTATATCACACATAACTGGTTTTCTGAGACATAGATGAAGGTATCTGCCATCTCTTACTATTGCTGCAAGAAACATAACGCAGTATCTACTTCTTTTAGTTGTTAAACTAAATTTTCTGCTTTTACAATTTACACATGCCTGTGTGGATGAACTGCTGCATTTCCAGGTAATATATCTTCTGAAATAATAAGATCCTCTCTCATTGTACTGTCGTATATCTGAGGGTGACAATTGTTTAATCACTTTACAGTTTCTTTTGAGTGCTGCTTAGTAGTAACTTCTTACTTGCACATGATCTCTGTCCTGGGAAAGGAGCTCCATTTTGGTACCATCTGTACAATGCATGAAAGAAAAGTTCCTTGATCAGTTAAACCATTCAGGAGCTAGTTTGTGTTTAATAGATCACAGCTATATTATTAGTTAATGTAACATGTGCCCTTAAAGCTATGAAAAGAGGTAAGCTATATTATGCTGCTTTAATTAAAAACTATGAATTGCTAAGATTGCTTCAAACTTGGACTTAATAAAATGAGAATCCATTTGACAAATTTTGAAATTCAGTTTCAAAAAGCCACTTGTCCTCAGTAAACCTGCAAGAGAAATACTTACTGATTACATAAGTAGTTATTTTTCTAAATTTACTAACTTTCTTTCAGAGATCTGAATATAGATGAGCATAATAAAATATTACCACTTTTCTCCTAATCCACATTGTAAATTTGCATATTACCATGCTTTATAATGGTTTTACTGTTATCATTGTTGAACTGAGTGGGGTTGTTAGCTGAGTCATGAGCCACCATGTGATTGTGGTATCTGTATTTTGAGCCCAAACTCTGCTGTTCCTTCTATGAGCGCAGTACTAACTTGTTTCCTTAAAAATGAAGTAAAAGTGGCAGTGCAGCAACTTGATTTCTTAAGTTATCCATTGTCATTGGCTTCAGGCAGAAGCTTTATTTCACTACTAACCCCTTTTCTCCCTCCTAAGCAGTATTTCTACCTTTTATTCCTCGTTAAGTAGTCTTTAAAAGAACTGGGGCTTTGTTTTATGACCATGGTAACAAGATCCAAGTTTCAGATGTGTTATTTTCTTACTGTTCAGATCCTTGTCTCTTCTACCAAAGCAGTTTCTTTGCAATTCTGAATACAAATGGCTTTTAGCCACATAAGTGAGCTAAAAGGAAAACACGATGGACAGGCTTTTTCTGATTTGAGTCTTTATACATTCACTCTTTTATGCATAGTTTTATGTGGAAGGCAATCTGCCATCCTGACAGCAAAGCTAGAAGGCAGCAGGATTGGCCAGGTGGCTTCAAAGGGCTGGCCATAGCACACAGGGAGGTGATCCTATGGAGAGGTTCTGTCGCCTGGCAGTGCCAGGGCTAAATTGGGGCTGGGGCAGGAAGCCCTTCTTTTATTTTAGATATTTGGATATATTTGTTTGTTTAATGTTTGGTGAAAGTGTCAAAGAAAACTACCCTCAAGTAGTTAATGCTCAGTTTTGTGTAAATTCCTGTGTAATACATGATTCTTTCAAATAAATGGAAGGCGATCAGTATCTAGACAACCAACTTCTGTAATGCTTTCAAAATCCTGAACCTTGCTCATGAATCTCATACCTCCTGTGACAGCAGTTCTTCTCTGATGTGGAAGAATGAGTTTTTCCTATTCCTTTTAATTCATCTAATCCTTTTTTTCCTTTTTAAAGAACAGCAGTTGAAACATATCTTACGCTTTATTTTCTTCAATGCTTAGCTCCTAGGTGTGACTGGGGGTTTATCACATTATTTTGTATAGGCAGCATGTTTAGATAAGTGTTCCAAGAAGCAATTAGAAAGCAAACACTTAATGGGATATTGAGCAGAGAAAGCTGTAATCTGCAAAATGTTTTCAGTATGTAAGAATGTATCCATCAGTTTTATTTTTCCATAGGAAGGCTAGCTGAGGTTGTTGAATTCAGAACGTAGAGATGGTCTTTATGAATAATATTTTGCTATAAAATAATATTTTTATTAGAGACATTGTCATAAATACCAATATGTTTCATAACAATTTATGAATCATTTTTAGAGATGGTGTTTTTATGAAATATCTTTGTGGTAGTCTTTTACAAGAGCTAAGTCATCAAATGTTACACTGTTTTTAGTCTTATTTCCATAAATGTACCTTGTTCTGTGTTAAAGAATGTATCACAAAGAGTTCAAAAATCAGGTTCCTAAAAACAATATTTAAAAACTTTTTTGTTGAGTATTTTCTGAGGTCACAGGTATGCTAGTGAAGAATGAGTGGTGATCTGTCTCTGTGAAGGCTGTATTAAAACTGCAGGAGTTTTCAGAGCTTTTCCTTCTTATATTTTAAAAATGGTTTCAGAGATGATTTATCACTAAAGCAGAGACAATTTTGCTGGTGCTGAGTGAAGGTGTACAATTTGCCGATGATGGTGTTTGGTGTTCCATAGTAACCTGCATGTTGATGTGAAGAAGCAACTAAAAAATTGCAAAGGCTATCTCTTCTTTGCAGGAAGTGGAGAATAATTTTGTCTGCTGAAATAACTGGTGAAAAGATAATTTTTACCCCACAAAGGAGTGTTTGGGTTTTTTTTTGCCATAATGCCAAATAATTTTCCTTGGTGATAAGGAATTTCTTTAAACCAAATTAAAAACCAAAATATAGTGTTTAACTTGGAATTGTAGTATACATTTTTGCATACAAAGGAGGTATCACTTGCTTTAGAATTTATTCAAATAAATGGAGTATAGCTCTTATGTGATCACTGAATTAACTTATCATGATTATAAATAAATAAAAATGTGTAATCAAGTTGGGTTTTTGACAGTTGACTACTTACTTGCATTAGCGTGCCAGCTATATTATGGGGGGGGGTGGGGGGGGTGGGGTGTGTGCTAAAATTCCAAGGCTTTTAACATATGAATGTTTCCAAATGCAAGTGTATCTTGATTATGATTCAGTTAGTCTTCTATGAGTATAATTTATTAGCCTTTCAAGGGACAGGTGCTGGAAACTTCTAATAACAAAGATATTCATAAATGTATTGAAATTCCAGACTTCCAGGGCCAGAGCGCTGTGCCAGATCTTAGGTTAACTCAGTGCATTTATAAATATGATGCTCAGCCCTTCTTGCAGCTCCAGGGGGGTTTGTCTCTTTTTCCTTACCTGCTGGGTGGTGGTGGTGTCTCTCCACATTCTTTCATTTTTGCAGGTATTAAGTGTTTTTCCAGTAAAATGAGGTGAAAACTACAGATAGATCTGTGATACAGAAATTCTGCAAAGGTCTGGGGAACAGATGTCAAACCACGAACTGGGCTTTGCCTGCAGTGAAAAGAAGTTGTTCTCATGCATATGGAAGACTTGTTCCCTCTAGCTGTTTGTGTCCTTCCCGTTTTTCTCTAGCAGGGAATGGGATTCGTGAAATCAGCTGGAAAACTTTTGTTTAACAAGATGAAAGTGCCTGGTGATTTCCTGCTGAATTCTCACAACCTAAGTAATGAGTTGCTAATTAAAATATGCTATGAAAATAAGATCTAATGTAATAGAAGACTAACCCACAGTCCTTAAAGATACAGAACTTAGCCTTATGTCACATAATACTCGATATAGTAATAAGATAACTGATAAAGTAATAGGATATTACTTGGAAATATCATTATAATAAAATAGTGGGCACTGACAAGCAAGTTTTCTGGAGGACTGCTCTGTTCCATGTCCTTATCTATAGGAGTATTAAGTATGTTGTTTAAATCACTTCAGGGGAGACAGCAAAATCAGAAATTATTGTGGAATAGGAAACAAAAATAAGTGTCTCAAGATGATGTGGATACGAACTGGGGTTCTGTAAAAGGAAGGTAAAAAGTGCATAAGGGATTGGCAGTGAATTACAAATTTATGCAAGAATCGCATAATTGCAGGATTTATTTATTTTTTTATAAACCTGAGAATTAAAGATTAGATATGTAAGCATTTTCTGCTGAACTTTTATTTAAGGCAAACAGTTTGAAATTCACAGTTCTATAGGTTTTTATGTGAAACCTTAATTTGGATTTGGTAGCTGTACTGATGGATTTGGATTTAGCATGGATTTAGGATGAAGTGAATGGGAGAAATAAGTCCACCTGAAGAAATATGAATGCCTGTGTCCTTCTGACATGAAGATATTGTACCTTTGTGGCTTGACTGTGGCTGATTTGGTCTGTTCTGCTTAGACAAGTAGATTATAAGTTGTACTAGAAAATAAAGCATTGGACCAATCAGAACATTTATTCTCTATTTATTTTAGACTTTGTAAAATGAATTCTTTCAGTGTTCTAGAATTAGGTTCCTGGAAGCTTCATAGAGGTTTTGCTCCTATATGAAGGAAACACTGTGTTTTCCTCTGTGAAAATTTCAGCCTGGCAGGATATTGCCAAATGATGGGGAGGCAGAATATGATGCTTCCCCAGTCCCTATACATGTTGTGTAAAGGGGAAGGTGGGACATCCTGAATGCTTGTTTCTTTTTGGCATTTTCTGCATCCATAGTCTTTGTGGACATTTTTAGGCAAGGAAATTAATTGTCAAAATCCTAAGCACAGATTGCAATGTATTCTGTCCTTGCAGTGCTCCAGTATGCACTGTTGAATTCAGTATTGTGTGAGCAGATGGTTACCACTTACCTTTCTGGTGCTGTCTTAATAGTACAAAATTCTTGTATTATAAAAAAGCAGTTGTATTTGCTACATTTGGCTCAGCTGAGCTGCCCCAGCTGTTTCCATTCATGAGCTGGATTAGTGAGAAGAAGTAGCAGGGGGAGATTGGTTTTCTCTGTGAAGCAGACTGCAGGCAGAGGAGCAACACAGGGCCAGCGTGGTGCTTGTGTGCACAATTCCTCTTGACATTTATGGCCATTATGAATATAAAGTGAGGCTAGCATGCAGTGATTACACATGAAGAGCCAAATTATTATTGTTAATGATGATGTGTATACATTTCAATGAAGGCTGGATTGCTTCTAATGGTTTTTTTTCCAATTCCTTTATTTAATGTGAAGTACTTCTGACTCCTGAGTTCCTGTTTTAAATAGAATTCCCATCTTCTGCTGTCTGTGAAACATTATTCCTGTTTTTTTCTCGCTATTGATTTATGCATTTTTGTTTCTGCTGGCGTTGTTTTTTTTGTTTGGTTTTGTTTTTTTTTGTTTGGGATTTTTTTCTGTTGTTTTTTTTGGGGGGGGGTGAGGAGTGGGCTTTTTTTTTTGTTTGTGTGTGTGTGTGTTGAGTTTTTTTCTTCACCTGTGAAAATGGCATCATATTTTCACATGTATAACTTGAACCATATGTAAAGAAAGTCCATCTCCCCTGGCCTCCCCTCCTGCACCACATGGAGACCCCCTGAGCCCCCTTCATTCACTTATGGCATGGCTGCACAATTGCAAAATGCTGCACAAAAGAGAGGGCTGCCCAAAGGGTCTGTCCCTTTTGGCAGTTTTCTGAGTTGCTTGTGCCCTCAGCCTCTGGCTCAGGTGGAGCACACTGCTGTGTCCGAGTTCATTGCAAGGAGGGCACGCGCTGGTTGGACAGGATCTCAGATGGGAAGTGGAAGTTTGCCTGATGTCTATCAAGAAGGTTTGTGAAGTGGGTGTAATCATCACTGTCCCTCTATGCCTAGGAAAGCTACTCAGGGCATTCAGAAAAACCGTAGCAAGTCTGATTCATTGATGGATGACAGGCTGCATTTATGCTCTTCCTACCCTTCTGTTCCTGAGTTTCTGTATTTGGCAACCCAGCCTGAGATACCCTCTGGGATGCTTCCTACCCCGCCTTCTAATGATGCTAATGGTGGAACTGCTTGACAGGTGATGTTTGGATGTTAGCTTGCTCATGGCAAAGAAATGAGTATAAGCAGCCAAGCTTAAAACACCTGCCATTTGAAAAAGAAAAAAAAAAAATAATCTGTTTCATCTGGAAACAAAGATTTAGCTTTTCATTAAGAGTCTTCATTTACTGCAGAAAACTAAAATTAAGGGGGTGAAAAAAAACCCTGAGCACATTGGTGGTTTTGGTCAGTCTTTCAGAGAGGAACAGAGCCCCAGTATTTTAATTACCATGGAAATGAAATTTACTAGAAATACTGTTGGTAAATCTGAATAATGGGTATCGTTCAACTCGTTAAATGGAATTTTCAAAGAAGAAAAACAGGATAGTTACTTAGAAGGAAGATAATGTGAAACTTGTACGTCCTAGGAAGCCTTCATAAAGGATACCCTTTTTTCCCAAATCAGAGAAATAGGAGATGGGCATTTTGAACAAAAGTGGCATTTTAACCCTCAAGCCATGTTGTGAGTTCAACGGAAAACTGAATTTCAAGATCAGACATATGAATGAACCCAGAGGGATTTTCTCCCTGAGATATTTCAGAGGAACTCCATTGAAGTAATTTCATTTATTTCCACTTTTTCAGTGCTTCATTTAGAAACTGAGGTTTAACTCTAGTTTTGTGTAGTCATCACTGGTTTGGAAAGTGTGGAGAGTACTTTCCAAAAGATTTTTATGACAGCTTTAATAAATACTTTCAAGCTATGTTTTTGTTTTCTTTATTGCCTCAGGACTGAGAGGCTTCTAGTGGCCTTCAGGCAACTGCTCGATTTACCTAATGCATGTTATGGTATTGAAAAAGTGATCTCCATCTCTGTGAAAGGAGGTACGGGTTAAAGGCTAAGAGTAGGTGGTGTAGCATTCCGGTATATGGAGTCAGTATAGCAGTTGGTTTGTGCTGATATTTTACTTTGACAAACACCAGCTTTCTGACGGCACTTAGTTTTTGCAGCTATTCTTAATAGGACATTAGCATACATGCCTTCAGTAAAGATTTCCTTTCTTTAGTCACAGTAAAAGGAGGGAAATGTTACGTTGCTTTGTTATTTCTTCATTGTGCTAAAAGATGCACAGGCAGTGCAGGACAAAGTGATACTGGGAAAAAAACTGTGCAGGAAAGGCTGGAGGCTGTACAATTTGGGGAAGAGCATCCAGATTTGATCCATGGGGCAGAGGGAGATAATTATGGCAGGGAGAGGTGCAAGACAGTGAAAGTATGATGGATTAGGACCTCTTCTGGGATAAGAAGAAGCAGGAGGTAGCATGCATCTGCTCATGATGCATATGGTTTGGCTTTTACCCATGTATCTTAAAGGTTTTTTTTTGATAGAGAATTGGATTCGCTTTCCAATGCTAAGTAACTTTAATAACAACCCACCCTTTTCTTTTCTTTCTGAAAAGCACTTAACTCTTGAGTTTCTTCTAGGTATACTGTTGGCAGAATGTGAATCCTGATCCTTTAAATCTGCAGTACAGGCCTCTTATGGCTTGAGGAAAAGAGGCAATTTTGATCATCTTGGGGAGCCAAGCGCTAGAAAGAAGCTTGATATATTGTTTCTTTGTATTAAAACTGTTTGGTAGGCAACAATACAGTAACAGAGACCAGGAGCTGAGTCTGAGCTTCAGATCTGGGAGAGAGCCCTGTCTGGAGGTTGGTGATAAAATAGCCAGAAGAGAATTACCTTGCATGATCAGTCCACGAGTCTGTTAATTTATTGGCTTGGCAACAGTTGCGTAGAGCTGCAACATGGGTGGGATAAAATTGCTTTACTTTAGAGAGAAGGGTAGGAAATCTTTGTTGTAAATCAAAGGCAAAGGGAAACTAGAAGTATGGTTAAAGCTCTGTTAAAAAGAGGTAGAAGCATAGATTTTCTGCCATGCGTCCAAAAGAAAGATGAGGTGTGATCTAATTGGAGTGATGACATTTAATTAAAATTGAATGTTCATGAGAAGCAAAGGTATGATTTTGTTGGGTTTTTTTTCCCTGTAGGTTTTCAGGTAGCAGCATACGTATGGTCACTGAAGCCTTCTTGCGAAGCTTTCTGCTATTTGCATTCAAATTAGTGCTGATTGCAGCTCTCACAATTTTCTGTCAGAAGGTACAAAAATGGCTCTTATAATTAAAAGAAAGGGGAAAAGATATAATATCACAAGTTATGCAGCAAAGGTGGTACTCGTTTTTTGGGGGAGGGGTTGGGTTTTTTTGTTTTTTTTCTTTTTTTTTTTTTGTTTGGGTTTTGTTTTTTTTTGTTTGGTTGGTTGTTTTTTTTCATTTTGCTGCCTTCCTCCCTCCCCCCCCAGTTGCTTCAATAATTTATTCAGTGAGTGCTACGGGTATTGACAAACAAAATATTGGCAACTAGGGAGCTTGCTCCCATTTCTGAATCCCTCTGTCTCAGGAACGAGTACTTGTTTTGTTCTCAAGTGACCATTTAGCACACCGAGTTAACATCTCTTACCTGGTGTAATTGCAAGAATGCCCTAAGGAAATGACACTATACTTTTCCTGAACAGTAAAAGACCTAGCATATGATATGTGAATAAGATACTTTTAAGTCCACCCGTACTCACAATATTAAAATGTCAAGCCAGATTTGGACTTAAGTACTTGGTCTCATTTTTTATCTTAGTTGCATAGTTTTGGTCTTAGAGAGTTAGTAAAGTTGATGAAAAAAGCAACCAATGATTGTATTTCAGAAATGATGCTTTACTAATCTAAATCCAGTGTTAATAAGCAGGCAAGAGGCAAATGCTGGTCCACTCATCTCATATGCTGAGATTGTAATGAGTCAAAGGGTACTTCCTCCACAAAGCCTAAGTCCCCCTGTCCTGAGTCTTCTTGCTGAGCTCTGTTTTGAAGATCAGTGGATTATTCAATTGCCTTTTTATTGGCAAAGATTAGTTTAAAAAGCATGTTGATCAAGCAAAGTTTGGCACGTCATGAAGAAGGATCATTGCATCAGAGAGGGTCCTCTAGATGCAGTCAGATGTATCACTGTTCCTGTCTCTTGGTCACAGGGAACACTTATGTCTTCAGTTAGTGTTGGGTTGGGATAGCTGCTGAAATCAGGCTAGGAGAAGTTTTCTACTCTGTTTTGCATGCCTGCAAGTGATAGAGAGTTTGTTTCTGGTTGTGTGAATTCCAAGTCCTGACTTTTTTATTTTCTCTTTTTTTTTGCTTGAATGATAACACTGAGATTGAAACTTTCTGTTACTACTAACTAAAAGTATAATTAATATAGGGCTAATGCTTTGGCAGGGAAAAAAATCCCCAAACCAGATGCTGGTGTTAATTGGACACTGAATTGCTTCAAATCATTCATTAGCCTGTAGTTATATTGTTCCCAATCACCTGCAGTTTCATTTCAGTCAGAAAGTGATAATCTTTTTTTAATTAAGGTGTTATTATAAATTAACCTGTCAATAAATGGTATTAACTTTTTCAGCAACGCAGTTACAAGTGGATGAATTTGTATCACTGTTCTTTAGCCAAAAGAGAAATATTGGATTCAGTGCTGAGCTGTTAAACACTAATGAATAATTTATTTAATGAATTTTGTCTTTTTCTGTTCACAATGTGACTGACGAAGCACCAGCCTTCTCCAAATGGTCCATTCTTCAAAATCACTCTGATTTTTGGGGCCTTACAGCTTCGACTTTGCTACTCAGGTTGCTAACTCCTTTGCTTTATTCTGGACTAGATAAATACATTGCTTGTTAACTTCTCTGATCTGGCTACAAACTATTTTTGTATTACAGGTTTTGGTGGGAATGCGTATTGTTAATTAGTTTTTAAATTCAGTTTCTGTGGAGGCTTAGCATGTGTGTTCTGCTGTAAACCTAACTGTGTAAATGATCATGAAAGGAATGTGTGGTTGCTCAGACCTCAAAGTGAAATAAAAATATGTTGAACTGCACCTTATGTCTGGTCAGGTTCAGGTTATTATTCTCATTTAGAAGATCAATAGGGCTTTTTGAAGAAACGTGAACTGTCTTCAAAAGTGTTACTGGAAGAAAATTGGCTTACAATGCACATCTAGTGTGAGGAAATCTGTAATAAATTTCTTTCCAGGATTCATAAATGCTTGTACTAGAGGAGTCCATGGGTCCAGCTGTTTATTATTGAACTGTTGACTGCTGAAGCAGCTATCTTTAAAAGGTGCTCTCCATGTGTAGTATCTTTATACCAGATTTAAAAACAAAACAAATGCTATGAAGTATTCCTGATGTCCTGTGCTGCAGTGAAAATGAAATTCCAAGTCCCCGTAGGGGGGCTATATCAGGATGAGGGGCTGTATTGGGATGGGGCTTATTCTGGAAATGTTGCAGTGATCTGAAGAGGTAATCCTGGGGCGTATGTGGAGTTGGTGAGGGTCATTACTGCTCTTGCTCATGGGCCACTGCTGCTGCATTTCACGGTTATATGCTTTTGCTGCTGGCTTGCCCCATACGCTGCAGTAATCTGGTTTGCAGGAAAGTACTTGCCATTTTAAGAATTTGTTTTGTGTTTATTTTCCTCTTTGTCGTCTTCTGACATGTGCACATGATTTAAAATAGCACTGTCCTTACTACCTTGCCTGCTTCTTGAAAACTATCAAATCCACTTCTGTTGGAAGATGTTTTGTTGTGTCTTTTTATTTCCTATCCTCTATTAGACAGTTAAGTTTGGAGGCTATTACTGAGGTCTGAGGAGGTGTTTTTGCTTTCTAAGCATGAAGGAGAGGAACACATGCAGGAGCTCATGTATAGTCCTGGACAGAGATGGGAGAAAAAGGCGTTTGGTATTAATTGCTGGACCTCTGCTGGGAGCAGTTGTAGGACCAAGGTCAAAACATTTCAAGTGCAAATACAGTTTGCTTAGTCCCTGAACAGAGTTTGTTTGGCTTACCTGGTCTGTCATAGACAATAGCTTTTAACTGGCCTTCAAAATCAATTGGTGTGATAATGTTTATGGCACGCTAGCTTTTACTGAAAGTCTCTGTCCTGTAGGAAATCAGGACTCAGGTCCTGAACACCCGTGCTTTGAGCAGTAGTCAATTATTTGATATCTGGCTTTTTTCCTGCTAACTATTTCCATGACGTTATATGTGGTGTTACCCACAGGCATATTGGAATGCTGAAGTGGAATTTTTTTTTAATTGCTATTTTTGATTGATTTCAGAGGGCAAGGGGGGGTGGGGTGGGATGAGGTTCTATTAGTGAACATAAAAAAAATGCAACAAACCAAAACCAAAAAAAAAAACCAAGCCGCAAGGCCCTGAACAGTGTGATTTAGTTACATTTATTCTGCCTTTGCAAAATATAATAATCACTTTTAAATTCATATTTCCTGTCTGTATTAATTGCATTTTGTACTTGAATGTGTGCTCTTCCAAATTATTCTCCTGTTAATGGACTTCCTGCTTAACTGCATGTTTTCTTCCGTGCCCTTCATAGTAGTGTAATTTATCTCCTGTTCCCTACTTTTTGCGTATTACCCCACACTTCATATGTTTCAGCAACGCTTTGAACTCCCTGAGTTCATTACAGGTACCAAAGGCTGTTGATTTTCTGTCAGCTGGCAGTTTCACCTATTTTAAGGAAGACTAGGCAAATTCTACGTTACTGCGTGCAGTGAGGGCAGGAGAAGAACTGATGCTGCTCAGGGGCTTCTGAAGGGTCTGTACCCTGGAGGAAAGCATGGAGAAAATGTAGATTAAATATTTATTTTTCTACCTCCCTAACAGTGCTGTGACTCACCAGGAGGCAAAAATAGAAGTTGATTTTCCTTCAGCCTCTTGCAGAGGCTGTCTATACATTTTGCTTAGGTTGTTCAATGGTAAGTAATAAATTAAAGGTTGGTTGTTGTGGGGTTTCATCCTAAGTGGAGGAAGCTGATCTCGGCTCAAAAAAGCAGAGAGCAGGCTATCTTCTCAAGGAGGTACAGGGGAGATTCTTTGCTAGATTTTGTGCTCAGAAGGGAGCAAACCTGGTTGCCTAGTGCTCCAGCAGTCCAAGCATTAGAAAGTACTTCACTTGAGACAGTGGTCTTCTGTACCTCTGTGACCAGAAGATAGTACAATTTTATCATCAGAAAAGAAAAAGAGTTAACGCTTGGTTTTGGCACTTTCAAATCTGAATGAAAAACTGTTTCTTAGCAGCAGGCGCAGTTTTCCATGCTTTGTGGAGTTAGCTGTGTGTTTGTCTGCCATCAGCCCCTTACTCATTTCTCTGTTGCTGTTGACAGGCCAGTTGTATGATTCTTCACTTCTGATTTTAATTTTCAGATGTTTAGCTTGTCTACAGATTTTAATTTTGAAAACCAAAATCTGTTCGGCAGGAGTGCTTGGGTGTACTTTGAACTGCATATGTCTCAATAAAGGTCTGTGGGTTTGGTGGATAGACATGTTTTGGCCATTCATGATGGATAAACCTGCCAGTCTGGAGTTAACTAAATGAATAGAAATTCTCTGAGAGACAGATACAACAGGCAAATGCCTATTCTGAGCTTGCTCATTATGCCAGACAACAAAAATGTTGTGAAGCTACATAACACTTCCATTGTGATTAGTTTTATTACTTATTCATGTTCTGCAAAATAAACACATTTAGATGGCTGACCATGAAAAGCATTTCAAGAAGGGATGGTCTTTAAGCATCGGCAAAGACGTAATTAAGCTGAATATTGAAAAGAGCTTCACAGCTGTGAGTACAGTTAATCAATGAAATGGGTTCTTGAAAAAAGTCAGTGATGTTCCACACCAGCTTTCAGTCCTATATTTTTGGGTCCAAGAATAATAGAATTAATACCATGCTGAAGGTGGTGGAGACCAGCCTTCGAAACCTCAATGTGGACAGTAACCATTCATTAACTCACTGCCTCTGAAGCCTTTTGAGGAGCTGCTGTGCTGTAATCCTGCTGGGAACAGGGATGGAGCGGTTTATTTCGCAAGATGAGATGCTTCTGTGTCATTTATAGGAAGAAGGATTGCTAATAAGTTGGTGATGGTGTGTTCAGAATTGACATAGTGCACAGAGCCATGGCAGTCACGGTACAAACCCTTGGGCTCTTCCTTAGTAAGAGGAAATGCAGTTTTCCACAAGAAAAAATTCTATGCTACTGTGTTTCAGCTACAAATCCATTGTTTTTTCAAAGGCTTCACTGTGAGCCTATAGTGAATGTTTTAGCCGTAGTTATGCACCCTAATTCCTTGATATCCTGGTTTTACAAACGCTGGTTTTGTGGCAGCAAATTGATCAAACTCTGAGGGTTCACTTTCTGCATGGTTGTTAAGCTGACAGGGTGAGCCACTAGCATCTGAGCTGGTCTGCTAATTTGGGGTTGTTGGAAAGGGACAGGAGACATCCAACAGGCATCCAGTTGTGCTCAGTTTGGCAGCACATATACTAAAATTGGAATGATACAGAGATAATTAGCATGGGCTCTGTTCAAGGATGACTCACAAATCTGTGAAGTATTCCTTATTTTAGGGAAATGGTCACAGCACCAAGCCTGTCATAGTTCAAGGATGACACTCTTAAGTCATACGGTTTAGTATTAGGTAGTCCTGCAAGGAGCAGGGCGTTGGAGTCAATGATCCTTATGGGTCCCTTCCAACTTGAGATATTTTATGATTCTGGTTCTTAGGAACAGCAGGAAAGTGGAACAAGAAAAAAGTCACATTGGCAGAGCGAGGTATAAGGAAACTGCAAAGTAAAATGGAAAAGAAGGAATCACATAGCAAAAGTAGAGGTTGGAAATACTAACAGAAATGGTGGATAAAGATATTGAATAAAGAAGGAAATGAAAGGTGAAGAGGAATGCAAGTAAGTGAAAATCAGAGTACCAAATTAAGAGGGGGAGGATGCAGTGTTTTCGTAGTGGTACACTTTATTAAGAAAAAGAAAAAAAGTAGCAGTGATTAAAAGCATCCATCTATAACAGCTGTGCAAACATGCAAAACCCACTACTGAGAAAATTCCTACAATGCATATTGGCAGATGCTTCACTTGGAGTGCTTTATGTAAGCTATAGGCCTAGTGTATCTTACTTACTGGCCCTTCCTTTTTAAAGATAGCTGGGGTGCCAGTGGTCTGACAAGGTGAGGATGATGGACTTGGAAATCCTCTCTCCCACTCTATATTACTATTAACATGTAGGAAAGCTTGTAGTGTAGAGTGGTAACAAACCTTTAACATTAGATGCAAGACGGATGCTAAATACGTCTCTGTGTGTAAATTTGAGTGGCTTCACACCCCTACTCCTCCCAGGTGTGACTTTCATAAGCATTTTTGATTCGGTAGATATTATGGCTGTTATTTTGATTTCTCAGACTCCAAAGCCTGACACTGTTAGGCTCTTCTCCACAAAGGTGACGACCAGAAAAACCTGAGTTACAAATAAAAATTATATTTTGTTATTTAAACCATGTATGCAATTAAAAGAAATAAAAAATAAAAATGTGAGTAGAGAAGAGCCATGTTTCTGGGTACTCATGGTAAAGTGGAAAATCCTGACTTGTGTGAGATGTAGCTCCACTGCTGGCAACATTATGAATCAGGACATAGGAAAAGTGTGTTATATCTTCAACTTTTCAGTTGGTGTGTAACTACTTACACCCAACTTCTCACCTCTGTTGGACTCTTACCTCGAGTAAAATAAAGAAATAGAGTGATTGTGTTATTGTCTTGAGGAATTATGATGCTTCCAAAGAAGTGTTTGATATGACAGGTATACAGTGCTACAGTAACATTCTCAGTGACAAGTCCTCTTCATTGCCAGGGAAAGCACTTGAAAGTTAAAATCTGTGGTGTTTCAGAGAGTAAGATGTCTTTGTGCTGTTTGAAATTCAGTGGATTTTGGTGACTAAGTTAGCTTTTGAAATTTCTGACCCTTAGACTCACAGACAAAGCTGTAAATGTCCACTTGCAATTCTTTGTTTTGCTTTGGTTTGTGCTGTCACCCAGCCTCCTTTTCATGTTTTTGAACAATCATCCTATATTGAACCAGACCTAAATATCCCTAGATAGATTACGTCTATCAGCTGTATTTGAATTAATGTAGATTAACACAGATTAGCAAAATGGTGAGTTTATTTTTCTCTGCTATATACTTTCTATTGCATTTGTATTGCTTTCCAAAGTCACCTCTTTGGAGAAGTCTTTGTGTCAGTTCTTTCTGTTTAAATTTGGTAGAATCGTCACTCAGTTAAGCGGTGGTTTAGTCATTTTCTAGTAACAAATTTCTGTGTGTACAACTAATAGTTTGGGGTATTCCTCTGCAGCATGGGAATTGGTTGACTGGTTCCTCCCTCTCCCCCTCCCACTAGGTATATATTTTGTTGAGGTTTCTTATGATCCATCAATATATTTATTCCTGAAGGTTAGTCTGTTTTCTTGTGAACTGGATGGGGACTAGAGGCAGTCAACATAATCTTTTCAGCATGCAGCTACTGCTGTGTTGGGTGCCATCCTTGGTAGGCACATATAGGAAAATTCAATCTTATGCGCTTATTTATTGGTGCAGAAGATGGTATGCAACCTGGAATGAAACTGGCCCATGGCTGGGGGGGGCATCTGCAGAGAAAATGTACGGCAGCATGACAGAGATTGAAAGTGCTGGAGTGGTTATTCCCTGTTTTTCTTCCATTTGAGAGGTAATAGCAGAAAAGAGGACTTACAGGTTTTAACTCAATTGGTTCAAGAAGGGTAAATGGAGCTTAGCATAATAGAACAACTGCTGGATTGCACACATGGGTGGTCCTTCAAGTTGTGGGTCTCTGAATACTGCTTCACTATTGCACCTCTCTGCTCATTATAACTAAAGGTAAAACAGTTGAAAAGAGAAGTTTCCTTGGTAGGCAACGCAGAAAAGTCTTGATCTGAATACAAAACAATTATGACTTTTCCTGGAATTATTCAGTGAGGGATATACTAGGAAGTGGGTATCTCAGAATAAAAATGAACAAATCAAATTTGAACTACTTGGTAGTTGACATTCTTTCAGCTCTTAGACTTTTCCCTTTTACACATCTTCTATCTATAGAATCATAGAATATTTAGGGTTGGAAAGGACCTTAAGATCATGTAGTTCCAACCTCCCTTCCCATGGGCAGGGACACCTTGCGCTAGATCATGTCACCCAAGGCTCTGTCCAACCTGTCCTTGAACACTGCCAGGGATGGAGCATTTACCACTTCTCTGGGCAGCCTTTTCCGTGCCTCACCACTCTCACAGTAAAGAACTTCCTCCTTATATCTAACCTGAACTTCCCCTGCTAAAATTTAAACCCATTCCCCCTTGCCCTGTCACTACAGTCCCTAATGAAAAGTCCCTCCCCAGAATCCCTATAGGCCCCCTTCAGATACTGGAAGGCTGCTATGAGGTCTCTATGCAGCCTTCTCTTCTCCAGGTTGAACAGCCCCAACTTTCTCAGCCTGTCTTCATACGGGAGGTGCTCCAGTCCCCTGATCATCCTCGTGGCCCTCCTCTGGACTTGTTCCAACAGTTCTATGTCTTAATGTCAATTAAGTGGTTTAGCAATCTGTAGTCTAATTTCTACTTTCCATCAGATTGAATGTATATTCTTCAATCTACCTGTCTTTTACTTCAGATAGGAGGAAGGGAATGTTTTGATTGCCTGGGGGTTTTGTTTTGGTTTCCTTTTTTTTTTTTCCTTGGTTTATTGTTTTTTGTATGATTTTTCCTCCTGTTGATTTGTGAGGGGAGGGGTGTTTGAGAAATGGATACCTTAAGCTTTCATCTAACATCCATATCAAAAACCCACAACCCCTGGCCATATTTGAAGAGGAAGTAATTAACTTGCAGCAGTCTGTTTTGAATAGGACCAAATAGGGAACTGGCTGATACTGAAAATCACTAACAGATGATTAAACATTGAATGAGCAAAAATCTGAAAATTGGTCTCCTACCTAGAAAGGCCTTGATGCATTGTTTCCCCTCCAGATTGGCATTTCCTTAAAACAGTCTGGAGGTACAGAGCACATGGAATCAGCACATCTGCCTGCACAGGAAGAAGATATCTTAATTCTTTGAGGACTGGTTCAGAAGGTTCAGAAACACATACGCACATGACTGTCTTAAGTGTAACTAATTAACCATATGAGCCTTTGGTAACATCAGCATGTGTTGCATAAATACCTCAGGTCGAGAAGGTATAAAAATTAAATCTTGGTTCATGAAGGAATAGCTGATAGTTTATTACTCTGCCTTTCAATTTGAAGATATTTATGCTTATAAGTTATAGTTAATATAGTTCTCTGGTGAGCTTTACTTTATCATAGTTTCCAACATTATGTCCTTAAATTTGCAGTTTTGCTGTAATACAGTTGCTGTCTCTTTGTCTTCCTTTGGAGATGCTGTTATTGCGGATTCCACTGAGGATTAAACAGAAAGAAATGAGGTTCCTTGTCTGTTTTTCCAGAAAAGGTGGATTTCCATTATTATATGATGTTTTCTTTTTTCCACTGAAAAGATAAGTAGATAATGGAATGGCATCATCAATAGCAGGTAGAATAGAAAGACTCTGGAAAAAATTTCCATATCATTTTCTTTAAAATACCTTAGTCCCCTGCTGAATATTTTCAAAAACAAAGTTGGTTGGAGCTGTGTGTGTTCTGACTCTTCTAAATTACCAACTTTCTTGCTTAATAAACTTTAAGGATCACCAAGAATTTAAGCAGAATAATTTTGTCGCACTGGGGATGCTGCCAGTTTGGCATATCAGCCCTTTAAGTCCCTGATTACTTCATGATACTCCTTAACACAACATGCCCTGTTCTGTTGTATCTATAAGAAAATCTTGTTTCCGACAGTGTGAGGCCTTTCTGAAATTCCTGCTGTGCTTCATGTGGTTACATAGGGGGCATCTTTTCTCTGGGGTGCTGAGTTACCAGGGAGATTGATCCAGAACTGTCTGTGGGTGTGTGTGCTCTATACTCACCCCTCGACCCAACTGGTCAAACACACCAGAAAATTCCTGGGGTCAATCCTGCAGTGTAAGTGGTGATACTGAGATGGTGTTTTAGTACAGGCATTGTGATAGGAGAAACAGTGTTGAGAGGAGTGAATATTAGGTATACAGTGTAAAGAATAAAGAGAAACAAATAAAGAAAAAGCAGGGAAGATACAAAAGCCATAAAGATTAACTATATTTTTAGGTCTTTATCTTGCTGAACTTTTATTAATAATGATGATAGTGAAAGGTATTGCCATAGATAGCACTTTTCTCAAACACAGTATTTCTAAGAGATTTTAATTTAGAATGGCAGTGTCTCTGTCCTAACTTTTAAAATATATTTTTATTATTTTATATATATTTTTAAAAGAGGAACCTTTTCTTTCATTGCTGTCTTGGAATGGAAGATCTTTGCAACAGAGGCTTCTTTCCTGCCAGTGTAGAATGTGAGTACTGTGTGGAGAATGCTCCTCAAACATAAATAATGTATCGATAGGAACTGTAGAACCAAGTAGGTGGGGGACTAGAAAAACTGAGTGTTTGCCAGGCTCTTTTATTATTTATCAAAGCTGGTGAAATCTAGTTGTCCCAGCTTAAGATCCTGACAGATCTCAGTAAAAGACATTCTTTTTATAAGTCATGCTTCTTTAACCAAAAATTAGTTTCACTAGTAATGATCTTTCAAGGGTTGCAGGCTGTAGGAAGTTGGTTATAGTTTTGTGCTTTGCTTTTTGTTTCTTGTTTTTTTGTGGGTTATGTTTTTTTTAAGAGATTTTAACACATAAATTTTTGCTGAAAAGTTAAGAAATTATATATTTTTGTCATATGGAGCTCTGATACAATAGACAAAATAACTGTTCTTAATTAAGAACTTATCTGTATTCTTAATTAAACTACCAGGTATTCCTCTGAGGATGCTAGTTTTTAAAATGGACTTACCTTTGGACATACCTGAAAATCCAAACCCTTAATGCTTTTGGAAGCTAAAATAGTTTTTAAGTCTATCTGTTAATAGCGAGAAAGTTAGCTGTATGCAATATTAGCAGAATATTTTTTATGTCTGTATCACACATGAGTGCTTCGAGTAGCAGAGTGGATGATTTTTTAAATAGCCTCCACTGGGTTATGGTGCATGTGTGATATATAGTGAGTGTGTGTATACCAAATGTAAATACAAGTGTATGGGTAGTGTCTGGCCATAAAAGAAGTAGAATGGTTGCAGGCATGCTGACACACACCAGTGAGAAGAAAAAGAGCCCTGTAATAAAATCTCATTGAGGATGCAGAGAGTATGTTTCAGCGTAAGGCATTCTCCTCATGTTTCACATAAATGCATCCTCCTCTCATGAGAGGATGAACAGCGCATTCGCACCAGCTTATTCAAATTGAATGTTGGTAAAAGAAGAGTCTTCAGCAAACACTGAACCATCTGGCATTTTTTAAAGACAGGAGAAAGGTTAAGCTGCCTGCTGTTTAAATCGCTGCTTATTGGATATTTATTTGCTGACCGTGTGTATTGAAGTTGATGATGAAAGCATCATTGGCAAGATTTCGGATGACTGCATAGCCCAGGTCAGGCTGTTGTTACAATAAAGTTTAGATCTTCATAAAAGACTTAGTATGTTGGTTTTATATCTGAAGATAGATCGTATTTTGCTATGAGATAAAAGGGTAGAATGTGCCTTCTCTGTATCCTTTGCCTTTATCTCTCAGACAGTGCTGCAGCTTTAACTTTGCTTAGAGCTATAGTAAATTAGAAACTTCATTAGCTACAGCATTTGCTAATCAGAGCATTTATTAAAAATAATTAAAGATGGTCTTCAATATGAATGTTTTGTTTCTGTTTGGTTTTGGGTTTTTTTTTTTTGGTATTTAAAAAAAAAAATAGAGCTCACTGAACCCAAACATTCTAATTTTCTCCTTAACACATGGAGTGGCTGCTTGGAGGAGAGCCACAGTCACTCTTCTGGGTGAAGCACAGCATCATCTTGAAGTGTCTTGGGCATATTTTAAAAGCACCAGTAGTTAGTTATAGGGAAAAAAAAAAATAAAAGGTAAAGCTACACCTGCACACTAGATTTAGTCTTGCATTTCTCTCACAGTGAAGAGATTTATAAGAACCAAGGAATTTTATCATTATTTTAAGTTTGCCTGTTTAACTCTGTCACCCTGCAGTAGACACAACACGATCACCACCTGTATGCATAGTTGGACATCAGAAATAAATGCCTTTACTATTCCAGCAGGACATCTGTTTAACTGTTTCTTAAAGGGAAATCTTGTGTTACAGATGCTCCTGAAGTCTTTTTCTTCTCTTTCTCTGCATGCATGCTTGCTCTCTGCTTTTATTTATTTATTTATTTTTTTATTTTAAAGGTACCTTTCCAGGGCTTTAATGATTTATTATTCTTATTGCTTCGTTATTTATTTTTCCCTGTCTTTCCCAGTGATAAGATAAAGTGCAAGACAACTGCTGCAGCGTTTCTAGATGTGAAGTCTTCCTTGTTTAGTGAAAGTAGTCTGTAATGTATGCTCAAGGGAGCTGTCACTCCAAGAAAGTGTTCAAAATAAGAGTGAATTACATAAAAATGTGTGTATGTGTATTTCATTTATGTATACAAATATATGCTACACACAGGGTCTCTAGATCTAGTTTTGAATTATCTATGCAATGTATGTATATCTATAGTAGTTGTGTAAGTGGTGCTGTCTTCAGGTGGCTTAGATGTTCTTCCATGACCTTTCTGTATCAGAGATTCCTACAGGAATAACCTGAACTCACATGCAGCTGATACCAGGGTTGACTGTGTCTGTTTGGATGAATTACTGTAGAGGTACTATAAGCAGTGCCATGCTCTGTATGTGCTTCCTTGGGCAGTTTGATTGCATTAGAGGTGTCACATGAATGGCAGGAACCAAGTAGTCCTGTCATTACTGATAGTACACTATACATTCGTAAATAAACATATACATATTCGTAAATAAACAATATACATTCGTAAATAAACTTATATTATAGTGTACTGATAGTACACTATACATTCGTAAATAAACTTATAAAGCCTATACAGCTTTTCAGTAGTGAATGTAGTTTTGGTTTGGGATTTTTCATTTTTTTTTTATTAGTAGGGAAAACAGCTTGCACTGGTACTGTATGTGACACTGGAAATTCCAGTTAAGTGTGGAATCATAAGACTGTAAAATATGCTCCATAGCCAGATAAATGCTTTCTGTGAGTTTCTCAGGTATCTGTCAGATAAGTTTCAAAGACTATATGTTTGCATGAAAGTATTATGTGAACATCACATAGCTTCTTCAGTCCCACAAACACTTGTTTAACTACTCTTCACTACCACATCTGTTGCAGCATCATTTCCAGTGAAAGAGGCTGCCATTGGAAAAGGCAGGACACAAACCCTACCAAGTTATTATGCTCCAAGGGATTGTTTTGTTTTCCCTATAATTGTCAGGTGCTCTGGATTTGACTGTATTTAGAATCATAGAATCATAGAATAGTTAGAGTTGGAAAGGACCTTAAGATCTTCTAGTTCCAAACCCCTGCCATGGGCAAGGACACCTCACACTAAACCATATCACCCAAGGCCTCGTCCAGCCTGGTCTTGAACACCGCCAGGGATGGAGAATTCACAACCTCCCTGGACAACCCATTCCAGTGCCTCACCACCCTCACAGTAAAGAACTTCTTCCTTATATCCAAACTTCCCCTGTTAAAATTTAAACCCATACCCCCTTGCCCTGTCACTACAGTCCCTAATGAATAGTCCATCCCCAGTATCCCTATAGGCTGCTATAAGGTCTCCACACATCCTTCTCTTCTCCAGCCCCAACTTTCTCAGCCTGTCTTCATATGAGAGGTGCTCCAGTCCCCTGATCATCCTCATGGCCCTCCTCTGGACTTACTTCAACACTCCCATGTCCTTTTTATGTTGAGGACACCAGAACTGCACACAATACTCCAGGTGAGGTCTCATGAGAGCAGAGTAGAGGGGAGGATCACCTCCTTTGACCTGCTGGTCACTCTCCTTTTGATGCAGCCCAGGATGCAGTTGGCTTTCTGGGCTGCAAGCGCACACTGAAGCCGGCTCATGTTTGTTTTCTCATCAACCAACACCCCCAAGTCCTTCTCCACAGGACTGCTCTGAATCTCTTCTCTGCCCAACCTGTAGCTGTGCCTGGGATTGCTCCGACCCAGGTGTAGGACCTTGCACTTGGCATGGTTAAACTTCATGAGGTTGGCATCAGCCCACCTCACAAGCGTGTCAAGGTCCCTCTGGATGGCATTCCTTCCCTCCAGCATATCAACCAAACCACACAGCTTGGTGTCATCGGCAAACTTGCCGAGGGCGCACTCAATCCCACTGTCCATGTCAGCGACAAAGATGTTGAACAGGACTGGTCCCAACACCGATCCCTGAGGGACACCACTCGTTACTGGTCTCCAGCTGGACATTGAGCCATTGACCACAACACTTTGTGTGCGGCCATCCAGCCAGTTTTTATCCACTGAGTGGTCCATCCATCAAATTGATGTCTCTCCAATTTAGAGACAAGGATGTCGTGTGGGACAGTGTCGAATGCTTTGCACAAGTCCAGGTAGATGACAGCAACTGCTCTACCCCTGTCTATCAGTTCCGTAGCCCCATCATAGAAGGCCACCAAATTGGCCAGGCAGGATTTCCCCTTAGTGAAGCCATGCTGGCTGTCACCAAGCACCTTGCTGTTTTTCATGTGCCTTAGCATGCCTTCCAGGAGAATCTGCTCCAAGATTCTGCCAGACACAGAGGTGAGACTGACTGGTCTGTAGTTCCCTGTGTCATCCATTTTCCCCTTCTTGAAAATGGGGATTATATTTCCCTTTTTCCAGTCATCAGGAACTTCACCTGACTGCCATGATTTTTCAAATATGATGGATATATTTGTTGCTTGGTGCAGTGGGGAAGGTCAGGCAACTATGTAATGTGCCAGTGTTTGGGACAGCAGGGGGGACGCAAAGCAAAGTGAGACTTTGCAGCACTTTCAGTACTGGTTGAAAGGCTGAAAGGCACTTACCTTTCCTACGGCTGGACAGCCGTTTTCCTATGCTATACACACAGTGAGTTTTTATTCCACTCAATTTCATAGTATCACAGAAAGGTTTGTGTTGGAAGGGACCTTAAAGATCATCCAATTCCAGCCTCCTGCCACTTGCAGGGACACCTTCCACAAGACCAGGGGAGGTGGTTTCAAAGCCCCATAAAAACTGGCTTTGATCACTGCCAGCAATAGGGTAGCCCCAGCTTCTCTGGGCAACCTGTGCCAGTGCCTCAGCACCCTCAGAGTGAATATTTTTTTTCCTATTATCTAATCTAAATCAACCTTCTTTCAGTTTAAAGCTGTTTCATACTGTTAAATTCATGTCAGTTTTGGGGGGATGTGTGGTGGTTTGGTTTTGTGTGTGTGTTTTGGTGTTGTTGGGGTTTTATTGTGTGGGGTTTTTTTTTTATGTCAAGCCATTCTCTACACTTCTTTAAAAAATAGGGGTAGAATCCCAGTATTATCTTAAACATTAATTAGCTTTCGGTACCAGAAGACAGCTTCTTGCTCTTCTGAAATCTGATGATTAATGCTTTTGTTTACTTCTGAGCAATACGTTATTCATCATGTCACTGCTGAAGTCCCTCTCCTTTTCTAAAATGGTGTTCTTGGCTTTGCACAGGCAAACGTTTCATTTTTGGTTTGCAGAACTCCCTTAGCTTGTTGTTCGGAATCCAAAGAGAGAATGGAGTTTAAAATTCAAGTTAACTTTAGACCAGCATTTTGCAATCAAATATTAACACCGAGTTTCGATAAGTTAGGGTTATTTCTTTCTTCTGACTGCCTATAAAGAAAGATGAAGGTGATGACAGCCCATTTTCCTGCATGTAAACAGGGGTGCTTTCAATAGTATTAATTAGCTGATTCTTCTGAGAAGCCTCTAGATCTCTAATTCTGAAATAATACAAAACTAACCAGTTAGCAGCTTTGCATGTCCATCTTTCACTGTTGAAAGTCATCTGTATTCTAGGAGAGCTGTCAGCCAGCTTATATCAAGCAATATTTTCAGTATTCAGCTTTCTCAAAGAACATAGAGAATATTTCCAGGTATATCCTAATGTACATGCCACCTGTGAGTGAGTACAGCCTCTCACTCCTTGGTAAAGAAATGTCAAAGGGGCTGTGTGGTTATCCTGTGTAGTTTCAGGATGAATCACTGAATCAGAGAATGGTTTGTATTGGAAGGGACCTTTAAAATCATCCAGTTCCAACCCCCCTGCCATGGGCAGGGACATCTTCCACTAGACCACATATCCCAAGGCTCTCTCCAACCTGATCTTGAACGCTGCCAGAGATGGGGCATCCACAGCTTCTCTGGGCAACCTCTTTCACTGTCTCACAACCCTCATAATGAAGATTCTTTTCCTAATATCTAATCTAAATCTCCCCTCTTTCAGCTTAAGGCCATTCCCCCTTGTCCTGTCACTACATGTCCTTGTAAAAAGTCCATCTCCAGATTTCTTGTAGGCCCTTTTTAGGTACTGTAAGGCTGCTATAACGTCTTCCCTGAATCTTCTCTTCAACAGGCTAAACAAGCGTAACTCTCTCAATCTGTTAATGGCAATAGAAGAGTTAGGCATTTATAGAAGATATATGTCTGAGCTGCTCCAGAGAAGACCAAAACTGGTACATTAGAAGAGATGGAAATAAAATCTGGGTTAACATTGTTTTGGGAAGAATTCATCATTATCTTCTGGAAAGTGTAACTTTGTTGCTGATGCCCACTAAATTGTCCATTTATAGTATTGTGCTTTCACAGCAAGTTTATACGTTGGTGTTTGTGTGCTTACATTGTAAATGCAAGTACCATGACTGCTTCTGATGGATGTCCACTGAATGCAGAGGCAGAGTCTGAGGATGAGATTGCCTTTATACTAAATTCAGTTGGCTGCTTACTCATTTTACATGGCAAAATAATCTCTCTTGCTGGGATGTTGAGGATAGCTAGCAAGTCAGAGGTTTTCAGAAGCTTTAATACATGTGTGTCTATAAAAATAATAGGAAGTGGTCATTTACACAATATTCTTAATGTACACTTCTTTTTCCTAATTAGAATTTAATTCAAGAAGGAAAATATTCTGAACTGAGGTAATAAATGTGCTACTTGAAGTTGTTCTGTCAGTTCAAGCTGTAGTAATTTGTGAAGGTTTTGGTCATTTTCCCACCCACCTCACAGCTGAGTGGAAATGCTCAGCACTGGGCTTGTCCTCTGAGGAGAAGCAAGCTCAGCCCTGACTGCTGGCTGATAAGTCAGCTCAGAGATGGCCATGAGCTGCCTTTTTGCCCAGCTGTTCTCATGGGAACGTTCTCTCTTGAGGTTTTACTAGGGAAAGAGAAGTAGCAAGGTAGCTTCATGTCTGGGGACAGCTGCTTCTGTGGAAGAGCCTTGGTGTTTGGTGAAGAGTCTTCCTTTCAGATCCTAAAAACCAATTTTGGATTGTAATTTCCTTTAGATTTAGAATGTTACTACTAATCTGTAGAGAAGGAACAAGGTCTTTGAGTTGATACTAAACGACTTGTTGAATGTATGCAGTGTGCATTGGCCAAATTTCATTGAACAGGATGCTGCAGCTGTTGGGAAATGCTGTGAATGAAATTAAAGGGTAATTATAACTCAGCTTTTTTACATGGAGTTTCTAATACATTGAAAAGTTGTTTTCCAGTGAAAACAGTTCAAAGCTGGAATCCATGCTTTAGAAATATCAAAGAGATAAGGCTATAGGTGTTGTGCAAAGTAGCAATAGCACAACAAAGTCCTTGAATCAAATATTTCTTGGTCTTTGAAAATCCTTCTGAAGTCATTTTTTTTATTAGTTTTTTTGTTAGGCTTTTTCCCACTCAACATTTAAGATGCGACAAATGTAAATGTCAGTTCCATATTAAGGATTAGCTTTGGGCTTAGAGAAGAAAGCACAAAGTTAATTGAAAGGTCATAAATAAATTAGTGTTTTCCTTGTGTGTGTGAATATACTTTTAAAAATCTGTTTGTAGGAAATAAATCTGTAGTTTCTAAGGATCTGGATAAACTTACTATGCTTGTTCACCATCTTAGCTGCAGCCTCTAGGATTCTCTAGTTCTCAGTTACTTGAGAAAACTATTAACACAATTTCAGGAGCTGGCTGGAGCATTTCTGAAAAAATAAAAAAAAAAAGAGATGCCATATTCAGTGCTAAACTGAGAAGAAATTTCTAATAATTTTAGCACCTGTTATCAAATACTTAAAGGAAAAGGAAATGTTTATTGCAAGAGAGACAGCATTTAATGAAAAGTTTGTGGCTGTTTATGGTGTCATATTTTGGAACAAGCTTGATTTCTCAGTTCCAGTGAGGCTCTTTAACATAAAATTCTCACCCTATGAAAAGAGGAGTTTGTTCAAGCCCAGAAATGTGGTACAAAATATTTTTTGTTTGGTTGTTTTGGTTGTTTTTTTTCCCCCTGTTGCAATTTTTGATCCTCTGGCACTACAGTTTTCCTGTTTCAAACAAATGAAGCAAAACCCCCAAACAGATGAAAGGGAAAGATATTGAACAATCCAAGAATTGTAACTTGAATAGTGCATCAAAAGCTTGAAAAGTTTGCAGCATGATAAGTTTGGTGTTGCCTGTGTTTAATGTGTGTAAATGCTGCTAAACCATGCAGTTAGGTCTGTGCAGTGGAAAGGATTGCAGGAGTCCTGGCTTAACTGCCTGAAATGCTGGAAATAATGTGCAAGAGCCCTATGGAAGAATGTTCTGTGGGGACTCGGCATTCAAACAGTTGCTGTTCAGACCCATCAAAACTCAAGGATTTATAGTAGCAGCCTGTACTGTACTTAATATAAGCTGGTGTCATAAATACTGTTGTGCTTTTGAATGAAGATTTGCATACAGAAATCGGCCAAGCGATGATATTTAAGCTATAAAAATATATATGCTGTGTTTACAGAAGTGAGCTAATGAAAAAAACATTTTTAACAAAGAGATAATTTTCTTCAAAATCTTAAATGTGAATTTCAGAAATATTTCCATTTTGGCATAATACAATCATGTGAGTGAATAGAATAGGAGCACAATAATTAATACACATCTGTGGTTTTAGAAAGATTTCCAAGAGAAGTTTTTAGAATGTATTTGCTGGTAATTAAATATCAAAACTTCAAACACTTGCTACAGTTCAGCTGCCTCAGTAGTGGTGAACAAGTGATGATATGAGAGTCCTGTGAGAGCACTGTGCAACCTTGGGCTCCACATGAGTGCGGAACAGCAATGTTGGGTAGCCCATCTGCTTCAAAACCCAAGGACTCAGCAGCTGGCCAGAAGCAGAGAACCCCTTTCTGGCTGGGGCTATGTGGAGATCAGTATAGTTCATGGGGGCAGCTGGCACTTCCACTGAGGCAGGAAAAAGGGAGGATCCAGCCATGGTGTAGGGTCAATAAAATAATCTGATATCACTTACTTCAGTCCCCTGGGTCTACAGTGATCTGATCTGTAATACTTCTAGTTATGGGTAGTTAGAGCTTCCCTTTGGATTCAGTGAGTTGTTACCATTAGAGGTAACAGTGAGGGATCATTGAGCTAGTGTGAAAGGGCTTTGGAAAACAAAGCTGCAAGGTATTGTTGTGGGGTGAGGATATTTTCTATTTCAAAAAGTATTTTACATATGTGATCTAGATTAGCTTTATTTTAAAAGCATAATACAAGGTTAAGGATTAAAAATTTAAAGTATCTTAGTTATCTGCCTTTTCACATTTTTTTCAGAGCTTTTTCATACGCTGCTTCCAGGTGGTCTCTTTCCACAGTTTCATAGGTTGTTAGTGGCGGGTGGAAATTTTTCTCTAAGAAATCTCATCTTGCTCCTGTTTTAATGATTAGAGAAAGAAGAAGAAAAAAAAAAAAGGTGTAAGAAAAGGACATAGTGCTGGGTTCTTTTATTCTTCTTTCTTGGTAACTATGAAATTAATACTGAGTGAGTGCTGAGCTTAGAAAACAAATGTTAAACATAAATCTATTTTGAATTAAAGTGGCACCATACCAGTGTGTCTACCATTATTGATACTCTCTTGGGCCTTGTGAAGCACATATATCAACATTCTGGACTGCAAACCTATGAGGAAACAGTAATTGGCAATACGTGAAGATGATGAAGTAGAAACTGGCTTTTATAAATAGGTAGCTATTATACCAAAGAAACCACTGTTCTCCAAAGTTCAGTTCATGAAAGCTTCAAGATGTTTTCTTTTTGCTAAAAATCTTTTTAAACCAATTATTTGCACAAGTCTGCACAACTATTAGTAATTCATCCAAAGTTATGGTTGTCCAACTGATTTCTGAATTGCCCTTGTCATAAGCTTTTCTTTCATCTGGGCACCCACTATATATGGTGAGATTGTGGCTTATTGCCTTCTTTAAAGGATGGACTCAAGCCATGATGATGGCTTTGCTGTAAAAACAACAGCAAGCCATTTTGTTCTGCTCTGCTTTTCCAAGGATTTTATGTTGGATTAAATTGCAGATGATGAGGATAATGGATTCAAGGAAAAGGAGTGGGGGGACTTCTTAATGTATTAGAGCTGAGAGATGACAGAGATAACAAATGTAAAATAAGAAACAAGGCAATGAATTGAAAGAAAAGTTTCTCTCCAAAAGCTGGTGGTATAACCAGGTGAAGTTAATAACATTTGTGGCTGAAACTTGTGTATTGTGCATGGGTTGTGTTTTGTCTGTCTTCTGGTGTATTTCCACTTCAGATGGAGAAAAAAATGTTCTATCTTTCCATAAGCGCACTTGGTGAAAAAAAAATCAGCTTCTTTAGAAAGGAATTAGTATCAAGGGATCACTTTTATGTATTTATATGTATATCTTTATATATATGTACATATATACAAACACACACCCACACGTGTCTTGTTGGTGGGACTTGGAATCATTTTTGGCCCTCTTAAGTTTTAAATACTTAATCTGTGAACGAGAGTCTTTTCTAGAGCCAAGTTTGGGGATTTTTATATTGATGGGCTGTACCTCGTAAGTGTCTGGCAGAGCTAAAGTGCATTTGTTTACATCTCTGTGCTTGTATTTCATTTCTGCTCTGAGCCAAAGTGCTGAACCATAACAAAACTACGAGGCAGAACATTTCTTTATCAAGATTGAGCACAGTAATTTTGCAAACTGGAATATAGTTTATTTAACAAAGTGCTGGGGAAAAAAATACCAAATCTATCAGCCTAGCCCCTTAATTCCCATCCCACTTCAGAGTGATGTTTTCAGGCTAGGCAGAGTGGCATCCTAGCTCCCACTTGAGGAGCATAAATTTTACTGGGGGGTAAAGGTTGTGCATTGTCGTATTAAGTTTGAACAGGCACCTCTTGTAGTAGGCAATGACCACTGACAACTACAGTTTTCCTTCTGTGAGCCTGATGTGTTGTGTAGACTTCTGAAAGCTTTGCTGACAAACATATAGGCAAGATAATTAGCCTCCAGAGGCTTCACTGAGAGACATGCAAAAGAAGCTGCCTGGTATTGTTAAGGACGTAGACTCCTTTGCAGCAGCAGCAGTGTAGGGCTGAAGGTCAATTCCTGTGACATATGCATTTGGTTTATCAACCAAATTTTATTTTATCAACCGTTTGCTGGTGGCAGTGTGAATTTTTGATAGACTCTGCAGAGCGTGAGGGAAGAAGACTTTCCTGGTAGTGGAAACAGCAGTATTTGCTGAGGCATCTTTTTGTTAGCTCTGAGCCATTAATAATGGTGAGTCATATTGAGAAACATGAGCAAAAGATGTTTTTGGTTGGGGAGGGTTTGGTGGGAGTGGTGACGAAAAGAAGAAAACATTTTTCTGTGTGCTGTTGTATCTTCTGAAGAAGGGCAGGATGTGTCTGTGACATGAAAATAAAACTAGCATGAAACACAGCAAAAATGGGCTTCCAGCTTTTTTATCTAGATTATTTTTCAGCGTGCGGAGTCTGAGATGGCTTGTTCTTGTCCATCCACGCACATGAATGTCTCTTTAGAAAAGAACAGAATACCCCTGTCAGCAGCTGGAGTGTTCCAGGGGTCCTGTTTCAGCAATGCCATCAAGAAATAATTGTTTGAGAAAATATGGGAGCGAAGGCATCTCATCCATAGCTTTACCTGTGAGTGGGATCACACCTTTTCATTACATTGTGGGTTTTTTCTTCATTATTTTTGGTTGAAAACTTAGGACACTAGTGATATTTATACTGGTTGTGACTTCTTTCTGGAAACTTTTTTTTTCTATTCTAAGGTATTTTGCACTGAGACATGAAATTTGAAGGGAAAAACTTGCAGAAAATGTAGATAGCTGAACAAGAGTTTGACTAGTCAGCTTGTTTGAAATGTTGAAAAAATGGAAATGAAGATCTTAAAGCTGATTCTAGAACCTTCCAGGTTGGTTTCACAGTTTATTATGGTTTGGTTTTAATCTTTAATGGAATTATTGCTGTTAGCTATAATTATTATTTAAGAGGAAATATTCTAAAATGTTACTGAATGGGGCAGCCAAGAAAAAGTTCCACAGCAATTTCCAGGAGAACTTTAATTTGAATAATAATAATTTTAATAGTGTATCGTTGAACTTACCCATAACTGAGACTGCATCAATTTTTAACTCTGAATCAGTTTCACTTTGGACTCATGCCTGTTACATTTTCTAAGTGCAGAGAATGAGAATATGTGACAAGAATTTGAGTACAGTAGAGCAGCATATCTCTGGTTTGGAAGGAACAGTTGTCTTCTACAGTATGCAGTTTCTTAAATTAAATTGGAAATTAAAACTTGAGCATTGCATTCCAGAACTGAGCTTTCTTGTTTTCTGAAAAGTGTTCTGATTTTTCTTTTCTTACGCTTTAAGCTTGCAATCAAAAGAGGAACTACCGCCTGCCTCCGAGAAGTAGATGAGAAACTTTTATTTATTTGTTTATTCATATTTTTTTGGTGAATGAAGTTCTGTCAAAAGCCAAATAAGAAGCTGGAAAAAAAAAAACATTCTTTCCTCATCTTTTTTGCTTTGTTTTAGGAGCCATATTTCTTTTGTGATACATTTGATTGCCCAGGCTCTACAGTCCTTGCCTGTAAATACAAAGTAGAAATTGTAGACCATCATATGTATATATGCATGCATGTACACTTTCTTTTGATATAGAAACTAAACTTAGACCTTTCTTCCAATGCGTTGCCTTGCTTACTGACACCCCTTTGGGTAATTAGGATAAGATTGGGGCCATTGATGTCAGGAAGCAAGGTGGGCCGAGGCTGGCAGCTGTTTAGGGTAGTGAAATAAATAGCTATGGTTTGTTCCTGGGAATTTTATGATTTCAGATTTATGTTACAGTGACACGCTATTTGTTTGTCTATTTATTTATCTATTTATTATTTTATTAGTTTTAAATTTGGTACTGTTATTTCAGTAAGTGCCTGGAAGAATCCTAACTGGAAGACACAGCAGTCTTGAATATTGTTTTATTTCTTGCAAGCAGCAATAGCAGTGTACTCCCCAAATGACATTTCTTCTGTATTAGAACTAGTTTAGAGCTCATCAGATGGCTTCAGGCACCAGAACCATGTGGCGTAGGAAGCCTGTCTGTGGTGTTTGGTACCCTTATAGGTGTGTGTACTTTGTCCCTGGAAATGTGAATTTTCAGCCTTTGTGAGGGCTGAAATCCCAGCATTTATGCTTTTATTACTCCTGTGATTGACTGGTGCTGCCCTGCTTTATTTGATGTAGAAAACCCTAAGCTTACTCCTTGCACAAGTGAAATTATGTCTTGGTTTGGAAGGTGTGTTAACTTACAACTGCAACTGGGCTCTTCAGACATTAGGCCTGGGTCTGCTTGTGTTATGTCCCTACAAATGAAAAGAGAAAGCAAAATCAGGTCACACATTGTGCTTTTTCCCCTTGTATGAGCAGCCCTTGGCAGTGAAGAAACCGTCCTGGTTGTGGGCAAGCAGATTTCCATTGCAAAGCAGGTCCAGATGCGTGTTTTTATTAGCCTGGCTTCCTGAATCTGGCAACTTTTTCTATAGCTACTGGTACAAAGCCAAGGATCTTCAGTGGCAGCAGCCTCTTCTTTATAGAAACATATTAGAACAAAATCACAACCTTGTTAAATCCAAGTTCTGAAGTCCTTGGTTGCAGTAATGGTTCAATAGCATGAATGCCTCTTACAATGTTTGCAGTTTCTGTTTGGAAACAAAGGGATATCTGACTGTCTCCTTACTCTAGCCATGAAGTATATAGCTGTGAAAAGGCATTAAAGGTATTCAGAATGTGATTGTGACTGGATATGAGGGAAGTGCAATATTTACTCTTAATCTTAATTTTTCTTTTGTGAACAAAGTTTATTATTTTAGTTAATCTACTAGGTTATGTGGCTTAAGTACATAAAGTGTTAAGCTGGTTAAACAAAGGCAGCTAAGGTGTTGTCTTGCACAAAGCATGTTTAAATATCTGCTTTGCCAACATCCTGGGTTCAGGGTGTCTTTTCTCGGGCGCTTCACTGCTGTCACGTACTACTTTGCTTGAATTGTAATGATCTAAAGGGAGAAGGGATAGTAGGAGTAGTGAGGGGCCGCATTGTGCTTGACGCTGGCAGTAGAATAACAACCAGACTGCAGTATTCCCTTTGCTGCTTAAAGATCAGCAGTTACCTTTATATCCTTCCTGGTTTAAACTCTTTATCAGTGGCATTCATTGCCATTGGTATATTTTGGTAGCCCATGTAAGGTTTTCAAAACTCATTCCTAGCTAGATATTGATGTTCTTTGTCTTCCTTCTCTTCAGAGAGAGTTTAAGACTTCTATAAATTGTTTATTGGTTCTACTAGAAAAAACACGCTGGATGAACCTTCTTTTTATTGTGCTATTGAAAATGTGGAAACTGGGTGGAAGTGTGGCTCGTGCATAGGCATCACATTTGAACACTCGATCCTTTGAGAATGGTTGGGACTTTTTAAAGAAGTTCTTTGCTTAGACGTTTGTTATTTCTTGTATTATGGAAAGCAAAGGCACAGACGTTGCTACTATGAGTTGGAAAGTGAAATTTGTTGGTAAAAGAAATGGTGTAAACTGGTTTTACTCAGATGCCTAACTCAGTCTCGAAAGAAGTTCTCATGGAAGGTTATCACTGGAGGAGGATGACAGAAGGAGGATCTCCAGATCTCTTAGGGTATCTCAGGAAAAAAAAGATTAAAATAAATTATTCATTTCCTCCCTCAAAGAGCAGAGTTCAGTAAAGTTCCACAGTCTGCTGTTTTCAGGAGTGAAGTCTCACTTTTACACCAGGGGTAGTAGAGGAGAATTGTTCAGACTGCTGTGCAAGGAAGACAGTGTCACAGTGTAGGATGATACAGCTCTGCCCATTTATAATTGGGGTTTGTCACCCTTTTCAAAATGTATCATACAACTAAATGAATAAACTTTAGAATATTAGGTCCAACAGAGCTTCTTTTGTAAATTGTGTATTATTGTTCTTACTGCCACCAGTCCCTGTGGTGCTGTCATGTAGATCAGCAGCTAACTGTTCTTTCTCATTTGTATCACTTGCAGCAATTCATTAGCTCTGTCTTAGCCAAAGGGCTTTTATTTTTGGCTTTGCAGTCCTTTAATGTGCTTCTTTCTGGCACTAACCCATGAGTCTGGGTCTGCCTCTCAGATCCAGCTTGAAAATGTGTATTCCTTCAAGGTACAAATACAGTGGAAATGCAACCACTTTGTCAAAGGACTTGGATACAAGACATGGTGACATGTCCAGAGAACCCAGATTTCTTTAGTGAAACTCTGCAGTATGGGAGTTAATGACTTTAGAGACAGAATAGACTTTGATAGTAGATTTAGACATACTCCTCTTACTGGCTAGTTAAGTGCATTACATAACTTAAAAAGCACACTATAATACACTGGGGTATGGGCATCTCACTAGCAAGAGCTTCCAAGCTTCAGCATAGAGCCTCCATTTAAGATGCTCACAGACAGACAGCCACAAACTTCTCTTATTTTATGTTTACATGTCTCCAAAGCTGCCTTATCTTTCTGTTAGTAGCAAGCTATCCATTTATAGCAGACTTTCACGTGGCACTGATGAGTATCACTTAGGTAAACTAAATATATTTAGAGGCACCTCTCACAGTTGTTAACATGATAGATTTAGAGAGCAGGAGCTGAGTGGTGGATTTAGGTAGGGAGGTGTAGGAGAGTGTGCCTGGATATTTAAGTGAGGAGTCAGCTGCAGCAGTAGGTAGGAAGGGTCTTCAGTGATGCTAATGCACAGAAAGGCCTCCAGAGACCCTTCTCCCTCCACATCCCATAGTTACAGGAGGGAAAATGGCTCTTTGAAAAAGGAGTTCACTGCCCAAGCCAGATAACAGCTGCTGCATCCCACTCCTTGAAGAGCCTCTTTTTCTTTGTCAGCGTTAGATCAAGCTAAAGGGGACAAGCATCACTAAACCAAAGATTGGTTTTCTGAATACCTCCCACAGGGTCTCTTAGAGCAGTGTTCAAGTGAAATATGTAAGAAGCATTTAAGATTTCTAAGAGACATTGAGAGCTGTCTGCTCTGAGTTTGCTTGGATTTCAGAAGAAGGAAGATATAGCGCAGGGAAGATGTGCAGGTATGAGATCAAGTGGGAAAAAAATGGAATAAAAAATTCATTACTTCTCCTGAGACTGGCTGTTTTGTCTGTAACATCCTTCTCCATGCTACAAATGTGTCTGAAAGAGCGTGTTCAAAAGCATTGAAAACCTGGGTTATTAAAAAAAGAAAAATCTGCTCTAAAGAGTTTAAAATTCCTCGTCTTTTTAAAATGCACAAGCAGAGGGAAGGAAAAGTGGAATAGTGGTGATTATGAGCTATGTTGGAAGTAGGATTGCAGAAAGGGCATCTCTGAGTTTGAGGCTCCTGAAAAGGCATCTTGGCTGAGGTGAGTGGTATCTGGTATAGATGGATGTTTGCTAAGAAAAATCGTATTGTGAGAGGTGAAGTTACATTTACTTGGCTGGATAAATGCTGCAGCATGACTTTGGTTTCCTCTCTTTCCACACAAACTTTTAGTGCTACTTCACATTAGCTGTGATTGTCGGTTGCCTCTTCAGTAAATGAAGTACATCTTATCTTTGCGCTCCTCTTACTGCAGACAAATAATTTTCTAGTTTTCATTCTGAGATTGGGTCATTTCACGCTCAACTGTGTTCATATTTCCCATGCAGTTGGAGTCATTGGCAGGAAGCATAATTAGGTAATATTTTTGTCCAAATTGATTTGGTGTTCAGTTTCAAAGAGATACCAAAGCAACCGTGGTAAAGAAGCCCTTCAGAATCATGTTGGATTTCTTAAGGATGTAACGTCTCTGCAATCTGTTCTTACGTGATAACTTGGATCTTATGAAACATTTTTTGGACACACTTATGTTATCTTTTTCATTTAATTTAGTTTTTATTTTAAATGCACGTCTTTGTCTTCAGTTACAGAGCATCTAGCACATTCTTGAAATTGCTGTATTCCAGCCAGTATCGTCTGTCTCATGGTAGATCAGAGTCAGAGATACAAATGGCTTTTATCCAGTAACCTGCTTTTTTGCCCAAAGATGGGAACAGCTGCTCAGGCACTGAACCTCCCTGCCAAAAGTAAGATTTCAACCCCCTCAAAGTGGTTTGACAGGGATTTGGCAGGTGCTGCTATTAAGAGGACTTGCAGGTTAGGTAAAAGGCAAGGGGGATGAGAAGTGTTGCCTCCTGGTCCCCAAGGACATGAAGAGCAGGGTGTGTAGGAAGGGGTGAGATGCCTGGTTCCTGCTGGGGGTCTGTGGGGAAGATACTGTATGCTGGGATGTTCTTCATGAACTGCTAAAATGCATAAAACCTGAAAAGGGAAAATAGAAAAAAATAAAATAAATCCCAAATCCTGTTAACAGGAAAAGGTAAGTGTAGTGTCACACTATGGAGAGCCCTGTACCTCTTGTTCTTTCAGCATAACTAGAGTTTTCATTCCCTGCATCATGTGGCATGCCTGGGGCTCATGGCCATGTGTTGTTGAAATTTAAGACAAGGTTTCTGTCAGATTTCTGTCTTCCTACCACGGTGGTGCTGTCGCAAAGCAGTTGTTCCTTCTGACATCTGGCTTGTCCTTTTAATTCGCACTCTGCTCACAATTTTCTGCAGCTGGTAGCCTGACTCGGGAGGTGTTCTGAGGATGAGGCTAATGTGCAGGGTGCGACTTGAATGGATATGTTATTGAATGTCTCTTGGACAAAAAAAATAGCTGGAGATGGTCTTTGATGCAAACAGCTGTATTGTTTTGCAACAGAGGCAGTTGTGGGTGCAAGTGGTGCCTGTTTGAGCTCGGGCATTTGATCAGTGAGAAGAATAATTCTTGGATGTTAAACTCTCAAGCATTCCTTTACTCCATGTTTAATTTCTCTGAGTTTCTATCAATGAGCTTATCAGAGTAGGTAATTTCATTTGACCAGAATAATAAAAAAGAGGGTTACAGTTTCTAGGAGGCTATTGTGTAATACTGGTGACTTACATTATGTGGTGCCAGATTTTCACTATAGTGAAAAGTGCTGCATCAGGTTGCAGGACTGCCAGAGATTTTTTGAGATAGTGTGCACTAAGTTCAAAAGGAAAAAAAAATGTAATGAGAGAAGAATTGACTAGTTTAGTTTCTTGCTTGAAATCGATGTCCTTTTCTTCAAAAGAAAAGAAATTGTCTTCTGTATTACTGCTAAAGCTAGTGTTTGAAATACTGTTGACGTGTAGCTATTATTTGGCCGCTTGGCTTGTTCTCACATTACAAGAAAGATGCTAATAATTCCTATTGACTGCTGTGACCTCTGCTGGAGGGAAAAAAGCCCATTTTCTTGTAGCCCTTCCTCTCAGAGCCTGGCAACATATTCTCTATTTATTTATTACTTGTTTGTTCCCTGCAGCAAATTTCCCTTCCTGCCAGGTGGCTGAAGTGATTTGCATACTTGGTCATTTATCTCATGTCATAAATCCAGTTCAAAAACAAATATTTGATGAAATTTTAATCCTCATAAGCTTTCAGTTCTATGGATGTATGGCTTGTACACATCATGTGGCGTAATTAATCTTTGCATATGAATGAATGTCTTAATGTTTAAGTCCACAGCTACATTTCTGCTTGCACCTTTGCTTCACACTGCATTAAGAATGAGTTCGTACGTGTCATGCTTTGAGTGTCTCAGAGATGTTGATGTGTAAGTCTAGATTGCACCGCCCTTCTGAGTGCATACACTGAGACTGCAGTCAGATATACTTAGTCTGAAGTCTGTTGCAGTTTTGCGTTGGTTTAGTTGGAAACCACTGACAAGAAAGTCATTTCACAATAACAATTCTTTGGCTTCAGACTGTGAGAATTGCTGCTAATTAAATGTTTCTTATTCTTAAAAACTGCAAAGACCTGTGGCTTACATTTTGGCTGTAGGCAGCAGTTTACTAATGAGCTTTCTCTTTAAGGAGAAGCTTGTTAATGTTTCATTGTTTTGGAAACTTTAATAGTTTTGTGGGTTTGGGGTTTTTTTGGGTGTGATTTTTTAGGGGGTTTGTTGGTTTGGTTTGGTTTGGGGTTTTTTGTTTTGTTTTGGTTTGTTTGGTTTTGTCTTTTTTTAACATGAAGGGCCTCTTGCTGAATCTAAACCAGGCCTGTCATGGCTTCAGATCAACAACCACCTTGGCTACTATGGTTCTGCCGCAGAACTATTGCAGTACGGAGCAGCAGTGAGCACACCTGTGCCTTTTTTTTGCAGGGACTGCAAAGCAGTACATTGTAGCCCTGTTGTGCCAAAAAAATGTTTTGAATTCTGACCCAGAAAGCGTGACTCAAAGTTAGTTTTGATATATTGCTCTCATCAGCCTAGGAAGAGCTTACTAGCGATGCATGTAAGCCCACGAGATGTTTGTTCTCCACACATTTGTGGGCAGTGTTGTTGTGTTTTGGTTGTAAAAGAAGCCTCCTCAGATGGGGAAGAGGGTCAGCAGAGCATTTGGTTTTGGGTACAAGTGGGAGGCTCTCAAGGAGGAATGAGAGATGGAGTTTGTTGCTTCTCTGTGCAGCCTTTGAGTTGCTTTGCATGCTCCTTTCTTCTGGTGAGATGGCATCTTTCTGTGCCATCCTGGCTGCCTGTGGTGAGACAAGCATGCAAACTAGGTGTTGGAGACATTGCTGGACACTTGACAGAAGAGAAAAATAGCTGGGGTGGACAAGCAATAGGATCTGCTTGAAAGACTGGGTTTGTGTGTGTGCGAGGGAGGGAGCTCAGGGTTTGCTGTTTTTGTTGTGGCTCTGGGGGCTGGAGCGGCACCAGAAGTTGACACACAATGAAGTGTGAGGAGAAGAATCGTAAAGAGGGAAGGTCTAGGAACTGGGAAGGCATTTACAGAGCTTGAAGAAATTTGGGAGGAATAACAAATGAAGAAGTCTAGATAAGCATGATTTTTTTTCTCCTCATTTTAACCTGTATTTTAGCAAACAGCACAGAGGAGTTAAAACCCTCCTTATTTCAGAAGGTTAAAATCTAGACTGCTGTACTGGGCAGAATGAAGATGGTTCTAGAAGTGTTAAAAGGCTGTTTGTCCCTTGTTTGATTATTTAAAGCTGGATGCCCTCATCCCGTAGTACCTTACTGGACTTCTACTGTTCAGAAGAGCTGTTTCTGTGTCTCCACCCTCTTTTGCTGTTTGCTAGAAGTCCTGGCCAATGCATGCAGGTAGATTTTACCAGGCTAGCTCCTTCATGTCTAAAGCTTTGCAGCCTAGTGAAGAAAAGCCACTTGAACTCTTGGAGACCACCATGACCATGGTGTTGCACTTGACGAGGAATCTATAAACCCAGAGACTTTACTGAAGACTATTCATCTTTATTAGTAGACAATAATTAATTATAAAAGAAATTTTATGCTATTGAAATTAAAGTTATAAAAGCAATCTCCAAAATCGGAAATAAATGTAACAGTATAAAAATAAGAGATTTGGAAAAATACATAAGTCTTACAAATCCAACCCTTAGAATCTTTTTTTACCTTTCTTCTATAAAACCTTTATTCTTCTTCCAGGGAACAGTCATATTTGAACACTGTGGTATTTACATAGTAAAGAGGCAGATACTTCCTTTTCCTACAAGATTGATTTAACTAACATTTCTATTGTCTGGCAAAACCAGTCTTTCTGCCTGCTTGACATCTCTTCTTAAAAGCTTCTGAAGACCCTGTGACAAAAGGCGGTCTTTTAAGAATCATAATTACCATTTACAGGTTGTAGGATTCATTCTACCGTGAATTTCAGTAGAACAGAAGGAATACAATGCTTAGTGGAATTAGAGTGGTGATGCTTAAAATACATTACCTCCACCTCTTTCTTTGAGAGGGGGGGCTTTTCCTGTAAGCCCATCTCCAACATGCATACCAAGACAGTACTCACCTGTGGAAAGTATTTGGATATTCTTTCATACTGGCAGAAGTACTTCCTGTTATGCAGAAATCTGAAATGCTAAGGAGTGAAGTCCTTAGACCATCTATAGGAACAGATTGTGGTAGCATTTCTTTTACTGGTGAACATTGAAATGAGGCAGATGCAGTAGCAGAAGAATTTGGATCACCCATTCTTAGTGTGATGCTAAAATAATCTAGATGGCAGCCAGTGTGAGTTTAGTAGTGCCAGCAACGTAACTTTAAAACATCTTTTAAGAGGAAAGATATATTTTTTTTATTTTTTTTTTTTTTTATTTGCAGCGTTTTCTGTTGGTGTGTTGTGACATTACAGACCCAAGTATGCAATCATTGAGACTGCTAATGCTGCCTGCTTTTCTCCAGACTACACCTTTACAGGAATACTTCCAAAAAGATAAAAAAAGGACTCTTTTCTTGGTGAGGAAGGACTGAGCTTCTGCTTAATGCCTACAATTTTCCTTAGTTTGTGTTGTAGTTCAAAGAAATATTTCCATAGCTCCCCTCTCACACCAAGCAGTCATGGGCATCTTGACTTCCAAAGAGGGTTGTGTACTTGCAGAATAAAGGGATGACGTTTCTCATGTTTAGTTGTAGTTTGCATAGGTTGGCTTGTGGTCTACAAATGCAAATTTGTATCAAAGAGCCTGTGCTAAAACAGAGTTGGAAAAAGTACAGCCTAATTTGCTCTCGTTCACCTGCAAAAAATGTTTCTATTGAAGGCTTTCTTCTCTAGAGCATGGGCTAAAGTTTAGTGATAAACACTGGTAATTTTCTGCCTATTAATTCATAGAAGTCAATTCCCTTTTTAGAGAAGACAGCAGTAGTTTATTTCATTATTTTTAAAATAGTTTCTTTTGAGGATAACATCACTCTCCCCATTCCTTCTTAAAATGCCTGCCTTCCTGCAGTCTAGGTGATGAAGTTTAATGCTTACATCTCAAGTATTATGGCTTTGGATAAACTGACACTGGACTTGGAGTTTCCCTTTGCATCTAGCTGTGCATCATTGCTTAGGGCAGGCAATCTCTTACAAAACTGAATGGTGAGCTGCAATTTGACAATTACACTTGTCTGGGAAAACATGTTTTATGTCCAGCTTCTTAGACAACCACAGTTGGTTTATGCTCTCCCCCTCACCCTATAGTGCATTAAGTAATGTTGTAGTATTACCTTCCATTCCTCATTAGATTATTTTCTGGCTTCAGGAGCACAAAGGCTTTTTGTGGTGGCTTTTAAGAGTGCCTGATTGAAACTAGTTAGATTTGTAGCATCTGTTAAAACTAAGTCTCAGTCATTGGCTAGCAATACCCAACGTGTCAGAAATTGTGACCCTGAACCTTCTTTTCATTATCTAAATCATAGCTGTTGAGGTGGAAAAAAATCAATATAATTTGCTTGTGTTGCATCAGTTGCCTAGATCCCAGGAAGGTCTACATTAGATTTGTTTTCTTTTACGTTACAACTAAAATGCCAATCAGTAGATTTGACCCAAGCTTTTCTATATTTAATTTTTGTTCTTCATTTTACTGTAAGTTATATTTGGATTAAATCTACATTGAGGAATGTGGGAGATGTTAATTTCCCAAATAATGGGGCTGTTGAACCATTTAGGCGCGGTAATGGGTATTATTAAATTAATTTTTGTAATATTTTTAAGTGGTAAAATATGCTAAATTCTGTAAGGCTTCGTTTTCAACTTTATGGTAGCAAATCTGCAATAGATTTTAATGGTGTTCGGCCATTTAGATTGTCTCTTGATGGAACTGACTAATAGATAAAACTGTCCATCAGGAAGGCTTGAATTTTTAGCACTTGTTCCATCTTCTATGTTTAATTCCGATTTTTTTGTAGCCACATGTTGGAAGAAGGGCATTAGAAAAAATAATAATGCAAAGACATCATGTATCTTTCCTACATTGTATGGAAATAAAAAGAGCATGTTCTGACTATACGGTCTCAATAGTGCCAAGCAGGGTTTAGAACAGGAAGGAATGGAGAAAGAAAATCAGGATGGGCCACGAGGATGATCAGGGGGCTGGAGCACCTCCCTTATGAAGACAGGCTGAGAAAATTGGGGCTGTTTAGCCTGGAGAAGAGAAGGCTGCGTGGAGACCTCAAAGCAGCCTTCCAGTATCTGAAGGGGGCCTATTGGGATGCTGGGGAGGGACTCTTCATTAGGGACTGTAGCGATAGGTTAAGGGGTAATGGGTTTAAACTTCAACAGGGGAGATTTAGGTTAGATTCAAGGAAGAATTTTTTTGCTGTGAGAGTGATGACGTGCTGGAACAGGTTGCCCAAGGAAGTTGTGAATGCCCCATCCCTGGCAGTGTTCAAGTCCAGGCTGAATGGGGCTTTGAGCAACCTGGCCTAGTGGAAGGTGTCCCTATGCATGGCAGGGGGGTTGGAACTGGATGATCTTAAGGTCCTTTCAAACCCTAGCTGTTCTATAATTCTGTGATATTCATGTTCACTGAGTGAAATAAATACATGCTAACAGTTGAACTGTGATTTAGCAAAACTAGGTTTCTGGTCTGGAGGATGTATGCATGTGTAGGGGTGACGATTTAGCCTGGTTTCCAAAGGAAAAAAAAGCTTACATAACTTTGCTGCTTGTTCCTGTGCCTGTCACACATTTTAACTCATTATCGAATGTGTTTCAAGCTGGCCAGATGGGTGGTGATCTCAGTGGTCCTAAAATAATCTACCACAGCCTTCAGCCGAGAGGACCTGTGCTCTCTTCGCCGCCATTTGTCTTTGACCCACTGGGATAGCAGAGAGGCAGAGGCACTTGCCTGTGGCCCCAGGCAGCTGCCATGTGGCTGGCCAGCTGGTATCCATGTGTGGCTGGATTAGCCCCAGGATGCAATGCTCACTCTCTCCCCCAGCTATCAGGTCAAATTAACCTTGATAGGCATCCCCCACCAGTTTTTAAGTTTTGGGCTAGGTAGGGGGAGGTTGGCAGATGCACACACAGAAGGCTCTGTCTATGATTGTGGCTTTTTGCCTGGGCTTCATCGTCAGAGGAGTATGGATGACTGCTGCTGGCAGGGGGACTCTAGGCTGGACACCAAATTCAGACCTATCCTATGAGGATGCCATGACAAGCATTAGTGGTTTGGGACTTCAGCCTCTGCTGGACAGAGCATCCCATTTGCCAACCAGATCAGTCACCTGGGAAGGGCTGCTGCTTGCCTAGAGCCTGGATCCATGGTGTTGCAGAGAGGCTGCCATGGCTTATCTGGCTTTCTGACTACTTCCTTGGCAGCTAATCTAGGCAGACAGCAGTGAAACAGCCAGGAAAAGCCTTCAGCAGATTGAAGTCGACTGTAAGGCTCTGGGGGTAGAGGTGAGAAGGACGGGTGCCTGAGTGGCAGACTCCTCAGTCCTCCCACGTAAGGTTTGATTTTAATGAAAACTTATTGAGAGCTGAGGGAAAAAGCTAATTCTACTGTGCAGGAAGACTGGGGAGTTTTAAAGAAGACTTACTTGACTAAGCAAGGAACTACTTTGGGAACTGCAGCTCAGAAAAGCAGCATGCAAAACGTGGAGCATACAAAACCAGGGAGAGAGAATGGATCAGGAATACAAAAGCATAGCTTGGTCATATAGGAATTAAATCATGAAAGAAGAAAAAAAGAAAGACTAGGTAGAGTGAAAACTAGCTAAAACAACAAGATTCTTTAAGGGGTTCTTAAAGTAGATTGATAGCAAGGAGAAGTTCAGGAAAGCTCTAAATCTCATCAATGAATAGGAGAGTCAAGCTAGAATATGACGGTGCAGAGAAACTGAAGCACTGAATGCTTTATTTGCCTCAGGGAAAAGACAGTTCGCCTGCCTCTGTTTATGCCAGCATTTTTTTGAGAAAGGCACAGCCAAGAGCTGGAGAGTGGTAGGTCAGGGGCCAATTGGAGAAGTTGGATGTATTCAGGTTAGTGGGACTGGATGGGAGCTGCTGAGGGTGCTGAAAAAGTTGGCAGATGTGAGATCACTAGGGAAGAACTGTGCTGTTGGGGGAGGTCCCTGGTGACAGAGAAGAGCCTAATGTTCTAACCGTCTCTAAGAAGGGCAAGAAGGAGCATCTGGGCAACTATAGGCCACTCAGCTTCCCCACGTGGCCTAGAAAGGTCATGGAGTATATTCTCATTTCCAAATGTGCAAAGAACAAGAAGACAGAAACAGCCTGGATTTAGCAAGGGCAAATTGTACTTGGCTTGTGTTATTACTGCCTTGGATTAAACTACTTGCTATAGCGGTGAGGGAGGGCAGTAAATGCCTTGAATTCAGTAGGGGTTTTTTCACTGTTTCCTGTAGAGGTTTCATTTGGAAGCTGAAGAAGTATGGGCTAGACAAATGGAATTTTAGATGGGTTGAAAATAAGCTGCTGAAAGGTTAGTGATGCTCCACATCCAGCTGGTGGCCCTTAACAAGCAGGGTGCTTTAGGGGATAATACTGAGGCTGACACTGTTAGGGTTTTCATCAACAGCCTTGCTCATGAAGCAAGATGCAGTCTGTGCAAATTTGCAGAGACGCTAAATTGCACTGATAGACATGCTGGATGATAGAACTTCAACCCAGAGAAAGCTCAGAAACCTCTGAGGACTGGGGCAGTGGAAGCCACTTGGAGTTGACTTTAGAGAAATACAAAGTTCAGTACCTGGTGTGAATTAACCCCATGTGTTAGATTGAACTGAGCATGAGCTATAAATATGCTCTCATTGCAAATACAGCAAATCAGGCAACGGGGTTACGATAGAAGCAAGAAGCACTTCAAGGAAAGTTTTTATTCCCTCTGCCTAGTGTTTGTGAGACTGCCTCTGTTCATTTTTTTTGAGCCCTTTTGGGGGTTTCCATCTGTAGGGTCAGAGCAGCACTGGAAGATGTTGCCTACAGGAGTGGTTTTAGTCTCCATACTCAGAGGATTTTGAGGCTCATTTGGACAGAGATGCGGCTGAATTGATCTGCTGTTAGGAGCAGTTCCCACTTGGGCAGCGGATAGGGCAGAAATTTGTCCCAACTAGCGTTTATTTGATTCTGTGAAGTCTCAGAGACACAGGGTATCTAGAGACAGTTTGGTTTCAGGTACGATGCAAAAAGGTGTTGGAAACCAGTCTTCCTTCAGCAGCATTATTTAACGGACCACTTGTTGGGTTTTTTTTTTTGTATGGTGTCATCATCCCAGATTTCACAGATGACTGGAAAAAGAGCTTCTTCACTCTGGATCTTTTAAAATGCCTTAAGATTATGTACAAATGGATGCTTACTCTGTCAGTATCAATATGCACCCCCTGTAGGAGTCTATTTTTGGCCTTAGGAAACTAAGCTTTGCATGTGGATCTCTAGTCACTGTTATCATTTTAACTGAAATAAAAATTTTATACCTGAGCTATAATTTGAAAAGTTTACAATCCCTGTTGGAAACATAGGTAGTTTTAGCACAGTTAGTTTGAAAAGCTGCGAGTGTTGCCCATGTGTTCTGAGCTCATCTTTTCTGTCAGCATAGATTAGATAAAGGTCTAAAGTACTGAAAGAGTGTCCCATTTGATAAGTACTGCCAGGATTCAAGGAATCTGGTGGAAACACATGTAATTCCACGCTTGACTGAATTTGCTGTGCTGCTGCTTAGACTCACAATTTGCTGTGAAGAGAGCATTTTGGTTCCATTGAATGATGGTCAATAGTAGTATTTTTATATACTTTACTTCTGGGAGACTAAGAAGATAGTCTGAAAGTAAATATATCACTTTCTTTTTGTCCGTGCAGGGTGCGCTGTGTGTGTGCTTGCATGCTTATAATCACATTTTTAGTACCCTGCTTATTTTTCTCTCTAAGTCCTGCTCATATCTTCACAAAATCCTCTTTGTGCACATGAAATGATTGTGTATGTACCAGTACAATGTGAGTGTAATAAAAAGAGATTTTCAGGATTTCTTTAAAAGATTAAACAAACTGTAGAACTTGTTATCAGTTCATCAGACTTGTTTAATCTCATCATGATGCATGGAGCCTATTTACTGCTATAGCTTTCACTACTGTTTATGCAAATTTGATATTAAATCCCATCAATAATAATCTACTTTTTATTAACTAGGCAGTTACATTGCTTGGAATTTTCTGAAGCAATTTTTAATAGCTGAGGATTGAGGAGTATCTGAAATACTTATTTTAGGGTATGCCTAAACTGTAGTTGTATCTTTTTTGAATGTCGTGGAATTACTTAGCTTGGTTGCCCATAAAAGAATCATAGCATGGTTTGAGTTGGAAGGACCTTAAAGATCACCCAGTCCAACCCCTCTGCCATGGGTAGGGACACCTTCCACTAGACCAGGTTGCTCAAAGCCCCATCCAGCCTGGCCTTGAACGCTGCCAGGGATGTGGCAGCCACAGCTTCTCTGGGCAACCTACTCCAGTGCTTCACCACGCTCACAGTAAAGAACTTCTTCCTAATATCTAACCTAAATCTCCCCTCTGTCAGCTTAAAGACATTCCTCCTTGTCCTGTCACTACATGCCCTTGTTAAAAGTCCCTCTCCACGTTTCTTGTGGGCCTCCTTAGGTATCGGAAGACTCTCATAAGGTGTCCCCTGAGCCTTCTGTTCGTACAGTTTGTTGCAAAATCATATGCTGTTACCATTTATGTGGTTAATGTTACAGGTATGGAGTTACCATAGGGGCTAAAGGAGCATATGAGTGATATATCAAGAAGCCTAAATGTGCAGGGATGTGGTGGTTGCATAAGCTCTTCATGTGCAGTTTATGCACCTGGATTGAAAGGGTGTGATGCATGTGCATGGAGCAGATACACTATATTTCTTCATGGTTAACCTGGGGCATTGGGAAAGGTTTTCTTCTCTTGGTTTTTGCTTCTAGAACACTGAAGGGAAATTGAAATATGGCATATACAGCTTGCAGGTGGTTTTACTGTACCACTCATCCTTGCACCATGGGACCAAAGCTGTGCCTGTCTGGGAAGTGTTTTTATCTTGAGTGTATCTGCATGAAGCATAATTATCCTTTTGAATGCAGGATTGATATTCCTAAAATAGACTCAGGATCTGACCTGAAAGTTAACTGGAAATTATAAATGTATGTGTTCAGATGTATTATTGATGCATGATCACTGAAGCCCAAAACAGCTGCAAAACATGATGTTTTAAATTGTCTCTGTTTATTTTTTGAGCTGTATGCCTAATGGGAGAATTTCTAATGCTGACACTGCAGATCAGAGGTTGTGTTACTAATATTCTTCATCACTTCACTCCTATGGCCAAGATGACTGACAGCTTTTACCCATTTCAGTGGTGATTTGTGTAATTTTGGTGTAATTTATTTTATGAATCGACTTACTTTGCAAAGCTAAAAATTGTCAGATAACAATTTTGGGTGGTTGCTTTTTAATTGCTATGCTTTCTTGTGTAGCAAGCTGAGAGCACTGTCAAGTCTGAAAATTAGGGTCATCAGTCTGGTTTTGTACAAGTCCTTTCTGAAAGCCTGATTTTATTTTTCAGTTACTCATATTTCATGTGTAAACAAAAATTAAAACATTATATCCTGTAGTACCAAACCAAAATTGATTGTATAAATATTTGTATTTGAATGCTGGCTCATTTTACTGGGCAGAGGATGATCTTTATGCTGGGGTAGCCACTGGGTGTCTTGTGCCCTGATTTTCTCATATTTTGCTGAATGAAAAGCACAGCTGTAAGAAGCAACAGTCTTTGAAAATTACTTCAACAATACTTGAAGGATAAGAACGCAGAGCTGAAAAGAGCAGGTTTTTAAGCGCATATGAAGAATTGAGTTGCTGCATGATAACTTCTACAAACCAGCAATACAAAAACACGTATTTGTACTCTCCTGTCTCCTTCGGTTACACACATCAGTGTTGAGTTAGCAGCTTATAGTAATGCCACTTATTACATTTTAAAGAGATATAACATTGATTGCATGTGTATACAGGTTGATGTAGCTTATAAGCCTGTAGTAATATTAAACTCTTTAGAAAATAGTGATTTAGTTTTGGATTTGTTTAGTTGTGGGTTTTTTTTTCCCTCCTGCAAGGTACAGAAGGTCTTCCTTCTTTTGTCTAGTCTAGTTTTAATATTTTACCTTTCCTTCCTTCACTAATCAATGAGTATGGAAAAAACCCTAATTATTTCAGTGAGCAAGTTCTGACTAAATCCTGTGGTGCAGAACAGCATGTGAAACTGCTTGTGCCCATCCATTACCCAGGCCTGAAAGAGGAAAGGAGAACAAAAAAAAAGCCTATATATCATGGATTATATTTTGCTTCAGGCATTCTCTGACCTACTGTATTATGATTTGGCAGCCACATAAAAAAATTAAAAGCTTTTTGGGTTCTTACCAAATACATTATATAAAAATAGAAAATACCAGTAATTCAGGCTGTAGAATAGTTTTAGATGGATGATTATTCTGAAGATTTTAATAGTCCAATAAGAACCTAATCTAATTGCATGTTGAAACGAAGTTAAATGTTTTCCAAATAGATTAGAGAAAGGGAATTGCATTTTGGCAAGTGTGGTACAACACCCTTCTTTCTTATTGAGCACACACATTTAAAACCTATATAATTTTGACTAAACAAATGCTTCCCAAAGGAAATAAATATAACCAAATGATGATGATATCCATATTGCCCACTTAGCAAGAGAATCACAGACTATAATGCCCTGTCTCTTTCGTGTAGTCGCAAGAGTCAGCTACCTCTTTGTTTCCCTGTTGCGGACTCTGTAGGACATCTGATGGGTAATGGATGGTTTAAGGAGGGCCTAACTATAACAAGGGCTGGGGAGTGAATTTAGGACAGCTGCACAAACATTGGCTGGTCTCTGCACAGCCAGCAGTACAAGGCTGGAGTCATTAAGGACAGTCCCTTGAGTCTCTTTTGCTAGTTGATGGAGCCTCCAAAGCAGTTTGGTGCCTGTGAAGCAGATCCTGACGGACAGAGCTTCAGGGGCTGTCAGGGATTAATCCTGGCCTCCCTTCAGACCCTAAATGAAGAGGACTGGAAGCAGCAGTTCAGGTCAAAGCTTTTTGGTGAGAAGAAAAGACTCAGATACAGCATTTGACTTCCAGATAGATAGGATCTCTTGATCTTGTCACTTCCTTGGCAATTCCAGTACCTGAAGCTCACACTTTTCACCTGTGGGAGTGAGGCACATGCTTTAACAGCTCTCAAGTATGTTGCCCTCTCCACATCTCTCCAAGTACAATTGTAAAATAAACATATGTACTTATCTGGATGGTTGACTGACTGCTGCAGGATTACATTTTGAACAGTGGAAAACTAAGCCTTTCTCTCCTACAAGTATGGAGTACAAGCTCGGTTGGGGGAGAAGCTACAGCAAGAGTGATTGCAACCTTCCCCCTGCTTTTGAATGACACCCTCCTGATCCTTTGCTTCTGATTTATTTTTATGTCACTTCACTTTGCGTAAGCATGTTGTAGTTTACACAGCAGGCATAGAAAGCTGTGTTTTGTTCTCTGCCTGAAATGGCCCAAGGGTGTGCTCCGACAAGATGCTGAGAAGAGCTAATCCGTATGCAGGGGGTTCAGGAACAGTTTCCTCCATGGTCAGTGCAGCTGGTTTAGTGCTTTCATGCTAGGTGCTGGCTGAGCTCCCAAAATGCCATGAACACTGTAGGACTTCTGATGAGTGAATTTGTGAACCCCTCTAACATCAGTTTTCTGAAGGTGTCATGAGAAGAGTTGCTGAAATGGAGCACAAACATTTCAGGCAGGGAGATGTGAGCAGGAAGGGTGATGGAATAATTCCCTTCAGATGCCAAATTTTTTGCATTAAAAACTTGGTAATTTAAAAGATCTACATCCTCAAGGGACTGGTTAAATGGGCTGTATTACTGTGCTCTTTAAATACTAAGATAAAAAATAGTCTTTTCTCTATGCTTTATGCTAAGTGTTACTTTCATAGAGGAAGGGTGGAGGGTGAAGAAAAAGATGTAGAATGAGAAGGAAAACAAAGGAGTCTTGAAAGCATTGAATCTTTTTTTCCTAAATGATGAGATGGTTTCTTTGCAAATGGTTCCTTTAAATACTTGGTTATTGTAGTTTTCCACATAGATTATCTTTAATTAAAAGAACCAAAAAGAAAAGCCAAAGAATGAAAACAAAGCTTCTAACAACTTAGGATGTATTTGTGAGGAATAGTGAACTTTGGAAGAATGATTCCTGGGAAAAGAATCATATCAAGTCTACTACTATACTAATAATGATGTTACTTTCTCTAGAGTTAAGTGTGCTTTTATTTTTACGTATGCTGGTAATCTTAAAAATTAAAAGACATTTTTTAGCTTCCAGGAAATTTGGTAGCTTAGAAAAGTCTTTGCATTGACTACAAACTACAGATTTCAAAAAGGATTCTTTCTTGCCCATCTCATCTTTCTGTTGTCATCATGACCTCACTGGCTAAATAAGTAAAAAAAACCCAAAAACAACAATACAAAACCCATGCGCTTCATGTTTAGTGGTTAATAGAAACCACCAACGCAAGCTGCTTTTGCTTACTTCAAGGTTAAAAAATAAGTTTGGCTAATTTTCATAGGCACCCCATCTTCTCCCTGCCTAACTTTGCCAAAAAAGTCAAATTGCTCTTAAGTTCAGTATTAAAAATCAGGTCAAAGTGATTTGATTCTTTTTCTATTTCAAATGGACCCTTTTCAGTATTTTTTCAAGATGTTGCTTGAAGAAACATGTTTTTCTGAAACTTCATTTTTTTATTGTTTGGGGTTTTTTTTGTTTGGTTTTTGTGTTTTTTTTTTTGTGTGTTTTTTTTTTATGTGTATCTTACCTCTATGCTGGAAAATAAAATGGAATAAATAACAATTAACTTCCTTTTCATTTTTTCTTTTCCATTTAACAATATTCTAAGCTTCTAGCTATTGAAGTAGTATCTGTTGCCCAAAAACTAGGAAAAAAAAAAAATAATAATAAAATGGTGGGGAGAAGAAAGATGAAACCTTTCTTTGCTTTACATGACCAAAGGAAAAATTGCAACTTTCTTCTTTTCAGTGGTTAGCTAGAAGCTTTTCTGAAATCTGCTTGTGTAGGATCTACTTTTTTTTTTTTCTAAGTTACTAAAAATTTCAGATGAGGGAATGAGAAAAAAGATTCCAAGAGGATCTTTTTAGACTGCAATTTTATGCCATAACTGAATTCTGAGTTTGTTTGTAAGTTTTGTATTGCTAAGGGGCTTTTATGTTTGTTTCAGTGATGTCCTTTGTAAAAAACAGTAAAATAGATTCACTTTTCTGAGTTAGTAGTACTTCTATATGCATGCAGCATAGATGTTACTGATGACACCATAAGGGTATGTTTTACTGCTGAACTATAAAAATTAAGAAAACCATTACCTTCAGTGTGTTCGACTGGTGACCTACTGAAATGCTTCTGTTTAGCATATACAAAAAGTATTTCAATGAGTTTATTAATATAGCAGAATAATTTTAATAATAATAATTTTAAAAACTTGTTTTCATACTAGCTGTCAGTAAGTGTCATTAATCTCAGCATCTAAATATTCAAGTGTCTGTGTTAATTATTAGTCTGTTCTCATGTTTAGATTTACTTCTGTCGAAGGATTAGTAATTAAAGCTAATACCTTTTATTAAGTACAAAGGAGTCAGGGTATGTCACTGTAAAGTAAAGCTGCATGGAGTAGAGGAATTATCAAAAATATTGATTGGCATCTGTTGTTTTATTTTAGCCATATTTATGTTGTGCAACTTCTGTGGTTTCAAGTATTTTTTAAGAAACAGTATACCACAGTTAAACTACCTGCACCTAAATTGTGTATTCTCAAAACTGCTTTTATTTAATTCTTTTCCCATGGTTTCATGAAGAATGAACTCATTTGGCTAAGATTTAAATTGTGTGGTTAAAATTTCAGTTCAGGCTAGGTCTTTATTTCTTTTTAATGCAACATTTAATCTGCAACATTACTCGTGTTAGAAATTTGCTAACTCCCTACTGCTGCAGGTGACTTAGTTTTATTTCAGAATTCAGTAGTATGCATTTCTGTCCAGTTTTAGTAGTACTCTCAGTGATTGGTTGGGTGTATATTCTGCCATAGGAGACCCATCTGAGGAGATTTGTTTTCCTTTATTTAAGGGAGGACTTCACACACAGCAACAGCATGTAAAACCATAGCTGGCAAGTGGCTGAAGAGTGCCCCTGCTCTTCAAAGTTAGCTCCAGCTTTTTGGAAGAGATTTTAGGAAGATATTTCCTCTTGAAGAGGGACAGAGGGGGGTAAATGGCTTCAAGATTATGGTTGATACTCTTTCTGAGTCTCTTATGACAGTGTTCCTGCTGTCATTTGTGGCCAAGTATTTAGCAGAATTTCTGACTGCAGGCTCAAGAAACCTCTTCCAAAACATCCACTGAGATCTTTTAAAATTCTCTGGTGCGAGGAAATATAGCAGCAGAAGTTCAGATACAAACCAAAGATCCAATTAATTCTAGTCTGAATCCATCATGAATGAAAAAGGAAAAAAAACCGAAGTAAACAAAAAGCAAACATATTCCTGTGGAACTGGAAACGGTGAGGGATGAGCAAGATTTTACGTTCCATGCGGTTTACGTTCTGTTCTCACATTAAAGCTCTCCAGCCCATAACTGAGGGCCAAGCAGGACTTCATATACTCTGAGAAGTTCCTCAGTAACTTCTATACTAATGCAGGTCGCCTGTGAACAGATGTGTATGGTATACCCATAGTAGTGAAGACATGGGCTGTAGATTCCCATGTGTTATTATATAATGAAAAATGCATCAAATGTAAATACTTAGATTTTTAAAGAAATAAGATACTTTTATTTTTACTTATAAACAGTAGTGTTAACCAAACCCATTACCTAGGCTACATGTACAGTAAAACCAGATTACTGTGTTAATTAGGAGTATGTTGTGTGCAATTAGTATTTTTTCATGTCATTCTTGTAGAGTGACTAATTGAATAAGAAATGCCTGACCCTGCACGATATGCAAAGTATCTCATGAACTCTGGCACTTAGCGCTTCAAGGGACTGCCATATGCTGTAGGAAGGAAATGTTAATGCACTTAGACATGCTTGATTACTGGTTTTGTTTAATGATTTTCACATATATGTGAGTATAAACCAAGAAATATGCCTGTACTTGTGAATACTTTGAAAGATTTCTACTTTAAAAAGTTGCCATTTAAAAGTTTTTGATGTTACAACCTTATGTTGACCATTTGGACCCAAACTTCTTCTGCCTCCTTGGAAAATCATCTTTTTATATTGTTAAAAAGAAGTAAAAAAAAAAAAAAAAAAAATAGAAACCCTACAGAATACACCCCCCCACCCCCCCATAGACTAAATGAATAGTTCTCTTCAAATGAATTCAGGATTTTTATATATTTAGGTTAATAAAAAATTACAAGAAAAATATTGAAGTATCCCCAAATGACCCGTTGGCTTAAGCGCTGTTGTGGTCTTGCCTTCTGACATTTGAGTTGTCTTTTGCGGGGGCCATGAAAATTGAATGTTTAACTTCCTTGTAAGAAAGTGGAGAGGAGTGCATTGAAGGCTAGCATGCTTGAGAGCGCTGTAGAGCAGTTGTGGAGCAGCAATCAATCTTGCATGTTGCAGTATCTAAGTGGGTAATGGTGATTAAGTTCCATGGGATGCTGTGTGCTATAGAAATTATGCCACTTCTCTTCAATCTGTATGCAGATAGAGTCCTGTGAAAGCTGCGAGAAAATCAGGACAATTTGTTTTGCACAGCCTTGTTAGCACCAGGATTTCTTATGTGCAGATTGTGTGCTGCTCACATGTTTTATTTTGGTTTGGTTTTTTTTTGTTTGTTTGTTTGTGGGTTTTTTGTTTGGTTTTGGGTTTGGGTTTGGTTTTTTTTTCGAGTATGGAGTGGAGGGAGCTGGAAAACTGCTGCTTCTCTGTGGTTTAGTTTCCAAGCAAAATATAACTTGGTCATATTTGAAGATGATGACTCATTTGAAAGGAGGGAACAATGAATTGTATGAATGCTCTATTGGTTAGTATTTTTTTTAAACATACCTGTATGCATATAGTGCTCTCTAGTATAATGCAAGGAAGCAATTTTTTACAGTGAGGGTGGTAAAATACTGGCACAGGTTGCCCAGAAAGGAGGTAGATGCGCCATCCCTGGATACATTCAAGGCCAGGCTGGATGTGGTTCTGAGCAGCCTGATCTAGATGTCCCTGCTCATTGTAGGAGGGTTGGACTAGATGACCTTTGAAGGTCCCTTCCAACACAGGCTATTTTATGATTCTATATTATGCAATTGCCCCAGCTTGCATCAATTCAGCAAAGACAGTTTAGTTGTTGGTAAAGCTTGGGTGTCCCAAGAAATATGCTGTTAGGTAGTCTTTGCTGAGGGCAGCTTGTTATCACTGGTGTTGCAAAACATGAAAAGTCCCTGATGGGACTTGATTAGCTGTCATTGTGCTGTCTAGGGCAGGCTGTTGGACCTGGTGGCTTTGGCATCTCATCACTGATTGCAATCAGACCTGTACTTTTGCACAGCAGACACAATTATCCCTTTCTAGGTATGAAACAGGTTGAGCACTCATTTCATAAGCAATATGAAGCCTGAAGGGACCTTTAGACCTTATGTTTTGATCTCCTGCTTTCTGCAGGCTGTTTAAACAGGCTGTTCCCTGATTGCAACCCCTAACACTTATGACTGCAAGCCCTCTGTTGCAGAAGTATATTTGTCCTCCACATCCTTGGGAGATGCCACAGTTCTTCCTCTGCTTTCATTTTTCAGATTAATGTGAATACTTTCTCTTCTTCCTCTATATGAATTTGTTTTACTTCAGTGACAACTTTTGGCTCTTGTTGTTGTCTTGCATTGTGAGATTAAAGAGTCCTTTCGATACCTGCTATTACCGTTTGAGTCACATACCACTGCCTTTTGTTGTTGAATCCAGTTACGGTGCCCAAATCTCACAGACCAGCTTCATACCTCTTTCCTCTGGTTTGTGGCTCTCTGCTGTGTCCATTGGGATATGGAGACGCAAACTAAGCCCTGTGTTTCAGCACTGACCTGCACAATCTCCCTGCAGCTCTCTTCCCTGTCTGTGTACCTGGGCCTTGAAGTTGGTGCTCACGGGCTCATTTTGTGGGAAGGCTCCTGTTCAGCTTCTGTGCTGTTGCCATTGGTGTCCACAGGAGGCTTTTTTTCCAGAACTGTCCCATATGTTAGACTTTAATTCCCTATCCCCAGATGTGCTGCCTTGTGTATATAACCCGAGAGTTCTGTCAACTGTTTAAAAAGCTATGTTTGAATGGCCAAAATCCCTAAGCAATGAGATTTCTTGGTATGACTTCCTTTTCCTTCTCATTTTTGCTACTCCATCCTTTGCTTTCTCATCTAAAATTTTCATTGAACATTTGTACCTTTAGAACTGCGAGATACCTGTGCTTAAAACACATTATGATATAAAATAGGGATTGAAACAGTTCTTTTATTTTTTGTTCCCATGGAACCCAGTCAGTGCTAAAGGAGTGAGATGGTAGTTCAGTGATTAGTTTGGCTTTATTTTCTTAGTGAACTCCTAAGTGAAACCAACCTGGGGTCATTACCTTTTGGCAAAGAAGCATAAAGAAGAAAGATGATTCTCTTGTATACACACATTTATGCATGCACTATTAGAGTTTTGTACAGATTTCTATGGTAATTTTTAGCCAGAATTTTCAGAGTTTTAAAATTTTAGATTTTTTTTGTAAACAAAATCTACATGCTATCAAATAAATGAGGATTTTCCAAAGTAACTCAACATTTTGTCTGGTAAGCTTATGAAAATGGAAACTCATTCCAGGCTTACGTTAATAGGAACAATATCATTAAAAATAAATGAACCTGTTCTTTTTTTATTAGTTCAACGTGGTATATTTTTAGTTTCCTGTATTTCTTTTAAATACTTCAGTGTTTCTCTCCGTGGAAAATGTCAACAGCGCACTAATTAATTGTTCTACTGAGTAAAGAAGGGTAGGCTTTTTATATATGAGCAGCACCAAACCTCTACTATATACATTTACAGAAAATCAATGAGAAAAATTTAGCTAGAACCTTGTCACTTCCCAAACTTAGTCAAATTTAATTTTCACCAGTCAAAAGGCCAACTTGATGAATATATGTAAGCCTAGGTATGTCAGAGCATGGAGTTAATTATATTAATGTAAATCACAGAGTAATGATTATGTTAATTATATAAAATGCCTAATAAAATAAGTTTGACAGGTTTTTTCTGGTTTTTTTTTTTTGTTTGGTTTTTGTTTTTGGGGGGGGGATTTGTTTGTTTGTTTTTAATGGTAATCTGCATAATTTGGCTTTATTTGAAAAGGTGATGACTTCCAATAACTCTTTGCTTTTAAAATCATACTTACCTTTCAGTGTTCTCAAAGTGCACTGGAGAGGCTCAACTTAAGTATTTGGCTGCTCTGTGTCATCATGTTCTTTTCAGTAACTGAAATCTTAGTGCCCTTCTAGATATTTCTGTGTAAAGAACACTCATACTGTGACTGTTAGGCTTTGTCCTTTTGTATCTTAAATTAATTGTTAATGTGGTTTTATTTTGTTTTTATTTTCCTCCAGAACTTGTGCAGTATATAGAAAACACACATTTTGTCACTGAAAGCTTTTTAGTTCACAGTGCAGTGCATTTCCTCCTCACATGCATCTTTCCATTTCTGAAGACTGAGAAGTTTTGTCCTAGAGGGTGGGTGCCTTGGGCTCATCACCCAAACCTAGCAGAGGCAGGAGCTCGCTGCAGCTGACACAACCATCCATGTTGCCCTGTCCAAGCAACAGTGGTTTGACCAGCACAGCTTCTGAATTTCTCTCAACTCCTTTATGACCGGAGACATACTGGTGGGGTGGGGCATGGGCCTCTCTCCTCCCAAAGCAGGACCAGCTCTGGTATCAGACCAGGCTGCCCAGGGCTTGGACCAGTTGAAGCTTGAAACCTTCCAAGAATGGAGGTGGCACAGCCTCTTGGGGTGACCTGCTCCACTGCCTCACTTGTATTAAGGGGAAACAGTTTCTTCCCTGTATTGGGGTACAGAACTGGATACAGCATCTAGATGTGGTCTGGTGTGTGCCACAGAGAGGGGGACAATCCATTATCTTGCTTTCCGGGCTATGCCCCTGTCCATACCTCTCAGGAGCTGCAGGCTGCCTTTGCTACCAAGGCGAAGTGCACACCATCACCTCCTCCAGGTCATTGCTAAAGATGTTAAAGTGGACAGGTATCAGGACAGACTGCTGCGGTTCTCCAATTGGTGGTGGTCTTTGGTTAGGCTACGATGCACTCTGAGCCTGACCATCCAACCATCTTCTTACCCGTTTAGTTGTGCACCAGTCTTCTCTCTTTCTCTGCCCTCTCTCTGGACATTGTGTATGCTGTTAGTAGTATTTATAGTTGTACTGCTTCCCCCCACACAGACTTTTCTTCTAATAGAGACCCTCTGCACAGAAGGCAGACAGAATGGAAGTGACATACTAACCCAGCAACATTACCTGAGGTCTGCAATCTATACCCTTTGAAAAGGCCAGTTCCTCCAAAACTTTTTGTCATCTTTTTCTCCATGTTTAGTAGATGCCATTTTCTACCAAACTGGGTGTAATTGGGTCCTGATTTTTAATGCATTAAAAAATAAATATGAACCTCAGTGTCAGAATTTGATTCTACCTCACCAAAGAGTCGTGTTAGTTCAGCTGAAACCCATCTGGTGCCAGAGATTAAAACTTGGGTTTATCGTGGTTTTATCCATGAGTTCTCAAAGAAGTTAGAAGACCTGTATGTGATTACTAGTCAGTGGAGCGAGGCAGTGTCTGGGTGGGCAGAGCAGGACAGCAGTATCGTGTTGGGCTTTTCCTGAAAATGTAGCAAGAAAAGTTTGCGGTTTGGGGGTTTTAGTGTGGCTGAGAAGCTGAGCAGGAAAGAGAGAGATGATGGGACATTTGGGGGTTGAAAGCTCAGAGGGAAGTGCTCAGGGGCTGGAGGAGATGTTAGGAGCAGTAGGTAGGAGAGGACACCTGGGAGGAGTCTGGAGCAGGACGGATTGAGGAAAAGAAAGCAGAGGCACTGAGGGAGAGAGGAGGGCTCTGAACCACAGAATTGGGCCACTGGGTATGCATTTCCTCATCATCTCTGGAGAGGGTGTGATGTATAAGCAGGAAATGCTGCTCCTCCCTCCCCACATTTTGCCCCTTTAAGAAAATAATATATATATTATTTGGTTTTACTTGAGATACTTTAGATAGAAGGGTGCAAGCCTTAAAGACAGGAAGTCCTGCAACATTAAGTAACTTAACACCAACAACTTCAAACAAGCTTTACAGCTAAGTATGTTAGGATTTAATTGAACTGAGTGTATTTGTGGAACGGAATTATGCTGAGACCTGTGGCTGCTCAATATTGACACTGATTTACTTTCATAGACTTTAAATTGTTACATAATGGTTAGCCTCAGTGTATAATATATAGCAAGACTATTATAAGGGATAATATTATAAAAGATAATTCCATATTGAATGCTGCAGCAGTTCATTTGCTTTTCAGCTGGTATAAATTGCTGTAAATTCAGAATTATTTTTTATGCTTTTTTCCATTGGTTTTATACTAAGTGCATCTCTTTCTTCATATTAACCATGTCACAAGTTGCTTTTTCACTTCTTTCTCAGGCTTCCTTTGTTGTTAATTTTAAGTACAGCTTTGAGCTCAATCGCTCCTGCCAGTCTTTCTGCTTAATTTTTCCCTTTTTATTATTCTTCCCAGCGTCTAGAGCTATGATGGTAGAAGGAATTTGGGTAAGTTTGTCGTCATCCAGAACAAAGAATCTGACAACAGAAAACAGACCTCAGATGCCCTCATTGTCTGTGAAACTTGTGATTCTTAGGACATGTATTGTAAAGTTATCATGGATCTGTTATTATTATTAATAATACATTCTTCTACTGATTTTTTGGTATAAGACAGGCTTCCTCAGCTCTTTTTGTATCAACTTCTCATGATGCATTCCATGTTGCAAGAGCCACTTTCTTCTTTACAGCTAATGATACCTGCTTTGGTTCGGATGCTTAAAGAAAACAGTCTTTTCCATCAGTGGTGCCCGTTAATTTGATTCCAAAATTGCATACCTCTTCAAGATAAAGCATAACTTACCCACTTAATGCACATGCTTAGTTAATTATAGTACTTCTGTCTTGATTTGAGGGAATAATCCTGTAATTTGACATTTTACAAATTTGGATCCTTGAAACACTTCTGTCTTGCAGAGCTGGAGGTTTATAGATTGAGTTAGGGATGGTGGGAAAAGAATGTTTTGGGAGAAATAGCATGGTTAGGACCCAGTGTTAACCATGCTTAGGTGAGGACACTTGGCCTGAATTACGGTCTCCTTGTTTGTGCTGCAACCAGTCTGTGTCCTCAGTCTGATTTTTTTTTCAGGCAATGTCTTCACCCTGCTGACTTTTGAATAACCCCCTGCATTGAATGGGGTCAGGATCTGAAAGGAGGGCTTCCTCAGTTGTGCCATTGCAGGTGATCAGCAGCGCTTTATTTGACAGGGGGCCAAATGTGCAAGCAGTTAATAGTGAAATAGGTTTGCATTTGCATGTGCTCTCAAAACACCACTGTTTTAAACTGATGCTAGATCTGAGAAGTTTTAGCTTCCCCATAACATGAAGCATTTCAAAATGGGGAATGAGGTCTTTGCAATCTGGTTAGGAGCACTATGGTGCTGTCTTCATACTACTGTTTCGATTTTACTAGTACATAGGGGTTTCTTTGGCCTATGGGTGGACATATTTCCTTTGAACTATGTAAAAGCTTACTCCATGGTTTCTAGTTAAAAGGTTACCAGCTGCCTGTTCAGATTTTTTTTTTTTTTCCCACAGCTATGTGAATTGCTCTGAGGAAAATATAAATGAGCTTTGAATAAATTAGAGCTATCATTCTAGCTTAAGGAAATACAGAAACATAGCTCATAATTATAAAGCACTTGCAGGTCATGGAGGAGCTTGTTCCTGATCATCAAGTATTCTTGCCCAACATAGATACAAATGTCTCATTACTCCCAAAGTAATATGGAAATTAATTTTTAAATCTTTGCAAGACTGAGAATTCCTGTTTCATCTGATTATTGCTATATTCCAGCTCTACATCCTACATTAAAAAAAAAAAATATGTTAATTCCTTCTCAGGAAAATCTTGCTTTGTTGCAGAGGGTTTTGTGTTATGACAGTTGTCCTGCTAGTGGCTTGATGTGTCCTCCACCAGCCTCTACTCACCTTTCTGTCCTCCCCTTTCCAAAGGAAACCAGTGAACCTGCTTTTATTATTAATTTTGAGCTTTTCCATTATTCTTGATGGGATGTGGTGTAGTATCAAGGAAAAAAAGTTTTTAAAATTACCACTGATGAGAAGAAAAATTACTAATTCTAAGAAGGAACTGCTTTAAGACTTTTCTGTAGGTGCTTCAATGTTATACAGATAAAGCTGGCATTGACACAGACTTTCTGGTCAAACTACAATATATTCCATGATTGCAGCTGTCCTGGAAATAGGCATTTATTCTGTGTAAATGTAGTTATGGATACTTCGGATTGTGAAGCAGGTCAATGGATGGAGGAAAATAATTGCATAATATGACTCTTGCTTTTTATTATTTTTTAATTACCTGTGCTTGTGGGGTTGGGATTTGTCACATTAACTGCTTCATGCAGCAGTAAGCACAGCTTTAATTGACATTCACAAAGTATATCCAAATATTTTGAAAATTGCCAAGCATTCTCACATTAAAAGTTATTGGTTTTTATTTTTAAACTAACTAAAAGCAACTTTACCAAATACTTTATGGCATTTACTTTTTGAATTTTTACCTTTAAGTCTAAGATTGGATTTTCAGTCTTCTGAGCTTGATCATAATTAAGAAGAGAGGTTCTTTTTCCCCTCTTGCAGAAAGCAAATGCCTACTTTTTTTTCTTTTTCTTTTTTTGGATGCTTATTCACAGGCCTCGTGCTGAATTTGTAGTAATAGGTCTCATATAATGAAGCTTTCCAAACAGTATTTTATAGATGTGTAATAGTAATGACATGATGCTTCTACGTTTGAGTCCCAGCTCATAAAGTGGATGCCTTGGAATTCTAGCTGGGCTATTAATTTTTCATGTATTTGTACAGTAATAAATGATTAATGTGTGTTCCTGCACTAGAGTCTCAAGATTTTGAAAGGGGGAATAACAGATGACACAGCATGCTTTCAACTGTGAAAATGTTTCTAGAGGGATCACTGAAACCTGAAAAAGAGTGAGCAGACCAAAACTGAAGAGTTAAATTAAAGAAAATGCTCTAGGTTCTTGTCATTTGAAAACAGATAGCAAATATTTTAACTTCCCAAGAACATCATATTATCACCTACAGTTGCAGGAAAACCTAGGTATTCAATGTTATGTCAGATAAAATACTTAAAAAACCTTAAGAAAAAAATAGGGGAGGTTATTTTTTAATTTATTTCATCTTTGCATCCAAATGAATGTCAATGAGAATTTTTCAGTTGATATCAGGGGAGTTACTTTACCAGTAGTTCGCTGCTGGGAGTTATTTTAGCAGTAGGTCTTTGCCCCCATCCCCTTTGTGGAGATGACCTTAGGTCTCTACCAGTTCAGGTGGTCCAGGGAAGCCGCAGTAAGAGCTGTGTCTGATCTTCCTCTGCCTGGCTTGGACAATTCTGAGGCCTGGACTGTGAAATACAGACACATACAGGGCCAGGAGCCAAAGGCTGCAAATAAAAGAGATAGCAAAGAGCCAGGATGCCCTAGGAGATGGTTTGTGCCCTTGTGCCATTTTCTACTGCTGATGGCAGTTTAAAGTCATTCAGTTCAGAGGTATGTGAAGTGTATGACTAATGCAAAGGGTGCAGTATAAAACAAGAACAGCTTTGTTTAAGAAATCCATTACAATAAATGGCCTTTCCTGTGCTTAGTCCTTCACTGTTGTTTAAGATGCTTGTTTTTACAAATCACAGCATGAATTTTTACAAGTTGTGAGGTCTTTCTGCACTGTACCTCCTGAGAAAGACTCGTTAGATATGTGCTGAAGTACCATTGACACTAGGTAATACCAGCCCTCAAATTAATCCTTGCACTTTATTGGAACTAAATCAACTCCTGATTTAGAAACTCTTTTTGTTAACAGCAGTTTATTTGGTTGCATTATTTCTGTGGACAGTATGTGCTCTGGTTTTACCATGTTTGCTTGTAGAACACTTTCACTTTTTCAGGTTTCTTTGGTTCTAATATAACAAAATATGTACTCTTGTTTAAAAAATTAGAAACTCTTATGCACACTTAGAACAATACTGTTCCTGACTGGTCTCCTGACTTTCTTATCACTTAAGAAGTTATCTGAGACATCTCCCAGTGTTGGTTAAACTGAGTGGCTTCCTCAGCAACTTGCTTCTTGTGGAGTGCTGCCTTGTAGAGAGGAGCCTCTTTGAAGCTTTCTTTGCTTGTTAGAACAAAGTGAGCAACTCAGTAGCGTGCTACCTCCTAAAACTGAGTTATGAAGATAGCATAAGAGGCTCACAACCTTGCTTTCTCTCATCAAGACTTCCTTCTTCTGAGGGGCTCTCTGGAGATGCAACTTCCCTCTTCTGCTCGGGTGTAATTCCTTTCCTGCTTCTGTCTTCAGTGCACTTTCTGGGAGTCCCTGAATTGTAGTTGTAGCAAGAGTAGTTTCAGGCACGCACATCCACACAGATTTGTTTTATAATACTTTTGTACTTAATATGTCTACTCTAAATATATACCAAATATGTATCTGTAACCTTCTTATATTTCATAGGGTTATACTTCAGAATCACAGCATGGTTGAGGTTGGAAAAGACCTCTGGAGGTAATCTTGACCAACCCCTGCTCAGACAGGGCCACCTAGAGCTGGTTGCCCAGGGCTGCGTCCAGTCAGGTTTTGAGTATCTGCAAGGATGTAGATTCCATCATCTCTTCATGTGAATGAAATCTAATTTGTTCTTTTAGGGTACTTCAGAACTAGTGGAGTATTAGCAGCCTTCCAGTATCTGAAGGGGGCCTATAGGGATGCTGGAGAGGGACTCTTCATTAGGGACTGTAGTGACAGGACAAGGGGTAACGGGTTAAAACTTAAACAGGGGAAGTTTAGGTTGGATATAAGAAGAAATTCTTTCCTGTTAGGGTGGTGAGGCACTGGAATGGGTTGCCCAGGGAGGCTGTGAATGCTGCATCCCTGGCAGTGTTCAAGACCAGGTTGGACAAGGCCTTGGGTGATATGATTTAGCGCAAGGTGTCCTTGCCCACGGCACGGGGGTTGGAACTAGATGATCTTAAGGTCCTTTCCAACCCTAACTATTCTATGATTCTATGATTCTATTTAGAGTACATCTAGATCAGCAAAGGTTTCTTTTGATATTCACAGTACACCCCATATTTGATGCATTATGAGATTGCTATGCTATTTTATACATAAATGATACAGGCATTTACTGAATATCAACTGTTGAACTCCGTTTAGCTGCTGTGGCAGAGGGTTTGCTAAATGGTTAGGGAGACACAGTGATAGGGCGTGGGAAGGGCTCAGCATCTGTGCAGAGGCTGCAAGAGAGGTGAGGAAGCTGAATAAAGGGCATGCAGGTCTCTCCCTTCTTTCTCCATTTCTGGAATTGCATTATTCTCTTCCTGTCCCCAGTCTTCTCTCTCAAGACTCGAAGCCTTCCAGTGCTACCCCCCCAACCTGTGCAGATGTAGCCAATGGATGCTGTGCAATACCCACAGCAGGCTGCAGGCTTGGGGCAGCCCTTGAGCAGCTCCGCTCTATCCACACGGTGCCGAACCCCTGATAGACCCTCATTGCGTGGGGTACTGAGAGCATAGCCCACAGACTTGGAAAACTTCCAAGTAAATTTTCTCCTCCTCTTCCTTTTTCTCCCCGTCTTGGCCAGATTTATGGGCTTAAGCCATGAAAAGAAGTTGTAGAAATACTTGGGTTTTGCTTATCTACTTAAGCAAGGCCCTCAGAAGAAAATGCAGCTGGAGACACCTTGGTGTGGTTCGCAGTGTTGTCGTTTGGAAATATGAGAGGTGGGGAGCTGCTGCAGGATGCAGCTTCTGGCTGGAACAGAAAGCTTCCAGGGCATCTTGCCACTTAGTTTCTTCATGCTGCAGTTTTCCCACCTCTCAAGCAGGTGTGGACAAACTTGCATAACAAGGATTTTACGAGGTTGGATTTTTTAAGGTTGCTAAAATGTTTTGAGTCCTCAAAGTGAGATTACAGTATAAAGGACAAACAAATAATTATCATTTGAGCACTTTATTTTCCAAGGCAACTTAGTTTTAAGCTAAATAAACTTCAAAGCTGATGCATCCCTAGGAAATAAGAGGTGGCTGAAAGCTAAAGAGGTTATTGAGCCAAGCTGTGATGAATTAACTGAATTAGTGTGAAGTAATGGCAAAATGTCACTAAATTTGTAATTACTTCTTTGCAAAAATGAGGGATTGTGAAATTAATTTCAAAGGTAGGATTTTTGCCAAAGAATCCCTCTGCACTGCTCACATTTCTTTACTGGAAAATAGCTAGTGCCCCAGAATGTGATGAAAATGTAATATCAATGTGTAAAATACCACAAAATGAAATTGGGTAAAAATGTTTATGTGCAGGGTTTATTCTTTCATATTCAGACCCTTTCCTTTTATAAACAGAATAAAAATAGAGATTTACTAATCATGCATATTTCTGTGGTGAGAAGTTTGGCCTTTTTGAGGATTCTTTGAGGTTTAGGCTCCAAGTTATTAATCAGATGTTGCCTTAGTGATACGCAGGTATATATTGGCTGAATGTTTCGCAGGAATTTCCTATGGTAGAAAATGAAAATTCAGTAAGTAAACACTCCAGTGTAAAGAAAAATACCATTGCAAAAAATTCTAGAGGAAGTCAAGGACCTGACTTTTCCTGGAAAATAATGTAGGGTTCCTGGCAGTGGAAAATTTCCTACCAAGCTTTTAATTGGACCTATCAGTATATAAGATTAGCCTGTTTGAGACAAGTGATTAAGTCTGCAATTTTATTTCAGTTTGGAGAAGAAAAAGGCTATGCAGCAGAACTCAAGGAACCATCTTCTGGTGCATTGTGCATGGTCATTGTTTTTCAATCAGCTTTTTAACTACAGAGTGTGCCCCTGCTTCTTCAATGTGCTGGAGGAAAACTGGGTGTGCTGTGTGCAAGGAACATAGCAGCTTTTGTTGGGCTTTTGTTAATGCTTTGAGGTTTTTTCAGTTGCAGTCTGAGTAAATACAAGCTTCTCGTACAAGTATTTGGTAAGAATAGCAATCAGATGAAGGCTACAGTATATATTCTTTTCTGTCTGACAACTAGTGCAAGAATGAGAAGCAAGGTGTTGATATCGGCATGTCAGCTTAATATTCAGGGGGAAGAAGTGTGTAGAGTCTGCAAGAACTGGCTGCTGGGCACAACATATCTGTCTGCTGATATTACTGTAGATGTCATTTTGTGCTATTGCTTGACAGAATTTTTTATGGAGATGGCTATATCTGCAAAAGCGAATGAAAATACTAAGAGTCACTGAAGGTTATTGATTACTTTTTGCATGGGGGTAGTATTGAATGCTATATGATTGGCCAATATCAAAATTAAATGGATAGCTCCAAGAAGAAATTCACTGGTGCTCACATCAAGAAAATAGTTGTTAATCTCTCGCTGTAGATAAGCTTTAAACAGCCACTACTCTTAATATTTGCTCATTATATCTTACTGCTAGACAAATGTATTTGCTATTTCTCCATTATTATGTGATTATACAAAAAGCTGTCTGGATTTTATAGCCTCTGACTTTGCTGCCAGCTCTCTTTTAATTAATTTGGTCATCTCTGTCATACATTGGTTGAGTAGGGAATGCTCAAGAAGTCGGTTTTATAGTGTTTCAGGACATTTGCTTGCTGCCCTCTCCTGCTGTCCCCTGCAGATGATAGTAAGCTGTAAGAAGTTTTCAGGGTTATTTTTCCTAAGGCAGAGCTTTTCCTATAATAATGCTGTATTTATATTTCACATAGACAGAGTTAGAACTTTTGTGTTAGTTTTGCCTCTTAACCTCTACGGATAGGGCTTATATCTGTGTGATAAATTAACTCCCAGAGCTAATTAAACCTCATGAAAAATGTTTCTCAAGTCTTGTAAAGCTACTGCAAGTGAAGATGGAATTGCATCAGCTGAGTGGCTCAGTTGAAACATGTGAAACATCCAGTGTCTGTGAGCATGCTGTCTTTTGTGGCTTGGGAGCAGATTTATTCCTATTTTTCAAAAAAGGAGCTGTAAGAAAGCGGTATTCATTTGGTGAGTAATGCTTACTCCTTGAGGTGGCAGTGGATGATGACAAAGATTATTCAAGTGTGGGTCAGAGTCAGTGTCTGAAATCTGCTAGAGGTTTGGAAAACAGCTCTATCAGAAGATTCTCTTCCCATTTGATTCCTGTGCCTTTCCCTTTTCTAAACAAGCCAGTTCAGAGTATAAATGTTAAAGCTTTCATTCTCATGATGACACCCTTTTGCAGCATGACATTATTTTTGAAAAGTACACAGGTAACTCTCATCAGACAGGCAGTTGGTAATGCTTGCAGACCAATTTTTTTAAAAAAAAGGTTTCACATCATCCGTGAAGAACACTAGTAATTCCTTTAGCCAAAAGCTCAATGCATATGATCCTTCAAAACTGTCCAATGACTCAAGGGTGCCTTGGAATTTCAACTGTTTGTTTTTTTTTTTTCTCTTAACCAGAGAAGGATCTTAGATAATGTGTTAGTCTTGAGTAACTGCTTTTTCTCAAGAAAAATATTTCTGGAGGATGTTTTTTTCTGTTACTTCAGCTTCAATGTAAAGCTATTCTGCCGCTATATGGAAAGTAATATAAATTATTTTCTCTTATGAGAGTCACAATACATGTTTGTTTAGACTAAAGAAAAAAAAACCTTATTTGCTGATTCTGAGAAGGTATAACTAATTTCAGATGTTGATGCATTCTTCCCTCCTACATTCTTGTATTCAGTCAAAACTAAATATATTTTTAGATGAGCCCTGCGTGATCTGCTGTTCTTGATTTCAGACTGCAAGCAAAAGTGCTGAGCATCCTCAGTTCATCTCTCTAATGAGCATCTCTTTATGAACACACTTTGCTTTATTCTGTTCTCCAAGCAAGAAGGTTTAAATGCCCTTTGTCTTTGAAGAATCTCACTTATCACTGGTTTATGATTCCTGTTTGCTTTGGTATAAGGTAGCATTAACTTTCATATTTGAACTACAGAGGTCTAGAGTTGCTAATTATAAACAAAACAAACAGCCATATTCCCATGATGAATTTTAACCCCAACCAGACGGTGTTCGTACAGTCCTTCTATAATGGGTGGAGAGAAAGTGGTAGCTCCTCTTGAAAATAACATATTCCACCTTCCTCTGCTGGCTTTCTACTGGAAAAAGCTTCAGTCTCTGTCCATTGAGGGTAGACGAAATCTCATGAGATGACTGTACTAAGTCTAGTTCTTTTGGCTACTTAAAACAGATTTAAGAGAATACTTTGAATAGCATGACACCAAATCGATATGACGGATATGTACCTGCATGCTGATTGTTGTATTGTAAATGCAACATATTCCAAAAGAAATTTCTGTGCATTAAACAACATTATTACTGCAATTTAGAAAAATACAATACATGAACAGCCAATCTATCATTTCTTACACAGGCCTCGACTAAGATTAAAAAGGAAAAAAAACCTCACTGTAGACTACATTTCATCAAAAGCAAAAAGAGTAATAATGTTTTTCAGTTCTATAAAATACCTTTGCAATGCAATAACCAGTGTTAATATAAGGAATTTATATCCAAAACTTGCATATTAACAGAAGAATGTGCAAATCTGTGCTGCAAAAATTTCTGAGGCCTTTTTTCTCTTTAATTGGAAAAAAACCCAAGAAGAAATTAAAAAAGAAAATCAATATGGTCGTTTAATAGGAACTGAATTATCCATATAGCTGTATTAAACAGTGGAGACTGTTGCTTTCTCATCATACAATTTTAAAAATTAGTGGGGTTTTGTTTGCTTTTTGTTTGTTGGTTTTTTTTTTAAGCTATCTCTTATAGCCCAGAGTTATGATTTATATATTTTTTTCTTTTATTTGCTCTCAATCATAATATTGCCAATATATTCCAGGTTCTGCATTTCAAGCAAAAAGGAAGTTGAGGTTTCTATATATTACTAGGTGGTTTTATATAGCATTTCACTAATAAGGAAAGAGAATATATAATGACATATTGCATTAATTTGTTATAATTGCATTACTCAGTGGTGACGCACCTGGAGATCATCTAAGACATACATTAATGAAAGTTTCATAACTCTAGAAAATAAGAAGTTGTTGGCTTTGCTAGAACTGGTATTAGAACCAGGAAAAAAAAAAAAGCCAACTGTCAAAATAAATTTGATCTTGTTGACACAAGAGAGTAGCATCAAAGAAGCACATGGAGTGAAGGGTTCCCAGGGAAGAATATTCTCATTCATATTCTTTTAATTTTTTGGTGTTTGAAAGCCCTGAACTTCTTGAAGTAGTCTTGCCATGAAAAGTTAGTTGACAGAATATATTCAGTGTAATCAATGTCCTTACTAAACAGTTTGTGGCATGTCTGTTGCATTTTATCATGAAAATGGTAATGTATATGTCATGGAAAAGTTTATTAATTTGCATTAGTAAGGTTGGATTATGAATGCATCATGCCATGATTGAAGAGACATACAAATTTGTTCTGTGCAAGTGAGTTTGTTTCAGGCAGATATTTTTCCCTTGTCCCATTGCAATACCATTTTCTCAATACTTTTTTCCATAGATAAAGGAGAGTTGAGGTGGTATAATATTGTAAATAAGCATTCATAAGAAATCAATTTTAATGCAGTTTTTGTAAGATGGTGGATGAAAGCCAAGAAAGTATTATCTTTCTTCTTTTTTTTTCACAAAATCTATTGTGTAACAATTTAGTCTTCCAGTCAGGGTAACAGCCGAAGTTGTGTATTGTGCACTACATACCTAATCTCAAATCTCTCCCTGCTTTGAGCTGGATAATGAGCAATGTATTCTGCATTGCTATAATTGCCGGATATGCTGTGGATTAATGTCTAGCTATAAGTACCTGTATTTCATTCAGTACTAATATGCCAGCTTTCAAACTCTGAAATGACAGGTGCCTTAATGTTTGATAGGGTGTTTTTTCTGTTGTTGTTGCTGCTGTCTCAGATGGAAATGAAGCAAAATGGATTTGTCTTCTCTGCTCTCAACCAGCAGGAAGGTTCATTCACTTGATCATAGTGGAAGCTGTAGCTCTCTGTCAGCCTCAGCTCCTCTTGGTCTGCCTTGGCTCAGGCTCCTTGTAGCAGCAACAGTGTATGATAGACAGTCTCTAGGCATACGACTGCTCTTTTGTTTGGGCTTTGTATTCATATTTGTAATATTTTATTGAAAATATTTAGTATGAAATTATAGTATTTTATTTGGAACATTTTTTGACTTTTTTTTCTTTTTGAGCAGCTTCGATATGGCAAAAATGCAATAATGGTACATTTGAGTAAAAGAGGTAACTAGGGCATGTCAGAATAAAGAGTATTTCTGATAAAAGAAGAAATCTAAAAATGCTTGGCATTCAGCTAAAGAATGCTGCACTGTCTCAACAAAATGCTTGGTTTATTTTCATGCAACATTATATTGATTTGTTCAAATTTAGTGAAAAAAGGAAAGAATAAGTGCAGACTGAACCATAAGGTCTGTTACATTATCATATGAATTTTAACAGCAACTTTACAGCATTAAGGGATAGCTAATGCAGGAGCACTATGAAAGCTTTCGAATGAGTTGACAAACACAGTTTCTGCAAAATAAGTAAATTTATACTTGTTATGTGGAGGTACTAGCACTGTCAATACCATCTTTTTTGAAAATACTGTTGTGCTTAGAATATGAGTTTAGAAGAAATGACAGGAAATTCATAAGCTCATATGTGTTTCTCTGTAATGTTCATGTATTCATATTAGGGGCTCAGTTATGTTATATAACCAAATTCAAAGTAACTCAGCTTCCAGCTGATAGAGTTTAATCCGATGGACTTGTCTGATTCCCAAGCAGAAAGTCATTTGGAAATGGTTGGGTTTGCATGGCAGGTCTGAAGTGTTTGGCAAAAGTCTGATGTGAATGTCTGGATGATTATTTTCAGGTGGCTTCAGAAGGGCATTGGCAAGGGCTATTCTGTCCTTTGAACAGAACAGGCTATTGGTAACCTTGGATAAGCTTTAGCAATTGAGAGGACAAGCAATATTGGGATTCTTCACTGCAGCCTCTGAAATCAGGTCAGAGATTGTATGGAGAGAAAAATTTAGTCTTTGAGTAGGGTGTTTATATGTGCAGCCATTCTACAGCTCTGTGCCTAGAAGGAAGAGGAATCTGAACTGAAATGTCTGTAGTGTTGCTTATCAGGATTTATGATAAATATTTTTGAGATAGGAAAGCCATCCACCATTATATCCTCTCTGTGACTTCCTTCTCGAAGTGTTTGTTTAACAAAGACTAGTCAAGCCTGTTTCTTTTCAGCGGCTTAGGGTAACTTGAATTTTTCTTCCATTTCTCTGCTTTATTCTCTTTTGCCTAGTCCACATTCTAATTGGGAAACAACCTCCTTTCCTTCTCCTCACTGTTTTTCTCCATGCTTCCCCTGGAGCCACCTACTAATTCTGGGAGCTGTACAATTTTTCAGATACGCAGTTGTTAAATTTTAACTCAGATTAGATCTGAAGCATAGGCTGGCGTGTTTCCCACAGACTCATGCTGACCTACCTTAAGAATGTCTTAAATGATCATATCTTCATTTTGTTTAAGCCATCACGGATCACCAGATTAAGTTTGTGAATCAATTTGCTCTTTTGATTTGACTTCTTGGGCAGTTAAAAAATTTGTACTCACCGATATCTTCATTGAGCCTGTATTTTCTGTTTTACGTATGCTTTTTTATTGACCTCTAGGTTTGATTTTTATGTCTTCACGTGGTTCCCCTGACTAATTACATGGTTTATAATGATAAAAATAGGGGATGCATTTTTCATTTTAATTCATCTAGCTATAATTTTAAGGCCCTGACTCTCAGGCTGTTTTCTGAGTAGGTATCTGCAATCAGAAATTTCTTCAGGAATGCGTTTGTACCTTGAATTAAAAAAGAAGCTGGGAGGGAAAAACTGAGGTGTCTGCTACTGCTTTATCTCTGCTTAAATCTTTCTCCCTTTGGTTTTCATTTTAAACATAGGAAGATATCTGGTAGGATGTGAACTAATAAGGTGCTTTAGAACTTCTGCAATATTTTTAAGTGATTATTTTGTTATCATTTATTTATTTTCTCTGAGGTGCATCTACCTGCTGAAGGCCATGGCACCTGCCATCCTAAACACCCTGTGGCAGGTGTCAGGGGTGCATTGTAAGTCAGATTATTTTATTATGCAGAGGGGTTCTGCAATCTCTCACTGTGTACCTCTCCTTTCTGTCATTGATGCCACTATAACAGTTTTAGTCCCAGCTAAACCAAATAAATACTGCTGTCTGATAGAAAGAGAAATGAGGAATGTGGTGCCTGAAGGAATATTTCAGTTTTTCATTTCTTTCCAAGGAAAAATGTCTCCTTGCTTTACTACTTCTCCAAGGAAAAGGAAGATTACAGATTGCCCAAGATTAATATCTTTTCTGGTGCATCATTCAACCATTTCCCTTAAGTTAGAAATAAAAATTTGGCTGATGGTATTTCACATTTGCACTGCTGGCTTTCTGTGCAGCATCTCTGCATGACTTCATGCAGCTCAGGACAGCGGCTAAATATGGGGCTGCAGGCTGGCGGGGGGAGTGGAGTTTGATGCATTTTAGATATCATTTGCAGTATCATTTTCAGATGAAAGATTAGATTTGGAAGAAAAGGTTTAAAAATGTCAATTAAGAAAGTATATATCTATTTAAAGAAAAACGAAGACTCTCCAAAGTGCTTTTATAATAAAGCAGCCATGTTTTGTAAGTAATCAATAGAGAATTGATTCAAGGGCTTCAAGCATGTACCATTTTGGAAAGTAATACAAGTGATGTTGCTGTATTTGATATAGCTTGGTACCATTACAACTAGACTTCTAATCTTCTACCCAGCAAATTGAGGGATAAAATACTTATCTGGAAATACAAATGTTTCATCCAGTATGAGGTTAATTATCCTTATCTTAAGGCAGACTCTTGGAGAGAAGATACCAAATGCAACACTGTACTTCAGTGCCCTTGTATTTGGGAAAACATCTCTGTGGGCATTCAGGGAAGGTCTGTACTCCATGGGATGTGTTTGGGGTTGTTTTGTTGTATATTTGTGTGTGTGTGTGTGTTAATTTAATGAAGAATTTAAACTTTTGTACCTAGTTATTTACTTTTTGCCCATACAGAGAAAATGTCCAGGCCATGCCACATCCACTGTTGTGTTCCCCACACCACTCATGACTTGTCAGAGGCCATGGGTGTGTGACCACCATGAAGGGAGGTCACTGCAGTGCCTATCTGCTATCACCAGGGCCTGTGCTAGCCCTTCTTACTAAATGTAAATAATGTGCGTTTTTCAGCTTCAGGGAGCTTTCAAAACTACATGACTAGGTGTTACAAAAATATCACTGAGTGGCCTCTATAAAAACTTTGTCCTTGTGAGATCCAAGTAGCATTTGTTGTTCCTTATTGCCAAGCAAGATTGAAAAATGGATAATTCATCTGTTCTGTTATAGCACATAGTTTCAGGTTATGAAGAAAATGACTCCTGAAAGAATGACACTTAGCAACAGCTGAAATAAATACTAAAAGATTCTTTCCTGATGCTTTTGAAATCAGCAGCTTCAGGCTTTTTCTTAAGGATCCTCTGAACCCAAGCAGTGATCCTTGATCCCGCAGCATGGGACTTGCTGGCATTCATGCTCAAAGGACAGCCAGTGGCACCTTGCCATGGGGACTGGTTCACCTGCCACCTCGTGGCCTGGCCAGTCAGCCCCTGCTCCCAAGATTTTGCTGGACTGTTGGGTTTGGAATTGAAATTATAACCCTCAAGATAATGCCTTGAAAAATGGACACAAACTCTTAAACATGCCTTTTCATAACAGGGACCCTGGCTGAGTTGGGGGTTTCCCAGATTTTGTGTTAGTTTTGTTGAATTTTGCTTTACATTCATTCCTATAGAAATGGAGGAATGAAAGGATGCACCTGTCTATCCACACACACACCTCTTTCTTTCTCTTGCATTCGTTTTGGTCCAGTGACTTGAAACTAATTTAAACATAGGAGTTAATGCTGAAGAAGCAGAAAGACATTTCTTATGCATCAAATTCACTGAAGATACAGACTGAATATTTTTCTGGCAAAAGCTGTTTTCCTGCTTTTTCATATGCTTATACAGGGTTTAGTTTCTTTCCTCTGCCCAGTGCTTCCAGCTAAATAAGTTTAAAACATTTTAACTGGGCTGACCTTGGTAGGTGCAGTATGCACTTAGATATCTTAACAGCTGAGCTGACAATACTAATTTTTTTCTTAAGAATATATGGCATAAAGTGTGGCCTGGTGTTACAACCAATGGTATACGTAGGATAAGTATTGGGATTTCACTCCACTAACATTTTGGGGACTCAAGCTAGTTGTTCTGTTCCCAAAGCAGTGCATTTTCATTCCTGGTATTTGCTTTGCTTACACATCTTACGTGTTTTCCTACAAGGTAAAAAAAGCCTACCGGACTCAACATATTAAAAAGTGAGCACTGTTAGCCTTGTTAACTGGCTCCTTTGCACTATTTTTTGCCCTATTCTATTTGTTTCTCAACTGCAAGTTAAACTGATGCCCTATTTTTGCTTCCTCGATGAGTACTTAGACTAAATAAGCAGTAGCATTTTCCAGCTGAATATAACTAAGACATGAGAGGGGTGCAGTGTGCAGATGAATTGGGAGTGGAGAAGGATGATGAACAGTGTCCATGGAATTATCCCCAGGCAAGCAGAGCATGGTGAAACAAATGTGTGCTTGGTTCCTGCTATGTGGGGAGTCAGTGGAAGAGGAAATGAAGAGTCAAATATGATTAATGTGGTAAGAGGGGAGAAATCAGTTTAAATAAAACCAATTATCAAAGAAGTCAAAATTGCAGTAGAAAAGAAGAGCTTCATAAAGCACATAAACAGAGCAAGACTGTGCCTGCACGCCTGTGCTTGTATTTAGTGGAAGTGTTTAGCTTCAGTGCCTTGGGTGGTTAGGGGAAGAGTTGTGCTTGGAACTAATGTACCTTTTCCCTGCTCATCTCCCTTTACTGCTGCCTCTTGAGGGAAGGGACTGTGCTTCTCCACAGTGAGAAGGGTGGTGTGGAGGTTGCCCTGCTTTGCTGCTCTCCAGGCTGGCTGCAGTAAGGGGGCAAGGAGCACTGAGCTCCCCAGCTCTTCAGAGTTCATGGTAGTCAGGCTACTTGTTGGAGAAGGGAAAAGGAAGGTGGTTGAGGGAGCCAAGAAATATACTCAAGGATCATTGCGTTATGGATCTGTGCGACTACAGATTGTTTTGTGCACCGAGCGAGTAACGGAAGACGTAGGGGGCTGGCAAGGGAAATTTGGTGTCAGATGAAGTTTACATTGTTTGAATGAGAAAGACAGTGTTTTATGACTCTGTGTGCAGCAAAGCACATGAAGTAAATATGCCAGTAAATTGAGAAGCGCTTTTCTCCTCAACAGAGAGTAAATATTAATGAAGATACAGGTGGCGCGCGCAAAGATGCACACAGAAAACAAAATATGAAAGGAAGTAGAGCAGTTATAAAAAGCAAACCTTGGAAGAGTGTGATGGCTGCCTTCCCAGAGGTTTTTGGTGGGGGGAAGGTGGAGGAAAATGCAACAGCAGCAACAACAAAAGAAAACCAGAAGAGTTTTATAAAATCCTGTGGAACTGGGAGATGAGACTGAAGGGAAGTTGGCATCATCCACTTTTTAAGAGATAAAAGAGAGTGTGTGGTAGCAGGCAATATGGAGGTTTGATCTCTTTGCTGATGACATTTTTGTGATTGATTTAGGGCAGTCCCTATGTGGAAGCTGTAACAGGCTGTGCCAGGCCTAACTGCAGCATCTTATGTCTGCTCTAGGGAGGCAGCTCCCAGGGGCTGGCAGCAAAGGAACAACTTTTACCGCAGTAAAGGCAGTTCAAAACTTACTAATGGGGCTCAGGGGTAGATGGTAAGGACAACCAACATTTCAGTTCAGTGGCTGCCCCTGTGCTTAAGGGCAAATGCTCAATCCACACATCCTTAACAGAGCATGGCAACCCAGGGACCAGAGCTGGGCCAGGGAGGGAGGGTGTATTTTAGTGTCATTTATACCCAGTGCTGCTGAACACAAACTCACATTTGGCTTTTGTATGGAGGAAAGTTCAGGTCACTTAAGTGAAGCTCTTGCACTTTCAGAGCAAGGCTGAAGCTTCCCACTCATGCCCCACACCACTTCTTTTCCACTCTCAGCCCATGCCTCCCACAGCTGTTGTCACCTTGTAGGGCTTGTGACAGGGGAGCTTTTGCTCAGCCTGTTGGAGAAGGAGGGAGAAGGTTTGGAGGACCATCATGGTTTGCCCTCCCTGGACACAGGCTGTTGGGATTTGGACTTTCTCATGGCTACATCAGAAGGATGGAACTGAAGGAAGGCTATTGCCAGCTTTGCCATGTTTCATGGCAAGTGGTGGTTGGGGTGCAGAGAAATGATAGCTGAGAAACTGTGGAGCTCTGCAGCCATGCAAAACCAGAAGTGTAAAGTGTGAGCATGTTCCGAGGATTGAGTTACTACTTCAAGGCATGGTCACAAAGGTTACCTGTTCCTGAAGGGTGTTGCTTTTTGTCATTGGGGCTCTTTGAGTCACCTTTGCCTCTTGATATGGCAATGGGATGCTAAACAGGACCCAGTTACAAAATGTTGTTGTTCCGACTTTATAAAATCCTTAATCAAGTACTCTCGTGTCCCTTACATTAGCTGTTTAGTTGCACACTCATTACAAACAGGCATTACCAGTGAGATTGACTGGCAAAAGTTCTGAGAGAAATGAATCAGAAGTCAAATTCTGAGATCTAGATTTTTAAACTATGTCTGAGGGAGGATCACCTCAACATGACACTGCCCCATACTGCAAGTTGATCAGATTTACTTTTTGAATCCTGTCTTGTGTGGTTAAAGAAGAAACTTAGAAGTCTGTGCTATGGCATCTGAAAAGAAATCAAGGTGTTTTTTTTTGAATAGGAACCAAAGGGAGCAGCTGTAAGAAGTCTGCTACAGGAAAATGAAGGAAAGTCCATGGAGATTTACAAAAGAAGTAGGCACAAATAGTTTCTTTCAAAAGTTACACTTTAAAGGGTAAGATACAGAAAAGTTGTTACTTAAGAGGGGCAGGGATCTTGCTTGTATTTCAAGGTAGCTTGTATTTTGCACCCACGTGGTAGAGAAAACTGATGTATACCTGGATTTCAGTAAGGCTTTCAACACCATCTCCCATGACATCCTCATAGGTAAGCAGGGGAAGTATGGGCTAGACAAGTGGATGATGAGGTGGTGTCCTGGGTTCACCAGTAGCAGTCATTTTTCTCCTTCTTTGTAGCTGGTGCAGTGCTGTGGTTTTGACTTTCAGCCTGGGAACAGCACTGATAACACTGATGTTTTTAGTTAATGCTCAAATGTTTACCCTGACCAAGGACTTTGTGAGTCTCATGCTCTGCCAGGGAGGAGGGGAAGCTGGAAGGAAGCAGAGACAGGATTGAGGACTGACTGAATGGCAGGTCTCAGAGGGCTGTGATCAGTGGCACAGATGGAGACTTGTAACTAGTGGCGTCTGCCAAGGGTCAGTACTGGGCCCAGTGCTCATCAGTGACTTGGATGAAGGAACAGAGTGCCTCCTCAGCAAGTTTGCTGATCATACAAAACTGGGAGATGTGTCTGATCCCCCACAGTGGTGTGCTGTCATTCAGAAGGATCTAGACAGGCTGGAAGGACGGGCAAAGAGGAACCTTTTGAAATTCATCAAAGGCAAGTGCAGGGTCCTTCATCTGGGGAGGAATAACCCCAGGGACCAGCACAGGCTGGGGGCTGACCTGCTGGAAATAGTTCTGTGGAGAGGGGGTCCTGGTGGACAACTTATCCATGAGTCAACATGGTGTCCTTGTGGCCAAGAAAGCTGCTGGTATCATGGGCTGCATTAGGAAGAGCTAAAATTGTTGCTAGATCACTTGAAGCTTTTAGGAAAATGAACAGCATGCTTCATTTTCTGACTATTAGTAAATGAAATTTGGAAGGAATGTTTTTAATTTTTTTTTTAAGTTTCTGATTCAGGGCAGTAGATGTAGTTTTGGTTTTGTTTTTTTTTTAATGTGGATAAAAATTAATATAGCAAGAAAATTAAAAGTTTGTCAGATCTGTCATTAATAGCACTGGTTTAAAAGTTACTATGCAAGTCCTCTTCTGCCATGGCATTTCATAGTTAAAAAGTTTCCTTTGCTTTGAGGCCAGAAAATTTTTTACATCAGAATAGAAGCTATCATAAAAAAGGAAGATTCCAGGAAGCCTAATTAAAAGACAAAATTGTAATAAAATCGTAAGTTCTAGCTTTAAAATAGTAAAATTGGGAAGAAGAATGTCAGAAGTGGAAAGCTACAAACATACATATAGATGAATTGAAGTGTGGTGGGAAAGCAAATTACTTTGCAAGATGAGTATTTGCAATACTTCATGCATGTATACTTCATGCATGTATATATAGATCTGCATGTCTTCCTTTCCTGCTTTTTACATACAGCTGGATATGCATATTCATCAGTTGGTCATTAAATGATTAAAGAGTTTAAAATGATTCTGCAAATACAGTATTTGACAGATAGAGATAAATAAATGATGTTTACATATTTCAGCAGGAGTGTAAGCACAGTCTCATACAGTGTCCCTGTAAATTTGTAGGCATCAGAATGTTGCTATTAATGCCACTGTAGATCACAAAGACCAGTTTGAAAAGCATTGCTTGTTGCCTTTTTGGATTTCAAAAATGCCTACGTGTCTGCCTGCCCTGACAGAGCTGATGAAAGGAAAAATTGCCTTGGGATGGCTTAAGAAAACAAGTTTATTTTCTGAACTCTCTCTTAAATATTTACTTTTGGGGAGGTGGAACAAGAAAGAAAAAGTATATCCTTACAGATAAGTCTTTTTAACTGCTTAAGAATGAACATACTTTTTATACATGAAGCAAATCCTCTTCATGGCTTCAGGACTCTGAATCAACTATGTTTAACCCAGCAGTAGACTTAATGCTGTTGCAATCCAACTTGACAGTCTGTAAATATTTACCATTCAAACCACCCTGTATTGTTTCTTTGTGCTGTCAATTCTGTGGAGATAATTTTACACTGAGTGAGATACTAATGTAGACAGAAATATTTCTGGGCATGTGCTGCACTCCAGTGCCTGCTGTCTCAGCACATACCTGTCGTGAGCTTCAGAAACCTTCCTGCTGGGGAAGACAAGAAGACCAGTTGTGCAGAGGAGTTCAGTAGCTCCACAGAGTTAGGTAGTAGTGTTTGTCATCGATCATACTCCACGGATGAAAACCTGACCCCACTGAAATCAACAGCAAGATTTCCACCACCTTGTATGGGATTAGAATTTCCCTATATCTTCAGTAATAGTGTTGTGAAGCTGTAGTTCTCATTGTGAGCACTGCCCTATGATGTGAACTTTAAAACAAAATCCTGTCACTTGAGAGCAGAATATAATCCTCTTATTTAAACTATAAATTAGAATAGCAACTTTAATTTTTAAAAGCTAGGCACATCTAAATTTCTTCTTATGTTGGGGTTGGTGCTAAATTGAAGATTTGAATGTGTTAAGGTAAGACCTTTAAAATAGAATTAAATAATTTGACTGTAGAGTATTTGTTGACATACTAACTTGTTTTAAAAATATCAAACCTGGTCTCAAGTTACTAAAACATAGCAACATATTTATAAAAACTGGACCTAATTTGTTTAAAACTTTTATTTATCTTTCTAAGTTATTGCAAACAGGTTTTTAAGGATACTGAGGCATCTAATGGTTTAGGTGGGCTTCAATAAGAATATAAAAAAGCCACAGTGAATAACTCGTGTTACCAGGCTCTTTTTTTGCCTGTTTTATAAATAACTAGGCCCTTGTGAATGCATGTAACATTTCTGATGTCTTTACAGTAAGTAAGCTGTCAAGTTCTGGCTCTGTGCTTCAGAAAATGGGTGGGAGAATTAATACATTGAAGAAATAAAAATAGCTCTGTGAAGCCGATGACAGTAAGCTGTGTGGTTCGGTTGATACGCTGGAGGGAAGGAATGCCATCCAGAGGGACCTTGGCACGCTTGTGAGGTGGGCTGATGCCAACCTTGTGAAGTTCAACCATGCCAAGTGCAAGGTCCTACACCTGGGTCGGAGCAATCCCAGGCACAGATACATGTTGGGCAGAGAAGAGATTCAGAGCAGCCCTGAGGAGGACTTGGGGGTGTTGGTCGATGAGAAAATGAACATGAGGTGGCTTCAGTGTGTGCTCGCAGCCCAGAAAGCCAAGAGAATCCTGGGCTGCATCAAAAGGAGCGTGACCAGCAGGTCAAAGGAGGTGATCCTGCCCCTCTACTCTGCTCTCGTGAGACCTCAGCTGGAGTATTGTGTGCAGTTCTGGTGTCCTCAACATAAAAAGGACATGGAACTGTTGGAACAAGTCCAGAGGGCCACAAGGATGCTCAAGGGACTGGAGCACCTCCCGTATGAAGATAGGCTGAGAAAGTTGGGGCTGTTCAGCCTGGAGAAGAGAAGGCTGCACAGAGACCTCATGGCAGCCTTCCAGTATCTGAAGGGGGCCTATAGGGATGCTGGGGAGGGACTCTTCATTAGGGACTGTAGTGACAGGGCAAGGGGGAATGGGTTTAAATTTTAGCAGGGGAAGTTTAGATTAGATATAAGGAGGAAATTCTTTCCTGTGAGAGTGGTGAGGCACTGGAACAGTTTGTCCAAAGAAGTGGTAAATGCTCCATCCCTGGTGGTATTCAAGGCCAGGTTGGATAGAGACTTGGGCAACATGGTTTAGCGTGAGGTGTCCCTGCCTATGGCAGGGGGGCTGGGAACTAGATGATCTTCAGGTTCTTTCTAACCCTAACCATCCTGTGATTTTATGATTCTAAGTATAATAGAGTTGTGAGTGATAAAATCAGCCTGCTGACCTCCTGCTTGAGCTAATGCTTACCAGCAAAGGCTGCTTTGCATGAAATGGTAGTGCTTGGTACCCATCCCAAGCAGACTCTGCCATGCTTCTGGACTGCCCCATGGGACATGGGACTCCTGTGGCTTGCCAGGTGGCTGAAAAGTAGGGGGATGGCTACTGCAGGAATCCAGTAGTGCATCTCCATGGCCAAAGCAGCACAGAACTCAGCTTCTTCCAGGCTGCTTGAAATTGGTCTTACTGCCGGACAAGACTTTAGGCTAGCATGAGAGGTTTACTTTATTCTGACAGGGAAGGAATCTAGATGGGTTTGCATCAGCGGAGACAGGAGTGCAAAAGGGTAAGAATTAGTGTCTGTGTGACTCGAATCAAACTTGGTAAGGGTTTTCTCAGTTGCCTCTCTCTGGAGTCTCAAGTAAGATATGTTTGTGCAAGAAAAAAAACAAAAGGATGATCTGTTATCTATAGCTTCTGTGAAAGAAGACATCAACTGATTTAATAACCACAGCTGGGGGAAAAACTGGTTTGAAATGATAGTTCCTTCTTCCCCAAGATTTGCTGCTGCCATGTATAATGTACATGATGGGAAGGCTTGGTTCAAGCCAGCCTGGGTCTGACCATCAGTGTCCATTCATTTTTTTCTTCTTCCCTGGCTCCTGTAGCCTGTGCACCTCAAGCCTCCTCCGGCCTGGCATGGGTCATCCCTTCTCTAGCCCTTCTTCTGTCAGGGTGAACCCTTTTCTCTATTGCACAGGACAGCGGGAAAAGAGCAATTTTGTTTGCCCTCTTCCCAAAGGTTCCTGGGTTTTGTATTCATCATCTTTTTTAATTTGTACATTTTCCTCCGTTTTATCTTTTTTTTTCCCCTTCTTTTTCCTTCTTGCAACTCGAGATGATGACGCATTGTTTTATTTTACAAATCACATCTTCTCACTGAATAATCTTTAAACCTATAGCTGACTAGTTCCAGAATATCTTCTGTGCTGAGAACATGTCAGAAAGTCTGAAATGATGCAGCTGATGCTGAGGTTTTGACCAATTCAACTGAACCGTGTCCCTGGCATACCCCAGCCGGGCAGTTTGCAGACTATGTTGTGAAGTTATTGGGAGACAATACAATAATCACAGGAACAATGCATGTATCACCTTATAAATGGATTAAACCTACATGTGTGGCACTCTTTTAACAGCAAAAGGGAAATGCAGTAAAGGGTAGAGCTGGCTAGGTGACTCATTCCTGTTAGCAATGCAGTTATTGGCAAGCTCTAAGAACTGCAAATTTAGATAATGCATCATTTCAAAGAGCTGAATTGCATCAAAATATGTGTGTAGGTGCACTCCTAGGTTGGAACATGCAGTTGAAATCTGCAAACAGATTAATCTTTATTACTGTAGGAAAACATTGAGAAACCCTACAACCTCGTGTCACAGAGCAGTATTAAACCTGTGTCAAGTCCGAGAGTCCCTCTGATTTTCTGACTGCAGGGAAACTTTCATTTTTCTGCTGCAAGATCTTTAGGAAGCTGCTTGTCAGCAGCTGTAAGTAGGTTAGCCGAACCTGCTGTACTTGTGTCTGTATCATTTTCTTTAGCTATCACTTGATGATAGCTGAGTCTTTTTGGGACTTTCTAGTAGCTGTCACAGTGGCAATGCTGTTGCAGCTTTCTGGGAAGTATGCAAGTGTATGTACCCATACTCCTATCATCATATATAACTAAGGATTGATGTAAATTGAAGGAGGAAAGATTTAGGTTATGAGATTTTTGTGTTGCTTAATTTTTAAGAGCCTATTATTGCAGAAAATTTATGAGTCCATTTATCCAATAGCTTATGGTATTAAGCAGGTAGCTTAATATCACTAGGGATTTAGATGGCTGGAACCTTAGTATCCCAAGAGCTTCTTATGCAAGAAGACCTCACAGTTATGTTTTCTTTTCTAGTTCTAAAAGTGCTATCTAACTTCAGAATGTTTTTCATGCAATAAATCAAATTAAAGAAGTTAAATGCATTTAACGTTACAGGGTTTTGTTTCACAGATTTTATCTTTAAAAATCACTGAATTATGAAATACTGATAAGCAAAGAACAAGGGTACAGGCCAAAGAAGGGCAAAGAATAGAATAAGAACATTCTGTCTTTTGTTTAATAATTAATAGAGTAATACAGTTCAAGTATATAAAGTTAACTCTAGGAAACTTAGTTTGCAGTATAATTCCTATTTTTCATATTGTTTTACGTGAAGTGTGCTGAAATGCTTTGTGCTGGAGATTGGAGCAGATAACCTCCTGAGATCCCTTCCAAATGGAGTTGTCCTGTGATCCTGTGACACATGCAGGTTGGTAGCCTGCTGATGGAGCATGAGCACTGCTGCCTTAGTGCTCAGCAAGAGCTTTTGCTGTTGGTTGTGTAAGATGAAAACGGGCAATGAGCCCATTGGTTCTGGGCAGCTGATATTAGAAGTGACATTCAAGTTAAACTCTAAGCCTTGCTGCTAATGTTAAAGGCAAACAAAAGGGAATGGTGCAGCCATGTGAATTGACTTAAAGATACACTTTTTTTGTTTCTCTTTAGTTTAAGCAGCCATTCAAAAGCATGATTGAAAAGTGTGTGACCTCACTGTATTGTAAACCATAAAAACTGGGGGAAAAAGCGATTCTAAGATGATGGAGAAGGTTAGTGTTACTGCTGCACCTTGTGGTGAGCACATGGGGTTCTTGTCAAGCATTAAAGCTTTCCCTGTTTTTTTTTTTTCTTTTTTGAAGACCAGTTGTAACCAAGAAATTTCTTCCTTTGCTTCCTGTCTTTCCTTTGCAACTTTTCCCATGGAAATCAGTAATTTTGTTGGAATTTCAGGAAACTACAGCACCAATTGGCATTGGTGTTACCCAGTGGAGAATGCAGGAAAGAAAGACTTTGATATGAATTCCTGAGCTTTTGTGTAGATCAAATGGCATGGGAAACTGGGTCTGTCACTTATGGATTGATGTTTTACCCACCTCATTCTAAGCTCCTCTGTGGTATGGCCTGGGATGTGTTGAAGGGGCTAGTGCTCTGAAATTACTTTTCTCCATTTTTGACCTGCATCTGCATAGCTTCCGTTCACATCTTCAGTAAGTTACAAAACATAGTTTTTGAGGCACCTTTTTTTTAATTCTGTTGGTACACATAGTTGAATAGTGCACTTGGCCCTTAAGTAAGTATGGAAGTCCTTAAAGTGCATCTGAAACATAACATTTTGGTTCAGTTTTGTTGGCTCACAATTCATGGAGTTGTTAAGGCTAAGAAAGAAGTTGAAAAAAAAAAAAAATTGTTCTTTCTCATTTGTTAAGGTTTTACATGTGCCTTGATGTGACAGAACGTGCAAAGTGTTGGTGGTTTCCTAAGAATGGAACTGCTTCAAATTTCCTTGGTTTCATAAGTGAGTTTATGTTCAGAGTGCTTTAAATAACTTCAAATCTGGATGAAGGCTTTTCACCACTGGTGAAAACTTCTGACTGTTACACAAAAAGCCCTTTACTTACATTATTTTTTAGTAGGTTACTATATAAACCATAATTTCCTTAATGGAAAATTACAAAGGAACTCAAAAGAAAAGAAGAAAAAAACTTCAAACCCAACCTTTTAGCATGATAACAGTAGAAAGACAGGCTTTTCTGCAGATGTTTGAAGAATATAGATATTACCTAGTACAGGTTTTATGTGGTCCTTTTCTGAAGTTTTTGTAACTGGGAGTGAAGTGTAGAAAAGTACATGGTATGGTTAAGCTTTTAATTGGGGGATGAATATTTGTTCATATTTTCCCAGTTTTGAGAATTTTGACTTAAAGCCAAGTACACTATTGAGACATTTCCATCTAGAAAGCAGAACAAAGTACCCTGAACTACAATTATGTGCTTATGTATAGTATTTAAAATAGACTTAAATCTAGCAGACTGTTTATTTTGGTATTGAGATTTCTGATGAATGGACTTTTTAAAGGCTAATTCCTGTATTGGTTGATTAATATCTTATTGTTTTCTTCTGAAAATATTTATATAATTTTTCTAAATACTGATTTTAAAGGTTTGTGGAAAACAAACCTAGAGTGATAACTGGTTTCAACTCATTTCAAGGTCACCAAATGTATCTTGTAAGAAGAAGACTCTCAAGCTTTTGGAGCAGTTTTTGAAATCACTGGGCAGTGTTCTTTCATATTATTGACTAACTTCTGAGTAGGGAAAATAAACAGTTTTTTCTTTTTTCCTTTTTTTCTCCAAAATTAAGAGAGTAGAATAAATTTTATTTCAGTTACAAAATAGGTTTAAGATAGGCAGCCATTATTTAATTTTTTGACCATTTCTTTCTATTTCCCAAGAAATTGAAAGGGAGAGAAGGACAATAATTCGTAGTTGAAATCAGAAGAACTGGTAAATATATGTCGGTGTTTTCTCTCAGCAGTACTCCTTTTTTAATTAAGACTTGGTCAGATTTTTTTGTTATACTATATTGTTGATGGAGTTCATCTTGAGACCTAGTAAGAATTGATACCAAAATCAAGCAGTAGGAATTTAGGATTTAATTCAGCTTTAGAAAAACAATGTTGTTTCCTTTTTGACAATTTAGTCCTCATTCACTGCAACCTTCTGATGCAGCTTCCCTCTCCTACAGGCTAAAATGGCACCATACATGCTGTGAAGAATTTTTGAGTGACTGCAGGCCTGAAATGTGGGTGATATCTTTATAGAAATAGGAAGTTCCCATAGAAATCATATCTCAAGAAGTGCTTGAAAATTTTCTGAGCTGCTTTTTCATGTGTGATTATACAGGATTTGTCAGCTCACAGCAGGCAGGTTGTATTCATATCAGGGTACTGAAAAAATACAAAATTTGTTGTGTACAAAAGTGAGATTTCCTTTTGCTTTTCCAAATGCAGCATGCACAGCTGGATTTTAATGAATACATGCACCTCAATTTTTTATGGCATAAAATGAACAGCTGTTTAATAGGTAGCAAGAAAGTATATGATGATTTGTTACTTTTATCTAAAATATAATTAAGATTTACAGCAGTGTGTTTCCAGTACTCTATACTGCCATAAAATCTTATTATTAGTAACAGTGCAGTCAATGAGCTAGACGACATATCTACTGCAGGTATTATGAGACTCTTTTTCTGTATGGCAGAAATGGCAAGACTTCTGTACTACTCACTGGAACTTAACAATGAATCACGGCTGCACTTTACTGGAAAACTGGTAAAATGACAAATATTCAGAGAATATAGAGGTAACAACACTTTAAAGCAAAACCAACCAACCAACGAACCAAACATTAAAATCTTAGGTAGGGTAAAATTCAGCATCAGATAATAGTTGTGATTTTTGTCAGAAATAGATGCTGAACATTGCATTGTATAAAAAATGAGTTTGGGGCCTGTTGTAGGGGGATACTAGATATGGTAAGCTTTTCTAACATGTACTAGTCTGAGAGAAAACAAACCCTTTTCAAAAAGGTTTCTAGATAATTCAGAAAGAAACACTAATAATCCGTTTAATAAACGAGAGAGATGAATATGCTTCATATACTTGTTTTAGTTTGGGCTTTTTTTGATCCTGAAATACTGAGTAAACCTGAGAAAGCCTAAGTTCAAAAGCCCCATTAAAACAGAAATAAACCATCTTGCACACATCAGTTTTTAGAGACACTTTCAGTGCATGCCAGCATAAAGCTGAAGCATCATATAAAACAGACAGCCTTTTACAATCATCCAAGGAAAAAAAGCCTTTTACAGTCATCCAAGTCCCAAACATTATTTGCTGGTTTGGGTACTTTCTGGCTTTTGCAATACAAGATTCTGAAGGGGAAAGTAATTCCTTCAGGACTTTGAATCTCTAATGGGGTCAGTGTGCTTTAAACGAAAAGTCCTGGCAGTCTAAAGGGGAATATAATGGAGACTTTTGTTTTCTATGAAATGGGGGCACGTCTTTAATACTAATGGATATGTAACAGAGGCAGAGGATGAGAGGGAAATGGAAGATGTGACCTGTATCAGATATTAAAAAGAAACCCACAAAACTAACCAACCAATACCATCAACAACAGAAAAATGCTGCAACAAAACAAGCAACGGATGTGAAAGTGCATTTACTGGACAGCAGTGATGAGTTTAAAACTGATTGTGGAATAGGAGATCAGAAAGGGAGCATCTCGGGATAGGAAGGGTGCCTCAGGAAATTACAAGACCTTCACCTTGTCCCTTTACCAAGGCACACAGAGGTTGTTAGTACTTGAAGCAAACCAGCATTGCCACATGATTTCTTCATCCCTTGTTCCAGTGTGCTGTCTGTACTTTTGTTACCTTGTACTGTAAGATTTTTAGATCTGAGACCGTAGTAGACAATGGTGGCAACCTGATGAGCCACCACTCAAAGCTGAGGGGCTGTTTACCTAGCTGAAGACAAAACCAGGGGCCATAGGTTCTTGTTGGGTACTCCCATCTTTGGCCACATGAAGCGGAACAGTGGGAAAAAAGCAAAAGAGCAATTGTGGAACATACATGGTCAAAGATGGTCTACGTGTATACCATTGGTACAAAACTTGTGAGAAAGTAATATTATGTTGTAATTTGAGATTAAAAGGAGCTATTACTTATATAGCAAGTCATGTAGTGGGTACAGTGTACATTTTGAACAGCCACTGGTTTTGTTCTGGCCTCTGATACGAATAGGAGTGTGGAAATGATGCTGAAGTGTTGGAAGCCAGTGAGGGGAATTTTCTGGTCATGTGAAATTGCCCCTTTTTCCTGCGCGAAGCAATGGGCAGCTGTCAGCTGTATACACCTTCTTGTCTGTCAGGGGAGCACTATCAGGGTCCTCCTTATGGCAGCTAGGGGATTCCTGGTAGAAGCAATCCCCTACCTTTCAGACCAGTTACATAGCCATGGGCTGTCATTATCTCCTGATTGGCAGCAGCAGCAATGACTGGTGGAGGAGGAATTCATTGGAGTGTTTCCTATTCTCAACCCAGGCTTAGGCTGCCATTTAGAAATCTCAGTTTCAGGCACTGAGGAAATGGAAGCTAATGTGGTCTGTGATAAAAATAGGCTGACAGGATTTATAGAAATCTATCTCCTCTACTGTATTGTAAACTGGCTTGGAGGAGTTCAGTCTGAAGTTTTGAGTTGTACTTGGTTTTTTTGTTGTATTTGGGGTTTGGGGTTTTTTTTTGGTTGGTTGGGTGGTTGGTTGGTTGGTTGGTTTTTTACTGCTTCACTGAAGGATTTAGAGGTTGGGTGGAGCCATTAGCATCATTGTTGGTTTGGAATAAGAATAAATCATAGAACCATTTAGGTTGGAAACAACTTTTAAGATCATCGAGTCCAGCTGTTGTTCTAGTACTACCACATCCACTACTAAGTCATGTCCCTAAGCACCACATCTACAGGTCTTTTAAATTCCTCCAGGGATGGTGACTCAGCCTGGTAGCCTGTTCCAATGCTTGACATCCCTTTTGGTGAATATTTTTTTCCTAATATCCAATCTAAACCTCCCCTGACACAACTTGAGGAGTGGTACTTTGTGAAATTGTGAATAATTGAGAGCATCTGTGGTGGAAGATGGGGGGGGGGGGGAAGTGTGGAGCTATTTGCTCCAGCTATAGTCTGGGGAGTAGTTACTACCTAAGAAAGTGAACCTCTCAGCTAGAGACAGTTTCTGAACAACTGTCACAAGGCAGCCTGGATTTATTCATAGGCCTTACTAGGAAAATAGAAAAAGCTAATAGAAGGTATTGGAAAGGGGCTTGTTTGGTTTTTTGAATAGAATTTGTGTTTCCTGATGATACATGATCCAGGGAGAAAATTCAAGACAAGCCTGAAAGGTAGTGCAACATTATTCTACCTTTGCCTCAAGCATGGCTGTGTTGCAAGATTATTGTGATGGACAGATGTCTGACTCTGCAGTTATCTGAAGTCATTAGGCTTCTATCCTGTACTTTAGTAATAAGAGACCCAGTATAGGAGGCCCAGTGAATTTTTATTTTTTTTTAGTACGGTGGAGTGTGTCTTGGGCCATTCATTTTCTTCTTTTGTGCTTCTGATACAACTACTTCTGCAGGGGTCTATAGGACTCATCTGTGCAGAGACAACAGGCCTTTCAGTGTCCTTGATCTTGGATCCTGAAATTACTGTCCATCATATCTGTCCTGTTGTACAGTGCCTCTCAGGAGAGTTTCAGTAGCAGGGTATGATGATTGATCTTGATAGTATAGCTACACAGTCTTTAAAACTTTCACTTTCTCATTTTTTCAAGCTAAAATGCTAGGATGGAGGTAAGCTTAGTGTGGTAGTCTTCTGGGACAGGAGAGGGTGAGCACTGGATAGAGAAAGCAGGTTTCTATTCCTGAGGCAGTGGAAGATTAAATATCATAGAGACACTGTTACTGAACTCCGCTTATGTCATGAGCATGTCTGTTACTCCCAGGTAGACATGCCCTGCAGACACTTAAGTGTGGTGTTCTTACTTTTATAAACTAACACTACAAAATGTTATGCCTCTGGTGTTCCTCTGGGTACCTCCTAGGGATTGTTATGTCTACGCTTCTCCCAGGGGGTGCTGTGGAGCCCAGTTCCCTTCGTAATCAACTTTTGGGAGCGTAACGTGGCCTTTGTTCAGAACGTCTTCCTTTTCCGATCTGTTGGAGATGGATTGTTTATTGTATGGGGAATAAATAAGATGATAAAAAATGCTAATTTTATTACATTATACAGCAATTTAAAGATAAGGGCTCACTATTTGTTGCAAAGGGTTCTTATTCAGGTGATGTAGGAGTCATCTCCAGATTAATGTGCTTGAAATTCGCATTTTGGTGTCTACATGGAATGAGATGTCAAAGCTCCAAAGTTCACTTGATGGACTGGTAGTTAATATCAGTAGAAAGCTTGCTGATTCAGATGTCTACTTAAGAACAGAGCTGAATCTCTAGTTCTTCACCAAGACCCTGCATGTCAGAGAATGTTTTCAACTGCATGTTGTGATATCTTCTGGATTTCTACAAAAGAGGCAGCCCATTGGTATAAGTGGTAACTTGAGTGCAAGCCCAAACTCCCGTCTCGACAGAGACACAGAACTGGATTGGTATCAGAGAAAGACATGAAGAACAATCAAGCCTGTGAAATCCTGTGTACAAGAAAGAGCTGTATAGGTCAGGACTCCTTAGTCTGCCATGGAGACTGTTGAGGTTGATGGTGAGGTATGTTAGAGAGCTACTGAATTATAAGTGATACGGAGAAAGTAAAACAAGAAAAATTGTTCACCAGTGTGAGAGTGAGAGTGCATCAAACACAAAGTGACAAGCAGCCATGAGAATGCAGTTGGATACCTTTGTTATGCCAGTGTTAATCAGGGAATGAGTTAACCATGGAATGAGAGCTACCAAAAACCAAACACAAAAATGAAGTGTCTCCCCTTTCCGCCTAGTAAAGCATTGCAGGAAGAAGGAATGAAGGTTATGACAAAGACTAACCTTTTCTTTCTTCTTTTTCAAATTATTTGGGAAAAAAGAATTGGAGGGTTTCAAGTTTGCTACTACTTTTTATTGCTGTTTTAAATCTGTCAGCAAAGTGCAGGCTGGGGTTCTTGGCCAAGGGGTTAAAGACTGCCACAGTGGTATGGCAGATCTCCCAGGTTTGTGTCCAACATCATTTCTAAGGAAACGAGGACTTTGGCGTCCCTTGTCTATGGAGAAGGATAAATGTAAACGTGATGTTCACCTTTGGGGTGAGCATACTAATCCTGTATACTGAGTGTTATGCCCGAGTAGACACTAAATATGCTAAATACAGATGGGGAATTCCAATTTAGTCTCGGGCTTTCTGTCTTGCGTTTGCCTGAGGACTATCTGAAGCAAGCGGGTTTTGTCTTGCCCTTTATTTTTGCTGCCATGTGGCCATCTGTGAAGCCATGGAGTAGGCAGAGATTAATCTGAATGATAAAAACAGGTGCTAGTTTTAAGGTGAGCTGTGGGGAATGTTTCACAAGAAGCTGCGCCAGCAGACCTGGACGAGAGCACGAACATCCTGACCCTCATCAGCTGCAAACCATGGGAGTCAAGAGGAATCAAAGTTAGAACGCCGAGATGTCTCCGAGAACTGTAGATATTGAAACAAAGGCGTTACTGAAGACAAAGATGTAATGTTGTAGCCCAGACTTTCCCAGGAGCTAATGAAAGTCTCCAATGTGGACTGAGGGGACAAAGAAATGTGTCTTCAAGGAAAATGGGAAGTAATAATGTAGCAGAAAGTGGTAACAGAAAAATGTGCCTATACATCTGGGTACAAGTAAGTTGTTCAAGCAAAGGCACGTGGCCAATAACGTGATTGGTTGAAAAGGTGTGTGATCAGTAATGTCATTGGCTGGGAAAAGCGTATGATGTTGCAAAAAATACTGAAAAGAAACTAACTGATACTAACAATTACTAACCGCTAGGCAGGGGTCTATAAAAGGCCTGTAAGCTCATTCAATAAATGATTTCAGTTGCACCATAGCTGGAGTCTGTGCCTCCATTGCCACAGTGAACCAGTTTACTTCCATTAGCACAAGAGCAACTAAGATGTTGCTTAAGTAGGACTGTCTGATACTGGAAGGACGGAAATGATGCTTTTATGTCAGTGCCAGTTTACACTGGTTTAAAATTACAGCCTGAGAACTTCTTTTCTACTGGTTCATTTATAATAAAATTTACAGGCTTGGGCTATAGAGGAGGTACAACTAATAAGTCTATCAAGATTTCTGTAGCAAAGTCCTGTTGAGAGGATTCTCTAGTCTCTGGTTAAAATGATAAGATTTGGACAATGCTTCATGCTTATTTTCTGACTCGATATTTTTCTTCTATTTTTTTTTTAACTGAATTTACCAAAAAATTTAAATGTTTGATTTTTTGGTATTTTAAAAAAAGAATGGTGCTGTTTTCTGCTTTCAACTTTAACACTATCTAAACTGCTCTGGACATTAGGCTCTAACAGTATGCTTTAAAAATTCAAGCTGTTCTACTTTTGATCTTTGAAAAAGAGGTGGATACTATTATATACTTTCACTTCTTGTTTGTACCATGGTTTATGCTGAGTATGTTCTGCATATCACGTAAGTGACATACTGCTGATACAGTACAGGAGGCTTTATGTGTGAACTCCTGTTTCAGTCATGCCTCAATCACAGAGCAGAGAAAAGACTGACCCGATGATGTTCACTGTTGTGCAGCTGTTGCATTTGCAGTCAGAAGGTAGGGCACACTGTGTCCTTTCATGCTACTTTGGTGATTTAATGAACTGATTGTTCAATGTGAAGCAATTGAGGATCAGGTTTTATAATTCTGCATCAAGAATATCAAAAGCAGGTTGATGGAATATTGTAGGTAATGCTGCCATGTTTTCGGACATCTGCTGGCATGATGCTAGTCTAGGCTTTCATGATGACCTTTACCACCTCAGAGCTGCGAAGTGACAGGCAGTCCAGCAGCAGGTCTGATTGCTGTGAGCTAGCAGGGCGGTGATGGACAGCAAGCAGTGAGTTAAAGCACTGCCAATGCTTCCTCCGCAAGCAGACTTGCTGAGGTTGAAAGCCTGTTTTCTGCATCTTTCTGTCTCTGGAAGTGTGGAAGTCTTCCAGAAACCTAGGCAGTCTTTGTGTGCTCATCTTCCTTTGCCTGTGAGGGAAGGAAAAGTCAAATGGTGATCAGCAAGCTGAGAGATTTATCCAAGATTATCTGCAGGGAGGTAGGATTTGGACTGGAATCTTCCATGGCCTGATGATCTTCCTCACTAATGCATCCTCTTGACTTAAAGCCTGCCAAGATGGCTTTGTGTTTTCCCCCAGGTGAAATGCCTGTCCTGCTTATGGTTTCTTCTGCAGCCTTTTATATTCTTTCTGGCATTTATTTAATCTTTGCCGTGTTTTGCCCTTTGTGAAGTGGCTGTTGAACAGAATCCTTACAGACAAGCAGAATAGGATTTAACAAATGGATGCAGGTGAAAAGAAATAATGCAGTTCATTTGCTCCTTTCTTCAGACTTTGCAGGCAGCTGGAAATCACCAGCACTAATCACCTTTGAGTGTATAAACCTTGTTTTGTTGTTATGACATGAGTGTTTATTTTTGAATTGTACAACAACTATAGGAAACTTTCTGTATTTGTTTTTTCCCATGGAGCCACATCACTGGATTTGCGCACAACTAATGTAGCTGTATACAGTGTCTCAATTGCTAATTCCTCTCCCACGGATCATAAAGTCTGGAAGACCTGATCAGATATAGACATACCTGTAGTTAAGCAGGACAGTTATTACTCATTCATATACAATATGATTCTGACACCATTAGTGTTTTAAGGGCTCAGAAACAGCTTTCAGGGCAGTTGAATTTAACTTAAAATCCACGAATGTTATAATCCATACAAAGATGAGCCCTTAGTTTGAATGCAGAGAGGGATAGTATTGATCATCATCACTAACCTGTGCTCCTAGAAATTATCTAATAAAAGTTTGATGTGCTTTATCAAAGAAGGTAATCCTGCCCCTTTACTCTGCTCTCATCTGGAGTATTATGTACAGTTCTGATGTCCTTAACATAAAAAGGACATGGAGCAAGTCCAGAGGAGGGCCACAAGGATGATCAGGGAACTGGAGCACCTCCCATATGAGGACAGGCTGAGAAAGTTGGGGCTGTTCAGCCTGGAGAAGAGAAGGCTGCGTGGAGACATCATAGCAGCCTTCCAGTATCTGAAGGGGGCCTATAGGGGTGCTGGGGAGGGACTCTTCATTAGGGACTGTAGTAATAGGACAAGGGGTAACGGGTTAGAACTTAAACAGGGGAAGTTTAGATTGGATATAAGGAGGAAGTTTTTTACTGTGAGAGTGGTGAGGCACTGGAATGGGTTGCACAGGGAAGCTGTGAATGCTCCATCCCTGGCAGTGTTCAAGGCCAGGTTGGACAGAGCCTTGGGTGACATGGTTTAGTGTGAGGTGTCCCTGCCCCTGGCAGGGGGGTTGGAACTAGATAATCTCAAGGTCCTTTCCAACCCTAACTATTCTATGATTCTATGTGGGAATTTAAATGTCACTATACCCATTTTATAGGCGGAGAAGCTATAGCACAGAGCTTGTGAAGCACATTTAAAGTGAAAAGTGTTAAATGCACTGGTATGCATTTATAGTCCAGATAAAATAGATTACTTTCTACTTTATTTAGTTAACTGTAGTGTTTAGCATCCCAAATACTCTAAAATGTAATTTGAATTCTTTAGATGTGGTTAAGCTGTCCTTACATTGTAGGATGGCTCCCATCTAAAAGAAGGTACCACCCTTTCTCCGTCTGTCAAGCATATGGAGAAACAGGAATGCTTAAGCTCAACTTTACATGAAACAGCATGAGAGAGTGTTGAAAGTATTTGTTTCCTTTGCTCAGATGCCTGTTTTTTATCTCATTCCTTTGATCAGGAATGGGTTTGCTGTGTTTATCTGGAGTAATGTAGCAAGTCTGACATTTATTTGTTTCATTAGCCATGAGTAACTAATTTTATTAAGATTTCTAGCATGCTCAAATATTAGATTTAAGCCCTGTCTTATGGCAAATACTGGTATTTGAATATGCTAACAGAAATGTTTTTCTATTCCTTGAAGATACAAGTACTTAATGTAATTGGTAAATCAGATGATATCTAGCACTCCATTGTAAAGCTCTACTTTACATGTAAATTGTATTTTGAAGCACCATATCTTGTCTCATTAGTGATTAATCCTTGAAATAAAAGGGGAGGGGAAAGCAACTAGTTTGTTTTTAATGATGCATTCCCTCTTTTGGGAAAGATTTATTGTGTACAACTTTGTTGAGTTTAGTAATTTGCAATGAATTGTTGAGTTGTCCATGGAGACCAATTCTATTTCTTCAGAAGAGTGTTTGTCAGGTTACATTGTTCTCTGTTTCTCTAAAGGAACAAGTTCCTACATCTCTATCTAAGGCAAAAGATAGTAAGTTTCTTGCTAGCATTTGAACTTAAATAAAACTAACAAGTAAAGCTAAGCTTGAAATGTTTGATGGGCGGAGAAAAGGCAGAGAGGGAGAAGGCAACTAGTTCAAAACGTGCTCTTATTTTGTGTGGTTTTGGTTTGCATGTCTGAGTTTCAGATTGTATTCAATGTTGTGTACTAATTCATTTTTGCTTGTCTGTGATGCACTCTCAGCTGGTCTTTAGCATCTTTGGTTGCCCTGCCTCCTTTTGCTGCTCTGTCTTTTTCAGATTGTATATAGACTAAATGACTTGATTAACTTTGCTGAAAGACTTATCTTTTGCCTTCTCTACCTCCAAGTCCCACAGCAGGAAGTGGGAATGTGCAGTAATATCTAGCTTCATTCCTGCAAGTGAGGGGTAAAATATCAGTGCAAAAGTTGGCGTTTCCTATGGGAAACTATGAGGGATTCTTGCTGCTAACTGTATCGTTTTTGTGTAAGGGGGCAGTAGATGGCACCTCACAATGTGTTTCAGATCTAGTGGAGAAATAGTGTCCCTTCGTAGTGCTGCTGGCTCTCCCTCTCATAGTTCCATGAGCTGTGTATGCTACTCCATTACTCAAGATGGTATGACTTGGCTCTTGCTTGGGGGTTGGGAATACTAGCAGAAGCATGCTCAAGCAGTGGTGTATGTATGCAACAGTGTGCGAGTTCAAAGACACTGCAGCTTTATTAAAAGTTATTTGGAGAAAGAGCTTAATGGATATTGATCAAGTACAACAACATCTGCATATGGAATCAATTTAGCATCCATATGCAGAAGTGCACCTCTCAGAACTGAGAGTGGGTGTTGATGTTCCTTCTCATGTAGTACACCATGTGTGTAATCTGCAGCCATGTGCTGTGTTGTTTGGTTTGGTTTGGTTTAGTTTCTTGGAATTTTTTGCAAAAATTGTACTGACAGCTGGCACTTGAGCAGGGGGGTGGTGATGAATGAAAATGCTCCCTGTTTCTTGTACTAAAAACTATTGAAAATTAGTATTTTGGATATGGGACTGATGGGGTATGACAGATTTACCAGGCAAAGGCTTGAACTCAAGACTGGTAGAAATGACAGTTTATCTTTCCACTGACTGGACGAATATCACAAATGTAAGCAGACCTGCTAACCTGTTTTCCCTTGCCTGGGTTTTGGCTGTATGCTTCACAACTGTGTAACTATTTGGATGCCAAATGAATGATGTAAAACAAGTAAATTGGAAGAATAAGTACCACAGGCCCTTAATTTATTTTTTTTTTCTCTCTTCCCCCCCCAAAACTACAGCCACAGGAACAAGTCTTCAGCGTGGCCTCAGTCTTCAGGGACCTGGAGCTTGAACCAGGGGACACCTTATGGATGGGAGATGACGGCAAACAGAGATGGAAGAGACTACTTCATCAAGTAAGTGGGCAGTGTGAGCTTGCCGCCTACAGCACAGCACTGCAGCCTTGCTCTTGACTCAGTGTTTCTCTGTGGAATCCTAATTCATGCTTCAGCCTTACAGAGTTCAACTATTTTGATTTATCACCCATAGAGAGCTCTGACTGTACTTTACTGTGCCTTGTTTTGCTACTTGGTCATTTCATTTCTCCAAGAAAGCACTGATAATATAAGGACCTGTAATTCATCAAGGAATTACAACAAATGTCATCAATAAAAAAATAAAACCAAAAATGCCATGTTTAAAGAACGAGGCAGAAGGTCAGTTCTGACTGAGACCAACAATTCTCCTCCCTCTCTGCCAAAGCTCTTTTAGTTTGTCTAATATATTCATTATATACGTGTATATACGCAGCTTGTAGAGTAAATATTCCAATTCTTATATTTCCCATAGTCCTTTAGCTCTGAATGTAAAGGTTTGCAAAATAAATGTCAATGTGGATGATGTGATTGCAAACAAAATTACCTTTTTTTCCCCAGTGAAAACTGTGCATAACTATTCTTTAAAATGCCTTCAAGTGGCTTGGATCAAATACAGCTTGCTGTGTTAACAGATATACTCTTACATTGCTTTGGAATGTCTTCACTAAAAAGGGGTAATGGTGGTGAGTCAGCAGAACCACTGGCTGATTTTGCAGCATTAGATGCTTTAGCTTACATCCCATTTTTAAGGCTAACATTTTGATTCTGCTCATGTGAAAGGTTGTTTTGTTGTTTTTTTTTCTTCATTTTTATGTTTTTCAGTCTGGTTAGAAATTTGCAGGTGCTTAAAAAGGTTCTGGATGAGAATTACAATTCTTTCTTTCAGCACAGAGTGGAAGGATCAGACTTATTTTAACTTGACCATCAAAAGCCTTTAAGTCAGTCAAGATTCTTAATCTGGAAAATCAGAATTGTGCAACATAAGAAGGAGGGTCCCTGTTACTCTGCTTTATTTTCCTTCCCGTTTTGCCCATGGTGTGTACCTTGGCTTTCTAGGACACATTTGCTTTTAGACTCAAAGGAACATTTGTAGCAGCTTGGTGTTCTGCAGCCTTTCAAGATCTAGAATGATTTCAGACCTGCCCAAATTGGAACAAGTTGTTTCAGTTAACGAGGGCTCAAAAGCTGACACTGAAATGTTGTTTTCTTCCTTGAACAAGTATTTTTCATGCTTTGCATGTCTGTAAGACAGTGGGTGCAGCACTGGACAACATAAAGCTGAATACCAAGGCACAATATAGCTGTATGAGCATAAGTTGTCTGCCTGAACTAATTTTTTCAAGAAGTATAGATGAGTCTCCAAAGTACTGTGCAGATGTGACTCTGCTGCTTCTGTTACTCCAGTTAGTGAAAGGACCTGTGCACCTTGGGTGTCCATTTTTTCTGCAGACTGTTGGTATGCCAAAAGAAGTGGTAAATGCTCCATCCCTGTTGGTGTTCAAGGCCAGGTTGGACAGAGCCTTGGACGACATGGTCTAGTGTGAGGCATCCCTGTCTATAGCAGGGGGTTGGAACTAGATGATCTTAAGGTCCTTTCCAACCCAAGCCATTCTATGATTCTGTGTTCTCCTCTGTGTGACTGAGATTCATTTAAAAAAATTAATATCCTGCTTCTGAAGACAAGCACCACATTTGATTTCTCCTCTTTTCTCACTGGTCACATAATGGGATGCTGCACTTGTTGTGTAGCTATAAACAGCTGTGGCTTACAAAATGCAGTGAATTAGTACTCATTAATTTTGCAATTTGAGAGTGTTTTCTAACTCTCAGTAGCTAATGATTATTTTGTTTATTTTTTGGATTGCCTTTTAGTATCTTAAAGTGCCATATCCCTCTCTTAAATGCAGAGAACTGCGTCTCTCAGGAACATAAATCCATACCAGGCAGTGCCAAATTACGCATGAAGTAATGTTAGGCTTCTTGTTGTTGTTGTGATTGCTTTTTTTTTCCTGTGCTCTAATAAGGTGCTTGCTTTCCATTACGTTTGTGGCTCTGGTCTTTCTTCCATTTCTCTCTGCATGTGGATTGTAGGGGGGGGGGATAGGCTGCTTAAAGGGTAAAGAGAATGAGACCTCTGAGGAAGCTGATCTGCAGAAGCCTTTGATATTTTGTGCCAGACTTTCTTACCCACTGATATTCTGAGCAGTCTTAAGTGTAAGTTGAAAATGCTACATACATACACATTGTGTGAGTTATAGTACTGTTGTGGTTTAAGCTCAGCCGTAAATCATACAGTTGCTCTCTCACTCCCCCCAACTTTTCTTCCCTTCCCTTCCCTTCCCTTCCCTTCCCGCCCCCCCGCCTCCCCCCCAACTCCCAGAGGGACGGAGAGGAGAATCGAAAAGAATGCAGCTCCCACGGGTTGAGATAAAAACAGTTTAGTAACTAAGGTATAACACAGATCACTACTGCTACCACCAATAATAACAATGATAAAGGAAATAACAAGGGAAGAGAATACGATACCACCCGCCGAAAAGAGCCCGACCAAGCAGTGGGTGCCCTTCCTGGTAACTCCCAGTTACATCCTGGGCATGAGGTGCTGTGGTATGGAATACCTCTTTAGGTAGTTTGGGTCAGGTGTCCTGTCTCTGCTTCCTCCCAGCTTCCCCTCCTCCCTGGGAGCATGAGACTCACAAAGTCCTTGGTCAGGGTAAACATTTGAGCAGTAGCTAAAAACATCGGTATTATCAGTGCTGTTCCCAGGCTGAAAGTCAAAAACACAGCTCTGCGCCAGCTACTAAGAAAGAGAAAAAATGACTGCTACTGCTGAACCCAGGACAAGTACATATTCTAATATCAAATGTTTCAAGGTAACAGCATTGGCTGTAACACATACAGCAGCTATGTCTCCACAGTAGTAATGCATCTTGCATTAAATGACAGTGTTCTGGGATGCAGTGAAAGCCAGTACCTTCAGAAACTGCAAAATTGGGCAACCATTTTTGGAACCATGTACTGCTGCACCAAATCACCAATAATCCACCGTTACTAGTGAACTATCCCCAGTAGCTACTACAGTGTGAATGGATACTTATATGAGATGTATCTTTGTTTCAGAAAAATGACCAAAGACCAAATACTCCTAGTGACTTTTTCAGTGATCTCTCTATAGAGGTATATAGTACCTGTCCTTACAGTGCCTCTTCCTTGGCCAATGAGAAGCCCTCTTTGGCTTTTGAAAACACTGCTTTTGCAAATACTGCATGAAACTACACAAATTAAAACAGAATTTAATTTTCTTTCCTTCATTTTTCCTTCATTATTCAATCCTGGATTTTAGGACTGAAATAGTGAGAAGATTGTTGACAGTTATTTCAATAAAGATGTGAGAGGGATCAGCAAGATAACATTTCGTATTGTCTCCAAGGCTTTTTATAACCATACAGATTAACAAATTGCATCACACTGAAGGAGAAAAAGCAATTCAAATCCTTCACTTGGTTTTGATTAAAGATGTATAAACCAGGTATTATCACAATGAAATGTGTATATGAATTCTGTACAAGCAAATAACAGAATTCATAGCAACATTAACTGCTTTTTAGTTAAATAATTTACTTAGTGCCATATGTACATAACCATTCAACTGCAAGCAGACATATTGTAATTTTGAAATTGTGGGAGGAATAGAGAATCCAGGAGAATCTTTTAGTGAAATGACAAGTAATTATATGGTGCCGGTGCAAATGCTTTAAGGCTTGAATGGGAAGAGATGTTTATTCTTTCTGCTGAAGCAAATTTGGTTTCTTTCAAATGTCTCAAAGCCCTATGGCCTGAGTTAATCAGGGGCAGCTTCCATTGCTAGGCAGCACTTTTGTAAAAGTGAGAGCAGAGCCTTTTATCAAAATATTTTCAGATTGTGCTATCAATTCATTATCTCTTCCATACAGATGGCACAACTGGGGGCACTTTGCAGACCTCTACAGTACATTTTCATAAGTTTAGGCCATGGTAAATTAAAGTTTAAGAACTTCACCCAGTCCCTTTTAACTTGCCACTTTTAGTTGAAATAGCCTTATAAGTAATAGATTTCAGTACGGGAGGACAGCAGTCATCTAGTATTCTTCCAGTGTGTTTCTGTACTGCACAAGCTGTATTAAGCTGGACTTCAATATGAAATAGTTTGCAGTGTATCTATAATAATTTTAGAAGCTTATTTTCTTTACATTTATTATATACGCTGTGTATTATATGATTATGAGAAATTTCTGTAATGCTAATTTTAATACAAACATAACACTTCCTAGAAATATATTTGGTGTGAATATAGGGTTTCAGGGAGGTAGCATGGGAAAGCAGGAAGGTTTTGGCTGACTTTGTCCACAAAGGGTTTAGCCTCATAGCAATTTCAGCTCCAAAGTTGCTACTGCTATGATCTTACTGATTTTTGGACCTGTACATTTTTGCCCTTTCTCTTGTGTCACTCTTGCTGCTTGTCAGAATTGGAGGGGAATTGACAGAGGGAAATAAACTGGCAAAAGCTAGTGAAGAATCAGTCCTACAGAGAAAGCAATGAATTTTATGTCAGTTCAGCTCCTTGAGCCATTCCTGTGCAAGGTCTGAAAATGTTGCAGAGCAGTTTTGCATGGAAAAAACCTCTATACGTCAGCTGAACCAGCCTTCTTCTTGGAGCACGGCTAATGCCAGGTGATGAGCAGCATTGCTGACACACTGAAATATCTGACTAGTGTGGGGACAGGGTTGCAACAGACATGTGTTGGCTTAAGCTGCCCTAAAACTGCACTCAAAGATGCAAGTTGAAGTAACATTGCTGCCATGAAAAGTCATACCCCTTTGATTCACATTCTTATTTCATTCCTAAGGCATTGGGTACTTTGGTATTTTTGTAGATCTGGCTTCTGTCATACAGGCTGGCCAGAGAATGAATTGACAGCAGCTCTGAGAAGAAAGACTTGAGAGCGTTGGTTAATGAGAAGCTTGACATGACCCAGCAGCATGCAATTGCAGGCCAAAAAGCCAGCTATATCCTGGGCTGCATCAAAAGGAGTGTGACAAGCAGGTTGAGGGGGATGATTTTCCCCATCACCTCTGTTCTCCTGAGACCCCACCTGGAGTACTGCATCCAGCTCTGGGGCCCCCAACACAAGAAGGACATGGAACTGTCAGAGCAAGTCCAGAGGAAGGCCAAGAAGATGATCAAAGGTCTGGAGTGCCTCTCCTGTGGAGACAGGCTGGGACAGTTGGGGTTGTTCAACCTGGAGAAGAGAAGGCTCTGGGGAGACCTTAGGGCAGCTTCCAGTACCTAAAGGGAGCCTACAAGAAGGGCATGTAGTGATAGGACAAGAGGGAATGGCTTTAAACTGGAAGAGAGTAGATTTAGATTATATATTAGGAAGAAATTCTTTACTATGAAGGTGGTAAGACACTGGAACAAGTTCCCCAGAGATGTGGTAGATGCCCGATCACTGGAAATGTACAAGGCCAGGTTGGAAGGAGCTTTGAGCAACCTGGTCTAATGGAAGGTGTCCCTGCCTGTGCAGAGCGGTTGGAACTAGACGTTCTTTAAGGTCCCTTCCAACCCAAACCATTCTATGATTCTATGATTTGAATAAAGACCAAAGAATGTGAAGTCAGATTAACTGAAAGCAAATGTAGGCCTTCCCATGTGGACTCAAAGTAACAGTGGTCCCAGTAAGGTGAGGTAGATATTGCAGTATTACTATTTTAGAGGGGTCTCTTAGGTCAGCTTATTGCTATATCCTTGTTTTCAAGACATGCTACTGATTGTGTTTACTTTTAACTCTTGCTATTTGTTGCCTGGGAGAGGATGACAGGGTTGGTCCTTGTTACCAGTCTGGTTGGCTTCCACTTTCACTCCAAGGACTCTGACCATCTGCATGTACTTCATGCATATTTGCTTGCTTCTACGTTGCAGTCTGGAAGAAACTGAGCAAACAGCTGGGATTCCAGACAAGAAATAAAAAGAAGCACACCCAAAGGTCAAAGCCTGCAGCATTACTGCTTGGCTGGAAACCACAGGTCAGTCTCCAGAGCGCACAGCAAAGCTGGGAGAGACCTACTCGTCAGAAGTCTTTCTGAATCTTGTTATGTTAGTATGGCGTGTTTGGTACACCAGTGGAAACATGTCACAAAACATTTTGATCTCTTGAAAGCCTGCTGTTGTTTTTCACTGGTGCTTTTGTGTTCAGTAACAATTCTTCCAGACTTCTTCCAGGCGTATCTGGCAAACTTAAGTATTCTTCCCTCTCAGCTATATTATACTGTGTATAGTACCAGCTCCGTGATTTTTGGCTTGTGAAATCATTGCATTTTGGTTGTCCTTGCTTGGCTTAGTAGCTATGCTATTTGTAAAACGTGGAATTCTTGAATGTCACCTTTTGACCCATACATAAAACAGGTAACATTTGTGTTCTTTGGTACCTAGCACAGCTCACAACATCCTAAATTCTCAAAGCATACAACATACAATGTTTCTTTATAATATAGCAATGTCACCAATGCCATGTTATTCTTCTGTACTCAAATACTTACCTACATTTTCTTTAGTAGTCTTCATCTTTAAGTGTTTGCTGTGCTTAGAAGAAGAAACTCATTCACATTTTCCGAAAGGTGGAGTGCCTCTGTGCATGGTGGTTGCATCCTGTCTGGTCTGCGCAGTCCTCCTTGTGCACCCAGTTCTCACAGCTAGCCAGCAGTGTGGAATGACGGAACAAAGTCAATGATGATATTAATGGCCTATCAATCAAGCATCCTGTTTATTAAGGGACACTAATTTATACCAGATGTTAAACTGAGGCTCAGAGCCTGCTAATCAGTTTACTTCAAAATAAATTAGCACAGAATAGGATCGAACCATTCAGGCTTTCTTAATTTATTTTTTATTTTCTCTTGGTATGTCTAGCCCTACCTCAACCTTCCTATCCATGTGTTCTGTAGGTTGTACATGCCTATTGGTAGTTTAGTTCTTTGTCGGAATGTTTCTCGGGAATTTGTTCTGTCAGAAAGTTCTGAAAACAATCAAAGGATATAGAATATAGTGGAAGCCTCGATTGTTGTTGCTGTGTTGTTCGTCTTCCTGGGTTTTGAAAAAGCTGCTGTTATTCATACCTTAAGACTACCTTAGTACGTAAGGCCGTAATGAAAGTTTGAAGCCACAGGAGCCTTCTTCTGCCCTGTAGGTATGATGTTATATAGCACTTTACTGAATGCATTACATTCCTTCATCTCTAAGTACAGAAACAGTGTTGACTAGAGTCACTGGAGCATTTATGTGTCATTTGCAAAAACCCAAGCAACACAGCTGCTGCTGCTCCGTCCTCCATGAGAGCACTTGTGCTCATGCAGGGTGTTGAAAAGAAGGTTCATTTCCTTCTCTTTCTGATTCAGGTTAGGAATGTGAATGAAGGCAGTCTGTATGCCAGGATAATGCCTTAAGCCAAAGTCTGACTGCACTGTGCCTCTTCAGGCATCTCTGCTCCCAGGTGAGGCACCAAGGGAAGAGGCAGTGGAATCATGCTCTCTGGCCCACTTATTCCCACGTCCCTAAAAGGGACATCCAATGAGATTGAATAGCAGGCAGTTGAACCGTGACAAAAATAGTACAACCTATATAATTAGCAAATATAACTCTCAGCTACAGGTTACAGGAAAGCCTAAAATGCTTCATAGAATCCAAACGTACATTTGCAATGTATGTTTGTAATGAGTCTTCACTATTAAATTACATAGGATTAAAAAGAATTAGAGCAGATATAAAATCTTACATTTCAGACAAGCGGGTGAGTCAGCTGCTGACTGCCTAGGGCTAGGACGAAACTTCCTGTATTAATCAGGTTATTCTATAATTACAAGCTTTCTTGCACCTTCCTCTGAAGCGGGTACTGAGTGCTGTCAGAGAAAGGATACTGGACCAGGCGGACAACAGGTCTGATTGGTATGGCAATTCTTGTTTTTTCTATTTTTTTTTTTTAATTCCCTTGTCACTAATGCAGATTGTTGATATGAATAGTGTGCTATTAGAGTGCTACTATGCTCATTTCAGACTGCATACAAATTTGCTTTCTGTTGCTAAGGGTTTGACCTGCTCAAGGACAGGATGATTTGGTGGAAGGGAGAGTGGGGTAGAAGAGATGAGGAGCAGCAGGGACACACGAATACAAGTGACTGTTTAAAGCAAACGTGAATAATTAGAGAAGGAAAATTATGTAGCAACCTGTTTATGTCAGTGGTCTGCCTAGAGACAACTCAGGCATATGGTGAAAAAAAGTTTTGCTAAATCAGCTCAACCTCCTCAAAAGAGAGAATGATTTAGCAATTGCTCTTCCTTCACAGAGAACTGTTGCTCTAGCCATAAATATGGCAGACATAAATATGACAGACAAAATTATGTTAATATTGACTGGGATAAATCATTGTTACAATGAAGGGAATAATAGCAAGGAGATACTGATTTATGGGGCTATTTTATTTTAACTAGAGCATGGAAAAAATTGAGGGTTCATTGCATTGTAAGGGAGCTGTACCTAAGCTGGTTGGTATGCAGTAATTCAGGAGCTAGCCACATCCTTCCCTATCTCCTGTCTTGCCCTTTCCAAGTCCTCTCTGCACGAATGTGCAACCGTCACTTGCCAAAACAGGAAGATTGATTCCTCACACTGGAAAGGTGAGGGAAGTTATACAAGAAGGTATGAATGTGGGCAAGACTACTCAGAAGAGAAGCTTTTGCTCAGTCATTAGGCTTGGGTTGCCTGGAGTTAATTGTACTTAGGTGGAGTACAAGGAATTATGTACTGTTTGGGCCATGTAGGACCTCTCCTACAGTAAGGTCAGTGTTTTGATTTAGTCCTCAGTGTTTTCTCCAAACACAAAGTGAATGGGGACTCCATAAAATTCAGAGAAGTATTGCATCCTGAAAGCTGTTATTCTTGTAGGTTTGCATGTGGGTTAGGAAGCAAAATAAAACTTCTGAAGCACACCCCATAAAAATAAAATAAAATAAAATAATCAAGGTATCCTAACCCAGGGTCACAATGTACAGAGCTGAGAAAATGAAATCATTATTACTCTTACACGCTTCTGGGTATATGTTTCATATGGCATACCAGTATCTCTTCTTTGCATTACAGCATGTAAATGCATCTGTAGAAACATTGCTTCAGTGCAGCAAGGTGCTTCTCCTGGGAGTGTAGAACAAATGAATTCTTATAAACGGTTTGCGTGAGAACGATAGCCCCAGTCAGAGCCTACTTTTTCAAACATCTCTCTTGTAAAACAGTGTGTTCCCTACAGAATTGGGATTAAAACTGTCAGGTGCTGCAAAGCCATGCAGATGGTTGGGAGTGTGGTAGTAGTTTGTAAGAAGCTCCGACTCTTTTCTTTGTTCACATGCTGGTATCCCAAATGGTGCAGAGGGGCTCTGCTTATAAAACAGAACCAGGCTAGTTGATGCTCCTTAAAATTAAAGAGGGAAAAAGAGCCCCTGAAACACCCAAAAGGTAGAGTAATCCTGTAGGCTGTATTCTGGGGCCCTAATGGCCACAAGCTTGAAAAAAAGTGTAAGACGAAGGTATCTGATACTTGGTGGTGGAACTGGGACCTTTCACAGCAAAGGCCAGGTGAAAACTTCCTCCAGAGCTTCAGTTGTGGCATTAAGAAAATATGTGCTGGAGCTCGGCTGTAGAGCAACAAAAAGGGATGAGAATTAGCACAGTGTATGGATGCTGTTTAAATAACACAGTTGAAGCACACCAGGTCACCATAGTTTATGTACAGAATTTAAAACAAGTTATCTAATATGTTAATGCTGTGCCAGAAAATGCCATATTGATAATGCCTTTCCAGCAGTCATTTATATACTAAGGAACTGCATGCTGAGGTACACAAAAGCCAGCACTGAAGAAGCTGTATTTGTCCTTTTGGCTTTATTTCTGTCATATATTCATGGTTTTCTATAAAGAAAATCAAGTGTAAACCTATTGTAAAAGGTTCTTGTCTGGTTTGTTTTTTTGGAACACCAAGGTAATTTGTTTTAGAAAGACAAGATGATACTACCAACAAAAGCCGACTGAATTTTAATTTTCATTTAGGTTTTAATTGCCCTTCTTACAATAAAGTGCTTCTTAATTGTACTCAAAATGCCCAGCTCCCAAGCATAATGCTAAAAATCCTCGCATTATATATGTTGTCATATATGTATAAGCTTAAAGAGAAGAAATAGTTTAACTGAACTCAAATTAATCTAGTCACTGACAACAATATGACTCACTGCAATATTTTGAAAGCCATTTGTCTAGTGTTCACTAGGATCCTGTGCTGTTCCGCAGAAAAACTTCAATTTAAAATAAACCAATCAAACTCTGTGGCTGTGCAATTAAATATCACCATGGTAACGGGGATTAAGCACACAAGGTAAAGACGTGCCGACAATGCAGAGATTATTTCAAGTTTCTTACTTTTACAGCAGTAGCCAAATGAATTTACATTTTCTGTATCAAACATTGGGAGATGTAAAATGAAAGAGATTGAGGTACCTGTATGGCATCCTGTGACTTTAGAGAATATTTTCCTGACAGGGGAAGTAATTAGCTGGAATTACAAATAGGAACTCAGCAGACAGATAATAATAAGTGTATGCTCATGGGATTTATTTAGAGTTTTGTAATTAAAACCTGGAGAGGCATATTATTTAGATTATAAATAGCACAGAAAAACTTTCCCATAGTTTAAGAGATTGAACAAAACAATAATGCAATTTTGCTTTTAAAATTTAAGTTAACTTAGGTTCACTTAGGCAAGATGGTTATTTGCAGCTTTGCTATAAAATAACATTTCTTAGTGTGTAATATACATATAAAGTTACAGTATTGAGAGATGAATTCATATTTACTTAAGACATAGGATGATGCTTTAATCAATCTTAGTGTATTTCTACTTATCTCTGGCTCTATTCCTAGCTTTTTATTGTATATTTATGAAAAATATTGAGATGAAAATCTGCTGGTGTGTGGAGTTTTCAGCTTTTTAGGGTTGGCTTGTTTTTCTTTTTCAGAGTGGCTTTTGATTTTGTTGCAGTAGTGGTATGGTCTCTTACTGTTGCAGACAGGTGAAACACCTGGTCTAAATTGGGAGCTTTATTCCCTACCTTTGGTGTATCGGGGGATGCTGTAGTAATGGGCTCTTCTGTCCAAGAAATGCCCAATGATGGCTTTGGGCTCTGCTGTTTTTCTCCATGGGATCAAATTTATGAGGATGTCTTGTGTCACTCTTTTCTGTCAACATGCAAGAAGTGGACATGAGCTGCCATCAATGTGCAATTTGCAGCTGTTCATCCTGTATTAGGCAGATAGTCTCTGTAGCACCTTTCTTTCCGAATATTTGGTCAATATTTCAAGCTCATAAGATATTGATATCAAGGTGCATTCTTCCCACCAGTGCTTACTGGTTGGTCTTGGGATCATGCTGTTCTCATTCTTTGTGGCAGGATGGACTTTCCACACTTGTAGAGCAGATCTGTTACTTGGAAAATGTTTTAAGAAATGTAGTGTTATATGGGTCCATAACGGCACCTTTTCTGTGGGAATCAGAGCTTGCCAAATCTGTCTGAGTCCATTTTGGTGTCTGGTTTTGATTATGGGAGTCTATACAGTCTTTGATGCTTTTGAGTCCTTCTTCATTTCAAGCATAAGCTTAGGTCTCTCTGTGTAAACAGACAGGTTTCTTAGGTCTGTTCTTACAAAAATATGTTGCTTCAATTTTACTAGCTCTCTGACATCCAGTTTTGTCAGCTTTAAGTTAAAATGTCTTCCTTGCACATTGAGCTGCAATTCATTTTTTCACATCTTAAAATGAAAAGTCTTTGTTAAAGATTCATGATAAATACTGCAGTTATAGCCAAAAATCATTTCATTTGGCAAGTTCCTAAAGAAGGAGATGAGTACTGAGCACATTTTGTAGGAATGAGTGTAGAAAGTATCTGTTTATGGTGGCACTCTTTCATCATATAAAAATACAGAATTTAAGAAGATAAGTTGAAGTTATCTCCTGGCGTACGCATCTAGCAAATGTAGAAGGAAGAAGCAGTGAAATATTGATGAAACATAAGTCAGGGATATATGGGAGAAGTTTCTTACAAAACAGCTTGTGAGAGGCAAGAGGCATTTTCTTAGGCTGTATTAGACAGTGGTGTCCTTGGGCTTGATAAGGTGGGAACCGCATTTTACCTGTAGTCTAAAGAGGTACATCGTGTTTCTTTCCCCTTTTGTACGGCATTTATAATCCCTTTTGTACAGCGTTTTTGTTTTCTGCTGGTTTTATTGTTTTTGTTTAATCCAGTTAGTGCCTTGAGCTGGACAGCAGAGGCTTGGCCAAAAGTCACACTGATAAAATACATTTTGTTCTGGGCCACAAGGGGCTGATTCTGGCAGCTCATAGTAATGACATTTAGAGATTTTGTTGGATGATTCCTTTGCTAGCATCCCATTAAAATGCAGTTCACCATTTTTACAGCGTACTAGGGAATATGAGCTAATGGTCTACTTTAGAAAAGGAAACCATAAAAAGATTAGCTCAACATCAGTGTTGCACTGACAAGTCACAACTTTCCAGTTGGGAATCTTTTTAGTTAAAAATAAAAAATAAGGGTTTCTGTACCTTTAGATATGAGCCAGAATTGTGGCTAGGTCTTGAAAAGTACTTGGCTCCCCAGAGCGTCACATAATGAGTAGCCAGAAGTTTCCAAACGCACTGGACAATGCCTGGTCAGAGGAACCCAAGCTTCAGTATCCTCAAACTCTGCTAAAACCAGTTTCCCAACTATAATTAATTAAAGCAAGTGCAAGCTAATGGGCGGATCATAGGACCAGCTGTTTTTGTGGCATGAGCCTTCAGGCATACAGTTCCTGAAGGAGGAACCTTATCACCTGAACATAATGTGTAATTGCTGCACAACTGCTTTTTCAGCCATGGCTCTGTGACTTGCATAGGCAATTGAGCCCTGCACCAAAAGCCTCGGCACCATTAGGTAGAGTGACAGGACAAGGCTTTCTGTAGAGCTGCTTAGTTGGGTTGGCTTGTTTCTTTTCCATAAGCTGCTTCTCCTGCAAGCTATACTCAGAATCAGCTGGTGTTTTCCTGACATCCTTAGAAACAAAGGATATCACAAGTCCACACACTCAGGAACTGGCAGCTTAAAACAAGTTAGCCAGGCAGCGCTTACCTTACTGTTACTGTTATTTGATTCTATGCTCAACTTTAAAGAATTGACCAGATGAACCTCTAGACAAGTTTGCTGAAAAAATCCTGGGTTTGGTGGCTGTTTTTTTTTTCGTTGTTTCTTTGGGTTTATGCTGCAGGAGCACATGAAGTCTGCCACATAAAATTGGGGTCCTCATGTGCTTGGTGATTATATTTCAATTAGCAGAGGCTAGAAGGCCATTGACTTTATTCTCATTTTTAGTTGAAATGAGGAAGTGTAGTAAGATTAAGAGAATTTTTCAAGGAGGGATTTACTGCACCCTCTCGTCCCCAAATCTTTGACTAAACAGAAGAATGGCATGTGCTTTTTTTTCAGTTCAGTGAAAAATCAAAAAGCTAACCAATCCACATGTTGCCAGGATTAGTGTTATGCTATCTTTGAAAGTCATAATAATGTTTTCCTGTAAATATTGATGTCAGAAAGGGATTTTCTGTAGTCTTCAGCTAGATTTACATAGAATGCAGCACGGATGCTTCTGCTGTGTGGAAGAGAAACCTAATATATGCTTGCACTGGCCAACCGGTGTAATATTGCCTACAAAGCTTCTAAGTAACTTGGACTGCCTGCCATTCTCAGGCTATCATAAAGCTCAGCATGGACTATCTGAAAATTTATTGGGCTTCTCAAGCAAGTTTAACAACTCAAACTGATCTCCCTGGCTGCTACTGGCACCTGATTTTGCTGCTTTAAAATGACGTTGGTATATCTGTTCAAGACAGCGGGTGCAGGTGGTCTAATGGCTGCATGATACCACTTCCAATAAATCTGACAATCATTTTTACTGGAGAGCTAAGTGTGGAGGTATATGAAGCTAAGGGAGATTCTTAGCAGAGAAACTCAGAGGGAGGGGAGAGGGAGGCAGAGAAAGCCAGGTGTATTTCATTCCTTATGAAAGTACCAGCTTCGTGATTCAGCATGATAGTATAGAGTTGTGTGAGTTGCATGTGCACACATTTATGTACATATATACATGGATATATATCTCCTTCATTTGTACAATGGTTCTTGCTGATAATAAGAAAAGAATTGTAAAAAGTGTGTTACATTTTTAAAGAAGGTATGTTTATTCATCTGGGTTTATATTCTAGTTTATAAAGTCTCAAATCTTACAGTGATGTTGCATGCACCTTAAAACCGGACAAAAATTAGCTGAATAACTGCGCCAGTAAAGACATTGCAAAAAAGCAACAAACGTGAAAGGACTGACCAATGTAGGAAGCTTTTTGAAAATCAGAAGCTAGAGTGCTGAAGTGAGATTTGCATAAATTCAGCCCGAGTTAGTTCTTACAAGAAAATTGTTAGCACACCTTACAAGTGGCTCTTTATCCATATAAAAGAAGAATGGGAACCTCTGTGTAAAGAGCATATATCAACACAGTAAAATTCAAAGATGCGATTGGAGATTACTCACAAAATCTTCCCAGTGATCTAGAAGTATGTGTTCAGAATCACTGAGGAGAGGAATCTTGATTTATTAGCTGAATGTCTGAGAGACATCCATGTGTAGCTATTTGAGCATGTCACTGGCAAATGCCATTGTGGAGATAGGGAAGTATTATTAATTGTGGCTAAACATGTTTCGGGGCAGGGGTGAATTCAAACTGTAACAAATGTAGAAAATACTGTTAGGCTGATTATGGGAGGGAAAAAAATCACCATAAGAGGGGAGACTAGAAGATGTAAATTTTTCTAATCCAGCAAAACTAAGATCAAGAGGGAATAAACATTAGAAAGAAATGAGCAGTATTTAAATCAAAATATATTTTGTGGCAAACAACTAAAGGGAGTATACGATTAGGTTGCAAGGGAGAAGACCCTTAAAGATTAAAGTAACAACAAAACAACTAAAGGGAGTATATGATTAGATTGCAAGGGAGAAGACCCTTAAAGTAATGGAGCTTGTTTCCAAGCTTTCAGTAATAGAGCTGGGTTGAATAATCCAAAATGGGTTTACACTGGTCATTGATAAATATTTAAAGGAATTTATATGATACAGTTTATATGATACAGTGTAAAATAGCAAGGGTTTGGAGATGATTGCAAACTGGATCCTTTCTATTCTTATTTTCCTCTGAGTCAAGTGGCACTTTACTTGTTTCTTTAGCATGTAGATCATGAAATCTGAGCAACACGATTGCAAACCAGACTTTAATCCACTCTACACCCTTGGAACCTTTGTAGATATTAATGAAACACATTTAATTATCACTTTTAGACAGATTACTCAAGGCAATTTAGATTACCACATAAAAAATGAATAAAGATCAGTGGTTTTAGAAAGCATATGGATAATAAAAGTACTTAAATGAGATGATGTTCAGGGAGATGATATGATTTGACCAGGCTTTTAGATAACTTTATAAACATTCTTTTCTAAATGCTGTCACAGAATGATGGATTATAACTCTATTTAAAAAAAATGCTTTCACTGAAAGATAGGAGAGGAAATATTTTTTTCCTTAAGTGCTTATACATGATATCAACAAAATGTTTTTCTTTTTCTAGAAAATAGACATTATCGTCAATCTTATTAAAATGAAAAACACTGAAGTGGGCTGCAAATATAAGGACAAGTTAAAGGAGTATTTCTTTCTGGCAGTTTTGAGTTTTGTACTGTTGTGTGATAATAACCAGGATGAGTTATTAATTTCATCTGGATATATTGGCTGTCCTTTTCTGCCCACCTATATCAAAAAGTAATTGCTACTATCTGATACCATTTTTTTTTTTTTGAAGCACCATTTAGGGAATGCAGTTGCTTGAGTGAACTTCAGCGTTAACTATAGTAAATATATTAAATGATGTAAGGGCTGTGACATTTTTGAGTGAGTAGACTTACTGCCAATAATAGTGCTTTGGAAATGTGCCAGTTTGACAGCTCTTCAGAGACTCAGAACACAACAATTTGAATTCATTTGGCATTCATACAGCACAAGATGCCAAAGCCTCCATAGTTCAGGCATCTTGTATAATAATAAAGATCTTTCATCTAATGCTACAATGTTGCTTTCACACAGGTTGTTGGGCTTGCAGTTTGGTGGGTTGGTTTGTTTGTTTTAAAGACTGAATTTTATTTTCAGTGTTCTATATCAATAGCATACTTTTCTTGGCGGTTATAGACAATGGTTTCCATGACCAGGCTCACCAGCAACTTGTGATGTTGCAGCAGAGGCCCTACAGTACCTACCACAACTACCAAGGAAGAGCTGCTCTAAGAACTTATTTCAAGGAAGTGTAGATGTAAAGTAGTGTCAATCAAGTGATGGTATTGGAGCAAGAAAAGCTATGTATGGTCGGCATGTTCTGGTGTATATTCTACATGCTGCACCAGACCAACTGGGCCAATGTCTTCTTTAATGACTTATCCTAATGTATGGAATACTAATACTCTTTATGAGTTCTTAGACATTTTCATTCCTATCCCACACACTTTATATGTTATTGTTTCAATTAAAGTAGCACAACTGAAATAATGCTAGTCAAATGCAGAAGATGCTTTAAGATAGGATAAGTCAGCAGCCATGTAGTTCAACTGAGATGCCTCCCATGCTGGTCCCAGGCCGCTGCAACTCCTGATCCAGAGGTCCAGCTCCCAGTGAAGCTGAGCATGCAATCCCCATGCATGTGCATGCATGCACACACACATGCTCTGTACAGACACAGACAACCACAAGAGACAGTCACGCATACCGGCAACCAGTGCCTTTAGTGGTACCACATCAGCACAAACAGCACACACATAAACAAGACCAGTACAAATAACCTGATCATGTTCTTATGCATCAGCAGATCAGGGTGCTTACTGTAGGGTCATGCATATGCATGCACACACAACCTTCCCAGATACGTGTGGAAATCATACAATGGTTAGGGTTGGGAAGGACCTTAAGATCATCCAGTTCCAGCCCCTGTTGCCATGGCAGGAACACCTTCCACTAGACCAGGTTACACAAAGTCCCATTGTCCTGGGTTCAGCAGTAGCAGTCATGTTTTTTCCTTTGTGTTAACTGGTGCAGTGCTGTGTTTTGACTTCTAGTTTGAGAACAGTGTTGGTGAAGCCGATGTTGTCGGTTGTTGCTAAGTGATGTTTACCCTGACCAAGGACTCTGTGAGGCTCATGCTCTGCCAGGGAGGAGGGGAGGCTGTGAGGAAGCAGAGACGGGGCGCCTGACCCGGGCTAGCCGGGGAGGTATTCCATACCACAGCACGTCATGCCCAGGGTGGGGGGTAACTGGGAGTTACCCGGAAGGACAGGGGCTTCTGGGTGGAACTCGCTTTCTTGGCCGGTGGTATCGTATTCTGTTCCCTTGTTATTTTCCCTTATCATTGTTTTAGCTGATAGTAGCGGTGGTGATTTGTTGCTGGACTGTTCTTGTCTCAACCCGTAGGAGTTGCACTCTCTCGATCCTCCTCCCCGTTCCTCTGGGAGCGGGGAAGGGGAGAGCCCCGGTGCGGGGGGGGGGGGGGGAGACGGACACGGACTTCGATTGTTGTCAGCTCGGCACCACTCACTGGAAGTGAGCGAACGAGTTACCTGACTGGGTTTAAACCACGACAACCATCAAACCTGGCCTTGAATGCTTCCAGGGATGAAGCAGCCATAGCTTCTTTGGGCAACCTGTTCCAGTGTCTCACCACCCTCACAGTAAAGAATTCATTCCTAATACCTGACCTAATTCTCCCCTGTTTAAGTTTAAACCCTTTACCCCTTGTCCTATCATTACAGTCTGTAATGAAGAGTCCATCCCTGGCATCCCTATAGGCCCCCTTCAGATACTGGAAGGCTGCTATGAGGTCTCCACGCAGCCTTCTCTTCTCCAGGCTGAACAGCTCCAACTTTCTCAGCCTGTCTTCATACGGGAGGTGCTCCAGCCCCCTGATCATCCTTGTGGCCTTTCTCTGGACTTGTTCCAACAGTTCCATGTCCTTTTTATGTTGAGGACACCAGAACTGCACACAGTACTCCAGGTAGGGTCTCATGACAGCAGAGTACAGGGGCAGGATCACCTCCCTCAAGCTGCTGTTCCCACTTCTTTTGATGCAGAGCAGCATATGTTTGGCTTTCTGAATGGTTCCCTTTAGTACCTGATCTGCATCTATGGTTTTCCCCACATCAGACTCTTGGCACCAATTTCTCCAGTGTTGCAGCCCTGATTACTTTTCCCCAGTGATTTCATGTCCATGACATTTGCAGGTAAATTGGTGTTGGTGCCACCATCACCTATACTGCGTTAGCCTTATATGTAAGACTTATACAATTCCCTTGGCACAGTTGGACTTGTGAGTTTAGTTCCCCAAGGCTAGCAGGGCTCTCCAACATGGTTATCTTTCTCATGGCTCCCCGCACCTGCCCATGAAACCCAGCTAGCCCTTACCATACTCTCTGTAACTTCTGACACTTCTCAATCTGCTGTGTCAGAAAGTCAGCTGTTTCTCTTGACATGCCCAGTGGTTTTTCATGGTCAATTAGCTGAACCACAATCTCTTTGCCCATTAAAAAAAAGAAACTAAAAATGATCCATTATGAAAACTGAAGTTAATGTGTTTATCATGTAGCCCCAGGAGGTGTCAATTCCAAATTCTGGGAATAAAAGGTGTCACAATGTCTCATAAGTTAGAACAAAGGTTTTGTTCTCCTTTTTTCAGTGAGGTTTGAATTCTGATTTTGCATTATAACTATTGTATTTGAATTCTTTCTAACAGTACTTCAAGAATTCTAATATTTTTATTTATAATAAAAATATTTTTATAATTTTATTTATATTTTTATAATTTTATTTATAATAAAAATATTATATTTTTATTATGTTTATTATATATAAGCCAGCAAATGAAGATGGCTTTCAAAGCCAGATTAGAAAATGCAGATTTCTGAAAAAATATACTGCTTTATGCATGTTACAGTATCTCAGAAAAAGTGCAATGAAACTACCAGGCTCTGCTTTGTCTCATTCCCTTTACAAGGGCTGTTGAATACCTCGCATCTACAGACCCTTTTTAGCTATTTGTAATTTTACCATGCTATCTTTGAGCTGAAATTTTTTGTTCCCCTTGCTTTTCTGAGACTTAATTGGTATTTTGAAAAACGTCATCTCTTTCTTGGGTAAATAGAGGCTGTTTTGCCAAAGTTCGTTACAAAGCTTGGTTCCCAGTCTTTGAGACAGATGTTTTAAGATGACCCACACATCACCTTTCAGCCAGGGAGGTAATTTCTGATGTTGCAGCAAAGTTCCCCTATGTTAAGAGCCTTCTGAAAATTTTAGAAATTTTCATGCTGAGTAGAATGCAGAAACTAAAATCTCCAAAAGAGCATTCATGCAGTGCGCCCAAAAAATTGCATGGCTACAAAAAAGTGCACCAATAATGACTGCTAGGCATCAGAACAGAGAACTGCCAAGGAAGCTAGGAAAGAGTAGGGACAAAACAATTTGAGGAGGAACTAGTGTAAATGGCAACACTTGGGTTACCTGAGTACAAAACAGTCACTAGAAAACAAGAGAGCAGGAGGATTAGGTGGAAAAGAATTGATCTGACAAAGACTCGGGATGTGGAAAGGTGGAGGACAGAGTAAGTAACAAATGACATCTGTAATTTTTTTGTAGCATGGTGGCTTTGACTCATGGCTCGGTTATGACCTGTAATCCTTGCTATGGTTCTGCAGAATTTCTTTCCTTAAATCTTGGTCTGGATGCTGTCTGGTTTTATTACACATTCTTTGCTTGTATGTTTTCTGTATTTATGCGTGTCAGATGGATAAGAGCATTAGGTCTGCAGCATAGGCGTTAATATTTTACATTGTCAAATATCCAAAACACATACCATGCGCTATAAACAGATATATAGTCTACATTATTAAAACATTAGGAGAGTTCAGGAGCATCCTGAGTTAAATTTTGCAAATCTTGGTAACTGAATCAAAATTTGTCCTATAAAATTAAAGTGTTTTGTTGTCCTGAAAGGTGGGTGCTGGTAGCTAGCTCCAAAGTATTCATTCCATGCTGTGTTGCTACCTTTCACAGAGAAGTTATTAATATTTTAATTATCTATACCAATGCCACTGGCACTATGAGGACACAGGATAAATATACGAGTACAGCTCTGCTGCAGAGACTACATTTGTGTTGTATGTTATTACAGAACTTTAATTGCATAAAATTTGTTGTGGAATTTAGACATTAGTCGTCATCATAGCAAATAAAGAGCCAGATTCTCTGCTATAAGTCAGCTTAGGTTCATTAATGTCAGTAAAGTCCTGCTGGTTTACACCAACAGAGATGACACAAAAACACTTGTTTTACTTTATTGCCTCTCCCATGAGTTGCATTATTGCAGCGTTTCATGACTCCTAGAACAGCTGATTTTTTTTAACTTACTCTTTTCCTCTGTGTGCTTTCATTGTTTCATTAGCCACTTGAGCTTGAAAATATCCTTGCCTAGTTTTAGTAAGTGTAGAAAAGGGCTTGATGCTGTGATGTTTGTCCATAGCTATTGTGGAAGCATTTTGATTTTTACTTTTTAATCAGAGGTAATAGTCAAAGTGTGGTTTGGGTTTTTGTGAATGGTAAACTGGCTGCCTGAACCCTTTCTGGTTTTGTTCTTCAATCAACCACATCTAAATGTTTATGGATGTGAATGGGTGTTCTGTCAGCCCCATAGTAGAAGCCAAACTACAAATAATTGAGCACCTACTTTGCTTAATTAGGCCTGCTGAATTCATTATGGGGATCTTGATGCATTTCTCTTAGATATGTGTGTTATGGGGTCATTTTGCTGGATCAAGGTCACAGTTGTGACTCAGGAAGAAAAAAGACCTAGTCAAAAAACAGGGATCTTCCTGCACTGCCATTACAGCTATAGTTGCTGTGAATCCTGTGGTCAGTGTATCCCAGTCAGCTTAAATGAGCTAGTTCAGGTACCAGTACAAATCTTGCTACGGCAGCACCAACTTTAGGCTGATGTGCAGCTGGGCAGATTAAATTTGTGCTGTGCTGTGCCCTGCAATGCAGCAGGTGGACTCCCCCTGGCACCCAGGCTCACTGGCTGGAGCCCAGTTTCAAGCTTCTCCCAGCTCAGTACCCAAGTGCTTACTTTTATAGATAGTTGTTCTTCATGATGGACTCAGATTTTTTGCCTGACCTTCCTTCTGGTGGAAATACTCTCTAGCAATGTACTAGTCTTTTCTGTATGGTAGAATCTCATATATTTTGTTACAGTTAAGAGCCTTCATCTTTTACTCTTGGCCTGTATCAGAAGTAGTGTGGCCAGCAGGACTAGGGAAGGGATCATCCCCCTGTACTCACACTAATGAGGCCACACCTCGAATCCTGTGTTCATTCCTGGGCCACTCACTGTAAGAGAGATACTGATATGCTGGAGCAGGTTCAGAGAAGGGCAATGAAGCTGGTGAAGGCTCTAGAGCACAAGTGTGGTGAGGAATGGCTGAGGGAAATGGGGTCATTTAGCCTGGAGAAAAGGAGGCTGAAGGGGGACCTTATTGCTCTCTACAACTTCCTGAAAGGAGGATGAAGCAAGCTGGATGTTGGTCTCTGCAAAGTAACAAGTGACAGGACAAGAGGAAAAGGCCTCAAGTTGTGCCAGGGGCAGTTTAGATTGGATATTAGGAAACATTTCATCACTGAAAGAGTTGTCAAGCATTGGAACAGCCTACCTAGGGAGGTGGTTGAGTCACCATCCATGGAGGTATTTAGAAGACATGTAGACATGATGCTTAGGGATGTGGTTTAGTGGTGGTATTGGCAGTGTTAGGTTAACAGTTGTACAGGATGATCTTCAGGAAGATCATGTACAGGAAGATCATCTTCAGGAAGATCATGTACAGGAAGGTCTTCTCCAACCTAAATAATCCTATGATTCTATGAGAACTTGCAGCTATGTTGTGTGAATAATTGGTTTTTCAGCTTGGTTGCTATTTTGGATTAAATAAAATACAATGTGTGTTACTGTTTCTTCTTTTCCTGGTTGTTTCCTGCCAGGAATAAATACTCCAAAATTCACTTTCTTCTAGACAAAATAGCCCATTCAGAGCTAAATTCACAAAACTGCCTGAATATTGGAAACTGTGTTTGCTTTTCAAGGTGATTCATGCCTTCATGTTGGCCAGTTTTGTTTTCTGCCTGATGAGGTAAGCCCATGATTCCTGTTCCCTGTGCAAGGTCACCCAGCACTTGGCATTCCAGGTCAGGATGGTACAGCTTCCTGTTGCGTAAGCAGGAATGAAATGCTTGCTAAAGCAGAGGTGGGACCAAGCATGACACTCATCAGATGAGTCATTTGGCCTTGCTTCAAGCTTGCCTGTGGGTAATGTTTTGGTGAGACTTAAGGGTGGACTTTACAATGCAGCCTTATGCTAAGCAGGTAACAGTCAGTCTTCCTCTACTACTGTGGGAGGTTGCTTGGTGCTCAGACCCTGAGAAGCTCAGAAAAATCTGTTTTTTTCCAATCCCGAGACTGCTACTCCTGGGCAGGAGTGCATCCAGTCTGGGTCCTAGATACTTTTCTCCTCTGATCTTGTGTTTTTAGCTCCTCTCCTGTTGATCCACAGGGCAACACTTTAGCAAGATCAATATCTGTACCAAAATCTACAGCAGCTAAAGCAGGACTGGCTCGTTGCTTTCCAGGACTTTGGTTTTATGGAGGAACTGAGGGATTGCATCTTGGTTATGCTCTATTTTGTACTCTCCCATGGGGAATATGAGGAAGTAGAGAGCAGCTGTGTCACTCTTTATGGATACTGATAAATCAAGAAAAAACAGTGTCGTGCACATGTGGCAAATGTGAAAATGGAATAAGATCTGTTCTGACCTCTAGAGAAAACTTCTGTGCTACAGAATAAGCACTTGGTCTTCATATTTATTTGAAAGCTCTTTTTGGAGATTAAATGATAATTTCTCCATTCAGTGAAGTGTAACAAACCCCCACCTTTTAGACTAAAGAGAGGAGTGTGAAACAATTAAAATGAAATTATAAAAATTAACTACCTTGCAACACACTATAGTTTATTTTAATAAACCTTCTACTGAGTTTCATGAAAAGATCTTGGTTTTAATTTCTCATGTAAAATTGCTCCTAGCTCAATTATTTAGTTCACTTATACCCCAAAACATTTTTCAAGATTAATGTTGCATGAGTTTTACCCCAAACACTTTATTATGTCATCATCTTTCACATTCAGTGTGTTTTTTTTTTTAAATTAACCACAAATTTTGCATGTCCTGTTAAGCCTTGAACAAGGTGGTTCAGAGCTTGTGAAAGTGTGAAGTGTTTAGTGTTTATCCTGAGAAAAGAAGCACACCGCCCTAGGCATTTGAAAAATCTTGACCTGTGGTTGAGCATATCTTAATCGAGGTAAACACAAATAATAGTGATAATAGATATTATTTTTTTCTATTCTGGGTCCAAGTATATAGCTAATGGCTTACACACACCATTACTTTTTGTTGTCAGCATCATGTCTTTCCTTTAGGCATATAGTGTTTGGGAAATGAAGTCTTATATCCCATGTTTGACTCATAGTCGTACATACACATATTTATGTGTGTGTATATATATATATATACACACACACAGAGAAAGCCTGGCCTTTCTTTGAGGGAGTTAACTATACAGCTAACTTATTACAAATCATTGCTTGGCATAAAATGAGCAGTTTATTTTATAAAAGTACTTCAGGCTGTGTTATTTGGCATATTCAGAGTAATACAAGCTATTTTTGAAATGTGTGTCTAAGGTTAGAGATGAAAATGTTATACTATACTAATGCTTTGTGTTTGTAGCAAGGCTGTATTTAGAAATAACAAGTAGGTTTTTTTATTTAACCTCAGTGCTTTTATTACCCAACACCTGTGAGCAGAAGCATGAAATCTCTATATTTCCATTATAGATTGCCCAAAGGCATTTAATAGAACAGCAGAGAGCATTCTTTATCTGCTTGCTCCTGTGTTTAGCATATACATAATAAAGCCGTATAGGAAAAAGTGATGAATCAGTGTTATAAATTAGTCATTTTTTCATTTGGTATGAGAGAGATTTATGCAATATAAGCTTCAGGTTTTGTCTAGAAAAAGAATTATTTCTTTATTATGCTTACCTGTGCATTGAAGTGAGACCATAAGACAACATCGCTGGCTCAGATCGTGAGTCTGTCCAGCCTATATTCTTGCATCTGATACTGGACAGTATCTAGAAGCAGATGCTTATGGAAAGAGTCAAAGAAAACTTGACTGGTCAGCTTGGTAAGAAAACTTTAAAGGAGAAAAGATAGGGGAGATTCCTCAACAGTTGAAGGATGTGGCAGGCATGGCAGGCATATCAGGGGCCCAGGGTGATGGTTACAGAAGGGCCAAGGCAATCAGCAACACGAAGTTTAAGTAAATCACCTGAAGTGCATAGGAGTGTAAAAAATAGTGCCTGCAGGGCAACCCTTTTGTGGAAAGTTCTTATGGCCTTTCTGGGGAATCAGCACATTTGGGTACCTCTTTGAAACACGCCCACACTAATTCCAACAGCAGGGGAAACAAACAGGAGGAATGTATGTGTGTATCCTGTGTGCAGTACAGGACTATAACCTCATTGGGGTGATGGAGATATGTTGGGATAGCTCACACACCTGGATTGCTGCAGTGGAGGAATATAAACTCTTTGGGAAGGGCAGGCTGGGAAGACAAGGAGGAGGGGTCATCCTTTATGTAGAGCAGCAGCTAGGAAGCAGGGAGCTCTGCTGTAGGGATTGGAGGGCAGGGAGCCAGCTTAGAGCTTGTAGGTTAGGACTGGCAGGTAAACCAACATGGGTGATCCTATAGTGAGTCTACTACAGGCCACCTGATCAGGAAGGAGCAGATGAGACAACTGTTAAGTAGCCTCACATTCACACACACTGGTCCTCGTGGGGGATGTGAACCACCCTGATACTTGCTGGTGTGCAAAGGTTTTATGCCACAGGTGATCAACAAGCTATCAAGAGGAGATGCTTTTATGGATGTGGGAAAAAAACAAGTATGACTCCTGTCTTCCAGCAGGACAAGCAGGAGGATCTGGGAAACTTCAGGCTAGTCAGCCTTACTTTGATCCCTTGGAAGGTGGTGGAGAAACTAATCATGGAAATTACTTTTGTACGCACAAAAGACAAGACAGTGATGCAGAATCAGTTGCATGGGCTTACAGAAGGAAATCGTGCTATGCAACAGGTCAGCATTCTAAAACTATGTGAGACTGGCTTGATGGGTGAAGGGAGAGCAGTGGATGTTGTTGACATCAACTTAGTGAGCCTTTTGACAGTCTCCCATAACATCTTCATAGACAAGAAAATGAAGTAAGGGTTAGACAAGTGAAGTGGATGGAAAAATGGCTGAATCCAGATGGTTGTGATCAGTGACATAAAGTCCAGTCACTACTGAGTTGGTAGCCTCTGTAAATTAAGCAGTGTCACTTGGCATTTCCAGGAATGAGAACTTGACAGGGCCATACAGCTAAATTAGTAGAATGTTCCTCAACATGCTTGTGCATGTGCCACTTAACACTTCCCAAATAAATTCTGGTTATAGGTTGGGATTTGGCATATGCTGTTGTCTGTCCCCACAAGGCTTTTGGGCATGGTACCTTGTGTCATGGAGGTTAAGAGAACTACAGTGAGAACTACAGTGCAATAATGATGTTGGCACAGGCTGTTCTGTGCCGCTTGTTCTTGGTGCCAGGAAACAGCCTCTGGCATAATTAATGTATTAGTATTGCTATAGTGACAGAAATGTTCTAGGCCAATATTGCTTGCATATTATTTGGAAATACATAACAGGGTTGTGGGGGATACTGGAAATCTTTTAGTCTGTTTCCAGAAGACTGGTTATCTGTTGAGAAATACCTGAGGAATGAAAAATGAGGGAGTGCATGGAGAACACTTCTGTCTTAGTGTATCTCCATTTTCAGTTTTCACTATATATGAATATCCATTTTTGTCAGTAATCCAGCTGGCTGATGCTATTTTTTGCCAAAGGAGAGTTTCTGTTTCCTAGAGAACCTATCTTAAAGAAATTATTTGCTTTCAAGGCTTGATAAAGGGTACTTTAAACACATACTGTGTAAACTTGTAAAGGTGCACTATGTTGTCATTGAATTCTCCAAAATGTATGATGTGTAGTGTTATTACAAAGCTGCTTGAGGCTTTGCATTCATTAAAAATTGCATGGCAGCCCACAGCTGCTGTGGTCAGCCACAGAGGTGATGCCTGTCAATGGAAAGCTTCGGCAGGTAAGATTAACAGTGCTCACAGGGGAAGGTATACTTAAAGGAGAGATTTATCTTCTGAATAGGAAAGAGAGAGTGAATAGGCTTGTTCTCGAGCTTTATTTATGTGCCACCGTATCCTGCTTGGCACCTTATTGTTATAATGAATTATTGCTTTGAAGTTGCTAAAAGCCTCTTAGAAATTCCACTAAGATATGCAGGCATGTGCTGGCCCTGCATTTAGTCTTGTGATGAGTTAGTTATACCACGCTTCTGATGAACATGAGCAGATCAGCAGGACTTTTCTGTGGCAGTTAACCCTTGTCACTGAGGCAGAAAATGCCTTCTGGTTACCTATCAGTAGTATTAAAGAGGAGATCCAAAATATGGCTGTTTGCTTGTGATTATTTTGAGCAAGGTTGTGGCATTTTTCACTTTTGATATGTGAAAATAAGCAAATCATGGGTAGTACTGTGGGGTGCAGAGCAAAGAGGTGTAGAATCTTCATCCACCTAAAAGCTTTCAGAGGGGTGTATCGAAAGCTCCATCTTCTTTCCATGTATAATTTATCAAGAATCTGTAGCTGACTTACTGAACAGAGCAGCAAAGCAATACTTTCCAGCTGATAGGTTCCAATATTTATGGCTTAATCTGATCTAAGATAAGGGAGGATAAGCTTATATCCAGTATATTATTCAGTATCCGGCACATTAAAAACAATGAGTCAGAAAAGCCCTCCCTGAGAAGCAGTGAATAAATTTGTGCTGGTAGTGTTTTTGCAACTGTGATGGGTCTAGAAATAGAAGTGAAGCAGTGCTTGTTAGCAGAGATAGTATCTTATACTGGCATAGCAGAGGTAGATTGGGAAAAAATCCAAAATAGCAAAAAAGCAAAAAAAAAGTGCTTTTGGGCAGCAAGATTTTCTGGTTAAAAGCTTGCCTGTCTTTCTAGCTAAATAAGCTGTTCTAATGAGTTGTCATTAGGCAAACTGGTATTCAAAGTATTTTTTAATGCAAATAAGCTTATCTTTTCATTTACTGCCATTCTTACAAAAGAAATATTCCTGCCTAAATAAATAGGGTCAGTGCAGCCTTGCTGTAAAGCAGCATGCCTTTCAGTATACCTACAACTTGATTAGAGGGTGGTGAGCTTGGTACAGGCAATGTCGTTCTTTATAGAGCATTCATATAAAGGTTTGTTCATAAGGATCTGGGCACTCACCAGAAGTGCACTGGACAGTCACTGTTTGACTTTAGGTCTGGTTTCCTATGTGCTTTCTCAGGGGACAGGCAGCTGAGCTTGGCTTCTGGAGCTGGCTAGACAAGGAATCTGTTTTGCTGGACTATATTCAGGTAGATACAAAAGTAATTTTAGACGTTTCCACTAGTAGAATACAGAGGCAAGTCAGAAGCTGCTTGTCTCACAGTTTTTCCTTGGTGGATGCAATTCCCTACAACTTGAGGACCTAGCTCCCAGTCAGTAATATCTCAACCCTAATTTGAAAAGTCTCTGAAAACTTGCTGCTAGAGCCACAGACATCAAATACCTGCCACACCAGACTTACTGTTTAGGCTTGGATGACAGCTTGCACTGTGAGTTCAAACTAGACTCTCTACATGCAGTCTATGCTGTGCTGTACCTAGACCTTGAAACTGATGAAGGCAAGCCTCAGGAGAGCTGTCTACTTTTTCATCTCTGGACAGCTGAATTTAAACACTGGCATGGTGCTCTGAGCTCATCATCATGAGTTCACTTCCTCCTCAGGACCAGTGCAATACAGTCCATCTAATCATGGCATAATTGAGAAATGTGGAAGTTTGTGTGGAGCAGGTGGTGATGAGAGCAGCATGTTGGATCTTCACTTGCTGTTTATGGCCTTTGTGGATACCATGAAATAAATCTTGTTTGTATTCTTTTAAGACTATAAATAATTTGGGATGGAGGTAATTTTCTTTCCTCGGTCATTTGTCTGTGACTTCACTCTTTTTTGGCACAGAAAAAGTGTATTGCAACATTTAGCACTTAGTGGTATCAAAGTTGAGCTTTCAGAGCCTGATCCAGAGTTAGGAAGGACAAAGTACTGCATCAAACCTTGCTGGTTTTCTGTCCAAGCACAGAGTGTACTTACATAAAGTTATTAGTATGCAAAACCCCCAAATATTACTTTTTATTTTACACTATAGAATAATATTTAATGGAAGAAAGCACTTTATTTAGTAAATACTGCCCAGGTTGGTTTGAGCTCGACTCACTAGCATCATCCTTATGATACCACAATTATATAAGATAAGCTTTATAAACAAATTCAGATTTATATGATGGATTTCCTTGCTTTTTAGACTCTTCTACTTTGAAGTTTCTTCTGATCAGTCATTAGCTATTTGCGTATCTGTACCTACTGAAGAATTCTGGTTTTGTCTTTTAAAGGACATGTCTTTCTGGCTTAAAAGGCAGCCATTTTATTTCTTTAGTTTCGCAGTTTTTATAGTACAGTCTGCTGTCCAATTTAATATTTATCAGTAGTAATAACTGACTGCCAGGGTATTTTCAACATTAATTCCACATATCTGTGCACTGGATAGTCCTGCATTCAGATTTACTAAGCAGACCGTGCAGGCAGACACTTTGGCTGTAACTTGTTTGTTCATTTATATACAGAAGAATGGAGATGAATAGCTAATTTTGCTGCAGAGAGTTGTCTGCTCTGAATTTCAAACGCTCCATATTTTGTAACTCCAAGAGCCTGGTCAAACCAGTGTAGCAGCCTGTCATTAGTAGAAGGGACTAATTCTTCCATGCTTCCTTTCCTTTCTCCCCCCTTGCACCTTTCAGTAAAAGAGAATCTGACTCGTCATTTAGAGAACAAATTAAATACTTCCAGCAAGACTGATCTAAAATTCTCTTAAGGATTACACTGGAAGTGTAGTCTTGTCTGAAGATCCAAAAAGAAAAGAAGATGCAAAGTCAAAGAAGAGCAAGCCCCAGCTTGCTCTGTATGTGCACATTGTTTTGGTGTAAGGGATTGATCTGACCTTAACAGTACAAAATGCAGGTTTATACCCAGCTGTTCAATATGGAAGCTACACTGCGATTTCACAAGAGCTATGCAAAATGGGAATGAATACCCAGTCTTCTCATTGCCCTTCGTTGCAGCTATGAAGAGATCTAAGAGACAGATTTTGTTCTTACGAAAAGCGTTTATTTTATATTCATATTTTATTTCATCTGGCAACATGTGCACAGCTTTAGGGTTGGATTAGTGATGGCTTTTCCTCCAAAAATCTAGACTGTACTCTTTCCCAAGCAGTGTAGCCATTATAACTGTGAGAAAAGGGGATGCCAGTGGCTGTACACTGGGGTCTGTACACAGGGGCTGTATCTGGGCTTGTGTGTGAAGGAGTAATTAGAATCATGTAAATTTAGAAGGTACTTTGGTCTCCTTACTGTGGGTTTACAGTGCCTCATCTATGTTTTAGTCCCTTCAGTGTGACCAGAAGTACAGGGAATGGAAGTACAGCAGTGTTTGATATACAGTGAGATAATACCAGTTGCCAAGGCCTCCTGATGTTTTTCTGCTTCCCAAAAACACCACCTTCTGTCTTGCCTGGGCTGAGTTTCACACATGTGTTACTATAAATCAGGATGCCAGTGGACTCAGAAAGGAATTAAATGTTGATTGATGTTTGCACTAAGCTGCAAGAAAGCATCCTGGTAGAAGAACAAGTTGGGTTTTTGTCAGTCTCCAGGAGGAGGCTGAAAGGAGGTTATGGACGTTTCTAGATTTTTTTCCTTACAATTTCTCCTGTACTGAGAGTCAGTAATGTCATGGGTAGGGTGTACTCAGTAGATCAGAAGTTTGACTATGAATTTCCTCTTGGCAGTAGTGACACTGTTCCCACGCCAGACACAATTAGAAGGAATTGAGAGGTTTGTTGATGAGTGGCTGCTTCTCTGATTTCATCTCCACCAACTCTCCTTTCCTTCCCATTCCTCCTTCTGTTGCATGGTTTGACTGTGAAAAAGTCACCCTGGATATGGTGTGCTCATTTTCCTTGTCTTATTTTCTTGGTTTTTTTTTAACTCTCCTGTCGTTCTTCAAAGATTGTACATATGGCCTGTGCTTTGGTTGGGTTTTCATTGTTTGTTTTCCCCAGGATGGTACTAGTGTATTATCTTATGAGGATGGGATTCTTTCACACCTGGGTACTCTAAATTGTTGCCAGGCATCTACCTGTATTTTAAAGAGAAAAACTGGCAGTTTATTTAAAAAGTGGTTTACTTTTTTGTATCATATTCCCTTAAGAGAACAGAAGAGGAGAAATTTTATTGAAGAAGAATAACAGAAATATTTATTGCAGGACACATTCTTTTTTTTTTTTCCGCAGTTGCAATTTTTTTCTGTTTTGTGTTTTTTATTTTGCTTTTTAATGCTTTATGTAATTGAATTGGGACCAGATCAGGATGTAGAAATACACGCTTCCTACAACTGGCAATAAAATAACCTATATACCTCTGCAGAAAATGGGTATAGAAGCTTAAATGAAACTTCTTCTAAGGCAGAGAATTATCTTCTTTCCCTACTATTTCACCTACAGCAAAACTATAATGGTCAGACGTTATATTCCCTGAACTGCTGATCATAGAAACAACTAGGTTGGAAAAGACCTTTAAGATCATCAAGTTCAACCATTACCCCAGGACTGCCAAGTTCACCACTAAACCGTGTCACAAAGGGCCTCCTCATCTACACAGTTTTTGAACTGTTCCAGGGACTGTAACTTCCCTGGGCAGCCTGTTCCACTGCCTGACCACCCTTTCAGTGAAGAAATTTTTCCTACAGGATATGAATCTGATTAAAAATGTTAGATTTTTCTCAACTTGAGTTCCTTACGTGTATGGAGATTTTGATACAACAATGAGCAGGTTACCTGTTCCTCACTGGAAAAGACTTGTTATTTTCTCCTGTCAGATATTTTAATTAATTTTAGAAATCAGTACAGTGAGCTTTGCCTTTTTTAGTTCCAGTTGTTTTAAACCAACTGCAAGAATGTATGACTCTATTTCAAAACAGAACTTAAAGAGTAATTTTATTTCCAGATATGATAGACGTTTTCTCTCCTGACACTAAATGTGAATTATATGACAGGCTGAGGAAGTTGGGGCTGTTCAGCCTGGAGAAGAGAAGGCTGTGTGGAGACTTCATAGCAGCCTTCCAGTATCTGAAGGAGGCCTATAGGGATGCTGGAGAGGGACTCTTCATTAGAGATTGTAGTGACAGGACAAGGGGTAACGGGTTAAAACTTAAACAGGGGAAGTTTAGATTGGATATAAGAAAGAAATTCTTTCCTGTTAGGGTGGTGAGGCACTGGAATAGGTTGCCCAGGGAGGTTGTGAATGCTCCATCCCTGGCAGTGTTCAAGGCCAGGCTGGACGATGCCTTGGGTGAGATGGTTCAGTGTGAGGTGTCCCTGCCCATGGCAGGGGGGTTGGAACTAGATGATCTTAAGGTCCTTTCCAACCCTAACGATTCTATGATTCTATGATTCTATATAGTTTTTGAAGTTAAACAGCTTGTCAGAACTGAGTAAAACATCTCTAATTAATCTTTCCGAGTTCATGATTTCTGGAATAATAACAGTTTGATTTGCATATTTTGTTAAATAAAGATGCTATATGAATAAATGATGACAATTTATTTCATTTATAGACATTATGTGATCTGAAAATATAAAGGTTGGTTGTCTGAGTAACTAAAGATTTGAAGGAGTGAAGCTTCCTACTTATGTTGACCTCTTATTCTATTAAAAATCACTCTCCTAAATGTTCTTTCACCTTGTAGGCTATCACATGACCAAGTGCCTAATTTCTGGAGATGTCAGTAAAGATATATATGCGTGTGTATATGTATGTTGCCAGCTTTGTAGTGTAAAACATACCACAGCTGAAGGAGGCAGTGACCACCATGAAGTCCATGTGCTTTGGTGGAAAGGTTTGGCCAGTGGTCACTGCTGGCAGAGCTGGGGGGCAGGAGGCTTGGTAAGTCCGCACACATACCCCAGGGTTTAGGGCACAGAGTGGTCTGAAAGCATTGTGATCTCAGATAGGGCATGGAGATGCAATTTTTACAAGGGGAATGTATCACAAGACAAGGGGGAATGGCTTTAAACTGACAGAGGGAAGATTTAGATTAGACGCTGGGAAAAAATTCTTCACTAAAAAGGTGTTGAGGCTCTGGCACACGTTGCCCAGAGAAGCTGTGGCTGCCCCATCCCTGGCAGTGTTCAAGGCCAAGTTTGATGGAGCTTTCAACAACCTGGTGTAGTGGGAGATGTCCCTGTCTGTGGTGGTGGTGGGGTGAAACTGGATGATCTTTAAGGTTAGTTCCACCCCAAACTGTTGTATGATTCTAGGTTGTGATCTGGAGTCAGCTTTGCCATGGAGCTGCTCATCATACAGATGCTTTAATGCAAGGTCCATCAGAGACTGCAGGCTCAGAGCAGTTCTTCTGATTTAAACAGCTGCTTGGAAATACCAAGAGCCTGACTCCCGTTTCAGCCAAAGTGTGTTAGGCTGCTCTGATATCAGTTTATATGCTCTGTAAATAAAAATACAGGGCTCTGCTCCCCATGGAGCACCAAGCTCAGACCTAAGTCACCAGGTTTGGCTCGGCTTTTCATTCACTGGTGGAACTGCAGACATTTAAAACCAAAGTTCATTATGTTTTGTGTGACACTAAAATGAGGCCAAAATATATTTTGCAAAGAGTTGAGGGTTTAACTGATATAATGTGAGAGGTTTCCCTCTTTTTTTTTTTTTTTCTTTTTCATGTGCTATGCCATGCAGTTTAAATTCTGCCCTATGTTTTAAAGGCCACTATGTTTCAGTGATGTCATATGAAAATTAAAGTGCTTTGGGCCAGGGAGTATAAAAATGCTATTATAGAACAGCTCGCTTAATTGAGACATAATAAATTGGGGACTTCTTCACTGGAACTTTTCCTAAAATACTGATTTATCTTGTTGATAGGCACTGCAGCTTAATTGGGGGGATAGTATTTACTTAAATTTAGCTACTGCTATGTAGGAAGATCATGTCACAAATGATGTTTAAATAAGTGTGTATTTCAGAACTCTGTTATTTTCTGTTTCTTATGGGTTTGCATTTGTTGTCTGTTGGTTTGTTTTGGTTTTTTTTTTGGGGGGGGGGTGGGAGGCAGTTTGAAAAAAAATGCCTTGCTGAATATAGTACAGCTACCAAATAGCACTCCTTCATTTTAACCCTAACTCCCAGCAGCCTGAGCCTGAAGGTAACCGACACTTACAAGTGAAACCAATTTACATTTGCTGCTTATGTCTCAAAATCCATCCTTGTTCTTAAGAAGATAAGAAAGGAATGAGCATATTTCAGAACATTAGAACTTTCTTTAAGTTTAGTTTGTTCTGTGAATATGACCAGTATATGTACACAAAAATGACAGTTTCTATCTTGTATTACAGTAGGCTGAAAATATGTGTGATATCAGTGACCAAGATTTTGTTGTAATTGTACTTGGTTTTCTGAAAGTCTGAGTCTCTAAAGTCTTTGTTTCAGCACTGTATTTAATGTTAGAAATGCAGCAGTGTTGTTTATCATAAAAAAGATATAATCAGTATTCCAAAATAATTTTGGTACTTTTTCAGTTCTGAAACTTTGACAGCCCTTAATTGTATTTTTTCATGAGAATGGTCTTTGCAGAGCTTATCAGCTTGTAGATTTCAGAAAAGAGTGATATGTTTGCAGCTTAGGCAAAAAGCAAATTATCTGTGGAATTGGTCTGAACTCCAGAGTGAGGATCATTTAGTTTGGAATTAGCTGAAAGAGGTAAGTCTGATAGAAGTTAAGGATAAATAATAGAAGTTAATGACGAATTCTCCCTGGTATACAGGAGGGGGAGCTCTTCTAGACCACTGGAGCTGTTGCAGGTGTCAGTAGCCCTGGCTATGGCTGTGCTCTGTGTGTGACAGTAACTCTGTTTTGGTGCCCTCGGTGAAAATGAAAGGGAAAAATGAATTCTAAAAACCTTGCAGCACATTATTTTTATAAATGCTTCTAAGATGTTGATCAAGGTTCAGGGGTGGAGCTTGTGGAACTTTTATCATCTGTCAGTAGAGTTAAGTTTTAGCAAGTTCTGACATTAAGCATGTTTATGCCACTTAACTGTCTCGCATTCTCTGTTAGGAGTTTATTACATGCATAAAGACTTCATTTTTCATAAGATTATGCCAATTTTTATGCGATGATAATTAAACTTGAGGCTTATGTGCTCTTTTTAAAATGCAAAAATGCTGTACTAGAATCTTCATATTTCTGCCTCGTCAAAATTAAATGCCTATTTAGGAACCTTATAAAGCTCTACTCTGTATTATTTACAATAGGAAAAAGATAAAATCATGAAGCAACATGTTCTGCATATATTGCAGAAAGCATTTAATTCCTTAATTCTCTCATTTGTTACATTTTTTTCAAAATCGTACATTTGTCTTAAAAACTAAATAGATATTTGTGATAGGTGAAGAATACTAGAAGAGAAACATGCAGTATAAAAAGAAAAAAATGCCTCCAAATACCTTCTTTCTCTGCTTTTGTCATTTTGCACTGCTGATGAGGCACTGGTCTGTAACTGTTGCTGTGTAGATGAGAGTTACACAGCTCACTGCCTATTCATTTCTCATTTTATTTTAGAAGTCGTAAAGGTTTGTTCTTCTCTGTGGGGAAAAAAGCACGGTCCCAGTGTCTTAAATTTCACAGGAACTTCACCTAAACCTATCATCTATTATTCATCTAAAGTGAACAAAATTTTGGCTATGTTGACAGCTTACATACTAAATATTATGGACCTCTTGGAGTTGGTCCAGAGGAAGACCAGGAAGATGATCAGAGGGCTGGAGCACCTCTTCCTATGAAGACAGGCTGAGAGAGTTGGGGTTGTTCAGCCTGGAGAAGAGAAGGCTCTGAGGACGCCTTAGAGCAATCTTCTGGTACCTAAAGGGTCCTACAAGAAATCTGGAGAAGGACTTTCTATAAGAACATGTAGTGACAGGGCAAGGGGAAATGGCTTTAAACTGACAGAGGGAAGATTTTGATTAGACATTAGGAAAAAATTCTTCACTGTAAGGGTGTTGAGTCACTGGCACTGGTTGCCCAGAAAAGCTTCCCCATCACTGGAAATGTTCAAGGCCAAGTTTGATAGGGCTTTGAGCAACCTGGTCTAGTGGAAGGTGTCCCTGCCTGTGGCAGGGGGATTGGAACTAGGTGACCTTTAAGGTCCCTTCCAAGCCAAACCATCCTGTGATTCTGTAATTCTACTATTTATATTAAAATGTATCAAGAGTCTTGTAAATACTCGGTTCATTAGTATTATTACTAAAGCTGTGGTAGGCATTGGCTGATTATTAACTGGCTCAATAAATTCCTCTGTTTTGCATGTAGGATTTTATGATCAGTATTCAATATTCTGTTGTATTGACTCAGCCACTGCCTGACACAAATCATCCCAGCTTCACCTGGATAGATACCCTTCTCCTTCTTGAGTTGCTAACATAGCATTTTCTTTCACTTTAAAATCAGTGTTTCACTAAAATCTATGACTTTTATTCCATGGTATGTGTTCTAGAACATTTAGTTTGCCTGCCTTATTAAGAGCTTCTATTCTCTGTTTACAGTGAATTGGGCTTTCTTGAGATAAACGGGAAATTTTTTGTGTTGATCAGCCTGGCTACAACTTCCATTATAATTTCATTCCTTTTTTTTTTTTTTTTTTCCTGAATGAATGCAGGCAAAGCAAAATAAGGAATTAATTCACTGTTTCCCATGGGCAGGCAGGTGTTCAGCCATCTCCGGTAAAGCAGGGCTCCATCATGCATAATGGTGACTTGGGAAGCCAAACACCATCACTCTGAACATCCCCCTTTCCTTCTTCCCACAGCTTTATATACTGAGTATGATATTGTATGATGTGGGTTATCCCTTGGGTCAGTTGGGATCAGCTGTCCTGGCTGTTTCCCATCCCAACTCCTTACCTACTTGCTGGTGGGGTGGTGTGAGGAGCAGAAAAGGCCTTGGCTCTGTGTAAGCACTGCCCAGCAATAGCCAAAAACACCCCTGAATTATCAATGCTGTTTTCAGCCCAAATCCAAAACGTAACCCCATACTCACTACTATGAAAGAAATTAACACTATCCCAGCCCAAACAAGCACAATAGGTAAATAGAAATTACCTCACAGGCTTTAGCAAAAGCTTCTTGGATACAGTGAAGCTGAAACATGATCAGCAAAATGCTTTATTTTAAAGGTGTATAAAATATGCTGTGGTTACTAGAAGTGCTGTCACTTAGAAAGGTTATCAGCTTCCTTTGAAATGAAAAAGTAGGCCCAGAAAAACCATTCAGCCATCTTGTGCTGAAGTATAGCAAATAATCTATCAGGAAAAATAAATTTAAAAAATTATCAAACATGCCTGATTTTTTTTTTCCTCCTTCCTATAGGCCAAGTTTAATTTTCCCATGACAGCTCTATCTGGCAGCCTCACTTCCCATCAGTGCAATCTGTCATTCTAGATTATTTCAATTAAGTTCTCTCTCTTGTTTTGCATTTGCTGAGGAGTCATTATGGCACACTCCCAAATCAGCAGTCAAGAAAAGTAATCCTCTCTATTTGTACATTGTTAGAAGAAAGGGGAAAGAAAGAGATGGTTTCTCTTTTTCCTGTCTGTCCTGGAGGCCTTCTCCAAAGGTGTTACAGAATTAGATTTACTTTGAAGACTGACTGTGAAGACTTAGATACAGAATGTGAAGGCTTGAGTTTGGGGCTTTTATGAGTCAATATGAAAATATTTTAAATTCATTCAATACACCTTTGCTGCTTGTAGATCCTTTTCACTTTATAAAAACTCACTTCTGTCTTGTAGCTGGAGAATGAAAAGCCTTTCCTTGCACTCATTGCTTCAGTGCAGAAGTTGCACTTATAAAAGCACAACAACTTTATAAGATTCCTTGTGCTTGAGTCTCCAGGGAAGAGAATCCATGCTGAGCATGGGAAACCTGAGAGAGCTTATTATACTGACATAGACATTGTTTCTCTGTGTGCCCCTGAACTCAGAGAAACTTGCATTTCTAATGGGGTTGCCATTTTCCCTTTGCTGAAATCAGCTCTCCAACCAGCTTCCAAGTGCAGAGAACGGTAGCCACCACAATGATATTGTAGTTTATATCCCTGAAGCTTTAAATACGTGATTGTACGTGAACTAAGCAACTGCAGTGTTGAGTGCCCGCTTTGTATCTGCTAACATGTATGTTGCTACTTTCACTTGATTGCTACTTCCAGATGATGTTTAGTTTCCACCTGAGTAAGGCTATGTTTTGCTGAAGAGGCAGTGAATGGGGTACCACCAGAAAAACCTGACTTTGGTTCAGGAGCCCTCTAGTGTAAACTAGTGTAAACTTCTAGTGAAAAGGAAGAAAAAGATAACTCAAAGCCCTTTCTGTGACCTGCTCATCCATTCAGTTGATGAAGGAATGAGGAAGATTATGTTCAAAGAAGAAATTAATAGGTTTTACTTCTGTTGAAAGTGCTTATCTCCATATGCTCATAACTGTACTGAGCTACCAGAGGTAGGCAGGTACAAAGATGCTGAAGCAGGGGCTTTGGTATTCCAGTTGCTTGTTCGTGCCAAGCTCAGCTGTACTTTGTAACGTGCCCATTGTAACCACGTGGGTTACAATGGGCACATTAAATCTGGATTCTGTCCTCTTACAACGCTATGTTACACACTTAGTGTTTACAAAGAGTGACAAGTGCATGTTGGAGCAAGCCTCCAGCATTGCACCAGACCGGCTTTTTTTTCATCAGGAGCTTTCCTAATTTAATGAGCATCTTAAAAAGCTATTTCCATGATGCTTCTCCTCCCCCTTTCTTTATTTAACGTTTCAATTACACAAGTAGTTCATGTTGAGCTGGAGAGGGCAGCTCCTTTTCATTGCTAGATGGGAAACACTGGTAGCCCTCAGTGTAGCTCCTCTGTGGTTTGCTGCAGAGCTCAGCTAGGCAGGAGCTGACAGATTGCTGTTAATGGGGGTTAGCATGAAACTTCTCAAAAGCAGGATGGATAGGAATTATTTGTTCTGTTTTCCAGAGTACACTTTCGGCCCAAATGAATTTATTGTGTATTTGGAGTTCAGTAAATCTTCGTTGTTTGGATTTTTTTTCCTCCCTTGTTGTATCTTTACTTGCAACAGGGTTTATTGATGCATGAATAAAAGATAATGAAAAGCTATATTTCAGCTCATCTTTAAAGACCTCATTGCAGTTTGCTATCCTAAATGGAGTTGCTCAGATCACATAAAGAAAATGCCTTTTGTGGAGAAAAAAGCAAAGTATACTTCAGTAAATGTATGGCATTCCTGCCTTGGAGGAGAGCCAGTAATTCTGGTTTCTAACAAAAGCATATCATGCAGTTTTTTTCTTGAAAGACCTGGGCCAGGCAGGTGGCCAAACACCCTGCGTCCCTGAGCTGCACAACCAGCCCTTGCTGCATATGTGAGAAGCAACTTGATGAAAACCTTCTTCAAGGAAGGAAATGCCAGTGGGGTCCTAAATCTCTGTTACAGGAAAAGGCAAGGCCCAGTTGGTGGTGCATTTGGGGCCCTTGGCATAACCAGCTAATGTGAGCCCCTGCAGTTTCTGCTGCCTTGCTCTCTCCCACAGGGCTTGCCCTGGAATTGCTTGTGGGACACAGGTTGTTCTCCATCCAGTCTTGTACGCATGAATAATTTGTGACCTTCCTTTGGCTATATTCAAGCCTACAGAGTGGGCTCCTGAATCTCATTCCACTTTGAATCTCACTTCAGGCTTTGAAACCAGAAGCATAGTTGCTAAACCTAGTGTCAGTCTGGTGGGAAAAAATTGCTGGGACAAAAACTGGGTGCAGAAATGCCATTCAGTGTGGTGTGTAGCAGCATAATTACACATTAAGGGGGAGGGCTGTCAGCATGCATTATATGCCATATGTGTACGGGTGCAATTTAGACATACTCATCATTGGCTCTTCAATGTTGGCTGTATATTTCAGTCAGTAAAGAAGGCTAAGGCTGGCACCATGCCCTGCTTGCAGAGGAGGAAATCCCAGCATTCAGGTGGCCAGTGCTGCTGGGAGCTCTTACTGTCTTCTTTTGGGAGATGTTCTCCTTTGAGATTTTTTTTCTCAAGTGTTAAAGTGTCAAGTGTTACAGTGTCAAGTTTTTCTCAAGATATTTAAGTGTTGAAGACAGTATTTGTTTTCATTTTTGTCCTTTATTTTGTTCTTATGATATTAATAAATCTTCTCTGCAGGGTTCCTCCATATCTTTCCTTCCTCTGTGGCTCGTTCTTTGCCGTGGCCAATTTTCATGGAGATGTTTCTGTGCAATTTCTGCTATTTGACTGATGCCTGAAAAGTCTCATCCCAATATAGCCATCAAGAAACTCAATGTTCATCATGAACAGAGCTCTAGAAATGCTTGTGGCCATCCTGAGAGAAGGAAAATAAATGGGAGCTTCTCTGGCAATCTGTAGACACGAACCTTGGAACAAACAACTGCTAGTCTGCAGCTGGGCCTTGAGGCTTATTTCCATGTCTTTGTGGGATTCAAGTACAGAAGTTTGTTTTCTTCCAAATATATAGCATTCATATATAGGATATGCAGAATGCAGAAGCATTCACATACTACACATGTAATATTGTCAATATGAGGGTGCTAATTGTCATTGTAAAATACGTTTTTGACTTATTTTTCCCAATGTCTGCCTGAAGACGAGCATAAATCTTTTTATCCCTCTAAATTTGTATTCATGTCAGTTTTATTCACTGTGATTTTGCCTCACTTTGTCTTGCTTTAGATTGCACATCATGCCTACCAGTGGAGGAAGAGTCGATTTTGAAATTTTTTTACGTGTCAGATTTCCCTCTATCCAATTTTATCAAAAAAGCTGTCACCAACTTCTGAAACCAGCAAACCTTTTTTCCTTCTAATTACATTTTTACCATATGTTCATCCAGATGGCATATGCCAAACATTTTCTAGGGTGCTATAAAATGACCTGACTTTAGAGGTTTTAACTGCTGAAGAAGCTAATGAAAAAAATAGAATTGACACTGGGGCAGAAAAATAGTCCTAGAAAGAATGGAGGGGGGAGGTTCGGGGGAGAGAGGAAGTGATACATCCTCCCAGCTGTATTTTGTGCTTATGATACTGAACTCTCAGTATACTTACCTGCATGAAAACAGTGAAAATGCAGGGAAGGTTTTATTGAAGTGTTAAAAGTTGAATCCTCTTTGAACAGCTGAAAATAAAACTTTTGTCTGTTGAATATGTCCAAAAAAGTATTCTGAAGCTGTAAGCAGCTCTCCAGTTTGCTGCAAAATGGAGCAAAAACAGTTTGTCAAGCCACCAGATTCTCTGTAGGAGCAGCAATTTTACTTAGAAATGTAATAACTATTTGGGCACTTCTTCCCTGAAATGTCATTTCCAAGTAGAAGAAAGATACAGTTGATGCATGCTTTTGACACTTGTGTCCTAGTTCTTAATAATTCTTGCGGGATTTCTTGGAGAAAATAAATTAACTTGAGGTATACTGAGAGGTGCCAGAAAGGGAAGGGAAGGAATTACTTTTCATATTTAGCTACTAGCTAAGATAAATAAATGAAGATAAGTTTTTCATGTTCTGCAGAGTTTGTGTATTTGTTCTCACCTATAACAGTTTCCTGTCGTTGTTTTGATAGTTCTTCCAGATTATCAAGGAGAAAACTATAAAAGTCCCTTATGTTATTATCAGTTTCTGTAATACTGTCTCAAGTCTCAAGTCATTTTACTTAATGCTAATTCCTGAAGACAGGTGATGGAGCAGGAATCAAATTTACTTTCTTTAGTTGCTGCAGTAGCTTTTATGACTCCCAGTTGCAAAGGGAATTTTGAGCACACAACCTGAGGCTCTGAATAGAGTATGAACAAAGATGTAGTTTCGGGGCGGATGGGCAGAGGCTCATGGTCTCAGGGATTCAGCTGGACAATTATGCATGAAGTGTTGTTTGACATCCTTAACTTGCATAGGTCTTTTTGAAAATCTCAGTTGCAATCAACAAAGCAGATCCTCCACCTCCTCTGAATTAATGAGACAGGATTTTGAGAGTGCTCAGTGATTTGAAGTGGTTTTATTATTTCTGAACTAAACCTGTAATAAAAAGTCCCTATCTCCATCCTCTTCGGCCTCTTCCACTCATCAACCCATGAGTGGGTTGACATTTCCACAGACTATTTTCCATCATTGACCAGGATTGCACCTGCTGTGTCTCAAGTCAAAACAGAGTTTATTTTGTGTTTAAATCAATCTGTAGAGCAGAGGCATTGTTAACTATTTAAAAGCTAAGGAATAAAACCCTCAAAATTGAGAATTGGTATTAACCTTTGAAGTAATAGAAACAAGCTATAGTATGGAAATACATAATGAAACACTGAAGTGCAGCCAGTCTTCACACCTGTCATGATACAATGCAGGACCCATTATGTAGTTTTTGTGTGTGTGCAGCTGTGTTAAACTAACTTTGAGGTATCAACTTTTCTGCTTTTTTTTTTTATTTTTTTGATGTCTTTGCAGAATGCAGCTGAAGTTGCTGGGTGCCTTTGTTAAGTATTTCCAAAATAGCATTTACTGTAACCGGAGTCACTGGATTCATGCAGTAGGTTTCACTTTCTTAGAAGAATTAGACCTCTAAGCGTTTTCCTGTGGAAATGCAAACTCCTGCATAGCAAATTTCAGCCTGCTGAGGACAGGCTTTTCTTATTTGCCATAAACGAAACTGTCAGAATTAACCCACTAATTCCTAAGTGCCAGGGAATGACATGTCAAAATCCAAAGGCTGAAAAAGCATTGTACTGAGATACTTTTCTTTCAGCTACTAATAGGCATCATTAAATCAAACTCTCCTTTTAATTAGTCTTTATTTAGATGTTACATGAGTTATTGAATGAGGAAAACGCAAAGAAGGTTTCCTTAGAAAGCACTACCAAGTTAATCATTTTGAATCTAATGATGTGAATTTTCAAAGTGCCAGCCTTAAATCATACCTCTGACTTCCCTGAGCATGAATTCAGGTATTCAGTTGCTATATTAGGCTCCCCATAATGTCCTGGGTAGCTGAATTGTGCTTGCAGGTGCTGGCTGCCTTGTCACAGCTCAGCAATGTTCCCCAAGGTGTCTTTCTTTCCTAATTTTCTTCCTCCTTCACTTGCCATAGGCCCCTTAGTGGATGACATGAATTTTATGCCACCCTGCAGTGCATCCATTCTGCTCTGTTTGTCGGTGCGCGTACACTCACATGCCTACTTTCGTTTCCCCTGTTACTTTCTCTTTTGAGTATAGTTGCCACAGAGAGCTTTCGAGAATCAGTACTTGGAATTACACTTCTGCTATGAATTTCTGTAGCTGGTAGTTTATCTCTTAGAAGAAGCTGGTGTATAAAATCTCTGTTCAAGAAATTCTCTATGAATTACTCTCTTTAATAATGGCAGCTGTCGCCCACTGCTCACAATAAGAGTACATCAGAGAAGACAGCATTTTGTAAAGCAGGGACTCATGTCAGTCATTGAAAATGGTGAGACACGAGAATCTGTCTGTGAAAAGGCAATCTAAGGGCATCTTGCATTTGTGTATATGGAAAGAACAGTTGATGCTTAAAATCAGCCTTTTTCCTTTTCTTCCATTTTTCCTTCAGAAAAGTAAATCTTTAGTACCATATGACTTTTTTTTAGATGATACTGTGCTTAGTATGATCTAAGCATAGTGCCATCTAAACACATTTTTATTGTGTTTGAAGGAAATGGGAAATTTACAGTGTTGCAGTTATTCTTTTAAGAATGTTTCACTGTTAAAGTGATGGTCTGTGTAAGGTTTTCAGTCCAAGTTTATTAGATTCTGCTTTAGAACTCTTAGCATAGCTATTCTTTAGGAATCAATAGTTCTGTAGCTGAGATGGAGATCAAATACCCCCAATTAATGCAAAATTCAAATTTGTCTTGAACTATGCTACTACAACAGGCATCTCAATAATGAACTATCCACAGGAGGAAACAGGTTTGTCAATGTACCATCACACAAAGCTTTGAGTATTCATGTAATCTCTTCTGGGATCATATTCATATATCTTGCAGCTCTCTTGAAATAAACTTCCAACGTACTGAATGATAGAAGAATATCTGATGTAGCAAGCTGTGGAAGCGTGAGATGCAGAGTCTTTTTAGTTGATGTATTTGAGGGTGGATAACCTTGAAAATCAATAAAACCTGCTGTGCCTCTCAGAATCATGATGGACGGTTCCTCGCTGATCCTCTTGCTTAGGCTTTGAATAACTGATGCTGTGCTGATGCTCAGTACGAGCCGATGCAATGGCTGGAGTGAGGCATCCAGTAGCAGAGCTGCTCTTTTGGGCAAATCTCTGAGTCTTCTCTTGGATTTTATTATTGGAAGTACAGCCTGTTAGTGAGGTTTTTCAGGGGTTGTTTTGTTGTTTTCTTTTCCTGCATGATTTAGTTTTCAAACCAGACTACACAAAGTGCTTGAAGAGAGCAGGAAAATAGTGTTCAAAGGCGAAAGCTGTATTTTCAAGTTGCTTGTAAATATCGGATTTCCTCTTTGGAGACAGTGTCAGCTTGTAGTGCCCCAGTTACAAAAATGGAAACACCTATTAGGAAGAAATGATTGAACAGAATATTTTAACTTTGTGGAAATTTCAGTAAGGCTGTCACCTAAAAGAGGTGACAACTGTGGATTTTCATATTATCTACCAAAGCGAAATTCATGTGTTGAAATAGATACACAGTTTTTTGAATACCAGTGGCACCTCAGAAAGTAGCCCATTTGAAAGACAAATCATGAATAGGAATTGATGGGGAAGAGGGTGTCTGGGAGGTCTTGAAGATAGATTTCATAAAGAGTCTGCATAGAACTCTCTAGATTTTCTAAAAGTTCTTTTGAATAAATCTAATAGAAAGTTACCAAATTAACTGACAAGAACTGGAGGAACAGGAGGAGGAGGAAAATGAAGTATCAGATGTGAAGTTTTACCTAGTAAAAGAAAATAAATTTTCTTTGCTGTCTTCACCTAATACAGATGCTAGGAGCACAGAAAATATCTTAATATCTTAATTTTTCCATATTTTTGTAAGGAAGTAGCTTCCGCTATCTCTGATCATATGCATAAAAAGGCAGCATGTTACTCGTAGGCAGACAGAGTCTAGCAGTAGGGATAGTTTCTTTGAAGAAAAGCTCAAGAAAAATCCCGTCACAGGAATAAGCTCCCACTGAGAGTTTGCTGAGATTTTACTGCTTTTCTGTGTATCAGTAATAGAAGCAAATCATGGAGAGAATGGAAACTGATGTCATGCCCAAGGCATATGTGTTGAGGAAAGACCAGAGAAGTTTTTGCATGTCATTGATGCTGAAAAGAGATCTCCGAATGGTGCCTTTTTTCTTATGGACAGCCTGTCTTGAGCTCTTCAGGGGACTGTATTTAAAGGTGGAAGAGGAACAGGGTGTGAGAGCAGTAATTCTAGTCTCATGGGATGTCCCTTAACTCTTGTTACATGTAAGATTATAAAGCACCTTCCTGCTCAAAGCCCCATCCAACCTGGCCTTGAACACTGTCAGGGATGGGGCAGCCACAGCCCCTCTGGGCAACCTGATATGAGTTCAGTTAATGGCATTTGGAATGGTATGACACTGGAGTGGTCTGTTTTTCTGTATAATCAGTATTGGGAAACGGTAGCTGTGATTCAGTGAGGAGTTCCAGTCATCAGGTGGGAAACACAAAGAATGTTCCAGTCCAGTCAGCATGCAGCATCAGTCACATTTCTATGTTTATTAATGTTAATTTAAAAGTCTCTGTGTTTTTAAACCATGACCTCTTTCATGGATATGTGATGCTGAATAGTTTTCATCCTTTTTTATTTTCTGCTTGAAAAATCAAGATCTTTCCCTTCAGCCATGAGAAATTTTACTTCTAGGTACAATAAGCATCATCATAGCACTGTAGCTGAAAGTATTTTAGTAATTGCTGGTGAATATATTTTCTTAATTTTTTTTTTCTCCCCTGGAACAGTTTGCAGTGACTTCAAAGAATTTACACAAGTAGTAAATACAGAGCTGTTACCCGTGCCTTTGGTAGTCTGTTTGAGATAACTCAGCTCAGTCTTACATCTTAGAAAACCAAGTGTAAACGTGTGTCCTCTCTTCTTACAAAAGGCTGGCAGACTCTAATTGTTATGTTTTACATTATGAGTAGATCACTTTATTATTTTTCCCTTCCAAAAAATGAAGGATGAAAACTCCAGGTGCATATGACAAAGGCTTTATTGTTGGCTTATTTTTCTTTCATATATGGGTTATGATTAAATATATGCTGTCAAAGAGAGACTTCTTTGTAGGCTGGTACTATTGATCAGTATTTGAGACCTGCCAGGAGCATTATTACTTCACGTATAAAAAAATCTAATAGAGAATTACTAAGTTGATGTTTTAGTTCCTATAGTGAGAACATTTCAGGTATTCATCTCATATCTTTGCAGAAATTGCTTGGCTCAAGTAGATACCACAAAATCATGTTTTAATGATTTTTTTCCTTTTTCCATCTTTTTTTTTTTTTTTCACAGTCACATGACACAATCAGCCACATTTGAAGACCCTCGAATAGAGAGCTGCCAAATAACCCCTCCAGCCCCTCGGAAAGTGGAAATGAGGAGGGATCCTGTGCTAGGATTTGGGTTTGTGGCTGGTAGTGAAAAGCCAGTTGTTGTACGCTCAGTAACACCAGGTATGTTTTCCCCACCTGACCACAGAAGCAAACTCAGACTTAATCTACTGAGATGAAATATAGTTGCAAATTTGAGTACTGTTAAAATATTCAGGCAGACAAAGTAGTTACAAATACTAGGTAGTTTTTTGAGTCTTGTATTACCCAGTAGTTTCCCTCCTTGCACTCGTTTTTGAGCATTATGTAAATATGTTAACAAAAAGCCAGTTTTAGGTTATTACTCTGAGCCATTGCTGTTGCTTGCCTGAAAGGAGTTGACCCACTTCATTCAAGGAAAGAAAGTCTTCCCCCTGCTACATTTATATTGGTTTGATGTCATCTTCATTGCCATTGAATCAGTGTTTTCAAGAGGTATGTTGAGTTGCAAGATTAAATCTTACATATTTTGCATTCTTTTTATCATCAGCTTCACAAGGAGAACTAAGTTTCCAACTGTAATACTTGGTTCTAATTGCAGTATTCTTTTATGAAAAAAAGGATGCTATTGCTGACTTTTGTATTTGGTTTTATTTTATCTTATTTTATTTTATTTTATTTTATTTTATTTTATTTTATTTTATTTTATTTTATTTTATTTTATTTTATTTTATGGATACTTCTGTATAACTATGAGGCAAAAAGCCAGGTCAAAATAGATCCCTAACTGCCTTACATGGAGTGAAAATTATTGAGGTTTGTGGTATTTTTGAACTTGTGGGGGACCATACCTGGGACTAATCAGTCTCCTGACTAGCGGCCTACTGCTCTCTATGGTTAAAAGTTCAGTTCTTACGTAAAATTGCCTTGGAGCCCTGGACAGGGATTTGACTTTGCTCTTGTTCGATATGTCCTCCAGAGCAGCTACAGAGAGCAGAGGAGAGGCAAAATTGACTTTGTGAAGTTCTGATGTCATTTGCCCATGTGTGCATTGATTATATTTTCATTGCTTTCAGATGAACCAAGCAATGTAACTAATATTTGAATTACAACCAGACAGTTATTTTCTCCCAAGTTAGCATTATTCATGTAGTTCAATGTTAAAGTTCAGTTTGGGAAAGGTGTATATTGTGTCCTGTTCCAAGTGAATAGGAGGAAAATGGGCTCAGGACAGCATTCTCCTACATGGATTTTTATTCATTAATGCTGAATATATATAAGTGAAGGTTTCAAACCAAACAGAGGAAAGGAACAGCATCAGCTCAGTTATGAAATGAATTGGTTTTGATATGGAAACACTTTCTTTTAGGACTTCATTTTCATATTGGTAATATTACTGGGGTTTTAGTGTATCATCATTGTGGAGTTTAGAGAGGATGCATCTTTTCACTAGTAGTTGCAATGTCACACCCTCTTCTGGGCATGTAATCATGCTGAAAAGTAAAGTATTATGTGCATTTAATAAAGCATAAACTCAATATGCATTTCAGCAATGTCAGAATCCAAAGCGCATAGACATGTACACGTCTGTCTACTCAGACTAATGCTAAATATCTGTGTCTAACTGAAAGTGGCAATGCTTTTGGATGTGTTCACCAAGTGGTAGGAATCCAGAGGAAGAGACTCAGAGGCTAGAGGTATAGAAACTTACTGTCTTCAGATTAAAGAAAGCAGGTTTGTTTTGCCCAGAGCAGAGAAGTCAAAGGAGAGACTACAAATGACTTTCAAATATGTAAGTGATGTTTCATAGGAAAGTGGTGTAAGATATTCTCCAGTGTTACTTTGCCTGGGACATGAAACTATGTTGCAGCAGGGAAGATCTGATGTAGACACCAGAGAAAAATACTTCCTGGTCTTAGCAGCAGTTAAACAGAATCATTTCTTTATGGGAAAAGGAGTCATCCTTAGGGTGGTCTTACTCCTGTATCAGACAAATGTTGAGAAAGGTGTGACTGATCACACTTGAAAGGGTGAATTAGGCCGCCTGTTATGGGTCCTTTTGGCCATTCAGAAAGTAAAGCCGTTATTTTTAGGTGGCTAGATGCGGGTTTGCAACTTAAATTGAGGAACTTCAATAAAAATGCTCACTAGCTTTGAAGATTGTCCTGGTGAAGAGGTACTGGTAATGCCAGAAATAGTGTTAGTATTAAACATGCCATTATTTGAAGAAAAAAAGATTCATAGTATGTGAACAACAGAGTGCATTTACAATGGTCTGCTAACCTGTGCTTTTTTTTTTCATTTGTCTCCAGGCGGCCCCTCTGAAGGAAAGCTTATACCAGGGGATCAGATCATAATGATTAATGATGAGCCAGTCAGCGCTGCTCCAAGGGAGAGAGTCATTGACCTTGTCAGGTAGTTGATGTCCTGTCACTTAAACCATGAACCCAGTGCCTTATTGTCTGTGCAGTCATTTGATGATACACCAAGTCTTGCCTTCTCATGGCTGAGGAAAGAGAAAATGATGTTTAGTCATAATAAAGAATGGTGAACTATTTTAGTATTTAAAGGAAGTGTCCTTTTATATGTCCTCTGGGTAGCTGAAAAAATATGATAAGATACTGGAACAGTTCCAAAATACTTGGGTATCAAAAGAGGAATAGTATTCTCCTGGTATTTATTTTTTGTATGGATTGTTGAAAAGATAATTCCTGTAGCAAGGCAGCTCAAGTCACTATTGCTCTATTGCCTTTTTTACATGAAGAAAGTTGAGGCAGGTCTGTCATATGTAAAAAGGAAAGAAAATGTGGTGGGGTGGTTTTTCAAGAGCAGATGAGTGCATGTAAATGAGAATACGTAGGGAAGCTCAATGAGCTTGGAGTGGATTTCAGGTAGATTAGTTTGTGTGAAAAGAGTAGGTAGGGATGTGTAGACAGGAGGCAGAAAACAAGACAGAAAACTGACTATGGAGAGTAAAGGTGAAATGTCAATATTTGTAATGGGATATAGAAGGAAAGAAAGAACAGGGACTGAAAATGTTCAGGATGTAGAAAAAGATGTGGTGTGGTTCATATAATAAGCTTTGCATTTGGAGTAAAAAGAAGTTACTGCATTGACTAGAAAAATGATTAGTAATAAAAAAATTAAATGTAAAAATCTGTTTTAAAATCTGTTAAAAATTTGTTTTAAATTCCAACAGCCTGGTTGCTGCACACCAGTTTTATTTCTGTATTTTCCTTCTCGTTGGTGTAATCTCTGAATTGGCGGGTCTCATTGACTCCTGGGATATACTCAGGTTTTAACTGTGCAGGCACCTCTCCTCAGAACTGGTAGTTGTCACTGTTGTCAGTGTTACACATGTAATTATGGAAAGTCACACTTGCTTCAAGAAATTTGGGCAGGAGGTGCCATGACAGTTGTACTCCTCTTGCAGATCACAATTTGAGCAGATGTGTGCTCATTTGCTGGGGATTAAGGAAATTTAAGCAAAATTCAAAAGGAGAAACAGAAATGGTATAAAGATGCCAGCAACACTGATGCCTTTATCTGGGTTAGGCAGGTTTGGAGAAAACAAAATGCATTTTCAGATTTAAAGAAAAAAAAAAAAAAAGAAAATAGCGTTAACCTGTAAGTCTACTAAGGGAAACACAGACTATTAAGAGGGGACTTTAGCACTTCATTTTCTGACAATGAATAAATGAACTGCATGAACTGCCCTGTTCCTAATAAGTTTCTGTCCTACGATCTGTATTGGCCATCAGCACAAGCTTCACAAATGGGCCTTAAATTCATTTTTGATGTCTTTGATTCTTCATGAAGTGATCATATTTCAGTTGTCTGTGGGTTTTTTTGTTTGTTTGGTTTTATATTTAAGTTATTAGAATTAGGATCTCTTTCTCATTTCTTTACTGCCAGCAATATGTAGTAATAACAACAAGGTAAATAGACTGATTAGGCCTGAAACTAACTGAATTTATTGTGTGGCTGATTCTCTGTCAGACTTCAAATGAGAAAATGAGTAAGAATGTCACACTTCCCAATTATGTTGACTCTGTAGGTAGTGTCTTAAATTAAGTGTTGTTGCATTCCAGGGGAAGATTTTGGTGACACTTTTCTTACACTATAATTCTATCTCTGCTTTCAAAATCTATCTGCCATTGGGATTTTGACAGTCGTTCTTTGATGATAGGACCTAGAGTGAAACGTATTGGGATTGTATATTACTGCATTTGAAATGAAGAGCTTTCTCTTCATGCCAGTGGGGACATCTGGAATGATTAGACACTGTCACTGTACAATCCTGACACCATAGCAGAGGAAGTTCTTTACACCGATGAAATAATTAATCTCTTCTATATAATAGAATGTTTTCATATGCATACATCTGCAACTTTGAAAATGCTTGCTTTCAGTTTTCAGTGTGCATGGAAGCTATTTTGAAATCTTGTTTTCCAGCTGGGAGCAGTGTATCTGTAGTCAGGAATGAATGTTTAGATGCAGGAGTTAGACGATAGGCATAATGACAAAATGATAGAATTGAGCTGGGATTTCTGGAGGTCATTCAGTCTAACCTCTTGCTCAAAGCAAGCCAGTGTCAAATTAGATGAGGCTGCTCAGCACTTGTCAAATCAAGTTTTCAGTATCTCCAAAGATGGAGATTTCACAACAACACTGGGCAGATGTTTCAGTTCTCATCTTTCAAAGATGAGGGAGGACAGCTTTTACAAGACATGAACCAACTCCCGTGGCTGCCATAGATGCATACCGTCTGGGCCCATGGACATAAGCCTCTTGCCTAAGCAATCACTAATTCAGTCTTTGCCTACTACTGGGACTACTTTGTTCCCTGGTTCTGCCACTAAACTCAGCAACCGGAGTGGCAGATCTTGCCACTAAAGACCAAAGCCAAGAAGGCAGCACACTGGGGTACAGAGGCCCTTCATTAGGTTGCCCACCCCTTTTAACAGTGAGTTTGTATTTCCCTTGGCTTTCACTGCTGATAGAGTTGTAGAGGCCCTTCTTGTTACCCTTCACATCCTGTACCAGTTTCAGTGCCAGGTGAACTTTGCAAACCCCATCACTGCCTGGCCATGTAGGGATTCTCTTTTTTTCCTGGGTAAACTCTCTCTGTTTCCATGTCTGGTTGGCTTCTGTTTTGCACTGGGTCTTGGTGGGATTTTCCCTACGGAGTCATGCTGCTGTTTGCTGTGCCTGACTGCTTCATTGAGGATTGGAATAGGCTGTTCTGGCACTTGGAAGAGGCTCTCCATGAAGATCACTCAACTGCTGGGCTCTGGCCTTCCAGAGCAGTATCCCACAGGAACCTGGCTGCCAGTGCCCTGGACAAGATGAAGTCTGCTCTTTAGCTTGGACTCCTCTTCCTCCTGTCCCTCAGGATCTTACACTGTACCATCTTGTGGTCACTGCAGCACATTAATGAAAATTGATATTCCGAAACTACATTCTTTTCCTGTGACTGCATGGTCTCATACTGATTAGGAATTACAAGGTACATTTTATATTAGTGATGTGAAATTCAATAACTATTTTTATGCATCTTTCCCTCAAAGCTTTTTCTAAAGTTAAGAAATATTTGTCTGTAACTGCAGAGTGTGGAAAAAATTAATCCTCTTTCAAAATAAAGACATAAAGATCACAGTATGCTGAACAGAAAAACTGCATGAGGAAAAAAAAATCAGATTTCATAACCAGATGAGCATCATCCTTTAACAAGCTTAGCAAGACTCAAGACTTCCAAGCAAAAGTATACACAAACGTTAGATGTTAGGTCAACCTTGAATGTTAAACAGCATTTTCAGTGTAATGAAATATTTGATTGTTTTCCAAGAAAATATTGTCAGGACATTTATTTATGAAAAGAGTTATGCTATTGAAGGAAAAAAACATGGAAAAGAGAATTTCTGCAATAGTCTATATTAAATCCCCAAAATAAAAAAAAAGATTCAGAATGTCCAGCAAGAAGAGTATCTGAAATATGTCAATTAAATCTTTTTTCATTAGGAAAAAGCATATGCCTAAGCAATAAATCTGTTTTATTTCTAAATTTTCCACAAATTAAGTTGATGCAATTTATTTCAGGTCACTTTTTTTTTCTTCAGCCCTTTTACTGTCAACTCCAAACTCATTATGTACCTTCTATTCCTGTAGGATTAGAAATAAATAGACCAGTATTTTAAGAGAGTCCCTTTTGTGTAACAGTTTTACTAGAGGAAAAAGCAAGAGGATAAAAAGAGCACATAATACAGAAATTTTCACATTGTCTCTGTTGCATTTTAATATTTTAATTATGTGTGTGCTTTCTAAATATTCATTACTGAAAATAAGCTTCTTTAAGTAGAAAACTGTATTAAAGCCACCTCTACTGACTCCAGGGGGTAATGAGCAGGAACCTGGTGAAAACTTCTGGTTTGTTTTTGAGAATTGAGGGATACTGTTGCATCCTAGGAGGTCTCAGGTCTGGAGGTTATTGGGGATATTCATTATAAATATCCCCTGCAGGCCATTCTCATTCACCTAATTCTTTTGCCTTCGCTTTATTGGCAACATTTAATTAGTGTTCAAGTTGTCCTTTGAAGGCCAAGGTTGCAGAAATATGAATATGGTATGGTTTGCAGACAAAATACACAAGGACTCATTATTTCCAGGTAACGTTCAATGGCTTTTACACCATATTATATTCTTCTGAGCTATTTTCAAGCAGAAACCCAGAAGTCATGTTTATGGTTTCCCATACAAAGAGAGGTCACCAGTCTAGATGTGTTCCATTCAAGACATAAGGTTATTGAAGTTTGAAAAAGAGGAAGAAACAAGCCCAGTTTTCTAAATGTATGGTTACAGTCTGGGCAAAGAACAAATGGACAGAATGCTAAAGAAGGAAGAAGTATTTGAAGTGCAGTCAGTTCAAAATTATAGCAGGAGCTACTTATGTTAGTTTTATTTTATTGCTGATACAGATTCTATAACTTGAAGCTTTTCACATATACTTAACAATAAGTACTTTGAGATAACATTGAAGTCATTGCACAGTATAGCAATTTTTTGCATATTTAAGGTGAGCAACAATGCCAAACTAATATATTAGAGGGTGTATTAATGTACTGTAACAATTAATTGGTTGTTTAGAGGTGCATTTCATGATCATCAGTTAATGATCAATTTGTATCTTTTTAAGAATCAGTTTAATGAACCAAACCATATTTTAAAACGATGAAATATATCTAATAAATAATTTGCATTATAGCATATTTCTAGATAATTCCTACAGCATGAATGGCTTACTTGATTATCTTAGATTGTACTGAGTATGCATTAGTCTACAAGCATCCCAACATAAATGAAATGTCTTTTTATTTAGTAAGGTAATTGAGTGAAATTGCCACTTATGTGGTAAGATGTGCTGCTTGCCACATAATGCAGACTCTGAGCAGGGGAAAGTAGTGGTATTTTTTTCATACTTCAGGTAAAAGGTTATGCAGGCAGCCTGTGAAGAGGAGGGTGATCCATCCAAGATACTTGTTTTGGAATAAACTAGTCTGTTGCAGAAAGCTTATTTATGCATTAACAAAAGGAGGAGCACGTAAAGCTCTCTTAGAATAGAAAGCTGACTTCTAGGTTGCTAAATTAAGCTAGATTAGTTCATTCCTTGAAACTGTAACAGCAGTAAATTAGTATTTGATGTTCTGTGGAATTCCACGAAAAGACTTTAACTGCAAAGCGAGAAATGAAAAAGGTGAAATTCATTAAGGGCTTTTCTTTGTTGTTGGCTCAGCTCTATCTTCTATTTAAGAAAAATGACTCAAAAACCTTTCTGAAATAACTCTTGCTTTGGCAAGTTAGTGTCACAGCAAGTTTTCATCAAGAGGATCTGGAGGATTCTTTCAATTCTGCAGTAGAATTTCTGTTTAAATTTTGTATTACCATAAGATTGGAGAGAAGGAACTCTCCAAGATTTCAGGCTGCATGTTGCATTTTAAGTACTAACATGCATTTAATCAATACTGACCCTTCTCTCCGTCATCTTATAGTGGATGAGGATTCTATCACTGCCATTTGACTCCATGTGTTTCAGGGACCAGGTTGCCTTCTCTGCATCATCATAGCAAAATAACAAGTGCAAAAGGGAGCTCAGTAGCAGTGCCTATCATCTTCTCACAGTAGCTTAAGATATCATTTTTTAAGTGTAATTTCTGTCTCTGGTCTTAGACTGTTCATACATTGGATCAAGCAGTTTTGGTGGACCTAAAGATAGTCTTTCTTCACCAACATCATAGAGAAAAAAATCAAGCATACTAAGCTATTAGTTATGATACTGCTTGGCAACCAAGAATCTTGAAATGTGCTTTTCCTGAAAAAGCAGTTATGCAGACCTTTTAATCTGAAGATACTCCATTATACTCCCAGTTCAGTATATAAATCCAGAGGTTATAGTCATCTTGTTTCAAACCTCGATCTATGTTTGGGGTTTTAGATATGTAATACTGAATAGAGGGACAAAATGTTGAACCAAATTATCTGTAGGAGTTTTAGAAGTGACATTAATGGAGATAAGCTTTCTGTCATGGCATTTTATTAGCTACTTCTAATCAGCTGCCCCAAGCACAGAGTTGAGAATCAGGGTATGAGAGCTTCCTGTCTGACTTGAGGGATGCTGTTAGTTGTATATCTTCTGCCTTTTGAGATGTTTCTGCAATATAATACAGAGATAACTTAAGTACCTTAAATCAGCTGCTGCAAACTGAGAGCACAGATTTAAATATTGACTTCTTTGCCTTTGTTTCTTGGCTGCTGTGTTGAGCTGCTTCTGGTACTCGAGCTAATATATTGAGAGCTAATTTTAACTATTAATCTGTAATATGTTTTCACAAAAGCTTGCCCACCTCTTTGAAGACTTTTAAGAGTTAAGCAGAGTTGAAAGCTGTATAAAGGCATTATTTGTTGTTGCAAAATGAATACCAACTATGGAAATTATTCAGTTTTGAATCTGTTATATCTGTGAAAGCATGCAGTCTCATATCCTCACTCTGTTCTTAGAAGAAAGTTGGCTGATATGGTTTAGACAGGTTTGAGCTCAATAATTCAAATATTTGGAATGCTAAGAACTTAATTGGTAAGTTTCTTTTCACGTTCATCATGGTGCGTGCCCCTAGATTTAACAAGTCTAGGGGCTTTTTGAAATTCCAAAGCTTACTGTGTCATCTGGTTGAAATGTTGCATCATCGTCTTACTCTCTTACCCTCTAGAAAAAGGAGGCAGCTGTGATGAATTTCAGGTCAATGCTTCTGTGACAAGTTGCTTTATGATAACTGAATGCAAGAGTATGGACAGGCATGTGCAACAGCTGTGCCCAAAACACAAGCAACTCTACCTTCAGTAGGTATAGTTCTTCAGATGTGAACTAGCAAAGATTGCTCTCATTAGCTTGTTCTGACAAGCAGACTTGCTGCTTCTCATACAACTAAACAAAAGCATTGACTTGTCTGCATGGAGGCTTTATTTTGAAGCCAGATGCACTGATGTGAATATTTCAAAATATTGTGTCTGTGTAAAGTCATACAAATAAACACCCAGCTTTGAGTTTATTATGAATTAACCCTTCCAGGTGATGTATTTCTTCTATATTGCACGATCAGCAACAGACGTTTATCCTTTGTGTGGTTGCTGAAAGTCCCATGGATCAAAGGATAACTTCCGGTTGGAATATGTAGCAGGAGGTATTTAAAAATCTCATGTTTTGTTTTTGGGGTGGGGAGCATTAGAGAAGAGGTGTCAAACTTCAGAAAACTCATGGTTTCTCTCTCCTGACAGCATTATCTGTCTCTTCGGGATGACATTTCCAAATCATAAAAGATATGTTGGACAAGCCAGCCCTCCACATTGTGCTGTTGGTACTTGAATGTCCTGTGGCTTGTGTGGATGCCTTGAGGACGTTATTACAGGACAGCTACAGTTATACAAGAAAGACATTGTGATATGGAACAGATTGATCAGCAGAAAGCAGAAAACAGGGAGGAAGGCAAGAGAGAGACAGGTTGAGGAGCTTGCTAGGAAAGCGCCAGTCTGTGCAGAATAGTTTCTGGGCTTGGAGAAGCAGTATGAGCTGACAGGAGGGGACTGTGCTGTGCATTTGGGGCTGCCAGTAAGGAAAGACTGTGAAGAATGACAGGGATTCCTTCACCACTGTGTGCACAGAACTCACAAAGCAGCTCTGTCCTTCCAGAAGTGTGTGGTTGCCCTCACTGGGAAATTTACAACTTCCTCATCCTGACAGTCAGTTGCTGACTGATTCAGCACGTACACATCATCTCATGGAGCTACTGTAATGGAGAACATACCCATTTTTGCAATGTGGTAGTTGCATGGTGTAAGGTCTGTGATACTTTGTGAAGATTTGTGTTATAAACAGAATGGACAGTGGTAACATCAGCATTCCCTTTTATCTTGAGGCAGTGATGGACATTTGGATCACAGAAATTAACTGGTTTTTATCTGCTGCTTAAATAGCTTCAGGATGACAGAGAAATACTTCTTTAAAAGACTAAAAGGCAGATGGCAGTATCAAGAAAATGGCTCGTAGTCACTATGAATTATAACTAAATGCTGTATTTTGATAGAAAGACAGCAAAGCTGATGTCAAGAGCTGAAAGGCAAGCATGATGTTTTTATGGTTTTGTAAGTTTACCCTTGGAGGATTACATCTGCTACAGGCACCTTGTATCAAGGAAAGGCAGAAAGTTTTTAATCTGTTTTTAAGGAATAATGTTTTGAGGGTGGCAGTTTTATATGCACCAGTGCTCATAGGAAATGTAAAAGCTAACTTAAACTGTAGAGAGAGAAGGGTGAAAAGCCTGTGTCCAATTTGCAATGTCTTATATAGTTTCATGAATTTGAAATACCTTTAGTTTTAAGCTGCTTGTTCTGCAGAAGCTCCTGGCAGTGTCTGTATTTGAAGGGGTTTCTGCATTTAAAAAAATGTCAGATTGGAGAACATAAAGCTAGCGTGACTGTGTGTTGGCTGTAGGTTTTTTTGGTGTTTTTTGTTGTGGTTTTTTTTTTTTTTTTGTAGCACAGTGAGAATGGAGGGTTTAAAAAATCAAAAATTAATAGCTTTTAAAAAATCTGGAACCATGTAATTGGAAAATATGAATAAATTGAGGTCTTCAGTCCTTCTCACTGGACTTCTTCGATACTGAGTACAGCTATGTCCTGGGTTCAGCAGCAGCAGTCATTTTTCTCCTTCTTAGTAGCTGGTGCAGTGCTGTGTTTTTGACTTTCAGCCTAGGAACAGCACTGATAACACCGATGGTTTTAGTTGTTGCTAAGTAATGTTTACTCTGACCAAGGACTTTGTGAGTTTTATGCTCTGCCAGGGAGGAGGGGAAGTCAGGAGGAAGCAGAGACAGGACACCTGACCCAAACTAGCCAAAGAGGTATTCCATACCACAGCACATCATGCCCAGTATATAAACTGAGGGCAGTTACCTGGCAGGGCTAGATACTGCTCAGGTCGGGCTGGGTATCGGTCAGCAGGCGGTGAGCGGTTGTATTCTCTTCCCTTGTTATTTCCCTTGTCATTATTATTATTGGTGGTAGCAGCAGTGGTTTATGTTATACCTTAGTTACTGGGCTGCTCTTATCTCAACACATGGGAGTTACATTCTTTTGATTCTCCTCCCCGTCTCTCTGGGAGCAGGGAGAGGAAAGGTGGGGCGGGGGGGAGAGCAGCTGCGTGGTTCTGGGTTGCTGGCTGGACTTAAACCATGACAAGCTGGCATGTCAAGTGGTGGTATAGTCCTGTCCTTGTAGTTAAGGGAGCACTTTTTTTCTATATCAATATGAAAGCAGCACTCGCTGGGGTGAGAAGGAGATAATGAGAGTGACTGGGTAAAACCATACTCAGAGCAAAGTGCCATGTAGAGGTCTTGGTACCTTATGATCCACTGTTATAGTGGTATAATTTTATTGAATTTTATAATAGAAAGCCGACTCAGGAGTTCCTGAAGATGGGAAGACCTTTCTCTGGCTCTTTGGTATGTTGATACAGTGTCTTTCTGACTTCCTGATTCTCAGTTAGGTTTCAGTATCATAGTCCCATTTACTTCCAAGACTATCTCTATACTTCTGTACTTCATTGCTCTGACAGCAGTGTTGCCTGTCAGTCAGCCAAAGACATATGGGGGTGACAGTACGTGACACCACTAACTTGTAGTTTGTCTGTGGAGCTGGGAAATCACACAAATAGTACAAATGAGAAGTAGCTGGCTGAATACTCATCTGATAAAACTCTCTCATTCCAAACTTCTTTTTGATTCAGAGATATTTAAACTTAATTGTGTTGTAAGAAAATTGGATTTGGCTCTTGGTGCAGTTGACTTTAAATTTTCATGTCTCTCCGTGTTGGCAAGGCCTAATTCTTTTTTTTTTGAAGCTTTTTCAAAAATATTGAGAAATAAGATCAAAAGTCTTAAGACCGTCATTAGTCTTAAGTCCTTTCTCTTTCCTGCTTCCCTTCAATAAGAATAATTGTGTGACACATAGTCTCTCTTAGCAGTTGATAGTATAATGTAATTGGAATAGAAACGTTGGAGGGACTTCTGTGTTGGTTGATGGTCTAGAAAACAAAATTAGATCATATTTTTAATTTAGCAATAGTACACCCAAGAAGGACTCCCAAAATTGCCGAGAGATTGAGTATCTATACCTAACTTGATCTGATATGCCCAATCAGAAGGTTAAAAGCGAAACAGAACAGTTTTACATATTCTGACTCATCAATCCCCAAAGTGAGATTCTTCAGTAAAATATTACCACTGATTGGGATGACTCTGAATTATAGGGGAAGGTCAAAGAACAAAACCAGTTTCTCATTAAACAAAGGATCTGAGACAAAAACTAGTAGAAAATAAGAGTGGCTAAAAAGAAATTCACCTTTAAAAAATACTGAATGCTTGAAAAGGCAGCTTAATGCAGTAGATTTTTGTGGGATTTATTAGTCAGCTCTTCCTGGTTTGATTTTTTTTTTATGCGACAGTTAATCATCTGTAGTTTATTACAAGTATCACATGAAAAATAGTGTAATTGAGCATTTTAGCTTCCACTTCAGCTTTTTATTAGGCTTTTCCCCAAAGATACCATTCTCAGTTTGCCTTTTTGCTTGACTTGAAACATTCAAGTCTTCACAGACCTCCTGGAAGTAGCAACAGCAATAAGGGAAAGATGGATCACGTGTATTTCACAGCAGGTGACTTCCAAAGTATGTTGGTCTTAGTCGTACTTTGCCTTCATCTGAGAAACGAAGAGAAACTGGTTCTGGGAAACCAAGAAGTAAAAAATATCAAAATAGAGACTGCAAACACCAAAACAGATTTTAAAGAGATAAGCCCGGATTGCCATCAACCTCCACTACCCTAAAGGCATATTTCTTTCACAGTGTGTGCTGAAATGTTAATTGTTCTGTTAGCTCTTACGCCTTTTCATGCAGACTAAAACTTAATGTATTTTACTTACTGCACAAAGCAAAATCCCTGCAGCCCACTGTCTATATTGTTAAACAAAGTAAAATTCAGCTTGGTTGGAGGCTTAGTTAAAACCAAATTTGTTCAGCTTATGAATCAAACAAGACTCCAGGAGAGGCAAAGGTCTTGTCATATCATAGAACTTACCAATTTTCTGATGATTACCTCAGCTTTTCAGCAGGTCTGTTACTCAGAAAGAAATACGCAAAAAGGCAGCTCTTCTTCTACAGAAGAAAATTGGTTGCTATAGCAGTTTAAAATCCTTGAGGTCATCTGTATTTCATAAAATCTGCAGGAGTCATGAGGTTTAATCATTGCACTGAAATCTTTGTTCCATACACTGTGTTTCGGCTCAATATTCTTTTCTATGCATCATTGCAATGTGCCTCAGAGTTAAAAGGAAAATATCATCTGCCTAAGAGTTGTCAAGAATAAAGCTCCAACTCTCAGTTTTGGAAGACAGCAAAAAATTAGAACTATTCATTAATTGAGTTTGCAGTTCAGTTTCTTTTTAATTCTTTATCTTGTGTCATTCTCCTTACTGCTCAATTTTACATGAAAATTATACTTTTGTGACCAGAAATAAGCCTTTGTTCTGCATTTTATCTGAAATTCTGTTTGTATTCAAAGCCTTTAATTAAATATTAGCACAAGTGCTTTAGTAAAGATAGCACTTTCTTCTCCTTTAAAAGTATTGAAACAATTTCTTAGTGTTCTACACCAATTATAGTCATGTTACAGTGTCCAGTAAGCTTGCTGAGTTAGTTAATAATTCATAAAAACTGCTGTGGGTTTAAGGAAGGAACTATACCACATATTGATATGTGGGAGTGAAAGCAAATTTAACACAGTCTTTTGCAACCATTTTTTTTTTGTTGGAGAAAGAGGTGGTTGTATTATTCATGCTCTGAGGTATATAGAATGAGGATACAATTTGCTAATGTAGGCCTTAGGGCTGTTTCTTTGCAGAAATAACATATCACATGCATGCAGTATGTCTTCTGCATTTGTATGTATGCATTTGCATGTGTTTGTATGTATATGCAAAAAGAAAGAGGAATGTGATTCATAAAGCTTTATCATCATGGATTGGGATGTGTGCATTACTTAGAAATGAAAACCTGAGGTTCTGCAGCTCATTTAAACCAAAACCTTATCATTACATTATATATGGTTTGTATAGTTGATCTGTTACAAGTAGAGATGTGTTAGTTTTAAAATATTACTTGAAATGGTTCCTGTATCCCTACCTGAAAGCGATAAATTAAAAGTGATAATTCTGATATGTCATTGTGATTCTCTCCAGTATTAGAAAGTCATGTTTCTTTTCTGTTTTACTAGGAAAATACATGTTAAAATAACAAATTATGTCAGTATAGGGTCTTTTCAATAACCCTTATTTTATGAGTATTGCTAGTTTTGTAGTTGGGGGAGGTTTAGAATACCAGTTTTCATATCATACACAGGTTAGCTATGGATATATGTATATGTGCTGCATACATTTTTCTAAAGATACCTACCTAATACAGTTAATGTAATCCCTCTTGGAATTGCCTCACTCAAAGGAGAGGCTGTGGGTGGCATAAAGCTTTTGCAAGTCAGGCAACAACAACTGGAGCTAAAGCTGTGAGATGCTGAAGAGTTCAAGAGGACAGAGCTGGAGGTTAGCATGATCCAAGGCAAAGCTGGCACTTCAGGCTGACAAACCAAGCTTTTTTGTAGTAATAGAATCATAGAATGATTTGGGTTGGGAATGTTACTTGAAGGTTATCTAGTCCAACCCCTCTGCAATGATCAGGGGCATCTTCAACTACCTCAGATTACTCAGAGCCCCATCCAACCTGACTTTGAGCGTTTCCAGGAACGAGGCATCTACCACCACTCTGGGCAACTTGTTCCAGTGTCACACCACTTTCATTGTAAAAAATTTCATCCTTATATGTAGTCTAAATCTCCCCTCTTTTAATTTAAAACCATTACTGTTGGCCTATTATAATAGGCCCTGCTAAAAAGTTTGTCCCCATCTTTCTTATAAGCTCTCATAAGGTACTAGAAGGCTGCAACAAGGTCTTCCTGCAGACTTCTCAAGGCTGAACAGCCACAGTTGTCTCAACCTTTCCTCATAAGGGAGGCATTCCATCCGTCATAACATTTTTATGGTCATCCTCTGGATCCACTTCAACAGGTCCATGTCATTTCTGTGCAGAGGACCCCAGAGCTGAACACAGTACTTCAGAGGGGGTCTCATGAGTGGAGGGGCAGGATCACCTTTGACCTGCTGGTCCTCCTTTTGATGCAGCCCAGGATAGAGTTGGCTTTCTCTGCTGCAAGCTCACACTCCTGGCTCTTATCCAGCTTTTCATCCACCACAATTCCTAAATCCTTCTCCGCAGGGCTGCTCTCAATCCCATCATCCCACAAGCCTGTATTGATACTGTGGGTTGCCCCGACACAGGTGCAGGACCTTGCAGTTGGCCTTCTTGAACCTCAGGTGTGTCAACCACACCACTGAGCCTGCTGTCATCCACAAACTTGCTGAGGTTGCTCTCTACCCCACTGCCTATGTCACTAGTGAAGATATTAAACAGTACTGGTCCCAGTACGAACCCCTGAGGGACGCCACTTGTCACTGATCTCCATCTGGACAGAAGTCCAGACATAGAACATCCATAGCTTTTCCATTGTCCACTGTGTGATTCGGTTGATACGCTGGAAGGGAGGAATGCCATCCAGAGGGACCTTGACATGCTTGTGAGGTGGGCTGATGCCAACCTTATGAAGGTTAACCATAACAAGTGCAAGGTCCTACACCTGGATTGGAGCAATCCCAGGCACAGCCTCAGGTTGGGCAAAGAAGAGATTCAGAGTAGCCCTGAGGAGAAGGACTTGGGGGTGTTGGTTGGTGAGAAAATGAACATGAGCAGGCTTCAGTGTGCACTCGCAGCCCAGAAAGCCAAACGTATCCTGGGCTGCATCAAAAGGAGCATGACCAGCAGGTCGAAGGAGGTGATCCTGCCCCTTTACTCTGCTCTCGTGAGACCTCACCTAGAGTATTGTGTGCAGTTCTGGTGTCCTCAACATAAAAAGGACGTGGAACTGTTGGAACAAGTCCAGAGAAGGGCCGCAAGGATGATCAGGGGACTGGAGCACTTCCCGTACTAAGACAGGCTGAGAAAGTTGGGGCTGTTCAGCCTGGAGAAGAGAAGGCTGCACAGAGACCTCATGGCAGCCTTCCAGTATCTGAAGGTGGCCTACAGGGATGCTGGAGAGGGACTCTTCATTGGGGACTGTAGTGACAGGACAAGGGGTCATGGGTTAAAACTTAAACAGGGAAAGTTTAGATTGGATATAAGGAGGAAATTCTTTCCTGTTAGGGTGGTGAGGCACTGGAATAGGTTGCCCAGGGAGGTTGTGAATGCTCCATCCCTGGCAGTGTTCAAGACCAGGTTGGACGAAGCATTGGGTGATATGGTTTAGTGTGAGGTGTCCCTGCCCATGGCAGGGGGGTTGGAATGTAATGATCTTAAGGTCCTTTCCAACCCTAACTGTTCTGTGATTCTATGATGTAGTCAGTCTATCATAGAAGGCTATGGCTACTAGAATGGTCAGGCAGGACTTTCCCTTGGTGAATCCATGCTGGCAGTCTTGAGTCACCTCCCTGTTCCCCATGTGCCATAAGGCACATTATTCCATTGTTCTAGACGGAGCGAAAGTACTGCTGGGGATTCTGAGCTGCCCTCAATTTCCTGAAGCAAAACCTCTCACATTCTGTACTTACAGTGCTGTCCACATGGACACATTGAACTCCTGTACTTCCAGGAGTTTACAAGGGAAGAATTTTGGGGCCTGTATCATCAGAAAACTTCTGCTGGTGGGTTATGAAGCCCAGGTGTACATTCACTGGGGCTGTGGAGCAAATATTGCATCTGCCCTCTGCTACAGGCCATGTAGTGATCCTTGTCTCACTCTGGTTCGTGACACTGCGCACATGTAAACATGTCCTGGCCAAGATAGTGGTGAAGCCCAGGACCTGCAAGATCACACTTTGTAACACTTGTGCTGAGAGGCTGCATGGGGAGAGTGCACAGGATCCCTTGGGGAATGAGACTGTAAGATCAAGGAAGAAAGACCATCGGTGAGAAAGGGGAGGTGATTAAGTGATCATGGGAGAAAGTTACATATAGGGCATGAAGGTTCATGTACATGGTGCCTGCCTCTCAAAGGCAGTTCTGCTGTCTATTGTGCATTTTGGCTGTGGGATGGCAGTCCTTCACAGTCCAGTCTTTGTGGGATGACTTCCTTGCAAGCTGTTGATGATCCATAGCATTTGGAAGAGCAACCTCAAGGAAACCCTGTGGTGCCTGCCATCTTCTAGGTAACTGTGCAGCATAGCATTGCAGTAACTTCATGCTGGATCTTACCACCTGGTGGCACTGCTGTCATGTGTCAGTAGCTGGCCAAATTCCAAAAGTTCAGAATTTCAGGGAAAGGAGCTTTGAAAGTCATGCACTGCCGTTGCAAGGCAGGAGATATTTCCCAGTGCAGTGTGTTGAATATGGCCTCTGGTAGTTAAAGCATTGTTTCAGAAGAAACTTCCCCAAGGTGAAACACAGGGTGGATGTGCCTGTTGCTTGAAGCAAGTGAATTAAAGCTGTTATCGTATGTCTGTCTTGATCACCTTGGATCACAGAGCTGAAGCTCAGCCTATGCTGAAACTACCAGAGGCAGTTAAGCAGCAACATTTTGTGCCTCAGCTTGCCATTGCATTAAGTAATTCATTGAATCTGACCTTTCAGAGCAGTACATTGTAAATAACAGAATGAATGTAAAAAGGATATAAAAAGGGGAAGAATATAAAGTGGGAGCAGAGAGGCAATATAAACTTTATAGATAACCATAGAAAGTTTGCAGCGCTGTCCGCTCCTGAAAGGGTGCCAGTAATTGGATGTAGTTTGGAAAGAACAGCAAAAATGAGCCAGATGTTGTCCCTTTTATGAAAAGCATAAGAAGCTCAGCCTAGTTAGGTTATGGCAGGAGAGATGCAGACGACTTTATCTGAATGTGGACATCTGAACAAGGAAGAACTTGTATAGTGGGCACCTCTTCAGCTTGATAGAAAAGTGAAATCCCACCTTAACAAATTACAGCTGGACACCTAGAGAAATGAGAGAGCAAGAGCTCTGTCATTCTCTGTCATTTCAAGTCTTTAAATGAGAATCTTGTATGTGTTTATCTGCTTGGAAAGATGTGCTGTAGCTCAAGCAGAAGTTAAGAATGTTTCCAGGAATGGAGCATCTACCACTTCTCTGGGCAATCTGTTCCAGTGTCTTACCACTGTCATCGTAAAAAAATTCTTCCTTACATCTAGTCTGAATCTACCTGCTTTCAGTTTAAAACCATTACCCCTTGTCCTATCTCAACAGGCCTTGTGGTCTTAGGATCTTTGAATGCATAGGAGTAATGAAACTGCCCTATCTCATACCTGAATTCTAACTATAAGCAGCTCAAAAACCTATGCTCAGTCCCTATGGTATTACCAACCTTTACTGAGAAGGTGTGACTTTTAGGGAAGGTGGCAAATAAGCGAAAAACTGTATCTTATGGCTGTAACTTTCTGTTCTTGGGCTCTTGCTCACTCTCACCCATGCCCATTTTCTGTGGGCCTGCACTTACCATCACTCAGTGTCTTTCAAAGGCTTACCCACAGCTGGATGTGTTCTCCTGCCTTGTGGCCTCACCAGATATTTAAGCTATGCAGCATGATAAGCAGTTACATTTCTGGTCCACAGTGCTGATACACAGTTTACAGTGTGCTTCCTTAAGCTTTTAGTACTTTTTTTTTCTGCATTGAATGCTTGGAGAAGTTCTATTTTGGCAATTATAGCTCTGAATGTCAGATACCGTAGGAAGAAGTAATAATTTGGTTTGGTTGTACTGTGGTGAAGATTATGGCATAAGTGCCTTAATCTAATAATATTTACTGATCTAAGACATAGTTTTTATTCGAGCAACTGTTTATTTGCATTAGGGATTAATTACTTCTAATGCCTTCATAAAAAAGACAATATTTTACCAAAGAGCAATGTGCAGTAGCTACTTTAGTTAGTAAGGATGGTTACTTTACTGCTATATGAATGCATTTTTTTTACATATTCATATGTTACACATCATATATTTCACAGAAATCATAGTCTATTGTCCTGGGTTCAGCAGTAGCAGTCATTTTTCTCCTTCGTGGTAGCTGGTGCAGTGCTGTGTTTGACTTCCAGCCTGGGAACAGTGTTGGTGAAGCCGATGTTTTCAGTTGTTGCTAAGTGATGTTTACCCTGACCAAGGACTTTGTGAGGCTCATGCTCTGCCAGGGAGGAGGGGAAGCCATGAGGAAGCAGAGATGGGGCGCCTGACCCAGGCTAGCCAAGGAGGTATTCCATACCACAGCACGTCATGCCCGGGGTGGGGGGTAACTGGGAGTTACCCGGAAGGACACGGGCTTCCAGGTGGGACTCGTTTTTTGGCAGGTGGTATCGTATTCTCTTCCCTTGTTATTTTCTCTTATCATTGTTGTCATTGGTGGTAGCGGTGGTGATTTGTGTTGTACATTGGTTGCTGGACTGTTCTTGTCTCAACCCGTAGGAGTTGCAGTCTTTCGATCCTCCTCCCTGTTCCTCTGGGAGCAAGGAAGGGGAGAGCGCCGGGGGGGGGGGGGGGGCTCGATTGCTGTCAGCCTGGCACCACTCACTGGGAGTGAGTGAACAAGCTGTCTGGCTAGGGTTTAAACCACGATTAAATAATAAACTTTAGAAAACTATTGCAAGATGTGCTTGTGTGTTTGATAGATGATTCTGAACAGTTAAATAATCTCAAGGAAAAATATTGGGATTTTGAATTGTCTGCTGTCTTCATAGTACTTCATTTCCTGCAGAACATCCTTGTCTCTAAATTGGAGAGACATCAATTTGATAGATGGACCACTCAGTGGATAAAGAACAGGCTGAATGGCTGAATGCAAAGAGTTGTGGCCTAAATGTCCAATTGGAGATCAGTAATGACTGATGTCCCTCAGGGATCGGTGTTGGGACCGATCTTGTTCAACATCTTTGTCGCTGACATGGACAGTGGGATTGAGTGCGCTCTCAGCAAGTTTGCCGATGACACCAAGCTGTGTGGTTCGGTTGATACCCTGGAGGGAAGGAATGCCATCCAGAGGGACCTTGACATGCTTGTGAGGTGGGCTGATGCCAACCTTATGAAGTTTAACCATGCCAAGTGCAAGGACCTACACCTGGGTCGAAGCAATCCCAGGCACAGGTACAGGTTGGGCAGAGAAGAGATTCAGAGCAGCCCTGAGGAGAAGGACTTGGGGGTGTTGGTTGATGAGAAAATGAACATGAGCCGGCTTCAGCGTGTGCTTGCAGCCCAGAAAGCCAAACGTATCCTGTGCTGCATCAAAAGGAGCGTGACCAGCAGGTCGAAGGAGGTGATCCTGCCCCTCTACTCTGCTCTCGTGAGACCTCACCTGGAGTATTGTGTGTAGTTCTGGTGTCCTCAACATAAAAAGGACATGGAACTGTTGGAACAAGTCCAGAGAAGGGCCACGAGGATGCTCAAGCGACTGGAGCACCTCCTGCATGAAGATAGACTGAGAAAGTTGGGGCTGTTCAGCCTGGAGAAGAGAAGGCTGCATGGAGACCTCATAGCAGCCTTCCAGTATCTGAAGGGGGCCTATAGGGATGCTGGAGAGGGACTCTTCATTGGGGACTGTAGTGACAGGACAAGGGGCAATGGGTTAAAACTTAAGCAGGGGACCTTTAGATTGGATATAAAGAGGAAATTCTTTCCTGTTAGGGTGGTGAGGCACTGGAATAGGTTGCCCAGGGATGTTGTGAATCCTCCATCCCTGGTGGTGTTCAAGGCCAGGTTGGACAGAGCCTTGGGTGATATGGTTTAGTGTGAGGTGTCCCTGCCTATGGCAGGGTAGTTAAAACTAGATGATCTTAAGGTCCTTTCCAAACTGAACTATTCTATGATTCTACTCTCTTCGTGACAGATTACCAATATATCCATGAGAGTTTTTCCTTCAGCTACTGCTTTAGAATAATTACGGTGCTTTTGCATATGTGTCATTAACAGTGAGGGATAAAAAAGCTCTTGTCAAGGCTGTTCATTTAGATATCCGAAGCATGAGGTAGGATAAGATGAATTTCCCAGCAAGATAGCAATTGCTGCTCATGGTGCACCACCAATGCACTGTTTTTTTATTTCAAAGAAGGTAATATCATTATAAACATGGCTTTTTATGTCTAGCTTAATTTATAAAGACAAACATCAGTGGCTCGTCAGTCAACAATTCATTTGTTAAAATAGCTTTCTAACAACACTGTTATTATTGTAAATAGAGCGACAAAACGCAGCATTTTACAATTATTAAACTTGATACAGTAGTAGTGCTAGTGCTCTTTCCCCTTACTCTGCCAGTGCCAGATCTACTAAAACTTCTGCTCGTTAAACAGTCAAGTGCAAATAAAGGAACTCTATGGCTTTGTAAATTAATAATTTTATTATTTCCCTGAAATAGATGGTGGGTTTGTTTTCACAGCACAAAGATTACTGCCCAGTTTATTTTTTGTTTAGGGACAGCTCTGAACATGATTAATATTTGGTGTGTGAATCTGTAAATGCAGATATAACTATAAATGCTAACATGTGTACTGCCTGTATCTAGAAATACTTATCTTTTGCTTTCTAGGAAGAAGTGCTTACTTGTTTAAAGCTTTGTTAAGGTGAAAATCTGGCAAAGTCTTGTAAAAGCAACAGAAAAGGTGTTGCTTTGCCGCCTGTGCTTTCCTGAGAACAATGAAACATTCATTCTCTAGCAAAATGGGTCTGATGCAAAGCCTGCTGAAATGGTGGAAATCGTTTGGTAGATTTCAGGGGGATTTGGATCGGGTTGTTTATAGATTACCCCATGGATTACTTGTAGTGGCTCTACTTGTAGCCTGCCAGTTTATTTAAGATATGGCTGTCAAATGGTAAAATGACAAGTTTTAAGAAAACATTTTCCTGTTTGATGTACAGTAATTAGAGGAGTGGTTTTGTGACATGCCATTCCCAGTGTCTACTTATGCCAGCCACTCCAGACCCCTTTCCTATCACTCTCCCTAATTCTCTCCCTTCACAATGCCATCACTGTCCCTTCTCTGAAACTGAGTGCCTACCAAGGGCTTCAGAAAACACAAGGTGAAAATTAGGTTTTTCAAGTAGGCAAACCCATTTTTAAGGTAATGTTATATGTTGCAAATCAAACCCATAGAGGATCAAGACACTGGAGGAGTTTTCAGTGCATTAGGTTTTATGTCTGTACAAATGACAATAAATGACAGTTGTAAATAAGTGAAAGCATGTAGAGGTTTAAAATTTTTGTGGCTGTTTTGTACCGCAGTAGGATGGTATGTACACTAACTTTACTACCATTTTTTTCAGTGCATCACCCTCTGTTTGCAGCAATTTCAAATCAGCATCTCTAGGACAGAGTGCAGAGGCACATGGGACACAGTGGAGTGCTATCATAGCTTGCGATAGCAACCTTCAGCTTTGCTTTCTAGCTACAAGAGAAAAAGAAAACAGTGGATATTTTTTATGTAGTTACTGGGCAGAGCAGGCAGTTGGAAATTCTTTCCCAATATTTTTCTCATAAGTCTGAATTAATCCATTAGGTAATTTTGTTATCAATCATGGCACTCATGTGAATAGGTGAAAATCTAAGTGTTGTGTAAGTAGAAGAGCCCAGTACTGTTGACTGCAGAAAGAGCATAAAGTCATGAGCTCTGAAAGACCAAAATGCAAAAAAAAAAAAAGAAAAAATGGTTTGTCGTAGCTGGTGTTATGGCTTTTAAGTCTTCATAGGCTTTGATACACCATTAATGCGTGAGTTTGACAACAGTGAGATAAAGTTTCTGATATAAATCAGTTAATCTTCTTTTTCCTGAGGCGGTTTTACTATGAAAAGAAGTTAAAGGTGGAAGAAAGGGAGACCATGCCCAAGAGAGCTGCCTTTACCACATCTCCTCTGCTAGTTCTGTCTTCATCCTCTTCCTTCTTAAGTGTCAGGTGTAGTTTAACCATTATCTGATGGATTGAAGAAGTACCTTTATGTGTACCATCGTTACCACCTTTTCAGTAATAATAATAATAATAATAATAATAATGGGAAAGTTTTTGAAATCAGATTTCATTGCTTTTCATATTTCTGTTCTCACTCCCCTTAAATAAGTTAGTTTAATTTTCGAGTCCTCAGTACAGTGTTAAGGGATGAAAACTCAAAGCAGGCTGAATCAGAAATGTCTCCCTATTTCAAATACTGACCTTTTAATATAGAGCTTAAACAAGTAAAACAAAGTATGTGCTTAATAGATAGCACCCACCTTTGCAACATATATTGTGATGTAGTTCTCAGTGAAATCATCTGCCTTCCTTGGCTAAATATTTTGTGCAGAGAAAGTTCATTAGATTCTGGACTTACAGTAACATTGCATGTAACAGACACTTTGCTGGTGATTGCTGAAGTTCAGGAGAACTTTGGTGAGAAGCAAATGTCAACCAAAAATGTCAGTACTGTGTTTACTGGGTCACTTCTGAATGTGAACATTATCACAAGCTTTTATGGGACAAATTAATCACCTAGAATGGTAATACAATAAATTAGGAACCACCAGTCGTAATCAGATCCAAAGGCCATTTATTCCAGCATTTTGTATCTCATAGGGCTGGTTCCAGTTCTCTCAGATAAAGGTCAGAGAGACCACACGATGACTTGTTTACACAGTATTCTCTTTTGGGGAATATTTATTTCTACAACCCTTTTAATCAGGAAAAAAACATAAGATTTTTATTTCCTTCGTTTATTTTTCTACACATCTCCTATCAGTCCTGAATATTCTTGGTAATTTTTGGTCTTTCTCCACGCATCCTTAAAAAGCAGGAACCTAGAGGTTTCTGTTCTTCTCCCTTCCCTCTAACACAGTGTAACCTACAACGTTAACTTCCCTTCATTGGCTGCACATGTAATCAAAGACCTCCTTTATGAATATATGGATTCTTAAGTGAAAGCCATAGACTTATGATTGTCTTCTGTTTTCCCTTCACCTTGCCTGCTGTAGCTCATGGAGGTGTCTGTGTGCAGATCTCACCCTTATTCTGTAAAGTGAAAGGACTCACATGTTTCCAGAGTAATATAATTTTCCAAATTACTTCTTAGTAATTTGTAGACCAAGAGGCAGTAGGTGGCATCTGAAGGAGTTGGAATATTTCCCAGCCAAAGGCATAGGAATAAAAGATCACAGTTTTGAGAGGCAGCATCTTTTCTGCCCTTGCACTTACGGAGAACTCTGGGGAAAACTGAGGTAGCCTTTCATCTCCCTCCCCAAGAGCCATCCATTTGGGATAAAAGGAGTGGTACATGTAAAGTCAACATCACATAGCTGTAGGGATCCATAAGCATCTCCAGTGTTTCGCTTTGTGTAACCAATTAATTTGTTGTGCATGTCACCAAAAATCACATGTCCTTTGTGACACCTGGATCGTTTTGCCCATGGCCAGAAAGGCCTCTGCTCTGATCAGGATACTGCCCCAGTGTACAGCAGCACTGTGAGTGAAGTACAAAGTCACCAGCACATTTTGCAAAATTTTGAGATGAATCAGGGTGCAGAAATAGGTTCAGCAGCATGCAGAACAGCAAAGCAAAAGTTAGATATTTGGTCTCACAGGATGAATCAAAGAACTGGGAGAATGGGTTGTTTCTAATTGCCTTTAAAATGCTTATAGGATGTTTGAATGCTGAACTTCTGGATTTTGAGGGGCAAACATCCCCTTCATAGGTGACCTTCTGGAAACTTCCCTTCTGGAGATTGCATCTTCAGAAGAGCCACATGGAAGGTGTGAACTTTGAACGTTTCTTGGGAAGCTGCAACTGGGGAAAGGGTAGAGAGAGGGAAGCAAACAAAATAGATCCTCTCAAAGCTCTCTAATCTCCCTTCCTCCACTTTTCTTTTTAATGAATAGCTTTGAGAATCTGGTTCTGTAAGGACACTTCTCACCCCTGCCTCTTTTCTTTGTATGATTTTGTGGCTGTTGATCTTTTGTAGAATAAGAGCTCATGCCCTGAGATTATCTTTTAGCATCACTGAAACATAAAAAATCAGGATAGGATAAAATAAGGGCATGAAAAATATCTTGGGGGAAAAAAAAGGGGGGGGGGAGGAAATTGCAAGGTTTTAATGCTTTTAATAGTTGGATCATTTTCTACAGAATCACAGGTTAATGATTTTGAACTCTTTATTCTTGTCTTGCCATACAGGACATGAGGAATCAGTGAAATGCACCTGGCCAGTTTTGTATCTAGTTTGGGTTGCAGGTGATAAAAATGCATTATCAGTGTTCTGTGAATATCTGTTTAGATCTTGTTCTCACTCTCATCCACTTTTTGCTGACAGATTCAACCTAAAAGCCAAAACTATGCTTGAGGATGGATTCTGTTATCCTTGTGTACACATATGCGAAAAACCACTGACCTCTAGATGTGAAGAAGCTGCCAGCTAATACTCATAATCTAGCACTTTGCATCAGCATTAAATGTAATTTTAAAATAATGGTTTAATTTGCTTCTTTAAAATTACATTTGCAGTCTCATTAGACTCCAGAGAAGTCTCCAGGTAGCCCAGAAAAATTACTAAGTGACTACATAATGAATATTACATCCACTGGAACATAGGAGGTGCTACAGTGATTTCTGTCAGACTCAATTTTGAGAAGTCTATTTTTAGTCTTGCAGTTTGACATATAGCCCTTAAAAAAGCATGTATCTTTTACATGCTAAATCCTCTGTTATGTCCCCTTAGAGAACTGAATTTTAATGCACATCCTTGGAACAAGGAATTTGTTCTTGCATGGATAGATCATTGTCAGCGTGTACAAATAAAAAAGATAAGACTTTTGAAGCTTTTTTTTATGCTTATCTCACAATTGATAATAACTTCATCAGCTAGTTTTAAATGGAAGTCCTTAACATACTAATGATAAAACAGAATTATAAGCTGTTTAAGAGAAGAATGGAATGTTCAGCCAAGAGAAGAAAACTGCAAACCCCTATTGTTCTTCATAGGAGTTATTTTGTAGGAGGGAAAACTTAATTTTGCATACTTTATGTTTGCTTATATGGGAGACATCTTTATGCAGCATACTTGACTTGGAGCTACAGGAGCCAGCCCTGCAGTGTCCAAAGCCACGTAGGGGAGCTGAGGTGTGTAAAACCCTGTGTGCAGCCCACAGAGCAACCTGCTAGTCTGTTTGTGCATGTGACAAGCCAGGGTCATCTTTGAACAGTAAAGCTGCTCTCATAGCTGATTAAAAATTCACCTCTCAGTGCTCCAGCTGCTAAAAGTTGGGCCTTTAGCCCAAACTAGTCATCAGTGGCTGTACTGGGATGAGGATGGGAGAAGCTATTTAAAATACTGAAACAGCTTTCCCAGAGAGGTGGTGGATGCACCATCCTTGGGGACAGTCAAGGCCAGGCTGGAGCAACCAGATCTAGTGGAAGATGTCCCGGCACATTGCGGGGGAGCTGGACTAGGTGACCTTTGAAAGTCCCTTCCAACCCGAACTGTTCTATGATTCTATTTGCAGCTGTCCCTCTGGTTACAGGAAGCATCTAGAGAAGTACTTTAAGCTGCCATCAGGCAGCTCGACCTGAATCTCACCACCAAAGTCCTGTTAGGATAGGTGCCGGAGATGATTGGCTGGGCTAAGCCTCACAGCTGCAGTCTCTCACCTCAGCCCATTTGCAATTCACAGGCAAGTGTCTCTGTGCTCCATCCCACAGACCTGGCGGCAGTGAGGGCAGCCTGCACTGGCAGCACTGGCTTCTGCCCAGGGGAGATTGTTATTGACAAGTTGAGGCGGAGCTGCAGGCAGAAACAGCAACAGCAGTGTGCCCTCACCCCTTTGGTGTAACAGCTTGTGCTTACAGAGCACTCGAGTGACACAGCTCTGCTTCCTTATGTGTTTTGTGTCAAAAGAGTTGCTCGATACTCTAGAGCAGCTGTGCCAGGAGCAGAGGCTGTTACCTTCCCAGGGCATGCTGTGCTCCTTGCCCAGCACTGTCTGTCTTTAAGGCCCTTTGTGCAAGGTGACATAGCTCCAGCACATCCCATTGTCTGCAGTGGGGCTCAGCACTCTCCAGGGAGACAAGCACCCTGTCAACCCACAAGGGATGTAAAACCAGCTGAAAAATATACACGTATACTGGATAAATTAATTAGAATATACCTATAAAATTAATTTAACAAGTCACATGAAGTCAACCCTCTCATCCTTTTTCCCTATACGAATACCCATTTTCCCTCCTACTACCTTCTGGCTGCAGCTATATGTTGAGTTTACGTATTTGCCTCCTCCACGAACAGCTTCCCTCCTCCCCCTCACCATTTTTGTAAAGAGCAGAGAGACATTTTGCTGTCCTTCTCTTCAGTCTTGACTGTTACCCACAGCTTCTAAGGAGCAGGAGAGGACAGTGATAAAACTGGTTAATTTTCATCCCTTTTTTCTCTTTTTTGCTGCAGCGCAGAGCGTGGCAACGCTGCAGAAGCAGTGGGCTGGGGCTGGCCTTGGTGCAGCACATGTGCAAATCATACCCTCGAGTGAACTTTAATCTGGCTGGTAAAGATAACGAAGCATTGGCTTGGCTCCGCAAGTGTGGGTGGTCTTTTTCGGGGGTATAACTGATAATGAGGAGAGAAGCATTGTATTTTTACAACTGTTGTTACCCATCCTATCTAGACTAAAGCTCACACTGGTGCACCCAACTGCACTGCAATTAATGTCTTCATTTTCTGTGTGGATGTGGATGCAGCCATTCATCATTTCATGCTTGGTTTGCATCCACAGGGTAATTTTCTTCTCCCCTTTTCAAATATTCCTTTGCCCTTCATATTTTGCAATAATTTTGTATTTATCAAGGAAGGATTTTTTATAAGTGTAATTTAAGCTTTTTCTTGAGGACCACATTTATGTTCAGTGTACATTTACATTCTAACTTTTCAGTGAGACGTGTATTAGTGATTCGTCTCACAGAAAACTTAAAACAAATTATGTAGTTGTACTAATAAAAAAGGGGAAAAAAGGGAAAAAAAATATAACCATGTAAACGCATCATTAAGTTAACCAGCATAAATAGCTAGATGTATCAGACGAAAATTAAAAATATGATTTTGAAAAGTTGCACAGAGCTTTAAATAGAATAGATTTTTAAAGACATACCTTATTGATTTTAGCACAATAAATAAAAATCCTTAGAAAAAGAGAAAAAAAAAAAGAAAGGGTGTGAACCTTTGGATTTTAAATGTTCTGGATATATGGTACATATTCATGGCAGGACTTTTTAATAACTTATGCAACTTAACTGAAGCAAGTGCTTAATTGCCTGGCAACAATTCCGACTCAATTTCTCTTCATATCAGTCTGCATCTTAAATATATTAAATGATGTTTTGGGATACAGATATGGATAAACACTTTGAACATCAGGACTGCTGCTATCTGAATTATTGTGCTGCATGCATGGTAGCTTAAGAAGAGTAGCCTTTTTGGCAGCCCAGCCAAATCATTATAAAATCACATTTGCCGTCACTTATACTGCTTCTGTGACACATGGATATATCTTTGGCATCCAACCAATCAGCTTTCTATTCCAGACTCAGTAAGCAAAAATCATTCTGCATTAGTCTTTGCAACTCAGTATCCATGAACTGTCTAACCTTGCAGAATTAATAATAGAAATAATAATAATAATAAACCCACAAAACTCAAGACACTGACTGCTGAAACTTCTCTTAGTGAGAAATTGAATTAATCTTTTGTTGGAACATTTATTCTTAAAACTATTTCTGTCAATCTTTAATTATTTAAAACATAGTAATAACAATGTGTTCCATAACAAAGACTAGAGATGCTTTTATATTGGATCAGATAGTCCAGCTCCAAAAAAGCACGTAAGATTTAAAAGCAATAATAATAGTGTTCAGGCATCTGAAAGAAAAGTACCACATACTTTTTGAACGACTGTTTTTCTTAAGGAACAATAATAAAACCAGTAATACTGAACTGAGAACAATATATAACATAGTGCTTGAAAATATGATATTCTTCAGAATTCAAGAGCTTTATCTCATTTAGGAATATATTTTCCCCTTCTTACTTTCTTTTTCTTTATTGGCTGTATTACTTAGAGCTAAGGTAAATTCTGTGAAGGAGTTTGACTTCTGACATAAAATAGTCCTATGTGAATGTTATGCATTATTAATAAAAGCTCAGATAACTCTAGAACAAGATGATCCGAAAGCATTTAACGTTTAATCAGCAAGTTTTATCTGATGTTCTGCTTTTTGAAAAGCACTAAGGAAAAGAAAAAATTGAATAGCTGCAGGAATGAGGGATGCATGTGAATGCCTGACTTTTCATTACTACATACACAATGCCCTAACTTGAAAGTGGAAATGTCACTGCTGTATAGATTATGAATAGCAGCTGTAATGATTTCTAATGCTTCAGTCAAATGAAAATGAAGCTCTGATCATAAAAGATTATGGCTAATTTGTCACATAATAAAAATATGTTTAATATTTTCTCACCTTTAGTGATCTTTCCTCCTCTTTAATATGTAACTCCCATAGATCTCTTTTGCAATCTTACTGATACAGGCATTGCTCCTCTACATTTCTGATATCTTAAACTTTTATTTCAGTTCCTTATTTTTAAAGGTGAGGAATGGCAAGTTTATACCAGTGATTATTTTAATTCATTGCTATAATTATTTATTCAAAGTGTTTGGCATTAGATAATGCATTTTATTGGCTTGTTGTTTGTATTGATCTCTTAACTGCCATACTATCGAGATTGATCAGACTTCACTGCAAGGTACTGCACCAGCATATACAGTAAATCTACTTTCTTTCCAATGTATGTCCATCTGTGTCCAAAATTGGGTAGGTGGAGACTGTTGACAGATTAGAAGAACTAACAAAGCAATATTTACATTGTATTAATATCAGTATATCTACTGCCTGATTTTTGTCATGAGTCGATAGGCAAAGAGCTCCACTAGAGGCAGGGTTTCATTGTGGAAGGCGGAAGGGTTTCATTGTGGAAGGCAGCAGTGTTGCCTTGTCTGCTGCCAGAAGATGCTGTAACCATCACAGCAAGTGCATTTCTCTTCACATTCTTTCATGTCATTGTTAAGCAGTTACTAGTCAGTCCAGCTTTTGTTTTGTGGTTTGTGGTAGCAGAGCTGCACCTTGCTTGTTCGATCACCAGTGCAGTTTAACCTGGGCATGGAGTTAAATTCCTGTGAAATTCACCGTTATATGTGTCATTAAGCTTTTGTAGATTATTGTGCTAACTTTATGGCGTTTGCTGAAGAAAGACAATAGGTGATCATGTATCAAATCTGTTTTATTAAAGTTTCTGAGCACTCTGATACTGGTAGACACTGTTCATACACTGCTCCAGAGCTGTGCTGTTCGTGTCTCTAGATTTTTCAATTTGATAGAACCTACAATAGCTTGGGTTGGAAGGGACCTTCAAAGACCATCTAGTCCAAACCCTCTGCAATGAGCCAGGACATCTTCAACTAGATCAGATTGCTCAGAACCACATCTAGCCTGGCCCTGAAAGCCTCTGTGTCCTGGAAGCCTGATTTAGTGTATTGTAAAACCATCACAGTAGCTGTTGGCCTTTTGCCACTGAATTTTTCCCTCATATGTGTGACTATTCAAAGAATTATTATTTGCCTTTTATTCTTTTTTCTCCCCATTGTCCAAATGTCCTCACCAAGAGCATGGTGTTCTGGCACTTAAAACAAAGAGAAGTAGCTCAGTATAGATGAAATTAAAACTTTCCCTTCCCATGGGATATGAGAGTTCTGCAGCCAGACTAGAGGAAAAAAAAAAAAAATGAAGTAAAGGACGACTGACACTTTTTAAGATACTACCACCAAAACAATGCATTAAAAATAAACCAGTAGAAGAAGGAATTTCTTTCTTAAGTGAAAATTTATATGGTGTCTCTTTGGAAGAAAAATAAAAAAGAAACCAGCAAGGCTTGATTATGTGAATATTGGAGTTACATTTGCACTCTGAAACATACCTCAATTGCTAGATCATAATTTCAATCTCTCTTTTGCACTGAGATTAGTGAACGGAATAACACAAATTTTCAGGGTTTGAAGAGCTACCTCATTATTTTCTTCAGTCATCTAAGCTTCATTATTTTGTCTGTTTCCACTATTCAATTCAAGTGGCTATGTGACTGCATCAAGATGCCTAAGCAACTGCTGGAGATTCAGTAATGCACAAGAAAGCCTCTCTTAATCTAATTCAGATAATGTAGTGGAACATGTGGGACCTATACAGAAATGCACTCAAGGTGTTGTAGTCCTTTTCTTTCCCTCTCCTAGGTAAATGAAACCAGTTTGAACATCCAGATGTATTTACAGAAAATTAGAAAATAAGAAGCCTTTCTCAAATTAGATTTTGCTGTGACAATGAATGCGACTGTAACTGAGCCATGGTGGCTCAGTTTTTGAGGGTTAAAGTTAAGAAATGATGGAGTAATCAAAGTAGATGTCATAATCATTGCTAGGTCTTTGGTAGATGTACCAGAGAATTGGTTCATGCCACTATTTCAAAGCATAATCTTTCATGTCAGCACTTGGTTGGATTTTGTGGAAAGCTTAGAATCTACCATGTTGTCCATTTTGTTCTGCAACCTTGATGTTTCAGTACAGTCCAAGTTCCTGGAAGTCCTCAGTAAGTACATTAGTGCAAAAGATAAGTGATCTCAAGTTGAATGCATAGGTTTAACTTACCTTACTCATGGTTGCAGTTGCCAGCCATTGCATGCCTGCCAGGTTCTGCAAGTGGACAGTGCAGAATGTGAAAACAGCATTACGCTTAGCTCACCCTGTCTAAAAGGGCTGACTCAAAATGCTTAGAAGTCACTGCAGTCTGATGGAAACAATATAGTCTGACAAATAAAGAAGAAAATTTTCAAGAGAGTAAAACTCCCCTTTTCATGGTAAGACCACCCTGTTCTGTAAATAATTTACTTTGATAGTATTCTATAGCTGATCCATAGCACCATTCCTGAAGATATCTCATCAATAGACATCTTGGGGCTGGCTTATATTATGCTTCGTTCAGTAGACTTTGAGAATTAACTTCTCCTCAGAGCTTCTGAGGCTTTGGCAGTTAATGATAGGAAAACTAGCACTGAAACATTGGCCTGGGTGAGTGACCTGAGAGACCAGTATTATCCTACTTTATCTGTCTTTGAACCTTTAAAACTAATGTGCAGAAAGACTAATTAGAAGAGGACAGCTGAACAATTAATTAGTAGGGGAGTAAGCGCTACACTTTTCTCCTTGGCAGTATGGCATCTTCATGCAGCATGAAGTAATTTATGCTGTGATCGTGTGGCAGTAGCATGCTAACAGTTGGACTTGGTGAAAGTCTCGGTCTATCAGATATACATGCATACCCATCTGGCTCTCCATTTTCACATTGGCCAAAGCGAGCACATACTGATTCTGTTGGAGTAGACAACTCTGTGTTAGTAACTCCTGGTTCGTCTTCTACTCTGTTTTGAGGTTTAACCCCTCTCAGGTGCTGAGGGACACCATCAAGCAGGAAAACGGTTGCCTAAGGGAGGTGGCCCAGTCAATGAAGAGTTTTCTGCATATTGCTGATATTAACAGTTGCACTCCAGAATTAATTGAGGGCAAATGTAGTAAGAAGGAGCTGGTAATATACTGTCTGGCAAAGGACTGCAAGTAGCATTGCTCAGCAGTTAGATGTGTAATGCTGCTGTTGATATTCAAGCAGCCTTACAAATGCACTCTTTTACAGCATGCACAGGTATTTACTGTTTGACTACCATTTCGGTGACTCAGTTACAAAGGTAATAGCCTTAAAGTTGAGAATATAAGCAACTGGAAAACTTTGGGTATTTGTGCAGAGGAGGATTATTTTGGCTAAAGGTAAATATAGGTCTTCATAAAGCACTGAAAATCAAGAACAGCTTCTTTATAGGGCTCACCTTGCCACAGTGCTGATAAAGGAGAAAAGAGAGGGAATTTTGTATATATGAAAGCTTGACAGATGGATATCCCTATAGAATGGGATGCTTTTTTATTCTCAAAGCCTTTACTGCAGAGGCATCTGAAATGGCATCTCCTGCATGAAAGTCCACCAGTGTGCCACAGACATGATATGAAGGGACCACTTCTATCGGAGGAAGCAAGCATAATTCGGGCTGCAGACACGCTTGCTCCTGGGCCCCTTATGGAGCCTGCCAACAAGGGTTCCAATTAGTACCAGCTGCAGGCTGTGACAGTTTTAAACATTGACTTTCACACCATGCCAGACCTTTAAAAAAGAGAACATTTATATAAAGCGCTATTTGCTTTGACAGTAATTTTCTGTATGCTATTATTTAAGTTATTTATGTTCAAATCAGAGTATCTTTTCTCTCAGCTCTGTTTCAGCTACTGTTTGATCCTGCAGTGCAGTAATAATCTTGTGCTTATATGTTTTATATTTTATGTGGCAATGGTCATTTCAAGCATCCATTACTTGCAGAGTTTTTAGAGCTTAGACGTTTGAATAGTAATGCTATAAAATTCTCAGATTCTTGTGCAGATTGCTTCTGCCACAGCAAGTCCTCACATATTTAATGGCAGACTTAAATTTTAAGGACCTCGTGAAGCAGCAGGGCTATGCAAATTAAACTGTAGGGTTCAGAAGTTCACAAGTTGAAGTTGCTTTGATGTCAGGAGTATTTCACTGCATTGATAGTGAGGCCAAGGGCAGGTAATACTGTTAATAGCAGTAGAAGAAGCATCCACCATATTTCCAAATGTGAACCCTCTGCCTCCTGATGCCAGGGATTTCAGTACACCTTCCCTTGTCTCCAAAAATAAGACCTGAATGCCATGGGCTTTGTGTCCTATGCTGTCATCCCCAGAAAAAACAGCATCTAATCTGACGTTCCCATTTATCTCTTAGGTTGTTCCTCCTGTTTCTGCCCCCAAAATCAAGGCCTTGGCCTCATGTCCCGTCTTCTCTATCTATGTACCATGCAATGTTATCCTTCCTCCCCAAACTGGGATCTCACACTTCACCTTTGTAGTAGTGTACCTTATTTCATGAGCCTCTTGCTACATTTCTTGCCTGTTGCACTCCTGCAACTGTCTTTTGAGATGGAGTTCGGGATGTAATGCCACATGTGGCATACCCTGCCTTGTCTACGTAGCATGATGGCAGGAACAACCATCTCTAGTTGTGTACAGGATCTTCAGAGGGACTTCCAGATGTCAGTGCAGCCAGCTGGACAGGCAGAGACTGAAATTGCACTGCCACCCTTCAAAGCAGTTCTTGCACCATTTATTGACAGTCTTTTGAGAAAGTATAATTTTCTGCAACTGGAAAATATCCTCCTAGGCTTGGAGAGGTCAGATTCTTCACCTGCTGCTAAGACAACATTCATCTATGGAGAGATGCAATCAAGAAGCCAAAGTAATCTGCCTACAGCAGCATGGCTTCCAGCCTGGTTTAATCTATTGTAATTCTCAGTTAGAAACTACTGAGTCATGGAAACATTGCCTGTAGTTTGTGTGCTGCAGTGTTACCTTTGGAAACAGAAAGAGAAGAGCCCCACATGCCATGGCTCTTGCTAGAGGAATTTTAGCGTGTGTGTATGTGTGCTTGCACAGCACTGCTTCTCCTGTGCAAAAATAGCCTTGTGGAAAGGCACAGTCTTCTTAAAAGCTCTCTCACCCTATCCCTCTGTGTTGTTTCATGGGTGTCTGTCTGCTAGCTTATTAAAGTTCCCCTAGTTCACTCAGACAGGTTTACATCACCGGAAGACCCAGAGGCACACTGGTGGAGGGGGCTATGTGATAACCACAGAGGATGTGGTAATGCTGGGTTAAGATGGATGTACTCTGTCCCACCAAGGTCCTTCCAAGATGTCTCCAACACTGGAAATAAGTCTAGGCAGATCTCTGGGGCAAACTGTTCTTTTCCGCGGGAACCATGCCAAATGCAAGCTCCTACACTTGGGTCAGAGCAATCCCAGGCACAGCTACAGGTTGGGTGGAGAAGAGATTCAGAGCAGCCCTGAGGAGAAGGACTTGGGGGTTTTGGTCGATGAGAAAATGAACATGAGCCGGCTTCAGTGTGCGCTTGCAGCCCAGAAAGCCAACCGTATCCTGGGCTGCATCAAAAGGTGCGTGACCAGCAGGTCAAAGGAGGTGATCCTGCTTCACTACTCTTCTCTTGTGAGACCTCACCTGGAGTATTGTGTGCAGTTCTGGTGTCCTCAACATAAAAAGGACGTGGAACTGCTGGAACAAGCCCAGAGAAGGGCCACGAGGATGATCAGGGGACTGGAGCACCTCCCGTATGAAGATAGGCTGAGAAAGTTGAGGCTGTTCAGCCTGGAGAAGAGAAGGCTGCATGGAGACCTCATAACAGCCTTCCAGTATCTGAAGGGGGGGCTATAGATGCTGGAGAGGGACCCTTCATTAGGGACTGTAGTGATAGGGCAAGGGGCAATGGGTTAAAACTTAAACAAGGGATGTTTAGATTGGATATAAGGAAGAAATTCTTTCCTGTTAGGGTGGTGAGGCAGTGGAATAGGTTGCCCAGGGAAGTTGTGAATGCTCCATCCCTGGCGGTGTTCAAGGCTGGGTTAGACAGAGCCTTGGGTGACATGGTTTAGTGCGAGGTGTCCCTGCCCATGGCAGGGGTTTGGAACTAGATGATATTAAGGTCCTTTCCAACCCTAACTATTCTATGATTCTATAGCTGTTGTTCATGCAAAAGTCTGGAAAAGTGAAATTTAGAGTTTCCCTAGGTGAAGATAACTTCTGTAAAACAGATCTTTTGTAAAAACATATATACAGCTCAAATCAGAATGATCCTTTTGAAATAATTTTTAATGTACTACAATAGAGTGACTTTGCACACTGTTCATTATTACTGTCTTAATTGTCATAATATTGAAAGACATTCAAATGCTGAATTGTTTTTCTCTAGCCTAGATGCTAGAATTTGAAGATCAACTCCACTTTCCTTTGAATAGAGCGTTTGAAGTAACCTGTTACATTTTATAGTTAGGTTTTGACCCACTGATTTCTGTTTCCTTGCTTCAAAAATGCAGTGTGAAGCATACTGCAAATCATGGTATCACACTCCATAATTTGGAAATGCAGACCTTTCTTATCAATAGCAAGACCCAGAGGGAAACAGGATCCTGAAATAGCAATGAACAAAGCATTTCAAAACATGTTTCAGAATCTGATTTTCAGTATGAGTGAAACAGGGATGTTGTGGTTAAGAGAAAGATTTTTCTTAATTATATTCCCTGTAAATTGTAGTATTTGTTATATGTCAATTCTAATTTGTTCATCTTCCCTGATACAGAAACAAAGTACTCCTCTAGTATGTAAAATTGCTAAAAGATATTAAATTAGGGTATACAATAATTTTCCAGTCTCAGTTCTTGAGTACAGGTAACATATTTTCTCTTTATTCATATGCTATATTTGCTGTAGGATGCATACTAAAAACAGAGCCACTTATTCTATATGGTTTATATATTGGGAGTTCCCCCTATGGCCCTTGTCTGCCCTCACATGCAGTTAGAAAGAATTAGAAGAGAGAGATTTCCAACTGTAAGCTCACAGATAAAGTCAATAGCTGGCATTGTAGCTGAATGATAATGCCTCATGTAGCCTGATGTGTGATACTTAGTAATACAACTTTAACCTTTATAATGCACCTTAATTTGATTCTCAAACTATCTATATTCTCTCCTTGTTACAGCTTAAGTAGCTGTAAGGACTAGGGAGAACAGATACAAGCATGACATGGGGCACAGGGGAGGACAGAGAGATAAACTGCTGAAACTCCCACTGGAGTTTTCAAATGTAAGCCTTATTCTCACCATTTGCTTCAAATGTCAGGAAGTGAAAGAAACGTTACGATATTTTGTTGTGGTGTTGGTGTTAGCTGGTCAGATGGCAGAGCACTCAGAAGATCTGCAGCTGTTGTCCAAGCTTGGAGTTCCGTATGTTCTGTCTTGAGTAACTCTAAAAAATATGTAGATTTGAAAGAGAAATAACTAGGTTGTAGTTAAGTGAGTATGAAAGGTAATAAAATATCTGTAATATATGTTCTTTTATTTTTATTTTTGTCACATTCTTAAAGGCAGAAAGACATACCAGCGAGAAAGTAAGACTGCAATTGGGTATTTAGAAGTGGTTTAAAAGAAATAACTCACATTGAAGTGTTCTGACGTACCTAGTTTATGTAACTAATTAAACTGCTTACATGTTCTACTGGCACACATAGACATACATATTTATACATATATTTAAGCTATAAAACTTAGAGTTCACAGTACATGATCAGGTGATTCCATTGTTTTTCCATTATGAGGATATATAAAATTATGATGATAATATATATATAAGTAATCATAAATGGTATGATTGACAGTCTCCAGTACTGTGCAAGGGTTGTCATTTAGATATATTAGATTTGCTAACCATATTGGAAGTAAAAAGTAATGTGCTGTGGTATAGAGTTTTGTCATCATGAGTTGAGAAGGTTTTAAAATAAGCGGTAGAGTTGTGATTGAGTACTGCAGATCAAAATGCTGCTGATTAAACATTTATTTCTCCTTTAACTGTGCTGTGTTTTGTATATAGCATGTGTTTTACAGAAAATGTTTTCACTTATAATAAAGGGGACTGTATGTGTGCTTGACACTGGCTTTGTGTACGTGTAACATGCTTGGATCCAGATACTCCAAATGGCCTTTTTATAGTCTCAAGTGTTGAATGAATGGTCCAGGGTCTAGCACCCTTCCGATGCAAGTGATTATCTTCTAAGAAAGTCCTGTCCCCAAAATAAAACTTTTTGGTGTAAAAAAGCTCTTGTTAGTCTAGAATGAATCTGGCCCACATCAGCACCGAGACAGGTTTAATCCAAGAATAAGGAAGAGCTGAAAACCATTTTCAGAAGCTGATTTTCTCTTTTAAAGGTGCATCTCTTAAGGCAGCCAGAGCACAGGAGGGCAGGGTGGTGGTAATCTCATGTTTCACAAGAAACTTAAATTAGTGGGTTGAAAATAATTGAAGAGGTCAGTTGGGCATGTAGTAGTTATCCCAGAGCTGCAGTTAATCCCATAGCTAACAACCATGGACTTTTCTCTCTACTTGTATGCCTAGATTAATATCCAGATGACGAATTAGATAGATATGGATAGCATGGGACTGTGAGACTCCTGAAGTGAATTATGTTTCTTATCATGCATTTCTGATTCCCAAAAATGTGGTAGGTAGAATAGAAAAACAGTAGAGGGAATCCTGTTGTTAGCCAAAATAGACTGTATTTTTACAAAACTATAAGTTATAAACTCTTCAAGAATAACAGTGGAGAATAATAAATAAAGAAAAATTGTAGAGATTTCCAAAACTGTATCTTACAGACCTTAAAAATGAACTGTAAATTTTCAGAAATATGAGCAATGTGGATAAAGGCTGTTACATGATTGAATAAATAATTTCTGGAGTTTAGCTTTGGAACGTGTTTTATTGAAATGAAGAATAATAGTAAGAAATTCCTTAAAGTACTTATAATGATATCAAGAGGGGATAAAATTATACTGGTTTGTGGCAGAATATTTAATTTTCACCACATGTAGCGCTTTTTTTTTTTTAACTTTCGAACTTAATTTTATTTCTGTTCCAAGCACAGACAAGCAACCAAAGCCTTCAATCCCTCCTTTTGAAAACTCTTTTGTTTTTAATTTATTTTTTATTTTGAATATTTTTGAATATTCTTTTAGTGTAATGATATAAGTATTTAATAAGAGGAGAAAAAATTGAAGCTTAACAAATTCTTTTTAGTTAAGGGATATTTGGTCACACCTTGTCCCTTGCATGATTCATAGCTTTATCAGTGTTGTGAATATGCATATAATGTGACAGTGTATGAGACCAGTACAGTGTGATTTAGTTAGCTCTGCTGAACAGGTCAGGCATGCCAAATCAGTTGCACTTCACCTAGCCAGGCAATAAATCACATCAATAAGCAATTAATTGGGTTTGAAAGTAGTAAAACCAACAGAAAATCAACACCATCTCAACAAAATGGCAACTGGCCTTTTCTTAGCTAATATTGCCCTCAGCAAACATCTGACCAACAATGTAATAAGAGATATTGACTCTGGCTTTTCTTCCTTCTGCTACTTTAGCCTTAGTTTTCCCCAGTTATCCACCACCGCAAACTGCCCAACAGTAGTCAAAATAATATATATTTGTTATTTGTCTAGACAAATTGATCATATCAAGATTCCTAATAGTTTATTCTCCTTATCCTGTAAATCAGCTGGGGACTTTTAGAGCTGCTTATAGGTTTTCCATTTGCTGGTTTCATCCTGAAGAAGAGCTGTTCAATTTAAAAAAAAAACAACTTTCATTAGCTGTCTTGTAAAAACAAAAATTCTGATGGGTGTATTCACCAAATATTAAACTTTTATGAAGGTGTACTAGAGAAGAAAGGGGGGCTAAATTTTGTCATCATTTTCATTCTGAGAACACTGCTATCTTGATATAAATTTGGCATTAAGTGTACAAAAGCTAAATGGTATAAAATTTGACTTGCATTTGTAAAGGAGGTGAAACAAGTTTGTACTGTATAGATGCTGAACTGATAGGATTAATCAAATGTTATTCCATTCTTGCTGGAGAAAACCATTATTTCAGCATAGCATTCTCACTAATGAAGCAAATATTTCATAATATAAACCATAAAGTTAAGTCAATTCAATGTTTCAGAATGGGAAAAACTTGGGTTTTAACGTTCATTGTTATTTTGGCACATTACTAATCTCTGCAATTCTCTGCTATGTCAATGTAATAAACATTTTTCTGTATTACTGCAGTTTTCTCCATGAAAAAGAAAAGCTGGTTATCTGTAGTGAATAAAAGTATGAAATTTTACTTGATTTTACTTTTTTTTCTTCTTTTTATAGAAGCTGCAAAGAATCAATTCTCCTTACTGTTGTTCAACCTTACCCTGTAAGTATCGTCCGTGTTTTCTGAATTAGTTTCCTAGCAACATAGCAGCTTTTTTTCTTTCTTGCCTATATTCTGTCCGTGTCTCTACATTATCTGTGCAATAAAAAGAAATAAGTGAGATAAGGGCTGTGTGTCTTAAAGGTGATGGTTAGGACTGCATTATGGTGTCCTGTGCTCAAAAACTGCATTAGCAAGTTAAGTAATAATCGTTATCTTTAAGCTCATACCTGGAAGATAGGTAGAGCAGGACTCTCAGTTCTGCTTCGGTTTCTGTCCTGTTGTGCAGCTCCTGGCTTTTTCTTGATTCTGCCTCAGTCCCACAGAGCTATGTGCCATATCAAACCAGCTGTGCCTTAGGCAAAGGAGAGCTCTATCTGCATCTGTAGTGCAGGGTGTGTGGAGGTGGGGAGAGAGAAGATACAGACAGGCAATTGCATGAGGCTGTCATGAAGGGACTGGGAGAACTGCAGCTCATCTCAAAGACGGCTGATGTGACATGCCTTTGCACCTCACTCAGCAGTATACATGAGTGGGTTCCTGAACTGTCAGCTCAAACCCATCTTCCATGAAAAAGGAGGCAAGTCAAGCTGGGGGCAAAAGCGCCTCTCCCTCTTCCCATACACGTTTCCATTCACAGTCATGCATACCCTGCAGGCTGCTGAGGGGCCTCAGCCATGCATCAGAAGTGATTTCAGATTCAACAAGTCCATTCAGTAACCTGTTGGTTAGCCTGACACACAACAGTTTTAGTAAACAAGGGATAATTGCTTCCTCTTCACCCAAGAGGTGAGTTGGATTTGACACAAAGATGTGAAAATACGTCTATCTGATGAAGCTGCCGAAATACACATCTTGCAAAAGCAATGTGGCCAGTGCTGTGTGGCTTAGCCTTTCTGCTAGTTTAGAAGTGACCATGTAGTTGTGTTGGTTCTGTGCCTTTTCTAAAAGCACAACAACTAAATCATGAGGGAAAAGCACACATTCTGCAGCAAAATCAGGCAGGAGCTGCCATGCTGAATTAAGACCCCTGGCAAGAAGGTGAGCTGGGATCTGGTCAACCACCTTAAATGAAAGTGCAGGCATTGTCTGACAAAGCAAAGAAACCTAACTGTCTTTAAAGCTTGCCGGATTACAGGCAGTAGTTTTGATCACAGAGAAGATACATAATATTGGGGAAAAGAAATTCTAACACACTTGCCTTTTTTATGCTGCTTGCGTTATTTCAGCTGTTGACAGGCTTCATTCTTTAAATGTCAGGTGAAGAAAGGGCACATGCATTAGTATAAGTACGTATAGCCCTTAAAAGTGTACAGAAGAGTGTACCTGTCTGTGTTGTTCACTGTACTGCTAGCATAAGAGCAAGCCTGTATGTACTGAACATAAAGGAAGCTGAAACCCAGATGAACTGTACTCTCCATGCTCAGTGGGAGACCTTACAGCACAGGTGTGGTCCTCTCCTAGCTTTTGACCTGGAGAAGAAGGAAAGTCATAACTTGGTATCTTCTCAACTCTTTGGGCCCAAGGCCTGTTTCTTGGCTGACAAGGCACAAACTGCTCCTCTCATTATGTAGCAGCAAAACCTTAGACCAAAACTGACATACCTCTACATGTCACTGAGCTAGGAATGGCAATGAAACACTGCTGACGTGCCAGCCATTTGGGCTAATGTGTTTATTATATACGTGTACTTGTGTTGCCCCATTCTGGCATGCTGGTCAGAGACCCCTGCTCTACCGTGAGGGTGATGGACGTTTTATCTCCCAGTAGGCATGAAGAATGTCTGCCCAGGAATGTCTACAGAGCAGTCAAAAGATGTGATTGATGTATGCATATGAATGCTAGCTTTAATTTAGCCGGTTTTATTCTGAAGTCAGGGATGAGCTTAGTTAGGTGAGCCTCAACTTCAAGACTGTTGCACCCTGTAGATCTCCTCTGGTTTGTGCACTGTTATTGTCCCTACCTGTCCAGACCAGGATCTTGCAGTTTCATGGCATTCTTCCCTTACCACTTTCACGCCCAAGTTTTCCTGCAGTGGAAGTGAAGGCGTATATAGGGATGCGGAGCAGTTAGGCTCCTGCCAGGGTGTGTGATCAAGTTGGAGCCCTGAAGCATTGTAGGGTCTCTCAGTTTATGCAAACCCTGGGCTGTGAAGTTTCCTGGGTTCTTCTGAGTTGCCTTGAACATCTGGACCACGCTGGCCTGCATACTGTCACAACGTTACTGTCAGTAAGTAACTGAGCCTGTTAAGTGACATCCCACTCAGCTCTGCCATCCTCGGTGTTGCTGCACATCAACTATGTATCTGTCCTGGTCTTCTGGCAAATACATTTTGTCTTATGCTTTGGAAGCAATGTTTATCTCTTCAAAGGTTATGATGCACATGCGGTCCCTCCTTTTCTTTAATTTTGCCTCCTCCATTTTTCCTGTTACTATTTTGCCAATAAAACTGGGAAGATGAAGTAGAAACCAGACAATGGAAAAGTAAGAGCTTTTAAACCGAATGAACTTCTTCCCCATTCTTGGCAGAAATACATCTTTACAAATATTTCATTGATCCCTTTTCTTGATGGTGAACCTTTTTCGTTCTGTCGTTGCATGAGAAGTATCTGCCAAGATGGATTACAAGAATGTTGCTTCTGAATTTTTTTTATTTGGGCTATTTAGAGTGTGCTTTGTTTTCAAGCTTTCAAGTAACCATGCTTTATGAGTGCAGGTGAATGTAGGCATAATCTAAATTTATAGTACTCTGTAGTTCACTTAGTACTACTTGAAAGCTTTGTGGATCAGTTTTGCTTAAGTGCATTCAGTTTTGTTTAATGCTTAAACTCATTAAAATTTAATTTTACTTAGGACCAAACCAAAGCATTAGGCTATTCTTTTCTTTCTATCAATCTACAAATCTCTGCTAGGTTCATATCACCACTGCTCATAATGAGGTCACTGAACAGCTAGAGTAGTTCAAGCAGTTCAGGGTTTTGATTTCTGGAAATAGAGCATTTGATTATCATTTCTGACTATTTTGTTCTGTAAATGGACTATTATTCTGATTATTACCTTATTAAGTTTTAAGCATTACTCAAGTCAAATAACTTCCTTGGTTTTATATCTGTTCAGATTTTATGGGTAGAGATCATTTCATAGGTTGCTTTCACAATTAATCTATTAAGCTTTTTGGGTGTAGTTCAGACCCAACTGAGATCTATGTCAATTTAGCTGTGCATAAGTTCTGCAGTGGAAAAAGGATAAGATCTTTTTCTGCTTTGAAAGAGATGCTTCTTGTTAGAACAGTTATATGTCTGAGACAAAATGTTTGCAGAGAAACTACAATAAATAACACTTATTTATGGATTGTAATGATTGTGGCAATGATCTTATTGAGAGTCTCACAGTATTTTTCATGCTGCTTTCCTTCTGGAGTCATGTAATAGCAGCAGCTACCATATCTAGACTTGTGGTTGTAGAGAAGGATATAAAAAAGAAAGAGGGCTGTCATAAAGACTTCAAAATCTAAAGTGAAAGAGACTACCAACGTGTAGTTTAAGAAATCATTTGGAAGTCAGACACGAGCGTTTTGAACCAGGTTATTTTTGATTGCTTGAAGATCTGAAGTTTCTGTAGAAATTACAGCTTTTTTCTTTGAATGTTTATATTTTTTACAGTCATCCTGAGGACCTTTTCCACTGTGTAACTTCCACATCAGCTTTTTTTTTGGCATGGTCAGTTCTATACATAGCTTTAATCCTACACAGGATATGATTACGGTGTGATTAATGACAAACTTGCCATCACTGGGTTGCCTCCTGAAAGTGCTGGCTTGTCTATGGCCACTATTCAACTCATCTTTGCTGTTTGAAGCAGGCTCTTCTCATGTCAGACCTGTGCTGTGCGTCCTTTCTTCTTCAATTTGTGTGTGGTGCAAACCCCAGTGAGCACTGCTGCTCCTGAGCTTTCTTCCTGGAGGCCTAAGAGGGCTGTATGCGTTTTTCGACAGAAAGACTGTGAGAAAATTCCATGTTAATTGTTTCAGTAAAGTGGAAAAGAGCCCCTCTGCTCTTCACCCTGTCCACCATTTTCTCCTTGTAGTTCTCCCTTTCCTCCCCTCCTCCTCAGGGGCCATTAGGTCTCTTTTCCTTCTTCATTAGCCCTTTACCCCTTCTCAGGTACATTATCATTCATATAGTGCTTCATGGTACTACTAGCCTGGGTTTGTATGGGGTGAAGATTCCCAAAGGTCCTCACCCTTGCAGAGCTGTAGGGCTAGAAATAGTATGGCACGTCTGATCTCTTGCACTTTTCTGCACTTGATTAAGAGCGGTAATCATGAATGTAAATCATGAATGTAAAGGAGTAATCTGTGAGATTCTGGAGAAGCAGAATCCCAAAAGGCTAGTGGAGGGGGTTTTATGGAGCACCTCCACATTTAATAACAGATAGCCCAGGCCCATCTAGTCACAAGATGAGCTGAAACGGCTGCATGTTACATAGTGTCTGAAGCTGACCTATGGTTTCACTTATGGTTTTGAGGCAAGCACAGTAAACCAGGCTGTCATTGACTATAGTTGAAATGGATTGGATTTTCTCAGTACCTACATTAAAGTAAGGTTTTGCTGTTCCCCATCTTACAGGTATATGCTATGCACATATGTAACCAATCATCAGACTGTGGTAACCATCTAAAAATAGTAACATATAAATAATGCAAATAGTAAAATATAATTGTCTATGGTAAGTCATCAACTTTTAAGACAGAACTCAAATCTGACCGCTATTTCAGCAATGAAATTTGTGCCAAGAATTTAACAAAGAAGTACTCCTGATGATGACCTGTCAGTGCCCTATGGTTATTGCGAGTTACTGCACAGTAAAACTTCTCCATATTATTTTTTCTGTGTCCCTACTTGCTCTTCTACAATGCTCTTGTGAGCCAGTGTAGTTGTTTCAGCCTCTGTCACACCTATGAATGGCAGTAGTTAGTTTGCCTTTGGGCATTATGTACTGTTACACTTAATAAATTTAATTCTTCCTCTGATTCATGTTTTATTTGCTTGCTAAATTTTGTCTCATGTAATTGCCTTCAGGGGTAGACCAAAAAGCGAACACATTTTTGCATTTGTGCTATTTTTCCCTTATTTCATAACATAATATTTCATATTAAACTGATGACTGATTTTAAGTAACAGCTTAAAATTGATTGCATACGTACAATCTCTGACTATTTAAAACTGTGGTATATCTGTCTGATATTTACACTTGTCACAGAGTAGGTTTTCTTTTCACCTTATGATTGTGCCACACGGCTGTCTTGTTTAAATTCTTCATAGTAGCTCAGTACTACACTAATGCTCTTCTAAATGCTGAATCCTTCTTTTTCTTGAGCATGAGTAAAGGTTTTGTTGTCGCAGCACCTCTGCTGGCAAGAGCACTCAAAGGGGCTTTTACCCCTTTCTGTCAAAATGTAGGATATTGTTTCTAAGATCTATCAAAAAAGGACCTGCTGTAATGCTGCTGACAAAAGTGGGATCTAATTTTGAAAAGTCCAGAAAATGAGAAAAATACAGCATTTCTCATGTTTTGACCCTGCTGATGGGATGCCCATTGATTGCAGTCCGTAGTAGGTAGGGCTCAAAGGACAGTCTCAGTCTTCTGAGACTCTATCATTTCCTCCAAGCAAACATCTATGCAATACTTCATTTCTCTTGTTAGCAGTTTCCCCAGGTAGTGTTGAAATTATCAAATGAATTTTTACTGAATTCTCTGTAAACAAGTAAATATTAGTACAGAAACTGATAGATCTCAACTTCTAACAGGAAACAGTGCTTAGGTCACACAGTGTGAAGTTTGTGGGGTTTTGAAATAATTCTACTCCTTTTTAAAATATGTCTCCTCATTTTGCAACAGTCACTCTAATTAAGTTGTTTTTATCTGTGACAATGCAAATACTTTACTTGCAGTGAAAAATGTTCTACATCAGTGTAAACACCTCCTGCTTAAGGTCATTAACTGAGGCTTCCATTTGGCTAAAAGACAGAATACCAGAAACAAATGAAATTGGCACTCTGAGGATTGTTAATTGCTAGTATTTTTCACCTACAAACCTGAAGACATTAAAACAGAATAGAGCAGCATATCATCTTGCTGATGCTTTGTTAGAAAAGCAAGTTTAAACATTCAAACACAACTGTTTTTCCTAGGTATTTTCCACACTCTTTTGAAACACTTCATTTCTTAATGAGAAAATGTCAAGCGCCAAGATGATGCAGAGGTAGGAGCAATTATACTGTGCAGTTAAATGCAAAAGCTGTGCCACTACTCAAACATTTAACCAGTAGAGAATGTTCCCCCAAATACCTGGCACAGCTGTTCTACGTTTTCTTACACCCCTGCTTCATAGTTTGAAGCTTTTTAGAATGCAGTCTGCTTCCAGGCTCATCCAGGGTCAGAGTCCTAACCAGGTTGCCACAGCAGGCATGGGAAGGGAGGGAAGCCCCATGTTTTGTGGCAGACTGCGGTGTGCTTCCTTGGCTATGCAATATGTACATTAAACCCCGTGTGCCTATGGGATTCTTGGGAACTCATGTATATTCAAATCATTCAATTGTGTTGGGCTCTGCTATCACATTTTTGCGATAACATAATTTAAATGTTTATGCCCTCCACAGGTGACTTTTGAGGCATAGAAAGGAAAAGAGAGAGGTTATAGAGAGGTTTTAGAGCACAACAGAGCCATGCAACAGTTTGCCAGATTTGCTGTATGGGAAGAACCTTGTCAGAACCTGGAAAAAAATTTAGCAGTCTGCCTGCAAAGAAAGGCCAGACTGGTGACTCATTGGCAACCATGGAACAGGAGCAAACTGTAAAAAGCCTCTTCCAACAAGAAGAGTAAATGAAAGGCACCCTTTTCCCCTTTCTCCTTGCAAGGCAGAGGCAGTAGCCTACTGCTGTAGCTGTGCTGCCCTGTGGCAGTGGGAATCAACAAATTGCAAGATCACATTATTTGCATGACATATAGACTATCCCACTTACTTACACACAGCAGAAAGGGACTATGTAGGGAGGGATATTAGAAAAGGCATTTGTAGAACTGTCATATTAATCATACTAGTATGGTATACTGTGCCTTTCTAGGCATTCATCTTTAGAGTACAATATGTAAGCATGCTTCTTCAGTGTTTCCATGTTGTCCCTTCTTGCTGAAGAAGCATTTTGGGTCCCCAATACTGAGACATCAACTTTACTTCTTTTTTTTTATCATTCTTTCTTTCTTTTCGGTGTTTCTTTCAAATCTGCTTTTTTCAGCACTGGCTTTGGAAGCTGAGCTTCGTTTGATCTTGGTATTGAATTTTCTGTCATTTACTGTTCCTGATTAAAAAGATGTATGGTCATAGCTCCTAGAGAAGAGGTAGGAAAGAATGTACTGTAAAAGTGAAGAAGCATTTATTTTTATTTCTTGGTTCTATTTTGTGCTCCAGGAATTATTGGATGGCTCTGATATTTCCTGGGAGAATGTGGCATCTTTCATTCCCTGTTCACTGGTTGATACCAAGCCTATGGTAACAGTTACCATGTTTTTGATGTAATAATAAATCAGTGGCATACAGAAATAAGCTAGAGACTTCTTCCTGCTAGTTACTAGAAAAAGGCTTCTTCATCACAAAAAAAAAAAAAAGAAATAACCTTTAAGGCAGTTTCAGTAATGACAAGAGCACGTGGCTTTGGACTACTCCATCACTCCTGCAGGTTGTTAGTTGAGTCAAAATTTGAGTGATGGTGACAAGGGTTTCTGTGTTTACAAGCTGTCATGCTGCACTGCTAATAGGAAATTATTCCTGGATCATCATAACTGATGTCTACACTTATTTCTCAGTGGCAAACCAGCATGCATTAGTCTTTTCAGTATCCAAAACTGGTAAACCACTTCTCGGGAGCTAGAATATGATTCTGAAGATCTTAAGTCGCATTATACCAAAACAATGGACCAAAACGTGGCCCAAAGAAGCCCACTGATTTTCAGCCACAGCCAGAATTTCTTCCATTGCTCATTATCCTGGTTATGGAGTTAGGCAATGCCAGAAGCACTGTGTTTGTAACTGACTTGAAAATAAAACTGCCTTGCTTCTGCTAATGAAAATGGAAATCCCACTGATGATGAATATTGAATTTGTTACTAAAAAGAGGTTGTTAGTCAAACTCCTCAAATAGAGAGAGAAATTTTTTTCCAAGGGCTTAACACTTGATCACAGGTGAGTCCATTGAATAATGTAGTAGGCAAAAGTCAGTTGGGTCCCAGAAGAAAACTAGGAACATTTATAGACTTCTAATTCATGAAGTCCCACAACGTGTCTAATCTATTGAAGGCAAGCCTTGCAGAGGGTGTATGAAGGGGGTATGTTCAGCGGAAACTTGCTGGCATGGTGCACATGCCTTTTGGTGCTTCTAACCTGTGGTTTGAAACGAGTTAAAATAGTGAGAATGCCACTGCACTTGGAGAACTCTCAGACACTTCTTTGGCAAAAGCTGTGTGTGTGTCTATATCCAGTGGATCATGGATTATGCAAAAATTATCCATTCAGTGTTTGAAGGGTCACTGGCTGGTCACTGGTTGTTGTCTGTTCATGCAAATAGTTTGGTTAACAGCAGTCATTGGGGAAGCACTGCAAGGACTTTGTATGTACAGTGAGAGCCCTTCTCATCACTCCAGTCTGACAGTGGGGTAACTTTCAGTATGTGCAGTATGCATCAGTGATTCCTTATATGTATATACATATGTATTGTCTCAGGAAGCATTATGGTTTGACTGTATTTCCATTCTTCAGTATGCGGTGCTGATGTGTACATGGAGCCGCCAGTGTGTGAGAAAGAGGGGAATAACTGAAAAAGGAAAGAAAGGTTTGAACTTGAAAGTATGTGATATGTTTTGTCATCATTTTTCCTTCCAGTCTCCTAAATCAGCTTTTATTAGTGCTGCAAAAAAGGCAAGATTGAAGTCCAATCCTGTCAAAGTGCGCTTCTCAGAAGAAGTAATTATCAATGGCCAGGTGTCGGTGAGTATTCCAGTATTTAAACTGAGGAAGGACTGAGCATTTCATCCAAAGGTACACCTCAAGACTGTAAAGCGAGGGAATTACATGGTAGGACCAGTGGCTGTAGGCCTGCAAAGGGAAGGAGTTCTCTGTTTCAGAAGTTTCCATAAGATGTGTTTTTAAAGTCCACTGAGCCCATAATATTGTGAAAAAAAAATTGTCCCTTCTTAATATAAAATTAAAATGCTAGTGAATGTATTTTGTGGTGATAGCACATGTATGTCTGTCTTTATAGTCTTGGTAACACTTGTTTGGGTTTGGTTTTTTTGTTTTTTTTGAGAGTAATTTTGTAGTGGGAATACCCATAAACTCAAAAGAAGTAGCATGTCAGGAAAACAGACTAACATTACCTTACAGACCTCTTTAAAATTTGGTTTTATCTATTTGAACTTGCTGTTTTCAGCCCTCAGGCAAGCTCAGCCTTCCTCTGAGAGGCACTGAACTCCTGGCTCATTTTCATAATTTGACAGAACACCGTTCCACACCAATGTCTTTATCCAACTCTCTTCAAAACATAAATTGATACTGCGTTTTGTTAAAAGCAATAAAGCAATTTCTGCTTTCAAAACAAAACAAAACAAAACAAACCCAACCCAAAAAAAACCAACAAAGAAAACAAGCAAGAAAGCTTTATTTTCCTTCCCTTTACTGATTTATTTTACTATCCTTGTTATGAATTGTCACAATTAAGTACAATGTTATATATTACTCTTCTTAAATGATGACAGACATTAGCATTTAATATCCAGCTGTAAAGAGAATGTAAAATATCTTGATTGTAATTCTTAATAATGGATCTGCAGTTCCTGTTTTCTAGATTGATGACACTGAATTGCTCACAATATTCAGAGAAGCAGTAATCTGTTTTTCTGTTTTATTTTAAATGCTTTAGAGGTAGCATTTATTGTCAATGAGCTAGAACTTAGGGAAAGAAAATAATCAAAACCAGACATAAGATGCATGTGAATAGCTATATTTTTTTCCTGCAAAGAGACCTATAGAGTACAGCTGTAATGAGCATAGGTAGACACTTGCAGGGCAGTGCTAACTCTGTTTTCATTTTTAGCCAACAAACACCTTTTCAATTGTTACCTATCTACCTGAATTATGTCATTTTTTATAGAACAACATTTAGATTTCCCTTGTTACGTGTTGTAATCTGATTCACTGATTTGCTTGGCAGGAAACAGTTAAGGACAATTCACTTCTTTTCATGCCAAATGTTCTGAAGGTATACCTTGAAAATGGACAAACCAAATCTTTCCGTTTTGACTGCAGCACTTCCATAAAGGTAGGCTACATATACCTTGGTGTGCAATGACAAGAATACCAGTTAACTGTTCTCAAGACCTTCAGTAATTATAATTTACTTGGAATGCTTTAAGAACAACATTATTAGTGTGTTCATGGGGCTGGACTCATAGTTCAGAAATAATGAGGGTTTGGTCCATTTCTCTGCTCTAAAAACACATTGTATTGTCAAAGAAGAAGTAGAAGTGATCATTTGAATGTGCCTGGAATGCAGTTAAAATTGTGTGGTTCTATTGTTTTGATATGCTGCCAAGTACTAGCATGATTTGTCAGCAAAATTCAGGAACTAAGAAGATTAAGATGTTGGTTGCTAATTGAATATCATCTGGCTTGTCATCCAGTGAACTCGGGATGGGGTATTACAGGGTTATGCTGGTGATAAATTGCTAGTCTCAGTGTAATGCCCTCTGTGCTTTCCATAGCACATTTCACATACAAATATAAAGAGGCTAAGGCCTGGCACACAACTGAGGCTGCTAGGGAGTGTCTGTGGTGCTATTCCTTGTAGTTTCCTAAACTAGAGACTTTATGGTGCCTGTATGTGCCTTGGAGCATTAACCAGCACAAGTAGTGCTGTTGGGCATGCTGCTAGTCTCTCAAGCATTTTTGTTTGGGTGAGCTATTTTTAACAAAGATTGGTTATCAAATCTAGTTCACTGCCCAGTAGCATGCATGCTTGGGACACTGAGACAAGAGAGATGCATGGGTGTGAATGATCAGTGAAGGCTAAGGATGCAATTTTGAGCTGGACTGCCAGCTTTTGCTCTTTTTAGGGGATTGTAAAGCTATAAATATTTGAATAAAGGCTGATTTTGTGCTCACTGTGGTTCAGCAGTATGCTCAATTGGTTAGACTAGCAAGCAGAGTGATTTAGTACGTTAAACAAGAGGAAATTTATTTCAGTCTCAAGGCAGAACAGATATTGAAGTTATATTTAAAAATGGGGTGCAATATCTGTTTATAATTCATATATATGGCTTAGGCATAAATAGAGTGCAGGCAATGGATACAGGCTTCCATTCTACAGCCATGGGATACTGAATTCCTGAAGTCCATTTGATGATTTGGCTGGGTGAAAAAACAGGAGACATTATTCATGTGGGTAGTGTGGTCTCCACACCCTTCTGAGGCCAATAAGCTCACTTTCCACTATTTTCCTTAATGAGCATAAAACCAACCAACCTATCCCAGGACACTTTGCCTCTAAAGGGCAGTCATTGGCCATTACATTACCTTAGTTTTCAGTAGTTCTCTCATGGGTTTGTTAGGTACTATAAGACCATATATCTTTGAAGTCATTTGTACAGATGCCCATGTGGGCTTAGCAACCTAGGTGTACTGATGTTGTAAGCCTGCTTTGACCTTAGTCACTCTGACTATTTGTAGGATTAACTTTTTTTGCTTCACTCTGACTATTTGTAGGATTAACTTTTTTTGCTTCTAATTCAGGCAGTTAAATATCCTGTAGCCTGCCCAGCTGTATATTACACATTCTTGCATGTTTGTCTGGGTATATTCCTCACTGTGGATGGGCAGGTGTGGGAAGGTGTGGTTTTCTTAAACTGAGGTGAAGTAGAAGTGCCGCAGTTGGGTCAAGGCAAATGCAGATTTTTTTCCATCCCTACCAGTCCCGCAACTCACCACTTAACAACAAGGGTGCAACCAGTGCCTTACCTGCAGTCCTTGCTTTCCTTATTGCTGAGACCTAGCACCAGGGCTGAGTTATTGAACAAGAGTATAGGCTAGCAAAAAACATGGCAGCTAACCAAAAACGGTGCCATCACTGGCCCCTCTTAAAAACTTACATGTAATATTATGCCTCTTCATGTTACTGTTATGCCTCTTGTCTTTGAGCATAGAGCATAAATAAAAGTAGATTTAATGTATGAACATTACATTCACCATTAGTCAGAATACTGTAATATTAACCTCCATTATTCAGAGTGGTTTCTTGAAATACATTAGTCTTAAGTTCTTTACGTTGTACAGAGTTGTTCCCATCCTCCTCCATATATCTTTCATCCTTCCACCAATCTGGTATTGGTTTTCCATAAGCAAACTGTAATTGATCAATCAATCTTCCTAAATTATGCTAAAACTCTTGGATTACTGTTAGTTATGATCTCTTAGTAAGTCCTATCCATCTGGGTACTTATGTATACCTAGAAATCTTTTGGATGGGTAGAAATGCTTCAATCTTTTCACCAGCATAATGTGAAGCTATTTTTAACCGATGGGTTATTATATATTTCATTTTCCTGCTACATTCACTGAACCAAAAGATACTTTGCCAGACTATATTGTCTCTGCATATATTTAATTTACAAAACTTTCTATGAAAGTAGCATGGGGAATGGTTGGGTGGTTTTGTGAGACAGTTTGTTTAGCTGTTATTTTAGAAACAATTGTTCTTAAATTTTCAGTTATTATTAAACATAATCCAATGTGAAAAAAAAGTAATTAAAAGTCTCTGAAAATGGGGTTTATACTATAAATTAACATGGTCCCTGAATTTAGAGGTTTTGTTCTGCACAGTCATCATTGCCATTGACTTTTCTGTCAACATTTAAAATGCAAGAAGTGGACTTCAAGAAAAACCCTTGCCATAGAACAAATAAAGGACATTCTGGGTTGTTTTTATTTTTTGTTGGACATACACATTTTGTTTGTGCTGCTTGGTAGCCCTGCCCCAACTGAAGGTGAAGAGATAAGCAGCAAGACTGTCTCTCCTTTGCTGATGGAAAGGTTTTATTGCCAAGGAGACAGAGGGATATGATTTAAAGCTACACAAGTATAATTTGCATGTTAAACTGCACAGGAAGTTGTCCATACACAGCACCTCCATGTATATACTTCTCATGTGCATACCTTATACCATCTCAGGGGTGTTTGAAGATAAAGTCACTGATTTTTCACTGGGTGAATGTGTGTGATGTCCTGTGTATTTGTGCAGAGCATACAAAACGCAGCCGTCTTCCCCTTTAACTTCTGGGCTTCCACTCTGTGCTGGGTACATGCAGTGTGCATGGCGGTAAAGAACTGGGTCACAAGCACTGCATGAATTTAAGCACATTTATAAATCTTTTGTTAATTAGGATGTCATCTTAACACTCCAAGAAAAGCTTTCCATCAAATGTATTGAACATTTTTCCCTGATGCTGGAGCAGAGGATTGAAGGATCTGGGACGAAACTCCTTTTGCTACATGAACAGGAGACTCTAACTCAGGTTTGTGTAATAACATGTGAAAGCAGATATTAATGAAATGGGTTGATCAGTATATTATCCATCTTTTTCATTACTCAAGTGAGTTAACTGGAAGATTTATGGTTTGATGCAGTCTACCAAATAAGAATGGTATTCAGATGTAGTTGTAAGAATCAGGTTCTCACAGAAAACAATTATTTTTCTATTATATAGGCATCATATTTCATTGCTTCATTTGGCCATTAAAAAGTTTATAAAAGATCAGAGTGAAAGCTATTAAAAAGTTATCAAGCCTTTCTCATTCATATTGTATGTGGCCCAGCTAGTAAACATTCTCAACAGTTAGAAAACCCATTACAACAACTCTTGAGAACCACAGTCTGCCCAAATTCCTTTAAAAACTTATTTTCATCTTTGCTTCCTATCTAATTATGTAGATGTGTATCTGGGTGTCGTGGTTTAAACCCAGTCAGGTAACTTGTTCACTCACTCCCAGTGAGTGGTGCCGAGCTGACAACAATCAAGGTCCGTGTTCGTCTCCCCCCCCCTCCCTGCACCGGGGCTCTCCCCTTCCCCGCTCCCAGAGGAACGGGGAGGAGGATCGAGAGAGTGCAACTCCTACGGGTTGAGACAAGAACAGTCCAGCAACAAATCACCACCGCTACTATCAGCTAAAACAATGATAAGGGAAAATAACAAGGGAAGAGAATACGATACCACCGGCCAAGAAAAAGAGTTCCACCCGGAAGCCCCTGTCCTTCCGGGTAACTCCCAGTTACCCCCCACCCCGGGCATGACGTGCTGTGGTATGGAATACCTCCCCGGCTAGCCCGGGTCAGGCGCCCCGCCTCTGCTTCCTCACAGCCTCCCCTCTTCCCTGGCAGAGCATGAGCCTCACAGAGTCCTTGGTCAGGGTAAACATCACTTAGCAACAACCGACAACATCGGCTTCACCAACGCTGTTCTCAAAACTAGAAGTCAAAACACAGCACTGCACCAGTTAACACAAAGGAAAAAACATGATTGCTACTGCTGAACCCAGGACATTATCCACCCCTTATTCCATACCATTCACGTCGTGCTCAGATCCCACATTTTCAATACACCATCGCTCTCCCACATATATACATCCATATACATACAGACCAAGAGGAAAAAAAATCATTTTCTTAGTGCATGGACCAATCCCTATAATGCTGCCGAGTCCATCCGGTCCATGATGTTCCAAGTTCATTCTCTGTTGGGATGATGGCTGGAGGGAAGTCAGGGCCAGTCGCTGGTGACCTGGAGACATCTAGTTGATGGGCTATAAAAGCATTACACAGCAGGCAACAGCATACAATTGAGTTCACTGGCTGTTTTCCCCTAAAATCAAATCCCCTTGAGGTATACATCGGACTTCCCCATCTTCCCGCATTACCCACCAAGTATATCCAGGTCCCTGAGCAAAAGCAATCCCACGAGTGGGTTTGCCTTTACCTGAAGCAGGAATAACCCAGACTGTCTTCCCCAGCAAATTCTTCATATGCACCACGGGAACTTTGTCCCCCTCTACAATATGTAAAAGTTCTGACTGGGCTGGGCCAGCCCTGTTGGCAGATCCTCTGGTGTTGACCAACCAGGTGGCCTTTGGTAAATGTGTATCCCAATGCTTGAAAGTTCCCCCACCCATCGCTCTCAGTGTAGTTTTTAACAGCCCATTGTACCGTTCGATTTTCCCAGAGGCTGGTGCATGGTAGGGGATGTGATATACCCACTCAATGCCATGCTCTTTGGCCCAAATATCTATAAGGTTATTCCGGAAATGAGTCCCATTGTCTGACTCAATTCTCTCTGGGGTGCCGTGTCGCCACAAAATCTGTTTCTCAAGGCCCAGGATGGTGTTCCGGGCAGTGGCATGGGGCACAGCGTATGTTTCCAGCCACCCGGTGGTTGCTTCCACCATGGTAAGCACATGGCGCTTGCCTTGGCGGGTTGGTGGCAGTGTGATATAGTCAATCTGCCAGGCCTCCCCATATTTATACTTCAACCATCGTCCTCCATACCAAAGAGGCTTTAACCGCTTGGCTTGTTTAATTGCAGCACATGTTTCACACTCATGAATAACCTGGGCAATAGTGTCCATTGTTAAGTCCACCCCTCGGTCACGGGCCCATCTATATGTTGCATCTCTGCCCTGATGGCCTGAAGTGTCATGGGCCCACCGGGCCAAAAATAATTCACCTTTATGTTGCCAATCTAAGTCCATCTGAGCCACTTCTATCTTAGCCGCTTTATCCACTTGTTGGTTGTTCTGGTGTTCCTCAGTGGCCCAACTCTTGGGTACATGGGCATCTACATGACGTACCTTCACCACCAGGTTCTGCACCCGGGCAGCAATATCTTTCCACAGTGCAGCAGCCCAGATGGGTTTACCTCTGCGTTGCCAGTTGCTCTGCTTCCATTGCTTCAACCACCCCCACAGGGCATTTGCCACCATCCATGAGTCAGTATAGAGATAAAGTACTGGCCACTTTTCTCATTCAGCAATGTCCAGGGCCAGCTGGATGGCTTTCACCTCGGCAAATTGACTCGATTCACCCTCTCCTTCAGCAGTTTCTGCAACTTGTCGTCCAGGACTCCATACAGCTGCCTTCCATCTCCGATGCTTTCCCACAATACGGCAAGAGCCATCAGTAAACAAGGCATACTGCTTTTCACTTTCTGACAGTTTATTATATGGTGGGGCCTCTTCAGCACGCACCACCTCCTCCTCTGGTGACATTCCGAAATCTTTGCCCTCTGGCCAGTCCATGATGACTTCTAGAATGCCTGGACGACTGGGATTTCCTATTCGAGTTCGTTGGGTAATTAGTGCAGCCCATTTACTCCATGTAGCATCAGTTGCATGATGTGTAGAGGAGACCCTGCCTTTGAACATCCAGCCCAGCACGGGCAGCCGGGGTGCCAGGAGGAGCTGTGCTTCAGTGCCAATCACTTCCGAAGCAGCTCGAACCCCTTCATAGGCTGCCAGTATCTCTTTCTCAGTTGGGGTATAGCTGGCCTCAGATCCTTTGTATCCCCGACTCCAAAAGCCGAGGGGTCGACCTCGAGTCTCCCCTGGAGCTTTCTGCCAGAGGCTCCAGGTAGGACCGTTCTCCCCAGCTGCAGTGTACAGCACATTTTTTACATCTGGCCCGGTCCGGACAGGTCCAAGGGCTACTGCATGAACTATCTCGCGTTTAATTTGCTCAAAGGCTTGTTGCTGCTCAGGGCCCCATTTAAAATCATTCTTCTTCCGGGTCACATGATAGAGAGGGCTTACAATCGAACTGTAATTTGGGATGTGCATTCTCCAGAACCCCACTGCACCCAAGAAAGCTTGCGTTTCTTTCTTATTAGTTGGTGGAGACATTGCTGTTATCTTGTTGATCACATCTGTGGGGATCTGTCTACGTCCATCTTGCCATTTTATTCCCAAAAATTGAATCTCCTGTGCAGGTCCCTTGACCTTACTCCGTTTTATGGCAAAACCGGCTTTCAGCAGGATTTGGATTATTTTCCTCCCTTTCTCAAAGACTTCTTCCGCTGTATCGCCCCACACAATAATGTCATCAATGTATTGCAGGTGTTCTGGAGCTTGCCCCTGTTCCAGTGCAGTCTGGATCAGTCCATGGCAAATGGTAGGGCTGTGTTTCCACCCCTGGGGCAGTCGGTTCCAAGTGAACTGGACACCCCTCCAAGTAAAAGCAAACTGGGGCCTGCACTCTGCTGCCAAAGGAATGGAGAAAAATGCATTGGCAATATCAATCGTGGCATACCACTTGGCTGCCTTTGACTCTAGTTCATACTGAAGTTCTAGCATGTCCGGTACGGCAGCACTCAATGGTGGTGTGACTTCATTCAGGCCACGATAGTCTACTGTTAGTCTCCATTCTCCATTAGACTTTCGCACTGGCCATATGGGGCTATTGAAGGGTGAGCGGGTCCTGCTGATCACCCCCTGACTCTCCAGTCTACGGATCAGCTGATGGATGGGAATCAGGGAGTCTCGGTTGGTGCGATATTGCCGCCGGTGCACTGTTGTGGTCGCAATTGGCACTTGTTGTTCTTCAACTTTCAGCAACCCCACAGCAGAGGGATCTTCTGAGAGACCAGGCAAGGTGGACAGCTGCTCAATTTCCTCAGTCTCCAAAGCAGCAATACCAAAAGCCCACCGGTACCCTTTTGGGTCTTTGAAGTACCCTCTCTTGAGGTAGTCTATGCCGAGGATGCATGGAGCCTCTGGACCAGTCACAATAGGGTGCTTTTGCCACTCCCTCCCAGTCAGGCTGATTTCAGCCTCCAGCACAGTCAACTCTTGGGATCCTCCTGTTACTCCAGAAATATAGATGGGTTCCACCCCTTGACAGCTTGATGGCATCAGGGTGCACTGTGCACCGGTATCTACTAGAGCCTTATACTTCTGTGGGACTGATGTGCCAGGCCATCTGATCCACACAGTCCAGTAAATCCGATTGTCCCCTACCTCCACCTGGCTGGAGGCAGGGCCCCTCTAATGGTCGTCACAGCATTGGACACTTAAGTCGTGTTGAAAGGGATTATTCTTCGTTATCACAGGAGCTGGAGTAAAATCAGCTCTTCCACTCCATCTGGGAAACTGCTCACCAGAGACTGAAGCCGTAGCTCTCATGGGATGATCAGTCTTGGCCCTTGCTCCCCTCTTCAGTTCACTCACCCGTTCCTCCAAAGCTGAAGTAGGTTTTCCATCCCACTTTGTCATGTCTTCTCCGTGATCCAGCAGGTAAAACCATAGGGTAGCCCGTGGCGTATACCTTCTGTATCTCCTCTCTTGAACAATAGGACGTCTTTTGTTAATAGCTGAGACGCGTGTTGGTACACGTGAGGAGCTGGATAAATCAGATACATCGTCCCTCAATTTGTCGAGGTCCTGGGACAGTTTTTTCACAGCTGAGATGATGGAAGGAGTGAGATTGTCTTCGAACTCTCGGAGTTTATGAACCATTTCATCCACTGTTAGTGGTACTATGTCATTCCAGGTCACTGTTGCCAATGAATGGGCATATGATGACGGTGCATTCCGTGTAAGTTTTCGCCACATGGGTCGTGTACATTCAACTTCATCTGGATCTATAGGTGTATCCCCGTTATTCGGCTTGATGTGATAGATCATCTCTACGATGGCCGATTCCCTCAGAGACTGGATGCCTTTGTCTATAGTAGTCCACTTGGCCGAACGACTCGTAACATCGTCCTTGTACGGAAACCTTTCTTTCACAGCTGCCAAGAGCCTCCTCCAAAGGCTGAGGGACTTTTTCTCTCTTGCAATTGCTTTGTCAATTCCCCCTTCTCTAGCAAGTGATCCCAGCTGCTTGGCTTCTGTACCTTCTAGTTCGTGACCATTGGCCCCATTGTCCCAGCATCGGAGTAACCAGGTGATGATGTGCTCCCCTGGTTGACGGGTAAAATCTTTTCGCATATTCCGCAGCTCGGTTGAGGTCCGAGGTCGAGAAGTTACCTCTTCTTCTTCTTCTTCGTCATGTGAGGATGACTCCTGATCAGATTCTGGACCGGGTGGTGAATTCATTGGTTCTTCATCTCGCTTCACCCTTTTTGCCTCCTTTTTGCTTGTTCTCTTGCGTACAGGGGCAACTGATATTGGTACGAATTGGTCCTCTGGTTTGGCTGCAGTGATTATCACTGTGGTTTGAGTGGCGACTGTACTTGTTGCTGGGGGTGGTGTAGCTACCGTGCTTGGAGCTGGGGTAACCGCGCTGTCTGTTGCAGTTGAAGTTTGAGCAGCTGCTGTACTTGCCACTGGGGTAGCTGCGCAGTTCATTGCAGCCAAAGTTTGAGTAGCGACTGTCACTTTGCCCTCAAATCCGCCGACATTCTTTTCCTTTTGAAGGTGCTGGATAGTGTTGAACAAGGCCCTGTAAGCATAGGCCAAGCCCCAGCACGTTGCCGTGATTTGTCCATCTCTGGTATGGCCAGAATGACCACACACCTCATTTAAGTGTTTTACTAATTCTTCTGGATTTTGCAGTTGTTCGGTAGTGAAATTCCAAAATACTGGAGGGGCCCACTGACCTAGATACTTGCCCATACTATCCCACACACCCTGCCACTCATGGCTGTCCAGCCTCTGGGAAAATCTCTCGGTCCTCCTACATCGTCGTTTGACCCCAGACAAGACCCAAACCTGAATCTGCTTAACTCTTGAAATCAGTAGTGGGCAAAACACACTCTGTATGCGTGTTAGCATGGTGATTCCCATCACCATCAGCAAACAAGTCTCAAGAGCATTAAAAGGCCATTTAAAAAATTCAAAACTCTCAAATGTAAATGGTCTGGGGGGACGACTAGGAGGGTAAAAGGATGTCTCCTTCACAGGTTGAGCACCTGAGAAGGAGAAAAAAGATGTGTAATTGCTAAGCACCTCCATCATATACCTCCCAAAGTATAAAGGTGGTGACCACACTGGGAACATAAACCAGATCAGTTTCATGATCAATGATTCTATTGTATTACAAGTCATTACCATAAAGTACAATGGGATAAAACTCTTAGCCCAAGCCCCACACTTGAAAAACACTAATACAGCCAATACCGGATGGACGTAAGATATGGTATACTGAAACTGTGAGATCAAGAGGAAAAACCTTGAGAGCCAATAAATCAGCATTGTGACGAGTGACTATCAATCCAGTCAGATCTGTTCTTATCTCAACCCCTCGATGCCCCACGTTGGGCGCCAAAAAGAACTGTCGTGGTTTAAACCCAGTCAGGTAACTTGTTCACTCACTCCCAGTGAGTGGTGCCGAGCTGACAACAATCAAGGTCCGTGTTCGTCTCCCCCCCCCTCCCTGCACCGGGGCTCTCCCCTTCCCCGCTCCCAGAGGAACGGGGAGGAGGATCGAGAGAGTGCAACTCCTACGGGTTGAGACAAGAACAGTCCAGCAACAAATCACCACCGCTACTATCAGCTAAAACAATGATAAGGGAAAATAACAAGGGAAGAGAATACGATACCACCGGCCAAGAAAAAGAGTTCCACCCGGAAGCCCCTGTCCTTCCGGGTAACTCCCAGTTACCCCCCACCCCGGGCATGACGTGCTGTGGTATGGAATACCTCCCCGGCTAGCCCGGGTCAGGCGCCCCGCCTCTGCTTCCTCACAGCCTCCCCTCTTCCCTGGCAGAGCATGAGCCTCACAGAGTCCTTGGTCAGGGTAAACATCACTTAGCAACAACCGACAACATCGGCTTCACCAACGCTGTTCTCAAAACTAGAAGTCAAAACACAGCACTGCACCAGTTAACACAAAGGAAAAAACATGATTGCTACTGCTGAACCCAGGACACTGGGTGATAATACTTCTGTGTATCAGGGATGTATCTTGATGTGTATCAGGGTGTAATACTCCTGATTAAGCCAAGTTTGGCTTGTTTATACAGTGATACAATATGTCACTTCAGTGATGATGAATTTTGACCCACAAAATGCTGGTGTGACTTTCTTTCCTCTTCCTTAGATCAGGGAGGGTGACTAGAGGTAAAGTTGCTTCAAGGTTCCCAGCAGAGGACCCTGATTTTAGCTGCATTGCGTTTTGCCAAACTGTTTAGCCTAATTTTTTCCATGATATTTCTATGTTTCAGTAGAACATTAGTATTTTTAAAATTTCACCTAAATTTGGAAAAAAAAAAAAAGAGAGAAATGGATTCTTAGATGGGGAAAAAAAATTTAGTATAAACAACAGGATTCCCTTGATCATATAATAAGTCTGTGTAGTAGTATGAAGGAGCTTAGTTTACCAGCTGTCAGTCTTTCTAGCATTTTCTAACTTTTAAGCACTTGACTTTGCCATATTAACAAACATTCTTTTCTTGTGGATATACCTAGTGATAATATCCAGAGTACTCAGTACTAGCTCCCCTGGCCCAGCTGTCTCTCTTTGAAGTAATTGGTAAAATTCTCATTGAAATCAGAAGGATCAGAATAAACCAACACAGTGAGCTTTTGGAAATCCCATCTGGAGCTTTTATTTATACATACAGAGTATGCCTAGATACTTAGAAATAAGGTCAGAGACAATGTGAGATAAATGTACTTTTAAAAATTGTTAAGGTAAGACAGAGACTTCATTGGAGATTTTTAAAAGTAAAATTCTATCAATTAAATATGTTGATTATAAAGTACGCTAACTCTTGAATGGCATTAGCCTAATTAAATAAACTACATTAATTCTGAGGGTGTCTTCTTCAAAGTTCCTCTAAAATCATCGGTACTTTCATTTTCCATTATAATATTGCTGCTGACCATGACTTACAATGGTGCTACTGGATTGTTACCCTTTCATCTGACTATTCATTAGCTGTGTAGCGATCCCCTGTTAACATACCCAGATTACCGTTTTAAATACTTGACAAAGTTTTGCTGACCATCAGGCAAAGCAGTCTTTTTAAACTTTTAATGTATTGGGAGAGATTTGTCTTGGTCAGAAGTCATGGGGAGGATCTCTTAATCCAGAACAACCCAGAAAAAAGACCTGAAGACCTGATTTCTCTCAAATTCCCTGGTGGATTAAAACAAGAGAGAGAAAGTGAGAATAATAACTGCCAAGCTGTGCTTCACCTGTATTATCAGTCAGTCTGAGAAGTAAAATGTGACCTCTCCCTAGAAATTTTCTAGCCCTTCTTATTTATGGGTATTTTGGTCCTGCTGAAGCACAGCTCAGTTTGTGTTTCACTTGGTTGATTTTCATTAAGGTCTGTTTTCTCTGGCCTTTCACTCTGGTTTTGAATGAGTGAATTGTGTTGCTTTGAGGATGAGTTGTATTGGGCAGTCATGCCTATGTGACTCTAAAAGTTTTTCTGTAAGATTACATATATGATGTCCTTATGTAAAGAAGTTAATAAGGAGCCTGTGGCAAAGCTCTTTGTTGGGTAGAATTATTTTTCTTGCTACCTCATAGCTCTGGAGCAGGGTCACATTACCTGAGACTACTGACTGTGTTGCTCAGTCAGGGTTGCCAAGCTCTAATGATTATTGCACTGTCCTAGGTGACCCAGAGGCCAAGCTCACATAAGATGAGATGTCTTTTCAGGATTAGTTTTGTCCCAAAGGACCCCATTGATCTTTTAAGAAGAGATCCAGTTGCTTTTGAATATCTCTATGTACAGGTAAGTGAAAGCATGGCCATTGTTAGTCTAAAGGTGAATAAAAAGATAGTTACAATCAGTGTATATATAGATTTATATCTTCACATAGAAAAGTGTGGCTGGAGTAAATCCTGGGTTTTATTTCCACTGCATAAAGCCAGTGAATGCAGTTGGGGAATGTGCAAACCTTTATCATCTGCAAAGTCCTTTTTCTTCATAAGTCCTTCCAAATAGTAATGCTTTGATACCTTTCCAAAATATATTTGGCTTAGAAAAGAGTGAGGCTGAACTAATTGCTAATACTTATTTCTGGTACTGTAATATCAGACAGAAATGATGTCTGAAAAGGAACTTCCAGTAAAATGGATGAGAAAACTGATGAACAAGCAATGTGGTTCTCCTGGGTATCTCACCAGGTAGAATCCTGAACTCAGATACACTGATACCCTCCCAGCCCTCTTTCTGAAAGAGGATTACTGTTCTCCCCAGGAAGGATGAAGAGAGCTTAAACCAAAATGCTCATGCCTTCTGCTCCTTGGCAGGAGTATCTGTTCTTCAGAAGTGCCCATATCCTGAGAGCAACAGTTACCTTCAGGATGGTCCTGCTTCTGAGTTTGGGGCTACTCTCCATGCAATGTTAAAGATTTTTTAAGTTGATGCTCCCTCTACTGGTTCTTTGGCAGAGCTGTAACGACGTGGTTCAGGAAAGATTTGGACCAGAACTGAAATACGACATTGCCCTGAGGCTGGCTGCATTACAAATGTATATTGCAACTGTGACCACCAAGCAAACTCAGAAAATCTCTCTCAAATATATAGAGTAAGTTGAGAATGCAGTGTGTTCTTTGACAGTGAAATATTAGGAGTAGCTCGTATCCTTTAAGGTTGTTTCTTTAATAAGTCTATATGCATTCACCAATTTTAGGTTCAATCTTAATTGCTGGAATTGATTCAGGTGTGTTAAGAGATGTGTGGATCTTTTGGTCCATTTATCTTTTGGTCACCTGTTTATAGCCTGTAAATGTAAATAAGATTAGCTCATTTGCTTTCAATGATTTAATGATCAAATCTAAGTTTATGTGGTCTGAATCCATTTTATAGTAAGATTTGTATGATTTCTTGGTTCAGGTGACTGTAGGGTCTTAGATTCCATTTATAAGATTTCTTAAATATGGAAGTATATGGAAGGTAGGCACCTGTTTCATGTTAGACAAAATGTATATGTCATTACAAAGTAAAGCAAATTTCCAAAAAACAACTGTGTGCACATCTGCTTGGATTAAAAATTAAAAAAAAAACCCACAAATCAAAAAACAACGAAAGAAACAAACTCCAACCCCCTAAACTTTTATTTTTGTTACTTGGTTTGCTTGCATAATCGGAGCAAATGTTGCACACTCAATCTTGTAAAGTTTATCCACCTTACTGAAAAGCATGGTATATTGTACACTATGAATGAATCAGCAGAAATAATTACTTACAGGTAAAGAGTCTTCTATCGCAAGGGTGCCTCAAGCAGAAAAGAAAATTTGGTAAAATGGGAGGGACTGGTTGTTTTTGAGGAGAAAAATCTTCACAAACTAAGTGACAAAGACAATGTTTGGCTTATTTGCATGTTTAAAAAAAAGCCTAGAAAATAAAATTAAAACTGACATTATGTTGTTGAAACTTCTGTGATTCTAATTCAGTGATGGTACTTACTTGAGTAATTAAGTGGTGTTTAAAACAGCATAGAATTTAAACATAAAAACTTAAAAGCTTCTTCTCTGAATGGCACAAGGGAAGAAATGGAATGGACAGAAGAGTTTATACATAATTTTTAAATATTTTTCATATGTAATACATAGTTTGAATATAGAAAATAATGTGTTCTTACTAAACTGGACTTGATTAACTCTACTTCTGTTTTCAGGTGTGTTCATTCACTTGGCATCATAGTCACCAGTCTTTAGACAAATAATCATCACAGGAATGTGAAATTAAATATATGCCTTTTATTGCAGAAAAGAATGGGGATTAGAGACTTTTCTTCCATCTGCTGTGCTGCAAAGCATGAAAGAAAAGAACATAAAGAAAGCACTTTCACACCTTGTCAAAGCAAATCAAAACCTAGTTCCTCCGGGTAAAAAGGTATTAAATTTGCATCTTAATGGAGAATATGTTTTAAAGAACAGAAAGGGTGGCGTGTATGGGAAACATTTAAAATGAATCCTTCGAAGAAACACCTAGCCATTATATTTTCAGAGGTTTAACTTTTTGTTCTCAGTACAACATGTCCAAGAACAATTAAAAATAATTAATTATACCCTAACTAAACTATCTTCTTATCTTGAGAATGCCAGAAAACCAGTTATTAATACTTCATGTATGCAAAGGATACATATTAATTTATTTAGTGTTTCCTATTAATGGCAGACTCGTTAGGAAAGTTATTCCTCTCTCTCTGATGCTCTCATGTGAACCACATTAACCTATGGGCCTGACAAAAATACTGATTTTCAAGGTTGTTTTCCATAATGCTGTAGATACAGACTTTTCGCTGGCCAAGATCTGACTGGATAGATGATGGTCCTTACAGTAACTGACCGTCCTTGCTGTTGTAAAATGCTTTTCTTAGCATTAAGCTTTCACTTCAGCTGGAAAAAACGTGGAGAAGACAATGTCTCTGAGAAATGCTTTTTTTACATGCATACAGCTGAGGCTGGTTTTAGACACCATAATGAGATTTCTGTATTCAAGTAATTTAGTCTCTATGTAGTCAATTGGGAGAAACAGGCACTTATAGGGAGTCATTCATCCCATCCCACATTAGGAACCAAAAATAGGTCAAATGGCTTGTGTCCTAGAAATGCCGATTTCTCTCCATGGACTACAAAAAGAACCTGAGAGTGACTAATTGAGGCATAAAATGCTTCATGACACTTTGTTTCTGAGCAGATAAAACTCAAAAACCTGGTGGCTGAGCTAAGGTTCACTGTGATCAGCAGAAATCCTGCTTGGAGGTTTCGGATCACATCATGACTCTTAATGTAATTTTATGTGTTTGACCTGCAATGGTCAAGAAGAAAGGCCACCTTTTCTGACTGAAGCACTGCATGTCTCCTGTACAGCTGAAGCTAAAGCTACATAATGCCAATTGCTTATTGCTTATTTTGGTAGGGTAAATTTGGGGTTATTTTTGAAGCCATCACTGCTGCAGGTCTTGCAGGTGTTGACAGTGGCACACAGTATCAGTTCTTGGTTAGAAAAGAGGTTGGAACAGTCCCTTCCTGAGGCAAGCAGACTTTGTTGGTATTGCTTCATTCTTTTTGATTTGAGCCTTGGAAACATGTTGTACACCCACCTGCTATTTTAGCAAGTAGGTCTCAGAAACAAAGTGTCTCAGCTCACCATCATCTTCTGTCTCACTTGGAGGTACTAATGCAGGAACTGATTTCTTTCTGGGGTCTTCTCTTCCTCCACATGAAGGGATTCTCCCTTTTTTCACAACCCCTGTGTATTTCTCCACCAACTCAACACCTGATGGAAGGAAAAGGAAAGCATTACCACTAGTTACTCTGCTTTGGATCCATTTCCTCCTTGGCATCTAGAAAAATTTTAGGATAGAGGCTCTTAAAATGCTGTTCAAGGTCAAAAAAGATTCTGAATTTGAAATCTAGTGGCTGAAATGAGAAGAGCAAATGAGATGAGCTTGTCTTAACTTATCTTTTAAAAGTCTCAACACAAGGATTTACACCAGGGCTATTGGGTGAACTGTTTCTTTTTCCCATTGTCTCATGAAATATTTCCAAATTGTTTCTTTTTAGGTAGGTAGTTTAAGCTCAGAGGAGGAAAAAAGATAAATTGTGACATGTATTGCATGATATGATTGTATGTATTGATGTACTGTGTTTAGCTTTCAGATTTATTCCTTACTAAATACAGTGAAAGTTATTTTAAAAAATAAGAAACGCAATAATGAGGTGGAATAGTATGCCATAAGCCACAAGTGCCTAGCAGAATCATAGAATCATAGAATAATTAGGGTTGTAATACACATAGCTGACAAAAGCAAATTATCAAATTCTTTGTTCTCTTTCTCTGTATAGGTACATAAATGTTTAAGAACTAATGGTGATTATGAATGGAAAACTGCTGTATAGCCTTGAAATGCCTGAATGAACAGATGTTTAATCTGAGTAGTTTAACGTTTTCCCATAGTTGGAGCAGTTACAATGCTTTTGCAGTGCTCTGATCCACCCATACCCAAGTCCTCAGTACATTTTAACTAAACAAGCAAGATCTTTAAGAATGCAAATTCTCTCTCTCCTCATTTGAAACTCAAGCATCTAATGATTTAGTTTCAGGCTCTGAAGAGCTGTTACTGAAGTCCAATCTCCTTAGACTACGCAAATACATTTTTCTCTCTGGATTTGGTAATGTGTTGATTTCTGCCACTGCCTCTTACCCTTGTTTCTCCTTCCTCAGCTGTCTGCTCTGCAAGCCAAGGTGCATTATCTAAAGTTCCTCAGTGATCTACGGTTATATGGAGGCCGTGTTTTCAAGGCAATATTAGTGGTAATATCTCCCTTGAAATAGCCTCTCTCTTCTCTTGGGTTTTGTGTTGTTTTTTTTTTAATCCAGATGCTTTTTGCAGAAGCTGGAATATATCAGTTTCTTTAGAAGTTTGGGCTGTATTAATACACTTAAAAAAAATTGTTAATTAAGCCAAATCACTTTTTTTTTTTTTTCATCCTGAAAATAACATTCCTACTATAATTTCAATTTTGCTGGGGATTTAAAGATAGGTAGCATCTTTTTGGCAAATAGCACCATCCAGTTAACTATAGTATACTAAAAGTATTAGCCTGGAAAATCTTAATGACAAAGATTTTCTTTTACGAGAAGCAGGATCCATCCATCCGTCTGTTTCTCCATCCAACTATCCATCTAAAAATTAGAGTGTAGTCAATATCCAGCAGCAGATTCCTTTACTTTTTGTTTCTAATTATGAATCAAGTATGTTCTTGTGTATTATATCTTAGAAAAATTCAATAATCTTTACTGTAGAAATGCATGCAAATGTAGCTCCATGAAAATGAAAGAAGGTGGTGGCAATTTCTGCCACTATGCAGTACCTATCATGTTTTTTACTTTTATTTTTCTTCTTTTTTTTTCTAAAAGCAGGGAGAAAAGCGTTCAGAAGTGACTCTGTTAGTAGGGCCACGGTATGGAATCAGTCATGTGATAAACACCAAAACAAACTTGGTGGCTCTCCTGGCAGACTTCAGCCATGTGAACAGGATTGAGATGTTTACAGAAGACGAAAGCAATGTTAGAGTTGAGCTGCACGTCTTAGATGTAAAAGTAAGTTTGTGGTTGATTTATGTTGCTATAACATCTTTAAATAATGTTTTTGCCTTTGCGTATTTGATCAAGCTATACTGTTCTGAACATTTTCATGCCAATAATATTCGGAGGATGTGTTTTACTTCTTTTGTGTTCAGAGTGCACGTATAGTATGACTTGGGAATTTGAGAGGCCTACGGTGTACCAGACTGGTGCTTTGCAGTACTCATATTCTGTTCTGATTTTTCTCTTGGCTGACCCCAGGCAACTCACTTTGTTGTTGTCTTCCTTGATTTCCTTGGTGAGAAGAGGTTATGATGAAGTTGACCTTCTTTGAAGTTCATTGAGCCCCTAGAAGCTCCTTCTAGAATAACAGACTATATTATTGCCATTAGAGAATCACCAGCTTCAAAAGATCAATGTCCCCTGTAATTCAGTGTTTCATCTGCAAAGTTCACTGCAAGTAGCCACATAGCAGTTACCAATGAAATAAGCTGTAAAAAGGCTAATTTCTTTTCTTAGCCCATATAATTCCAGTTCAGTGCTTTGCGCTACATCATATATTCACAGATGCTCTTTATCTACCTATAGTAATTTAATTTTTCTTAAATCCCACTTAACACTTCGCATCTGTGCATTTAGTGGCATAATGATTGGAGTTTTGTATGTGTTATTTTCCTGTTTCCTCTTGGTGTGGTTTCTATTTGGTTTTGAAGTAAAAGGCTTCATAGATTGTCTACAGAATTAATCAGGATAATCAGAGATTGAAGGGAGAGTCCTGATTATACTTGATACTTAAGTATTCTATTAAAATGAATAGAGCCTAACAGTTCTTTTTGTTTACCCAGCTATACACAAAAATGCACAAGGAATATTTTTTTAAGCTTTTGCTTTAGGTTTATTGAGCTGGAAGAGTTTCCCTGTATTAATGAAAAAAAAATGCTGTAAATTAATCTAGATGCTCTTTGACAATAACTTAAGAGAAATGTAGAGGTTGGTGCACACAGCATCTCTTTCACCTTACTTAGCAGAGAGAACACCTGTGGATCTCTCAGGCTACTTTACCTGTGTTACTGTGCTAAACTCATAGCCCTCTTATCAGAAAGCTGTTATCACCTTTTTATGTATGGAGAAGGTAGCATAGAAACTAAATCCTTCCCATCTGCTTGTATGTAAAATGCAGAACTGTGTGCCATGGCGTTACATATTATCATGGTATTATGTAATTTTATATTATAATACTGTTACTGTCTTATTACAAACCACGTATATCTCGTCTCCCTGCATTTCAACACATGTCATCTTAAACCCAGGGAGACTGGCTTTTCACTTCCAAAATTTAGGAGGCTCTAGATGGAATTTAACAAAAATTTGCCTCTCTGTGGGGCACAAGTAAGAGTTGTTACTGTGTCCTGTTGCGGAGATGCAAACACATACAGGTAGGTATTCTCAGCTGATGCTTTCATCTCTTTGCTTACCCTAAGGAAGCAGGTTGATATATGCAGATTCTGGATATGCCAATATTTTCATAATGAATAAATGAATAAACAGTTAGGATTTTTATTTTATTTTTGGTTCTTTTTAATGTATTCTCAAGCATGTATCACTTGGCAGAAGCAGGCAGTAATAGTTTAGCTGTCATAGGACTGTATAAGAGATTAACAATAGCTCACAGCACTGTTTTCAGCAATCTGAGATTTCTGTGAAAATCATACATTTCTGTCCATCACTGCAGAAAATTTGAGATTAGCATTTCAAGTGTTATTTTTTAGTAGTCACTTGGAAGAACAGAGGTTAGTAAGTCCATTTCAGGTTTAATAATTTATAGTTAACTTTCACCGCTATGATTGAGTGCTTTAAAAGAAGCATGTATTGAAAGAACTCAAACTGTAGCACAAAAAACTTCAAAGAGGAAAAAAAAAGCATCATTTTTACCCTGATGCTGAAAACTGTTCACACAATATTCAGGGCACCTGGCATATTTTGGCCTAAGATACTGTAGCACAGGCATTTAAAAAAATTGTCAGACCTACCATGGGTTTGGTAGTAAGCTATGATCATCAGTTATGTTTTGGCCACAGCCTCCATCAGAATCAGTTGTCTTTTAAGTAGTAAGGGGTTGATTAATTTGGATAGCTGTCCTTGTTGCATGTAACATTCCTGCCATAAGAAATTATGCAGGTCCCTTCATCTGTCTTGTGACAGTGGGCTCTGCATGCTAAATTATTATAAATTGTCACAAATATCCACACAGCTATGACTATAAACTGTGACTGGTAAGATGGGTTGTCTACAGTGTAATTTCTGTATATATATATTGGTATGGGCTTCATTTTTCTTCCCTCTCTAGGAGCTGTAGAGGCTAGCCACCTTCAAATAAATTTGAGAGGAGCAGCTTTTGGTGTTAAAAGCTACAGAGACATGAACAAAAGCTTTAGGCAAATAATTTTATATATTGTGGCAAAAGAAAAGGGAATTAAAGGAAATACGTTTCATATGGATGTCTCAGGTTTGATGCTTGCTAGTCTGGCAGCCACAGTTTTTCAAAGCTCTGAGGTCTCTCATTTTTGTTAGGTCTGAATTTTTTTCTGAATGCTTTGAGTTAGTTTTCTTCGCTCATTTCCCTTCTGAGGATCTTTCGCCATTCTTTTTATCTCTGTTTATCTGCATATTTTTTCATCACATATTTTCAGTAATGCCAGGCCACAAACAAATCTTTTAAGCTGTCATTGAAATATTCACTGTCACTGCTATGTAATAATAGCTTTATCTAATTATTTAGATATTAATTTAGTTATTATCTAAATAATTAGATTTTTTTCTTCCTGTATCTTGCTTCTTTACATGTACTTAGGGCACCTCATCTCATTTTCTGGGAGGTTGCAGATTCCCATACCACTGAAAGACTCCGGTGCTTAATGAACCAGGTTCTTAGCCCTTGGCAGTTTCAAAGTAACAGTAAACTATGCTTTGGTGAGAATGTATCTATGCAAGGACAAGATGGAGCAAGAATCTTAAAATGGTTAGCTTCATTCAGAAAGAGAGCAAAATCAGCTGCTAGAACATCCAGTTGGACTTCTATCTTACTGCAACTCCAGTCTTTTCTAAATGTTTGATGCTGTTTGATATTGGTAGTGAGGAAAATAAGTTCTCATGTGTATTTTTGCATGTGGTGTTTGTGCTGTAATTCATTTTGCTTCCATGTAGTATTATTGTCAGCAGATAAACAGATTGAGGAGGAACAGCCTTAACCAAGACTTGGTTGTATTCTTCTTAGCCTATTACTCTATTGATGGAGTCATCAGATGCAATGAATCTTGCTTGCCTAACAGCTGGATACTACAGACTGCTGGTTGACTCAAGGCGCTCAATATTCAACATGGCCAACAAGAAAAATACAGGGAGCCGAGAAACAGGTATTCATTGTACACTATGCTGATGATGGTCCAGTGTATAAACCTGAAGCCAGCTTAAGTCGGTGCACCTCTGAGATCTGATTGCTGGCTCAGATCTAGCACCACAGTATGTAATTTCTGCTTTATAATGTTCTAATATTCAGCCTATTATAGCACATTCATGGCAAAATAAATCAGGTGACGAATTTCTTCCATACTGTGGTGAAACAGATGCATGCTCCCTATGAATGTTATTATTTCATATGCATATATCTTTTGTAGGGATACCTACAATGTTGGAGAAACCAGAATTTGATTGATTTGGATTTGTGTTACTCTTTTTGGAATAGCATTTGTACCTAGCTGAGGTTTAGTTCTGTGCTAAAGTTCAAATGTACCAGTTAAACTTTAGGTCATTAAATCAACATGTATTTAACTTAGAAGTGAGTTTGAAAGTGCTTTTGAAGTGTTTGATGGCTCAGCTGTCCTATTCATAGTATTTATTGCTCAGCATTAACAAGTCGTTTAAAAATAATGTGACTTTGCTCTTCAGTTTCATAATGCTGATTTTATTTCACCATGCTGTAGGAAATGAAAATAGAGGGAAGCATAATCTCCTTGCTTCTGAGTGGAATTGTATACCAAAAACTACCACTTTCCTGACTGAAGGAGATCAGGAGACTCAAATGTCCTTTGCTGATCCAAAACAGAAGACTGTAGATGTTTCTGAAAGTCTATTATGTCAAAAAGAACACAGACATCTGTATATAGAAAATACATATAATTCAGGTGGATTTGATCAGCATCTGGCCAAGCAAAGTGACACCACTGAAGCAGAAGAAAGCAGAAATTTTAATCAGCCTTCACTGCTGTCACTCTCAGGTCTGGAACCAAGCAAGAAAGCACAGGATTCCCCCAGGGGAGCAAAAGTTTCCTTTATATTTGGAGATCACAACTTGGATGGTATCAGTCCCCAGACTCTTGGCTATGAACGGCTTTTGGATGAAAGTCCAGAAGTATTAGAAAAACAAAGAGCCATTTATATTAGTAATGCCAATGACATTAAAGGCCTGGAGTTGTCACCAGATGCTGAAAGCATTCAGTTCGCTACAAATGCTGTTTACGCAACTATAAATGATGGTAAAATATTTGGAGCTGCGGAGGGGATAGAAGAGCCTTTGCTGCATGATATTTGTTATGCAGAAAATACAGATGATGCTGAAGATGAAGATGAAGTAAGCTGTGAAGAAGACATTATGGTAGGAGAAATCAATAGGCCTGCTCTTCTCAGCCTTTCTGGTTCTAGTGATGACATTATTGATTTGACTTCACTTCCACCTCCTGAAGGTGACGATAATGAAGATGATTTCCTATTGCATACCTTAAACATGGCCATTGCTGCTCCTCCACCTGGCTTCAGGGACAGTTCAGATGAGGAAGACTCTCATAATCAAGCAACACAGCCTAGAGACAACAAGGAGCAAGCCAATAATCTAGGCAGTGATGACATTCCAGTGTCGCTTATCGATGCTGTCCCTACTAATACAGAGGGGAAGTGTGAGAAGGGGCTAGATGATGCTGTAGTCTCTACACTTCAAGCACTAGAAGCTTTGGCTGCTTCAGAGGAACAGCAGACGAATGACAATTCAGGTTCTTTCACCATAGTTACGTTTATTCATTGAAAATCATTTCATCTCATCCATTTAGCTTTGGAAATACTTCATTTCATGAGGGTTGGTTGGTTTTTTTCCTTTGGTTTTCCTTCTTTTTTTTTTTTTTCACATCATTTTCCGTACATCATATTCCATAATATTTAATGGAACTACCATTACATTATTAAACTACCTGTCTCGGGAACTGTGCAATAAAGTCAGCGTATTTTTACAAAGCATATTTTTGTCTCTAACACACCCCCTTTGCTTGTCACTTATCCAGGTGCTTCAGCTGCTGTCATTTAATTGACTCTTTATTTTTTGTGGCTTGCAGGTGTAGCTATCCTGCGAGCATATAGTCCTGAGTCATCTTCCGATTCTGGCAATGAAACAAATTCCTCTGAAATGACTGAAAGCTCTGAACTAGCCGCGGCACAGAAACAGTCAGAAAACACTGCACGTATGTTTTTGACCACAAGTGAAGGCTACCAACCCCTTGTGGAAGAGCAGACTGAATTTACCATGGCTAAAAATCAGGCTGGAGGGCCAGGCATGAAGCCCTCACAGCCTTTGGCTGGTCGTCAGGCTGCAGAGCTACAGTCAAAAGTTGTGCCTTCAAAGCAGATTCTTCATTCAGATAACATGGAAATGGAGCCAGAGACCATGGAAACAAAATCTGTCACTGATTACTTTAGTAAATTGCACATGGGATCCTTGGTATATTCTTGCACTAGTAAAAGGAAAAATAAGATGACAGACAGCGAAGTAAAAGCATCCTCTGATGGCAATGCTACTGTGAAAAAGCCACAAGGAACTAAAAAAGCAGAGACTGATGAAGATCTAAAAGCTAAATTTGGAACTCTTTCAGCAAGAGACAGTCAACGCCTAAGCACTTTTAACGTGGAAAGAACTGCCTTTCGCCAAAGATGGTACGCTGATGATGATGGGGCAGCAGATAAGCCAAGCTCAGAAACAGTGAACGGGAAGACATTTCCAAGAGTTCCTGTGCTTGGTAAAACAGAAACTGACTGCAAGGATGAAGTGGATCCTGAGGTGGATCAGGATGATACCTCGGGGCTTAGCCAAGGTGAAAACTTTCTGTCAGATATAACTCCTGTGTCTTCAGCCAAAGACCTAAATGATGCAGAAGATACTGATTTGTCTGCAGATGACCATCCTTCAAAGCTTCCAGAAGCTGAGCAGAGCGTGGCTAGACTTTGCGAATATCACTTGGCTAAGCGCATGTCATCTCTGCAAAGTGAAGGCCATTTCTCACTGCAAAGCTCTCAGTGCTCTTCAGTGGATGCAGGATGCAGCACAGGCAGTAGCACGTGTGCTACCCCTGTTGAATCTCCTCTTTGTACTTCTGATGTTAAGCACATTATCTCTGATCCATCAATGAAGGGCATTGCCTATATTCCAGCAGATGAAAGAGCTGCCATTCTTCCAAAACATGGAACGACATACAAGGACCTGCACCAGCAGCCCGAAGCCGTGTGTCACAGAATGACAGTGCCTGTAGTGCATTCAGCAATTAATGCTGAACCACTGTTCGGCACTTTGAGAGAAGGATGTCATCGGATCCCCAAGATAAAGGAAACCACAGGTACAGCAGTAATAAAGTGTTTCTTACTTTTGTTTTTAAAGCTACATGGTAATGTTGAGGACTAGTTGAGATGTTTGTATTATCTTTACCTGAAACTACGTCATCAAGCTGTAGCAGCCAGTGGGATTAGACCTTTGGTGTATCTATTCATTTTACTTGTACACATTGAGGTATTCTTATGAGCTGCTTACAAGGATCAATTTTTTAAAAACCCTCTCATTACAGTTAAAACTTTTGGGGGGGGCACTCTCTTACACTCTTTGGAAGCCTCTTCAAAATCCATTGTCATTTGAGTTCCAGGATACTTTTTAGATTACAAAATGACTTTGCAACATATATTAACGTAGGAGAGAAAAGACTGTGATTCATTTATTATCTCTTAGGTGCTTTTTTAGCAGATTGTCAAAAACATGCCAGTATGAATAAAAAAGCTGTAAATGTACAGATAAGAAAATGTCACTATCTTATTAAGTGTGTATTTGCTTCACCATCTGACAGTAGGTGTTTCCTTAAAGAATAATTTACATATAGAATCATTACTGTATTTTTAAGTTCCAATTTCAAGAGATTTTATGAACTTACAAAAAAAAAAAAAAAAAAAACACAAAGTTTTTCAGAGATAGCATTGGAAATTCTTTCAATTGGGTTTTAAATATTTCTCTCTTCCTGGGCTGCAACCTACATGTAGCAGTAATGTGTGAATGCATAAAAATCCGAAAGTAGAACAGACTAGGAGCTAGAATGAAAAGTGTTAATTCTCTGCCAAAAAAGCCCACATAACCAAACCAAAATTACCATGAATGCATCTTTCCATACCCTCTCAGGTACAGTTAAAGAAAGTATTTTAATCTGAAAATATTTATCTAATTACTTAATAGATATCATGCAATCAATATATTGGTGAAGACACAGGTTGTTTTCTAAGTTATTTTTTATTCCTTTTTTAAAACAAGTCTGTTGTAGTGGAATGAACAATTAATTATTCATAAGATATAATTTGTTGATAGATTTTAAGAGGCATCTTAGTGAACTACAAATGACATGAACTAGCAATGAGTTTTTTGTGAAATATTTTGAGGAATGGAGACCATTGGGAAATAACCAGGAATCCATTTGTCTTGACTATTAAAGATATTTAAAACTCAGTTTCTGAATATTGTCAGGATGATGCTTAATTATTCTGTCTGCTCTTCTACTACCCCTAGTGTAGCTTTCACAGAGCCTGAGAAGGGAAGACAAGGAGGCATGCCTACAGCTTTTCCTAGACAGCCTCTAGCTGACTCCATCATGCTATCATCCATGCTATCAGAATCAAAGGTGCCAAGTCAAAATCAAGACTCTTGTGATATTCCCAAAGTAAATCAGTCTTGTGGAGCAACAGTTAGTTTACGGCCATATGACATGATAGGAGGAAGCCTCAGGATGCCGCACAACAGGAAAGTGCTGAGACGCAGCAGCAGCATCATTGGAGCATCTGCAAGTGTTGAGATGCTGTTTGAAAAGAAGGCAGCCGCAGATAGCTTGAAATGCCTGGACATCACCCGAAGGGACGAATCCAAATCAGGGAGAAGTGTGGAACTCTCCCTGGGCAAAAAGCTGTCAAAAAGTTATTCCCAGAGTTGTGTATATGTCAGCACTGACAGGAAGGACAGTAAGAGGTGTTCAGGCACAGGCACCAGTCAGAAGGACTCTAAGCAGTGTCGAACATTACCCTTGCGGAAGCTGGACACCAGTGCCTGGAGGTGTCGTGGCCCCTTTAGCTATTGTTTCCTAAGCAGAGGAAACGATGACAATGATGATGAAGATGACCAAGACAGCCATCAGCTCTCATGTCTCTTTGAACAGCAGATCCCGTGTGAGCTCACAGAACCAGTTGGTCAGTCATTTTCTAGAGAAAATGATCAGAAAGCCTTGGAGTCCCTGCAGGCTGCTGAGCCCCCACAAGATGTGTCAGTTAATGCACATGAGGAGAGCAGTGCTGACATCCAAGGTGGCCAAATTGATGTGAATCTCAGTGATGTGGCCTTCGATGCACGAATCACACGAATAAATGTGATGAAAGACAAGACGTATGCAATGCCTGATGGATTTATTGCAGCACAAAAGGATGCCAATGAGCTACTCTCATTGGTCCGAGAAAGTATGGGCAAGAGGGAAGATTTACATCCAGAAACATATGACCTTAAACTTTCTAAGTACAAACAACTGTTATCTATGGAATCGAGACAGTTGGGAAGTGCCTGCAGGAAAATGGCCATGGCTGATAAAAGCCCTGAGGAAATGCTTTTAGCTATGACTTCCAGCTTTCAAGTACTCTGTTGCTTAACAGAAGCCTGCATGCGTTTAGTTAAAGTCATGAACTCTGAAACACAGCAGCAGGAAATTATAGCTAAGATAGATGAGGTTGTAATAAACTACATTTGTCTTCTAAAGGCTGCAGAAGCAGTGTCAGGCAAGACCTCCAGTGATCCTAGCATTAAACTCTTGGCTCGACATTCGACTACCATGGCCGCTATTGTAAGCACACTAACACGTTCTCTTAAGATGCTTTTAAACAAATAAAATACAAATGTCACTTCATAATCTACCTTTGCAAAGCCATACATAAAAAACTTTTATTTACTGTATGTGTATGAACTAATGTAACAAACTCAGCTTTCTCTGTATATTTTGTTATTTTATATAAAATAGATATGAGATTTAAAAAGAAAGTTAAAATACTGAACACTGACAAAAGTAATGACCAGATCTGTCCTTCCGTTTATACAAAAACAAAAGCCAAAAAACCCTCTCCCCAAGACCAGAAAAACAAGCAGAAAAAATCCCACATAGGAGCAGATTGATGTTTGGCTATTTTTCATATAGTCAAATTCATGCTTGTATGAAGTGAACTTTTAAAGCCTGTTATGTCAATTAAGTTGTTTTCTGTTTCATCCAAGTTTTCACTTGGAGAATGCTCCATGTTTAGAAATGAGAAATTAAATCATAATGTATATAACACAATATTTAATGTTTTAAAATTATAATTTTTAAGCATTGAAAATAGCAAAAAGACACTTAAAATCCAAGAGACTATTATAACTTACTAGAGAATATATATATAATAAATGACTCTTTTGTTCATATGGCCTGAATTACCTGGTTCTTCTTTTCTAGGAAATTCTGTATTTAAAAAAAAAAAAAAAGTATAAAAAATACCAACTTCAGAGGGTATCTGCTGTATTTAACATTAGTACTGGCATTTTAGATAGTGAGGGTAACTGTGGAAGTATGAGGACACAGAAACCAGAGTGGTGGTGGTGTTCTTTCTGAACTGATTGATGCCATACTGGCCAGACCGAAATATATAGGGCAGGTCTACAAACTCCTTTCCCTGCTAAATGAGAGGACCATCAGGAGATTACTGTGCTGTTTACTGTTTCATCATATACCTATGGTGCATCTGAACAACATGAACTGCATCTATTTTGTTAAATATTTTATACTTCATATTTTATGATTCTGAATGTTTAACTGTAAATAAGTTAGAAATAAAATGAAGTTTTCAGAATACAATAAATATCTCTGAAATATTTCCAGCTAGAGACAGTTCTTCTCTGAGTGATGACAAAGGCGATTTGTGAATAATCTTTCTCATCTGAACCTTTCTGGAAAACATTTAGTAGTCTTGTGTTTGAGAGCCAAAGCAATAGCTCTCTGTTTTACCTAGCAGATAGGCTCTCACAAGCGCATCTAAACTTTTCAGTCACCAAGGAGCAGCAACCCTTGTGGAAAGTGCAGAATACCCTTCTGCAAACTGATGTAGGTAATTTTTATCAGTCTCTCATAATGTCACATGCAAAGAGTATAACTGCTCTCTTTTGAGAACTTACCCATTCAGTTGAAGCAGGTGTGACGCTTCCTGTGCTGAGCTAGAAAGACTAACCAAACAAAATTAAGTTTTTGCCAGGAAATATTTTCTTGCGTAGAGTGAAGCACTTCACTATGAAAACAAGTTGTGCTCTTTCCTCCAACTTCAGAGAAACATCTTCAGAAACAGTATCAGAAGCTTAATCTGTTGTTTGTAGGAGAAAAATCTGGTTTCCCATTCAGTTAGCATGTGGATCCACTCTTGAGAGCAGCTCCAAGCTATGCTGCAGGCTGAATTACTCTGGTGGTGGGTGACAACAGCCCATACCATGTGGTGCTCACACTCAGTTGCTGTCACTCCAACAGCCCAGAGAGTGGGGTTGTGTGTGCTGCTCTTTTGCTGCAAGTAACAGTGAAATTCTTGCTGTGGTTTTCAAGTACGTCATACTGGGGAAGAAACAAGCTGAACTGTTGTACGGGTATGTATTCCTTGACTGTTTTGTGAGTTTATGTTAAAATGTTGGCAGTGATTTATAAATACCAAGTTTCAGAAGAAGGAATGTTACAACTAAACATCAACATAGATCATATGGAGGTGACACTTTCAGGGGTGCTAGTCCGGTCCTTTTCATTCCACTCCATTTCAAAAATTGATCTAATTTTATTTCAAAGGTAAGTGTATTTTTGTTGTCCGTACTGTTTAAGAACTTTCCTGACCTACTCACTTTGCTTCCTAAAGTTAACTATGGTCTGGTTTTGTGGCAGTATTTTTTAGGTTTAACTAGTGGGGTATTTTTCCTCTGCTTTTTGATGCATTTTTATAGAATCATAGAATAATTTGGGTTGTAAGGAGTTCATCTAGTCTAACCCTTGCTCAAAACAGATCTATTCAGATCAGGCTGATAGGGCTGTTTCAAGTTGAGTCTTGAGCACTTTCCAAGGATGGAGGTCCCACAACCTCTCTTGGCACAAATATGTTACCATATTTGACAGTTATGGTTAAAAAATAAAAATTCTTTATGTCTGTAACCAGAATATTTGATTTGCCAGCAACACCCATTTTCTTTCATCATATCACTCTGCATTCTTTATAAGAGTTGAACTCTGTTTTCCCTGGTATCCTCCACCAGGTAGAATACCAGGTACTGCAATAACATCTCCTCTGAGTCTTCTCTCCTCCAAGCTGAATAAAACCAGTTCCTTCAGACTTTCCTTGTATATCATGAGATCCAGCCCTGGCCCGGCAAGGTGATCCTCCACTGGACTCACCGGTGTGACTTCATAAGCCATCTCCATGTTCCTGTCTCAGTTTTGATTAATAGGATCATCTAGCCAAGCTCTCCAAGTCACCACTTAGAAGGCAACTTCTCTTTACCTCCAGGATTTCAGATATAGCCATCCAGTACCCTGTGAATGTCTTCTTATGTAATCTTTATACACAAAATTATATGCAGGCTTTTACATGCTGCCTTCTGAGGACTTTGTACAATTGCACAGCTGGTGGAAATCAGAATCACATGTATTCGCAGGTATATTATGTAGGGGTCTCACAATCATTCTTTGTCAGGAAGTATTTTCATCTTTCTTGTGGGCTCCAAGGAGACCCTTATTGCAGCCTTTCAGCAGCTGAAGGGAGCTTATAAGAAGGCTGAGGACAGACTTTTTAGCAGGTCCTGTCATGATAGGTAATGGGTTTAAACTGAAAGAGGGTAAATTAAGACTAGGTACAAGGAAGAAATTTTTTACAGTGATGGTACTGAAACACTGGCACAGGTTGCCCAGAGAGGTGGTGGGTGCTTCATCCCTGGAAACATTCAAGGCCAGGCTGGATGTGGCTCTGAGAAACCTGATCTAATTGAAGATGTCCCTGCTCATTGCAGGGAGGTTGGATTAGATGACCTTCCAACCCAAATGATTCTATAATTCTATGATTCTGCATGTCCTGACCAGCTAAGGAGATCCCTAGATGATAATAGAGATAACTGTTCATAATTCTGAAGTGTATGACCTTGCACATCATTTGCTACTGAATTGTAACCTATTTCTGTTAATCTTCAGCATTAAGGTGTCCTTGTCTTCCTATGTGGAATCCTAATTTATTCCTGCATTACTTGTATGTCTCACCTTTGTGTCCTCAGGAAATGTCATCACTATGTACCTACTTCTTGCACTACATCAGTAAAGAAACACTAAAAAAGATACTGTCATGTGGAATATACTATACTTTTAAACATTTTTGGTATATACACTGTGTGTTTAGTGATTTTTTAACTCAATAGAATGACAGGCATCTTCATCTTTTAAGTCCCTGAGTTCAGGCCATTTTCTAAAATAACATTTGGCAAAGTTTGCCATTTTGAAATTAAGACACAAAGTTGCATACCTGTATTTATTTTCCTTCTATTTAACTGCAACTCCAACAATTCATGATAACTGGAAGATGCAGAATGCTCTGTGATGTCCTCACTGCTCACTACAGATATGTAATACTCACACTAGCGTATTATTTGAGGCTGAGAAATGGGCTCCTGAGTAACTCTGTCACTTACATAGTTTATATCTGAGAGACAACTATGACTTCATTGAAATCCAATTAAAGTTAATTGTATTTAGATTTGAAATATATCTTGTCACATGTATAAGAGATGCCTTTACTGCTTCAGAATAAGGCATACTCCTGTGTGATCCCTTTGCCATACTTTTAAAAGTGAAATGGGAGGGCATCAGGAGCTTGGATAGTAGCTTAAGAAGCAAAGAAAGCCTCTTCTCATATGTTGAGGCCAAACCCACAAAATGCTAACATTGGCTAAGTTGGAATTATGATGCAACCAGAAATGGTTTTCCTAAGACTTCTGTTCTTCTCCCTACCCTTTCTATTATGACAAGATGAAGGCAGGACCTCTCAATCCAAGTGATCAAAGGATTACTGCGTAGACAAAGTCCCTAAATCAGCACTGCTGTTCCTTAAGTATGAGAACTTTTTTGCGGTGGCAGCATCAAGGCACTTTCTGCTGGGGAATAAATCTTATTTTCTCTACCTTTCTAAGAAGTAGCATTAGATTTGTTCCCTCTGGGTTTGGCCGTCCGTTTGGGCAACAGGATCAAAGAGGGACTGGGCAAAGGACTGAGAGCTTCACATCAGTATCAGAGTTCCACTTCATCTGAACTGCATGCAAGGCTTTCCATCACATCTGAAGGTGTTCATGCAAGTGAGGACTTCACCACTCAACTATCCTTTTTTAAACTTGTTGACCTGGAAAACAAAAAAAACCCAAAAACCTGAATGGTTTTTCTTTCTCTCTTCCAGAATGTGATTAGCCCTTTAACAGAGGGTCACAGAGACCTACACTCATTTCTTAGTAGTCCACCTGCCAGGCCCTGCCCAATTTTCTCAAAAAGTTTGTCTGATTTCTGCCAGTGGATGTGTCCTGGTTTCAGCTGGGATAGGGTTAATTTCCTTCTGAGTCTCCTCCCCACCCCATGGGGGAAGAGTGTGAGCAAGTGACTGCCTCGTGTTTAGTTGCTGGCTGGGGTTAAAACCGTGACAGTCTATCAGGAATACACTGATATATCAACTGAGAAACAGTCTGTCCCCCACAGCACTAATTTCATTCTTTCTTGAACACTCATTCATGTGTCTTCAACGCTTTCATGAGAGAAGTTCAGCAATCTGCCTCTTGGACAATTCCCTGATAAGTGTGGGTAAAGGTTATTCTCCAGGCCCTGTGTCCCCTTTTTCAACCAAGGCAAGACAGGATGAAAGATAAGCATCTGCAGTGGTGGGGCATGCTTTTAGTATCAAGGCCCCCTCCCTTTCTCAGAGGCTTCTGCTGTACTTATTGCAGAATGTGGGCCAGAATGTGGATGATCTCTGTGTCTTTAAATGCTTTTCTCCATGCTGCAGATGCAGGAAGGCTCACTCTTTCAGCACTCCTTTCTCTCTCTTGTCAGAGACAGCCTTATAAGTAATGGCAGTGAATGTATGTTATTAACTAGGTTAGGCTTTTGGGTTGATGTGTTTGTCGGTCTTCTTCCCCATCCTGTCTATTCAGACTGTTCTGAGTTACCTGCTCAAAAGGAAGCAATCTGGTCCTTCATTCTAAGTCCCTTACCCTTACTGAAGTCTAACATCTGTCTCAGCCAACTCAACCTTGAGTCTAATATTATCAAAATCTTTCGCTCGACCAGGCAAATGAGTTATGAGAATCTGAATTTGGTGTTCCATGTTCTCATGGATGGATTCTTCTTCTTCAAAAGATGTGTCTCTCTTTGTTGTCATCTTCTCTGTTAGAAAAATGAAAAAAATTCATACCCCTGTAATTCCTTCTTTGACCTTAATCTTCAAAGACAGACCAGCTCTTAAGATGCAGCCATCATTTTTGTGGAAGGTGGTATCTTAATGTTGCTTTGATTTGTTTGTTTTTCTTCATATTCCTTGTGTTTCTAAGAAACATGCCTTATTTTGTATCTTTAATAGCAAAACAGCTCCCTTTACATTTGTAGTCTAGACTTTCTCAGAACATATAGACTATGTATATCTGTGACAGATCCAGTGGTTATCTAGATGGATGGTTCGTATTTCAGTATTTGCTATAAAACTTAGGAATTGATAACTTCCAACTGCATGTACAGCTTGTGTGAGACTGTTGAGCAACTGAACTGCTATATATCTACTATTCTTTCCCCAAGCATTGTGCCATCCCTGATGAGCTACCTCAAGAGCTGCCACAGCACTTGCTAGAGTCATCTAGAAGTGCTGTTTCCATGAGAGGTATCAAGAACCTCTGCTAGATAGCTTATGACACGTAGTTGGGTAAAGTCACACCATGTAAACAAACATATGGATATTAATTTGAGAATGAAAAAAGACATCCTGAGCTATATTAGCAGGGTTTCCTTCAGTGTTTTAGATGGTGTCTCTGGATGAGAAATAATTAAAATGTTTTATGGCATGCTGTGTTTTTTATGCCTTTGTGCCAAAGGTGATGACAACAGTGTGAATACATCCTTCATGATAACCTCAAAAGGAAAATCTCTGCATGCTGGAGTGATAAGGCGTAGGACAGATTTATTTATAGACCATGCTTTCTAAAGAAGACTAATTACTGGTAAGTTATGTTTCTTTCTCAATGGCCAATCTCTGTTTTACCTGTGAATTACCACTGAAGGATAATGGGACAGCAGTCTGTATCAACAAAGATGGAATTGAACAAAGGGCCAAAAGAAGATAGTTGCCTCTAATACAGAATTTGCAGAGAACTGCTAACAATAATTATAAAAAATATTTTTATCATTATTTGATATACAGGAGACACTTGACATGTTACAAAATGTGTTTTACAGTGGTTTTTAAGTAGCTCTTTGGAGACAAAAGATGTCTTCTAAAACCTTTTCGGCAGTGTATTGCAAGATTATTCCATATTGCCGATGCCTTTAAAATGATAACATGGGGTGACAGTAAATGTCATCAATAGCTTTACCCTTGAAATAGGTTTCTTTCTTGTGCTAAACTGTAAGTTTGTTTGTAGGACAGGTTTGAAAGTGGTGTATTGAGATATTAATAGTGACAACCTGAAGACTTAAGCCAGCTAGCACTCCAGGCTTTGGTTTCAGTAGAACTGTTGAGTTCCTTATATTAGGAGGTCTCCCAGTGTGCATGGAAGGACATGATCTTAGCACTGCCTCATGGGAATCCCATTTTCCAGATGGCCAGGACTGGTTTTCTGAAAGAGATGCCAAAGGATATAGTTGTACTTTGTTTTTTTCATTGCCTGTGAAGTGGCCACAGGTGCAGCTGAGGATCTGTTCTGCCCCTGAGTCAACAATGCAGAGGTCATGGATGCCTGAAGAATTTCCCAGTCTGAAGTTTTGCTGAGACCAATCATCTTGTCATCCTTTCTGCGATTTCTGGTACCTCTTGAATCCTCATGGACAGCCCAGAGAACCAACGAAAGAACAACCCAACATCAAACTTCTCTTAGTACCTAGACACATGCATACTTCTCCATCTTATCTTCAACTGCTTTCTGCAGCAAGAGCAGAAGAACTGCTTGTGCTCCGAGTTCTAGCCCAAAATCACCATGTTTCAGTAGAAAGCTTTAAAGCTTTCCAGTCCTATTCAATACTTATTTTAGGTCTTCTGCTCCAGGTCATTTCTACAAGCAAATAAATTATAGGCACAAATGTTGTACAGTCAATTGTACAGCTGATATTCTCCTTAATAATGCTGAACCATCACTGCCTGAGGCAGCCAGATGTACCTTATAACTTACTTCAGTTTCAACAAATGTCTACAAACATAGCTACCTATGGAGGACACTACTTGGGTTAGATACTTAATTACAAGCTATTTATCATACTAAATTATTGCTTTTTATAACTGTGATTTCAATTTTCTTTCATACATTGATGATATTTATATTCGATACTTCTTGTTTTACAGTTTTTCACCCACCAGACTTTGCTATTTCCTATTTTATTCCTCCTCCTTTTAATTGTTAACTTTTTTATGCTTGAAAGCCATGCCTTAAAAAGAGATGCATTGGGTATGTTTCTCGTAAAGGATGCTTCACGGGGTTTGCTTTTAAAAGCAGTTCCTGCCTTCTTTAGAAAATGTTTACTGCAGCATCTTCTCTTTAAATCACTGAGTCAGAATCTAAAAAGAAAATCTTCTTTAAATATATGGAAGAACTATGAGAGTAAGGCAGCAAAGCATGCCTTGAGGAGTCAGGAAGGATAAGTATTCACCAGAACAAACAAGGACGTGCCTTTCAGCTGCTTCACTTGTACACTGATTGAACTTCAGGTAAAATACAGTGTCTGAAAAAAACCCGACCTTTGCCTCTGGAGGCACTTCTGTGGAGATTCCTGCCAGCATTCCCTCCAGAAGGAGAAAGTTGCATCTCGTGGAAAGGTCCAGGGACTTCCACTGAAACTCAAGAATGTCATGAGGAGCCTTGGACAAGGGAAGTGTCTCTGTGGAGGCAGCCTGCTCAGCCCATGTGGATCTGCTTGTGGCATAAAGGTGAGATTACAAATTAAATCCTTTTTCACATTTTATAAAGTCATTTCAAATGGTGCTGTTCTTCCTCCTGAATGAATTTCTCCTGGCAGCCTTACTGATTTCAAACAAACAGAAAATTTGATATTTTCTCTCCTTTCTCTTGCTGTATGAAAGACCACATAAATGAGTAAATTAACTACTGCATGATAAAAAAACCAACCCTGATTCTACACAAAGGCTTGTCTTGCATGTAAAACAATGCATCAGTACAGTCAGTGTAGGTTTGAGGGCTCCTTTAACAACTGTAGTATTATGAGTAAAAATTGTTGAAAGAAACTTAATTTTGTGTAGCTGACTTACCTACTTCAGAATATCTGAAGATACTCTGGTCTATGTTTTGGTGGGGTTTTTTTATTTCCTAATTTTTTATTTTTCCTTCCCTGCTTTTGAAATTCATGAAAATGCCTTTTTATTTGCAAAGCTTGTTGAAAAGGAATCTTATTTCAAATTACATTATTCTTCCTGAATGTTCTTATTTGTACTTCATAAGTTAATCACGAACACATTGGGAGTCTTTTTCCTTGCAGAATACTTTGTACTGCTTATACCTCTGATGTCCACAGGACCTCTGGATTGAAATCTGCCTTCTTCTCACTGAGTGTAGTTGTTTCTTCTCAATGCAGAAAAGCAGAATCAAGACTCCTCTTGAAAGCACCTGCGGTTTTGATAGTGTTTATTTTTGTAGACAGCTGTTCCAGAAGATCACTGATGTAAGGTTTTGGGACCTGGCTTTAATTTCTAACCAAAGCCTAGGATAAAAGGCTAGTTGTAATATTTAAATAGTTCTTTTTTGTCATTGATGCTTGTACATCAAATTCCAGATGAGATCTGACCCATCTTTATATAGTGGTATTATTACTTCTCTATCTGTGGAAACTTTCTTATATGACACATCATAAGATCCCATTTGTCTTTCATGCCTGAAGCACGCTGGTGGCTTAGAGTCATTCTGTGAATTACTAGTATGCTCAGTCTTTCTCCTCAGTCAATTAAAACTGATGAACTCCTAAGTTACAGTGGACCTTTTTTCTGTCCCCAGGGTAGAATTCATCTTGTTTGACTTTAGTTGTCTAAATGCTGGGTGTCAGGTATAAATCACCTAAACACTCTCTACAGTCAATGCAGGAAGAGAAAGAGGCATTTCAAAAGGCACATTCAGTTATATCTGAGATAAATCACCCCCTGGGTGTGCCTTTTACTCTCTTTCTATTGATAACATAGAGAGCCTAGACAACCAGCTCAGTCTCAGTGGTGAATACAGGGAGATGAAGATTTCCTTCTTTGCCCACCCCCCCTCCCCCCCCAACTATCTTCACACTGTGCAGTTTTGAATTTTAATTCACATTGATTAGTGTTTGTCAAGGTCATCTATTCTACACTTTTGCTAGTGACATCTGATGATGATGCTTGCCATCTCTGAATTAACAAAGTGCTTTAAAAGGCATGAAGTACACTGGTACTCCAGAAGACGTGTTCTTCATGTGCAGCTATTCCCAGTATCTGTTTGAGGATGTTTTTTAGCAAGTTAGACCACATATCTCAGCTTTTTGGACTTTTTCCCTGTCTAATTGTTTGCCTTATTTATACTCATATTTCTTAATGCTTTGCTTACAAAGTTTTAATACACTGTGAGAATTTATGAGAACATTTTGCCAAAGTTGCTGTTACTGGAGAAATTTCTGTGGTCACTTTTCGTATATTTCATGCCAAATAATTCTGAACTTAGTTTCTTTTGTTTGATCTTTCTGCTGATTTAAGATTAAACAGAATATTAATTCCACCAAAGGTACTTTGGAATGAAGCTACACCTTAATTTAGCAGCAAACAGTAAGGAACAGTTTCTTAACTGTAATATAAAGAACTTGCAATATTAAAGGTTTACTTTGATGATACTCCACAACTTGATGTTGATTTTATTTTGGCACCATCATGCCTGTGCTGATTTGAATCAGGATGTGCCAACCTTTTCAGTCGTTCTGAGTGAGCTCCAGTACTGTCTGCCAGAGCTCCTTGTACGTGTACAACACACTGCCTCTCTAAGCACTGTGTACCATCAGTGTTGGAGGTAAAGCACTGAGCTTTGGTAGCCAGAAAAGGAGTGTTTAGGTTCTGTAAATCTCAGTATTCTGTTCAGCATCAAACTTAAGTAGGAACGATTAGATTAACAGCACTTCATAATTGTTTACAGTTTAACAATAGATCTTTCTGAATCCTCATTAGTATTTGCATAGAAATTACATAAATTGTATTTTGCAAAATTTAGAGTGGGCAGGATTCCTAACTGCATCTTCTCATGTTTCTAAATCCTGGATCAAGTAAATTGCAATTCAGTATTAGTAAATAATACCAGTAATAAATAGTAGGAAAAAAGGCAGATGGAGAATGTGAAGCATTATTTCAGGAATAGTTTTAAATGAGAAGTCAAAAGACTATTTCACTTTTCTTAAGCAAATGCCATGTTTTTTCTTAGAACATATGTTGATAATTTGGCAGAGGTTCATAAAACCCTTTCATAGTTCTTACATTCTGATTCAGAAGCTGAGTTCTTTTACAAATGAATCTCACAATCTCAGATGGGCCATTTTATGGGATTATATCAGCTGTTTGTTTACAATTATTGTTCAGGATACCAATCAATTTCTATGAAACTATTCATTTTGCATATTCACAGCTTTCTTTAAATTTCTTTCTCAGTTCAAAATGGCCAAATACGGTGTCTACCTGGAGGTTAGACTCTTTTAAAAGATGTGAGTTTATTGACAAAGAGCAAAGTACATTTTGATGGGTTTTAAATATTCTGCCAGCAGTTCAGAAAAGAACTACATCAGAAGCAATCCAGATACATTCACTCTTTACTTTGAATGTGCATCATCAGTGATGTCAGTGGGACTCTAGTAAAACAGTTGTTAATTAACTTATGTCCCTTCTTTTGGCACTGCAGAATAAAGGCACAAAATGTTGTAGAAGCAACCTGAAGAGCAAACATTAGTTTGTTTGTTTCTTTATTAATAATTTATCTTGAAATGTTAATGATATTTTAAAGTTATCGAAATCTCCCAACCTGTGGCAACATTTCTAGGACTGGACCCCAGTAATCTTGCTCCATCTGGATCATTGTGATACAAGAATTAATGTAAGACTTGCTTCTGCAAACATTCCTGACATAGCACAGTCAGTTGTGGCTGGCAGGTTAGGCTGACGGTGTCCTTTTGAAATATACCTTTAAAAACAGAAAAGAAAGAAGCTGACCTAAAATTACATTAATTTTAATTAATTCTCACTGAAGATGTTTTATGAGCTCTCTTGCATGCAAACAGACAAGATAGTGATGGTTCATATATAAAGATCAGGAAGTAAAATAGACACCTGAAATCCCCCTAAATCCCCTTATAATTCTTATCAAATTTGTTAGAATCTTGCATGAAACAGATATCATTTTAACATCCTTAATTTAGTAAGGTCAGTTGCTTTGTGAGTCAATAATTGTTTCTTTAATTTAAAACAAAGGCCACCACTTGCCTGTTTAGATTTCAGTTAGTGAAAGGTGTTCTAGTGTCAGCACAGAGATTTGTTTTACATCAGTAGAAAGCAGAAGCTTTTTCTTCTGTTCTTCAAAGGGAGAACTATAGAGAGTGCTGTGTGCCATCCTAGAAACAGCAACATGTCAAACTCCTCTGATAGACAACAGAGGATCCCATTCTGTACGGCCATATCTGGTTACTTGGTTACTATCTTCCTCATGTAGCTTTTCTTTCTACATGTCCAGCTTCATACACCGCTTGACATCCCAGTGCCTGTGTGTTGAGCAAGAGTGCTGGGGAAATTACGCATATGGGAAAGGGCAATATAAATTTTGCAGAGGCAGGCAGGTTTGATTTTGAAATGTCCTAGCATTGACAGCTTGACTAAGGACCTTCCCTGAATTGTTTTAGTTAATTTTTAAAGTGATTTCTAGAGTTAGCAAATCCCAATAAATCTCTTTACATGTTGTATTGATATTCACACAGGTTTTGTGTGTTCCTCCTGGATAGCTGTTCTGCAATCTCACTCCTTCCAAAACTAGAAACTTCACTGTTATTTCCAGATTAAAATTATACTCATCTTTGTTGCAAATGGGGCCTTTTAAACAGTTTCCTTCCAACTTCTGATAGCATCTTTCCACTTCACATAGAATCAGGTTCCCTCTGGTTTTCTTTATCTAAATTCAACAATCTCCTTCACCATTTTGATGTAGATTCTTCCGAATCTACTTAATAAAGCCATTGATAATCATCCATCTCTACTGACAGTACCTCATATGTGCATAATATGATCTCATTTACATTTTTCATTATCAGTGTATCAGTAGCTCCTAATCATCCTGACATTGATTAGTGCCAGCAGTTAAGGTTTTAACCATTATCTTTTGACAATGCACATTTATCTCACTGCTGTTATTTCTAATCCTTAAGCACATCTGACTTCCTAAATTTTAGTCTAATATTCCTGCCTAAAAAACACAGACTAAGCCAAACAAACAAACAAGAGAGAAAAACACCCACCCATCCCCAAACAATACAGGAAAAGAAAATACCCAACAAAATAACAGTGAAGTTATGGAATCCATATTAAAGTACCTCAGAAGTGAGTTTACTCAAAGAAATGAAGAGTTAAAATTTCACTTAAAGTTTAGAAGAGTTACAACTGAGATTTATATTTCTCAGCATGGCTGTAGAATTGAATGGACTTTTTTTTTTTTTTCATTTAGCCGGCCAAGATATTTTTAGAGTTTTCTAAACTATTTTTGGAAACACAGAAGACTTGTAGTACAATAAAGGACATAAAAGACAGGGAAAACTAACAACCAGTGTAATTTTATACTGTGAAAATGAGGCATAGAATTCCCATGTTGAAAGCAATGCTCATAAAAAGCAGTGGATGTCACAGGGTGTTCTTTCCTGGTCATATCAGGTCATCACTTGCAATACATATGCTACAGACTAACAGGTATAGTGCCTTCTAAATCCCCTGGAGAGCAATATGGGAGCTCACCATAGGGCCTTACTTCTGCAGTATCTGAGATGCACAGCCACAGCATCATTCAGGATAGGAGGCCAGGTTGCTCTGGCACCAGCTGATTTTTTAGTATGAAGGATGAAGATTTCTCAGCATTTCTGGACAACTTATTTTCAATTTATTATTTCACTAAAGTGAAACTCTTTTTCCTGTCTCTAATCAAAATTCCCCACCTTCCAGCTTGTATCCATTACCTCTCAATCCTATTAATACAATCCTATTATTGTGCACCTTTGAAAGGGCTCCACCATCTCTGTAATCTCCCAGTAGTTACCAGGTAGTTGGAGACAGGAGGGATGTCCCTCTCAGTCTTCTCCAGTTTGAACCAGCCCAGTTCTCTCAGCCTCTCTCCTTCTACCGTGTGTGCTGTTCCTCTCACCATCCTGGTGGCTCTCTGCTGGATGCACTCAAGCTTGTCAGTTTCTTTCTTGTCCTCAGGAGTGCAAAGCTCTGCATGGTACCGGGAAAGGGTTTCAGAAGGGCTGAGCAGATGGGGAGGGAAACACTTCCCTTGGCTTACTGGCCACACTCCTAATAATGCAGCCCAGGGTGCTGTTCACATTCAACTTGTTGCCTATCAGCACCCCTTTTTCTACAGAGCTGTCTTCTATCCAGTTGTTCCTGGCCTGTACTAGTACCTGGGATTATTCCTTCCCAGATGCAGGGCTTTGCCCCTGCACAAGATCCCAATACACAGACCAAATGAATCCGATGCTCTTAATCCAGAGATACTATTGACCCAAAAGGCCAAGTCTTTCATGTATCCTTGTAGAACAGTTCACAGAGTATGTGAGCAGTATCAGTGAACAGATGGTTAGTATTTGTAGCCAGTTCATAGTTACATTCTTCTTAACTTTTTTGTATAATTTTTCAGTTTTGACTTGGAAGGTTTTTTTTGGATGATTTTATTTAAGACTGGGTCTTAAATTAAAACTGGGCTGAACTACCAGAATGTCTCATTAGACTGCAAAAAAGATTTTATTATAAGGAACAGGCATCTGGAGCTGTGTGGAGAAAGAGCAGATGCCTTGCAATTATCTTAAATTCTGTGTGCCTTTAACAACAAGCATGCCAGGCAGCTGTGCTAGGTCAAATAAGAAACCCACATAACCATAGATTAAATTTGTCATGAGAGTAATACGGATAGTATTTTTAAGCTGGGGACATCTCTCTTTTACCAGTGACAGAGAAACAGAACAATGAAACCCATAAACTAAAACCCCATCAGACGTACATTAATAACTTTCAAGCTATTTCAGCGTATCAAAGGAAAACAAAGGTAGAGAGTTTAGGAAGTTCTCAAAGAACTGGACTTTGCCTGAAATGTGTGAAAGCTCAGTTGAGCAAGCAGAGGTGGGTGGGGAATGGTGACATAGATTAGAAGATACCTGAAATCCCAACGAGAGAGTTCCCAGAGGAAGTGGAAAAAGAAGACTGTCATTGCACTAACAAAGCTATTGTCACCTTTCATTCTTAAAAATAGCACATACTAGGAGCCTCAGTGAGCATGCCAGTCCTGGCAAAACAAAAGTATTAAATACAGCGACTACTTTTTTAAAGTAAATGAAACAGAGAGCTTGAAGGAGGGAAGAAACAAAAACAGTAGGATGACAGGTTCAGATATGAGAATGAGGACTCAGTGCCATTAAAACCTCTTTGCAGCATTGAATTGTATAACCCATCCATGCCCATCTTCCAAGCAGGATGGGAAAGAAAGTGACTAGAAACGATTACAGTGCTACATAAGAACTCGTACTATATTTTCATGAAAAGGTGTGAACTAAGGCTAAAGGGTGGGTAGAGGCAGGGACAGCCAATGTGTTCAGATTGAAGGCTCTGGGGACCTTCAAGGTCTCTGCTGTTACAGCAGTGTCAGCAGTAAGCATAGGCTGCTGGATGGTGATTCTCAAAAAAAAAAGTATCTTTGGAGAGATGCAGTACTTTTTTTTTTTTCTTCTCATTAAAAGTTTTCTGATTTCACCAGGAGAAGTCAAGTTATTTTACAAGTTATGTGAGCATTTTATTTGATTTTCATGGCCAAACTCTAAGCTTTACTTCCCTTTCTCATTAAATACCGGATGAAGTGGAACTGGGCAGAGACTGAATGTGACATTTCTACACAAGAAAATAAAACTTTCTTACAGTCATGCATTCAGGCGAGCCATGTGTTGAAGCACTAAATGAAAAAAAAAAAAAGGTTTCTTTTTATCTGCTAGATTGGGTAATATGAAAGTTACATAGCTTCTTACTACAGTCAGTCTACTATCTTTAGATTTCAACTTTGGCAGGGGGAGAGAAACAGTGCAATTGTTGAAAAATGTTTTCAATATGACTTCGTCTTCTAGAATTGAAAGCAACAATCTGAGTGGAATCAAATATCTGAGTAGAGATATTTTCATCTTTTCGGCACTTTTATTTAGAGCAAGAGAAGAAATAAATGGACATGGGAGCAAAGAATGAAAGATAATACAAAGTATAAAATTATCAACAGAAAAAATAGCAAGAAATAAATTGTCTTTTATCCAGCTTGAAATATTCTATACTGTTTACTGTAAAAATTAATAGATGTTTGCATGGATTTCCAAAGTGCTATGTGCATATAGTAACAAATAAGGATTTCAAAGGCTCTGTTTTCAGAGTCTATTGTGCTATTCTCCAGACTCAGTAAGTGTATAGGTCCATTAGGTCCATTAGGCTAAAGAGGGGAGGGAGGAAAAAAGTTTAAAAAAAGTGGGAAGTAAAAGTTGATTCTTCACGATTCTTCACTTAGATATTTCTTTCACTGCTGCCATGCTAGATTAGACCTACCTGGTTCACAGCAAAGGAAACCATTTCAGCTCTATTAACAGTTTTCTCTCTACACAGCTCACCCTAATGGATTGCTGCAATATCATTGTTTGACCTCAAAAGATAAAACCCCATCAGGTCAGTAGAACTTTTTAGGTCATAGTACATGACAATGAAATAGTTACAGATGAAAAATTTGCAAGTATGATTTGTCAAGACTTTTTATTACAGAAGGAAAAAAATTCACTCAAGCTGGCAAATACATCTTATCTCTGACATTTTCAGGTTTGATACTTAAATCACCGTATGTCTTCTAACAAAAGCACATAGAAACAAAGTATTTTTAATTATTTTTGCTTTAGTTATGTAAAAAACTTCTATCTTGATAGTTAAATTGTGGTGCCACTTCCAATTGTCTTTTCTCATTCCACATTGTCTAAAGCTACTCAGGAAAAGTAGATGCTGCCCAAGTTGAACAGGTTATCACGTAAGCAGCAGCATCTGTACTTGTTAGATGTATTTTTGGCTTTATTGAGATCTCCTGAGTATGTACAAGGTGTGAGGGAGAACAACCAATCTTTCTGGAATATGTCCTTATTAATTTTGAAACAAATATTCACTTCTGTTTCTTTTGTGCAAACACTCAATCAATATTTGATAGCTGTATTTACAGCCTGGTATTTTTAGTAGCTTGATTACTTTTGAGTAGTTTTGTCTCAGTCTGTCACCTTAAGATTTTCAATTATTTTCCGAGTCTCAGATAAGCTTTACTGTAAGACTTAATATTTTCATTCATGTATTCATTAAAGGTAGCATCAAAATCAATCCTTCATTAAGATTTGTTGAACAAGGCTGCTAGAAAAATGTAATGCTATATCTCAATCCAGTATGAATCAAATGCTTAATGGAACTATCTTCTGATTACTAATGTCTCCTTATTAGCAAATGTATGAAAGGAAAATTAATCTTAGTACATGCTTATCAGTTTAAAGCAAATCATATGGGGCTTATTTATCTTTCTTCCAAGAGCTGGGACAATCAAGAAAAAAAGCACAGAAATCACTTAAGCAAAATCCTAGAAATAATACTGTACATGAAAATTATGAGAGTGAAGGGCAGATCTGAACTTTCTCAAAGCTCATAGCTGTTCAGAAACAGATTTTAGCATCTGTTTCATATCAGCCTAGATGAAGGTGAAGTGGGAAACAAATATTTAATATGAGCCTCTGGATCCCACAATAAAATACAAGAGTTTGGTACAGATAATTTTAACTGAATTTACCTTTTAAAATGTGGGATAAACTGACTCTGATTATTCATTTTGTTACTCTACTGCCGCTTCTGAACCAAAAAAGCCTAAATTCATGGATGCATCTTCTGGCACAATGAAGAAAGAGTTGGTTGTTGCATCTGCTTATTTTCAGGCAGACAACAATGTTTTTGCATTAAAACTTAGGATGGCATTTATCAGACAAATACTAATCATTCCACCTTCACTTTATAGGCAACAGTAAAACAAGGGCCAACTCTGCAACAGAATTTCTCTCATCCTAATGATATATGTAAAAGAAGCCAGATTATTTGTACCCAAGAAATGCTTTTTTTTTTCTCCACTGATTGTAAATGAAGCTGTTTATGGTGTCAGGGAGGCTACTGCAGTTATAGAAGTCTAGTTTATAAATGCGTAAATGTTAATGAGATGAACCCTATCACTAATTGCATTTTGATCTTCATTTGCAGGAATTTCTTTGCTTTATTGCACAGCTTTATTTGAATGGGCACATCTTGAAATCTTTGACTGCAAGCTCAGGTTTTGGAGAATTTTCAGATCTAGGAAGACAGGCAAAAATTTTACATTACATGCAACAAAGAAATTTTACTGCATCACTTTAAAAGGAGAGGAAGCATAAAAAATCAAACAAAACAAAACAAAAAAGCAGAATTCATGCGTAAAGTTTTCTGTGTTGTTACAGGCCATTATATATGTGCATCCTGTGTTCAGCTTACATTATATATTTGAGGTTAAGTCCTGAAGTTATGCAGACATAAACGTAGTTAGATGAAACCCTTGAATACTTCTACTGACTTGAAGAACTCAATGTAATCCTCTGATTTCAGTGCCTCACCTCCTTCAGTTCTCATTTTTCTCACAGCATTTCTGCTCCTAGTTTTAAGAGCCCTGTCATAAGTTCATAAGGCCCATTTCAGTAGAAAATCACTAAGTACCATTCTTTAACATTTTAGTCAGAAGTGGCATCTGCTATTAGCTGTGCTAACCCTCTCTTCACAGGTCTTTATTAGAGAAAGTTTTGACAAAAATAAAAAGCGCTCTTGGCTTTCCAGCCATTACTTATCAATAGCTTTCCCTTTCTGTGAGAGAAAGTCCAATATTGTCCGTCTTCACTCACTGCCAGCATGCTCATGGAAACATTTCTTATCAGTGCCGGTAATAACTTGCTCACCAAACACGATTTAGTGTGAACATCTGCAGCTTCATAACACAAGTTTGCCTCCACCAAGCTCAGCTCCACCACACCTGTTTTCCCTGAATGTTCCTCTTCTTTGGTTTAGTTAGGTGGAGGGCATTTGTCTACATCCAGACTTTTCAGGTGGAGGAGTCTTGCTGCTCTCATTAGTTCAGTTCTTTAGATGTATCTAATACTGGAAAATTATTTCTATCCGCTCCATCCTGGGGGTTCTGTTCACGGGCTGATTCTTTGTGTGACCTCAGCCAATCTATGCTCTGGCAGATGTGAAAATAGGGAACCTAATCAAGAATAAATGTGACAGTATGTTCTCATCCCTAGGAACTGAATTAACAAGAAAATCAACCAAGTAATTCTGCAAAAAGGAGAATTTTACTCTTGTCATATCCTCTGGTTGCTAGCCTGGTTAGGCAGGACAGGCCTATCTTAGTAAATTTGTTCATACCCTCATAGAAGTTAACGTGTACAGGAAGTCATTGTGAGGCACAAGAGATGTGGGACAGGGCTCATTAGCACCATGTCTTGGGTTCTCACTGCTTTCATGAGGTCTTTCAGGTGGTTGATCTGGGAGTAAAAAGCAACTGTCCTTTGGAAACACTCAACAAGAAAAATTGTCACTGTGGTGTATCCCTCTGCCACAGCTGCAGGCAAGTTACCACCATCTCATCCATGTTACTGAAAGTAGGGCATGCATTTTACAACATCAACAGAAGCGTAACGCACAGCACCCTTCGGAAACTCCCATTATTGATACAGATGTGCAGAACTTCACCTTTAATCTTTAGCTGCTTTTAAGCATGTCTTCAGCAATGGATGTGCTGTATCACATCTGAAGTTTAAAAAGCTGCTGAGAATCCTGGTATGTGGTTTCCATAAACTCGTTTGAAATTAAAATTTCAGTTGAATAACCGATTTAGAAAAAATCTATTATTCTGCAGTGCATTATGCGGCAATAACTGAGTGACAAATTTCAAGTTACAAAGTGTAAACATTTTTGCCTGAGAACTCTGAGGAAGTGCTCATATTGTGTAACTTTGAAAGTGTTACTTTTACCACTGACTTGGAAGCACTTAATATTTCTTCAAAATATTGTGGGAGAAGTTGGATCTGAGCAGACACCGAAGTCTAAAAGTGCATTCCTCATAACCTAGAGGTAGTCCTGAAATACGTTCTTTAACAACCTGCTGTTCAGCTTTCTCCAACTAGATCAAATGTTCTGTATTTCAAAGCTGTGCAGTGGCACACAAGTGAAGAGAGTGAGTATGCACATGTCAGGAGCTTGTTGTATGAGATACTAGGATAGGAAGCCAAACCCTGAAATACTGTTGGTGTCCACGCCTGGATTTGTCATTGACAATATGGTATTGAATAGTTAATTTAGACATAAAATAAAAGGCTTTTAAGGAGTTAAGGATTTTAAGGATTGATAGGTAAAGGCTTTTAATAATCCTTTGAAGGAGATTTTCAGACAGTGCATACACATCCAGACGGAAGTCTCATCAGGGATTTGGCAACACCAGATGCATGTGAAAGAAAGCAATGCTAAATAAATAGTTCTGCAACCAAGCCACAATCAGTTGTGCTGGATTATTTCCTCATTCTAGAAAGCCAACCTTTTATTACAAAAGTACAACTTATAAGTGATGTCAATTTATTTCCTGGAAATTCCCTTCAAATTCCAAAAAAGAAAAAACATTTGTGTAGTGAAAATGGATGTGGGAAAAATACTTTATTCTGGAGAGACATTTTAAGCAATGGGAAAGAAAAACGAAAGAAAGATTTTGTTCTACTTGCATTTAATTTCCCACAGAATACTTTGTAGACAAAATGACTGGGGCCATAACCTCAATTGTTCAAACCTATTAAGCAAATTAATCTGTGAATTTATTTAGAAGTACACCAGGTTCTCTCTTACAGTACTGGGCTTTGAAAGTTCACAATAGGTTTCACATGAGAAGCATGAGACTGATGCTGGCAGTCAGTTTATTTGCTTAGGTTGGGACAGGAGCAAGAAAAGAAACACTTCAAATGTTTACCCTGCATAAAATAATTTAATCACATCCATTAAGTCTGTGAGACTGAATGAAATCACAGAAGCCTGTAGCATTGGTGAATTGCTATTCTCTGCAGTATTATGAGAAATATTAATGACTAACATTTGATTAATGCTGTTAATTTAATGATTAAAAAAACCCCATAAAGATCAATAAGAATTACTGCCTGTAACACCCAGAGGGAAATTAGATTGAAATTGTTCGCGTGATTCATGGTTTTTTCATTAAAGTTCTCAATCTACTGTAAAATCTGTACAGGTATAAAAGCTGTGGTGATCATTTAATACACCAGCAGGGCATCTCAGACAGGAATTTATACAATAAAATGATCTTAGCATTCATTCTCTGAGAGACTGCACTGCTCCCTAAGCCTGAGAAGTGCAGACAGTTCAGTCGGTAGCCCCACACCTGCTCAAGAAAGGAGCTTTAGAGGCAAATCCATTTCCTTCACTGTTTCATCTTTTAGAACTGACAGTTCCATTATGCTGATTTTTTCTGCTGTTAAAATATCATTCATTCTTTAAAATACTGTTTTGTGAAAATTGTTTAATTCTGACCTTTGAAAGCACACATCCTCTCCCTCCTGAGATTCTGGGGCTTTTTGTTTTCTTTTTCTTTGGTGTAATTATGATCAGAATTACATTAATACAAGGAAGAAAAAAAACAAAACAAAAAAAACCACCACAAACAACAAGCAAAACAAACAAAAAAAAAAACACCAAAAACAAAACGCCACGACACAGAAAGAACATTACAGACAGACATCTTTCCCCCCACCTCCTCATAGCTTTTTCTTTGGAGGAATAGAATGAATAAGAGATACATTTCTCTATGGAGATGGGAGGGTGTGAATGTTTGTTTTCTGATTTTGAAATTCAAAGAAGTATACATGTTTTCTTTTGCTCTAACAATAAAAGCAAGCAGAGGTATGCATCAGTATGTATAAGACTCAGTATTTGCAAGAAGTAGGAAAATCACTGCACCATCTTGAAACAATTTGTGAATACGGGTCAAATTCTCTAAACAATTCTTTTAAGGAAAGTGTTCAGGTTTAGAAACATCAAGCACTACTGACTGGGAAGAAAGCAGACCTGTCTTTACATTTTGTAGTCCAGTCATTGGAGATATCATGAGGTGAAATTCAGATTGTTTCTTGTGTTTCTTATGGCTTTAAGCCCCTTTTGCATGTAATCACAGTATGAGTCCCACCTTTGCTTCTGTGACAGTAGTTTTATTCTACACTGCATGCTTGAACAGGAATCTCTAGCATAGTGAATGAGGCATTATACAAACTCTATGCACATGTGATAACTTCATTTACAAAATAAATATATTCTGTTTGCATGTCATTTTCCCCCTCCTGTAACATAGGATATGCCCTTTGAACAAAATACCCTGGATGAATAGCACTCTGGAATACTTGTGTTCTTCTCTCAATCAGTGACTTGTAAAGTTGACTGGGTCACCTGAAATCATTTTGGGTGTAGACAAGGCCATAGATGAGGGCTTTTGAAGCAGTATTAGAAGACTGGAAAAAATCCTAATTTAGTTTTCAGAGCTCAGTTGCAATTTGTTGGATCTGAAGTTAATAAAACTATGGAATCTTGTGAGACAATCAAGCCAGATTTTTATTAGCAGGTTGTTACCTCCAAGGAGAGATCTGAGTTCCACAGAGAAGCTCTGGGCATTCTTCATTTGTGTCTCACTGAGTCCATTAAAAAATCATGGGTTATAGGTAAAATTTGCATTCTATTTTTCTGCTTACCTAGCAACTTGAGACACAAAGTAGCTAACTTTTATCTTGTTACAATAAATAAGCTTGCTTACTAATTTTTGGCTCTCAGAAGCAAGCATTTGACCTGCGACTGGAAAAGATAAATAATACATGCACATTTAAATGACTTAGTCATGTAGTGCTTTCTGCTATACTGCAATCCAAGCAAGCTGTCTGCAAGTCATTGTTGAGAATTTGAGATAATATTTTTTTTCTTTAAAGCTAGGAATGAAGGTTTCAGCAGTGTTTTGATTTTTGGTTTCCCTTTTCCTTTCCTTTTTCATTCCTTCCTCGCTTTCTGTACTGTGCTTCAAGGGTAACAGAATTACTTTAATATTGCTCTTCTTTTGTTAAACATGATGTGAACAGAGTACTACTTGAATCTGAAATGACCTTTGAAGAATAACAAGCCAGTAAGTATGAAACGGGCCTAAAAGGATCTCTTGGAGATGATCCAGTTTTTATCACCTGAATCCTAAATACTGCTTCTTTTACAGTATCACAAACTACAGTGCTAGAACATCATAGAATGATGATGAGGTAAAAAGTAATAGGGCCATTCTAATCTGACTGCGGTATAATAATATCTGAAAAAAATAAAATTTAAATATTTGCATAAAATGAAAATAGGTAAGACAATACAGTGCCTGAAACTGCCTTTGGAAAAAAACACTGAAGAGCTTCTCTGCATTCCCAACAAACTAAATAAAGCTACTCCCAGCAATAAAATTGGATTGACATTTTTATATCTTAGTTTGAAGCTACTTTCAGGTATAAGCCTTAGGTCTGCCTGCAAAAATAGGAAAAAGCAGTAATATTTTGTAATAGCCTATTTCAGAGGCTTTTGAAGGCCTTACAAATGTACATTTATTGATACTAGAATACTTTTGCACAGGGTAGAAATAAAAGTTGCATTACCTTCTTGGTAGGTCCCTCACCCACATCTCACAGTTCATGCCTAGTCTCTCTATGGTTCATCTCTGTAGAAGTGGGACAAATTTAAAATAGCCACTCCAGCAGTAGCTTCTTCTAGTTTGTTTCTTGGGAAGAGGGGTGGGGGCTGTGGAGTTGGGGCAGGGATGGGACAAGTGAGATCTCATCTCTGTAAGAAGAGTCTGGAATAACTGTGCCTGTACTAGAGATTTTATCATTCCGGAGACTACTGCTGACCTTTAGAGTGTGATCCTTTGCACTAACAAACTGTTAAACTATGCCCTGGAGTGAACTTAGCCCCTCCAGCTAGCGCTTTCTCAAATACTTTAGAGGGAGGAGGGTGGGTTCATCATCTGGGGTCATTACCAATAGGCAGTTTGTATGCAGATGATACTGATTTTTAAGCAAAGATATTTTACTTATTTATGTGATACTTTGCCACAGTACAAAGGAAGATGCTTGGATGTGCTTCATTTACTGATATATAAGATTGCTGTGTCCTGTACATTTGCTTTTCCACTAGGCTTGATGACTCCATATATCATTAGGCGCTGTCTTTTGAGGCTTCTGCTGACAGTTTGAAAAATCCCTTCTCCTCCTTCTGATGAATACTTTGCAGATTTTTGTGGTAAACAAACCTGCATCTCATTTCTTCTTGAGCTTCACAGACAGCATATACATTCTTGACATAAACCTTAACAGTATTTCCACTGTCTCACATTTTCACTCCTTAGTCAACAGGACGCATCTATACCTTTCCCAGGCAAAAAGACCTTGTAACCGTTACATCCCTGTCTTATGCCTTTACCTCTTTCTAGGGCTAATCATGGCCAGGATTTGACCAGGCTTAATGAATTTTATCTCTTCCTGCCCACAGCTAAGAAGCCTTAGCTTCAGAACAGGTTCCAAGACACAATGATGGAAGATCTTCTGATGAATATAATACTGGTGTCTCAAAGAAGGACTGAAAGTACACAACACCTCAGAGCTAAGTTGAACAGCACTTGATTACTGTTTAATGGTTTCAGTATTTGAAATTAAGCATTCTATGCAGTTTTAAATATTGATCTGGTTGACTTTTCACTGGGAAGTTTCTGAAAATGGTATTTTTAAATGTCACAGTATTTCAGACGCGATAAATCTGTGAACTGAGTTCTACAGAGAGACATGTCAGATTAAACAGATGCAACTGAACTTTATCACCAAATAAAAATCTTCTTCAAACTTCAGTACAGAAGGATTTTATAATACTGAGTGTATTCAGTATTCAGTGTACTGAACATGGGTCTTATTGCTCTGTATAGCAAGTCAGATCAAGAGCTGGCTCATGGTTTCTTTCACAGCAAGTCAGTGAAATGTAGTGCTGAGAGAGCTGGCAGAAAGTGTTACTTTAGAGTACTAAAAGAAAGCATAAGGGGAAGGCTAGCAAATTCTGGGAAAGCTGGTCAGACTGTGGAATTTAGGAAGTTTTGGGATGTTAATGCATTGAGGAATGGGCAGAGGGGAAGATTACGTGAAGATAAGTGGGATGTCAGAATGAGAGACTTGAGAAAAACCCATCGAGAAACAGGGGGAAGAAACACTCTCTCTCCCCCTAACCCTACTTTTAGTTGTCCCCTTGCTCTTGTGACCTTTTTATTCCTTCTTAGGCCCCTGTTATACAAGATTCTTCAGCACCATTGGAACAGCAGAGGAAACAGAGGGCTGTGCAAGCAGGAGGTGAGGATTGAGGCTATATATGCTGTGGTAACAGCTGTCTGTTCTATACAATTGTATGTTTTAACCAGCAAATGCTGTTTTTGCTTTTCTAACAAAGCTAAATATTGTATCTAAATATTATAATATATAATAGTATATTGCTACTAGATTAACAAAGGTACTGATACAGAATATTTGCTTGTGGAAATCATTTTAATTTTACTTCTTCTACTGAGAGAGAAACCTTGCTGTTTTGTTAGCACTGGAATACCCCCTGGCAGAGCTGTGCTAAGACTGTGTCCATGGATATAATGATAGAATTTATGAAGATCTGTGAAGGTTCCAAAATAGCTACTCAAAAGGAATATAGGAACAAGACAGATAAATGAGCAGAGCGTGAATATTTTACTATTTTACTTCTTGAAGAACCCAGGAGATCTCTCTGTTACTGTCACCTTTGTCTTGACAAAAAATGGCCTGAGATTTTTCGTTCTTTTCTTTTTAACTATATATGTACCTTATTTTCCTTTTAATTTGAAGATATTCCATAAGGTTGAGCAGGAAACAGGAAACAATCTTATAGAACTTGCAGAGGGAAAAATTTGAAGCTTTTGAGATTTTCAGGTTTTAAAGAAGGTTTAAAGAAAAAAAACCCTATTTTAATATAAATAATACATGTACTGTTCTATCTATGTCTTGAGTATGACTTGATGAAAATGAACCTTGAACACAAGGCAACAAGTATATACACACATATATAGCTTTAACCTTCATCCAAATCATAAAGTTTCTCAACTGTTGCATTATTATGTATTGTATTAATGAGTAATTTTAATTGTTTCTATGCTTCCTAGAATATTAGAGCAGAACTTCATGAGTAACTTGAAGTCAGGATACAAGATCAGAAAACAAACCTGTATAGTACTTTTAGGATCTGTTATTATTATATCATTATATTGAAACAAACCGATGCAAAATTTATCATGCTTTAAAATAATTTCAGAAACAAACATGCACTGATACTGTACTTCTTCAATATTTATTCTTTTCTGCTAAGCCTCGTAATAGAAGAGAACATTAATGTGTGGATGGTTTGAATCATATTTGTATACATCTACCTCATATGCTTTTTTCCCACTTATAACTCTCTTTTTTCTCTCCTAAAGGCTCCAGATTTTTTTAGCATTTTAAAGTATCTAAAGTCTTTGCAAGACCTCATTGATGTAGAAATGGTTTTTGGACTGTGTGACCAAACTTACGTATTACAAATTTATATAAACCTGAAATTTTCTAGTTCCTTCTAGTCTTGGTGGAAAGCTTTAGAGCATGAAGCAATTGTACTCAGTTGTACAGTTGCCAAGCTATGTGGGAACAGCTACTGTATTTTTAAGTCTGTTTTAATAACTTCTGTTGATCAGGTATTAATTTATTTAAAACAATCCATGTCTCATAGCAATTATGACATAACATTCAACACTTAAGTAGGTCTACTTTAAAATAGAAATGTTCTCTATATTTGTTTCCTCGTTACAAGTTGATGGTCCTTTCACTGATGAGGTTAGCCATCCAAGTGGCAGTCTCAGTGAGCCCATGACAGCTGCTATTTTCCATAACTTGGGAATGCAAGCATCACAGCAGTCAGTGTTTCTGTATTGATCTGTCTTTCTCCTTCATTCCACTTCATGATAAGTCTGCACCTGATCATGGGGGATGAAAAAAATTATTTTTAATGAGAATGAGGCTAATAAACACAAGCCACTGTGTCCCTGGAGTAAAAATAAAGTAAAATCCCATGTGCTCTATCTATCCTGAATATAACTAATGAAGTTATCATTGAAATCAGCCTGAAATAATCAAAAAGAACTAGATATTAGTGATGCAGCTTTTGTTTGGGTTTTATTTTGCATATGAAGACAGGCAACATGAAGAAACATTTTGAAGGTGGAGTGGTTTACGGTGGATCAGGATTACCATAGACTATGTTTCATGTAATTTTATTTCTTTGTGCTTGTTATGCCGGTGCTAGCGAAACTTGATTTGCATGCCTGTCTTTATCTAGTGAAGAAAATACTTTACACACCAGTTTTGAATAAAGCACACAACTTGTAGACCTGTCTCAAATAATAATATTATGGTGGAGCTGATTCAGCCTGCTACAAAATACTTATGGAAAAAATATTTTTCCACTCTTTGCCAAATCATTAGTTAGAATTTAAATAATAATTCTAAATACTTATCAACTGGAAAGCACACACAGGCAGGTAGAAAGGATTTTCTGTTTTTTTTTTTCCAAAAATATTACAAAAAGCTATAAGGAATCTTCAATAGCGAACGTTTTTGAATATGAAAGAAAAATCACTTAATTTGAAGATGGTGTATCTCTATTATTTGTGTGTGTGTGTATGATTATTGCAGTGTTGTAGGGCTACTTAAAAACTTCAGTTTAGCAAAAAATATTTTTCTCATTTTTATTTCTGCTCTACTTTGTTAATTTTTATATTTTTGTCAGATGTCATATGAAGATTGTATGCCAATTTCTTAAATAATTAGCAGCATTTATAGATGTTACACTGTGGGAACAGGAAGAGGAAGGGAAGTTTTGACTCGGTAGTAGCTGGGCTCTTTTTCAGTCCTGTTTTTTTTTTAAAGTGTATTTCAGATCTCTTCCTTCCAGTGTGTCTATTTTTATTTTTTTTTTATCAGAAGGTGGTTGATGGTGCACTTATAGATTTGTCCTGACGTGGGATATTCACTCAGAAGTGAAAGCAAGTCTTCTTGGGCCTTACTGCATAAGCACAGACAGAGAAACTACAAGATAGAATCATAGAATAGCTAGGGTTGGAAAGGACCTTAAGATCATCTAGTTCCAACCCCCCTGCCATGGGCAGGGACACCTCACACTAAACCATATCACCCAAGGCCTTGTCCAACCCAGTCTTGAACACTGCCAGGGATGGAGCATTCACAACTTTCCTGGGCAACCCATTCCACTGCCTCACCACCCTAACAGGAAAGAATTTCCTCCTTATATCCAATCTAAACTTCCCCTGTTTAAGCTTTAACCCGTTACCCCTTGTCCTATCAGTACAGTCCCTAATGAAGACTCCCTCTCCAGCATCCCTATAGGCCTCCTTCAGATACTGGAAGGCTGCTCTGAGGTCTCCATGCAGCCTTCTCTTCTCCAGGCTGAACAGCCCCAACTTTCTCAGCCTATCTTCATACAGGAGGTGCTCCAGTCCCCTGATCATCCTCGTGGCCCTTCTCTGGACTTGTTCCAACAGTTCCATGTCCTTTTTATGTTGAGGACACCAGAACTGCACACAATACTCCAGGTGAGGTCTCACAAGAGCAGAGTAAAGGGGCAGGATCACCTCCTTCGACCTGCTGGTCACGCTCCTTTTGATGCAGCCCAGGGTACGGTTGGCTTTCTGGGCTGCAAGCGCACACTGCCAGCTCATGTTCATTTTCTCATCAACCAACACCCCCAAGTCTTTCTCTGCAGGGCTGCTCTGAATCTCTTCTTTGCCCAACCTGTAGCTCCTTAAAGCTTCCCTTAGGAAGTTTTGCCCAGAGCTGATGGGAAGTCTATGCAATCTGAATACATGATCTTGCGTTTGAAGCAGAAGTAGTATGGTAATATTAGTAGAATGAGCATAAGAGACATCATAGCAATATACCCTACAACTTTCAAAACAGACTAGGGGCCATCTGCTTTCAGGGAGATTTTTCTTTAGTTTGATTTAGCACTCCGGATTTCTGTACTGTCAGAAGATGGGAGCATAACAACATGATAAAGGCTATACCAGATCAGACCAAGTCTGACAGAGATGTCTGATATTCTGACTCTACAGCCAAAAGCAAATGCCTGTGGCTGGGAAAGTATGATGTGAAAGAGTGCAGTCTCAGATCATGAACTCTTTTCTTCTCTTGTTTGCTTCTATTTCCTTACCTTTTGCCAGTCAAAAATGTCCATGCAGAATGGTTTTCTTCTGGAAAATGTGATTTGACAGAATTGAGACACAGCATGGTGACATGTTGATTTAGTAGAAGATTAGAGTGGAGAATAATCAGACAGGCTTGCAGGCTAGGTTTGAATCCTGTGGCTGTCCAGACTTAGAACCAAGGTGCATAAAAGACAATCTAAAACTTTCTAAATTAGCCTGAAGCAAAATGCACATGCTTTAGTCTTGCAAAAGAAACTAAAACCTTTGATACTTATCTTGAACTAGGCTGTTTTTAAAGGGGTTGAAAACAATCTTCTGGACAGACTTAATCTTTTGCCTCTGATACGTGAATGGATGATACATAATGATTGTCTCTCCTTCCCCCTTAGCTTGGCACTGGTACCTCTGTTTCTCCAGTGCTGCAGTCTCTAAAGCTTGTGTTCCATGAAGCAACAGCAATCCTGTTTATATACAGACTTACAACAAATATTTGATTTCAAGATTAGTCTGCTGTCCTGCCTTTATTTTCTCATGCAAGCAGCACTGCAGATATTGAAGACTGGCAGTTGACTCACTGAGGGAACCAGAAGTAAAAGCCCTGGTAGTAGAGGTGAAGTGCAGTTTTCAAGGACGAATATTATGAGCTAATGTTCCTTTGGGCTTCAAGTGGGCGAAATCATGGCAGAAAGGAAAAAACAGGAAAAAGAATTAAGAAATAGGTATTACAAATACTGGGAGTTCTGTAAAGACTTGAAAAAAAGAAAGGAATTACAACAGCATATGATTGTTTTCCTAGAAGTTGAGAAATTTCTAGTAGTAAGACCTAAATCTTTTTGCAAAAATAAAAATATTTCATGATTCACTGGAAAACTCAAATTGAAGAATCCCAGTCTAAACTGTTAGGACAAAACAAGGGGAATCAGATTGCTTCCTTTTCAGTAAATTATTTCCTTCAGCTTGGAGCTTCCTAACTGCGATAAACTGTAATAGAATCTTAAGGATCTGAGACCTCATCTTGAGAAGGAATCATATGTGTAACAAAGCTGATTGAACAAGATTTTACTACATGATAGTTCCTGACAGTTTAGAATTTTATTTCTCCATGAGAAGACACTGCTGGTTTCCCATGAGAAACCACTTCAACAGTCAGTCAAAGTCAGTTTATCATTTACTACAGAAGATAAAAAAGCAAATGAAAAAAGATGTTTTCACTTACCTAGTCTTCAAAACACTTCCATAATGGACATAAATTCTAGTACTTATAGTCAAGGAGAAGTGCTGACATATGAACACCAAGTCATGACTGTACGATGACTTAATGTGGACAAAGTCTAAATGATGAAGCATTATATTATTGTGAAACCCATAAGAAACTTCTGGCAGTGGCAAAATCTAGAATAACAGTAGCATTACAGAAAATAAGATTTATAAAGGGTCTTAAGAAATTACCTAGTTTGGCCCTTTACTTCATAGCAATACCTATACTACCTACAAAAATACTTTCAGGTGACCGTTTCTGCTAGTCTTATGTCACAGTAAATTATGCTCAGGACAAACCAGATACCCCAGATAGTACCTTTCTATATACAAGAATCCTGAAATATATTTTGTAAGCTGTCTGAGAAAACTGCAGCATTCGGAGGTGACACATACACTGAAATTTGGTAACCTGCAATAACTACAAGAATAACAAAATGACTGTTTACTGCAGTTGAAACATAGATATCAAAGATCAGACTGGAAAACAAGTGACAAGTTTTCCAGGTTTCTCAGCACCAAAAGACATTTTCTATTGCTCAATTAAAGGTAGTCTAAGAGAAAATCTGTTAGAGAAGAAGAGAACATCACTATGGAGATAAGTAGGGGGCTCAAAACAGTCTAGATCATTGATGTGAAAATGTCCTCATACAAAGCATACAGTGAACAGTTTAGTTTATATAACTTGCAGTTTGAAAATTCTTTCTTTTCTCTCTGTTGATCATGCATTGTGTAAGGTGCCACTTGTTAGATGATGACTATTGCTGAGAAAGGCATGTTATGATGTGCATTAGGAGAAATTTACAAAAGCTTTTTGGCTTAGCATCTTCCTTCAGATAAAATGTAAGAAGGGCAATAAGCTTTTTTACAGAATAAAGTAGTTGAGGTAGTAGGAATTGTATCTGCTGACAAAGAAAAGTGGAGCTAAGTGATCAAAGAGATTTCAATAGCAGCTGAATAGCGTATCATAAAGCTGTGGATCTGAAAGAGGAGCAGCAGCTGAAATATTCAGTATTCAGAAAACACTGAGGTAGCATTAGAAATAATCACAGAAATTGGAAGCCATAGAGCAAAGCAGAAAAGAAATGGGGACTTGGAAGACAGCTGGGAGGGAGATGACTGGAGCTATGTGGAAGCTGGGAACATTGAGGGCAATTTGGGAGCAATGGGTGGTCAAGATGATGAAGAACATGCTAAGTTATTGGGTAGTAGGAAGAAGTGCAGGGGTCTAATGACAAAACTTTAACCTTTCTCAGTAGCGTTATTAATTTAAAAACTTTTAATGTCTTTATACTTGCAGGATAGAGCAAGCTCTGGAAGAACTGGATCAGCATTTGAAGAAAACAGAATCACAAGTCTCACAATGCAGAGATGTGACAGATGTGACTGTAAGACTGTAATACTGTCAGCTGCTGCTACATATCAAGGCCTCCAATATTTGCTGTTTATTCTTCAAGCCAAAGCCCTTGGAGACAAGTGATTAGAGACAAACATTAACTTTCCCTTTTTTAAGGAAGATTCTGAGAAAGTATTGAAATCACGACCCAACAGTTGAAAATACATACAACAAATAAAAATAGCCTGCAACTCTTTTATTTTAAATCTCAGATCTTTCATGACAAACTCTTTTGAGGACAGAGCCCTGATTTGCTAACATTTGACAAATATTGTGACTGAGGACAGAAATTGGTCAATGGATTCATCTGCAAATTATGTCTGTTAAAGGAAGGAATGAAATTGCTTGATGTTTTAGATTGTATTTCCAGAGACGCAACACGGATTTTGTCCGTTCTTTTAAAAGGATGATTTTTTTTTCCCCTCGCCAACAGATAGTTAGCTCCCCGTGACAGTATTTTGTAATTTGGGAAAAAAAAAAAAAAAAAGAGTGGTCAGAAGTCTTTGTGATACAAAAACTACAAAAGCCCTGGGTTACGTTGGGTGACTTTTTTTCAGGGTGTAACAATTTTTAGTATGGGAACTGTAAGGAGAATCAAGGAGTGAGCTATATTGTAAGATCTGCAAAACTGTTCACTGCAATGAAATCACAATGGGCAAAAAAGTTTCAGGTGTATGTAAATCAGAGTCTCTTGATAGTCCAATTTCTGCTTCTGAAATTTTAAAGTCTCTTATTTTTCCTTTGCTCTCATACCTTTGCTGGAAGGGCTTTCTGTTGCAGGAGCAGAATTACGGATGCTTTCCCAGGTCCAGCTGACTAGTAATTATTGCAGTCTTTGTCCTGGCTAAACTGACCAATGCTTACTGACATCTAGTTACCACGAAACAGCATTTCCTTGTTGTTTGCTGATTATTACATCCTACATCGGGCAAGACCATTTCTACCCACAATGTGATGATAAAAGGAAGAGAGCAATTTCCTGTTTGAAATTTTACTTTCTGCTGTTCGGCAGACAGTTCCCTTATCGTTCACATTTAATCAAAAGAGAAAGAGGTGAAACAGCAAATTTTTTTTTTTTTTCTCTAGAAAAGAGAGAAGCTTCAAGTGGTGCTGACACAAACTCTTGAATTCTGGTCCACTACCTTAGTCTATCACAACCAAATGAAAGACAATTGTACGCTGCATGTCAGTCAGCACTATTTCTTTTGTACGTCAGCCCCCACAACTGCTTTAAATGACTGCAGTTTCTATATAGTAGCTACAGGATAAACACTAATTTGCTATTGGGCATGAAAGTTTTAGTGAGCTGAAAAGAACTGTCTGGGTATCCTGCTAAGCCAGCAAATAGAGGAACATATACTACACTGCATGGGAGGGCAAGAGTTTTAATTGAGAAAAAAAAAAGACTGGGTCGAGATATTCCCCAAGTGAGTGACCTAATTCACTGCAGGGTTCACTGCTGCCAAACATATATAAAGGAAACTCTTGGCAGCACATATTGGTTTATTGTTTTCTGCAGACCATTTTAAAAGTTGTGGTATTGTTTTGAGCCTACAGTGAAATATGGTTTTCCTTTATTACATTATTTTGAAGCTAAATTACCCTTTCTGTCTAGCAGTGCTTTTAGCTGAGGTCATATCAGCAAGTTTTCTTTTCCACAGATTTGAACCCTGCAGTCTTAATGGAAGCTGAGATCTCTTGTCGCAGAAGCTAAAGATTTTACACTAACCCATATTAAAAATTACAACAAAATCAGGACAGGTTGCAAAACTCAGAGTTGTAAGCAACTGAACAAAATGTAGCCTACAAAATTAGTGGTTGAAGAAGATCTATGAACTGCAAGAAACACAGGCTCGACTTACAGATGCTATTACAAGTCTACAGTGCTCACAGTTAAACCCATTTCTTTTTCATTGCTTAAGGAGAAAACACAAAGAAGGAAAAAGTGTGATTGGGCCATAAACCAGTTCTCATGTGCTGAGGTACTGACACTGTATCAAACACTGGAATAGATTCTGAAATTATTCTATGGTGAGTCACAATACTTATTGTTCCTATTCTTGTGCATAAACTGTGTCCCCTCTTTATACTGTCTCCGCAAGGATGCGGTACTTGGCAAGAAGAGTCTGTGATCTGTAGAAATATCAGAACGGGAATGCAAGCAAACAAAACTGTTAACCCCCAGCTTCCCAACTCAAACCACTTAGTACTCAGCTGTTGATTAAAACATTCAGTTTGGGACATACACTCGTTTTTTCTGGATTTATTATATTTTTCTAGGAGAAAGTTCCTTACAGGAATGAACCTCTACTGGAAGAATTTCTTTCCAGAAATTACGTTTCATTGAAAATCCAGTATTCAGCTGAAAAATTAATTTGATAGGGTTTTTTGAACAGCTCTAAAACTTCCTGTAGGGGTGAACTATGCAACACTAGTCATGAATTATCCCACTGGTAGAATGTTATTAAACATATGTCCAAGAACTTGCTCTTGGATGCAAAGGTTTGCTTAAGGCAGGAAAACTGAGGTGGTGCTGGAGTCACTTACTCCATTCAATTTATCTATTGTTATACTTACGAGCTAAAGTAACTCTAGCTGAGAGCTACGGACTTTTTGTCTTGGTCGGTTTTCTGACAGTAGCTTGCACGTGAGCCTATTTCTAAGCAACAATCAAGAAAAACAAACGTGCTAATGGAAAACCTACGGTGTATATATAGAATCGGCTGCAGGTTATTTAAGGACAGGTCTGGCAGCAAAAACTAGTTAGATACCTACCTAAGTAAACATACACCTAGCTGTAGCTGTAATTGGCGATTGCTTTCTGAGGTGACAGTGTCATCTGAACCATACATACGCCACTGCACAGGTAGCCAAAGCCTTCCTAACACCTTCCGTCCGTCCGTCCGTCCGTCCGTCCCTTTCTCGAAATACAAAAGTGAAGCGAAGGCAGACACCTCTGCCTAAGGTGTGCGACCTAACCCTGTTAAAGAGGCAGGACAGCAGCTAGCTGCCCGGGAAGGAGCACGGACTGTGCCTGGGTAAGGGGCCTTGAAGAAAGAAGAGGAGGAAGAGGAGGCCGGCTTTGCCCGGCTGAGCACCGCCCGCCCGTCCCCCTTAACGCCAGCGGTCAGCCAGCGACCAACAGCCGCCGCTACCTGTGCCCCACGGCGCCCCCGGCTGGCACCGCCCTCCCGGATCCGCCCGCCCCGCCCCGCTCCGCTGCAGCGGCGGGGTAGGGGAGGGCCCGCGGCGCCGGTTATTTGGCTCCGTACCGGGACCTCTTCGTCCTCTTTCTCGTCCCCACCGCAGGCTCACCCGCTCTCGCCTTTCACCATGCCGAACATCGTGCTGTTCAGCGGCAGCTCCCACCACGACCTGTCCCAGCGGGTGGCGGACCGGCTCGGGCTGGAGCTGGGCAAGGTGGTCACCAAGAAGTTCAGCAACCAGGAGACCAGGTGCGTGAGGACGGGAGCGGCGGGGATCGGGCCCATTTCCTCAGCCGCCACCCCGTCACCTGCTGCTGCGGCCGACCCGGTGCACAAGCCTATGGGTTGGCCCTCGCCAGGTGCGGCCGCAGGGGTCCGGTGTGGTTAGGTGAGGCCTGTCCGGTCCTGGCTGACCCGTTCTCCGTCCCGCTGTAGGCAGAAGGGACCTGCGGAGCGCAGCTACTGCACCGGAGCTATTGCCGCTCGCCTGGGCTCCCTCTGGGAGCTGCTGGGCTGGGGAGAGGCAGCCCGGCCCATGCCAGGTGAAGAGCATCCTCCTGTGGGGTGAGGACGGTATGTGCTGCAGGCAGCCCGTCTGCCGCGTGAGCTTCAGCCTGCTGTTTGCAGATAGCTAGTTAAACGCTGATCGGCTTTATCTCCATAAATATAAAACCATCTTGAGTTTATGAATTACTGTATGTTATGCCACTTCCTAAGTAGGCTTGTATGCAAGTGGGTATAAGAGCAGGATGGTGATGACTAGACGCTTGAGAAAGAGCCTGGGTCAAATCACCCTTCAGGATTTGTTCAACTGGTCTTTACATTGTATCAGTGTGGTGGAGCAGCTGCAGCTCTGGTATGTTTCACCTCCTTAGTCCAAGACTGTTGGTCCTGTATGAGGATAATGGAGTTGTTACTATGGCTTTGGCAGACCCCTGAAAGTGCAGGTGTATTGGGTTTCTGGCCAGTCAGATGCAGGAAGTGACTCTTACTACACTAAAAACCCTCTGTGAAGCCATAAGGACAGCTTGCTCAGACTCTCGGAGAATGTGTTTGTCAGTGCTTTTTCTACCAGTATTGCCATTCTTCATTAGTTTGTCATCATGGCTTTCTGACCCACCTATTTCATTTACTCATTTTTAATGAAGAATTTTAAAGTGAGGTGACAGCTGTATGCTCATCCCATGAACTGGTAAGACACTGCAGCTGCTTTTCTGTAAAGGTGATTGAGACTAAGCTGCCAGTTGATTCTGAAACACAAGTTCCCAACTGTAAGTAGCTGGCTAGTCTCTGAGGTTATCATATGTTGATTTTTATCTGTTCTTGTTCTGAATCTCCCAGACAAACATGTTTTCATTGTTCCCTTTGAAAGATTAACACGGTGTATTCTAAAATTGCTCTCAGAAAGCTTGTCCTTCCATTCTGTCTACGTGTTTGCATTCTCAGTTTAATTGCTCTTGTTCTGGTTATGCTCACTGGCATTACTATAAACCCTCTTCCATTGGTGTTTATGCAACCTAATGTTTGCACACTCTAACTCTTCTATTCATTCCTGATTGAATGTTTAAATCTTCTTTCAAGCCTTTCCAGCCCCATACTCACTTTATTGCTCTTTGATCTCTTTTCTGCATGGTAAAACTTAACTTGTATATTTGGTTGCATGACTTCCTTGCTAATTTATGTCTAATTTTTTTCTGCATTTATTCTCCAGAGACATTCAGTTCTGCTGTTTGCTGTTTTAAGCAGAGTTTAATTGATTTAGATTTTATCCAAGGTAGACATTTATCTCCAAAGTTTACATATTCATGAGTCAAGTTAATTAAATTCTATGCTTCAGGGTACAATAATCTCTAGTCTGTCATTGCACCTATTTTTCTAGGTGTGCAATACTGACCTCTGCCATTAAACAAATAGGTAGTGGTGACAGCAAGGTGTCAGTGGTTTGGCTAATCTAGTAATGCCAATTTATTTTTTTCAGGCAAGTAGGGATGTAGTATGGTATAGGTATGAGGAACATATCTAATCTAAACATTATTTCTGGTTGCTTCTGTTGCAATGCTGACATTGTCTTTTTTTTCTAATTTTTTTTTTTTTCCTTAACATAAAATGCCTTAACACTTTAAATCATTAAGTGTTTGGGTTTGTTTTCTTTTTTTTTTACAACTTCACACTTTTGCATTCTGAAATGAAGCTCTTGTTTCCCATTCAGCAAGTGTAGTTCTACCCACTATATATATATAATGTTTCAAGTGGGTAATCTTTTCAATATCCTTAGCAATTATTTCAGAGTGTTGGCCTTCCAGTTTTGTGGACTGATGTTTTTAATTGGGGGGAAAAAAAAAGGCAATAGTAATAAGGGAATTCATCAACAGTGTATTTGAAATTATACTACAGCTACAGTTGGTAAGATGTTTATGCTGAAGCATCTGGATTTTTCAGTCTGTAGGGCAAAGTTTTGTTGTGCATGTATGTAAGCCAAAATCTATTTCTTGCTATATAATCCAGTCTTTTATTTCTTTCCCCTCCTTTTTTTTCATGTTTAAATTTATAAACAAATGTACTGACATTATGAAATACATTTGCAGTATTGCAGAATACTAGAACCTGATAGTTAAAGTTCTCAGAGAACCTCAAACCTTCCCAATGGCACTCGGTCAAACCCCTTTGCAAACAGATAAGCCTGGGCCTGAGGGTCAACAAACTCTTGCCTTGTCAGATCTGTTCAGTTAGCAAGTTGCAAAGAAGATTCACCTTTCGTTAAAAATTCAGCTTTGCTGTTTGCTTCATTCTCTTAAATGTAAATTATGTGCAAATGGATAAATCTGTGCAGCCTCAGGCTAAATCCTTGTCAGAGTTCTGTCTGGAAACCATTCACTTGAGAACTGCAGGTAGCCTGGCTTGCAGAACAGAGGTGGGGGAAGAGTTGTTAAGTGTTTTGCATTATATTTGAACTCAAATGGGCTTAAGGACTCAGTCCTGATACTTAGCAGGCATGTGTTTGAGGAACTGAAGCTGTGTACCCTGAGGTTAGACAGGGATAGCACCACCACTGACAAGCACTGTAGCTAAATGGACAGATATATTCCCAACTCCAGAACATGTAAAATGGGAAAGACTTGTCTTTTTAATTTATACTGAGACTAGCATATCCAGCAATATCCTGGTTCTCTCCTGATTTAGGCATTCCGTATTCTCACAGGTCTGTAACAGAGAAGTGCAATCTCTATGCTAGAAAAAGTGAGGAAAATTGCTGGGAGACACAACTGCTGCCCCATCTTATTTTTTTTTTTTTTACCTCTTCCATCTAGACTGTATTGAAATGCTTTCGTTCAACTGACTGTCAAAGTCAAGCAACCTTAACTAAAGCAGTGAGAGAGCCCCTCAATAATATCTGGTTGTGGAAGATAACTGTTTGGTATTCAAAGCTTGTGTGTCAATTAAGTGCCAGCCAGTGTAATGGTAGGGTGGCACCACCTTTTCACTTATCTGGTAAAATGGCAGGGCTGCTGCAGTGGGGGCTCAATCAGTTTATCTTCTTCAAAACCCACAAGCAACCGTCATTGGCAGTTTGGCCGGCTGGAGGAAGAGGAAAGGAATGGAAGTCCTTAAACAGGCATGTAGAAGGCTGTTGTGGCCTCAGCGTCATGGAGCTCTGTTTGACAGACATGTAACAGAAGCATATAAACGCTGTGAAGTTTTTCACAGAATTATATCAAAATAATTTGAGATTGCATTTTATTTTATTTTATGCACAATTAATCCCAGTGCAGGCATTTTGACAAGCCAGCTGATATAAAAAAATGTCATTGAATGTAGATGTCTAATTAAGAAAAGATTTCTTGCAGTATATGGTATACTTGCTTCTTTAAAGACTATTTATTTTATCTCTTCTTGAAACACTTGTTATTTTCAAAATGGAGAAACTGGAGTCATAGATGGTATCCTCTTACACACATGGTACTCCTACCCATTCTTGTGAGCTTCTTGTCAGTCACTGGCTGAAGTGAGTCTTTGCAGATTTTCTTGACAGAGCCATGAAGAAGGGAATTAAAGCCCTGCCTGGCACGTGTGAATTTGGATGCTGCCTACCAGCAGCTGCTGAGGATGAGTTGTTTCAGGAACATTGACTTAAGTGTACCCCATTCAGCTTTTAGAGGAAAATATGGGTTGACTACAAAGGGACACTGTCTGCTGTATGGGAACTGCTGTGTTGTTGGTATGAGGGCCATTTGTTTGTAAATAAATAAAACTGGTTTCTTGGACTGAAATTTAATCTTGGAAGATAGGAAAAAATGTCTGATGAAATCTTACAGGGATGGACATGAGCCTATATTTCACACAAAGTTGGGTAATGAAAACGGTTTTTTCTATGGAATAAATACTTGGGGGGGGGGGGGGGGGAGGACGGCAACAAACCTGGAAACATTGGTATCAGTGCTGTATATCAGTGATGTGCAGTTTGGCACCTGGCTGTAACATTTCTCTCCTATCTCCCTGTCATCATACTCCAACATTTCTACTGCAGTTGCCTTGAAAGAGACATGACCTCACTATGTATCCTGTACCCTGGTTCCTTTGGGTTCAGCTGCTGTAAGTGCCATAAGCTGTATTACCCTCACTTGAGTATATGGTTATGGTGTTGGCAGACCTCTAATTGTGGAGTAAGCAAAGCTCAGTTCATAAACTGGTGTTAAGTCAGCTGAAGACAGTAGGAGTTAGGGACATTTTGGGTGTGAAGTGTCTCCATACCACCCACCCACTAAGTGACTCACAACCAGGGTTGTTGTGCTCTTGCCCTGTCGCAGTAGAAGCAGCTGTTTCCCTCAGTCACTGCTTGCTGACACTGTCATGAGCAACGGGAGGCTGGGGAAACAGATGTTACCAGCTTGCTTGAGTAAGATAAAAATTGCTTCTGGATTGCACGCACTTTGTTTATGTAGGGAATTGAAGATGCAGCAAATATGACCATTTATCACATTGTTTGTAGCTCTCAATCAGAAAAGGCCCAAAAATACTTCAAAGCTGGTTTGAGACCTTCACTTTGTTGACCTGTGCACTTTTTATCTTTAAGTAAATGCTAAATGCTTGAAATGTAAAAACAAAAAATGACCCATGTGGGTAATGCTGATATGTCCCATGTATCCTTAGCTGCACGGTTTGGTACTCAGCCTTTGAAGACTGTGTATGCCTTCAGACTTGGTAGACCTTTGCTTCATAATTTTTGAGGGTTCCTTTCAGACTGCATGTAGCTCAACCCAGAGGCGTTTGAGTGAAGGTGTTTTCCTATTGTGGTGGCAAGCTGTGTGCCAGAGTGGAGGGTAAAGCAGCATTTCCCATCTTGCAGTGCTTGCCATGCCAGTGCCCACCATTAGAATGGGGCAGTTGTCAATGGAAATCTAAATGGGTGGTGGTCTTGGAAGTATTAAAATGAAACTGTGAGGAGATGATGGGTGCTGGGAGTTTTGGGATTCCTGTAGACTTAAAACCAGTTCCGGCATTTTCGTTTGTGGTTTTTGGCTTTCCTGGTACCCACTTTATTATATATATTTATTTGCCCACTAAGTTGGAGGTCTTGTGGTAAAAGACTTTACTCTGCAAAATGCATTCCCGAAGGTAAGGGGTCAAGCACATACCATTGCTTAGTGCTTTCCATTGGCTGGGTTTCAGTTAATTGCAAATTCAGCATGTGGGTTTTTTTATCACTTTTGAGATATTGATACTTTTTGCACACTGTATAAGGACTCTTGACTTTAAATTCTGGCCTCTTCTCTCATTATTCAAAGTGCCTGAAGTACACATCTACTTTATTGGCACCTAAATTGCTTGTGAAATCTTACTTTTTGTAAACCATGGCTAGAAGCTTAATCTGTTGCAATTACTTTAAGAGGTACCTAGAGCTTTTTTAAATGCATGATTTGAACAGGATTGTGTTTATGGAATTACATTATTCATCATTTTAGTCTGGCTCTGCACACTTATTCCCCTGCTTCCCCACAACCGGTTTTTTGTTTTTAAAATTCCCATTGCTGTAAGCAATGTACACTCTGTTGGGAGTGTACTATAAATCTGGCTTAGAAGGAGCTCAGCCTGCTGTTACTTCTGATTTTGAATTTTTCTTAATGGATGCTTCAGCTCCTGAGATATGTTTGTAACATGAGTGGGCTTTGAGCCTTAGCCTTAGTTTCATGGCAGTTAATCTAACCAAGTTTCTACTTGTTAAATTAAACTCTCAAATTAGCCTTTGCAAGATGAAGGCAGACACCAACACTGAATCTTGGTTTTCATCATGTCCTGTCTTGTGTGTATCTTTCCTAGCTAGAGCCTTGTACTTGTGGATTCCAAGCAACTGGCCCAAATAAAATTAATTACTTCTTTGGGCTATTGATTTCTGTAATTTTTACTTTAAAGCACAGCTGTGTGGTGTCAGGGCTTTAAATGTGTGGGTTCTGTTTACTCTTCTTGAATGAGAAGTTTATTTAAACTGAGTGTTACCAAATAGCTGAATTTGATTAAATTGCATAAAACAAACAGAGCTTGTAATCTTGAAGCACGAGCTTGTTCTTGTTGTCCTTCCTTTGCGTCCTCACTATGTGGAATTGTTTAAATAACCCCCTCAAACAGCTAATTTGTCCATGATATTGATGTTCCAAATGGAATTTAGTAGTAATGTTAATAACTGTCAAACAGCGGGACTGCTGCTAGGTTAGTGTGCTCTAATAGTTATTTGAGGCACAATACTTCAGATAACTGATAAGCGTAGTTTATAGTCCTTCACTGGTTGTCTGTTTATAGCTGAATGTATGGAGACAAAAAAGGGGGGGACAAAAAAGCTCCAAACCCAAACTACCCTTTCCCAAAACAAAACAAACAGCAACCCAACAACAACAACAAAACATCGAGAAAAGTCCCAATGTGCTTAGTATGGGCTATGTGATGGAATACTTGCAACACAATGACTTGTTATCTTTTACTGTGTAGCTTGACAAAGGTAAAATAAGCAGCTCTGTGTCATTGGTTGAGTCTACATAATACCTTTCAGTACCAATCTTTGAGAAGGCTGACAATTAGAGATACTGATCTGTTGCACAGCTGTCTCCAGTTGACTGGGAGAAGAACTTTTTGCAATAATTGCATTACGCCATTCTCTGGCACCTTTTAGCTGGGTTATTCCTCAGTGCTATGCAAGTATTAATTTAAGAGTAATTTATTCTGCACATGACTTCTGTGTGCTAGAAAAGGCATTTATATATACATATATATATATATATACATATATATATATATATATATATACATTCACAATTCTGTGTGCCAAATAAGTATGTCATTCTGGCCTGAAATGCATAACCAAATTTTTTTCAAAGCATCAAGAGAGAAAGTAAAAGCATTTCCATTTTCAAAGTTCTTTACAAAATGAAAAAGTTACTGCTAGCCCAAGGTCATTGAAAAGATAGTAGTTAATGGCAATGGAGGAAGCATCCTTTCAGGTGCATTGTATTAACCAGATCTATATTTATCTCAAAGTATATTCCCTGACCTTCTAAATACCTGGTATTTCTTAGCAGCATGCTTAGAAATGACTGGGTTTCTAAAGGAGCAAAACAACTCTGAGTGTTATAATTTAGTGTTCTTTGTGTGTATAACAATCAGTAAGATCATGTATTTTTGTCATTCAGCAAAATTTTCCTGTTACATGTGTCTATGAAAATAATGGTTAGGTTGGTTTCTTTTCCTCTAAATACTAAGATCTTGTTCTGCCCTTCTTTTTCACTCCAGTAATAGTCTTCCCTGAAAATGAATTTGGGTTTTTTTTCTTAGTCTTTTTCTATTTTCTCTTCTTTGTAATGGATTCTAAGTTAATTTCCAGAACTGGAGAGTAACTTCACAGTCTTGGGTTGAGAGAGGTGTCATGGAGCTTTTGCATCTGGTGGTGGTCTTCTTTGTACCTATTCCTAAGGCGTGGTATGTGACAACACTTGTTATTAAGCTGGTCTGAGTCAAGTGACAATTATTATTTTTTCAGAGCCCTCATAGTGATAACCTTGAATCTGTAATGATGATCGAGGCTGTCTCCATAAGCTAGTGGGTAGATGCTTTACTTGAAGCTGGATTTGTGTGATCAGAAACAATGTCAGGTTTCTCTATTTATTTGTTTATCTGGCTTTGTCTATTCTTCTGAGAAGTGGACCTCTGATATTCCAATACCAGACCTGGTTTTGGTAGGCTTTCTAATTAAGCCTCACCAGTATATTCCAATCATGGAATATACTTCATGTCTTGCTGAACTTACGTTACATTGACCAAAATTTTTTCAGCTTCACTAAGGAAAACAAATGAAGAATATATTTTGATTGAAATGGTTTTCTCTGAACAGCCCTATTCTGTTGATCAAAAAATTGAACAGGGAAGTAACAGTTCTATAACCAAAAAAATTGTCTTTGCCAAGACGGAAACCTCCAAAAGCTTTCCTGGATTACCATCTCTGTCCTTCCTGGCATTTGCTAGATTGTTTGCTTTATTTTGGCCTTAATAAAACCTGCTAGTAGCATTGTTAGGCAAAAAATGGGTTTAATTAAGGACAAAAAATAGGATCTTTTTATGGCTTCTTTGGAAGTGCAGAGGAGTCAAATAAGGGGGATGGGAGCATGGACTCAACTATCTTGAAGGTAATATATCAGATGTTTGCATATCATTAAGATGTTTTTAAGCAGTAAATTCCTTTCTGTTTTCTGTCTTAGTGTTTTTGAAAGTTAATGAGTCTTACACAGCACCCTGAAAGCTGGTAAACAAAAGTTGTTCAGATTGTGTTTGACTAGAACAGGCCTCAGCACTGAAGGACTGTGAATAATCAGAGAAATTACTCTATTCACATCTGGGCTGTTTGGATAGTTTCCAGCTAGAAGCTTTTGCTTATTTGCGTCTTGGGTAAAGATGCAACCTTTTAAATAAGGGCCCAAGGTATTTTAGCGTTTAATTATGAAGACTGTCTTAGTAGAGCATGGGTTTGAAAGGTCTGATTGTCTCATTACTTGGGGAGTCTCTATGTTTCTTGTACATTGTGCATGGATTCAGGGAAAAATGAAGATTAGTCTGCTGGGTTTGTGTAACTTCTGGAGTAACAGGTATGAAAATTCAGTGTGGTTCAGCTGTTGATTTATCTTGCTTGGGTCTAGAATTTAAAAAGAATCCATATTCAACAGATTTATTTTAATTTTCCTGTTTATTTATAATGTCTATTTTTTTCTTATTTCTGTGGTGAAAGCAGTGAACTGTGCCAGAATTTGCCTTGAAGTCTGTAGAACAAAGTAACTCTTAGATACTATCATAAGGAACCGCAGTATGCAAGCACAGTTACAGCAAATAGAACAACTGGTGCAACGTAACAATTGAGGCATGGTGAGCTGTTGATAAAGAGACCTCTTTGTTTTTCTCTATTTTTTTTTATTATTTTTAAAAAGTAATTTACTTGGACATCATGGTATACATTTTAACTAGACTTCTGGTTTTGAGGTGTAGTTATACTTCTCTCTTGTAAAATGCAGTAGTTTCTTGAATTTAGTAACAATTATAATAGAAAAATAATTGCCCTTTTTAAGGAGAAGTTTTGATGCAGGTAGCACTTAATACTCCAAAGCTGGACCTGTTTCTGTACTTTCTAGGTTATTCTTTAAATGGTCATCTTGGGAGATGGCAAGCAGACAGAACATACAGACGGAACAAATGGCAATATCAAATTTAATAAAAATGTGAGCTGCATCAGTACTATAGCCATAAATTACATGTCGGTTGGTGCAGACCTTATGAAGGCCATATTTAGGCTGAAGTAAATTTTAGACTGGCTTACATTGAAATAAACATTATATCAAGGAGAGAGTTATCCAAATTGCGGAGAAAAAAAAAGTTACGCTAAATGGGGATAAACCTGTAGAAGTTTATTAAAATAAAACTTTTTTTCCTGTTCTTTAATAATGTTTTTCCAGTATTTCAAGTGTTTAAATGGTCATCTCCTGCTCTTTCAGTGTAGAGATTGGTGAAAGTGTGAGAGGAGAAGATGTGTATATCATCCAGAGTGGCTGTGGAGAAATAAATGACAACTTAATGGAACTGCTTATCATGATCAATGCTTGCAAGATTGCATCATCCTCCAGAGTGACTGCTGTAATTCCATGTTTTCCATATGCCAGGCAAGATAAGAAAGATAAGGTAGGCAAGAACTGTGTCATTTTGGAATGCTTTTTTTCAGCTTGTTCACTTGAAATTTTTTTTTGAGATGAAACCTATTTTCATAAATATTTAAGTGATTTGAAAGATTTACTTGGCTTTTTCATCCTTTTTTTGGTAAAATGTTAAATTATTTCATATATAGGTGAATGAACTGAGACAAATTAATTTTTTTTTTTTGCTTGTGTTTTGATAATTGATATGGCTTCAGTTTGAAAAAGTAGTTACATCCTATGTGTGGGATGTTGCAGGGTACTTTGCTAGCAAAACTCACCTTACATAATTGCTTTTCTTGCTTTTCCTAGTTTGTTTTGGGGCTTTTTTTAACCTCTATATATGAAAAGAGCACACCCTTTTAAACATTTTAATTGCATGGAATGAAATCCTTAATTTGAAGTGCTATTATAATTATCTAGATGGGGTTTATGCTATGTGGTTAAACAGAAAGCCAAATGGAACAAACTGATTAAATCTGCAATGCATAATAGTACTTAATAAAAACTTTTTGCTGCAAGGCAGATAAAAAAAAATTTTAATAATTTTTATTGATGCAGACCAGAAGTTGTATGTAAACGCCATAAATATCCATCTGATCTTAGTGCCTTTTTCCTGAATTTGGTCTGCCAGAACTGATGACTAGACCAGTTCAGCTAAGTTGGTAACACGGTAACAAACTCTGTGGCAAGCTAGTTTGGTTTTTAAAAAATAAGGAACTAAACATTTTTATCTCTATCTATATATACCTAGATATATATATGTACACAGAGAAAACTTGTAATATGTTATGTGAATGTTCTTTTGCCTAATCTCGCTTGAAAATACTTAAAAGAATAAAAGTGAATTTGGCATTAAAGATAGGATTGCAGTGGTTTTTCTTTTTGGAAGATTACATCTCTCCTATACTTCCTGTAAATAGCCCCCTCCTTTTCACTTTGGACACCAAGCAAAGCATTCTGAAAGCTTTCTCTTGTTCTTTATACTGTTTTCTATAAATACATAACAGTACTGAAAAGTAATGCAGGTGTTAAAAATAACTGCAGATATTACAATACATATAGTGCTCAGCTGGTGATGTCTGACAACAAAACTAAAGAGAAAAGTTACTTTCTGATATACTCATTCTTTAAGTGCAGGCTCTCTAATACCATACTAATATTATCAAGATTTCCTCTCTATATTTCCAAAAGCAGAATTCAGGAGTTAGACAGTAGCTCCCTGTTCTTTGCTTACATCTTTGAGAACTTCATTTTTGCTGTGTTTTGTATTTAATAATGCTCTCCCTTGATCAGGAGAGCTGAAATACTGCTTTTTATCAGAAGAGCTTGAAAAGGAAGAAATAAACCTTTTGTTGAAAGGGAAGGAGAACACATCACCATACTTTGATTTCCAAATTAATATTAGAAGATTCTGCTGGCCTATCCTATATAAGTTCTTGGTGTGGGAAAAAGCTGATTATGTTCCAAGATTTCCATGTACCTAGGTTATGCCTTATCAACGTTACCCCAAATCCATGTGGCAAACTTCCAAGAGACACTTAAAACCCACAGTGTTATAGCCAAGCATGCCACCCAGGAGCATTTTGTCTTTTGGAAATGCCATCGGAAGATGGATAGCTGATGAAAGTGATTTTTTTGATTAACAGAACTTGAACATTGTACCAGACGCTTCTCTGGGTGTCATTGTGTTCTCCTGCAATTCTAGGCATGGCATTTCTTTTTTCTTTTTTTTTTTTCTTTTTCTTTTTCTTTTTCTTTTTTTTTTTTTAAACCTCTGTTTTGCAATTGAAAAAATGTTTACCATCGTTGGAAATTAACCTTGGTAGTTGACCTCCATGTTGCAAAATAAGCTATAATATAGCTGTCAACATTGGGCAGCTTATTGACAGGGAGATCTTTCCTCCTGCTCGCTGTTGGGATTGCATCACATCATTTGGTCTTTGACCCATGTTGAGTGCAAAAGTTGTGTGCTGCCTGAAATATCAGTGAAGTGCCAGCCATTTTCTTGCTATGGTTGTGCACAGTTTTTCTTCCCTCAGGTGAAAGATATTGCTGTAGTCTGCTTGACTATGAAGTGAAGCAGTATAATCTTCATTAAACTGGTTGCAGTTTTCTGCTTTGAATTTAAGTTGTTGAGTTTAATCCACAAAGATCTAAATAGACTGAGTGCTTGCTGCTTGAAATAACCCTTTATTATGCATCCCTCTGTTGCAGCTATGATTGCTGAGAACAATGAAAAAGCTCTTTGTTTATCTAAGGAAAGGGCCTTGCAGTAAAAAATCATGTTCTGCACAAAACCTGTGTAATCTACTCTGGAAATTTCAGCATTAAACCTGAACTAACGTTAAATGAGAAACAGAGGTTAAAAACAAAAAAAAAAAAAAAAAAAGCTTACTGAAAATCATAGAAAAGTTGGTAAATTACTGTGGATGCAATCAAGTACAGCTGTAAACTGGAATACTTCTGAGACCCAAGCTAGCCAATTTAACAATAGCTCAGCTGTATCTGTGCTTTGGCCATAGTTGCATTTATGCATCCTCTAATTATGCTAACCTTCCAAGCCATGGGCAGGACACACCTATGTAGGATGCTGCAGAGATGCCTTTGACTTAGTTAGAAGTAGAGTGACAGGCGAGTTTGGTGTTCTACAGCTCATGTAACTTTGTTTTTTTGATTTGTAGAAGGGGTCCGTGGAGCGTTGGGTAGGTATCTTTTTTTTTTTTTTTTTAATCTAACACTATGTATTTCCATTAATATGGCCTTAAAATGGTGAAACTTACTATTTACATTATGTATAACTAGGAACATTTTTGGTTTCACTTCCTGATTTCATCTGTGTTTCACCTAGGCCATGACAGTAATCCTGTGGAATAATTTGCTATTGGAAGACTCTTGGCTTCTAGTTAAAAAATTATCTGGGCATTCAAGATAATGGCTGTCAACTTCTGAAGCACCAAAGTATATCTCATTTTTTAAACAATAAATTTTGGCGGTACATTAGTGAACATTCAGTATCCGTACACTTCACAACTGGCTTTCCTGGAAGTGAAAGTTCCAGTTATAAATCTTTGGGGTTCCTGGATTATTTTTTTTTATTATTTTTTTAAATTTTTTGGTTGGTTGGTTTTTGGGGTCTGGTTGTTGTGTTTTGTTTGTTTTTTTTTCCTTCAGGATAGATGTGATTCATTTTGAGCAAGACAATTTAATAAGATGTTTAAAGACAAGAGAGCTTTAATCTTGATGAACAATTTTTACTTTCAGCTATATGTCCTTTGCATGGTTACTCTTGTGAGGTTTTTCATATTAGCTTTGTCAATTCTCCCCTGCCCCTGGTAATTATAAGAATCACAAATAAATTTCTAATGCATCACTAAGGGAGAAATCATTTATATAACTTGTTAAACTTAAGTGGGGAATTTCCTTAGAAACCAAAAACTGATTTTATTTTTTACAATTTAGCTTCCGTACATAATGTAATGTTGTGTTTCACACTAATTATTCTGAAACTAATCTTAACTTGTGACAAAGAATGGAACAATGAAATCTGTGTATCTCTGTGTCCTTGCCTCTTTGATCAGAAGCAAACTTTACAAACTCAAAATCTTGAGTTCTTATATACCTTTGTCATCTAAGTTTGAGTAACAAGGCTAGGTTATCTGAGGTTCCCATGAATATAGTGCCTTTGATTTTAAAATAATCTACAATTTGGGTCATACTGTAGGACAAAATTTATTTTCTAAGCAAGCAATCAAATCTGAAATCCTTTTGAACATGTGTGTTTTGTTTTTTTTTTAATGCACAATTTTGTGTGAAAGAAACTGTCAGATAGCTGCAAACTTCATTTGTCTTAATCTCCTATTAGCCCATTCTTGAGAAACAGGTGTTGGTGTCTGGCTATCTTTCCTTTCAAGACCCTCTGTCCACCAACACGTAGGCAATCTGTGACGTGTGCATATCTGCTAAAACCAGTTACCTAGTGGTAAAACCTTCAAGTTCTTCCTTCTGGGAAGGCAGCCTGCAAGGCCAGCAACTGAAAGAAGTACCAACTGGTAATGTATTCATTAGTATTTGATGGAGGAAAGTATTTTGTTTTGGGTTTTTTGTTGGTTTTTTTTTTTTGCATTCATGATTCTCATGATATTGATGCTTGAGACAAACTAAGCGGTATTCGCATTGAAAAGAAATAGAAAAAAAATAGAAGCAAAATTCAGTGTGCTGAATGGAGAGGAAATGGCAAACTACATTCTGGGAAGAAGGTAATCCGCCTTTAGCAGCAAGCCTGACCTAGTTGCTTGTTTCTACTGGAGAGGGTGGTTCTGGTTTGCCATCCTCTTTTCTTTTCCATTTGAGCTGTCTCATCTGGCTGCTGTGGGTTCAGAGAAGTCCCAGTGGTAGTGGTAGAAGTATATAGCCTTGGAAGAAGGTATGGGGAAAGCAGGGGAGCCAACCTGTAGTTTCAGCATCACCAGATGGTCCAGTTTAGCTCTGACATCAAAACAGATCTTTGCAAAAAGCTAGTAAGAGAACACTGATAGAATCAAAAAAGCAGAAACTATATTTTTGTTTTATTAGATGTTGCCAATAATTTGAGAAGATTTTAAAGCCCAGCTTAAAAATGTCCATTTGTACTGCTAAGACGAGCTCAAGTGATCAAGAATGAGTGGTGTGAACCAAATATTTACTACTAATAATAGAAATATCCAGAAAGCTTTGGCCAACCTGGACCTTACAGAACTGAATTTAAATGAGGGGCAGCATAGTCTTTAGTAACTGGAAAACAGTCCAGGCTGAAGATAGCAAGCTCTTACATAAGCTATATGCATCTGAATTGCAGACATCTAGAGAAGTGCTAGTTGTTGCTTATCTTCTGTGCATCTTAAACAGACCAGATGATGGTGATGTTCTATGAAATACAAACCCTAAAAAGGATGGGTTTCAAAGTGAAGAATTTCTGTCCTGATGGTGATAAACTTGATCCAGCCATAAGAAAGACTACAACATCTCACTTGATTTTCTGAAAGTATGCTGGCAATCTGCAGGTTGAAATGGAAATGCTGAGTTTCCACCTAAAATAACAAAAGTTTTGAGGAAAATAGTGGCTCTGATACGACACAGGGAGAAAAGCATGCAGGTTAAATTGGCAGTAGTTCAGCTTATTTTAGGTTATGCGCTCGAGCATCAGTGGAAGGACAGCAGAGATACTCTGTAATTGTGTGTATGGAGTGGAGGCTAAATGAGACTATTTGATAAAGAGATGTAGCAGGAGAGAATACTATGGCAGCAGAAAACTAAGTCTGGCAACATGATGGAACCTCTGAACTGCAGTTCTGCTTTCATGCTAATGTTATTGCCTGCTATTAGCCTTATTTAAAGATCAGCAAGAAGAGAACAGGAGGTTTTGTTTAGTACTTCTGTTAGAGAAAACTGTTAAACATAGGGACACACAGCTGGTTTTAGAGCTTAAAAGAACAAATCTGAGAAAGCTTTATAGTTGCTAAAAAAAAGTGAAATATCTTCCAGTCACGATTTTCCATTTTCTTTTTCTTTTTTTTTTTTAATGCTGCTCTTTGTTCTGCATCCTTGTCACTTCTAAAAAAGCTCTTACCATTGGCATTAACATTGCTAAATATATTTTTGTTGGTGTTCTGCTTTTCTGTTTTGTTTAGTTTGTTGGGTTTTGTTTGGTTTGGTTTACTTGGTTCTTATGGGTTTTTTTTCATCCCCTTGCCCCCTGTCCCTTTTGGGAATTCTAGACTCATAATTGCATCCAACAGTTAAACCTGAATTAGCAAAAAAAAGAATAAATAAATAGGCTGGGGTAGAAGACCCCTGCCAACATGGGTCTGTTACAAGTTTTACTATATCCTGAAGAAATGCTTGATTATCTTTTAAAGCACTGTTTTCAAAAGTTGGGTTCACTCTGCCTTCAATCTTTGGGTTTGGAAATGGTTTTAAGCAGTTATAGTTTTTCAAGAATTAGGTGTTAATGTAGGGTAGTAACTTGGAGAAATGGAGATTATCCAACTTTCTGCTATAGGAAAGCTATCTGAAAGTTTTAAATAGAAGAAATTGGAAGCTAATATCTCCAATTTATCTGCTTGTCAGTCTAATTACTAAAAAGCATTTTTAGGCAGACAGTGCAAGCTGATTTAGATATTCTTAAATGTTCTAGTGAGTTTTGAAACCCTGGTAGCAAAATTAGCTGTTGACAGACTAGTTCAGCTAAAGTTCTGGAGCTCTCCATATCTAGATTCCAAATATTCTAAAGGAGAAAATCAGTAAAAGTAGCTAAATTTCTGGCTCCTTGCATCTAGTTGAAATAAGTTTAAATTTAAACATTTTTGCTTTATTTCCCAGAGTCGTGCTCCAATCTCTGCAAAACTTGTTGCTAACATGCTGTCAGTTGCAGGGGCTGATCACATCATCACCATGGACTTGCACGCTTCTCAGATCCAGGTACCTATCAGTTCTTCATAACTGTGGCTAGGGGCTCTACTGAATTAGTGTGTGAAAGGTTAATGTAGGAGATTCCATTTTTGCTGTTCAAGTAATGCTGACTTGCCCATATTGAAATACTGCTGTGCCTGTCAAGCTGTTTAAATTTATGGAAGTTAATTACTCACTGAATTTTTTGAGAGTTTTTCATAACTTGAACTTGGCTACCTTCAGGCAGTTATCTTTTTTGATTTTTATGTCATTTGAGAACAGCTGTTCTTTATTTCATTACTGTTGGGTGAAATTTTTAGAGGCCTTAATATTTGTCTAACTTCTGCTGCATTTGATAGTAATATAGTGCAGAATTAGACCAATATGAAATACTAATTAAAGCTCTCCTATAAATGAAAGGCAAAGGCTTGATTCTTTCCCTGTATCTTTATTCCAGATAAGACATAAACATATATTCATTAAATTCTCTCTCTTTTTTTGATTAGGGTTTCTTTGACATTCCAGTAGATAACCTGTATGCAGAACCTGCAGTGCTGCAATGGATTAAAGAGAACATTTTGGAGTGGAGAAATTGTATCATAGTTTCACCTGATGCAGGTGGTGCAAAAAGGTACTATACAAGCCTAAAAATATTAGTTTCCCAGATAGCTAGTGGTTAATGAAGTAGTTTGTCTTCATTCTTCTATCAGCTATGCAAGATAGATGATACATCACTGATTAATCCAAACTGCATTGTAAAAATAACAAAGCTAGTTCTTCCAATGTTGTGTTCATGCTTGAAAACATCCAGGAGCTTTCTATACTCTAAAGAAAATCTTTTTCTCTTTCCCTGGCTATGGCCTCATTAGCTGAATCCCTCCACAGGAGGGAAGAGATTTTTCCTGCTGCTTGCTTCTTTAGTCCAGTTGCTGCACCTCTTCCTGCTTCGCTCTGGAATTGCCTAAGCTTCTCTTCTCTGTCAAAGCATATGGCCTATCCCCACTGTACCTGCTGGCATTTAGGTAAGAGCTTGCTTGAGTCATGTTCCTTTTTTTTTTTTCTTTATTACTGCATTCCAGCTGCGTAAACCTATTGACCTCAAGTTGTGCACTATGAATACTAGAAAAAGGAAGTGAAGTTTTGACTGGCAAAAGGTGAAAGTAAAAAGGGTAATTCGTTGGTGTGTTTTTCCATTCACAGCATGCATTTCTCATTTAGCAGACTCTCTTTTATTTGGTAATCTAATGAGTATAAACTAATGGAGAACCAGGCTGGCTGGTGAGGTGATGAAGCATGCCACTAAGGCAAAATGGTTATTCTCAAGTTTTAGTGGTCACACTCCTTCTACAAGCAAAAGACAAATGAAGTAAGAATCCTGTAACCCCATAGTAGTTTAGGTGTTTGGATGTAGCATGGGGAAAAATGTGGAACACTCCCATAATTTGATTTTTAGTTCAAGTCTTTTGGTTTGTTGTGAGTGTTCATAGAATTACAGAATACTTTGGGTTGGAAGGGGCCTTCAAGTGTCATCTAGTCCAACCCCCCTGCAATGAGCAGGGGCATCTTCAACTAGATGAGGTTGCCCAGAAACACATCGAGCCTGGCCTTGAATGTCTCCAGGGATGATGCATCCACCTCCTCTCTGGGCAACCTTTTTACCACCCTCATTGTGAAAAAAATTTCTTCCTCACATCCAGCTTGAATCTCCCTTCTTTTAGTTTAAAATCATTTCCCCTCATCCTATTGTATCAGGCCCTGCTAAAAAGTGTCTCCCCAGTTCATGTTACAATAATTCATAGGAAGTAGGACTGCTTAGAGTTCCATAGCTCTTCCTGTTTAGATTAATCAAGTTAAGGATGTGAAGAATAGAAACCATAGAAAACATTCTAAAATCCATATAGCTCAGCCAATTAAATTTCTTTGTTCATTCCTATCTGGATACTGTAGTTTTCGGGGTTTTTTTTTTGTTTGTTTGGGATTTTGTTGGGTTGTCTTGTTGGTTTTGTTGTTGGCTTTTGTTTTGTTTTGTTTATTTAACTAAATGCAGCCTTTGCTTAGAATTCAAATGGGAAGATAACATTTGTTTCCTCTAACAAATATTTGTATATTACCGGTTTGATAATAAGACACTATTTTTTGAGGACCACTTTCACTGTATTTAACATAGTCTGTCTTTAGTACCTTTCTGTTGTAATGCAACCAAGCAGTTTTGAAGTGGGAAAAGATGTTGCTTTCAATAAATTCACAACTGCTTCTTCACTTCCATTAATGCAATGTAAGCAAAATGGTTTGGCCTTTCCATGTAAAACATGCAGATCTTCAAAATATTTGGGTTAATGAAAAGTGAATAAAATGTGAATAAAGTTTGTCTTAAAATTTAAATCTGTAAGGATTAAAGAAACTTTAAAAAATGTTCTTTCAGTAATTTAAAATATCTGAGTTTTGGTTTTTTTTTTTACCATTTGCTTGTTTTTCTAGCTTATTAAATTTTGTGACTGAAATAAGGGATGCAAATTCTGTTAATTTCACTGAGGTCTTGCTATGAAATTGCACAATTATTCAGAAAAAATGCCAAACTTGGGGCTTTTGTTTATCACTCAGTTGTTGAAATACTGTAACAGCACCTTTGTATTTAAGTAGTAAGGAAGTAAAACTATTCTCTATTAGCTGTGTATGTTAATAACCTTGTTGATAATGTTCTAAGCATCTTTTAAAAAGACAGCCTACAAGGTTGCACCAACACAGAAAATGCACAGTATTGTTTACCCCTGTGTCTTCGTACCCACCAGCTCTGGTATATTAAAAAACCTGAAAAAAGCAGTCAGAAGTTTGCAACAAATTGTTTGTTATTGGAAGTTTGTCTGGCCACCAGAGGTCACCCTGAATAGTTTTAACAGATCTTTGTCAAGCAGATGTCTGCTGAAGGAATTACTAATGAAGTAAGGTAGTGGATTACTATCAAGTACTGCTAAAAGGAATATTAATCACTATTAAATTCTTTGGCTTTTTTCCCCTTTGGTTTGTTTTCACATTTTTTTGCAATGGTATTTTCAGTTAGCAAATGCTGCAGTGCATACTGGTGTAGGTTTAAAATTGAGGCTGCTTCTACTTCAAGTGTCTGTCACTAGGTATTGCAGCAGTTTAATAAAACCTTGTGTGTAGCTGAAATGTGTTCAAATCCAGGCACTTAGCTTTTGCTGCAGTAATTTCTAAGCCAGAAAACATAAAAACTGTGGCTTATGACAAATGCACGCTATGGCTCTGCTTTTTCTTTTAAAATAATCTTCTAAATATGCTGTATTTCATTCTGTAATTTAGGGTTACTTCAATTGCTGACAGACTGAATGTGGAATTTGCTCTCATTCATAAGGAAAGAAAAAAGGCAAATGAAGTGGACAGAATGGTCTTGGTTGGTGATGTGAAAGACCGAGTAGCAATTCTTGTTGATGATATGGCTGACACCTGTGGCACAATATGCCATGCAGCAGACAAGTAAGTGTCGTTATGAACTGGCCCACTGTCCTGCTACACTGTAACTTGCAGATAGCTGATGAATGAGGTTGCTGTGGCCTGAATGCTTACAACCCAACCTGATGTTTATAGCGTGAAGTAATTGTGATCCTGGAGTCTATAGGTTGTAGTCCTGTGGTCAAGTAGTGTCCCCCTTTAGAATGTGGAATTGAGAATATATGTACAGAAATATAGTATCTGTGTTTAGAAAGAGGACAGAATAAAGAACGAGTCATTTAACTTGGCACACACCTTGTCACAGTGCATCCTCCTTGTAGGTTGCAGCTACTAAACCTATTGCTGAGAACAAGCAGAAAACTTTGATTCTGTTGAGTCATTCAAAGTGAAATTATGTTTCTGTGGTTTTGTCATGGATATTTTTTGTTTGTTTTGGGTTGTATGTGTTCTGTTCGGGTTCTGTATTTTTTTTTCCCCTATCTTACTGTGCTTATGCTGTGATCTTATAAAATACCACTCGTTGAGACTGATTCATCCACAAGGTGTTCTGGTTCTTGGATTTAGACTTATTTTTTCCTCCTGTGCTGCATTTCACTGTTTGGATGAACAGCATGTTTTCCCACAACCCTGCAGTAAGCTAGGCTTTTAATTATTAACATTTCTTCTTCCTCTAACTCTTCCCAAGCAGAAGCATTTGAATTGCAAATGAAAACAAAGGTGGACAATAAGGCAGGCACAACAGACTTGTGAATACTGCCATAAAACCTATTTTATTTTTGCCTGATTAAGATAGAAAACTTGTCCCAGTATTCAGTTGTATCTTGTGTTAATACGTACAGCATTTTAGATTAGTATCACTACTCTGGAAAGAGCTGTTTAATTAGCAGGGGGGGTTTGTGAGCCTTATATGAGTGGAAAGTTTTAAATTCTCTGAATTAATTTGTAGATATTTGTATATTGCTGTAGTTTCCAGGAGGAATTTGTGTGTAAAATGTATTTTGCGGAGATTTGTATCTGGCTTCATCTGTAGTCATGTATGTAAACAGACGTGACAGCATATTTTCCTGTTGTGTTCTACAGGTTGGTATCTGCTGGAGCTACTAAAGTTTATGCCATTCTTACACATGGCATCTTTTCTGGTCCTGCTATTTCTCGGATTAATAATGCATCATTTGAGGCTGTTGTGGTAACTAACACAATCCCCCAAGAAGAGAAAATGAAACACTGCCCAAAAATTCAGGTACCCTAGTGTTTGTCATCTGTTTAAACTCTGGATTTGTGTTTTACTGTTCACTGATGCTAGGATTTGTACCCCAAGAGCAAAATAATATTCTAAAAGACATTGTTTGCAGAACATCGTGCTAAAATATGCCTATGAACTGTTTTAACGGGATTTAGGTGGTGCAATAGAATATTGAAAATATTTGGTATTTGTAGCTAATAGAGTATGTGTATCTGTGAAAGAGTGGCAAATGTAAAACTGGGGTTTTAGTTTGTTCAGGTTTTTTGTTTTGTTGTTTTTTTTTTAATCAATATTAATCATACAATATTTGTATGTAGGAGCTCAAGTTAACTACGTTATTGTGGATGCCACAGAAACCTTCAATTTATTACTTTTTTTTTTAAATACACTGAAGAAAATGCCAAGATAACAAAAATGTGTTTCTTTTCAAAAACCAAATGAAAGTACAAAGTTCACTTGAGTTAGTAGGTTTTGCACATGGTTGTTCTGGGAAGTCATGTGTCCCCTTTGGAGTTTTTCTGTACTACAGAGTGGAGGAAAACATAAAAGATTGGGTTTTGTGGGTTCTGGTTTTTGTTTGGAGGTGGTTTTTTGGGTGGTTTGTGTTGTGGTTTTGTGGGTTTTTTTTTGTTTTTTTTTCAGGCAACACTGAATTAATGTGTTTGTTTTTTTTTTAATGTTAAGATTCATTTGGTATTTATTGAAACCAGAAAAGGTATACTTCCTTTAAACTGTATTTGTGTCCAGTGGACACTGCCATCTGATGGCTGGAATATTTTTTTTGACTGCATGCCCTGCCCCAGAAGTTGCAGCAGTATCCCTGTGCAGCAGTCTTATTCAATGCTTCCTTACTCGATTTTTGAGTTTCTGTTAATGCAGTTCTGACGTACTTGTTACGTATTTAATGCTTTAATGTTTATTTAATTCCTAGAAGAGGGAAAAGAGTGCAATGATCAATTGTTTGTTCATATGCTTCTAAATGGTATAGTTTATTGCTCTTGGCATGCTATAAAAGTTATCATCTTCATTTTTCTTTCAGTTTATTGACATTTCCATGATCCTGGCTGAGGCAATTCGAAGAACACATAATGGTGAATCTGTGTCTTATCTGTTCAGTCATGTCCCCTTGTAACTGTAGGAGGTTACACTGCATTGTTGCAAAGGTCCCTTCAGCTGGCACTGTTGTTTTTAACAATGCATCTCAACCACAAGAAATTAGTATCTTTGTACAATTCCAGAGCTTTTAGGTTTAATTATTTTATTTGTCTTGTAATTACCATTTGTTCTTTGTAAATGGGCAATAAATCTCAGTCACGCAGAAACATCATGAATTCCCTTGAGAGTCTGGAAGTCGCATGTAAGTTTTTTGTGTCTACCCTTGCTTTCTGCTGAGCTGCTGCTTCCATTTTTCTAGGTAGAACTCTACAAACTGTTCGTAAGACTTGATGAGATGTATGCATATAAGATCATGTTCTGTGTTAAGCTAAATGCTGCAGGCTTGGGTGTCTTGTATCTATTCATCTGTCAAACAAACAGCTGTTGGTTTTTGCTACATTTAACTACCATGAATAGCATTTTGTAAGCCCTAACAGAATGTAAACTTCATGTTAATTTTAAGGAGCTGTTGACACATCCCTAGTATTAACTGTTTCATATGCTTCAAGTTCTTGTTTTCCACAAGATGTATGTAGCTGCTGTTTTCTTTTGTAAAGCTCTCTTTACATTAAATTGTTTGCTTAACACCTATTCTGTGAAGTTACTGTCTTCAGTTTAAGATTAATGTGATAAGGTATTCCCAGGATGATCCATTTCATGTGTTTCAATAATAAGAACCAATCTTCAATCATCAACAATTTGGTTTAAATTTTGCTTTTTTCCTTTAATTTTTGACACTACTTGATTGATCATACAAATCATTAAATAGCAGTTTTCCTAGTAATATTGTAAAGCTTCACTACGCAAAGTCCAAACAGCAAATTTACAGTCTTCTTCCTACATAGGAAGAGTTTGTGCATATTAAGATTGTGTTCCTGCACCTAGATCATGGGAAAACTCAGTTTCCTACCTGAAATCATAGCTGTTACATACAAAAGCATTTGCCATGTGTGCGAAGGCTTCTTTCCTGTGGAGCTGCATAAAGAACAGCCTTTCATCCTACCTTGCTTATTCTGGGGTATACTTACAATGGTAAAATTGTATTATAAAATGGGGTTTTCCATTCCAACCATAGTCAAATAGACTTTTTTTTTATGAGAATGAATCTATATTTCTTTATAATTTTCCAGTAATTTTTCTTGTATGGGTTTTTTTCCAATGTGAAAATGAGGAAGACAAAACTTCATCTGTACTACTTTCTGTGATGAGTACAGAAATAGGGTATATAAGATATTGTGATGAGAGTTATGTTCAGCCACTAATTCTTGGAAATTCCTCATTTACAGTTGAATTTTCAAAAATATGTCATAATACAGCAGAAAACAAACTTACATTGTTTTATTTGGTAAAGCAATTTTTAAATGTAAGATTATTTAACCTATATTCCTGAAAACATTACTTTGCAGTGAAGTTGTTAACCCCCAGTCTGTGACCACATAATTATGCCAGAGTTCAGACCTTACTACTATGCAAACGGTATACAACACTTTTAATGCATGGTATCAATTCAGTTGCTTTACAGATTACAACTTTATTACCAAAAAAACCCCTCTGAATTGTTTGCTTATACACAAGTTGTATAAATAAATCTTGCAAATTCCTTGTGACAAGAGTTTGCTTGGGGTTTTATCATTCTGCTTTTATTTTTTTTTTTTTTTTTATTTGAGAACATGCCCTGCACAAGTCAAATAGGAAAAGATGCAGGCATTGATTCTTGTGCAAGCATTCCTTATAAATCATACTCCAGCTGTCTTGGACATAAGTATGAACTGTTAATCACACCAGACTGGTGCACATCATGTTATGACAGAAGGGACACAATGTTGAAATTTCAGTGGAAGTTTGATTTAACACTTTCTGAAGAGCTCTTACTTTGCAAATTGATGTAAGCAAGCCACTCAGCTATTTAACAGGCTGAGGTGGGGAAAAGAGCAGAAGGAATATACAGAACTAAGCTTACTGTGTCCACTGCATTTTGTGCACTTAGAGGTAAATTCAGATGGCTCTCTGTCTCTGCCCTGGGCACCTTCCACTCAACCAGATTGATCAAAGCCCCATCCAACCTGGCTTTGAACACTGCCACGGCTGGGACAGCCACAACTTCTCTGGGCAACCTGTTTCACTGTCTTGCTCAGTCACAGTAAAGAACTTCCTCATGTCTAATCTAAACCAGCAGGAAGAACCCACACAAGCAGTCCTGCCAAGGTGAGAGATCAGCCACTTGTAACAAAACCAGCAATGAGAAGGAAAACCAGCAATGAGAAGGAAAACCAGAAAGTTCTGGTCGTTGGGAATTCCTTCCTCTGTGGAACAGAAGTACCCCTTTTTGAAAAAGAGGGCCAGACCCTCTTTTCAGGGACCCAAATTAGGAATGCCACCACAAGTTTGAAGAACACATTTCAACCTTTAGACTACTATACATTTCTGCTCTTTCGCATAGATACAAATGATGTTGAAATAAAAACTCTGAAATCCATCAAAAGAGACTTCAGAGCCCTGGGAAGAATGCTAAAAAATTCAGGAGCACATGTACTGTTTTCCTCAATCCTCTCAGTAATGGAGAGAGACTTCAGAAGAAACAGGTAAGCCTAGGATACTTGGCTTGAGGACTGGTGTCTCCACCAAAACTTTGGGGGTTTGACATGGATGAGCCTTTGAGAGACAAGGTATGTTGGGGCCTGACAGGATCCACCTGTACTGATGGGGAAAACGGGGTTTTGGGAATAAACTGGCAGGTCTGATCAAGAACTAGGACTTATGGGGGAAGCAGATGCCAACAGGACTGCAGTAGGTAAGCCGAGAGTTGGCATGGTATCATCCCAGGGTGGCAATCCCAGTGGGACTATTTATACCACTCCTGGGAGTGCAGAAAGCTCAGAAGCGTATCTGAAATGCTTGCACAACAATGCGCACAGTATGAGAAAAAAATGGGATGAATAGAAGTGTTGGTGTTGTGGTTTAAGCCTAGCTATCAAATAAGTACCACACAGCTACTTGCTAATACCTCTCCACCCCCAAGTAGGATGGGAAGAAGAATCAGAAAATATAACCATTGGGTTAAGAACAGTTTAATTATTGAAATAAATTAAAATATAATAATAGTAGTAGAAATACTAAGATGAAAAACAGACAACCCCAGAAAAACAAGTCAATGCACAATACAATTGCTCACCATCTGCTGACCGATACCCAGCCCATTCCCAAGCTGTGATGAGTATCTTCCAGCCAATTCCCCCCAGTTTATATATGGGGCATGATGTGCTGTGGTAGGGAATACCCCTTTGGATATTTTGGGTCACGTATCCTGTCTCTGCTCCCTCCCGGCTTCTTCTGCCCCTCCTCACTGCATGAGAGACTGAAATGTCTTTGATTGGAATAAGCATTACTTAGTAACAACTCAAACATCAGTGCGTTATCAGCATTGTTCTCAGACTAAAGCTGAAATACAGCATTGCACCACGTACTAGGAAAAAAAATAATTCCATCACAGTCAAAATAAGTTGGTCAGCTGCTGGAGATACAATTTCATTTGATATTGGTGAGACTTGGAAAGAGTTCCTTCCAACTGAAACATTATTCTGTCCTTTGAATGCCAGATGCCTTTGCTTTCAGCAAATAGTTTTAACCTGTTGTAAACACCAAATGGTCAGTCTTGGCACTGGGGTAGCCTCAGCTTTCAGAAATAGGAAATCTTTCTGTGATGCTAGTGGGTCCTTCAGCTGTATGTCAGTGCAGTGGGTGGTTGGCTAAACTTGGCGCAGATCTTTGAGGGTCTCCTCCCTCATCAGAGCTCTGAGAGCTTTCTCTGCCCTTGTAGGCCAATTATCCCTAGTGTTGTATTCTGCTTATTGTTTTAGTTATTTTTAGTGCCTGCAAACACATTTCTGCAACTGCTGTCAGCAGGGATCCTGCATTTTTACACCCCTTAAGGCTTCTGCAAGTGATTTTATCATTTCCTCAATTTTGCTGTCCATTTCTCTTTGTGGTTCTGTTTGTACATCTGTCTACATCAGTTTGCAGAGTCAAATTAGGTATTTCAAAAACTGAGCAACTCGCGTCTGATAATTTCCTGCGTAAATTGTGCAGTGTTACACTAAATGTCATATTAACCATGAATATCCGGAGTGCTATCATAATCATTGTTATGAGGGTTAGCGTATTAGAGAACAGACATTGCTGCAAGACTTTAAGACTTTAGGTAAACTACCCAGCTGAACATAACAGAACATAACATGAACATAACAGAATCCTGATTTTGATAAATAAATTTTCTGTAAGTTTTCATTTGGAAGAGGAAGAGGAAAAAAAAAAAACACACAAAAAAATATAGTGTTTACCAGCCCAATTTCCATCTAACTGAAACCCTAACCTGTAGATGACAGATTAAGGAGAGTAGATAAAATAGAGACTCTTGCTCTAGTTTAGATTATATTCTTTGCTCACAGGTGGCAAAATACATGCATTGTTACCAGTGGGTCTTCCCCTAGCACATGTTGTGGTAGGAAGTACTTTTCTGCTTTCAGTTACTTTGTGTTTCACAGGAGGTAAAAGAGATTTTGCACAACATCTGAAGGAAACCAGAACTTTTATTAGTAAATCAGTGACCCTCTGTACCTCTAAAAATCAAATTATAGTTGTGAAGTTCTGGACTGCTGAGCTCCTCTGAATTTACCCCAGCCTTCTGAAGGGAAATATTGCTGTATTTTGCTTCCCACATTTCTTAGGTTTAAGAAAAAGGCAAAAAAAAGAAAAAGGCAAAAAGCCCTCTATGTTTCTAGTAGTGCTCAGCTGAAGTTGCAGTTTCACTCTGCATGGAATTGAAACTCGTATGCTCTTGGCTGTGTGACAGCAAGCCTTCCTAATATGAATTAAAAGAAACCAAACCAGCCTTAGCCCAAAAGAAAAGGTAAAGTGTCAGTACAACTATTAGAATTTCCAAAGTTTGTAGGTATAGACTGCAAGGAAGATCTCCAAAGGCACCGAGCACCTGTCAAGAATTACAGGGTTGGGTGATGGGCCACTGTGCTTTAGAAAACCTACTTACAATCTAAGTGAGTAGGCATTAAGGATCTCATGTTCAAGCATAATGTATCACAGACGTGGTTAGGTGCTTGAAGAAATCAACTTTCACAATCCAGTGTGGGCCAAGTTATTCTCTTATTCACAATGAATTAAGCAAATTTGCTTTTTAATAAGGTGAATAACTGAATGAAAGCTGTATTTCTCTTCTGGTGGTACACAATCTAGGAGACATTCGCAGTAGAATAGCTAGCATAGGGTGTTTGCAATTAAGGTTTTCCTCCTACCAGAAATGCATTGAATGGCCTTGCAGAAGGCAGCAAGGATTTTAGTGAGATGTCTGCTTTAGTTATGATAACCCACAATGAAAACCTCAGTGCCTCTTGTGTGAAAAGTAAATTCCAGTTACCAATAAATAGCAGAGGAATTGTACTTTATTTGGGTACTTCTAGTAATCAGGCACAAAGGTGAGCAATATAGTCCTGAGCCTATAATTAATTAATGAGCCCTTTCCTAGGCCTTAATTAAAATGGTAATAATGCTGTACACTTTCTTGGTTTTCTTTATGTCTGTAAGACTCTGCCACTAAAACCAGGGAATTTTAAAGTATGATTGCAAATTCTTTCTGTGTTCATTTTTCAGGTTCCAGTCTTCCAAAACGATCCAGTCTGGCTCCATCTCAGTCAGAGAAATTATGAGCTGCTATTTAAAATATAAAGAAAAATACATAGGGAAAGAAGATATAAAAATCTCCAACCACCCCATCTAATAAATATCATAACCATTCAACTACTCTGTCCTGCTAAGCATAAGAACTTCTAAGAAAGAAGCTCTCAGACACTGTGTTCCATGAAAAGCTGGACTGTCACCATCTGAAGCCTAGCAGTGTCATTATTAACTTGGTCCCTTCTATGCTCTCCCACAAAGTTTTAATTTCTTTTGTACACTGTTTCCTATGCCCTTACCACTACCCTTTTTTCCTGGTTTATTTTGGTTCCCTTCCCCCAGAGTCCCTTTCACTTAATAGACATTTATTCCGCAGAGTATTCAGCTTAAGAGATCTGTCCTAGTTCTTGAAGTTACAAAAGAAAGAAACACCAAATTATATTTATGAAAATTACCAAATTTTCAAATTTGAAACACTGTTAGTAGAAATTAATAATTTCTGTCTCTCTGTGCAGCTTACATTAAAAAAAAAGGGGGGGCAGGAAAGAAGGAACTTGAGCTTCTGCAAATCTTAGTTGTCTGAAGTGAATGTTACCCTTACGTAGCATACTAGTGTCCTAGCTGACTGATCTCATGCTGTGTCCCCAAATATTTTGCAATTGTCTTCCTTTGGGGCTTCCTGTGGCTTGGATGTTCATCTTTCTGGAGCAGATTTTATTATAGTTCTTTATGGTATAACACTGTAGGTAGGTAAAATACACAGTTTGAAATTTAAACCGTGTTCAAGTGTAGCAAAGAAGAGAGCAAATTGCAACATGAGACCAAAACGCACATGGATGCATGAGTCATGTGAGAAGTTGTAGGAAAATGACAAAAAAAAGTACTCAGTTATTTTTATGGGGCGTGGAGGAGTAAATGAAGTACTGTTGTTTTAATTTGAACTACAAATGTTTGAGGAAGTAGGTTGCAGCAGTTGTTTCACATTTAATTGTTTTTTCAAGTTGCAGTCCAGCTGGAGAGTAGTGATAGTGATTAGAGCTGTTGTCTTGAGTGAGTTATGTCACCTTACACTCTTCTCTGCACCTGAGCTGAACCAGTGGGGACCTCTTTTATGCTGTTTTTTTCCTGCTTCGATTTACAGTCTCCTCCAGTGACAAATCTGCCAGATCTGAAGCACACAGAAAATGGTAGGTTAAACTTTCATTTTAAATTTGCTTTTAAACCTTTTTGACTGGAACTGTTGTGGAAAGCCAACAAGACCATATTCTGCTTTTCTGCTTTCTAAATATTCCAATTTACTATTGTAGCTAGAAGCTGCAATACATAATGCGAGGAAAGGAAAGCATTTATTTGAGCCTAAATGGCTACTATTTAATTGTACTGCTGTGCTACAGAATGAGTATAATAATGTCTTTTCTAACTGCTGTATCTTCTGAGGTGCTCTTTTTTCTCTAGCTTTTTCCTCTGTCACCATTTAAAGTACATATGGAACACCTACAGAAAAAAAAAAAAGAATACTTCAGAAACATCGAACTGTATTGTATTTGAATACCCTAAATCAGTATGGGTTCATGCATATGCTGGTTAATATCAACAAATTAGTACTTGGTTTACATCTTGCAAAGCCAAATGTTCATGTGTATACTCTAGCTGAGCTTTCAAACTAGCAAAGACATTGCACAAGTCAGTGTTTCTTGTTTCTTCTAATTAAAACAATCTTTTTTTATTTGTTCTTGTACTGTAACAGTGTTACACATGCAGATAGATAGACACAGCACCAGAATTTAGCAGTTTACAGTTAAGACAGCTAATGCATTAAAAAGGTATCAGGAAACAAAGTTATACAAAGAAATGAAGCACAAAGATGGTAGGAGATAGGCTGGCTCTGCAACAACACTTAGGTTCTTAAAAATACTGCAATATGTAAGAGCTGAAAATGTGAGCATTCCGAACATCTCAAAAGGCATTTTTTTGACTTCTTAAGAAACACACAAATATATTCATGTAGACATTTAAGGCCCAGATTCATTGCAGTTAATTTTAGGCACTTAAACCTGCAGTGTTAGTCTCTGTTCGGTGTGCAGTCGGGTAGACTTCCATCTTCAGAGCTGAGCAGTGCCTGCAGGGCCTCCCTTGCATCTCTTCTGCTCTCTCTTGAATGTCAGTACAGCCCAGTTTGATGTCAGTGAATTGAGGAACTTGGGTAAGTGCCTAAAATTAGATGCCTGAGTGCAGTGGCCAGTATGAGTATGTAAAAAGTTTGTGTCAATCTCACGTTGTCCAGCTCCTACTCTAGTGCTTGGCCAGAGGGTCTTAATTTGGTTTAGAGGATCTTTAAAGGTTAATGCTAATTAACTTTTCCTCAAGAGCAGCAAATCTGTAGTTTGACCCCCAGTTAGCAGCAGATGTTTTCCTTCCTTCTTTTAAAGGAAGATAGGCTGCTGGAGTTTGAACTGTGGCAGTTGTCAGTATCTTCTTTCATGGCTGCATGTACTGTGTTCGTGGCTGGTGAGGGTCAGCAGTTCATGGTCTGCTGTGGCATGCATGGGTGGATAAAAATAAATGGCATCCATGAGATAGAGCAACATACCCTGCAGTGCAGATCTCCGTGGTTTCTTTGCCACCTCTCTGCTGTGCACCATGGGCACCTGCCTTGGCCAATGACCTTGGCTCCTGGAGTACATTGGTCTGGTAAAGCAAGAGATGGAAGTAAGCGAGAGCTGGGGTACCAAGGGCCATTCAGTTAGGATAAGAACTCTTTGGTTTTCATCAATCTAATAAAGTCTTTTACATGCATTATATAGTGTGTCCTTTGAAAAAGAAGAAAGGCAAAATATTTACAAGAACATACTCAGATTTTTCTTCAGCAATGTTCAAAGAAAGACCATGAGTTTTCCATTCTAACTGATATCAATGGTAGAGGCCTTCCTTCTCCCTCCCATATGCCTGCCCATATAATACGGGTAAAAAAAAAAAGAGTTCCAAGAAAAAAAGCTAGGGTGGCAGGAGGGAATGAATGTGCTTTACCTTCTCCAAATTGGCTCACCACTTACTCTGATTATCCTTATTCACCATATTCATCCAAGTGCTTGTCAATACTAGGAAATCAGAAAAGTTCATCATCCTCTAAACTTGATTGATTAGACCATACTGAAGACACTGGTGAACTGTCTTACCCAGTAACCTCTGTCTGGGTGAGTTATTTTCATTCTTAACAAATGAGTCCATGAGGGCTGAAAACAATTACATATGAATTTACAGTCATGGCCAGGTTATTCCAGGTCAGCTTTCCTTGGAATGATAGTCATGGCTACCAGCTGGGACATTTACCTACACTGCTTTTTTTTTTTCATGAAAATCAGCTGAAAAGAAGAAACCACCATAGCACTTCCTGGCAATGGGAAACTGTGGTAGAAGAAAGGCTGTGGTGTAGCACAGTAGTAGGTTACACTGAATTTGAGGTCTGCAGTGGATTTTTACTTTTTTCCTTCTGCAATTCAAAAGCTGACTGAACAAATCCCCAGGGTGACTCCCCTTGGCTGTTAAATCCAGATAGCAGAAGTGGGGTGCTGTGTGAGACTTGATCTGGGTTCTCTACCCATCTACTGCCCTGCTAGTCCCCAGAGTACACCTCCAGATACACAGATACATAGGTAGATTTAGCACAGTAACCTCAGCTAATGCACGCAACAGAAGCCTCAATCTCTCTGTCACTTGCAAGGCATGTCTTAGACAAAACTCACCAGGGTTTTCACATGCTGTTTCAGAGGGTCTTTATATATTTTTGTGTCCCAGCTAAATAGAAAAAAAAAACTTTTACACGTGTCTTGAATGCTTTTCCTAATCACCTGATTTTCAGCTGCTTAACTGGGTATTTACATTTAGTCGATCTTATTACAAGCATAACTAATACTGGTTGTTTAAGAGCACTCTGTGTACCATGCATCTTCCAGGCCTTCTACACTGAGTTTTCCAGGGAGAAACCATGATGTTCATTATTGTGGGGTTTTTGTCTTTAAATCTCTTGACCAGCACCAGACACAGGCAGTTAAGGCTGTGCAACAGAAAAATAGTCATGGCCCCTTTGCCTGTGCTAGACAAGCCATGGCAGGAAGCCTGCTTGCCTGGCTGGCTGCCTCTGGCCAGAGGGATGGGGTTGCTTTGACAGTGACTGTTACTGAGGAAGTAACTATTAAGTTGTGAAAAGCTTATTGCTCTTCCCCTAAAGACAGAAATCTATAAAACAGGCAAGACCACAAAGACTTGACAGATAGAGGGCATATTTTGGAAGGTTCTTTAAATGCCTGTAGGACTTTGCCTCTATTTGTTTACTGCTTATTACTCTTTTATGGGACATAATCAATCTTAAGTCCATGAAAATCTTTCATTTTTACATTTGCATTGCTACAGTGCCCTCTTGGAGCTCTGTCCTTATTGGCCCGTGAAAATGCAAAGGGGTATTAAACCATATAGAAGTATAGCCACTGACTGGCTTAAGTTGACCATCTATCCATTCTACTACATATTAGAGGAAGAATCCCTATGATAATGTGAAATTTGAAATAGGCACACACCTGTTAGTATGGTTTTACATGATTTTCACATGCTTCAAAAACCTAATTTTGCTTGTTTATGCTATTATACAGTGGAAAACTGATGGATGTTTAACACCTTTAAAGAAGAAAGTTCACAGAGACATAGCCTTTAATCACCTGCCTTGTCATTTTTTTCAGTAATTTTTTTTTTACGATTCATTATTTAAAGAGTGATAGTTATCTTAACACTCTGATACTCAGTAATAAGAAAGAAAGCATTTGAGGAAATACTAACATATGCCTCCCCCAAACTTATAATCCTCCCTATACATCCAGTTCTAGCCAGTGTGAGAGACAGGACCGCAGGCTAGCTGTGTATTTTGTCTGACCAAGCACTTGCTTGACCTAATGTCCTATGACATGCTCTCATCACATTAAATTAATTCTTCCCTATTTCCTTATTTTAAGGTACCTCATGCAAAGATGTCAAACGTGCTGCCGTTTGTCTTGCTCTTCCCATTTCCGATGCTGCTGTCAGGAACTTGGTTTCCCAAAAGTTTACCCTGTGATGTTAATACCTTCGAAGGTACTGTGACAGTGGACTGCACCAATCGGCGTCTCCTGGAAGTCCCCAGAGGAATCCCTGCAAATGCTACCAACCTTACCTTAAGTATTAACCACATCCCCCATATCAATCCGGCATCCTTTGCCCATCTTGTAAACCTTGTGGAGATTGACTTCAGGTGCAACTGTGTGCCTGTCAGAATGGGGCCCAAAGACCATGTGTGCACCACACACCCGAAGATCGAGAATGGCAGTTTTGCTGCCCTGACCAGATTGAAGTCATTGTATTTGGATGCAAACCAGCTGTGGGAAATACCCTGGGGTCTTCCTACTACTTTAAGTCTGCTGAGCCTGGAAGCAAACCATATCTTTTCTATCCAAAAAGCCAATTTGTCAGAGCTAGGAAACATAGAAGTGTTGTATCTGGGACAGAACTGTTACTACCGTAATCCATGCAATGTTTCATTTGAAATTGAAAAAACAGCCTTTCTGGAGCTGAAAAAATTAACAATACTATCCCTGAAGTCTAACAACTTAACTCATATTCCTCCCAATTTGCCATCTACATTAAAGGAATTATATATTTACAATAACAAGATTCAAGTGATTCAAGAACATGACTTGAGTACCCTTCACAACCTAGAAATTCTTGATTTAAGTGGTAACTGCCCACGCTGCTATAATGCCCCATATCCTTGTATTCCCTGCCCCAAGAGCACAATTGAGATACATTCAAAGGCCTTTTATTCCTTGAAAAATTTAAGAACTTTGCGACTTCACAGTAACTCTATTCAGAGCATACCCAGTAGCTGGTTTAAAAACTTAAGGAATCTCAAACAGCTTGACCTCTCCCAAAATTTCCTCATAAAGGAGATTGGAGATGCTCAGTTTCTGAAGTTTATCCCCAGCCTTGTAGAGCTTGACCTGTCCTTTAATTTTGAACTGAAGACGTATTCTCCAACCTTGAATTTGTCTAAGTATTTTTCTTCCCTCTCTAACCTGGAAACTCTGAGGCTCAGGGGTTATGTCTTCAAAGAACTGAGAGAAGGAAATCTAGATCCATTGCTCAGTCTTAGAAATCTAACAGTTTTGGATCTTGGGACTAATTTTATTAAAGTTGCTGACCTGAGTGTGTTCAAAAAATTCCCATCTCTTAAACTCATAGACCTCTCAGTGAATAAAATTTCTCCTTCTTCAGGTGAAAGCAACTTTTATGGGTTTTGCTCTAATCCTAGGATTTCAGTAGAGCAATACAACAGGCAAGTATTAGAGGAAATGCATTATTTCAAGTACGATGAGTACGGGCGAAGTTGCAGGTCCAAAGACAAAGAGGCTGCTTCCTACGAATCTTCAGTCAAAAAAGACTGCCTGAAATATGGAGAAACTCTGGATTTAAGCAGAAACAACGTATTTTTTATTAACCCCTTAGACTTCCAGGGACTTAGTTACCTCCGATGCCTCAACTTGTCAGGTAATGCAATAAGTCAGACTTTAAATGGAAGTGAATTCTCCTACTTGTCTGGATTAAAATACCTGGATTTTTCTAACAACAGGATTGACTTGCTATACTCAACTGCTTTCAAGGAGTTGAAACTTCTAGAAATTCTAGACCTAAGCAATAACAAACATTATTTTCTGGCAGAAGGTGTCACTCACATGCTTAGTTTTATGAAAAACTTGGCCCATCTGAAGAAGCTGATGATGAATGAGAATGAAATTTCTACCTCTACTAACACAGGAATGGAAAGTCAGTCTCTTCAAATCCTAGAATTCAGAGGAAATCGTTTAGATGTTTTATGGATGGATGGGAATGCTAGATACTTGTCATTCTTCAAGAACCTGACTGGCCTGGAAGAACTGGATATTTCCTTCAACTCTCTTAGTTTTTTGCCTTATGGTGTTTTTGAAGCTATGCCTCCAGAACTCAAAATCCTCAACTTAACTAACAACCAGATGAAGAGTTTCAAATGGGAAAACCTGCACCATCTGAAAAAACTAGAAACTCTGGACCTCAGTAATAACCTTCTGGCTACTGTTCCCCAAGAACTGTCCAATTGCTCTTCAACAGTCCAAAACCTGATTCTCCGAAACAATCACATTCAACGGCTGAGCAAACATTTTCTCAGAGGTGCCTTTAAACTGAAATACTTGGACCTCAGCTCAAACAAGATCCAAATAATTAAGAAATCTAGCTTCCCTGAAAATGTCATTAACAACCTGAAGATGCTGCTGTTGCATGGCAATCCTTTCAAGTGTAACTGTGATGCTGTGTGGTTTGTTTGGTGGATCAATCAGACTCATGTGACTATTCCTCTTCTGGCCACAGATGTGACCTGTGCTGGCCCAGGAGCACATAAAGGAAAGAGCGTGGTTTTCTTGGATCTGTATACCTGTGAGCTGGACACCTCATATTTGATCCTGTATGCTCTGTCAGCTTCAACTGTCCTAGGCTTTATGGTGTTCACAGTGATGAGCCATCTCTATTTCTGGGATGTGTGGTATAGTTATCATTACTGCACTGCCAAGTGGAAGGGCTATCGCCATTTACCTTCACCAGATGCTTGCTATGATGCCTTTATTGCCTATGACAATGAAGATCCAGCTGTGAATGAATGGGTGATGGAAGAACTGGTTGAAAGGCTGGAAGATGAAAGAGCCAGACAGTTCAACTTATGCCTGGAAGGAAGGGACTGGCTCCCAGGACAGCCAGTCTTTGACAACCTTTCCCAGAGCATTCAGCTGAGCAAAAAGACCATATTTGTACTGACCAACAAGTATATTAAAAGCGGCAACTTCAAGACAACATTTTACATGGCCCACCAGCGGCTTCTAGATGAAAAAATAGATGTCATTATCTTGATATTTCTTGAGAAGGTTTTGCAGAAGTCCAGGTATGTTCGGCTGAGGAAGAGGCTGTGCAGAAGTTCTGTCCTGGAATGGCCAACTAACCCTAGATCTCAGCCCTACTTCTGGCAGTGCCTGAAAAATGCAATAGCTATGAACAATACCCTGGCTTACAACAAGCTTCTCCAGGAAACTGTTTAGCTCTGCCCTTCCTGTAAATATTATTATGATGCATGATGAGAAAAATATCCTAAACTTCATTTGGAGAAGCTGTCAAAGTGTAGAGGATAAATGTTAATTGTGATATTGTACCCCAAAAAGAAACGCACAATTAGTCCCAAATGATAGTTCACTTGTTTTGCTATGACAAGACAGAACAGAAACTGTTGCCAGCATGGATGTTTAGCTGATATTCACCCTGCTTGGCACTGACTGCTGCACAACAAGAGAAGATGCACTACCTACTGGAAGTCCCTGGTTTAGAACAGAATCACCACTTCCAGATTTCAGTTCACTGGAGGCCTCCAGCACGACCTGTGGTTGGGTCAGGTGTGGGTGAGACACTTGCTCAGCTTATCCTAGTACACAGATTGCCAGGAGGAGTTTGGCTGTGCCTGAAGCTGCTGCTGTTCAGATCTCTGTTGGAGTAAATGTAGTTTTAACAGAAAATTATAGTTTCTGTATTTGGTGTATTTATGGAAAACAAGAAAAGTATCTGCTGACACATTTGTCTCAGAAAATACCTCAAGCAGAGCTCATATTTTAATTTTAGGAGTTGGGAAAATCTAAGAATGATTATCTTTTCATCTCAGGCTTACAGCTGCCAAGCCTACCGCTTCTGAGGGGACAACAGCCCTAATCACTGGGGAGAGGAAGTTCAGGTGGGACTGCTGTCAGGGGCTTGGGTTGTGGTATGGGAGCTCTCCCTCTGTTGTGTTGTCCAAAAGCTCACTAGCCTGAAGAAACTCTGAAGAACATGTATGAGCTAAAATGGGAAGCTATGTGAGAAACAAGTTCAAAAGGGTTTGCAGGCTGTAGGCTGGAAGGAGTTACAAGGTAAAGAGAGTCCTTGTGCATGGAGCTGCTGTGTGGGAGCAAGAAGGGGGAGCAGGACAGCAGAGGCTAAAGAAGAGGCACAAGGCAGGTGAAGAGAATCAAGTAAAACAGAGGAAGTGGTAAGTGACGAATGTAAAGAGAGAAAAGAGAAAGAAGATGTGGAAATAATGGAGGAAAACACAGCTAAACTAGGGCATGACAGCAGTTAAATTAAGCATTTACTACTAATTTCCAAGTAATCTCTTCATTCTGCCTTTCACCTGCTTCCTTGGCTGCTGGCTGAGCTGGCTCCTCCCTGAGGACTAAGGTCTCCTCTCACATGCTGTGCTATTAGCTTTAGGAGCTCGGCTTCCCTGTTTCCACCCAGGTCCTGTGTTACAGCCCCTTGTATATTAACTGGGATGGTGCTTGCAGGTCTAGCCAGGGCTGGGGCCTGGAGCCATGCTAAAGTGGCTGACTCCCCTCCATCTGTTCAGACCTTCTCCAGAACAAAACACAGTCACTCAAAGTGCAAAACATGTACAAGGAAAGCACCCATCCCACTGTTTGTTTGTGCTATGTCCTTCAGAGCAGCCTCGGGCCCTCCTTCACCTCCTTGTTCCCTAGGCAGGCCCCTCTCCCTCAGCAGTATCTGGGGCACCACTAAAAACCTTAGCTGGGAATGGGTCTGACTTTAGAGATGTATCCTGAAAAAGGGAAGAAACACTGCTCAGAAATACAAACACTTGGGCCTGTTCCCCACCCCAGTTCACAGCAGAACCTCATCAAACATATGACAGTAATACTTCAGCTGAAGCCTAAATCTCTGTGCATGGCACAGGCAGGCTCTCAGCTTGCTGTGATGATTACTCTCTGTTTCAGAAGGGCAGCATGCTCTGACCTTGCTGGGTGCTCCTGTCCACAGCACAGCCTAGGCAGCTTGTCCCCTCTCTCAAAGCATTTTTTCTTTTCTCACAACCAGTCTTGGCAACAGTTCTAACTCTTAGGGAACCAACACTCTTAACTGCTTTGAACCTGCTTATTTCAGCTGCCTCCTGTGTCTCCCCACCTACCAGTTCTGCCTGGTCCTTTCTTTAAATATCCCCCTTTTTATTTAATGGTAGGCAACCTGACAGACAAGAACACAAAAAGAAACCAAACCTCACATAATATTATTACAGATAACAAGTCTTCTTTCCTCTAAAATTGTCACAGCATTTTTATTGATTAAATAAGAAGCAGGTAACATTGGAGGGCCTGCTTGAAAAAAAGTGAGGTTTATGGAAATAATAATATGTTTTTATAATGCATCTTTCTGATGGTTCTGCTAGTAAACCTAAATAATCTGTATCTCTAAGTATGATAACATGAGCTGTAATATGATTCTCTTCATAAGGTAATGTTTGAAACAAGAACCTCTGCTCCTCAGTTACTCCTACACCATCTTCCCCTACCTCCCCACACCATGTCTACCCAGATCAGATCCTCTTTCTCAGCTTAGTTGATTAGGGCAGGGAGACAATGTCACCTGGGCTTTCCAAGCTTGAAGAGAGAAGTACTTCCCCCTCTTCCATTGAGAAGCTTCCAAAGGACGGGTATAGCATGACTAGCAATGCACATATATATACATATACAAAAGTCCGAGCTTACAGTAGGGAGAACACCTTATGCATGCTGCAGCACAAGACTGCAGAGGCCAGGTGTGCTGCACCAACACTTTGCATCAAAGACAGACACCAAATGATGCTGGGGTCTGCAGTGGGAAACGAGCAATCTGCTGGCATGGCACTGCCCACTGCCAAGGCCAACACTCTTGGCAAGCACCTGAGTCAGCAGGAAAAGAGCCCATGGCTGTTTTCATGTGATAAAATCCTTCCTGATATCTGCACCCTTGCCTTGCTAAAACATGGACAGAGGAATAAGGAGAGATGAAGGAAGACTGAAACACCAAATTTTCTTTTTTTTAGCTAGAGAAGACAATTCCCACCTACTGCTCACCCTGGTTTGTGTCCTGTTGACACCCCCGAGTAGTTACCACGCTGGAGGGAGGAGGTATCAACCCAACTACCTGAGGCATGCCTACATGCTTCTCTCTGAAATGCTTCAGGGTATGCTAGAAGGGGGTTGCATTCTATCCTGGACCATGTGTGTTTTGCAGATTAAAGATTATATTTATACCCATAGAACAAGTGGACCTGGAGTTTTTTATTTTTTTTTTTTTTTTGATAGTTTCATAGAATAGTTAGGGTTGGAAAGGACCTTAAGATCATCTAGTTCCAGCCCCCTGCCATGGGCAGGGACACCTTGCACTAAACCATGTCACCCAAGACATGGCATCATGTGCGTTCCCTTGTTAGCCCCTGCAGAACTGTGAAGCAGTTCTGGGTTGGGGATGTCAGATTTTAAGGGAAGCCCCCTGTTTTTGACTGTATCTTTTTTGTTTTTGTTACTAGCTCCCAGCTCCCGGGATCACTGCCCTCCTCCTTTTCTGTGTGCGCTATGAGGGACGCTTGAGGCCCCTGCCCAGTCTGGGCCCGGAGCAAGCAGTCCAGCTCCCTCAGCTTCCCTGACACCTTTCAGCTACTGACAGTGCCCCGCAGCTCAGCCCCCAGTGCAGGAGGACCTCCACCACTGCGGACCGAGCGCAGCCCTTCCCGTTGTGCACCCTCGCCTCACGAGACCCGTGCAGGCTCTTTCTGCACCCCGAGCTCCGCGCTGCAGCCTCCCCTCTCATCGGCTCTGCCTGGTGCCGACGCTGCCACCGCCGGGGCAGCCAAGAGCAGAGCTCCCAGAATGGGTCCTGGCCCTGAGGCGAGGGCTCCCCATCCCGCCAGCGTTGCCTGCCCCGGCGGCCGCCCCACGCGCTGTTACCACGCCCCCTGGGGCGGGCTTTCCCCGCTCAGGGCGGGGCCGTCCCTCCGGGCTCCGCCCCCTGCGAGTCCCCGCCCGCCTCAGCGGAGCTGCCGGCTCCTGGGCAAGGCCCGGCGAGGGCTCGAGGCTCCCTGGGTGGCTCTCGCCGCTCGGAGCTGAGGCTCCTGGACGCGGGGTTTCCCCTCGCTCTGGTGCTGAAGGCTCCTCTCTGGAGCTGCTCAGCTCGGGAAATGACGAGGTTCATACATAATAAAACAGAGCACTTCGTTGCTGGGCACAAGCTCAATCTAAGTCTTTCTTGAAGAGAAAAAATGATCTGAATTTAGATTAGTTGGGTTTATGGACATGAAATGCCTTAAATGGGCACGCCCTCCATTTGTCACGGAATCTTTTGTTATAGTTAACACCATCAAAAAGTTATTTGATAGATTCAAACTAATAATTTGTTGCTTTAACTGTATGACAATTTTAACTTTGGAGGTAGCTTGCCTGGTTGGTGTGGCAGTGTCTGAATTTACAAAACAATGAAGAATCATGAGGTTTCTACACCTCAGGGTTTCATGATGGTATAGCTTATGATCAGATATCTATGTAAAAGTAGACATCTACAGCTGTATTAATAGGTCTGCATCATTCTCCCTTCAGAGGTGAGATGATAGAGACATTTTGTGAATATCAGTATCCTAGCACTTGAGATTTTTAGATGGGTCAGAGTAATTGCAACCCAAAAGTGGGATTTCTTCCCATCTGCTGCTAAGAGTTCATTCCCGTGGTGACCAGCTCAGATGTAGGTGTCTGCACTCAAATACTTTCAGTTAGGTGAGGTGACAGTCAGGGGCAACTTGGTTTTGAATAACTGTCATGTTTACATCAAAATAACTAAAGCGCTACAACACCAAAGCACCATAAGACCAATGCTGTTCTTCATTGGTTGCTGTTTCCTTACAGAAATTGTACCAAATGTACAATGGCTAGACTTGTTATTTAGTCTATGTGGCTTGGAAAGACCACACATGGAGTGAAAGAAGGAGGAAGAACAGAAAAAGAAAGGAATATTGGTGAATGTATCACGTTTTGACAGTTCTCATGGAATCGACAGGAAATCCCGTTGTTTACATTACTATCATTATTGTACCACAAGAAGAATAATCAATTAAAACTGGCAAGAAACATTATTACTTATAACACAGGTTTATATGAATATAAAGTCTTCTTTTGTCTCTTTGATCCCTCTGTTTTTAAGAACTGACATATAAGGAACTTGCAGGTGTTTCCTTGTGAAAATAATTTATGTTAGAAGGGACCTCTGGAGGTCAGAGCAGGTCTAATTTCAACATAGCCTTAGCTTGCTTAGATTCATGTTCTGCAAAAAAATCGGGGTGCTATGTAGCAAACACGACATCCTGTAAAGGAACTTCATGACAGCGTCTTCAAAAAAACTCTGTGAAGATCACAAGCCCTTGGTCTGTAGCAGATCTTGGGGCAATGGGCCTTTTTGTTTTCTCAGTTTTGTTCTGAAAGTATCTGCCAACAAAAATAAACTCTGTGATGGGCTGTTCATCTGAAAAAGTCAGCCACAGGCCAAGTCTCTCCGTTTACTCTGAATGAGATATTCAGGTCATTTAGGTTATAACTCTCCTCAGTTCCCTATGGAGGAGCTCAACTTCATTGAGTATGAATGTAAGTTAGCCTCCTAATTTGAGAGTATAAATTGTGTGTCTAAATGCAAATGACATAAACATTAATCCACCAATATCTCCAAGAGTAAAAGTAACCTAACCCTAACCCTAACCCTAAAAATAAAGCACTAAAAAGTCAAATTCTTTCTACATCTGCTGCTAATGAAACTGAATAGGGAATCTGCACATCCAACTCATAAAAGCAACCTGCATCCATTCAGCAGTTAATGAACACTTAGAGGTTATTATACATGGTATTATTGAATTTGAAAAATAGCCAAAATTGGGAATCAAATGTGTACCTTGTGTACATTTGGGTGTGCAAAGTGCAAGAGTAAGCCCTACTAAGTTTGTGAAACCGGGGTGTTGGGTTGATTTGTTTTTGGTGGGGGAGTATCTGTTCAACATATACAGTCTTGAGCCAAAAGAGTGATATCAGAATAGCCACTGATCTAAATCCATGGCCTTATCTCTCTGTATTTTGTCTTCCTTCCTTTACTGTTATTGAGACATACTGTTAATGGGAAAATTCTGAGGAAAAGCAGACCCAGTAAACTGAGCTTTTTTAAAGAGAAACACCCACAAAATCAAAACCATCTTTGCCAGTGCAAATTCAAAAACATATGAGGAAATAAAGTTTCAGTCATTTTCAGTCATTTTCTACTGATGGCATTATTGAAGGACTGACAACAGAATTTATATAGATTTGAAAAAGCTGGCAAGCTTGTAAAATGGAAGGTTTCCACTTTCAGTTTCTAAATCTCTTTCTGAATCTTTTCTTTCCTTTTACAAGCTAAATTGCAGTCTTATTGTCTTAGCTGTTGGGTTTATCTATGTCATACTCCACATAGTAACAACTGCAACTCTGGCATAATATATTTCATCAATAATTTATTAAGATTCCACAAGAGTGAGAGGTCCTGGAAGTATGTGTTGCTTGAAAACAGACTTGCCTAGTACTGTATTTTCGTACAGATGTAATACTTTTCAATTATAGACAGGAAGTGTCAATGAGATCTTCTTTGTGACTATATCTTCTTTTCTTGCCCTATTTTTTTTTACGCTTTTATTTTGCTAACTGAAGAAATCAATTGAAATGTGATTTTTAATCGACATGCCTCAGTGGCAAATTGCTCTCAGTATACAAGAACAAAGGGTTGATTCCTGAAAGATAAAACAAGAGAGGTTTTATGTTATATTCTTGTTTCCTTGATTCTTCTCCATCATTTACCCAGAATATTTGAGATCCACAAGTCTAAGTTCATACAAGATTATTATGCTCTTTAACACTGCAGCTGAATGCTGCATTCTGATCATAATAAAGTCTCTTAAGATAATTACCTAATTACCTTAGACTATGAGTAAGATTTACCTTATTTTTAGTTCTGGTATTAACCTAGGATAATGCCTTTTGTTGTTTGGGGCTTTTTTAGGAGTAATTTTTAATGTCATGTACCACAGCAAGGATTCTTCAAACAACCCCAGTTTCATTTACTTCTGTCAACATCATACGAAAATCAGTTAATAAATCTCACGGATCTCACAGAAAGAATGTGTTTTACACATTGAAAGGAAAAAAAAACCCAAAGCCTCAAGAAACAGAACTCTTAAGGCAAGCTAAATATATAATGAGCTCTAAAGAAAGAGGAAATTAGAAGCACAAAAGAAACATAGTTTCTCAAAGTAGATTCTGTTCTCAGGAACAAAAAATTTAACCAACAGTCTGAGTTCTGGTATCTTTGTCAGGTATTTTCTTATATGAGTAATTTCACATGCAGTGAGCAACTTACTAGTGCATATTAAGAAAGTAGTTGTTTCTCTTGGATAAGCAAGTTCTTCTTTTTGAAAAGAAGTCTCTCACAGCAAGGCGCTTCAAACTAGCGTGGGTGATACCATGTGTGGAGGAGCAGTAAGGGGAAAGAGCAGATGCTCCATTTGTGTCTTCTGTGGGCAGCTGGCCTGCATGTCAAAATTACGAGGGAGCAAGCAGCTCAGGGTGCCCAAACCCAGGTCCTTCCCCAAGCAGCACCTTCCAGGAGGAGCCAGGTGGAAACACCTTCTTCCTGTAGGATCCCGCACTTGGGTGCTAAAAAGGGATAGTGTGAATACCCCTCCCCTTCCTCCCTCAGACTCCAGTCTGGACTATCCATTCATAAGACAACTGCTGCAGACTCAAAGTGCTTTCGAATGTTGTTCCATTTGGAAAAATAAAGCTCAGTTTTGAACACCAGGCTCAACCATTTTTTCATACCTACCTACACAGAATTCTGATGTTGCCACAGGTCAGAGGGTTTAGCAAGGAGTTTAAAGGAAGACTTGGAGTCTAAGCCTCTTCAGGAATCCTCCCAGTTAGTCCTTTTTGGCTGGACATAAGGTTGCTATTTCACTGAGCGTAAGCTTGAGAAGAATGAGCAGAGCCAGGGATTGAAGACAAGGGAAGTTCTGCAGACCCAAAGACCACCTAACTTAAAGATTACCTATGATGCAAAGACCACTTAATACCTCATTGCCTTGTAATTTATTATGTTCTTTCCCTCTCATTTCCAAGTCTTCATTTATGTGTCCTTGACTGTGATTTGGTTTATACTGCATAAGGTACTGGGGAATATAAGATAGTCTAAAATTATATTAATTCCTGCTCATAAATTCTTGATAACTAAAAGAATTGCTGGTAACGTCTCTCTCCTTCTTTCCCTCTCACTCTGTATTTATCTTGTTTTCTCTTTCTCTCAATATGTTGTCAAGCCTACAGCAGAGCGTAGTAGCTGTTGTGCTTAGTAATATGATGCAGTTGTTTATCATGGACAGAGTTAAGTTTTCTTGTAGTATAGTATAATGGAAAATGCATGTTGGCAGAATGAAACAATGCAACTGGAGCATGACTGGAACCTGAGTTTAATATATTTCTGTTCTTTAGGAAGAATATTTTTGAGACAGTTAGTTTTTAATGAGTCCTCACATTCCTCTGTGAGAGATTATTGATATCCTCCCTTATCTCACTTTCACTTGCTGTTGTACAGGGGCTTTTTCTGCAGAGCAAACAAATTGATGCAACATTAATCTCAAATGTCTATACTCTCTTCACTCATGTTTTGTCCTCATTTTAGATGACAAAATAGCTCATGCTAACTATTCAGTTTGAGATATTTTATATGCATCCATATGCATATGCATTACATAAAAGCATATCCAGGGAATAGCTTCATGTCATTTTACAAAGATGCAGAAGACATGCCTATATTGTGTATCCAGACACATTCTTTCATCACTCTGCAGTAAAACCAGTGCATTAGTTGCCAGCATCTGTTTGTGATTTATAGAAGTAAATGATTATCTCCTTCAGTATAAATCCATATTTAATCTTTTTTTGTTAATTATGGAAGTGGTTTGGGTTATTTTTAATTTGTGTCATTGATTGTGTGTGACCGTGTTGTGTAGGAATAGCTATGCTAGGGAATTGCATTAGGTTTCAGGTTTGTTGCTGCATATGATCCAGATGTCAATGTAAACAATTTTTGAATTGTCACTGTGGAGGACTTCATAACATTTTTCTTCACTAAAGCTTTCCCTTCGTGCTAATTCTTACTTTACTGGAGACGCTTTGAAGGTTAGCAATAGCTAATGCCAGTTCTTCCTAAATGTATTATTCATGTGAAGGTGTTGGCTTGCCCTCATGTCAATGACCAGAGTGCAATCTACCTTCACCTTGCTCACTTTAATGCAGACTATAAGCATGCTGCTTGATCTGTACTACGGGATTAATACCTTACATTGCTATGTGAAAAGTGGCATCATCAAGCTGTGAGTTTAAGTGAAGCCTGGGAGAATCAGAGAAACAATACATCCTAAAATCACAACATATTGAGAGTATTGAAGAGATTTCTCAAGATTTTAGAAATTTTAGGAACCATCATATTTTGATACTGGACTGGAATTTGATGTGTTAAGCCCACAGAATCTAGCCAGGGAAGGTCTCCAGACTTTGTATAGATTAAATGTAATTTTCTGAAGTTTAAAAAAGTAAAGGAGTTGCATCTTAATGATTACTGAAGACAGTCCCCAGAGACCTTCCACTTACTGTTGCCTGGCTAAGGCTCCTGTCTGCCAGCATCTTCTCCATTTTACAACACATTCTCAGCGCCACAATCTGGAAGGAAATTGGTGGGGATTAGACCTGGTGTTTTAGTGACCCCCTATGAAAAATCTCTTCTCATGGAACTTAGGGCTGTCCCACTCTCACCAACTTGACTGTGTTTTTACTGTCCCAGAGTAACCTGATCTGGTTACTGCCTGCCCATACCTCTACAGCGCCTTGACCTGACTCATAGTGCCTCAATGACACTTTTGCATTTGAACCTTTCTCTGGAAACCTTCTTATTCCTTAATGAAGCCGACTTCAATTCTGACTCAAAAAAATACTTGCTGTCTGCTTTCAGAAGCTTCCATAGCTGCAAGTGCATCCCTTTTGAATCAGATTTCTTCACGCGGGTGATACACTCTAAAGAGCTTGTACAGAATTCATCTGCTCTGAAGGAGCAGCATTTATCTTTCAATTACCAGAAGCAAATCTACTCATGTATCAAAACCTTTCTCAACACTCATCATCTCTAAAATCATTGCAGTTAGGCAAAGATATCATTGAAGTCATTACATGTTAAAGGTTATTATCAAAAGAGCAAAACAAAGCATACATGAACTTCTATTTACCCTTAAAAAGCTAAATGTCTTTGATCTTAGTCCAGACTTTATTTGAAAAGCTGACATGCATTCAAGGAATTTAGAATCTCACAGATATATCCATGAAAGGAAATAAAATGTTCCCACAAATAAAGGAAACTGTATTTTTCTTGAATATATGAGAAAAAAGGCAACTTGACAGATTACCTTGACAGAGATGGAAGTAAAAAACCAAGTAACATGCATCACTAGCCTAGTGAAAAAGAGCAAATGTACTATTCAGAAAATCAGCATTGTAAATCGTCTCATAAAGTCTTGAATTTGGGTCTAAAATATATTTTCTTCATTTGTGCAAAGCAGTTTAAAGACCTTAAGGGTACAGTTTGTTCAAATTTGTCTTCAAATGTCCTTGGTAAGGCTTTCAATGACAATAAATTTATCTTTTCACTTAATCTGTAGTATTGCTCTGGGTTCATCAGTAGCAGTCATTTTTCTCTTTCTTAGCTGGTGCAGTGCTGTTTTTGATTTTCAGCCTGGGAACAGCACTGATAACACCGATGTTTTTAGTTGCTGCTCAGTAACGTTTAGTCTGACCAAGGACTTTCTGACTCTCATGCTCTGCCAGGGAGGAGAGGAAGCAGGGAGGAAGCAGAGACAGGACACCTGACCCAAACTAACCAAAGAGATATTCCATGCCACCTCACGTCATGCCCAGTATATAAACTGGGGGCAGTTACCTGGAAGGGGTATATCACTGCTCAGTCAGGCTGGGTATCAGTCGGCAGGTGGTGAGCTGTTGTATTCTCTTCCCTTGTTATTTCCCTTATCATTATTATTATTGGTGGTAGCAGCAGTGGTTTATGTTATACCTTAGTTACTGGACTGTTCTTATCTCAACCTGTGGGAGTTACATTCTTTCGATTCTCCTCCCCATCCCTCTGGGAGCTGGAGGGGAAGAAGGTGGGGGGGGGGAGTAAGAGAACGGCTGCATGGCTGAGTTGCTGACTGGGCTTAAACCACGACAAGTATTCACATATCCCTTATGAAATTGGATTTCACTGGTTATTTTGCATTTCAAGAATTACATAACCTTGAGGTATTAGACCTCAGCTATAACAAGCAATGCTTTTGGGGGGCATGTTTGGAAGAAAACCTTGTATTTATTGAAAATATCCCTGTCATAAAGATTTTAAACTTACACTTGAATGGGATTTATTCATCAGTAGCATCTGAACTAAGAAGTTCTTCCCTTCAGAAGTCAGGCAACATCATTATGGTATGTGGAAATGGGGACATGTATTATGTAGGATTGTTTAAGCATCTCAAATATCTGACACATTTTAACTTTTCTTAAAATGGACTTTTTTCTATCCCTCTGATGGCATTTGAAAATCTGCCAAGAAGCTTAAGTGAACTCTACCTCAACAAGTCAGTACACACTCTCATCTGGGTAAAACAGGTGCTTTAAACCCATGAAGCTGTTTGATTTCAGTCAGAACCAATTACAGATGGCTATACAGTTAAAAAATACTATGCAATTACACACAGATGCTTCACACTCTGATTCAGAGACACAGCAACATTGCTAAAATTTCTATTAACCAACAGAGTTGCAGTCCACTATATCTAGAGTTGATTTGTAACGAATTGCAAGTCTTAGACAAGACAATATTCCTATTGAGTTAACTAACAGAGTTGCAGTCCACTATATCTAGAGTTGATTGGTAATGAACTGCAAGCCTTAGACAAGACAATATTCCTGTTGGAAATAATACAGTTCACTTAAATCAAAAGGGAACTGTTTTTATTACACCTGTTCATTCCAGAAAATCAAAATTCTTATCTTATAATTGCATCATTTGCATGAATTCAGTCAACGAAGCACACACATGTTGGACACTCAGGAGGCAGCAGTGACCACTGAGCTTTGGTCTGGCCTGGAGTAAAGGGGGAGAAGTGTGTCCTTTGCTCAGATGGAAGAGTCTGGGAGTTGTGTATGGTCATGACAAGCAGCTGGGCACAGCATATCTGGGTGGCGGAAAGGCAGTGTTTGCACTCACCGGAAACATGTGAAAGGTGCAGTGGCCGTGGCCCTGTGGCAGCTGCTGGAGGCACTCCTGACCAGGAGGGAGTTACTAAAACATTTTTAGTTGGCCACTCTATATCCTATAGACTGCTACTTAAAAATTGATTTAAAATAAAATAAAATAAAATAACCCCAGAAATGCCATAAATTTCCATTTTGTTTAAGTTTTATGTTTTCATTTTTGCACAAGTATCTGTCTGTTGTATGCAGCATAGCCACTGTAATCACCTTATCTTGTTCCAGCACTTAGTTTAGAAGGACAAGACTTCTGGAAGTTCTGGTTTATCTCCATCAGTTGCAAAGGGACTTGTGAAAAGGTCAAATGTAGACATCTGTATTTTATCAGTCCTACATCAGTAGTACACTTTGTCTCTTACATGGATACCTAAGGCTAATTGCTAAGCTTGTTCACAGCCCACAGCTGGTGAACATCTTTAAAGTAAATCTTCAACTAAGCCAAGGCGCTATGAGCAACCTGGTCTATTGGAAAGTGTCCCTTCCTGTGGCAGGGGGTTTGGAACTGGATAAACTTTAAGGTCTCTTCCAATCCTAACCATTCTATGATTCTACGACTCTGAACTATGCAGAGCCTTGTGATGAAGATCCCAAACATACAAGCACGTGTACCCTCTGCCTAATACTACTGGGGTGGGTCAGGCTTACTGATCACAGGCTGATTGGCTATTGAGGTTTTTTGCTGGAAATCTGATGTTTTCCAGTGACGCTGGAGCTGTTGCAGTTGTGACATGCATGCTCTACATGTATGCTATAGATTTGGCTGGTTGCCCTGCATCACTTCATATGTGCATCCGAGACTGACTGGCTAGGGATAGTGCACACCCAGAACACTGCTGTAGAAAATTTTGGTGTCCATATATTTAAAACTGAGGAGGTAGACCAAAAAGAACAAGCCTATCTGACTGACAACCCTTTCTTTCCAGTAGTGAGATCCCTTCACTGCTTACACCTAGCCTCTGCCTTCCCCACATTGTGCTGGGACATTCTCTCAAGCATGTTGTCCTTCCGGAGATCAGCCTTTCTGTGGCCAGTTCCTCTCCACTGTCTGCAAGTAGAGATGATGCTGGAAATTGCTCTTCAGTCAGGCTAGTCACTCTGTGGGTAAGAGCCTGTAGCAATGAGCTTGGGAGAAAAGAGAGCAAAGAGCAGTTCTGCATGCAGTATTCCTCTTCAACAATCATGGGTTTAAGCTCTTTTAAATTCAGAATTCTCTCTTCACGTCTCTCTCTTGCAGACCAATCATGTACCACAACACTAGCTTTCAATGTCTCTTCCTTCTCCTCTCACCAATGCTACAAAATTGTAAAATAACTGGTTCCTGTTTCTTAGTTGTTGATTCCATCTTCCCTTTATTCTTTCTTTCACTTCCCAGTTCAGCCAGTATCACATACTCTCATTAAAAGAAAAAAAAAAACAACACGAACTAATTAATGTATTTGGTTTGGTGCCTAGGACAGCTAGAGAAGGAGATTTTGACATTAACTGCTTGTCATCAGACGTTTTGATATATTGGCAAAGATTTACTGAAGGCAGATTTTATACATTCTACAGCGATGTAGAAATCAAATTCTTGCACATGGTTTCCATTGACATGTTTACTGCAGGAACATGGGATAATTTTTCAGTCAGCCTACTCCATTTTTTTTGCAAGTAAGTGCCATACACATTTATTCCTCTGCAAACAAGTCGGAATATTGCAATTTTGGTTTAGATTATTTTTTTTTTAAGACAGTGATCTTTTAAAGATATGAACAGAACAATTCAATTAAGGTTTAAATATAATATTTCTGGTTTTGTGTTTAATAGACACTGTCAAAACCAAGAGGACTTGTATGCAACGTCCTGTGCATTGCTGATAACATTTCCATCCTTTTTTTTTTTTTTGTAATGCCATGAGGGAACAATTCAAGTCCCAGGAACAGAGACAGCAAAGGGGGCAGCAAAGGAGTGTGCAGTATTAACCTAAACTGAATCCTAATGAAGTCAATGCTAATTTCTCCATGACTACAAGGGCTTAAAATCAGGTCCTGTGGGGCAGCTTTATAAAATAATTTAGGTGCCAGCATTTTTGCAAATCCCACTTGATGCCTCTCTGCATGTTTGTATAGCTGAGTAGTAGTGGATTTCTGCACTATCAGATATCCTTATATCTCAGACAAGGTCAGATGCATCTGCTACTGCAGTCTGTGTTATACCTTGTTGAAGCTGCTGAGCATCGCCTCTTAATTCAAGGCAATTATGAGAAGTCATTAAACTCTTCCCTGAAAGGTAAATAGTAGTCTCCAACCACCCATCAATGAGTTCTATAAGAAAAGCAAAAGCTCGGGAATTTCAAACCACCTGGAAAATAGATGCTTTGATGAATATAGTCCTGAGCAGGTTGGTGTCTCCATTGCCTGATGGGGAGAGGGGGAGATGAACAGTGTGAGACAGCTCATAGGAGAAGCCTGCAGAGGCAGCAAGGGCAGCATTGCGGGATGGAGGAGGAGGCAGCAAGTCTTTGCAGTTCCTGGCTGACAGAACATTTGTGCTGAGATAAGGAAAATATCTGCAGTGGCTGGGACCCTCTTTGTAGCATCCTTATGAATAAAAGCTTGCAGAACAATCAGAATAACAAAATGCCTGACTCAAACATTAAGTTCTCCTCTTATCTGGAGTAATCTACAGAACTTGAATTTCTGGGTAGTTGTTCAGATTAAGAGAAATTGCATGCTTTTTACCAATGCAGTGTCTAGTAAAGGGCCTTTTTTTTCAGTCAATTCCTTTTCTAGCAGCTGCTGTGCCTTCATCTGCAATACAATTACAGAACACTTCCTTTGTTTTCCTTCCTTCCTTCCTTCTTTTTTCTTTTCTGAACAGCTTTGGAAATCAGTTGTTGCTATCACTTTTGAGTTTTGATGTTTTTTATGCAGTTAGTCTGTCTAATTTCCCCGTCTTTTCTGAAGCATTTGTGGACAAGGGAAAGAAAGAACAGAAAAAGAAGAAACAAACAGAAAAAACAACAAGTGATGCATAATACAATTTCTCACTACCTGCTGATCTATGTCCAGACCATCCAAAAGCAGTGATCAGCCAGCCAACCCCCCAGCTTCTGTACTGGGCATGATGTGCTGTGGCATGGAATACTCCTTTGACTAATTTAGGTCAGGTGTCCTGTCTCTGCTTCCTCCCAGCTTCTTGTGTCCCTCCTTGCTGGCATAGCATGAGACTGAATAGTCCTTGATCAGTGTAAGCATTACTTAGCAACAACTAAAACATCAGTGTGCTATCAGTGTCATTATCAGACTAAAGCAAAAACACAACACTGCACCAGCCAGTAGGAAGAAAAATAACTCCATCCCTGCCAAAATCAGTACACACACTATGATGAACACCTGCCCCTGGCTGTGGGTAGGGACAACCTGAGACACATAGGGTTTAGATTATTGGTGATGAAAACTTGTTTAAGCTGCTGAAGGCCAGGCACAGCTTTGATACTTGATGACATTCTTTTCTTCATTGTGGCTGCCCCTGGTTGGCATCCTCTGAGTTAGAGCTGACTCACCTCTTGCATGGCATTGCCTCTTACTGAAACACAGTGGGAGCAGCTCAGTTTCTTAGTAGGTTCATTTCTGGAGAACATTTTACCCTGGTTGATCGGTATCTTTGTCTGTTTTTTTGTGGGGAGGGACTTTTGTCTGTACTTAAAATTTAGAAGGTTTGAGCTGGCAGTATCATTTTAATATTCTGGTGCAGTGCTTTTCTGGTTTGCCATGCCTGCTTCACATCATTTCAACCTTCTTTTTCTTTCAATAAAGCCAATGTCTGACAAAGGTATTTTGAATGAATGAGTCTGTGCTTGACAGGCAAGTTTGATAAACCCATTTGCACAAGTTCCCATTTACCTTAACTGTTCAAGCAGAACCTTGGCATAAAACTTTGATGAGGTTCATGATTTTTGTTGTCATGCAGTAGACCTTCAAGATGTTCCACAGTGAATTGCACTGGCAGCTGTCAAGTGCTTCCATAAGCCCAGATAAATTTAAATACTTTTTGAAATCTGCCTCTAATTGAACTGGGCTCCACAATTTCTGGATTTAAAACCTGCCCTATTTAAGAGCATATGATGGCTGCACTGGTTGGACCATCTTTTGAAGTTTTATCCTGAAACCCAGGATCATCTATAAATTCTTATGTGTGGATCACATGAAATCAGGCATTTACTGCTTTAGACTGCACATATCTTTCCCAATCTGAGTACTTATCAGCATAGGAATAGAAGACAACCTCAGAAATATTATTTAATGACATCTGACATTGTAGCAGGATTTGCAAACTAGCACCAAACCAGAAAAAAAAATAATCAGTCACTCAAACAAAAAAACACACATGCAAAAGATAAAAGTATCCTACATTAATTTTTATTTTCTGCTTGGCTAAAGCTCTGCTGCTGAGACATTCTTATTTCCATAAACCTTTCCCTCACAGCATGAGCAAACACTGAAAAGCAACTTTTTACCCCATTTTCATCAAACCATACCTCATGTTCAGTCCTGTGCAATGACATCAGCAACATGGAGTATCTTTTAATAGTATGAAAATACTATCCTCTGTCCACAGTAAGTAGGTGCTAACAGTCCTCCCATCAGAATACAAATTCAGTGGAGCTGCTTTGAGTGTCTGCTTCAGTTTATAATCAGAACAGTGACTTCCTTAATGTTGTCTGAACTGAAAACGTACAGGAGTGAGCCTGGTTACTACAGCAGCTGGACATTCAGTTATGTATTCGGAACACCTGTCTGCATATCAGGTTTAGCAACCTTATTGAGTAAGCTGGAAGATACTGGGATAAAAACTGAAATGAATGAAAATGTTTTGTTGTGACAATTTTGAAATGAAATATCCTAACTTTTCAAGATTTTCATCTAGAAATGTCTGTACAGAATGGGAAAGTAAACAACCCCCAAACTGCTATTACTGTTCCAGTAAATATATGTCAGATTACTTAGTGCAAAGGGGAACAGAAGTAGCTATTCAGCAACAATTCTGAATATCCCGTATGCTTCTCTTCTTAGTGTGTGGACATATTCATGTGCAGAGGAGGAAACTGAATCCCAGTCACCACAACTCAACTATCCTATCAGCTCTGTTACTGACTTCAAACACTGAGTCTGGGGCAGAAATAAGGGGAAGTGAGTCTTTTTCTCTCTTTCCTAAACCAAGTAGCAAAACTGGATCAGCCGGAATGCCTTTTTGGCAAAAAAACAACTGCTCCAATAGTTAAGCCTGCCCTTCTACATGAAAATTTGAATAGCTTCGTTTGTGTTAATAGACTTTTAAGGCATCTATTTTTCTTCTTTTAAGAAGAGCATACCAGGCCACAAATAACAGTGCTCCTCACTCTTTGCTATCAACACGGAGGTTCAATCACCAAGTGGCACAAACCACCCCAGGAAGTATTTGCACACAGCACCACTTCCTCCTTACGCTAGGTCTGCAGCTGTCAGACAGGAAGGATGCTGCTGCTGGAAATAGAGAAGGCTACCACTTCACTACTCTCCTAAAATGCAGTCGAAGTGCACCAAGCAAATAGAAGCAAAGAGACCAAAACGTGACACTGCTAAACTTCTGCCTCCCCAGTAGCCTCAGAGAGGAGTCTGGCACAGAGATGGGCTGTCCAGACAAGGCGATGCGCCTCAGTGTTCAAGGTTTCTTTCATTCAAAATCAGAGATGTGAGAGGTGCATTTGGGAGTGGGAAGAGATTATTTTTGATCTCTCTGATGAATTTTGTGCTTATATCAGAGCTAGCAGGCAAGAACTAGATCTTGGATTTCACTCAGTATGCTGTTCCCTCTGAAATGTCAGTTCAAGGACCTCAATACTTTTAAGGATGTGAGCTCAAAGAGTGCTCCTTTAAATCACCTCAAATTCCTCTGCTTTAGGAGTGAGCTGGTAAAGCCATCCACATATGCAACAAAGTCGTATGTATGTGGCTATCGAATAACAAGCACAGTGACTTGTACTGTCTAAGCTTACACACCCTTTTTATGCTATGGGCACCGAGTGTGGTGGAAGATGTACTGAGGAGTAGGAGCATGCTGTGAGTGATAAAATTGTCCTTTGCAATGGTTTATGAAGCATCTTCTGAGTAGTTTACCAGAATACTCATCTCTGCCAGGACCTTCCCCAGTTTAGAGCCTACTTGCCTCTTGTGACAAGTCAATAAAGGCATGGTCGATGTGTCACCCTATGCAGGTGACACTAAACCATGGGCAGATGCTTCTAGCTGTGCCAGCTGCCTCTCTTATCCCCATGGGCTGCCTGTGGGCAGGCTGCCTGTGCCTCTGCCCCTCCTTTCAAAACACTGCCTAGGGAAGGACACCACCAGCAGCAGTGGATTAAAGGGTCTACATCTGTTTTCTAACAGCATGCTCAGTGACACCAGGAATTCAAGACATTGCTGAGCCCAACAGTGAACACAACTATGGCGAATTCATGAATTTTACTGCTGGGTAAGTGGCATCATCAGCAGCCCTGAGAATATATTTAGAAAAGCCTTCCTCTTAATGAGCAAACAGTTGAGAATAACTTCTGCTGCTGAGTCCTGAGTAAGCCTAGGTTAAGAAGCCAGCTAGATAATTTGGTCATTGTGAAAAGAGTAAGAATTTTTTGTATGTGTTTTTTAATGGGTTGATTAGACAACTTTGTACTTAGATTGAATGCTGATCTTCCTTTTTCCAAGATTTATATATGTCACATATCCTATAGACCATTCTGTAAACAGAACACTTCTATTCATCTCTTTTGCTCCATTAAATGAGCTTTTTTGCTACATCTTACAGGATTTTGAGTGGAGATAATGTTATTCCACTAGTTCATTCTTGCTATGTACCTAGAACACTTTTGCTTACCATTTCTTTGGCTTCCCTTCTCTCTCTCTCTCCTCTTTCTTCCATTTATCAATATTAATTTATTTCCCAACTTTTACTGTCAGCATTTGAAGAGTTTCCAGAGTCCAGGAGTTCATGTACTCCCATCCTTTTTCCTATGATTTTTAAAATCACCTAAAGGAATTAATTTCTGTGTCTCTTCTGATAATTTTTACTTTAAAATTTGATCCTTGGAAGCTGCTTTAATTTTTTATTTTTTTTTTAAATTACAGGTAACTGAAAAGTATGACTCTAAAAGCATGTAAGTGTATAATTTTTTTTTTTTTTCATGAACATATCCTGTACTTACAAAGACTAATACTTTTTGAATTGCTACTCAGTTCACCTATGTGTTCATGGAAAGAAATGCAGTTTATGTTCCAAAAAGCTCTAAACAAAGTTCAGGTCTCTATCTCTTTAAGAAGATTAAAATATTTGATTTTTAATGTTTTTGCTGAAGATGGGAGGTTATCTATATTCAGTTAAGTCCATCACTAAGACTTTTCAAACTTTTGACTTCAGTGTGGACGATCCCAGTATTTCAGGGATTTCTAATTACGGTGTGAACAAATACCACAGAGTAATTTCACTCTGTTTCCACTGAAGCAGGTAACACAATGTGGAAGTCCCTTGGTGCATGTAGTTTCAGAGGACTTTGCATTTTCTTAAATGGGCTTTGGAGAAAGTCCTAACAAGCTGTATCTGGCTAGTGTCCAGCGCAGCTAACTGCTGTGCCATGTCCTTGAAAACAAGATAAAGTCAAGCTGAAGATACTCTTCTGGAGAAGATATCTACATTACTTCTCTGCTTCAGCAATTCATGTCCAGCAGATTGACTTCATTCCTCAGATTAGACAGGATACATGCATCTGAACATTTTTTGGGCAGGAAGCCACAGATATGCCCATTTCTTGTCACAGACTGTATCTATGGCAGCATATTTGTTTAGACATGGAGTGAATGCATTTGGAAGCAGCTCTCCCACTTGTTTATCCTTGCTCTGCTTTGGTTCACCAAGTGGAACAGTCTTGAAACACATCCTCTGGTTTCCTCTCAACTGAAACAAAGCTGGAAGACATTATGCAGAAGCACAGCTAGTCAGCACTCAATATAAGGACTAGACTACAGCATCTCTCCAAAATAAATGTCCCTAAAATGCATATAATTGCCTTGGTGGGTTCTCACCACCAACAGCTGTTTTGTTCTCCAAATTATTCCTGATGTGCCAGACTATGTGCTGATGTGACCAATTAGTCAATATAAGCTAAATGTGGGCAGTTAAATACTGCCCACAAAAACAGCCCAAGATAATATTAAGTCCTTTAAAGTAATCTTTTTAACCTTGGGTGGGAAAAACTATTAAACCCATAAACAACTAGAATCTGCAATACCAATAAATAGCTAACAGTTTTTCTTATAACCTTTTTATAAATGCATGCTTGTGTAACTAATAATGATCTAGAATGTGATTATTAGAACTATAGGACAGAATTCTCATATTACTATTTTTATTAATAGGCCATTCATCCATCTGTTCTCTCTTGAGAAAACATGTTCAGGCTGGTTTTCCCTTGAAATAAAATGGCTGTATCCAATACTATCTGTTTTGCTCACTCTTCATTATCCTTATGAACCAGAAATCCTCTATTACCCCCCAAAACTACCAAGTATTATAGAAGGAGAAATCATCAGTTCCTTCGCAGTCTTTCAGTGAAGCTTGAAGGTTTTAATAATGAATGAAAATAAATGATAATGCTGTCATTTTGATACTTCCCTATATTAATATCAAAGCAGTTTCTGATGACATCTTTCAGAAGTTCAGATCTTAAAGAATAACCTTAACTGTAAAGTGTCAGACCATTCCTATCACATTCCTCTTTTTTTGTTTTTTTTTTTAACTTAATGGGATTAGAGAAGTTAGTTACGTCTCAGTAGCAATCTGCACAAAGCAGCTAAGGGTTTTTCATCCCCCATTGCTGCACTAGGACTAAATGTCAGCAGTGTTGTTTGAACTACCAGAGTTTGCTCTAGCAATTCTATTTACAGGAGCTTTGTATGAGCATGAACTGCTACTACAGCAATCCCCATGGAAAAAAAGTTTGATTCAGAAGACGGGGCTTTTTCAGGTCTCAGTGATTCAACTCTTCTTTCTTCAGCAGTTTTACCAGAGCACCTCTCCATGGCTCTCCTCAGGAACACAACTTTACTCTTGCTTAACTAAATAAAGAGCATTCGTGGATGGGGTTTAAATTTACTGTTTAATATTGAAACTCTTGATATAAGCAGACATTATCTGAGGTGCTATAATGATAATTTTGTATGTGAGTCCACTTCCATCAAAATACCTGCTGGCTTTGCACAACATTTAAGGAATTAAACACTTTAATTCTTACCCGCCCTCCTCTAACTGTTGTACCTATATGAAGCTGTATCTGGCTTCATAGCATGCCCTAGCAAACTGTTTTACACCTTACACAATTATTTTAGGGATGAAATAGCTTTTGAAAAATTCTTGCTGCGTTTGACCTTTCTGGATGAAGTTATATTTAAATTTTGAGGAAAAAAGTAACTGACATTATCTAAACCTCACACAGTCTTACTTCTCTAGTGTCTTCAAAATGATGAAATCTTCCATATTATGTTTTTTGAGATTCATCTGAACATCACTCAGAAATTCTGCTTCCCTAAAAAAGTCAGTTTTTTTTTTATCTAGGATCAACATAATGAAACAACCCAACTGCATTACCTTCCAAGGTGTTAATAGTCTCACAGAAATGAATTTGCAAGATGTCGCCTTTAGGACAAGATAAGCTTAGTCTGTTAGACTCTGTTAAGGAAAAAATCCATTTAACTTTGTGAAAAGATGACTGGTTGAGCTTTTCATGCACTCATTGGGACAAAACCATGGACTATTTATTTTATCTCTGCTCAGACCACAGAATACCTAACCTTGCAAAGCACTGGATCTGAGTTTCAAAAGCCTCACATTCATTAAGTCAGATCAGTTTAAATTTATATCAGTCAATAAGCTTATGGGAAATTACCTGATTGAATTTGTCTACAAATTGCACTAGTCAGGCTTTGAATTGCACTGAATTTAATCTATGTGTTTTCAAATATTTAAATCTGTCTATCAAACAGTATATTGGATTTTACTTGTAGTTTTGTATTACAAGAAATTAGAAATCTAGAAGTATTAGACTTGAGCCACAATAAGCAGGACTCACATCTCAGCTTGCATTTACAGAAAATCCCCTTTGCCTGAAGGTTTTTATCTTTTGTTGGAACACATTTTCTACATGTAGAGACAGCCATCTAAGTAGTAATCCTCCTGAGGAATCACCATTCAAAGGAAACCACTTGAAAGTGTTATAGGGCAACAGATAGATATGGGAAAGATATACATTTTTTAAGCATGTCAATAACCTAGCACATCTTGGTATATCCTGCATTAAAATATAACAGTCCCCACTGAAGAGTACTTACTATGCTAGCTCTGAAAAACAACAGTGAAAATCTTTGACTTATGCTTTAGTGCATTTACTCATGTGAAGCCCAATGAGCAGAGTTTTGGCCTTATCATGGCCACTGATGCAGGAGACTTCTGGCTCACTCAGCTGATAAGGCTTAACAGAATTTCAAAGATTTTTGCAGGATGTGTTCTTGAAAAGTCTGTCCTCAGTACTTTCATCTGAGTTGCTGCATGCTAAGGGAGCCAGTCAGCCTGCAAGGCTGATAGTACGTACAGTGAAAAGGCAAACAGACAAAATAATGACTTCATCAGCATAGCCTGTAAACACCTTTATGCCACAGGCAGCAACAACTGACCATTGTGCAACCATGTAAACATTAAACCTGCAGGGGTGCTATCTGGCTGACCATTGCACATGGAAGAGATAGAGATCCACACTGGTGTTGTCCTGAGTATCTCAGGCCTCTGCTTTGCTGTACCATGCTCTGCTACACATGTGACTTGGCCTCAAGGACTATGCCATGCCACCACAACCCTTGATGTAGAAGAAATGCAGCTGGCTTCTTGTAACCAAAGACCCCATAGGCAGCATCTACTTGTCACCAGCAGTGATGCCAGGAGCATGTCCCTAGCTTTATCTTGAAGAGAAGCAGAATGTTTCACTATAAACATTCTTTTGCACCCAGTAAAAATGATGAATGGTTGCTTTGCTTTCAAGCAAATCCACAGACTCTGAAGATGACAGTGCTAGTGGACCTCATCACTGATGGGAAGTCTGTGCAGCACACCATGCCATAGCCAGAGGTCTATCTTATGTTGTATTATTTTGGGGTTCCCAGCATCAGAGAGGGCATAAGATATTATAAATTATCATCTTTTGAAGCACATTAATAACATGGCTAACTTTCCTGATAGCGTTTTGCCTTTCTTTCTGGGATCCAAAAAGAACCAGGAACCAGCAGCTCCTGGTGACAACAGACACTATGTATGCTGGTCTGCAGAGATTCATATGATTTCCTATTTGCTGTTATTAGCATCACTGTGACAGTAAACACAAAATATCTATCCTACTGGGATGCCCACTACACCTACCGCTCCTGTTCAGCAAAGCAGATAGCTGTATGTCCATGGCCACTCAAAACACTCCTGTCAACATGCATATTGTGTAGGACATTCAAGAGGCAGCAGTGACTGTCCAGAAGGCAGCAAGCTTCACTTATCTTCGATCTGGCCTGGAGGAAATGGGGAGAAGCGGGTCCTGCTGTGCCCACAGGGAAGGTCCTGTGAGCTGGATGCTGCTGGCCAGCAGCTGGGTGCAGTATGTCGAGATGGAAGAATACTTGCCCCCATGTCTGGGACAACACACCCAGATACTACTTATAATATATGCAGGAAAAGGCATCACCTTAAGGTTCAAAGAAATTTCTGCTCTTAAGAGCGTTTCATGCTTATGTGTAGGACATTTGTTTGCTCATTCTGAGCGACCCAGGAGTACTCTCTAAGCCTCTCTACCCTTTCCTTTAATCATCTGTGCAATGTAGATAATGAGAATTGCTTTGCAAATCATTTTGTATCTGTAAAAGTGCTTTGAGATAACGAGATGAAAGAGACAGGGAGCCTCATCTTGCCAGGGTGAGATCTGTTGGGATCTCCCAAATCTGTTCCTAGTCAATATTCAAGCTACTAAAATTATTGATGATATATTGCTATTGATCAGGTGATTCTGCCCTTCTCACATCAGCTGCAAGCAATAATATTCACAGTTTTGCTCTCACTGTGGGCCTTGGTATTCAGCCATGTCAGTTATGGCTTTGCCTGGCTCTCTTCCCTACATGAAGTTGATCAGATAACCAGGCACAATAAAATTAATTACTTCCAGCCCAGCTCAGGGGAATCCTCACAGGTACCTAGGCATATAAGCCCCGAAAGAAAATGATCTTCAAGGCAACAGCCAACTACAGAAGTTAATTCAGTCTTCAGGCAGTTTTCACCTACAAGGCATTGGACAGAGAAAGGCACTTTAAGGTGGAGTTCGAAACAGGCAGCACATTTTATGGAGGCATCCTTATGCCAAGCAGTAGGTGTGACTTGGGAGAGAGGCATGCTACAGTCCTGTCCACTCCTGCGATTTGTGCATCTAACCACCAGTCTGAGCAGATGTTGGTGTGTTTATGTCTGCTGAGCTGAACACAAGAGGGCCAGGATTGATCCCTGTCCTCATCAGTGGCAAAAAACAATGAATTATTTCTTTTTTTGCTCCTTCTCTGATTAGAGGGTGGGATTATGTACCGTTAGTGAATTGCAGTTAATCACTTCAGAATGATTAACTCTGATATTTATTTTCATCCTTAGTTCTTAGTCTTCTTTCCCTACTCAGAGTCTGTTGCCAATCCTATGACTTGTGAATTAGTCCTTAATTTAACAGTTGTGTCTGGCAGAGTGGAAGAGACACTTTGAGGTCTCATTCAAATTCATGCTGAAATCTGGGTGCAGTAGGAACAGCTTGCCTCACAGAGAAGCAAATCATTGTCGTATTATCAGGAAGGGAAGGAAAAAAATATTCACCTTCCTTTGGTAACAGAAAAATTTACACACACCCTGCTGTATCGCATTCACCCTTTGGATGTGAGGTGTTTAAACCTCTGCAGGTTGGCCAGAATTCGAAGACTTGTGTTTTCCAGAGTGAGCTGAATACACTCACATGATGCAGATTCTCTGTTTCTATCTTCCTCCTGAAAGCTAGAGTCTGCTTTCCTCTTAGTGGTCTCCTGGGTCCAGTGTTGATTAAGCATTTCCCTTCCTTGAATCCCACTGAAGCTTGTGACCTTACCAGCTCTGCAAGAAATATGCCACAATCCTAGCAATGATGGGAACATCCCACTCTTTTCACTAAAAGGCAAAATGAAAAATAGTATACATCACCAGAAATCACCCAGCTTTGAGAAGGTGAGGTCTCTCTTTCTTGTTCTTCCTCCCTTATGTGTCAGTTAGTTTGTTATTGCTGAGGAAAGTAGACAGAAAGCCTGGATTGCCTCGTCAGGCACCTCAGAGCTAAGCAGTCAGCTTCTCATGCTCTAAAAGCCTTCCTGCTGCTCACATTCTTCTAGCTTGCATGTCTCTCTCTTTTGTAAGGCTTTTATAAACATCTCACTGAACCGCATCCTCACTGATGGGCCCACTAATGATACAGCCATTTTCATGGCTGTATGAAAATAACTTCATAACATCAAACATAATCACAAGCAGTATAATTTCCCAAATGCCACCAAAACTGAGACTGGAACAAATTTCAGCCATTTAAGCATCTGGGCACTTTCTTTCTCTAGATAGCTTGTTCAAGGGAAAGAAAACAAAAAGAGAGCTGTTAAAGCTCTCTGAGGCTGGTGGAAATAAATTAGGCAGATGTAATTATGTACAAAGCTACAGGCTTTGTACATAAAATAACATTTATTTATACTTATATTTATAATATTTAATATGGGCCTTTCATAGTCATACTTGTCTTATTTGCTAGCTCTTCACTGGAAAATTGTCAGCATTACCCTGAGGAATAATATTTTAAACAATCAATTTTCTAGAGGTCCCCATTGTGTTTTTAAGACCTTCGAGAGCAACAGACTTCAAACTACACTTACATAAGGAAACCTTGGGGCTGGAGTTTGTTGGGCCATATATGTTTATTTACATAAACACAATGCACGAAGCAGAGAAGCATGGAGTTGTGTGGGCCCAGTGCTCAGATCATTTCCTCTCCTTTGTGCTTTACCTCCTGAATGGGTCACCAGCTTTGTGATCTTTCCTGTCATAACAGCTCATTGTGCTACTGTGTCTCACTTGGCCGTATTCTGTCATTGGAAGTTGCTTTTCTTACCAGGAAGGTATAGAAATTACTCTATTAAAGTCAGTGTGACTTAAAGTTACTCCAGGACAAACACCACGGGTCAGTTCTGTCTACATGCTAGCCCCTCTGGGTCAGACAATCAGTAGATGACAGTTTCAGTTTTGCCATTATGATGCATAGATCCCTAGCTAACTTTTATTGGGATGACTTTTTTAATGTCAGAGAGATGAGGAGGGTGAGTATTTACATTTTTTGAAGCACATGCAATGCTGCGAGGAATTTGAGAAAACAGAGGCTGAGTCTGGCCTTCCTTAACACTGACTTTTATTCACATGTAGCTTTGTGTATGTGTTGTTGGAATCAGTCTCACAGTTCCTGACTGAAAAATCATTATGCTTCTGGAAAAAAATATTTGATGAAAATGTATGCTTTTTAATATTACACAAGCTGGGATTGCCTTATGAGGTCTCCCAGGTAATCCTATCATAGTGAAAAACATAAGAACTTTCCAATATTTCCTAAAAGTATGTTTGTTTCAACAACAGTGTATATTAATCAAATGCCAAGTGCTGCCATTGAAGCAGAGTTATCTTGCTTTATGGATATTTTTAATCTCTGTTTCAGACTATTTTAAATTCAAATGCTTTCATTGATTAAATGTTTTTATATATTTGGTTGTTCTTGATATTTTAAAATCTACTTTTATTGTATTTTATTGCATTCAAGTTAAAGAGCATAATCTTCTCTGTAACTCAGACCAATAGAATAGCTATCATATTACCACTTAGTCACAATTTTAATGACTATCCTTGGATGATAGTTATTTAATCTCTTTGATCTCACATTTTTGCCCTTTTTTATTCCTCTTTGTATGTTTCCCTATCTGAATCTTCTCTGCAACATTTTAATAGCTTCTTTCTAACCATATGCATGTACTATTTTGTATCATATTCTTAAATATTTCCTAACTTTTTTTTTTTTTGCTTTGTTTGTCCTCATAAATACTATTGTGCTTCAAAAATATTACTGTAGTTTTGAGACTGGTACATGTCTCTTTCTATGATACTTAATCTTCAATCCAAAAGAAGGAAGGGAACAAAGCGGACCAGGGAAATAAAGATGCTTAAATGCTGGTGCTACAAGCCTGATCTGGCACATTCAATGAGAGCCTTTTTCCTTTCTTCAACTGGATTTGAAGCATTACAGTATCAATGCAAACACACTCCCTTATGCAAACATATAGGAGTAACAAAAATCAGATCAGCCTGTCAGAGAGATTAAAGATTTCTAGCATTTACATCTTCCATGAGCAATAAATTCTGTTCTGTTAAGTAGTCTCTATTGTTTATGCTGTTGGTATTTATTTAGGTATCTAATTTCTCTACAGTAGCAGTGAAAAGCCAGATCAACCCTTGTTCTGCAAAGATGCTCCATGAATTCAAATTCAATTGCTGGCCTCTCTGCTTAAATTGTTTTCATGGAATAGCAAAACTGAGGTGTACAATGTCTTAGAATCTCAGCCCACGAATATGTGTATTTATGATATGACTTTTCTGAAGCTAGTACTAAGTACCTGTTAGCAGAAAAATCAAATTCTCTCTCTTTTTTTAAAGAAAACTTGATTGCCTCAGTCACAAGTCTGTTATGAACTGTACTTTGATATTTCAAAAATTCTGGCTGAGGCCAGGTATCCAGAATGCCACCACTTAACATTGTAATGAACAATTCCTCCATCATTCTTGGCTGTGGTATGCATCACCTCAAAGGAGGGCATGGAGATGTTCCTGAATTGAAACTCTCAGATAACCACAAGAAGAAAGTTAAAAATACTCTTTCCAGAACCTGAACAAACTGATGAAAATAAATCTACACAGGAACCACTCTCTAAAGGCAATTGAAATGCCTCATGATTTATGCAAGAAAATTGTGGAAAGTGAAGATGAATCTTTTGCTAACTTAGCAAATCCTAGGGAATTGCTGGCTGATGAAAACCATTTATGTAAAATACCAGCTGGGTTTCCATTTTCTTCAGCTGCTCCGAATTTGAGAAATAATTGCACATTTGCCATCAGCAACATTTCTTTCAGCTCTTGCACAGTGGCAGAACTATTTGTAGGAGAATCAGCTTTACAATAATCCCTGAAGGAAACAAAAAAAAGAAACAACAAACCTCAAAGCACTCCAAAATAAACAATCTCCTCTAAAATCCCAGCCCTTCCCTCACAGACCTTGCTTCTTCCATGCCTTGCAACCATACCTCTATGTGAAGAGCCTCCTTCAAGGCTCTTCAGGAGAACATGGGCCTGGGGTATGGTGGTGGGGTGATGCTGGGAGCTCTCCAAAGTGCTCCCCAGCACCCAGGACACAGGTGGCATTGTAGCCTCTGTCCAACTACACTCCCAGCTGGCTTTTGTCTTGAATTCAGCTACTCAACAAAAGACACAGCCTGGGGTGAGATTTTACTCTGTCTCATGGATAGCTTCTTTGATTCATCACAGAAGAAATATGTGGTCCCAGGTATATCACAGAATCACAGAATGGTTTGGTTTGGAAGGGACCTTAAAGATCATCCAGTTCCAGCCCTCCTGCCATGGGCACAAGGCCCTGTCCAACCTGGTCTTAAACAGCACGAGTTACTCCTGTAACTAGCTTCCCTCCAGTAACTGTATTCAAGAGTTTTGATATTCAAGGACTTTATAATGAACAGCTAAAGCCCTTCAGAAATCTTAAAAATCTTTCTACCTGCAGTCTTGGAGTCCTATTTATCAAGCATGTTGACATTGGTGTTTCACTAAGGTAAGTACAATTTCTTTGTCTGGCAGCAGAATATCACCTTTAGCAAGGGATAGCAACAACAGTGCTGCTAGTAGGAAATCAGACAAAAACAGATACAGTTCCTGGAGTAAATAATATGCTCTTACCAGAAGATAAACACAGCAACGATATATCTTTGCTGAAAACTCAAAGTTACATCTTTGATAAAACCTTCAAACTGCTTTTCTTCATTGACAAACAGAAATTTGAAGGTGTTTAGAGCATATTATGTTTTAATTTGCCTTTTAATACCCTTAGCCAGGTTCCGGATGGTACCAATTTTATCTTTCCACCTAATGTGAAACATTTAGATTTCTCAAGTCATAGAATCATAGAATTGTTAGGGTTGGAAAGAACCTTAAGATCATCAAGTTCCAACCCCCCTGCTATGGGAAGGGACACCTCACGCTAAACCATGTCACCCAAGGCCTTGTCCAGCCTGGTCCTGAGCACTGCCAGGGATGGAGAATTCACAACCTCCCTGGGCAACCCATTCCAGTGCCTCACCACCCTAACAGGAAAGAATTTCCTCCTAATATCCTATCTAAACTTCCCCTGTATAAGTTTGAACCCATTACCCCTTGTCCTATCACTACAGTCCCTAATGAAGAGTCCCTCCCCAACATCCCTATAGCCCCCCTTCAGGTACTGGAAGGCTGCTATGAGGTCTCCATGCAGCCTTCTCTTCTCCAGGCTGAACAGCCCCAACTTTCTCAGCCTATCTTCATACGGGAGGTGCTCCAGTCCCCTGATCATCCTCATGGCCCTTCTCTGGGCTTGTTCCAACAGTTCTAGAATGTCCTACAACTAGAATGCTGTGATCTGCAATGCAGGCTTTTGGGGAGGACAGGCCAGGATGATGACGAGGTGGTGGAGTTATTCGGTGTAAGAAAACTTGATCAGCCTGCTGAGACCTGGCAGAGCAACATGAGTGACAGCATTGTGGGTGTCTCCTACAGACCATTTGATCAAAAAGCAGAACTAGATGCAGGCTTCTTCAGACAACTGGAAGGTGTCTCACATTTGCACATCCTGGTCCTCACTGGGGACTTTGACGGCCATGACATATGCTGTGGGGCACAAGCAATCCAGGTTGTTTGTGGAGTTCACTGATGACAACTTCCTAACACAGGTGACTGAGCAGCTGACAAGGGGAGGCACTTTCTGGACCCCATATAAACAAGGAAGAACAGGTCAAGGAAGTGAAGGTCAGAGGCAACCTTGACTGCAGTGACCATGAGATGGTGGATATCAGGATCCTGAGTGGAAGGAGCAAATCAAAAAGCAGGACCACAACGTTTGTCTTCAGAAGAAAAAAAAAAAAAACAAAACAAAAAAGAAGGTGAAACAGGTTGTGGAATATCTGTCTTCAGAGATATTCAAAGCCCAACTGGACATAATCCTGAGCAACTTGCCATAGCTGATACTATGCTGAGTATAGGAGATTGGACTAGACGATCCCAGTGGTTCCATCCATCCCCAGCTACTCTTCAAGTTTCTTGGCATTTTATACTCACAGAGACTATTTTAGTCAATAACTCTCTAGAAAAGCTAATGTTTGATGGAAACCATCTCATCTATTTGTGAAAAGATTAACAGTTAAGTAGATTGATTTAAAAAGTCTTTGTAATATAATGTATCTTAGCAAATCCCACAATAAACTTCATAATATTCCCACCAAAAATTCCTGGATGGTCCACAGCATTTATCCAAACCACTTACAAACTACAGTGCTTTTTGAGTGGAGAGCACAGTCTTAAACCCTCAAATAATGCTTCTAAGCTGAAAATCAAAATTTTAGGTGTAATAAATAATAAATGTCATATAATTATAGTAATAAGAATGTATATTATTAATATATATATTGTAATTTGCCAACAGCATTCTCTCCTTTCAGATACTTTTGTTCACGTAACAAGTTATCCCAGCTTGCTGAAGGCCTTTTTAGTGAGGCCAGCAATGAAACTTATCTCTGTTTCTATAGCCACCTTCATCACATAAAGCATGCAACCTTCCAGCCTAATATTTTAAATTATTTAGTGCAACTGAGCTTCAAAGGGAATGCTTCTGAATATGCCTGTGCAATTGCTGATTTCTCAAAATGGCTGTATGCAAATGTTAATGTAAGCGTCCCATGACTGATGACTGATCTCATCTATGCAATACCACACCATTAACGAGGTTAGAGCATAGCGAATGCAGACTTGCATGCCTGGCTGTGGTTTCAACAATATGTTCCGTTTTTTTTTCATATTTCAACATTTATAATACCCTTGCCTGGCACAGTCTCTGGTTCTGCATTCATGGCCACACAAAACACTCCCTACATCATACACACTGCATAGGACACCAAGAGCCAGAGGTGACCAACATGGAAAGCACTGAGCTTCACTTTAGCCTGGAAGAAAAGGTGTCCTGCTGTGCCTGGTGGAAAGCGCCTGGGAGGTGGGTGAGGCAAAGGACCTTTTCTGGCAAAGTCTAGTAACAGCAGGGCTCACAGAAAATAGAAGCATATTTTATACAGACTTCATTTAGTGATGGAAGAGGAAAATCAACCTTCTCCTTAGAAACTGCTTTATTAGCATGCAGAAATTACCTGAATCAGTGAAAGTAGCTGCAATTTCACTGGAAAGTAGTTTTTGTATTGAAAAGACTGCAGAAGCTTGGAAGAGTCAGAAACTAGAAAGCTTTGGCCTGATTTTTATGAGAAGTGTGATAATTTTATATCAAATATTTCCCTGTCCAACAAAGTACTCTACCACCTGCTTGTCCTTCAGTATGTTTTCCTGTCTAATGGAAACTGGATTTGTATTTTCTTCTATTTAATTCCCTGAAGGCACAAGAGCAGTGGTTGAAGTCTAGACTTTTCATGCCTCATATTATCAGCTATGTATCATTTATTTAAAGTGATTGAAATAGAGCTATTTAATAATAGACAAGAAACACAAGGAAGCACTTAGGGGCTTCATCAACAGACATGGGTTTGCTCCTTAGAATGTTAATTGTGTTAGAGGAATACATTTCTCTCATAAGGGAGACATTTCTATCTTCCCCAAAGAAGTAATTAATATTCCTTAAAATAATCTTTCTTTTTCTCCTTTCTTGACAATAACGTTATGGACTTCAAAGCTGAATTTAAGAAAAGAAAAAATAATTTCCATATAAAATCACCTTCTTTGTGCTTGTCTTCTTTGAACTTAGTGCAAAGCAGCGGCACAACTAGATTAGCTGAGATAAAGTTATGCGTATCTGCTTTCAGAAACTACTGGAAGAAAATAATCCATATAACACAGACTGCTGCTAAACTATTACACTTCAAGGGGTGCTTTAGTTTTGTGCTAATTAGAATAATTAGCTCATTAATATCTGTTTCACAAGCAGAAAATGTTCTCACATGGCACTGTAAATGCTTAAAAACATAAACAATGCAACGTTGGCTACATTGGCAAAGGTTGCAGTCAGAAAGAGACAAGGGTTAGACCCTGATGTTTGGGAACATGACCGTCTCTATTGACTAAAAGGGGAGCCTGAGAATTTGGTCAGCTACCCTTGATCTTAAAACCAGTGAGTGTGAATATTCCTGCTGCTACTACGCTGCCTGCTTCAGATCCCTATATAACATAGGGTGTTCTCATTCCATTTCCATCATCTGTGGTTCATTCCCAAACTATTCAAAAGGAAAGAGATTTTTGAAGTTTCCTACCTCCCAAAAAAAGAAAAGCTTCCTGGAAAATCTGAACCAGATTGCACCAAGAAAATTAAATTGAGATTAGAAAAAAAACAATAATTTTGAAAGTATTTTAAGAGTGACGAAATAAGGCACTAAATCCACACTTCTCTCAGCCATGTATAATTAAAGTCATGCAACTGGGACTTACATTTATTCAATACCTGAAAATTTGTTAAAAGAGTTAATAAAAAGTGGTTTCACTGCAGTTTTGCTCCTTGTAGCTTGAGCAGTGTGGAAACAGGCTTCTACTTTGGAAACAAACAAAAAAAAAAACAAAAAAAAACCCAAAACAAACAAAAACAAACAAACAAAAAAACCAACCTGACTCATTAAGCAATTATTCCTGAACAAATACAGAAAAATTGTCAAATCTTGAATTTTTTTTATAAATTGAATACGTGGGGGAAAAACACAAATTTTAATGAAATAATTTATTATTTAACTGCTTAATTAGATATCCAACCTTTACAAAACTTTTAGCAACAAAATTGAGGAATGATTTTAAAATAAAATTTCAGTTTGATGCAAGAATGTGAGATAATTTAGTTTTTAAAATTTCATGTGTCACATCTACAACATCGAGACTTTTTTGTAAACATTTTCGGTAGAAGGATTTGTCAAAACTACAGCATTGTCACTACCTATTTTCACCATCCATTAACGTTTAATAAAAATCCTGTTTCAACAATGCAATTAACTCTTCCAGATTCAGGGAGTCTGCACAAGTAATTTCATGAAAATTTCATTTTCATTTCCTTGCTATTAAAGAGGTGGTAAAAATCGGTAATATAATTATTTACATACTCTATCTTTAGCTCTGGTGATGCTTAATGAAAGCTTGAGAAATCAGAAACTTTCTGACTAAAGTTTGCTGTGAAGTTTCACTAGTGGTACCTGGTAGAAAGAGAAAATTCCCCAGCAGTTATCACTACATTTGCAATCTGCAAAGAGATCCCATTTTTATTTTCTTCAGTGTTTTTATGTTTGCAGCCAAATGAGTTAAAATTAACATACTGTGTTAATACTTTGCTTAACTATTGGCCAGAATGGACCATTGGACTGGGGATCCTTGAACAGGATTTTCTCTGTGATGCCATTAGCTACAGTAGCTTACACATTGGTAATATGTTTACTTCAAAGTAGTTCATTCCCTTTTCAGTGGAGATGTTGTCCCCCTGGGAGACTTTCTGGAGCAAGATATTTCTACAGGCTTCTGTCACAAAATCCACACTCCTGTGACTGGCAGAAAGTTCTTCTTATGATGGATTCTTTCATGTCTTCCTTTTAATTATAGTTATAGGGCAGTTCAATAATGCATGCTACTTAATGTCATCCTGTGACGCTAAAAAATGTAAAATCTATTTCTATAAGCATCACTGATAGCAACCAGGTAATGAAAGAGGTAATGGAAAGTTCTATGCAGAGAAAGCCATTTTCTGGACACACCAGTACTGTCATGTTAGCCCTAAGAAACCCCAAGGTCTGCTGCATATTCTTCAGTACCCTCTACTGGTACTGTGTCATAACTTGCAGTTTTCTTATAAGCATTTCTGTTAAAAAGGCAAATGGAATTTTGATTTTGTATTTTAACATACTTTTTATGAATAACCTGGGAAAAAGTGTAAGTTTGAAACCTGCAGGAGTTCTCATGCACAAAACTGTAAATTCATGATTTCTGTGCCTTAATGATAATATATTTCTATTGCCATGTAAATAAATGTCTTGTTTCTAAGCTGTATTTACTGTCTTCCCATGCTTTTAAAGACAGTGAGATTCACAGGGACATCACTCTCGGTCCAGGCAATTTAAAAGAAACAGCTTCACATCTAAGAAAAGAAAGTAAAATGCCAGTTTAGCAAACATCACTACTTCTGACTTGCCTGCCTTGTGCTTTACTTGCCCCAAAATTAGAGCTTTGCCCTCTTTGAAGGACTTCTTTGACTATCTATCTATCTGCTCTGTGAGTTACGGTCACTCCCTCAGACACTCAGTAGAAGAAAAGGTTGTCATATTAAGGACCACCCTAATCCAGAAGTACTCCACAACAACAAGACTGCCAAGTTTTCAGATTGCAACATATATCCTCTATCAATGGCAAAACCAGAAGTATGCAAAATACATGAATATCTTATAATAGTGATTTCCCTCAAATATACTAACACCTGATCAAATAACATTAATTTTACTCATGTTTTAACGTGACAAACTCCCATAGGAAGAAATCATAAAGTCAGTCAGGGGAAATTCCCTCTAGAAATAGTATAAAAGCTGACTCATCTCCTCATGGTATGGGCCTAAAAATACACACCTAAAAGTATGACAAAGAAACAAAATTAGAAGGTAGAGGTTAAGCCTTCAAGATTTTGAAAATGCCAAAATTAGAAATGACCTTGCGGTTGCAGCTTTGCTCCTTGTGCCTGGTGACATTGCTGCTAAGCCACAACACACCATCGCCCTTCCATGCCTCAAACATCGCATTTCACCAAACACCATCACCCCTTCCAGGAACAGATTACTTTCCCACCCCCAGCCTCATCTAAACCATGTAGCTCAACCCTTTAGTGGGCAGGTTACACCATGCTGCTCCAGCCTTCCTTCATGAGAAGGAGAAAGGTACATATTGGAACCACACCAGTATTGAAATCCAGGCAACAAAGCTAGGAGACGGTGAAACGCTATCAGTAATTCTCAGTTCAGGCAAAATAACAGAGCAAAAAGCTTTTTTTTGAGATGAGTGACCCTGCATTATAGACAACTAGTCATGCCATGTTGGGGCCACAAGAGCAAGACACTTATGGGCACAACTTACTCCTGTAGAGAATCTAACTGGACACAAGTGGGAGATTTTTCACAAGAACAATCAGCCATTGCAAGAATCTCCTCAGGGAAGTGGTGGATTCTCCAAAATGGACACTTAAGATTCAGCTGGACAGGAAGCTTGAGAAGCAAAGGTAATAGATATTTATGATGGGGTTATAAAACTGCTTTTCAGCTTGTTGCCACAAGGAACATACATACCTGACAAAAAGCTATTCAGCCTGCTTTGGGGCCCCCTAAGGAGAATGTGTAGCCAGACTTAACCCTCTGGAGCCACTGGTGTTTCTGACAGAGCATGGATGATGCTGTGGTGGACTTGGCAGTGTCCAGTTTACAGCTGGACTTGATCTTACAGGCCTTTTCCAATCCAAATGATTCTATGGCTGTAAAAGTATAAGCGTGCTCCTCTTCATGATGATGTGTTCCTGGAAAGGGCTGTGAGCTGATCGCTGATAGATTTTAACACCTGCAAATGCCATCTACAGGACAGGCCCCAGAGGCTCTGCTTTTAAATGACAGGTATTCCCATGACTGGTGGGTTACACATTCCCCAGTAGGGGTTATCCTGCCCTCCCGCTGCCACCTGTACATTGGGGCTCAGCAGCTGGGTTGGCAGAAACGATTCCTTTCTCCCATGTTAATCACTGCAAGGATTAATAACCAGCGTCTGCATAACTACTGCTGCTATAAATGAGAAAGGCAGAGAAGAAAAGCTTCCCTTAGGACCCCGGGCACACAAGCATGTTGGCCTTGAGAGGAAATGAACACAGAAAGCAGATGATGGTCACGATTGCCATCTAATGGCCAGAAATCAGAAAAGGGAGATTAGAGAGAGATGACATGATTGCAAGGCAGTGATGAGGGAGCTTGGAAAGACAAGGGTCTCACTTTAGAAGTGAAGACTTGGAGCTGAGCCATACTGACTGTTTCTAACCGGAAAGTCAGTCTGTGGGATTAACACCCGGAAATAGCAAAGGGCGTTTAGATTTGACATGGAATTTCTGTTTAGTTCTGCAGCTTATGTGAATAGCCAGCCTGTGCTTATTGCATAGTTTCATAGTCTTTACTGCAGGAAATGTTGCAGAACATCTACGTACCTTTGGTTATTCTCTGGAAAGTAAGAAGTGGAGAAGGAAGGAGAGGGGAGGAAGGGAGGGGAGAGGGGAGGGGTGGGGAGAGGGGAGGAAAGGAAAGGGGGAGGGGGGGGGAGGGGAGGAGAGGAAAGGGGAAAGGAAAGGGGAAAGGAGGGGAGAGGAGGAAAGGGAAAGGAAAGGAACTTTTTCCTGTTTATAAGGATGCTGCAGATAATGCACTTCCTTGGTTAAACAGCATTAAGTGCTCACCACGCAGAATCTATTTCTTTCCTAAGACCTTTGCAGGGTGTTACGAGACTGGGGAAGAGTTTTCACCTGCAGAGTGCAGTGTTTCCCTAAAAATATAGTAGCCTAAGTAATCATCAACCCTGTAAAAGGCACTCTCTCTTTCTATGCAAAAGCTGTTTTTTTACTAAAGATAGCCTGTAAAAAACAATTGTACTCTCTGAAAGAAGATGCCCTTAATAATGGATCATGCTAATCAGGGAAATTATGCTCCAAGTTTCATATATGCATTGCTGTAACAATCTAATTACAGTGACACTTTCTGGCAGCATATCTATGTTTAACAAAGTGCTTAATTATTATATTTAGCATGTGAATAGACAGTGAGACTAATCATGTACTGAAAGTCAAGCAAATTTTACAGATCACTGTCATACTTAATATCCAAATTACTGCCAGGATTATTTCCTAAAAAAAAAATAAAAAAAAAAAAATAAAATAAATATATTCTTAAAAAAAATAAATTCCAAAACCTAACAATTTTGAAATATGTGTCTGCTTCCCTGGAGAAGTTTTATTTCACTGGTTAACCTCGAGATTGCTGCTGCTATAGGTTTCTCAGAAATCTAATGCTGAGATTAATCCTTTTTTTCTTTTTTTTTTTTTTTCAGTTGGAGGGGAAGAAAAAACAAAAGATTTTCTTTTGACTATTATGGCATCTGTTCAACAAACACAGTATATAGTTCAAATATGCAGCCTAAAAGCCCTGGGACCAATCTTTCAGGCAAATTGAATGAGTAAATACAGTCAAGCAAAGGGAAGCAAAACACCATTGGCAGTGATTCCACATCCACTTAACCTGTCATGATGTAATTTAGTAAGAATTCCGCTTGGACCACATTTGTACTTTTGCACCTAGCAAATGCACATATAGGGCTCTGCTTAAGAAATTGAGGCACAGAGAACATTGGCCACACTGGCCAAAAGATCAACCATTTTATTTCTGGTAGCCCCTCGTCTGCATTAGAGAGGGACTACATTTTTCACAGTATCACAGTATCACAGTATGCTAGAGATTGGAAGGGACCTCGAAAGATCATCTAGTCCAATCCCCCTGCCGGAGCAGGAACACCTAGATAATGTTACACAGGAATGTGTCCAGGCGGGTTTTGAATGTCTCCAGGGAAGGAGACTCCACAACCTCCCTGGGCAGCCTGTTCCAGTGTTCCGTCACCCTCACTGAGAAGTTTCGTCTCAAGTTTAAGTGGAACCTCTTGTGTTCCAGTTTGTACCCATTACCCCTTGTCCTATCATTGTTTGCCACTGAGTAGAGCCTGGCTCCATCCTCGTGACACTCCCCCTTTATATATTTATATACACTAACAAGGTCACCCCTCAGTCTCCTCTTCTCCAAATTATAGAGACCCAGCTCCCTCAGTCTTTCCTCCTAAGGGAGATGCTCCACTCCCTTAATCATCTTAGTTGCCCTGCGCTGGACTCTCTCCAGCAGGTCCCTGTCCTTCTTGAACTGAGGGGCCCAGAACTGGACACAATATTCCAGATGCAGTCTCACCAGGGCAGAGTAGAGGGGAAGGAGAACCTCTCTCGACCTACTAACCACCCCCCTTCTAATACACCCCAGGATGCCATTGGCCTTCTTAGCCACAAGGGCACAGTGTTGGCTCATGGTCATCCTGTCATCCACTAGGACCCCCAGGTCCCTCTCCCTTACACTGCTCTCTAACAGGTCGTTCCCCAACCTATACTGGAACCTGGGGTTGTTCCTGCCCAGATGCAGGACTCTACACTTTCCCTTGTTATATTTCATCAAGTTATTCCCTGCCCAACTCTCCAGCCTGTCCAGGTCTCGCTGGATGGCAGCACAGCCTTCTGACGTGTCAGCCACTCCTCCCAGCTTAGTGTCATCAGCAAACTTGCTGATAGTACACTCAATTCCCTCATCTAAATCGTTGATGAATATATTAAATAATACCGGTCCCAGTACTGACCCTTGAGGCACTCCACTAGTTACAGGCCTCCAACTAGACTCAGCCCCATAGACTACAACTCTCTGGCTTCTCTCCTTCAGCCAGTTCACAGTCCACCTCACTACCTGATCATCCAGACCACACTTCCTCAATTTAGCTGTGAGGATGCTGTGGGAGACTGTGTCAAATGCTTTGCTGAAGTCAAGGTAGACCACATCCACTGCTCTGCCATCATCCATCCACCGTGTTATTTCCTCATAAAAGGCTAAGAGATTGGTCAAGCATGATCTCCCCTTGGTGAAGCCATGCTGACTGCCCCTCCTAACCCTCTTTTCCTTGATATGCCTTAAGATGGCACCAAGGATAAGGTGTTTCATCACTTTCCCAGGGATGGAGGTGAGGCTGACTGGTCTATAGTTACCCGGGTCCTCCTTCTTGCCCTTTTTGAAGACTGTAGTGACATTTGCTTTCCTCCAGTCCTCAGGCACCTCTCCCGTTTCCCAAGACTTGGTAAAGATGATGGAGAGTGGTCCAGCAATGACTTCCGCCAGTTCCCTCAGCACCCGCGGGTGCATCCCATCTGGACCCATGGATTTATGGATGTCCAGATTGCTCAGCTGATCTCTAACCCATTCCTCATCGACTAAGGCAAACCGCTCGTTGACCTGACTTCATCTAAGGTCTCAGGGGTACAGGGCTCTTCAGGACTGCCTGCAGCAGAGTAGACAGAGACAAAAAAGGCATTCAGTAACTCTGCCATCTCTGTATCTTCTGTCACCAGGGCACCCATCCCGTTCATCAGTGGGCCTACATTGCCTCTGGTGTTAGTTTTATCTGCCAGGTATTTGAAAAAGCTCTTTCTGCTGTCCTTGACCCTTCTCGCCAGGTTTAATTCTAAGGATGCCTTAGTCCTCCTAGCTGCCTTCCTACATCCTCTAGCAGCAGCCTTATATTCCTCCCAAGTGGCCAGCCCCTCCTTCCATGACCTGTAAACTCTCCTCTTCCGCTTGAGCATACCCAGCAATTCCCTATTTAGCCACGCAGGTCTCCTGGCCCTCTTCCTTGACTTCCTACATGTCGGGATGCTCCGATCTTGAGCTCGGAAAAAGCAATCCTTTCCCTTGTATATCAAGTGAGGGATGCTCCTCCCTTAATTTCAATGAATAAATTGGGTTCCAATTATAGTAACCAGTGAGAAAGATACTTCCACAGAGGATTTATCTGAGCAGCTGTAGACAGTTACCTTAATCTTAAGGTCTTTGGCCTTTGGAGGTGCATATTTCCCTTTATGGCTGCATAGAGGGACCCTGGAGTGACTAACTTTAAATGACTGTTTAAACAACTGGCTTAAAGAAAATAAATCCCAACCCTATCTTTAACGGCTTTTATTTCAGGGACTATCTGGCTCAGTATGTATGACATTCTTAAATGGGAACTGGGGGAGTTCTATGCTCTCTATTTCCCTTTCAGTTTCTTTCTCAAAACGGATGTGGGGAGTGGTAAATGGCAGCTCACCCAGCCTTGCTCAAAGCTCAGTGTCACAAGGTCATGCAGAGGTGGTGAATGAATGTACTAACAATTCAGTGGAGTGCTGCTGGCTACTGCGATTCTGAAGGGGGCATGCAAGCAGAGGAAATAGAGGGAAGCAACACTTTTTGCTTAGAAATTGAAAGAAATGAAAGTATTTGTGTTTGGTATTTCATACCTTGGTATTTTTAAGTTTGTTACTGTTTTTAAGCATCGCTTTACTTTCAAATCCAGTCTGGTATTATTGTTATAAAACTAAGAAGCAAGTGAGAACAGCTGCGCTGGCAACTATATAAACAGAGTGACAGACATGCCAGAGATTTTTCTGTGGGCAGAGAAAGAATCTGACAGGTATGCAGAAAAATGGGACAGTTAGGAATGTGTGAGAAGGCCTGGAGGAGAACGGGGATCAGGCAAGGAGTGGCATCCATGAAAAAGATAAACTCTGTTTTGTTTTATTTTGCACAAAACACACACATATATACGTACATGAACACACATACATACACTGATAAAGCTGCACGGTATGGTGGTAGTATGCTATACTGAAACTTTCGGCTTTTCTTGGCCTTGAAAAGATATATTGGGACCTCTAAAGTAAATGCAGGATTCAGTTTTATCTCATGGAAGGACGAGATGTAAAGAAGGTCCTTTCAAGAGAAGTAAATATCTGTTGATCCTAAAATAATTGTACAAAACAGGAATGAACACAGCATTCTGCTTAAAAAAAAGTTCTGAAGTTCACAGTGCCTTACAAAGCATCACCTAATATCCAAACAGGAGTGAGTGGACTGGCGTAAGATGATGTGCTCCATACCCTGCCCTGGGAATCAAGCTGACATTTTCCCTGGTAGGAATTAAATACCATTTTCCAACATATTAATCTGTAGTGGTTTTTCCTGCAGCAGGAACTGCCTGGATTACACCGCGGTGCAGGTGTGCTAATTTTAACTGCAACTTTCATCAGGAAGTGGAGCTGTTCAAGGATCTCACCGGCAGCAGGCTGTCTGCCTGAGAGAGTGATTTCCCCCTACAGCTGCATAGAAAAAATACAGGAATATGTTTAGGCATTTACCTTCATATTCTACCAGCACAGGGGGGTTAAGTATTTTGTAATGGAAAGACTCGTTTCCTCTTTCTTTCAAACACCTCATTCCCCATGCTGCCAAATACACAGGGGACAGTCTATTGTCCTCTGAGAGGCTGTGAACAAGCTTTAAAACATAGATTAAGAAAGAAAAGATGTAAGCAAATATCTGTTGCTTCGTCTGCCTTAACTATTGTTAATAAGATGCTTATTAAGACTGTATACATTTTTGATTGTTGCCTTATACACATGATGAGTACAATACAAAGTAAACAGGTTTATAGGCTGGAGCATTTTGAGCCAGTCTCTCAGCAGCAGCTGCTCCTGTGGTTTTTCAGTGCCCTGTGGTTGCTGCATGGTGATGGCAGACACCTCTGTGCTGCCTCGCTCAGGGGGGTTTGGTGCCTCAGCTGAGGAGCAGAGCCATGACAAACACCACAGAGAGTTTTCCCTTGCAAAAAGAGGGAAGAAATTTCGTCCCACCTTTGGACATCGATGTTGCAATTCCTGGTCTTGGTGATCCTTGACACACACTGTGATTTTAGTCTCCATCCAAACAGAGAGGAGAAGGCAATCCTTTGACCCAACTCAGAGAGCTGCTTATGCCTAAAATCACAGTCATTGCTATCAGTACTAAGATCTGTCCTTTGTTTTTTGCTGAAAGACCTGCTGGTCTCAGGATGACATTGCAGTCGGGCACAAGCCCCTTCCTATGGCAAGCTGCTGTGAGTGGACTGAGGAGTGACTGATGGCTGTGGTCACAGTGGTGCAAGGGCTCAAAGAGTCAAGAGCAGGTGGGGGGTACGGCTGTGCACTGGGCTAAGCTGTGCTGCCAACCATCAGGAGTAATAGAATCATGGAATCATAGAATCATTTAGGCTGGAAAAGATCTTTAAAATCATCAAATCCAATCTGCAAAGCCCACCACTAAACCATGTCCCTAAGCATCACATCTAGGTGTCTTTTAAATAACCACAGGGATGGTGACACAACCACTTCCCTGGGCAACCTGTTCCAGTGCTTGACATCCTTTTCAGTGAAGAAATTTTTCCTAATATCCAATTTAAACCTCCCTGGTGAAACTTGAGGCCATTTCCTCTTGCCCTATAACTTGTTCCTCAGGAGAAGAGAAAAACTACCTCTCTACGACCTCATTTCAGGTAGTTGTATAGAGCGATAAGGTCCCCCCTGCACCTTCTCTTCTCCAGACTAGACAATGCCAGATCCTTCAGCTGTTCCTCATGGGACTTGTGATCTAGACCTTTCACCAGCTTTATCGCCCTTCTTTGTACACGCTCTATCACCTCAATGTCTGTCCCATAGCAAGGGGCCAAAAGCTATATTTATTTCAAAGCCATAGAAAATGAACACAAGATCCAGCTCCACTTCTGTGAGTACTGCAGGTTTAGGCTAGATTGGCCTCAGAGATGAGATGTGACAGAAAAGTTGTTGTTTTGTTGTTTTATTTAAAAAAAAAAAAACAAACTTAAAAAATGGAAGAGAGCTTGCACTGAAAGGCTGCAAGAAAAATCCTGTGGGGTAGCACAGGTCTCTCCTGGCTCTTAATGCAGAAAGGTCTGCACTTCCTCTTCTTTTCATTCTAAAAGGAGAAGTATCTTTATAATTCTTCAATGGCAGCATTATCAGTATAGCCACTATCCCTCCTGAATGTCTGCAAAGGACCAGGTCTAAGGCATTAAGAAGTATTTCTACTCAACTCAAGTATTGTTTCCATTAAGATACAACTTCAGGCTCTTCATTTCACAAGCAAGGCTTCCATTGTGGCCTACATGGGAAGAGGATGTTCGGGGTAGGAAATAGCATCAGCTCCATTGATTTATTTGTGCAACATGTACTCTTTTTCCACTCTAATACTGCACAGACTGTGACCCAGGTTAACACCCTAAGTTTCATACTTCTTTACGACAGTCTAATAACTAAAACTATCAGATGATAACACGATCCTGCCTCCCTACCATATCCAGAGTCCTCAGTGAGCCCAGTGTTTACCTGCAAGATGCAGGAACAGGCAAGAGTCTTAAAATCCCTGTATTCTATGTAGGAGTTGCCTCACCCAGTCAACAGACCCCAGGTCAAATTATCAGATCTGCTTAGTGGCTACTTTAAAGGGAATTAAGTACAAAAATATCTCTGAGAATTAGGTAATTAAGTGGCTACTAAAGATGGGGTTCATGCCACCTAATATTAGCTATTTGAAAGGTAAGCAGCTACTGTGAGGTAGTCTTTTTATACTATTCTACAATCAATGGGATGGCAAGGAGAGGAAGTGATTCACTTCCCTTATCCTCAACCTCTGTTGAATCACCCAAATCTTTGCACTGATCTTGAGAAAAGCCTGGCCTACAGCTGCAGATAGACTTTAGGTGGGATGACTCACACCTGCAGCAGTTAGGGAAATCAAGGACCGTCCATTATTTCTGCAAGCAAGACTAAGGTTTCCAAGCCACTCCTTTTTTTTTTTGACAAAGACTGTGTCCTCCAAGCTGCCAATGAAAGTCCGCCTCTTAAAACACCTCTCACCTCAGTAGAGAAATCGCTGATTCTTTCTTTTAGTGGACATATTTCATATGGGTTTCCCATCCCTTCCTCAGTTTTCCTATGAGAACATGCCACAGGAGTGATCTCAGGGCCCCTGCTGAAGTCAGGATACTTCACATCTTTTGCTTCCCCCTTATCCAAAAGAAGAAATTGGCTTGGCTTGACTTGAATCAGTATTGGCAGTTATTTATCATAACATTATCTTTTGGGTATTCGATTCTTCTGAGGTTTGAGGCTGTCAAGTCTACAATCCAGCATTTTTTTTGTATTCCACCATTTAAAAGGGGGTATGGTCTTTGAACTTTACTGCTTTTCAGGGACCTCTCTCATCTTTTCCACATTTCTTTGAAGAAACCCCTATGCCTAAGTTATTATTTTGATTTGCTCCATAAATACTTTAAGTCAAATTTCATATGAATGATTCAGCTTGAATACAATCTTCCCTTAGCTTGAACTCCACTCCTATCTTCATCGGTCTAAATTAATGCGATTAAATCTTTGGCGCAGTTTACCTTTTGGCACCCAAAGGCATAAGGTGTTTTCTTATTTAACTTAAAATTTCTTAAGAGGGGCTTAAGTCTTCACCACTCACATTTGCTCAGAAGTTTTTGTTTCATGAATGTGGGTACTTATTACGTGGCTCTGTCACACCCCATATCAAGGCAGACAGGCCTCACCAACTAAGTGAATGAGTGGCAGGGAATAAGACCAACAACCTCATGAGAAAATATCATGGGAGGTACAGCAATTACCTGGGAAATGGGAGATCCTGTGGTTTCAAGCCGGGCCCCTTCTTGCCCCTTGTCCTAACGCTTATTTGCGCAATGTTTCCATCCCACCATGGTGTGGGTGAGGGGTGTACATCAGGTTTAAGATGCTGCTGGGAGTCTACAGTAAAGTTTTAACCCCACAGGGGCTGAATAAGTCCATCCACCATCCATTCCAAAGAGGTTGCTACATCTTTGGAAACCACAGTGCAAAGAGCACATACTGCATCTCTGCTCTGTAAAGGGCCAGGGGACACAGCAAGTTGGGGACAGGGGTGCTGAGCATCCCCCTGAGCACCAGCGGAAGGGGTAGGGAAGGGACCTACCTCAGGTCCCTCCATAGTCAAAACCAGGAAAAACGATTACAAGCAGATTGCATCTTCCCCTGCAGGCTTCCTGAGCTGCCCATCCAGGCAGTGACAGTACAAGTGTGGCAGTGACATCAAAGCAAACTTGTTTTTTAACCCTGCTCCCCGGGCTGCAGACTCAAATGCTCAGTGAAGCATTGCCTATGTTGGGCATCTGAATTACAGCAGGCTGGATTTCATCCATCTAATGCTGCTGGTGTATTTGTAAAATCTCAGAGGAATACTGATATTAAGCAACCACAAGAGTACTTTAATACATAATTTGAAAAGTGGCAGATTTATATAAATTGTTAAAATACTGAAAGAAAAAATATGCCAAATTCCCATTTATACCAAGTCATTTTACAGTGTCTCTTGAATTCTTGCCCGAAAAAAAGGCTTGGGCCAAAAATCTGTGTCAGAAAATAATTAATCCATTCTCTGAGGGAGGCTGATGTGTCTCTCTTTATACTTCATTCTCTCTCCATTACCAGCACCTCCTTTACCTTCTTTCTTTTGTCCATTAGTTGAAAACATACAGTATCTTTCTTTCCCCAAGACAGTTTTGACTAGAAGTATCAAAAGTAGTGTCTGATCCCCCCATTTCAAGTGATATCAAACCCCTCTCAGCCCTCCTTATAGTCTGTAATAGGAACATAGCCACAAAATTGACCTTTTCGGGCACCAAAATACAGGACAAAGGTGAATGCTAATGGAATACTAATTTAGATATTATCCATAGTATAACTTCACTTATGCAAAAGAAATAATGGATACTTTTACAGTATGAAATTCAAGGTGAACTAGTATGGATGCTGGGTGTAGATGGGCAATTACCCACATTATTAAGAATAAATGACCTCTTATGCTGGCTGACTTTTCATGTTATCTTTCAAAAGAAGCTTTGGATGTCAGAAAGAAGACTCACAGATTCAGTGCCTGAAATAAAATCAGCAGTCACACGTGACTTCTTTGTCTGTGTCTAGTTCCAGATATAAAAGGAAAAGGCTAATCAAACTGCTGAGCTCAAAAAAAAAAGCAAAATGGTAACCCCTGCAAATACCCACTTACTCACTCTCTATTTCATGGTATTTCTTTTCACCCTAATGGCATTTTGTTTGCTAGTCATTACCATTAAAAGCATGATTTTAGGGTAGGTAAAAAGCAAATGCATGCAATGAGGGAGGACTGGTTTCAACTGTTCCTCCACTTCAGTAGTGGAAGATAGGAGAGGTGAGGTGAGGTGAGGTGAGGCAAGGAGACATGGGGGTTTTGACAGTCTGCAGCCACAAAAGACCACTTGCTGCCTTTTCCCATCTCATTCAGGAGCTCTGCTCAGAAAAGGAAAACAATACACGGGAGCCTATGAACAATACAATAGCAAGCAATAAATCTGAAAACTTCATCATGCCATTAAATGAATGACTGGTTTACTCTCATCTCGGACAACTGCCTAAGCATTCAATAGCAATAATATCACTCTGACTACACGAGGAAGTCCTGGATGACAATGCAGGTGTGAGTGAAGAGTGGTCACCATGCTTCACTCCCTTAGAATCTTATAATGGTTTGGGTTGGAAGGGATCTTCAAAGGTCATCTAGTCCAAGCATCCTGCAACCACCAGGGACAACTTCAACTAAAACAGGTTGCCCAGAACCACATCCAGCCTGCCTTGAATGTCCTGAATCTGCCCTCTTTTAGTTTAAAACCATTACACCTCATCCTATCACAACAGGCTGTGATAAAAAGGCTCTCCCAATCTTTCTTATAGGCCTATTTTAAGTACTGAAAGGCCACGATAAGGTCTCCTCCTTCTCTAACTAGAAGATACGACAACCATACAGAAAGAGAGGCAGTCTTGAAAGCCACAACACATATTTGGCTGAAGGGAAACTGACTAGGATGCACACGGTTGCTCTCAGAAGAGGATAAGAAAAAGCATCCTAGTGAAGATGTGATAAAGGAAATGAATGATACAGAAGGGAAAAAGAGTAACTGGGGATATCTGTTTATAACTTGCCCTCATGCAATGAAAGTGCATCTCCCATGAGAGTGGAACACCATCTGCGGCTGGCAAAAAGATTTCTTACACACACAAAAATTCACTTCAGGAGTTTTTGTCACAAGGTATCAAGGAGAAAAGCTTAGTGAGATTCACAAAAAAAAAAGGTTATGAAGCAAATCTAGTTATGTTCTTCTGTTCTCCTGAAGGAATGTGAAACCTCATACTTCACTCCAAAGGACACTGGGGTTCCCACATCAATAATAGATGTGGAAGCATTCATACAGCAGTCTTTGTATGAATCCTTGCAATTCTCCCACATTGATCACTTACTGTACTCAGACCCAAATATTTACCTCCTACCTGTTTTTTCTACTGTTTCTAATCTATGGCACTATTTTTGCCTCACTATTTGAGTTCAGAGTCTCCCACAGTTATTTTTTAAATAGTTACTGATTCTCTTTTATCCTCTCCTCTACCAGCCCTCATATTCTAAAGTGTTAGAAAGAAACATCTTAATATTTTTCAGAAGCAATACTAACACATCATAGAATATTTTTTGAGCATATGTTAAAACTCCAGTTATAATTCAGCTAATGAACACATACAAACCTTCAATTAAATAAAATGCATGTAGTGCTGTCTACCCACCAACGTACTGGCCCAGCAGTCGACTGTAATGAGATTATGTGGATTCCTAGCAGATCTGCTTCTTCAAAGCTTTTGGGATGGCTTGCTGACTTGAAATATTGCAAATTAAATTGATAACGAGTGCCCTTCCTCTGACTGCAGGTTCTCCACTGTAGAGTCCCTAATTCTCACCAAGAACAGGAAACTGAAAAGCCTCAGCATTTCCCTTTGACTGATTCATATCACAATCCTTGCTCTCTCTCTCTCTCTCAATAGGTAGGGGAAAAAAAAAAGAGGGGTTTGTCTTTGGATTTGTTGGGTTTTATTTTTTAAAATGGACAAAACTAGCTTTCAAAATAGTTGTTTCACCTTCAAAATAAGTTATCTTATTTTCCAAGTATCTCTGAACAGCAGCTGTCAGCAAAGTAAGCAACTCCAAAGAAAGTTATTTAGGAGCACATACAGTATAGATGGTATAGCAACTGTGAAGCAACTGTGCCCAGTAGGATGGGCTGAAGAAAGACATTTTACCAAACACCAACCAAAGCATTTATTTCTTGTTGAAATGTTCTATGGATTCATTCAGACAGCCACCAGAATATCCTCATGCTGCTATTAACGGACTTGCACTCTTATGTTTCTGATAACTTCATATTACTCTGGCAGAGGATATATAATTTCAGATTCTCCATATTCATGAATTTCAGAAAAGGAGCATACTACCCAGCTATTAGCAGTACTCCCTTAATGCTCAGAGGCTTCCTCATGGCATTGGTTGGAGTTGGAAACATAGAACAAAGTGATGGGTTTAGACTCACTGGAGCAATTGGAGCAGCTGTTTTGCTCACCAGAAAGTGATAAATGAATCTCTTGCCAGGACTCTGCCCAAGCATCAGCAGAAGTCTCGTTACACCAGTGTAAAGTATTATTCATTCAACAAGAAGAACACTCCACATTTACAGAGTCCTAGTCCCTTACTGTCTTGAAGAATTTGAAGTACATTTGAGATTTTTCAGCTTTGTAGCAAAGATGTCAATAGTATTAAACTGTATGTGAACATTAAGTTTATGCATGAATGCACTGTGTGGTCTATGTTTCAGTTCAGTATCATCATTTCATGGGTGCAAATCTGTGGCAGGGTGCATGCTCCTGGGATGCAGACAGGAGAACTGAGCAGACCGGGGACTTCACCTCTATCATGCAAATGGAAGCACATACCACAGCTCTCAGTGCTCAGGAGGGATGTAGTGCAGGATGATGAATCTTGTCAGGCAATCCACTTTGGCTGAGGAGCCTGAATTTTTCCTCTTAAATAATTTTGCCCATGTCAGTAATCTGTCCAAACAGGAACAATTTGCCACTGCTCTGCTGCTTTGTTTTCTTTTTAGTGGTGTGTAAACTGGATATGCTACATTAACTATTACTGCCTGGGTAGGATATTTTATTGCAGGGTAAAAGTTGTTATTCTGAATCAGTTTCAGCCAAAGAAATATAAGTAAAACCCTGAGGTCAATATAACTAGGGTAATACAGTATTATATACACTATAGTGTTATAACATTATATTAATTATAAAATGTAACCTTATGCTGCATGTTTATGTTGTATACCATATATATTACATAATATGTATATATTATACATTACAGATTACACACTATGTTTACGTACAATATGTAGTATATAATATGTAGTGTACATGTAACGTATTGTATGATATATGATATATGATATATATATCATATATATTGTATATCCTAGTTTATGCATTATAAATTATAAACTATGCAATATATAACATATAACATGTAACATGCCTATATAATATATAATATATAGTAGTAAATACAATATAATATATACTATATAATATATAATATGTAAAATATATAATGTATAGTATATTATGTATTATGTTAGATGTCATGTATTATATGTTGTATATTTAGATTTTATATATTTATGTATTCACATGCATGTATGTTGCAAGCACATATGCATTTATGTGAGGATTATTATCACCACAATCTCTGGCCACGTTTTTATATAAATGGTGGAAACAATCACATTTTTGAGGAGTCAGCCTTCCTGGTGTGTGTTAGCCACACTAGGCTAACTTCTAATCTAACTAGATAACTAGGTCTGACCAGGCACTAAGGGATTCTGGAGTGATTTAATTTCTAGATCTTTGGTCAACTTAGTCAAGAGTAGACCCTGGGTGCTCAAAGATGCTGCGGCTTATGTGTCTGTTTCAGAACATGTACGTACCTTTTCTACTGAAGCTTGTGTTTCCTTAAATACTGATGTCCGATCTGTGCAAAACCATGGCAATCACCAGTAAAAATTTGATTCCTACAGTTTACACATATACACTCATATTTCTGCCAAATAAACCAGTGTGGAAAGACTAACAGTAGCAGATGTGAAGTTTATTGGGAGAAAATCACTCCTTACTGAATTTGTGTTTCTAAATGAAGAGTAGCATCTACACTCAGCGTGTATTGCAGACAGACATGAATACTTTATCTAGTACATGGCTCCCTCCAACTGTCCTGTGCAGGAGTGCCTTCATTTTAGACCTGGAGTTTTGGAATATTTTGGCGGCTATTACAAGCATTGCAGATGTATAACACTAGAAGTGTGTGTCGATACAAACCGCCGCCCACTGGTGGCAGCAGTTCGTTACTAGAGGACAGGTCTGCTTGAACAGCATGGGGTCTGCACCCCTACGTGATTTACGGGCAGACACAATTAACTTTCTCATCTAGTTCAACCTACAGGGCTGCTTCTCTTTCTCATCCCATAATTCTGATTTTAACAAGATGGCAGGTGTGAAATAAAATTACAAGTGTAGGACACTAACCAGCAGAAGAGGCTATGCATTTAAGTACAAATGTGTTCCCTTTGGGAAGTTTGAAACCATCCCCAGTTTCATATCCATTCTGTTTAAGGCACACTAAATAACTGCAATAAGTGGAAGTTGGACTCAATCCCATCTGTATTAGTATCAGCAGCAAAACACACATGGACTCAAAAATTGGAGCTTACATGGTTTTGCTCTTTCTCCTGTGTGACGGTCTGCATTCAGGTGCAAAGTAGCTGTACACCTCTGACTGCAGTGGTTGGCAATAATCCCACTACGTCAACATACATTAGTGTTACTGTTGTTGTTTTTCCTGTGCACGTGTGCAGTAACTTCCTACCAATCTTAAAACATGCCAGGGAATGCTTTTGTTTCTGCTAGACATAAACAAACTTGTACCTAGTGACAATGAATAACAGAGGTGATGCTTAAGTGAGCAGATGCCACAGACCCTGCTACCACCAGAAACGATGAGTAACTCTGAGGGCTTCTCTTCCTATGAGGGAAAACTTACTCTGCTCCGCTGTTTTTTACTGACAGCAACACTGTGGGTGAGTTTCTCTAAGCCTGATACTCTAAACACAAAACCCACAAGCTTTATTAATCTTTCACTTCCAGCACTGGTTCACACCCTTCTGCATGCAATAACCTGAACGCTTCAATGGGCAAAGTGATGCTTTTCCGAGCCCCCTGCCCACCTAATGCCTTAATTGCCCCAACTGTAATACTACTCAAGGTGAGACTGTTTGCAAAAGTGAGACACAGACAAGCCTGGGAAAATCGAAAATGCCTATGAAGCACAGGGTCCCCTTTAACCCACATGTCCTGTGCATGTGACCTTGTTTCAGCAGATGTCCCTCCCAGTCCCCACCTCTGTTTGCATTCAGATATTGTAATTCTCCTCTTCTTGAAAGAAAAATGTGAGGGCAAAAGACTTGGAAGTTTCCGGAGCTGTTTGGGTGCCAGGGCAACTTTTTCCGTTACACATGCTTGTAGGGCAATGAAGCCTCCAGACTTCAACTATGCCTTTCATCCTCAAGAAGGCAACCCCTCTCTGACACACACACACACTCCTAGTCCCTGCCACCACACACCAGAGGCAGCTAACATCCATGGCTGTGGCAGTCACAAGAAACACCTCTTTTCCCTTGCTCTTTACAAACTGGCAACAAACCCCAAACTGGAAGAAAGCATCAAGTCAGTAAAGTTTAAATGACTGGCTTTCTTTACCCCCACCACTCCATCACTCCTTACCCTTCTGAAAGCTTGAATATGAAGGAAGTGAGTCAGATTTTGAGCAAACCTCCTAGCCCTTTCCATATCTGCTTGGGTGACAGGCTTAGTTTCCTTTTTATTTTCCTTTTTTTATTTTTTTTTTTGGTTGGTTGGTTTTCTTTTCCCCTAAAAATAAATTGAATTTAGAAGAGAGTAGTGGAAAAAATGAATAGCTAGAATAGACAGATAACCCACACATAAACTGAAAAATCTTGCCTGCCTACAATCTTACAAGAGACAAAAGACTGTTGCACTTGTATGGGCTTTGGGAGCCGAAAATACAAAGGAACTTGATAGCTAAATACGCCTAAGACGGTTTTAGGGTGAATGCCTCAGATAGGGCTAGCAGCACAAATGGTAAAATCCACCCAAGAAAATTAACACAAAGCAATAAACCTGGGGTGAGTTCTCAGTTGCCACTAGTTCAAAGCTAGCTCAAAGACAGCAATTTACAGAGCACATAGCAGAGGTGTGGTCCCAAGGGTAGTGCTATTTTCCAAGCTAAATAAATTAATCCTGCTGTATACTCACTGACTTATGCTACTCTTCTGCATTGTGTCAAGTTATGTCATGTCAGCTTTGGAGGGAAGGATCCACCCCGTTGGAATGACATAATGTACCTAGTTAATGGCACCAGGTACATTTTGTTGCTTTGCAACTCATCCATGAGTACAGTGTGCAGTATGGGCATCATGGGGTGTACTCTGATGGGTATTTCACTCTGTCTGTGATCTCACTTATAATCAAGTGGATTAGCAATCCCCAAAGGGACTGCCAAAGCCCATACAATAGCCTAGGCAGTTTGATGCTATTAGTCTTTGTTTCATTCTGCATGTTTACTTTGATCATCCCTTTTTCAATGGAATTCTGATAAGAATAGTTGCCTTGTCTTTTGTACATATGAACTTGTTTCTATGTTGAATAGCGACCAAAGTGTTTTGAATGTATATCTCACTTTGTCTTTGCATTGAAAGAAACTCAAATCCAATGGTGACATAAAAATCCAGCCGCTCCATTTGCTTGAGACTTCTGTTTGTAGCCTCTGCTGCCATATAATTATCAGTTTTACTTAGGAGAAGTCTAATATCGGAGGATCAAGAGGTTGCTGAGTTGCAGTAGGAAAAATGTTTCATCATGCATTTGTGATGCATTATGTTGATGTCACTTACACACTTTCAAAGTTAGTTTTTGATCACATAAACAAAAGTCAGAAGGTGATGACAGCAATTGTAAAATTTGGCAGAGAGATGCCTTCTTCAGGCAGGACATGTGCTAGGGTATTCTTTTTGACTCTCTCATGGTACTCTGCATATTAACCACCGTTTCTAGAGTTAACTTTTAAACATAGTGTTTGCACATGTATTTGGCAGCAAGGATCTCCAGCCAAAACAGGTAATTCAGGCATTTACAGTTCATTTTCCAGTTCGTTTTGTGAAATATCCCCTGCATGAAACACACAAGACAAATAACTAGAAGCTTGGTGGTTCCCTGAAAAGGTAAAGAAATCTTTCTTACAGTTAGAAACATACTTATCTTGCTTCTTCTCCATTTATTAAAAAATTCAGAACATAATGACTATAAATTCTTAGCATTCCTCAAAAGCTGGAAACTACGGCTGAAGGTCTTCTCATCTTGTTTGCTTTGTTACTGACTGTAAGCAGGCAGCCTTCCACTTGGGAGTACCAAATAGCCTGGCTTCCAGACTGTTGCTTTGCCACAGCTTTCTGCATACATTGAAAAAAAAGGCTCAGCACTCTTTATTGTTTACAGGTATGGGGAAGGCAGGGAAAGCAGAGTCAGACAGACTGCTGTGGGAAAGAAGTATCTGCTACTCGAGGGTATTTAGCTTCCTGTACAGCAATCTGAGCTTCCCAACCTGGCTCCCAACTCTCCCACAAGCACTACGTTCTAAGTCATGACCTGCTGCAAAGTTCCGTTTGTCAAGCACAGTTGAAAAGGAAGTGCTGTTACTTGTAAAGCCAATTAGTGCCAGTATTTGTCCAGCTAAGACAGGCATTTTGCAATCCTCTTCTGATATTAAGCAGAGGGGAAACGGGAAGGCTCTCTTCTTAAACCTGTTCTTCCATTAATTAACTGCCCTTTCTTTTTTTAATTGTCGATAGCATTCAGTGGAATGTGACACACCACAAATATTGTGCTCTGGAGTTTCAATAACAGAACACCCAAACCCTGATGTCACCATCACACCCTTCTGCTGCTGGCAAGGAGGCAGTACAGCAAGGAGCTACCCAAAGGGATTATCTCCTCAGGATCACTGCCAGCTCTTGTTTCCTCTAGCAGTACACAGAGTGAGAGAAAGCATTCTCTCTCACAGTCAAGCATGTGAAAAAAAGATTTCACATGTGAAACTGAGACCTGGAAAACAATCACTTGGCTTCTCTCCCTTTATTTTCCATATGATGGAGAAATTTACATACAGAGTTTATTTTTATCTTGCTAGTCATCTGATGTGCCTGGGATCCCATTATGAATAATAAGCTGAGATGGGAATTAATCCTGGGTGTTTTATCACACAGACATTTAATGTTCCCCTAATTGTTTGGTTGTTTTTTTGTGTTTGTTTTTTTTTTTTATAATTGATGCATAGACTCTGTGGCAGAATTAGCATAAGGTTACAAGATTTTTGCTCCTGATCATGTTTCAAAACATTCATCAGAGTTCAAGGAAAAGCCCACTGAAGTCAATTTGAGATACAGACATTTCGCCTGACATCTGTTAATACCTGATGAAGCCCTTGTTGCATGGCCTTGAGCAAGTCTTCTATTGCCACATTTTCACAAACAGGAGCAGTACATACTTACCTGGAAAAGGAGTGTTTGTGTTTTTTACAAGGCTTGAAACATGGACATACAAATGAGATGCAAGAACCATGGTTTACCATTTACTACCTTTCCTACTATGTGAATTTCCTAGAAGGCAAGAAAGAACTTGAAGCCTTACTCTAATTCAAACTCTCAAAGGTGTTAGCTGCAAAGAGAGGCCAATTTCCTTCTTGCAAATGGGATCAGCAATGTGCTGAAAAGTGTTCTTTAACATGCAAATGGCTGAGAGAGTGCATGTCTAGCGGTACTACACCACTAAATATTCGTAGACCGATTTTTTTTAAAACTAATCACAATAAGAAACTGCTGACACAAAACCCATTAAAGCAATAAAACGAAAAAAAAAGAAAAAAGAAAAAGAAGGAGCACCTCATCAATATCCAAAATAAGAATTCCTAAGCTAGCTATTGACACACACCATGTGACCTAGGGCATTTACTGAGGATGCCAGCTCTGCCCTATCCAAGTGTGCTTTGGAATTTGCTATACAATCATAGCATCACAGAATGGTTTGTGTTGGAAGGGACCTTAAAGATCATTCAGTTCCAACCTTTCTGCCATGGGCAGGGACACCTTCCACAAGAACAGGTTGCTCAAAGCCCTGTCCAGCCCATCCACGAACACTGCCAGGGATGGGACAGCCACCGTTCCTCTGGGCAACGCGTGCCAGTGCCTCACCACCCTCACAATAAAGAACTTCTTCCCTGTATCTAATCTAACCCTAACTCTCTAGTTAGCCCCAGAGGTTATTTGACATGGGGCAGTCTTGTACTAACATGTACCTTTATTGCATTCTCCAAATAGCAACAAACAGAAATGAACATAAAAGGACAGGGAGATAAGCAATTTCTGTAGCTATGCCACTAATACAAAATGCTATAAAGTGGATTTACTTTTACAGAAATTAGCCTATGTCCTGCCACCAAAATGCAACACCTTCATTTTGCTTCAGCAGAACAACACTGTCTTCATATATGCAGCAAAGTACATATGACATTTCTAAGAGACTGTGACTACCTTGATATTAATTCACCAGAAAGGAGATACAGAAAGGCAGAGAAGCAGCAAACTGTATATCTTTTCTTTGTCTCTGTCTCTCAAAACTGTAACTGAATCTAAACTCAGCAGAAGAGCCTGGTTTGCATAGTGGCAAAGCTCCATCTAAGGCTGTGTGCCATGCTGATTTAAGGGATCTGTTGCTCTATCCCAGAATGAGCAGAAGCAAAAGGCGGCAGTACTGCTACTGAATAAGCGCCTTCAGAAAAATCAGACCCCAGTCTCACAAGTATTCACTGTTTTTTAACTTCAGAAATGCATTTCCTGCACTGAGGTCAAGGGAATACTGATCTGCTCAGACACACAGGTGAGCAACTACAGCAGCCACAGAGAACAATACTACAGAATATTTGTATTAAATTTGCGCTAACTTAAAAGGCAAAAAAATCTTTGTCAAAACTGAAAACTTCAAGGCTTTAATGTCATTGGGGACACTGATGAACCGATCATCAGAGAAACCTCACAATTTCTAGTCATGAGGTTCAATGTTTAGGAGCATCAAATCCGTACAAGGCCATAAACCCATTTTACAGAATTCCTCAAAAGCTAACAGAGTTAGCTGGTATGCAGCACAGAAAATCCCTTGCAAATGCTTCTAATGCCATTATGATGTAAATTTGTAAACATTATGAAACAATATTGCATATTCCTTGCCATTTCTTCCCCAAGTGATTCCTTTGCCCTTCAAGTCTCACACAGTTCACGGTTATACTTTTTAGTGCACACCATCAGTCTCAGTGATTAATACTCTGTTCATCTCCATTTTGGAGGTGCTTGTGGACTAGAGGAGAAAGCCAGACTTTGCACACCACACCTCTGAACACGAAGGGTCTCAGCTTTAGAAAGACTCTGGGTTGACTGGAAATCCTGGTTCACTACAACGTGTATTATAGGGATTGCCATGGGGAAGAGATTTTATCCTTTTGAAATTACATCTCTGGAAGTGCTGTGAAAAATGGCCAGCAAAGGGGGAGAGGACAGCCATGAAGCAAAGGAAGCAGCATCCCCAGGGATTTAGTGAAATGTATTTACAGTTCTCCTTGCATGTATTAATACCGTTTGACTCCGGGTTTTTAATTCATCAGCAATCACCCTCGCAGCGGATACCCCGCCGGAAGGCAGGAAACAAGGGGCAGCACACTGCATGGTTTCCTTACAGATGTCCCAGAAAGCAGCCGAGATTCTCATGCTCCGGCTCCTGTCCACCCCACACCTTGGAAGCACGCGTGCCTCCGTTCCTCCCCAGAGCTGCTGCCAGACAAAGGCGCAGAGATTTCCCAAACTCCTTCTCATTCAGCCACACGCACAGATACAGCCCCCCCCGTCTTTCACTTCGCTCACGTGAATAATTCAGCTTACTACCCAATGCTATAAACGCACTCACAGGAGTCCCCCGTGCCATAGCCCCTTTTCTGGCCTCCCTACCCAACAACAAATGCCCATCTACACAAAATGTACTGCTTTTAGGACCGACTGTTGCACGGTGCTCCCATTCGAGCTCTCCGAAAGGGCTGCTGGGGACATCCGGAGCCCGGCGATGCGGGGTGAGGCCGGTCTGGCCCTGCCCGGAACCCCCGGCCCCAGCCCCGTCCCTCCTTTCTCCCGCCACAAGCAGCCGGGGCAGGACGGGAGGTGCCTCGCCGGGGTGGACCCGCCGCTGGGGAGCGGGGCCGGGCGGTAGGCGGACGGAGGGGCCATTGTCTGTCTCTCTGTCTGCTGGGCCGGCACCAAGGCACGGCCCGGCCCGGGGCTAGGGGGAGTACAATGGTGGTGGTGGGGGGAGGTCCCCCTTTCCTCTGCAGGAGGGTTGCACGGATAGCAATGGGGTTTTATCCTCTCCTTGCAGCGGGGCTGGAAGGACGGCAATGGGATTTTTTCCTTCCCTGCAGCACGGCTGCAAAAGCAGCGAGAAAAGGGGAGGGAGGACGGGAGGCAGACGAGCAGATCCCGGATCTCTGAGGGGACGAAGGTTTCGTCTTTTCCGTCTAGATGCGGAAATCTGAGTAACAGCATCAGAGAGCAGATACCGCTCAACCGGGAGAGGCACGCTGAAGCAAAAACTACCGCACTGCTCCCGCCGAGCACACCCCTCCGCCGCCGCTGCGGAAGCTGAAGGGGGCTGCCCCTGTCCCCCTGCCCTCCCACCGGCCCAGGAGCCGCGAGGACCGGCAAGCGAGTGGCAGCGCCAGGTCCCTTTCGGCACCCCCTCCCCGCCACCGGACTGTCCCGGGGGTGCCTCCCGCGGGCCGGGGCTGGGACCAGAGCAGGAGCCTGATCCGTCACCGCGGCGATTGTCGGCTTTACGGGCGTATGCGCCGGTGTGTGCTTGTAGCTAAGCGTGCGTGTGAGCCGGGGGGAAGAGGACTGGGGGGTAGAGGGAGGGGAAGGAAGCAAGCCGGGGAGGAGGGGGTTGGAGAGAGAGAGAAAAAGGCGGAAAGCGGCAAAATGGTTAGCGGGTGACATCACCACCATTTGCATAGGCGCGGGCATAAAACCGCCCCGCCAGCGAGGTTTATAGCGGCGTGCGGAGCGGCGGCAGCAGCGAGTGGTGGGGCTGAGCATCACCGCACGGAGACACCGGTGGGTCCTGCCGCTCCCCCCCCCCCCCTTCCCACCTTCCCCCTTCCCAGCCCCCACTTCCACCCCGTTACCCCCCCCCCCAAACCTCCAGCGCGGCCAGGATGGTGCCCTGCCTGGTATCCCTGAAGTGGGGGACCGCGCGCAGGGCAGGGCGTGGGGGCTATTGGGGGGGGGGGGGGGGGGGGGGGAAGAAAAGCTGTTGTCTGGGGCGGCAGGAGTAGTCGGTAGCCGCTTTTTTTCTTGCCGTCGCTGAGCTTTATTCTGTAATTAATTGTGCCTTAAGGAGTTAAGCCCGCGGCCAGCGCCGGGCGCTGCCCCTCTATTGTACTCGGCAGCGCGCAAATACGGGGTGGTGCCGTCGGCGGCTGGCGGGCAGCTGCACAGCCTCCGATGGTGGATTAAATGCTTGCTCTTTAAAATTACTACTGTTATTTCTGAATATGCCGGGGAACGAGCGTGACCTTTTCGGTGTGCGTTGAGCTCTCGGCTCTCCGCCTTGGGCGCGGCACCGGGGGGACCGGGGAGGGGGGGCACCGGGGAGTCCTCGCCGGGGGTAACGGGCTGTTCCCCCCCCATGTACGCAGAGTCACCTGCCAACATGTCCGACAAACCAGACATGGCCGAGATCGAGAAGTTTGACAAGTCCAAATTGAAGAAGACAGAGACGCAAGAGAAAAACCCGCTGCCTTCAAAAGAAAGTGAGTGCGGGCAGGCTGCGGGGTAGGGCAGGAAGGGAGGCTGGGAGGCGGGAGGAGACAAAGAAGGGAGGCAGGCGGGGGGCCGGGGTGGGACGTGGGGGGAAGATGCATGGCTGTTAATGTACCAGACAGCGAAACCCTGAACCCACCCCCTAGTAGCGCTTAATTTACAATTATTTTTGTCTTAATTTGATACATAGATACATACAGGTATTTTTACAAATGATAGGAATTGTCATGTGAATGCATTTCAGGTTCTGGATCTTCATTTCCTTTTTCTTTTTTTTTTTTTTTCCTTTTTTTAGCAATTGAACAAGAGAAGCAAGCCGGGGAATCGTAATGAGATCTGCCCTTCCAAATTATGCACTGTACATTCCACAAGCATTGCCTTCTTATTTTACTTCTTTTAGCTGTTTAACTTTGTAAGATGCAAAGAGGTTGGATAAAGTTTAAAATGACTGTACTGCCCCTTTCACATCAAAAGAATAGAGAGAACTACTGACACTGAATGAAGGCGCTGCCTTTCCCTCTGCCTGTCTGGCTTTGGTCCTGGTGGCATGAAAGAGCTTGCATGTTGATGAAAGAAGAACTTGGGTGGGACTACAGTAAACTAGAGTAACACACGAATAAATGCAAAGCTGTACCAAGGTCCTGCGAGCTGTAAAATGCAGTTAATCGAGTGCCATTTTTTTTTTTTTTTTTTTGTTCAAATGATTTTAATTATTGGAATGCACAATTTTTTTAATATGCAAATAAAATGTTTTAAAACCTGGATGGTATTTATGTGCTCTATTTGGAGAACTGTATCAAAGGATATGAAGCATAAGAGCCAATACTGAGACACAGGATACTATAAGACCTTTGGAGATGACTCAAACCTCAATCACCAGTCTCATTTTTTCAGTACGTGCTCTCACCAGTAGATAAATCTGTGATCCTCGAAGCTAGCTTTTAGACTATTTCCGTTAAACAGTGCATGCCTTATAATTTGTTACCATGTGAGTATATCACTTCAAATATTTATTCTGTAATGTTTCATATAGAGATGGATGAACGCAAAAAATTGGGCTACGTTTGTTGCTTTGCCCCGCCCATAGCATAGTGCTGTAGTAATAACCATTCTGTGCTGCTGCAGATTCAACCTCGGTTGTATAAATCTGTAATTGGTTTAATTAATAATTAAATCTCATTCTGCTGGTACAGTATTTAAAGGAAGATGTTACTTGATTTTTAAGTCCAAGATTGAACATAAGCTTTTTAGTATCCTAAAGCTATTTTAGTGGTTGATGTCCCATGCAAATAAGTATCATTTTACTAAAATGTTACTCATGTTTTGAAAAGTTGTATAATCTCAACAGCTACTTGATACTAAGAATTGACATCAGAGAGTAAAAAGCTATGGTTTCTTTACTAATTGAAAACTGGCCATGTGGGGGCAAAAATGTCATGGTAATTTACAAAATGAAGATGATAATAAATCCTATACGCATATAGTAACACTACACTGGTTTACAGTGGATATTCAGGCCTGGGGCATTTTTTGGTTATTTTTCCTCAATGACTGTGTATAAAGCCTGTGATCCAGGGAGATCAGTGGGAGCTGATGTTAGTATTTGTAGGTTTTGTCCATTACTCCATTTTGAAGTAAATAACATTCTAGAAGAAAATGCTGTCAGCCTATAGGAGGGTGGTGAATATGTTTCTGCAGTTCCTTAGTTTTTATCTTCAGGGTTTGAGCCTGTGTTCATTTCAGCCGGTTGCTATAAAGTAAAATTAGTCCCTCTGGGGAAGCCTGGGTTTTGCTGAGGCTGCTGACTTGGCAGGGTCACGTAGATTTGGGGTTTTGTCCTACCGCCTTTCCGTAGCAGCGTCTGACTGCTGCAACAAGCTCTGTCCTTGAGCTTACACTAGTGAGGGCAGTGGGGCTCCTCTGCTTGGAGGCTTGGTGGAGGTCCATACTGCTGAAAGAGGGAGCCCCTGAGTACCACATGTTTGTGGGCACAGTCACCAGCCCCCCAGCAGTGGAAAACTTGCAGAATACATGTTTGATGAGACCTTATGGTTCAGGCCTGAGATGTTCTGGTGCAGTCCATGGGAAAATTTGGGAAGTCCTGATGGCATAAGGACCTCCACAGTAATTTAAGCTGATGAGTTCCAGAATGAAATGAACTATTTCTTACGCTTGTAAATGTTTCAAGTTTTCATTTTATTCCCCGTAAGTAATGGGAAAGACATAGGAAAATTTTAGCTGAGTTTCTGAAAAGTCAATTAAACAATCAACTCCCAGCTACTGATCTTAATCAGGTAACACAGGATGTAGCATGACTAAATTCAGAAGCATACAGTCTGAACTGTACGTGCGCAAATGAGTGGAAGCAAGTGCTGGTTTACGGTGGATTCATCTATGGGAAGAAAATCAAAACAATGTATTTCTGAGAGAGGCAAAGCATGAGATACACATAGCTCAGTGTAAGTCAATGAATATGCATGCTGTAAGCCAGCATGGTTCATCAAAACTGTAACAAAATATGAGGATTCTGACTGGAACGGCAAATCTGAAGTGATTGGAAGACCATGCTGGCCAAACAGGTACCACCATCTGTGGTGTGCCTGGTGGTCTCAGGCACATGGTGGGTGATGGTGAGGTTCAGATCAAGAGATACAACAATAAGCTACTACTGCTACTGATAGGAGCTCTGTTTCTGGCATTAAGGACTGAATAAAATATTAAATCATCTGGAAAGTAAACCTTCCCAGTTAAATTTGGGAATTGCTGGAGCCTGTCAGCTCCTACTTTGCTCCTTGGTTGGTTGGTTGTGTATAGTCAGAGAAAATTGTGGCAGATCTTCATGTTTTGCATAGGCAATATTGAGGTGGTCACATCCGATACCTACTTTACAGCAATGCAATTAATGGCTTTAAACATGAAGGCGCAGATGGATCAATTGTAATGTTTGGGGCTGCCTCTGCTAGCTGTTGGCTGCGGCTAATAGGCGAGACCAGTCTCTTCACCGTCAGTCTAGAAACTTTCAGCAGAGCAAACTGACTAGAAAAAAAGGAAAAAAAAAAGCAACCCAAACCACAGTGCAAAACCTGGTCTTTAAAAAGGGTCATCAGAAACAGGCACATACGGGTTTTGATCTCACACACCGTGCAGCCACATTATCCCAGCCCTATGAGATGAAGGCTCTATGGTGATGTCTGGTGTGCTGCCTCCCCACCCCCAGCAGAGAGGCAGCTCCACTGGGGCTACATGGTGAGTAGTTCTGCCCTCTAGTACTGAACAAAATTCTTCCTTTCTCAGTATATAATAAAAGATTTTCTCTCATGCACCTCCCCAGATATCGTTAACTATGTATACATTGGACGGAAAGCATATGTGAAACAATATCCAAAATAGATCTTTGTGGTATTAAAATTAATTACAGCGATGTGGAGACATTAATGCAAGCATTTTGGTCTTCTAGGCTATTTTTGTGCAATGCTGAATGTGTGATAAAACACCACTTCCCCTAGTAACCCTTTACTTCCCTAGAAACAGTGTAGAAATGAGCAGTTCCTATTGTGTATTGTAATCATATATGGCTGCCACGTACAGCTGCTGCACAACACAGTTTTATTAATAGGGAACCGTGGGCTAATCTAAGCATAATATAAAATACAATGAGCAGATAATGCAGTGTTCAGTGCAATAATTCCATGGGGCTGATACTAAAAGGGGTGTGAAGAAATAAAGAATGCAGCTCATGCTTATTCGTCGATATACAGTAGGATGACTGTGCAAAGCAACCTATGGCAGTCTTGGCAGAGCTGCCTTCCCTGAGATCATCTGATGTGCCAGCTTTGAGCATTTTCAATTCAACAGGCAAGGCAGCCAAACTGTAAATAAAATGGGCTATTTTGTTCATTTGGAGAAAGGCAATTCCAGACAACATTTATCCGGTATTTGTACACTGTCTGACAGATTAATTTGCTATTGTCCCTGTGAATTGATGATTTTTTTTAAAAAAGCTTTGCTCTTTACCATTCACCTGTTTCAAAATTCTGTGACTCGTGACAAGAACGAGCCCTTTTCCCCGTTTTCAGCTGAAGTTAACGACCTGAATTCCAGTATTGCTTTTACCAGGTTTTGAAAATGTCGGACCTCTCTCTGACTTTCTCCCTGCTTTGGAAAAAAAAAAAAAAAACAACCCTCAAACATGGTGGATTTTGAGAAATGTTTGATTTTGCCTCTGGGTTAATGAGCCTTCAGCATATTGGGAGCACAGCAAAGGTAATTTTTTTCCTCTTGTTTCTGCAATCATGAGGACTACAACTTTCTCTTTTAACTTGTAATCAAAAGCTGGAGTTCTCAGGAGATTTTTCAGTCTCCTGGAGCTTGGGCTTTATGAAAACTGCCAGGCATGATGAGATTCATACAATGTAATGAAAATTGGCAACTGGGGGATTCTCCAACCGCTGCTCCCTAGCACTAAGAGAATACTGACGGCAAAGCGGAGTCCAATCTACAGCATCAGTTTCAGGCCCTGATATGCAAAGAATAGAAGAATGAGACTGTAAAGAGTAAATGTCTCTCTTTATTCAGAATTCCTACGTACTCTGATTTTTTATGGCTCTGGATTTGTATTTTACCTAACGTAGATTTTTATTTCACCAATATTTTGCAAATGAGCCAGGGGATTTGCTGTAATTTATATATATTTCTGGCATTTGAATAGTCCCCAAATGTTTGCAAAAGGTCCAATTAAAACATTGTCTTGAAAAAAAGAAGTTCATCGTTCCACTAGCCAAAGGCTTCTTGGTGATGACGAAACTTTTCTCCACTATTGTTATTCTAATAATTTTATCTTTAGCTTGTGGTCCAGGGCTTGAAATTTGGGCCTGGAAACAATCTGCTATGACTCTGCAGACATCACATATTCCATGAAGAGACATTTGCAGTGACTTCTGTTTGCATAATGTGGATTAATATCGAGTACACTTACAAACTGACTAGAGATGTGTTTGAAAATGGAAAAAAAAAAAACAACAACAAAAAAAGCAAAAAAACCCCAAACAACCTAACACAAAAAAAAAAAACAACAGAAAAAAAAAGAGAGAATGCATTTGCATGCTCTGTAACATTTTAACATTTGCCATGAATAATTTAGTTATCCCTAGGATCTTCTAGTGGTATGAAGCTGCAGCAGAAACATTCAGGTGTCTAAATTAAGACAGATGAACTAGCTGAAATCTATTTCTTTCTAGACAAAAAGGATGAAATTCAAGCTTTCAGATGGTTCAGATATCCCCTAATGTATTTTACAAATTTTCATTTATAGTAACTTCATGTTTTATTTCCTATAATGGTTCTTCCTTTCCATCTCACATACAACTATATGTGATATGGTTTATTTCACTCAGCTGTAGCATTTGAAAATGTTTTGAAATGGAGAATATTTCTTCAAACCATCACTTGCAGCTATTTTCTTTAAAGCCCTCTGCACAGCTAGATTCTAATGCAAGATAATTTTGGAGCTACATAATAATCTGAAAAAACACTGGCTGGGTTAATTTTTCATGCATCTTGGTTCACCTCACCCGCTCTATGTCATCTGGCCTGTGTAAGAAAATTGAGCCAACAGAGGGATATCCTTCATCCTTCCTTCTAGACTGGGCACCGTTTGAAATACCACTGACCCACTGTGCAGGGGGAATAGCAGTCAGTATTAATATGTCACAAGGTCTGATGTGGTATGTTATTTTCTGAAGGATGGAAATTTCAGCTTTTGGCAAAGGGCTCGTAAGATTTGCTTACCACTCTGAAGGGTCCTAATTTGGTTGGACACCACTACAGATGAAAACTTATTTTAGGTCAAGCTTAGAGGCTTTTGCGGTCCTCTCTGAGACTCTATATTTATAAACAAAATCAAGGTGTAAACCAAGTAGAAAAATAGAAAAAAACCATCTCTAAGTCTTTTCAAGGATGATGTGTTACTTCATCACTTACAAAGGATCTGGTCATATAAAATTCAGAAAATAAAAATAGGACACTAGTTTAGACCCTGGTGTCCAGTAAAGTCGGCCAAAGGTTCTGGTGTCCTCAACATAAAAAGGACATGGAACTGTTGGAACAAGTGCAGAGGAGGGCCACAAAGATGATCAGGGAACTGGAGCTCCTCCTGTATGAAGGTAGGCTGAAAAAATTGGGACTGTTCAGCCTGGAGAAGAGAAGGTTGCATGGAGACCTCAGAGCAGCCTTCCAGTATCTGAAGGGGGCCTATAGGGATGCTGGGGAGGAACTCTTCATTAGGGACTGTAGTGATAGGACAAGGGGTAACGGGTTCAAACTTATACAGGGGAAGTTAAGGTTAGATATAAGGAAGCTCTTTACTGTAAGGGTGGTGAGGCACTGGAATGGGCTGCCCAAAGAAGCTGTGAATGTTCCATCCCTGGTGGTGTTCAAGGCTGGGTTGGACAGAGCCTTGGGTGTGATGGTTTAGTGTGAGGTGTCCCTGCCCATGGCAGGGGGGTTGGAACTAGATGGTCTTAAGGTCCTTTCCAACCCTAAATATTCTATGATTCTATAAAGGAATACCTGCTTGGAATTTATCACTATTATTTTTTTTTAAGGTATTACAGTAGCATCTTGGTGCCTGACATAAAACTAGGGATATGAAGACGTGTATAGTGAAAAAATCTGTTCCTGCGGGAACAGAGCTGACTCCTGGGCACACATTTGGAAAAATCAGAAGTCTGAATGGGGACTGCCTACAGCAAGCATTTCAGAGTTGTACCTGAAGTAGACCCAAGGCTGCAACAGACTATGGTCTGCCTTCAAAATGTGACCTTCTGGTCCCCCTTCTCACCAGATGACTGACGCTGCCAGACTTCCTATATGCAGCTGTGCCTTTGCATGTATGCGTTTCCCCTGTGATTCAGCATATCCTCACCGTTTGATTTATTACTAAAACTTATGTTTAGTTTCTAGGTTCGACATAGGCAGCTGAGCCCCCACTAAAGAAAAGAAAGACCAGAGAGGAGTACCAAGAGACAATTGCCCAAGAAAAGTTCATTCTTTGCAGTCTTTTTCTTAATGTGTGAGAGCAACCAGTGGTGAGGAAAATGAGGTCGTTTCACAGTCACATCCCCAGGCAGAAAAGTGGATGTGGCCCTGAACATCTAAGTTGTCAAAGTGGAAACATCTGTGTTGCCAAGTGGAAGCCATCTTCAGCATGCTGAGCACCCTTCAGTGGGTTTATTTGCACCATTTTGGGTTCTTGTGAGGAGGTCACCCACTGTGTCACCCCGTGGTGTGCACCACTGGCAGTGTCACTGGGTGGGCTCCTAGGAGCAGCCCCAGGGCAGTCAGGGCAGCTGAACCTTTTTTATTTCAACATTTCCACTCAGCTTTCCCACCACCTCAGTTACGAAGTTTCAGCCATAGAGGAAAGCAATGTAAAATGATTAAACCCTACCAGTACTATGCAGGAATAGAGACTAGCCAGAACCTTACCAGTCCAGGCTCAGTGATGGCTTTAGGGCTGCTTTGCATCCCAGGAATGGGGCAAACCAGCTCATATGTAAATTCATTACTTAAAAAACCAAGTTACTAGATTAAGGACATTTCACAAAATATGAAGGCTTTTCTTGTTAGGGGGCGTGATGCCTAGGCCTTCATAAAATCTTGTCCTTAGATTAGGTCAAAGGCTAGAAGGTCTTGTGAAGAGTTATCACAGAGGGCATATTAAAATTACTTCCATGAGAAAGCAATGCACTATGAGCTTTATGCAAACATTCCCATTCCCTAGCAGTAACAAACAAAGCATTAGAAGAAATGAAGTGTGTTGATGAAGGCATCCATTATTTTGGTCCCACCATATTGTTTCAGCAGGAATTAGGAATAAGAAATCTGCTAGCGGCTGAGCTATACTCTACCACTCTGGCATGTTAGGAGAGGATAGATGGATCCCAGACAGTCTTGTCTCCATAGCTTGTGACTACAAAAGCAGATGATGCTTGCTTGGATCATGCAGAGAGCATCACTTCCAGGAAGAACTTCACGTTTCTCTAATCTCCTTTTTTTTTTTTTTTCTTTTTGAGCAACTTTAATTGCCACTCTGGGAGACACACAGAAATCTGCTGTCTGCTTTGTTCTTGGTACTTGGCTTGCCAGCACTAAGTGGAGGGGGGAAGGGGAAGCTCTGAAAATGAGTGGAGCTATAATAGGTGACACCACTTCTCAGCACGAAGAGTTAGTGCAATGCCAAGAGGAATACAGGTGAAAAACCTTTCGGGGAGTGATGCACCATTTTATAGGGGCCCATGGTCTGTACATACCCACGTACTGCTGCTTCCCTGGTGTTCTGCTTGTTAAAGACATCTCTGCTGCGTGTGGGAGGTGTGGGTTACACTGAGAAATGCCAGAGTAGCTCTCAAAGTCCTTGCTGCATTTTAAAGGTTAAAACTAGGAACAGTCTGGCATTCTCTGAAAGGTCTTTAAATGGAACAGAGCTGTTTAATCACATGCAGTGAGCACGAGCACCGTTCTCTTCTATATCCTTTTCATCTGGACCTTGTGAACTGATAGGCATAGAGTTTGTTTTCAGCACAGGCTGTGCTGTGGCTATCTATCTACAGCTTGTGCTCTCTGAAAACCAAAAACAAAACAGCACATAATGTTTTGAAACTGGGAATGGTTTGACAGAGTTTTCATTTTGGTAGCCTGAAAGACTCCTAAATGCATATTTAGGGATTATGCTAACGGAGCAGCTGGATGCTCACAGCTTCCCATGAAATTTCCCTCTTTGCTGAAGTGAAGGCACTATGAAACTCCAAGGTGTTGAGCTGGTGTGGTTTCAGTGAGTTTTCTAGATGTTTAGGTCACTTGTGTGTCAGGCAATTTTTCATTTGAGCGCTTAATTAAGGGTAATAGCATAGTTTAAGTCCCTTGCAAATACCCCCAGTTTATATTAGCTTTCACAGGGCCTCTTAGGACTCTGTTGCAATAAACACTTCTCAGAAGGAATGGGAGTATCCCCCCTCTTTGCAGGACATATGAAGTGCAATTGCATATCTCAAGGTTTTCTCTTCTCACTGTCCTTCCACATACGTATGCTTATTTTTCACTGAATCCTGCTTCCTTTCCTAAATTTGTTCCCTTCCCTCTGGATTAGCACCCCAATAATACCACTATTGTGTGCCCAGGAATTATGGTGTTCTCAGTCCTTGCTTGTTATACCCAAATTGTGGGTGTACCACCCCTGCCAGCAACTACTCCCTACTTCAGATTGTCTGACTCCATTTTACAGTCTAAGAGTCTGTCAGATTGCTTGGTGTCTCCAAATTGCTCACTCTCAGCAGGAGGCTGCTGCCAACTTTTTGACAGTGGGACTCCATCAAATATCTTCTGCCTGGGATGCCTGTGCCTTTAAAATACCACCAGCAAAAGCTTCACTCTTTCCTTTCGCCTCTTTCTGGAATGACCAAAACCTGTCCCAGCAGCAGAATGTCAGCAGACTGGTGCTGTGTAAGCTGCCCATCAGGAAGAAAGTACTCTTATCTAACCTTTATGCAGTCCTTCCCCTTGTTTGTCTCAGCTTCACAACAATAAGTTTTAGCTTTTTTTGGCGAGCTTGTTTATTTCTAGTGCTAACTCCCTAGACTCATCCTCTTTCATGCTGCTAGCCAGCAGTGGGAAGGTTAAAAATGCAGTCAGTTACCAGTGGCAACATACTAGTGTTGTAAATCCTGCCCACACATCTTCAGATCTACTGACATTTGAAACATCTAGGCCTTTTCTGTTCGCTATACCAGTGTAATTATGCCTCAGTATATCTTTTTTTCATGCGTGTCATCCTCCAGAAGTGCTCAGACAAGTATATATGAGGGATATATATGGAAGGAGAAAGAAAGGAGGAGGCTGAAGTTACAGAGAAAGAAAGGAAGCCATTGCAAATCGTTCACTGGGGTTTAGAAAAAGCAATATCATGCATAAATAGTTGCAATCTAACAGCAGATTATTGATCTCTTTAAATTATTTCAGTATGCCTCCTGTGAGCTGCAGGTCAGGCTCTACCAGTAAAATCAATTACATTTTATATCAGTTCTGTATGCTTATCTTGCACAGCAGGGATGTGGAGGTGCTGTGCATCTTTCTTGTCAGCAGTGCCATAAGCTAACAGACTGTATGTAGTGGGACTGTCATATATGCTAAGGCAAACACACATGAAATTTCCATGCAGAGTCCAGTGAATCATAGAATCATAGAATAGTTAGGGTTGGAAAGGACCTTAAGATCATCTAGTTCCACCCCCCCTGCCATGGACAGGGACACCTCACACTAAACCATCTCACCCAAGGCTCTGTCCAACCTGGCCTTGAACACTGCCAGGGATGGAGCATTCACAACTTCCCTGGGCAACCCATTCCAGTGCCTCACCACCCTTACAGTAAAGAACTTCCTCCTTATATTCAATCTAAACTTCCCCTGTTTAGGTTTTAACTCATTATCTCTTGTCCTGTCACTACAGTCCCTGATGAAATGCTCCTCTCCAGCATCCCTATAGGCCCCCTTCGGATACTGGAAGGCTGCTCTGAGGTCTCCACGCAGCTTTCTCTTCTCCAGGCTGAACAGCCCCAACTTTCTCAGCCTGTCTTCTATGGGAGGTGCTCCAGTCTCCTGATCATCCTCGTGGCCCTTCTCTGGACTTGTTCCAACAGTTCCATGTCCTTTTTATGTTGAGGACACCAGAACTGCACACAATACTCCAAGTGAGGTCTCACGAGAGCAGAGTAGAGGGGCAGGATCACCTCCTTTGACCTGCTGGTCACGCTCCTTTTGATGCAGCCCAGGATACAGTTGGCTTTCTGGGCTGCGAGCGTACACTGAAGCTGGCTCATGTTCATTTTCTCATCACCAACACCCCCAAGTCCTTCTCCTCAGGGCTGCTCTGAACTTTTTCTCTGTCCAACCTGCAGCTGTGCCTGGGATTGATCCAACCCAGGTGTAGGACCTTGCACTTGGCATGGTTAAACTTCCTGAGGTTGGCATCAGCTCACCTCACAAGTGTGTTGAGTGTCCTTGCCACTTCTTATTAGAGTCAGCAGGGACAGAAGACAGCGTTCTTGTTGGTCAGGATTTGACTGGATGCAAAAGTGGCCTGAATTAATGTGAGATTCTTTAGTTTATAACACACACAAGATGCAGTTTCCAAATGGAGTGTGCTTTTAAACGCCAAGGGAATAAGGCTTGCACTGGCTGGTCTCGTTTTTTCTGCCCTGAGCACTGCCTTGCTCAGTGGACAAGACCACTGTTGTTTCTGCAAGACTTTGTGGGAGTCCACCCCAGTACAGGTGACAAAGTGGAACCAGAGGTAATGGGAAGGGTGACCATGACTTCAGCTGGATACATCCTTGGAAGCAGCAAGCTCCAGTTACAGTCTTGCCTTTGGCAACTCACTTCTGTGCAGCCCCACAAAGGAGGGCAGGGAAAAAGGGCCGTTTGCTTATTCCCACCTCTGGCAAGTCATCTAGAGCAGCAGATCATCTGTGTTACTTGCTGGCTTGTGTTATTTGCTCTGGCCCAGAGACTGTAAGGAGGGAACTATCTGGAGCACTGGTTCTTCTGGGATGGAGCATCTCGTCTATCATCCTTCGCACAAAGCTATATCCAAAGGAGCATGCAGCATTAAAAGACAGATAGGAAACTGGAGAACCATGGTGTACTTAATGTCTGTTTCAAAATTCTCTTTTATTGATTTTTATGCAGAAGTAATATAGCTTACATCAATGCTGTATTGTGGGCATCTTAATCACATGTGTCTTCAGGCATGGAATGCTTCTAAAATGTTATTGGTGGTAAAAAAAAAATGGCCCGCTAGAAAGAACAAGCTAGTAAAAGCTTATGATTATGAAGAAATCATTAACAGCTTCCTGTGTGGAGGGCTATTTATGTACAGGAGTGCTCCAGGCTGAGTAAAGGTGGCAGAAACTGGAGGAACTAATCACATGAGTAAATGCTACACTGCTAAACAAAGATTTGACAGGATTAAGTCCCCAGTTCTTCTCTGCTCAGAAAATTCAAATTATTCTGTGATTAAGTCCTGTGTTTTCGTCTTTGCAAATGTGAATTATTTAGACCACCACGCTGTGTTTCAGCCGTATACACTGAATTCTTTCAATAGATTTAACGAAGTCTGAGAAATTATCCTTTGTTTTATGTCTTCATATTAGTGGGTTCTTACAGTTTGCTGCTTCTATAGAGGCAGGGTGTAGTTTTTCAGTCTGGTAATGGGCTGTCCAATGCCTTCAGCCACTACTCTTGTTTTTGACAATAGTGAGGCTATTATTGCAAATTCTGTGCAATTTTTCCAGAGCTTATGGCTTACATAGAAGGAACATATCACAGGCAGACCTTCCATCCTTATACGCAAAACAGTATTTCCAGTGAAGTAGAGAAACATACTCAAGCCCTTATGAACATTCAAACATTACACTACTTGATAGATGAAAAAATATCTCCATTGTAATTTTGCCTTATCTGATTTATTAGAGTGTATACTGTGATGCTTAAGGCAAATGATATACACAGAAGACAAAAACTGGCTGTTAATTTGTATATATCATTCTTGGTAATATTTTAAGAATTACTACATATTTGACCAAGCTGACAAATATTTTCGATGTTAAACTACGCAGTGGTTTTATCTCAACAGACAAGGAAATGTTCATCTAGCTACTGCAGACATCTCTATTGACTTTAAAAGGGAACTTGTCTGTTGATTTTGGTCTTTCAAATTGCACAGAAGTTAGATCACCAGCCGGCCTAAAATAGATGGTGCACATACCCTTATAACAAGAACCTGTTATTGCAGCCTTTCTTTTGTGGGTTATGTTTCAAGCACTTGACTAAACTAGCAGGGGGTGGATGGCTCCATGAATGGAGCTTGAAAGAACTGTGGAAATTTATATCCACCCTGAGTCTTGACACATCATTTACTGCCTGATATTACCAGGCTTGGTTAGGAAAAGAAAAGTGCTGTCACAGATAGCTATTTTCACAAGCATAGGGAAAGGAATGTTCCTTCTATGGGAGTAATGCCCCCCCCCCCCCCCCCATCACTGTCCCTGTCTCTCACAGGTGAGGTGGCTGGTCCCTGCTAAAGAGCAGTCCTTCCTTTCCTCATCTGGCAGCAACTGGCAGCACACTCCCCAGAATAAGAAGGCAGCCTGAGGCTGCACTTTCATTGCTTAGAGAAAAGTTTAATTTCTAGCTTAAGGTTTGTCTGGAGCTAGACAAAAGTTACAAACTCAACACTTAGACACATAAGGTGCCACCTTTTATTTCCTCTAGGTCCTACTGTGCTTGTTCTTTGATTTTCAAACATTCAATCAGTATTTGATTTTCAATCATTCAAACAGTATCAACAACTATATATGCATTATCCCTTAAGGTAATGATGACTTCTGAAAAAAAAAAACCACTTTCAACTCAGTCATTAGTTTCATTTACAAGAATATACATACTTTGCCACCTTCAGAAAGCAGGCATGAATATCATAGAATCATAGAATAGTTAGGGTTGGAAAGAACCTTAAGATCATCTAGTTCCACCCCCCCTGCCATGGACAGGGACACCTCACACTAAACCATCTCACCCAAGGCATCGTCCAACCTGGTCTTGAACACTGCCAGGGATGGAGCATTCACAACCTCCCTGGGCAACCTATTCCAGCGCCTCACCACCCAAACAGGAAAGAACTTCCTCCTCATATCCAATGTAAACTTCCCCTCTTTAAGTTTTAACCTGTTACCCCTTGTCCTATCACTACAGTCCCTAATGAAGAGTCCCTCCCCAGCATCCCTATAGGCACCCTTCAGATACTGGAAGGCTGCTATGAGGTCTCCACGCAGCCTGCTCTTCTCCAGGCTGAACAGCCCCAACTTTCCCAGCCTGTCTTCATACGGGAGCTGCTCCAGTCCCCTGATCATCCTCATGGCCCTCCTCTGGACTTGTTCCAACAGCTCCATGTCCTTTTTATGTTGAGGACACCAGAACTGCACACAATACTCCAGGTGAGGTCTCACAAGAGCAGAGTAGAGGGGCAGGATCACCTCCTTCGACCTGCTGGTCACACTCCTTTTGATGCAGCCCAGGGTACGGTTGGCTTTCTGGGCTGCAAGCACACACTGCCAGCTCATGTTCATTTTCTCATTGACCAGCACCCCCAAGTCCTTCTCCACAGGGCTGCTCTGAATCTCTTCTCTGCCCAACCTGTAGCTGTGCCTGGGATTGCTCCAACCCAGGTGTAGGACCTTGTACTTGGCATGGTTAAACTTCATGAGGTTGGCATCAGCCCACCTCACAAGCGTGTCAAGGTCCCTCTGGATGGCATTCCTTCCCTCCAGCGTATCAACTGAACCACACAGCTTGGTGTCATCGGCAAACTTGCTGAGGGCACACTCAATCCCACTGTCCATGTCAGCGACGAAGATGTTGAACAAGACCGGTCCCAACACCGATCCCTGAGGGACACCACTCGCTACTGGTCTCCAGCTGGACATTGAGCCATTGACCACAACTCTTTGTGTACAGGCATCCAGCCAGTTCTTTATCCACCGAGTGGTCCATCCATCAAATTGATGTCTCTCCAATTTAGAGACAAAGGGTTAAGTTTTGAATAGGCAGTAGTTTTATTATTGTCATCTTTATAATACTTTTTTCTGTTGTGACCAGTGATTTTGTTTCACAGAGGAAGTCACATCTCAGCAGCAAAATAATAGGACTGGAAAGGAATAACTGCCTTTTTACCATTTCATTTTACCTTTCACTTTTATCACCTATCCTTTACTTGGTCCTCTGGTTAGTTTATCTAAACGGTAAGCATTCAGTCATTTTAGAGCAGCAGTAGAGCTTGTATGATGCAAAAGTACAGTTTTGTTTGTTTTGGATTTTTTTTTTTTTTATTTATAATCTTGATATTATTTCAGCAGGTACCACTATTAGCTAGAATTTCCATCATTAGAACATAAAATTTGGCACAGAACAATGCCTTGTTGTTTACTCTTGTGAAAACTGAAAAGTATGGATGTTATTTGGTTGTTTAAAACCTACAGCTTCAGGGTGAAAGCGTAAAAACTTAGTCTACCTTAGGGAAACAGTATTAGTAAAGGCATTATAAAACATGTATCTCATAAATCCCCCATCAAATGAACCAAATATCAAGGGTCGTTACTGTAACTAACTTCTTGCTGTCCTGATTTTCTCCCAGTAACTTAAAAGAACATTAAAATGTGTTCATGGCTGATCTCCCTTGAAGAAAGATCTAACTGATGGTCTTGTTTTTTCTAGTTCATGTGCAATTTTTTAGTGAAGGTATTTCATATAGGTCTGTGTGTTGGGTGAATGCTGCATTTAGGAGTACGTGTGTGTAAACCTCATAGTTTGTTACATTTAAAATTTCAAAGTATAAACCTTCATAGTTATGTGAAGCATTTATAGGGCAACATATACCCTTAAATACCCCATTTAGCATTTGCCTAGCACTACTGCCACTATGAATATGGTTCTCCTCCTTCTTTGTCTTTCAGTTCTTGAGTTTATTTCCATATGTTTCCTGATTTACAGTGCTTCGTGCTCTGCTTCTTTGTATTGGTCTGTAAGCACAGTCCCTAGAGCTCCTGTGAAAGCAAGGGATCCCAGAGCATCCACAGAGGTGGATTAAGGGAAGGGAGACTAGTACATATGTCAGAATTAAAAAGTATGTTCAGATTGTTAACAGTATCAACAACTATATTTTAATTTTAATTACATTGCCACGTCTCTCGTTTAGACTGCTAACTGCCTTGAGTGCCTGGACTATCTTTTCCATTATGTTTACATAGGCTCTCAGAAATCGGTTAACTTGCACAGAGAGGGACAGAGCTACAAAAGTATCCAGCTCATTTGGACACCTGCATGCATTGAAACCCTGGCTTTCAGTAGGAGTTCTAGTTGTTCTGCAAAAGCTTCCTTACAGAACTGGGCATTTAAAAGTTGGGATCAGGACAAATTTGAAAAAGGAGACCCTATGGAGTCTACCAGGTGTTACAGGCTCTGTAGGTATTATGATGGCTTGGGAAATGAGCGTCAACTCAGCTTGTCCAGTAGGTAACTCTGTATAGGCTTTATTCATTGTGTACCCGGGTCAATTCATTAGACACTCAGCTCATTTGTATATGACAGGACATTCTTGGATCCATTTCTCTGTCTCCTTGTTCACAGTTAACAAAATTCCCAGTTAATCTATGACATTATTATGTTACTTCTGACAAAAACTAGTCCTGTAGTCCCATTTTAGATGAGTTTTTACCTCAAACTTCCCTAATAGTTTTATTGTCATTAGCTGAACCTATGGATAGGTATCTCCAAAGTAGTTAGAAAGTCATTCTGTTTGATTGGGTAGTTGTGTTGATAAGGCAGCCTTATCACACATTTTTATGAATCATTAGCCATCAGGCTTTCATAATGCCTCAAGTTAGCATACTGGGAAGTATTTGTGCACAAACTTAATGAAGCAAAAGAGGAAATGCAGCCAAGAGCTTCAAGCTGACAGACAAAAGTTCCTTAACAAGAATTTGTTCTTGTGGTTGGCATCTCAGAGCCAGTTTTCTACCTGGAATCCTGGCTAAAACGGTGCTTTAGAAAACCAAACACTCAAATCTGCTATGTGGGTCTTTGTGGCTCTGCTGAAAAGGTTCAGGGCTGTGCAAATTGAAAAGTATTCAGAAGTCACTGCCTTCTTTCAAAAGTCTCCCTCTGCGGCAAGTATCCCTGGTGGAGCAGCAGCATGTAAGAAGCATGCCAATACTGGAACTGGAGCATGCCAGCAGAAGCTGGTGTGATGCTAGAGGAAGACCAGCTACAGCTCTGGTCCCTGGGAGCAGCTTGGCAAGCAGGTTTCATCCATTCTGTGACACGCTTTCACATTTAGTGACAAGTTTAAGTAGTCTTGCTTTCTCCTTCTTCTTACTCCCAAGCCCTTCTGAATTACATTCATTGTAGTGCTATTTCATCTACTGAGCTGGCAGAGCTGTTGGTGTGGGCACAGAGTGACCCCAGCTGAGATGAAAAACTGCCACTCAAAACCATTTTCTTTTCTGGCAAGAGCATTTCCCTGCTCCAGCTCTCTGGGCAGTTCCATGAAGACATGTACCAGGAAGGAGGACTAGGACCCTGCAGCAGTAACCAAGGCTAGAAGCCCAGTGAAGGCAATGAACCTGCAGTGCTACTGCAGCTTTCCACATTTGTCGAATGGGAGTTTCCACTTTCCTCCTTATTTTGTTCTCTGAAAGTGCTAAACAGTCAGCTAGCACTCTGTCATTACTGTAACACTGAAGAATCTGGGGACTCTAATCTTTGATAAATAATTACGCTTGTGTAAATGTACTTATAATCAGTGTCAGAAAAGAGAGTTGCTGCCACTTCGGCCCATGTTGTTCCTATATACTACCTGCTGGGTTCATTGTTAAATCTAACATCCTTCTCTGAAATAGCTGAAAGAGAGGCTAAGTATGACAGATTTATTCCGAACCTCCCACCAAGATGCTAATGCCAGTTTCAGCAGCTATTTGTTCCCTTGGCTTTAGACTGTTCCTTCCTGGATTTGCCATGCCACTCCCTTCCCACGATGCAGGGCTCCATTCCACAGGGAAGGAGAGGCAGCAGCCTTCGGGAAGGAGTGTAGCTGAATCCACAACATCACAGTCGGGTGTGCTTTGCACCTTCTCTGGCCCGCTAAGCATGTAATTTGCACCCTTTGAGAAGTGGATTCTCCTTGATTCCTACTCCCACGTACTCAGCAAGACTTGCTGACATGTAATCTGTGGATGCTTGAATGGGAACCACAGGACTCAGAATAGTCAGCTCCCTGCCAAGGGGCAAAAAGAGAGGTGCGAGTTACAGAAGGTAGAAGTCAAAACTATGCAACTCATGAGAAATAGCAAGATGAGCCTGCCATAAGGCAAGCAGATGGATGCAGTGCCCCTTGGCTTTCTCCAGCTACAAAAGCAACTTGTTTTTCTTGAGTCATGCCTACAATTATTTTCAGACCACCAGGACATCACTGATATAATGACTATGTCTGTGGTACAACGGCTGGCAACTACTTGTGGCAGCAGTATGTAGCAGTGTGTTTAGCCCATTGCTTTCTTATTTATAGATGTTTTCACAGCTCAACATAAAATTTTCTTACTGTCTAGTAAGACAATGCTACATGGCTGAGTGCCCAACTCGAGGTACATTAAAGGAGTCTGAACCTAGATAAGCACCAAAAAGCTTTTCTGTCAAAAATAACCATCTGAGAAGTCAGTGGGATACTCCAAAAGCACATTTTTTCAGTACTTCTGTCCAGACACCTGGGCATATTTCATAGATTTTGTTGTCCATGACTGTATACTTTGCAAACATTCACTTTTCTCAGGGTGGTATTCAAGGAGTAAGCTGGTATGAAGCTCATCAATATTCATGTGGTAATGATTGTGCATTATTGTTGTGTACTGATTGTGTTAGTATGTGTTGGCTGTGTAGTATTACTAGAAATGGGACCCTTCTATGCATCTTGAGAGACACTATTGGAAGGGCTAAGGGTGAGATTCCAGCACTTAAAATAGCTGAGGTCAGCTGTCTAATTCTTAGGCAGAATGGCGTGTGAGTACAGTTCTGAGACTCTCCATTCAGCCAACAGTGAGAAATATTTCCCTCTAAAGACCAGCCTGCTTTCCCATTATTCCAGGCATATATATAACTGCTGCACTCTCTCCAGTCCTCCTGTACTCACCTTTGTGTGGACTACTGCTTACATCCTTACCACCCCGTGAACTTTTCTGTCTCACAAGTGGCTGGTGCCATTTCTCTGCCTCTGTGGTTTCTCATGGAGATGATTTTACTCTAGAACAAGCCATTAGGAGATGCTATGTATTCTTCTCCGAAGAAGAGAAGGCTCAGGGGGTACCTTATCCCTCTCTACAACTACCCGAAAGAAGGATGAAGCAAGGAATTCTCTGGTCTCTTCTCCCAAGTAACAAGCAATAGGACAAGCCTCAAGCTGCACCAGGGGAGATTTGGTTAGGTATTAGGAAAAATGTCTTCACTTAAAGGGTTGTCAGGCATTGGAACAGGCTGCCCAAGAATGTGGTAAAATCACCATTCCCAGAAGTATTCAAAAACCATGTAGATGAAGCCAACAGTGACATGGTTTAGTGGTGGACTTTGCGGTCCTCGGGTAACAGTTAGACATGATGATCTTAGAGGTCTTTCCCAACCTAGATGATTCTATGATTCTATGGTAACTTTTATCCTTTGCTGGAAATTACCTGACAGATGACCATGGAAAACTTCCATGTGCTCTTGAGATCTACAGAAAATAGAGGATGCTACAAGAGGCTCTGGTTTTGATTTCCAGGGCACTTGGTCAGGATTAAAAAGCTCTGTTTTCCGCTCTTCCCCTTGACACCAGCAGTCGTGACATATGGTCAGCATTTGACATGGCCGCAGCTGAGCAGCTCCTTATTTAGATCTGGGCTGCATCTGCCTCCAGAGACACAGGTGGAATCTGAGCCATCTGTCTAATGCTAAATGCAGAGACAACCCAGGGATTGTCCCCTTATATGACTTTTTCTTTTATTTCCTTTAAATAAATAGATGAACCATTCTCAATCTTCTTACAAATTTGAAAACAATGGAGGGTTGGAAACTGCAGCTGGGAAAATGTTTTGGGGGGCTCCTGAGTACAATAAGGTCATTGACATACTGGAACAAGTCCAGTGGAGAACAGTTAGGGACTGGAACACATGATACAAGAGGAAAGATGGTGAGAGCAGCTGGGTTTCCCCAGCCTGGAGCTAACCCAGCCTTAGTAGTATGCTGTAGAGAAGATGGAGCCAGTCTTTCCACCTACAAGTTGCAACTGGTTAGATATTAGAAAAAAGCTTATGACAATTAGGATAGCCAAACACTGGAAATGGAGAGGTTGGGGAACTTTCATTACCAGAGATCTTCAAAGCATCCTGTTTTAAGTGCAAGCGTGGCCTGCTTTTGAATAAGCTGTTGGAGAAAATAACCTGCATAGCTCTTTGCAAGTGAAACTGTTCTGTGATTCCATGATAATTTAGCACATGGCATGAGGGCAGGAAACTAGCGGCTGCTAGTTATGCTGCTTACCAGCATGAGCATGATAGCATGAGCACTGAGCAGCAGAAGCCATAAGCAACTTCTACCATACGAACAGCATGTCATTAACTATTTCCCTGCTCTTTTACCAGGTGTGTTTCTACACTAGAGCTATCCTACCTGATCAGTGATGCAGTGCTTCTTGTAATACATGCTTGGCTACAGTTGCAGTCATTCCTTTTGTCCAAAGAGTGAGATGAGTATTGGCAACGTGGTGACTACTCACTTTATTTACACTGGGCAGCAACTTCAGTTTTGTTGCTATCTTTTTATGTGTGACTTTACCCTCCTGCGGTGACTATGGGTACACCAGGCTCAAAGACAACTGTGCAGTTCTTCAACTTTCAGGATTTAGGAGACTGTGAAAGTGTTAAGGTGGACACGTGTTACTTGCATTTCAATATTCTCACCTGACGCATTAGTATCATTTTTTATCTGTGCAGTCCCACAATGACCATCAATTAGCTGCAAGTGGCAGGGACATTCTTTTGACTGATGTTTGGAGTGTAGGAGATCCACCACAGATCTCACATACCTGAGAAGCTAATAGTACCTTCTCCTGCCTGAGGCCTCAAACCCAATTGCCTGTACCTGTATCAGCAAATGTCCTTGACTTCTATTCTGTCTTCAGATATGCTTGTCCCAGGATGCTGTGAGCTTGTAGAGTCACTTAATATTTGATCTTAGTTTAAGAGATATTTGGCTGGTGTTCACTCTACCTCACAATCTCTCAAAGCTCCTTCCATTCCTATTTTCCAGAGTTACACAGAGTAAAATATAAAACAAAGATACCAGTTTAGCCAGGCTAATGTTCAAGGATTAGATTTAGGGATTCACACATGAGGAGGTCATGAAATGATGAGGTCAGAGGCTGTGAACAGGGAACTTTGGACATGCTAGGAGGACAACGCATATAGCCTGTTCTTTATAAACACAGAAAATCACTACTGACTCTATAAGCATTCAGACACCTGGAGAACTAACTACATGTAGTGCAGGGAATATTGAAATCCTTTATGTTTCTATGATTGTGTGCTGTCAAGCTGGCATACATAATTTTATCTCACAACAGGACAATAACAAATTCAAAACCCTTGACCTGGAAGTCTAATAAAACACAAGAGCTGATACAATATCAGACAGTATGAAAAACAATAAAAATGATAAACATGAAAGGGGCACAGCTTCACAGACAAATGAGTCACGGGTAATTTAAGGGACCTGGAGTGGTTTCTGCCAGTTTCTCCAGGCACCTCAGTGAGCAACACCTTAAACACTCCCCCCTGCTTCAGCCAACTGGTTAAGAGTTCTGCTGCACAGGAAACAAGCAGACAAGGGAGAAACACACCCCACTGGCTATATTTAATGACATTAGTCTTGCTGCACTTCTCTGGAAGCACCTCTGTTTCACCGTTTGTTGCTTGGGGCTAGGAAGGTGGCTTTGGCCCGTGGCTATTCTGTGGTGATGATGTCTGGCTGGGCAAACAGCCTTGTGAGCATGGTGGGGTCCACTGGTGCAGCTTTAAAGATGACTCAGAGGCCACAGATAGGTGCTCAGTGGATGTCTCAGCTTCCCCCAGGCAGGGTTTTCCCTCTCATGGTCCCCTCAGTTTGCTTCAGTCCCCAAACCCATGGGCCTCTAGGTGGGGGAGCCACCATGGCACTGCCCTGTGCAGGGCACTGCCATAGAGTCACCACCTGCCACGCAGAGCAACCATCAATCCACCAGGCAATAAGCTGAGTAATATTTGATATGATAAACTGAAGGCAAAAGCCAACACAATTAACACATGGCTGTACCTGCTGCTCCTGGATCTCCCTGCTCTCTAACTCCAGAAAACCTCCATGGGTGTGGTGGTAAGGAGCAGTCTTTGAGCCACCCCATAGGTGATAGTGGGACTGGGTGGTGCCACCTCCAGCTCTGCAAAGTCTTTGCTTTTAACCTTTCATCCCTGAAAATGCTACTGCTCATCTTTTAGGTGCATATGGAATGCAAACAAAGGTTGATGGTTAACCTCAGCTGTCTTGTGCTCAAGGTAGTAAACGCCAGTGATGTTTATCAGGGGTTTTGCTCTCAAGCATGGGGAGCACTGAAGTATGACAGGAAGTGCGGAGAAAATATGTGCAGAAACAGGAACTGGAGGGGAAACTGGGTGTGAATTTAAGAGGCAGAGGTTGCACTGGATGAGGCTAAAGACCAGACAGCATAGGGGTGGAAGAGGTGAGGTGGCATGTGATGTCAAGTGAGATGCAGAGAGTAAATACAGGCAGTAGTTGGGCTGTCCTGTCCCTTCCAGAGGCACATGTTTGCTTTCTAGCTACAGCTCAAGCAGGACTCTGAGGCTCTGCACATTTGCATATGGCCTCTGAGGAGGACCAGAGCATATGCAGAGATGGGGAACCACCAAACTTGCTCTGTGAATAAAGTGCAGACATGGAGCAATGATGTTCCTAAGCCCATGCTGAATCCCACGGAATGCGGTGAATCCCAGGGATATAAATAAGCTCTAATTTTCCAGAAGCTGTTCATGTAAAAACTCAGGCAGACAACGCTAAAAGCTTTTCAGTGCAGAGAATGATGAATACAATCCATTGTTGTTGCTGCTACTAATCTTACTACTACTAGCTACTACTAATAATACTAGTATTAACTACTACTTACTATCAAACAGCTACTGTTGTTGCTGTTACTAATCTTACTACTAATAAAGAATCACTCTTTCTTCTCAATAATTGCATTTGAAATGTTTCCTTGCTAGAAGCTGGATAAACTTATTTCCCAGAGAGAGGGAATTTTATGACCCCCAGTGCTGTGTCATGTCAGGGTAGTGTAAAGCATGGAATCCCTGCCTGTGACCAGCAGTGGAGGGATAACTGCTTTCCAGGTATCCTGCTCCCCAGGGTTGCTCACACCAGCAGGGGATCACCACCAGCCTACAGAGGAGGACAAGAGCATAACCAGACCTATAGAGGAGGATTTATTTAGTCCAGTATTTTCGAATGAGTACCACAGCAGGCACACCCTCCCAAGCCTTGGTCCTGTGGGAGGAAAAAACATGTGGGGCTGTCCTTGGGAAAGGGATGGATTTCCTTCCTGCTGCAATTGTAGGGTTGTGCAAAGGGAGGCACTGCACAGCCCAGTGCAGCAGAACAGAACTGCTGTGTGTCTCGGGCACACACCTGGTAGCTGCACATTGCTATCAGGTTGTTCTTTTCTTTTTTTTCTGCTAGGAAAAAGTGCATTGAAAGCAAACCCACTGATTTCCTGAAGATCCCGTCTTGCTGGCATCATGCTTTGCTGGAAGCATTGCTTGTGAGACAGGAAGCATGCATGGGTGGCAGGAGGCATGCAGATTCCAAGCTGGGACAAGAGGGACATGCCTCCCTGAGCAGCCTGCAGGACATTCCCTACAGCCCCACTTGGCACCCTTCAGCCTTACTTAGATCCCTACAGTTTAGTCTGAGGCCTAATGTGGCTTACACCACTCGTTTATGGTGCCAGCCAAACCCAGAGCACAAGGGTTTCAGCTCTGATTGCACTGACTGAGCCGTTGCTGAGCCCTTTCACACTGAGATGCCTAAAGATGGATGGGGTGCAGAGGCTCACACCAGCTTTCCGTGCCAAACAAGCACTCATCTCTCAGTGATGGGCCTCAGACCACTAGGTGTTTGTATGCAACTGTGTGTGCTTCTTACACCAAGAAAGTCATCAACAGGCACTCTGCTCCCATGGTGTGAGTCTAATTTGAATTCTTGAAGACACTGACCTTTTATGAGACAGGAAAAAAACGCCATAAGTAGCAGCTTTGATAGCATTGAAAACTCATTTCCAGCTAGCAATACACATCCAGCACAGCCCGCTTGAAAATGAAAAATGACTGCATTTTAATTTCAATTTCATATAGAGAGTGCTAAAACTACAGTTTTTTTAAAGCAGACTTTCACTCAGTGTTTACTACTTTCATGCTTAATGCTTAATTCCTTTAATATCCTCAGGTTTTTTTTAATCAACTGTAGTATAACCTCACATAAATGGGGACACGTGAGGTGCTTTGGTCCTTCCACCCCTTTGCTCAGTGAGTGCCCTGAGAGTGTTTGCTGGAGCTTGCACTTCATTTTAGCCAGATTCAGCTCAACCGCAGAGTCCTACTTTGTCAAATAAAACTGTAGACAAGTCTGAGGCTGCTCAGCTTTTTGTTTCCAAACAATATAACGTAGAAGTTCATGCATCTTCCTTTGCCAAAAAGTTAAAAAAAAAAAAAAGGCAGGAAAGCAAAAGGGATGTTTAAAATATTTTCCTGAACTGCATAATGATGAGCGCTTCCGGGTTTAGTGCAATCTCTCTTGCCAAACATGGTAAGGAAGTGACTCTGTTCCCCACAGCACACACTTGCAAATAACTCCTTTCAGCAGCCAGAGGAAGTGAGAGACGGCTGCTCTGCTCGTCTTTACTGCTACTAGCTCAAGTTCAGAAAAAGCCAGCAATCTGCGTATCAGTATTTGTATCAAATAAAGGAGGAAGTGATTAGAAGTGACTTGTTCAAAGATATGGGCAAATCACTGACTTGGGCTTCATTTACCCAAAATATGAAAATAAAAATGCAATCAAGTTTAGGATTTCCATACAGAGGAGCCCAGAGCAAGGGAAGGGGCTGTGCCAGATTTGGGATCCAAAATGCCTGAGGCTGGTGCAACACTTTGCTGTCTTAGAGTCATAGAATAACAGAATGGTTTAAGCTGGAAGGGACCTTAAAGATCATCTAGTTCCAACACCCCTGCCATGGGCAGGGACACCTCCCACTAGTTATATTCTAGGCTTTCCCTCCACTCCTGATTACAGAAACATGGCACCAAAAATTTGCATAGAGCCACATCCATCCCCATTTCTCACCTGTGGCTCAGCAGCTGCTCTGACCCCTTTACACTAAGGCTGCACCATCTACCCAAAAACAGCCTTTCACCAGAGGAACTGAATCACAGCACCCTACCACTCCTGTGTGCGCTGGGGTGTTCTACACAGAGACCTGAGAGCAGTATGGGGAGGAGAAGGGTGGCTCATGTGCTTACGTGGCTTTTTCCTTCCTCCTGCCTGCAACTCCTGCTGGCTGGCCAATTCCCTAGCAGTGCAGACAGTGGGATGCTACCCACAGCTGCCTTCGCCACACTTCATAGAATCATAGAATAGTTTGGGTTGGAAGGGACCTTTAAAGGTCATCTAGTCCAACACCCCTTCAGTGAGCCCTGTGTCTCTGAATTTGGCCCTCTGAATCACTAACTTCAAGGGTGTTAATCTGTGAACCATATCCTCCCCACTGTGAAATAACTGAATGGTGTATATTTGTACTGCACGGTGTGAAAAGCTTCGCATTCACTTATTTTCACTGTGGTGAAATCTGCCCTGAACAGAGCGAGGGCTGTGGAGCCACAGCCATTCACAAGCACAGCAGATAGGACAGGTCTGGCTCTTGGACAGCTGCAAGCACACTCACGGACCCAGGAAAGTGGCACTAAACTTGCAAAGGCAACTGGAGAGACATGCTCCTAGTACTGGCCTACATTAAAATCTCAACTAACTTAAATAGATGCCAAACTACCACTGAAGTGGGGAAGGCAAAACTTCAGCTCTGAGGCAAGAGGTTTCTTCAGACGTAAGCATGTTAAGATAAAGACCTCCCTTCATCGAGTCATTGAAGGCGTGATCTTGTGCCAATAACAGAGAAGGGGGCTGTAAAGGCAGGGGAGGATAGAAAATATTAGAGGCAGTAGACTTTGTTTTGCTTGACAAAGCACTCTCTGAACCAGCACAATGTACAAATAATAAAGAACTTAAAGAGAAAAAGACTGATGGGGGAAACCTGTGACCGCTTGACAGGAGAAAGGATGCAGTCTGCTGATTCAAGCCCTAAATTTCAGGTGGGCTCTGCTCAGAGCCTCCTGACTGTCAGGAAAGAGCACTAAGCAGTGTTTTTGAAAGATAGGGAAAGATATCTTTAGGGAAAACAGAAGGAATACCCACAGAAGTCAGCTCCCTATTTCTATTCCATGCTCAGAGCTGCAAACTTCATATGCAACTATAGATCTATGGCTTTCTGACCTTTTTGTGTTTTAATAGGAAATGATCTGAGAATTTCACTGAATGGTATTTTTAGATAATTTAAGAAAAGACTGTTGATTGTAGACCTCCGTAATTGGTTTAGTAAATAAATATAAAGCTGAACAAAAGGAAGACTTGATGCTTGCAGTAGCAATTTGGCAGCAATTTCCACATATATGATAGTGCTACATGCAAAATATTATTTCTTTTCATATCATGGCTGGCACGAATCAGATATCTTTCTTTTCTGCAAATTCATCTCAAACAATTTGCAGTTTGAGTATTAATAATACAGTATCAGAAGGACTCATTGACTAATGCTTTTTGATGCCATTAATAACAGCTTCTGGAGGTAACTTCTCATAACTGAATAATGCATTGATTCCTATACCAGATTCCTGCCCCAACTTTTTTAAAGGTAATTTGCAACTGTAATATCCTGTGAAGATTAGAAGTTTCAGAATTCTCACAGTTTACAAAACCAATTTATTTCCAGGTCTTAGAGAGTGAGAAATAGAGGAGGATAGAAGGAATTGCAATAAATATCTGCTATACGACAATTTCCAAAGTGTTATTAAAGTACTTGACTTTCCTTTTAAGTCATATTCAGCAGCTACACAATAGCAGAACAATCTTTTACTAAAGTTAAACTTTTTAAAGTTTTTTACGTAATTTAATATTTTTACTCCAGTTTTTTCTTCTCATAATTTGCGTATTATTTACTATTTTTATTAATGCATTTGAGACTGCAATATTCTTCTTATTCTTAATATTATTTACATTGAGTAGAGATAGCTTGGGTTTTGTAATTTTAGAGTGCACCAGAAAACAAACCAAATTTTCAATTTTATTTATACTTCATAAGTTCTCATTTTGGTCTTCTGACTTTGAATTTCAAAGAACTAAAATAATAAAACTTTCTACATCAGCCTTGCTCTAGATTGCAAGAGGAGATCTATTTTACTGAACACTTGTTTCCTATGCTTTCTGTGAATAAGTTCATGGGCCTTGAGCATTGATGAAATTGCAATTGCAACCATTTATGCAACGAGGTGAGTGGGTTTTGTGCAGGAATTAGAGTGGGAAGTAATTGAGCATGTCAAGGGGAGCCAGGATGAACGAGGTTACCAGTGGCGTTCTTCTGGGACATGCTTGGAAACCAGTGCAATCCAATTCTTTCATTATCAACCTTGGTGCAAGAGCCTGGTCTAAGCTTAAGGCATTTCTCAGTAAAATGAAGTGGCACAAGGTCACTAATACTGAAGAGGACAGGAATATCATTCAGGAGGACTGGAGGACACTGTAAACTACAGCAACAGAAACAGGCTGAATTATAGAAGCACAAAGTGCAAAACCATCGACGTACTCATAAGAAGAGGGTCCCTCTGTCAGAGGCAGCAGGGAAGACAGGGGGAATGTGGATCAGTGGCTTAAAATCTGGGAACCATCAGTGTGATACTCCTGGGATTCGATCTCTAAGCACCGTGAGGAGCAAAACTGAATGTCTGGTGTAGTCCCAGCTGGTCCTTTTCCAATCCTATGTTGCTCTATCTCTATGATGCATTGCTCCAAGCATGTTCTGTAGAAAAAAGGAAGCTTTAATAGAACTGTGCAGGGCATGTGTATGAATACTTGGAGAATATTAGAGTTGCTTTACATTAAGAAAAAAAAAAGGAAAAGAAATTAAACTGAAATGGTCACAAAGAAAAGCTATCAGGTGATATGGGAACTGAGACTAACTGATAAAATGAGATTACGGCATTTTAGCTTATTTATCTTAGCAAAAGAAAGTTAGGAAAGAGTAGGATTACTTTTCCTAAATGCATTACTCAAAAGAGTGCCTACCAAAGAGGAAGACACATGACTGAAATTAGAGGATAAGGATTTCAGGCAGACCTGAATTTAAAAACTGAGCTTGTGACAGCCAGTTCTGGGAAGATGTATGAAGGGATTTCTACCTTTTCCTTTAGCTTGAGAGGCTGCCCACAGTTAGAGATAAGAAGTTGGGTGGGCGCTGCTGGCTGCTGGCGGCTACATTGGCATGTCTTGCTGATTTCCTCAGGGTTAAACTAATTATGTAAATTAGGGCCATTAACTGATTTTCCTCATCACTGTGAGAGGAAAAATACAAACTTTGTGCAAGCAAAAAGGAGAAATCACTACTGGCATTTTATACATTCACTGTTAACAAAGGTAGCATGTAATACTCACACATGATTTCTCATTTTCTCTGTAATCTGTAAGACTGGCTCTTGCATTTGAATTAGGATGCTTCTAAAGGTTTGTGTGGCTTGTGGGGAAGCCAATGACCTGTGGATTGGGCTGGATTACACGTCTCTTTACCTGTGACTACCTGTGACTATGGGCGGTGCTGGATTTATCCTGAGGTCCTAGTGCCTGGTGCTCTGGAAGAGTTACCACAGTTGGGATACCTTGTGCTTGGGTTTTGTGGAATGCTGAAAAGCCTGCACATTGCCCCAGGGGGAGCTGGGGCAGGGTGTACCAGGCTACGGTAGTGATTCAGTCTGCCTGCTTGTCTGCAGGCAATTAAATCATTCAAATAGAGGGCAGTCCCATAACAAACAATGACTTATACTTTCTAGTGCTCTTAGGCTTTCCTCCAAGATATCATACAAGAACTGAACTGGCCTGGTCCTGTGTAGCTTCTGAGATAAGATGAGCTCACACCTGCTAGTTGCCAATTTACATGCAATGAAGCCCACAAGGAGAAGTACTCAAGGTGTGAGCCCTTTTCGGGGCATCTACACTTCGGACACAGACTGGAGAGAGAGGTTTGATAATCAGCATTAACAGACTGGGAAAAAAACCTACCTTTTTTTATTTGCTGTAAACACAAAGAGGTGATGAGAGTAATTTCCAGCTGGAAGAGCTATTGATTATACAAATGAGCTGCAAACCAACATACCTTAGGAGGTGACACATGAACTGTTGCCCTGGATTGCTGTTAACCACCTGATTACCAACAACCATGTTGTTCACTCTCTTCTTTCAGGAGTTCAAAACCAGTTCAGTGTGTCTCCAGACAGGAGATTTCATAAAGAAAAAAAAACATCTAGAAACATAGTTTATACCTCTCTGAAGTGTGTCCTATCGTACATATGTCTAGCTGAATAGCTAGGTGGCTGCAAGATATTATTAGGAATAATTGCAGACTCCTTTTAAAATGTACCCTTGTATGGAAGTGATATTGGCTAGAAAAAAACGGAAAAAATAATGCTTCATAGATATTTTTGATAAATGCACTCAGCACTACTGGACAGTAAGTACCCATGTAACAAAAATGGTATTTTGCAGTAAAAACTTAGCCTTTTCTGAACCTGCAAAATATTATGCTGTATTGCAGCAACCGTTTAAGTATTGCACTGACTCCACGGGCATCATTTACATGCTAATGTCAATGTGGCTTGGGCTTAATTCATTCTATTTCAGCTTAGATTGAAAAAATTATTTTTTTCATCAGAATAGCAAGCAAACAAGCTTATAGGAATATTAAAGGATATTCATGAGTGCCAAGAATAAAAAAAAAAAACAAACAATGATAAATGCAGAAAAAGGGCATTTTGGAGTGACTTGCTAAAAGCAGTGTCTGAATTTCTGTGGGTAGGTATATACATCTTCTGGATGCGCAAATTGTGTCTGTTATTATTTAAAGTTTTTATATTCAGATGCTTATATCTGCTAAAAAATGAATTTATCCACAAAGTTTACCGTTTGGTTGAAATTTTGCAGGCAAACTCCCATCTCAAGAAAGATCCATTATTTTTTAATCCAACTGCATTTTGTAGTGCTACTACTCTGTGTGAAGTTTGCTACTCTTGTTTTACATGGTGCATTCAAAGAAGCTGCGTATTAACATGGAACACTGTGAGAATCTCAATGACCTGATGTTTTTCAGTGTAAATTTGGTCACTGGACTCTACATGTCAGGTATTGTTTCTTCAAATCTGCTGGGAGAGGGAAGTCTTCCTAACCTTCATAACTAGATACAAGTGGTGATAATGTGCAAAAACTGTCCTGTAAATCAGCATCTTTCTGGGCAGGGTGAACTAACCCAGTGTATTTTTTCTGAAGAGGATGAGGAGGAGCTTACATGAACCCTCTTACTATGTATGTTATGGAGCACAGGGAGTGATCTTCACTCTGGGGCAGGGACAGGCAGCCAAAGCAGTAACCTTTACCCTATATCCCACTGTCCTCCCCCTTGCTTTGTTTTGCATCCTGCCTGACAAGTCTGGTAAAGCAAAAAAAAACAACAATCCTTGAGCCCTGACAGTGCCAGATAATCCTGGTGCTGCAGACTGGGAGGCCCTGAGGGCTGTTCCATCTGGAGCAGCTATGGGACCCTGAAGCAAAAGCTGAGTACCATGGATGTATATGGTGGGTACAGGGAGGTTGCTTGCAACCTGCCAGCTGTCTGTGAAATGGGCTCAAGTACTAATTACCTCAGAGTGCCAAGGATAATGGAAGAAGGGCATCTGCTTCAGCCTGGCTCAGACATTGTGGTTTCCCCATCTTTTTTCTTCAAATGATCAAACAATGCTGTACCTGCCTGCTATGACAGGAGGCCAAGCCCGATGATGTGTGAATGAAGGTAGGCATGCTGCTCTGGCACCACGCATGGAGGCTGCTGGGCTGCCAGGCTCCTTCTCCTGCCTACAGCCCTGGGCAGGTGCTTCAGCCATCACTTTTGCTGCCAACAGAAGTGGTACTTGGTCACTATATACCCAGGAGCCTGGTTTCCTATCCATCCACATCATAGGATTTATGCAATAGCTGTCTTGCATCTCTGCGCATGCAGACAGTCAGTCATAAAGGAGAGAAAAGAAATACAGCTTGTGGGGGTCACTGCTTTTTGTTCTGTTTGTGTAGCCTGAGAAATTCCCACACACAGTAATCTCCCCATCTGACAGAAGAGTTGTGGACTGTACCGTATTAATCTGTGTGAAAGCTAGAAGCAGCCACAAAGGCTTTCCTCCATGTTCACAAATAGGAGCAGGGAAGTCCAATCCCAAGAGCTGCTCTGAACCTTAACAAGCAAGCATTTAAGCATATGCCTGACTTTAACTGCTTAGAGTATCCTGTGCTTAAACTTGGTGCTTGTGTTGTCTGATTGTGGTGAAAAGGTCCTTGGGACTCTCAATGAATGAGGACTGGGGGTATTCAGGGAGCTGAAAATAATAGGTTGGAACCTGCTTACCTAGTGCTGTCATGTCATTCCATTAATAACTTGACTTCTCATACAAACCAAATGAATAGGATCTGACCCAGCCTTTGCACGTAGTTGGAAATAACCCCCCTTCTGGGTTTTGAGAGCAGCTTCTCCAGCAACTTTTATTTGTTCAGCCTCTAAACAGACAATTTGCTTCCAAATCCTGTAAAATTCTGATTAAATCATTGTGCTGGAGTCAACAGGTACATATTAAATAGTCTGTGAGATTACTTTCCATTCTGTATGGCAGCACCATGTCTAATTAGAAAAAGAGGAATGAGGCTGGAGGAGCAAGACACCGAGCTGCTTCAGGAGCTAGGGAAGTGAGTACCTAATGCAGTCTGCAGACCTTTGACCAGAGGCTTCAAAGTCTCCTCTGAGGACTGATTAGCTTCATGGTTTTGCTTCCTTCTGCCTGTTTCTCACTCAAATTAGGCATGCTGTAGGAGCAAGCAGGTGGAGGGTCCTTATCGTGGCTCAGGCAGAAATAAGGACAAAAAAGGATTCCTTTAAATAAAAGAAACGGCTGTAAGAGGATTTCAAGCTGGAGGATAAGGAAGTTCTGAAATCTTAGAATAGGAAGGAACGCCTTTATTTTACTTGCTGCTGGTGGCTGTACTTCCTGTTGTGACCCTTCTGCAGAGTTTCATAACACCCTGGGGACTGCTAAGTCTAACGCTGCAATGAGGAACAAGGATTCCTAGTTCCTCTGTGCTATTTGCCAGAATTCAAGGTCTCTTTTGTCTGGTGATGACAGAAATTGCAATAGGAACTGAACAGCAAAAAAAAGCGAAATTCCCCAGTAGCTGAAGAAAATAACCATGTTTGTGTTCCCAGAGCTCGGTCTCCTGTACCTTAGTGTATGTCATGAGTAATGCTCACGTGGTTCCTGAATGGAAATGGCCATGCTAATTTTGAAAGAGCTTTGTTAAAAGTCATCTGCACAGCCGGGCTGACTGGCAGAGCAGAAAAGCAAGCACAGGATGGGAGGCTGTCGATGGGAAGGTAGCTCTGAACCATCCCGAGGACTGGTGTCATCTTGTACCAGCTCCTCCTGACAGAGCAAAGCATAGGGACTGCAATATGCTGTAGCCCTGTCTCCAGCTCCTCCAATGTGCTATAGGTGACCTTTACTGTACCCTTGAGCTGTGGCTGGCAGAGGTGGGGAAGGGATGGAGAAGAAAAAGAAGGTTTTTTTTGGATAAAGATATAAAGATAGATCTTTGCTGGTATACACCATGGTTGTGTATGCATACACATACTCAGAATATTGGCAAAATTCCTTTTGGACACGTTGATTCAGCTTCTCAGACGTATAGTGATGCCTAATTCTCTGCCCAGGCCTTTGTGCTAGCTGAGCAAGAGAAGTGGACTACAGCCTAGAGCACTGCCAAAGCCAGTCTGCAGACCTGCAGCTGCACAAGGGGCATGGGGAACACAGTATTTACACAATGATAAGGTATAACAGCTTCCAGAATGGCTACTGCAGTTTAAGCTCACAGCATTTGTAAAGTAAATCTATTTAAGCTTTGTTCACTAGCAATACACCCACACAACAAATACTGGGGTAAGTGGCAATAAGATAAAATCTGGAAATGCAGCCGTGAAGCAAAATCATGTGGGGACAGGCAGCACACAGGTCATACCAGTAGCTTTGAATCATCATGTCGGTGGAGATACATCTTGGATGGACGCCCTTTGTCCTATAACACCAATGAAACAAACAGTTTACATAGCAAAGCTGTTAGCTAGAGACATGATAGGGGATGCCCAAGGAAACCGATGAGAATTTGGCAGAATAAGAAAAAAAAAAGGTACTGCTTGTGATGTTTACCAACTTATTTTCTCCATTAAAAAGTTGTATTTGAATAGAGCAATGACGTTTGTCTTATGAATCTAAATTCCTAAGCAGAGCAGAACAAACTTTGATTTTCACAGCACAGTAATTTCAAATGGAATAGGCCATGGTCTCCGTTTATTAGATCCTTGCCCTTCCTTTCTCTCCTTTTTCTCTTGCTTCTGTTTCCCCTTTCTTCTCTTTTTTTTTTTTTTGAATTTATTTGTACTAGGAAATGTGAATTTCATTCCATCACTAAACCAAAGTCATGATGAGATTTCCCCCTCTACGTCTAACAGGACTTTCCTGATCAAAGCTATTCTGGACTACTAACATAATTTCATCAGAAGAAATCCTGATCTTCTCCAGCATAAGTGCTGTGAAAAGTAATTATTGAACTACCTGAAAGATGAAAACCATCCACTGAGAGGGTTATTAAAAACATGTCTTATACAGGCTTTCCAGGGCTACTTCACCCACCTACCTTTTTCTGACCTGGGTGGACAAGCTGCCACTATCAAGACTCCCAGCAAAATTGCCAGACCCTTCTAGGTTATGGGTTTTGGCATGACACGGTAGGAAATCTTTCCATCCTGTGTCAGAAGTAGTATTTTATCCCTTCCTGGCAACTATGGATGGATCACAGGTAGTCAGAAGGACAGAGCCCTGTGGAACAAGAACAGATAGATTGGCCTCATGACTACGCTTAGATGCAGAAGACCTTACCTCCTTCTGCTGTGCTGCAGCCGTCTTAATGACACAGATCTTATTTCTGTTCCCTTGAGTGTTTGGGCAGCATGAGTAATGCCTATATATGTAAGATATGCCTCTAAGATGTAGATAACGTACTTCAATGGTATCTACTGGCTTTAAAGCCACAGTACGTAAGAAGGAAACACAATGAGTTTATAAAATCTACTGCTTTGCGTGGATAAAGCAGAACACCAAAAGTAGGCTTTTGATCTCATCCATACCTTCTGTGTAAATTTATTAGATGAATTAGAAATTTTAAAAGAAATAGTCTGAACATGGATGACAAACCAAGATTAAAACTCACTTTCATTTCAGGTGAAGATTTGGGAGCAGACAGCATGATCAATTGATATATCTCGACAGCAAAGCCAAAACTGAGCTTTTACCTCACCAGAAAGAAATTCAGAAATCTGCCTTTTTCTAGGAGAACTTTGAGCATGTTAATTGCTTCTACTGTAAGTCTGAAGGGGAAGATTGAATGGAAGAGTTTTGAGGCTGTGAACCAGGGCCTCACTGAGAAAGTACATCTACATTTTCTAATTAGTCTCATTCACTTCATTTAGCCTGTATACCTTTCTAGTAGCAGAAAAAGTAGAGGAAGAGAAATCAAAACTCTGAAAATTCAGAGAGTTAAATTTGAAAGTGGCATAAGAATATGAAAAATGAAATTACTAGAGACTTTCTGAGATGAGAAAAATAATGGATCTAGAAAGAAAGAACCAAGACTGCGATGTGAAAACAGTCCTGCTATACCTACTAGGTCTTGGAGAGTAAAATCCTTTTAAAGACAAAAGGTGATTTCTTGGTTTATCTCAGCCTCTTTTTTGAATGAAATTTTACAACAATTCGGTTCCTGGCACAGACTGAATAAAGTTAAAAATTAATGACTTATGGGAAATATGCTGCTTATGGCAGAGAATGGAGCCAAGTTCAGTACTGCTACTCTACCAAAGGACTAAGCATCACCACCTGGATTTGTCCCAACACTGGCTTACAGCAGCAGGAGGGTCTGGGAAACTCTACAAACCTTGCCCCACTGGGAAGCCCTGCACAGACAGATCCATTCCACCTCCAACTGGAGGAGTGTTCTGAGAAAAGGGGACATTGTCCAACCGAATTGTGGTGCTTTGATTTAATGCTTCTCTTGCAACATCTGCCATCAGGGCCTCTGTAACAGCTTAGCTGTGATTGAAGGTCTGTGAGGTGATCTGCTTGGGTGAATAAGGAGTGTGCAGGCAACATCTGTGTTTCCCCAAGTGAATGCTACCAGGTAAACATCATCTTAAATTGGCATGGGCTTATTAAAAGCTGGCTTAGGTGCTACTATTTTACACTGCTGTCTGCAGTCAGCCCACCATTTAATGCTGAATCAGTCCATAAGCTATGTCTAAATGCTTCCCAGCTGGGCTGTATGTAAAAAGCAATGTCCCAGAACAGATATATCAACAGGCTTGTTGTACAGCTTCTTGATGGGCTGAGACTACTCTGAGGTATCCTGCTAGCTAAGGTAATTTTCTTAGGAGGATTACCTTCAGTGCCTGCAACAAAGGATCAGTCAGCACCCTTTATAATACATATAGAAAAGTCTTAGTTAAAACTACTGAAGCTGAAAAACAGTTTGTCAAAGTAGCTTTGAAATGTTACAGGTTCACCATTTTCTTCTCCAGGTAGTTAAAATGGGTGTGATATAATTCTATTCTTTTTTAGAAAACCTGAGAGTGGGGGTTAGACATACACAGTAAAAAAAAAAAAAAGAAAAAGAAAACGAGACACAAAGAATGAAGTGAATGTTTCCTGGCAAAGACCAGAAGAAGGATGTAGCTGCCAAAGGAAGCTGCCTTTGATTAACCTTTACGTTCAGTATGCACTCGTGACTCTTTTGATTTGTGTCTCATTGCAGCAAATGCATAAAAAGGTCCTGGTTAATGTGATTCCTTTAGAAGAATTTTTATTTGTAATAGCCTCCAAATATAAATCTGCATATTCAGGAAATCTAAGGGCTGGTTATCTTCCTGTCCTTCCCGTAAGTGCCTCATGAAGGCTGTTCTCTGAGCATGGGGAGCGGTGTGTGCTGGGCTGCTGGTGGGGCAGCAATGCCTCTCCTCATTCCAGCAGCTTGGCTTTGGCAGCTGTATTTCTGACATGCCCACCCCTGGTAACAAATGAGCATGTACAAGGATGAAAGTGTGAAAGCTGAGTGATGGGAGGTGATTTACAATGCCCGTCTGGCAATGTGATTCATTAAGTAAGCCTCTTGGAGTAGGGCAGAGTGATATGAAGCAGGGCATCACCAGGCAGAAGAGAGGAGTGTGCCTGCCCTGCTTTGGGGGTTCTGTCTGGTCATGCACCCATCCCATCATAGAATCATTTAGGTTGGAAAAGACGTTGAAGATCATTAAGTTCAACTGTTAACCAAACACTGCCAAGTCCATCACTAAACCATGCCCCTAAGTGTCACTTCTACACATCTTTTAAGTACCTCTAGGGATGGTGACTCAACTGCTTCCCTGGGCAGCCTGTTCCAATGCCTGACAACACTTTTAGTGAAGAAATTTTTCCTAATATATAATATAAACCTCCCCTGGTCCACTTGAGTCCATTTCCTCTTGTCCTATCTCTTGTGACTGAGGAGAAGAGACCAACATCCACCTCACTATAACTACATATCAAGTAGTTGTAGAGACCAATAAGGTCTCTCCTGAGGCTCCTTTTCTCCAGGCTAAACAGCTCTAGCTCCCTCAGCCTTTCCTCATAAGATTTGTGCTCCAGGCCCTTCACCAGCTCTGTTGCCCTTCTCTGGACTGACTCCAGCACCTCAATGTCTTTCTTGCAGTGAAGAGCCCAAAACCGAGCACAGGATTTGAGGTTTGGCCTCACCAGCACCAAGTACAGGGGATGATCACTTCCCTAGTGCTGCTGGCCACACTAGTTCTAACACAAGCGAGGATGCTCTTGATCTTCTTGGCCACCTGGGCATGCTGCTGGCTAGTCTTACCTAGGAATCTCAACTTCTATGGTCAATGTGGAGAGTCTAAGAGAGGTGTCTAAGGCAAGAGGGGTGACTCTTGCTCTCAAGTTACCTACATTTCCACTATCGAGTGACCGTAGACAATCAACTTTGACTAGATATCCAACTTTTAGATGACTAGATATGCATAGCAGAAATCTCTCTCTAGGGCATAGACATTAACGGAGGATAAATAATTCAGATGAGAGGATCATAAATAATTTACCCTCTGAGAACTCCAGCTCTATCAGTTCTTTCCACTAAGGATCTTGGGGCATTTTATTAATTTTGCACAATAGCCATATATTATCATACTCTTCTCCTATAATTGTCTGAATAAAGTACAATTACTTCCTGATATTATCATCTAATGGAGCTATTCCTGTACTTAATAGGTGGAGGCTTGTTTTTTGGAGCTAGAGGCTTTGTAGATAAGTCCCACTGATGGTTCATTGTATACATTATTGCATGAACTCTGAGTGAAGTTTCTCAACATTTGATGAGTTCGTAGCATTCCTGTCCTACAGCTCAGCAACCTGGCATATAGGGAGGTTAAAGTGCTTTACCAAGTCACTGCAGAACAGAGTGCTGGAGCCCAGACTTTGACTAGAGCTGGGGTGTTTTCTGGAGCACAAGTGACACTGCCTTCCAGAAGCAGAATTGCCATTCAGTATTTGTTATCTTATAGAAAGAGCTGTGGCTGTGTCTAGCTTCTGCAGTGAGAAGCTGGCCATTTTCAGGACCACCATAACAAGCTGTATTAGACTAAAGAGGAACTGGAAAATTTGTCTGGCTGGTTGCTAACAGATTGAATGGAGAATTTGTATTCCAGTCTGTGAATCCCGATTAGGCTCAGATGGCAACCTGTTCAACCAGGTTAACAGCAAGGCATTTCTAGGCTTGCTCAGAGGTGCACCTCGCGGGATGGAAAAATTTAAAACAGTAAAGTATTAGGAAAAAAAAATCCGTAAGAGTCAGGGCCAGTGTTTTTTTTGGCAGTGTAATTTTGGATGTGGATGCCTACATCCTCCCTTAATCTTAGATGCATTTCTTCAGAGCTGGTAATTGGCCAGTAAAGTGTTTTGTCCTGACGGTTGTGTTAAAAAATTTATTAAATATGTATCAGATTTGAGATCTGAAACACACTTATGTGAGTTTCTCTTCCTAGCTCAGAACAACTGAACTGAGATGCACCATCTCTCTAGATGTAGTATTTCCCAGCAAGATGAAATAATCATCACACCAAGCCAGAACTGAGACAGTGTGAGATTGAGGTCTGACGTCTTAGTATAGTCTGCCAAGCAGCATCCCTTCCTTTTACAGCCCCAGTTCTGCTGGCAGATAGGAGGCTCTTTTTTCATAGTAACTAGTGTCAAAGACATGGGACAAGTTCTGATTCAAGCCCAAAGCTACAGTGAAGAGGTAATCTTAGTGCTGGTGTGCATCACACAGACAAACTGCATTATTTGTCAGGAGTGAATTTCTGGAAAGTGCAACTGTTAGTGGCATGGTGGACAGAAAAGACGTTTTTATTATAAGGTTTAGTGTAAGAGAGAGAAATGTATGCAGGGACTAAGAAAAACATGCAACATAAATGCACAGAGACAGTATATATGGTGCAAATATGGCTGGAACAGGATCATTAGTAGTAGGAGATGCTGTCTTTTCAGAGAAGATAACCAGTATGAAAGACTTTGGTTGCTTCGTCTGCAAAACTGAAGCACCAATGCAAGTCTTTAAGCATGATCTCTCTTGAGACCTCTATTTTAATACTTACATTTTTGTTGGCATCATCATGCCTCAGATACATTAAGGCATTTTGAAGGTGCAGGAAGGCAGCACTGTGTGATGACAGTGGCCAGCAGAGCAGGGAATTAAGTGCCTGGTGTTAGAGAACCAAAACAAGGGATGGAGAAGTGGCAGAGAACTGGACGTTACTGCCCTGGGGTTAAATGAGACACAAAAGAGATGTTTTCCAGATGAGTATGATGACTCAGTGAAATGAAAATGAAAGCTTTGTCAGCTCTAATTTTAACCAAACTAGTTCTTTCTTCCTTGTTTTCAGAGTACAATACCCAGCGTATTTAATTGTGTGGTTACATGCAAACTGTAAGCATGCTCTGCAGTTGGCTTCAGTAGAGCCCATCAAAAGTCAGATCTCCACCATGTGTACCCATGTGTATTTGTTTGTATTCCACAACTGAGGAAAGATGCCCATTAATTGCTGTGGGCAGACTTGTGGGCAGGGATCTGCAGGCCACGGGAAGATTAACTCTCAGGCAGCTCCTTAACTTTGACAATAGAGCTCAGCCCGGAGCGACTTCTTGAGCATAATCTGTTTAAAGAGACAAAAGACAGATGCCTCATTTATGTCAAAAAATTCTGTATTAAAACTACACTTTCAAGTGAGATGTGCCCTTGAGGAATCTCTCCAGTGATGTCAGACACTCATATGCCTTGCTTCTACAGAGGTTGTAAAAATGGAGTAGAGAAAGGCAAAGGAATCGGGAGCCTTCCCCCTCACATCGCTGTAATTACTGCATGGAAAGCATTACACGTTTGTCTCCTCTCCCTAAAGCACTGTTTCATGGCACTCTTCACATGAGCAGTGAATTTCCATAAGTGAGCAGTGACCTACATTCAAGGCAGAAGCCTTGCTGCCTGCTTTTGGAGTGTGCCCTGGCTGCCTTCCAGCTCAAGCCTGAGATTCTCAGCATTTCATTTCCTGTCTCATCCCTGTCGGGTTCACTGGGGACCAGCCTCTCTGCGGAGCATCTGCATGGAAAGGACACTGCAAAAAGAAGGGTTGGGATGAATTTTTGTGGTAGGCTTAGACACTACTCTGACATAGGTTATAAATATATAGCCTACAATGAACACAAATGAATAGGTAGTGGAGAAAGCAGCAGCCTGGTTAAAATCTGGGCCTGTAAGAATCAAGACTGTGATTCTGTCATAAAGAGGTTTTTTTTAAACTATGGCAAACTCTTGCCATTAAATGAGTTATTGAGCTAAAAGCTTAGTGTTTGCCATTGATGCCTCATCCTGCTCTATACCTTCATTGACAGGTGAAGCTACCAGCCTTTGAAGCCATGTAAGAGAATTGAATAGCCTAACAAGAGCAGCATTGCAAACCTTTTGAGAGGACAAAATGAGTGTAAGCCGTCTGCATGATTAATTTGCTAATGTATTACTTCAGTTCCACACCACCAGCAACCTGGGCAATGAACTTCCTATTTCTGTTTTGGGTTTTGTTCTGCAAGTGAAGCAGTTGTTTGGAGGGCTGCAGAGAGTCGTGGTAGGATCCTATGAATCACTAACATCTTTTAAACTAGAGCTGTTGTAAGTGCATCTGTCCCAGCAGTGTGGTGGCATGGAGACCAGGCAGACCAAAACCAAAGCGGAAATTAAAGAAATGAGTTGAATCTGCTCAGAGAGAACCATTTCTAGGGAAATTAAGACCAGCTGTTCCTTTGAATTGGTGCAACACAACTTGACAAATACTTCAGAATAAGCAGCACTGGCCCCCCTAACAACTTCTACAGGTGTAAGAGAACTGAATAGTAGGACATGTTGCCTGGGCTCCAGAAGAGGGTTTTGCCCTTCCAAGTTACCTCTGCCTAACGTGAAAATATGCATGGGCCAAGGGAGCACAGTCCTGTTCATGCCACCTAGCCATGCTATGCAACCATGAGAATGAAACAGGAACAAAATAAAAAGAGCAAGTGAAAGCATCCACAAAAAAAGTCCCTCCAAATTTTCAGCACAAGGACTGAAAATTCTGAAAATTTGACAAAGGGAACTTTTCTTGACTAGTCCACAAACAGGGAAGATATGGGAATGAGTTGTTAGGGCTTTGGTAGGGCTAGTTCAGACTTCAGATCAGCTGGAGCGTGTTTCAGGAGATGACTTTTCTCTTCAACACAGACACCAGAAAGGCTGATACAGCAGAATGAAAATAACAGATGACCATGACTTCACAAGGGTCCTCTCTCCCCATAAACTGACTGCTTACTGGGAAGCTACTGACGGCGGGGAAGTGCTAGCCTTTGTTTCAGTTTTTTTTTAGCTTCAGTCAACTGGGGCAGCCATACAAGAAGCTACCTAAGCATAAAAATCAGTCAGGAGTAATCTGAATAAGAGCAGTGAAGGGAAGCTTTGAGACTTTGCATGTTTTGACTTCCAGCTATTTCACTGAGCCAGAAGGTGTTTCCCACCTTATTTTGTGGTAACCTGCCTTTCCAGAGGGCTTTATTTAGTACTGCTGTGCCTCACTGAAGAAAGCTCTCCAGGAGTGTTTTGGTGGCTGGTTGGCACAGTGTTGTCCCTAAGGAGCAGTCAGGAGAGAGGCTGCTCCTCCAGGCTTGTGGCAGAGAATCACACAGGGCCTGAGTAATGCACTGGCCCACCTTGACTGGGCTGGTGCTGGTATCCTTCTGAAACACCCCCTGTTTCACTTCCATTTCTGCTTTCACTGCTCCAGCGCATCACTGTGTTTTGGTTATTTCTCTGTCTTGCTCTGTCTGCTTCTCCTTTCCTTTCCTCACTCTCATGTCTTTCTTCCACTTGTTTTTTCTTCACATTCATTGTGTGCTTCCCCTCTGCTCTTCTTCAAAAATTGCTGTTGCCACCCTCCACTACCAGCCCTCAGGGATCTTCACCGTTCTTGAGCACTGAGCAATGTTATGAGCATAACCACTGCGACAAACCTGGTGGATTAACTTAATCCCTGAACTTTTTTCTGGTTGTCATACTATAGAAAAGGATGTTTTGGGTATGAAGATCTAAGGCTTGCCAGCTGTGCTTTACCTGAGGAAATGTAGCAGCCAAACCTACACCATGCTATCACTAGCTGCTAGGTCCAAAACTAACACTGTGCTAAACTAGGATTTTAATGTGCAAAACCAAACACAACTGCAGAACTGCACTGTCCAGTGAAGAATTCTGTGTTCTCTTTTTTTGTGAGAAAGCATGAAGAGCAGCACTCTGTCATCAGCCACAGCATGAAGCAAAATAAAGATAAACGAGTAGTACTGGGTTTCTTTCTTTACATGATTGCCTGGGGAAACCATGTAAAGCAAATTTGGATGCTAAAAAACGTTTGGAGGAATAAAAATATCACACAATTTTTAGTTCAAAACAAGATGCCAATACTCTGAAACTTGGTTATTTCTTCAGTGCTTAAAAGTGATTCTGCTGAAGTTCCATATCTCCTGTTGATAATGTGAGAGTAAAGGCTTTTCTGAAAGAAACAACATGCACTTGCATCCTCCCTCACCATTCAGAACAAGAAATGCTTCTCCTTCTAAAGAAGAAGCACATCTTTCACCTATTGACATAAATTGAGAGGTCATGCTTTGATGTCATTAAACCTTCTATTTCCTTCCTATCCAGCCTGCCAGAAACTTTTCCAGGATAACTGGGATGACTGAAATGGAACTCTAACGCTAGCATCCCTACATCATGCTTGTATAAGCTAAAAAAAAAAAACAAAAACCAACAAAACCCAAAAAACCCACAGAAAAAAATGCCACTAAACTGAGAACAGGAAATAAAGATCATTAAAATATTATTAATAAATATATCATTAATATAATTAATGATATTAAATAAATATCATTAATAAATATAGACTGCACCAGGACATCAAATAAAACTCATCTGGGAAAATTACTGACATTGTCTTCATTTTGTCTATTTTGGCTTCTCAAATGGAAAGAGAAAAATCTAGACATTATCTCAATTTCTTCTAGGTTGTGGTTATTTTTAATCAAAACCAAAAGCCTAGTCAGAGTGCTGAGGGAATATAAGGTAGACCAGTTCTTCCCCAAAAGAAGAATGTAGAATATATCTGAGATCTTCCAGGGAAAATCCATTATTTGTATTCCATTTTTTCTCCCCCCGTCTTTGGAACCCCTTTCCTTTTTGATGGCTGTAGGAAAGAGAACATGAAGGAAGCTCAGGCTTTGTATAAGCTTGCCTTCCAAGAGCAATGGCACGGCAAGCTGAGGTTGGGGTTACAAAAGTGGCATCAACCCTCAACTGCAGTAGCATCCCCGCAGGGACTGTGCGCAGGGGAGGGGGGAGCTGGTGGGGCTGGGTGGGAGTGCAGAGTCCTCCTCCCAGCAGCAGGGATGCCTGGCACAGGGGGCCAGAGCTCCTGGTTCAGCTGGAGCCAAGCTCACTTTGCCAAAGCTGTTGACAGGAGGAGTTTAAAATGCTTTTCTTTAATACAGGCTTGATTGTTACGTGGGTACATTGTGAATTTGTATCCCATTAGTTAATCGGTTTAAATAGATTGTACAATCTGAAGGAAACAAAGAAGCAGGCGTGGGCAAGACTGCAGGGTGCAAATCCATGTTACAGCCTGTCGATGCTGAAAAAGGGGATTCAGTCTTCCTCATTTTCTTCCCTTCTTTGTGTGAGCACTCTGACTGTAGAGTACTGCTAAACTAGCCCCTTCCTTTGGTTTGGTGAATATTTTATTTGTTTTGTTCCACGGGGAAGCAAGGCACCTGGAGGGTGCAGGGAGACTGCTATTCTCAGCAGTAGCATGTGTGGACCAGGTCAGCTGGGTTCAAAACTCTATCCACATCAAAAATGGCACTCTCATCATGAACAACTTCTCTTCTTGGGTCCACATAGGCTGTGTTACAGGCAGAATTTGAAAGCATTATTTAGTTTCAGGTGTCCTCATACAGTCAGTAACTACTCAGTTTGCCTAAAGAGCTTGCAATACAGTTCTAGGCTAGTTCAAAAAATGAAAGGAACAGTATCTTTTTTACCTCTTTCTTGCCTACTGCCTTTATGCAACCCACTAACCTGGCTTAAACACTGTGGTAATGATTTAATTACATACACACTACTTGTTGTTAATTCTGCTTAAAAAAATCATATCCTTCTTGGGTTTCCTGAATTGAAATCCATGCAGCCTGGGTCTTGGCCTCAGGAAAAGAAAGGGAAGAGTGTTTTCTTCTTATATAAAAGACATATGGTATTAGGAGCAGGACAGTTCTCAGGGACTCAGGTGGCCAAGGACACGTGAGAACAGCAGTGCAAGGAATTGCCACCAGCACTGCTTGTTTGAATCCTGCTTCTCAGACAGAATTGCAATTTTGCATGCACCTGACTGCCACATGAGTAACATCTAATGTCTAAAGCCAGGATTTGTGCATGCCCATCCCTGATGCATGAGGACATGGAAAACTTGGCTGAGACATAAGATTCATACTACATGAAAAGCTCAAATTTCTGCACTAGCTACAATAAAGCTAGCTTTACATGTGACTTTCCTCAGTGCTTTGCAGGCTAGGAAGAAAGAATAACATCAAGAGTGATTTGGAAGATTTCAGAGCAAGAAATTCAGTGCCCAAGTATATAAGAATCACTATTGTACACAAAAAGCCTGACAAGTATGTGTGGGTGGGAAGGAAAGTCAGCCTGTTCCTTATGCAGAATCATGATCAATGAGAGCAGAGTGATGGCTAGGGTGTGAGTAGGGGGTTACATTGTGAAGAGCTGGGATAAGTGAGACAGCAATAGCTGCAGTCAATATAAATCACTTCAGATCTTAATCATCACTGTATACCGCAAGAGCTGGGGAGGAAAGAGGCTGTTTATCCCTTGTTGCTTCTCCCTCCCAAACTGTCACCTGCTGCCCTACCCTTCTGCTTTAGGGGCATAACCCCTGCAGCCCCTTCTTCCTCCTCTCTTATCAGATTTTACCATGGGATGATTTCTTCCTGACCCACTGTTTTGTTTACATCCCACTACTTGCATCCTGGTGTGACTACATAAACAAGTGATGCACATCTTTGACAGCAGAGCCCCATCTGGTCTATCCTAGGCCCACCAGCCTGCCAAACTCCCTTTCAGAGTTGGGGTGCATTCACAGAGCCTACTGCTTTCTAGAAACAGGCTACTGCTAAAGCAGCTCTTCAAATGTGCCCTTAAAACATGGCCTTTGCCATGTTGTCTACAAAACCCTGAACTGCAACAAGGAAGTGATACTTTCAGCTTGCTGTGCTGGTAAGTGTTGCCCCATTTGCTGTCTTATGTGATCAGCCATGTTCATCTTCTGCATAGCTGCTTCTTAATATGACCAGGAAAAGCCTTTAGTAAGCTCTCTGGTTAGAGCCATGCCTAGCAGAAACTACAGATGAGATTGCTGGGCACTACATCCACTAAATCTATAATAAGCAGGAATATTGAAAAAAAATAGCAGGAATGTTGAAAAAAAATAGCAGTAACAAGCAACATTTAACCTGCACTGTCTTGACTGATCTGTTGCAATAAGCAATGTCTCGGCTGTTCTGGCTCTTCACAGTTGTGTAAAGTATACAAATATGGCCTATCTTACAGGTTAACATTTGTTCAAGAATCAGTGAGTACACTCTTCATAGTTCTCTAATGATAATCAAACAATGAGAGGTCACAGTCTGGGAAGGCATTTGGGGTTTAGACTCCTGGCCCAGCTTGCTTGTTTCTGATGTTTCTTTCACAGTCTGTAGAGCTGTTTTCTTCCTTTCCCTTCCAAAATACTTTCTGTCCCATGTCACACAGTTGCACATCTTCCTGGGGTGTGACATGAACATGTTCAAAACCTCCTGGTGACAGTAAGCAGAAACAAACTTCCAGAGAGCCCATTCCTGTCAGCTGGCTGGGCATCGCCACGCAGGTACTGTGGGTGTAAAGCCTGATGCATTTTCCATGGTGAGCTTCTGCTTGTGGAGGATTTGCAAAATCTCCTCTGGCAGAAGCAGTGTTGTTTGCAAGTGAGAAATCCTCCTCACCCCTTTTCTCATTTATTATCAGTGATCTCTGGTTTGTCCAAAGCAAAACAAACCCCAGAGAATAAAAGGTACTGAAAATGCTGCTTTAGACCACAGAAGTCTTTTGCAGTTCCTGACCATCAAGTTCACTGCCAGGACACAGACTATATTTGCAGCCAGCCCTTGTCACTTCCTTAGCAGCTCCCCAGACACTTCTGGATACACTGAGGGGTACAAGGGACATGAGCAAGGCCATCCCGTGCAGGGCTCTGTGGAGATGATCAGGAAGCCTGGACAGTTAGGACACGTGCTTCACTGGAGATGCTGCTGGGACTTCTCCAGGCACTCTAGCCAAGGACAGGGGCACAAGGGCTACAGCAGTGGAATGGGAAGAGGCAGACAGCTGCCCCAGGAGACAGCAGCAGCAATGCCAGTGAGTGGAGCTTCATGGAGGATGTCTTACCAGCTGTTTCAGGAACTGGCTGTGATTTTCAACAGCAATTTTTACTATGGTAGACCAGTTACTTCCAGCACAGCCCTGGCATCTGACTCTGCAACTAGTTCAGCTGATGTCTGTGCAGGGTGGACATGCCACAAAGACACAATGATACAGAGCAGGCAGTGACATAAAGAGGGTGCCACCAGTGACGAAATGGGAAACCGGGGCTCCTAATCTTTATGCACATTGTCCTCAATATAACCCAGTGAATGCATGTACCTTGCATGGAGCTGGTGCACTTGGACCCTTGTATCCCTGCACAATGCTCCTCTGAATGACCACTATGCTAGGGGTGGGAGACACAAAAGGGAAAGATAAACCAGAGGTTTAGGATTGTCCAGGTGGTACAAGGCAACATGGAAACTAAATTTTCAGACCATGCTCCATTACTTGTCTCCCACCTGCTTGAGGAAAGCAGTAAAACCCCTGCAAGAAGTAGTGTCAGATATACTGTTCTGTACCGGAACTAGTGATGACTGCAAAACTATAACGACCTGGTGTACTGTCTTCTCTAAAATATTTTGTCATGAATCTTTTTGTTAGCCATTTAAATGTCCTGTCCCTGGGTTGGTTTAGAGAGGCATTCAGCAAGCTCTTCTGGGGATAAAGCAGCCTTAGCGTGTTTTGCATCGAAGCCAATGTCCCTTTCTCTATCATCATCACCCTAGGATTGCTTCACAGCCAGCAAAAGCCAAAAGCCTGAGGCAAAGGTGATGACAGGGGTCTCCCAGGCTGACATGGCCCAGGGGTTCAGCAGCTGGGCACCAGTGTGCCTGGGGAGTGGGGAGCTGCAGGGGTTTTCTCTCATGAGGGTGGCACAGTGCCTGGGGCAGTGCAGAGGATGTTTCTGCTGCAGAAACACAGAGTATGACTAGCAGTTTTGGTGGCTCTCCCCAGTGAGCTCAGGCCTGCCACACTGCAGAGTGGTGCTGGGTGGGCAGCAGTCTTGGCCAGCAGCTCCTCTCCTGGGGAGGAAACGGCTGGCACCAACAAGCATGCACGTGTCCAACGCTGAATGGGCTGTCAAGGATCCATTTGCAAAGGGATTGAAATCTGAAAGCATCACTGCAGTGATGAGTCTGCTATGCTTCTATGTAGAGAGGCCTTTGCCCAAGTACTGCCAGGAGAGGTGATTACTTGCTGCTTATATCAAAAACTATCCTCTGTGCTGTGGTCCCTGCATTTTCCTGCTCTTTCCTCTTAGATACTTTCTGAGCACAAGAGATCTCTCTTCATTCCCTCTGTTCCATAAATAAAACATAAACAAAAGCATGATATAAACACACATGTCTCCTGTGTAAATCTCTATTGGGCAGTGCTCCTGCTTGGGACTGGATGAATCACCCTGAGCAGGGCTGTTTCAAAGCACAGGCTGTATGTGCTTTAAAGCAAAATAGGAAATACCCGTGCTTCAGTCTTATAATAGTTGTGCTTGAATCAAAGCAGATGATTTCTAGCCAGGGTCGGGTTCACAAGAGAGGGCGAGGTTGCTAGAAAGCCATAATGATAAAGCTTCCTGTTTTTAAAGATGGATTTCAACAATTATTATTGCTACCTCAGAGAAGGAAGTGGAGGCATGCTAGCTGAAAAGTACGTTACTATTTCTCCTTGCATTTATGTGCCAAAAAGTCACACAAAAAAATGATTTCTGTTGGAACTGAGGGGAGGCTTCCTTTTGTTTTCAGCCTCAGTGAAATTACTACATGCTTACAAAATTAAGGCCGCTCTGTTTTTAGCTGTTGTGCAAAGTTTAGGTTTTCTCCTTGGCAACACGAAGTGTCCTTAAGAGTTAGAAGTGCTCAGTGTCTTGTGACTTTATTTTCCTTATATACACAATGATTACAACAAAAGACAGCTGTTAATTTCAGGAAAAAAAGCCACCATGTAATAAATCTTTTGTGCTGCACCATAATAACTCTCGTTTTCAGGCAGGCACAATTTAGTATAAGAGTTGCCTACATTTGGTACTACTTGCCATAAGAAGATGTTATTTCTAAATATATGGGAAAGCTGGCTGCACATTACATAGCTGCCACTCATGTTACGACAGAAAGTGAAATCTCACGGATTTATTTCTTCTCAAATGACACTTCGCCTAAGGCGTGACATGCTTTTTGTGTTCTGAAATAAGTACCCACTGATCGCTTTTCACCAATGTCATTATGTGCTTTTGTGTTTGGTATGAATCGTCTTAACTCAGTTGGATAGAAGGGTCTGAATCACCTTTTTGCCACCAAGGATCACCTTGGCTGTGCTGGGATGAGCAAAGCAGGAGGATGCAATGGGCTGAGTGTTTTCCTAGTTATCCAGTCCAGAAACCATCATACTGAAGATTGGAAGGGGCAACAGCATACTGGTGTATCATCAGCTCCTTTTCCATCTGGCCACAAGCTGTCCTTGTGGCAAACATCTGGTTTGCTTCATTGCCCCAGGAGCACCAGAGATGGGGCCTTTTCCACAACAGGCTGTCTTGTAAAGTCCAGGCTTGTGTCTCCTGGGGAATTAATCTGTACTATGTGTTTCAAATAGAAGGGTAGTCATGAAACTGAGTTGACACCTGTCTTTGGAATAGGTTGGTTTTCATTCACTGTGACCTGGTTCTGGTTGGAGCAGAGTAACTATTCATAATCTATAAGAACAGTTATAATAAAATCATCTATTTCAAAATGAGGCATTCACCATGGGACGTGTTCTTCATCAGAAGCTGTAGAAGTGTTTCTTCCTGTAGTATTTTCCCATATGAAGAACATTCCCGGCTTGTATCCTCAGGGCTCAGGGTGACTCAAACATGTGAAGCACTGTCAATACCATGAAGTGCCCCCACAGTTGCAAGAGAGTGCACACCCTCATAGGGACATGGCACCACAGAAATGGATCCATAACCAAGCTGATGGGCTGCCACTGAATGATGTGTCATTTCCTGGGACAAGCACATTGTGGCAGAAGCATTGCAATACTTTGATATGGACTCCAAAATGCTGGATGCAAAAAGCATCCTGCTTGGATGCCTTGGATTAGCTCCTTGACAAAGCAAGCTTTGCTTTTGTTTTGTACCACTGCTGTGGAAAATAACACAGTAGCACAGAATTCGTGTAGCTAGAAAACACTGAGTCAGCCTGCTTGGTTTAATCAGGCTCTACAGGTAAGCTCCATGAGTGGATTTTGAGGGAGGTAAGATTTTATATGCCAGGTGTTACAGAGGATTTAGTGATCCTTCCTCTTGATTTCAACTGTGCTATATAAGGTGACACAAACAGTTCTTTATCAGCTTCCTCCTACACGTCTCTGTTCTTGGAAAAGGAAGATAAATTCAGAGTCACCTTGAATCTTTTTTTTCAGGGTATTTGTTGTACAAGTAAGTAGGTAATTTGATACAAGAAGGTACAAATTTGATACAAAGAAGGTACAGAAAAAAAGGTAATTTCCATAGAGTTGATATTTTAGAAACAGAGATTCTTATGAAATGATGTGTGAATTCAGGGTCATGGTTTGTCTCTGGAAAGTCAGTTCTGAGGTTCAGACTTGGGCCCAGGTGCGCTTGCTAGACTCAAAAGATGAGAAGTATGGGAATGGATAAACCATTTAGGAAAGCCTAAAAAGAAATCCCAAGAGGTCTTTTTCAAGTTTATTTGCTTTTAGAAGAATGTCTTCAAACTCAGAAGGACTAGAGCTCAGAACAGTTTCTGCACATTTAGAACCTGTTCCAAATATAAGATTGCATATTTTCATGCTAAAACTTTACAAAACCAACCCACTACAGGAGGCCTGCATTTCTGGTTTGTGTCCTCCTTTTTCATATTCTTAGATATTTTATCACAAGACTCTTATTTACTTTTATGCATAAAAGTAATTTTCTTGGTTTGTGAGTTAGTTTATATGTAAATGTTCTTTTACAAAACATTTTTTTTTCAAGCATTTAGAACTACTTATTTAAGCTCACAGTTTGGTTATCCTTTTGAGTGATAGCTAGCTCAGCATATTATTAAAACTCACTGCACAAGAAATATTGAACAGGCAGAGATTTCTCAGTCATTATGAGAAAGACGTAGCCCAGGTTTAACAACTGAAGCATGGTCATGACTTTAGGTAGGAGGAAAACAGCTCAGACTTCTAAGAAATGGGAGTGAAATGACCACCTAGCAAGCCTAAGCTATTTTTTGTGGTCTAAGAATAAAGCAAAATTAAACAAAGCAAACAAATACAACCTAAAATAAAGAAAAAAGTAAGATGTCTGAGGAGGTCTCCACCAGGATGCCTGACACACTGTTCCTGTATGGGCAATACAGAAAACGGGCTTATTTCAAAGTGAGGTTGAAATGAAGTTGAGCCCTGTGTTAAGAGCAGCCTGAAGTCCCAGAAGGGTAATGTCTTCATCTGTCACAGAAGCTTAGTTTAGCAAAGGGGAGTTAAGAGTCCAGTGAGTAAAGGACTTCTCCAAGTCATTTGGTAATTTGGATTAAGGAGGGAAATACTTAACTCTTGTCATTGACACCAGCTGCAAGCCCCCACTAAGAGAAATTCAGCAAATTTTCTTGTTCCAGGCAGCAGTGCCACTTCATGAATCCCAATATTTGGATTTTGGATTAAGCAAGGGTTGCTCATTTGACATATGGCAAACAGAACACCCTTTATGATCTAACTTTAAAGTGCTCAGCACTAGATTCTCATCCCAAGTTAATGTAAATCCTAAAGCTGCTAGAGCTGCATAATTATTTACTTCACAAGGTACTAGTGGCCATGGGTGCTGATTTTCAAGAAATGAGAATTTGGGCTTTCTCCTTAGCTTTCATTTTGTTATGGATATTAATCATTTTTAAAAATATTTAATGTGCAGATTATTTTGCAGCAAAACTCCAAGCACATCCAGATTCTGAATTGATGAGCAAGGAGCAGCTTGATTTCTCTTCTGCTTTTAGCAGCCTCTGGGATTACTTTTGCTTTCAGAGAGAAAAAGTTGAGCAACTGTTGCAGAGTATTCATTCCCAGCAAGCAACCTTCTTTTAGAATTCAAGCAAACATGATTCTCCCCCAGTGTCTGTGAATTCCAGGCATCCAGCTGGGTGCTGCTGATAATGAAAAGGAACTGACAGCTATGTCCCAGCTGTCCCAACACAGAGTTAACTTCTCTGTTTCATAAAAAGTAAACCAGCCCCAAGTATCCCAAGAGGGAATGGGGTGATTGGGCATCAGAAACTGTACCTGGCATGGGTGAAAGTAGAATAGTAAGTGGTAACGTAAGAGATCTTGTACTTGACTGAAAAAAGAACAATCAACCTTTTAATGTTGAGTAAAGTATGAAGCAATCCATTAACTTCACATGCAATATATTTACTTTCCATTTGCATCCTTGCAATCTGGTATACTCTTCTAAACCAAAATATTAATGTTGAGGCTGGATGCACCACAGGGTGTGATGAGAGGGTGATTTTTCCTGTGGACATAGAGCAGTACCTCTCCGGCAGCACCAAGCTCCAGCAGCAATGTGTATTCAAGGGTGTTACTCTGATCATGTACAAATGTGGTTCTTTGTTCCATCAGCTGCTCTGCATGTGACACAGGGCTGTGTCGGAAACAGGAGTTCCTTGTTTATGCTGCCCTGAGGATGAATGAATATATACTGACTTAGTAAGATATCCTCCACATTGAAAGTCCAGCCTTTCAGCCATGAAAAGTTAAATTGCCATGGCCTTTCTGAAAGAGCTATTAATTTTGTGATTGCATTCTTGTCATCTCCCTCCAGTTTTTGTGAGTCGTACATGAGAATCCTGATATCCCTCAGTGCCTTGTATTTATAATTGTGTGGAAGCAGCAGTAGTTACTTACGTATGCTCCTGCCTGCTTTCTTCCCTGTCAACTGATCGCTCTTCTAAACCTGCTAATCATAACCTTCCCTAGACACCTTAAGATTGAAGGACGTTGCTGCTGGGGCTGCAGCATCCCTCAAAGATATCTGCTGCCTCAGTTTGCTGTGCTGAATCATTTTTCTATGTGAATCAACTCTTATATTTTTAAGCTTCTCTAAAAGTGATTTTCTGCATCTCCTTTTTCCAGTCACTTCTCCCAGTGGAGGAATTTTTGCAGGGCCTGATTACCTCTTTCCTAATAATTACTTGCTAATTACCTTTTGCCAGTGAACATTTCCTAATAATTACTACAGTGGTATCTGAAAGAACATTTCCTCCCTCTAAGAAGCATTTAAGATATCTATAGCAACCATGGAGTAACACCTGGTGTATAGAAACGTTTTGAATGGAATACCAATGCAGGTTAGCATGGGATTTAAATGATCTGCACTTGACTTTTAAGAGGCAACTCAGCATACACGCAATCAGAAAAAATATTTTAGACCAAGGAAACAGGTTTTCCATGCCCAGTTTCATAGATGTTGCCTTTCCTAGATAAAAGTTATTGTTTCCAGTGCAGGCTCTACTGCTAAATGTATGTTAATGCTATTCTGCCTCAAAGAAGAGATTCAGAGCAGCCCTGAGGAGAAGGACTTGGGGGTCCTGGTTGATGAGAAAATGAACATGAGCCAGCCTCAGTGTGGGCTCGCAGCCCAGAGAGCCAACCGTATCCTGGGCTGCATCAAAAGGAGCATGACCAGCAGGTCGAAGGAGGTGATCCTGCCCCTCTACTCTGCTCTCATGAGACCTCACCTGGAGTATTGTGTGCAGTTCTGGTGTCCTCAACATAAAAAGGACATGGAACTGTTGGAACAAGTCCAGAGGAGGGCCACGAGGATGATCAGGGGACTGGAGCACCTCCCATATGAAGACAGGCTGAGAAAGTTGGGGCTGTTCAGCCTGGAGAAGAAGAGGCTGTGTGGAGACTCTTCGTTAGGGACTGTAGTGACAGGACAAGGGCTAACAGGTTCAAACCTAAACAAGGGAAGTTTAGATTGGATATAAAGAAGGAGTTCTTTATACTGTAAGGGTGGTGAGGCACTGGAATGGGCTGCCCAGGGAAGTTGTGAATGCTCCATCCCTGGCAGTGTGTTCAAGGCCAGGTTGGACAGAGCCTTGGGTGAGATGGTTTAGTGGGAGGTGTCCCTGCCCATGGCAGGGGGGTTGGAACTACATGATCTTAAGGCCCTTTCCAACCCTAACTATTCTATGATTCTATGAATACCTGCCATTAGCACACTCAGATGAATTAAAGCAAACCAATCCAGTGCCACAGTATGTTCTAGAGGGAACAGGGGATGCTGTGGGATGTTTCCACAAAAAAACACACTGCTCACAGGTGTAGAGAAATTGTTGGAAAACTGGCCAAGAGACAGGGAATATGGCTCTATGGCCAGCTTTCCTTCCTATGGAGGTTGATGGATGCAGCATAACGAAGATTAGTCAATGTCACCAGAGCTGTGTGAGTTGCTCCTCCAAAGTGTGTAGCACAGTGTTGCCTCCTGTCTGCTACAGCACAGAGGGAGAAAGGAGGTGCAGTGGGCACTCAGAGCAGGAGAGCCACCATCTGAGCATCAGTTTAACCTACATATATACTTTCCTACGCAGAAATTCACTTCCTCATCACCACTGCGAATGCCTGGTTTCTATGGGGTAAGGAGGAAGTGAGAGTTAGAGACTGTGTCTCAAAAATGTGTTTGGTTTTTAGCATTATGTCTTTACTACATAAATGTGTCCATTGAGGTCAGAACTCTGAATTCACTTTTCCTGTACACACATTAACATCAACTGAAAAGAACAACTCTGTGTTGCAGGCTGGTGTTTTGGTTTTTTTTCTCCTCCCCATAATCTTTTTAAGTACCATATAATCTGTGGTACAGAAGAGAAGTACACCTACTTAGGTGCAACAAAGCAGAGCTCTGAACAGGAACAGTGTGTCCAGTGAAGTAGTTGAGTCACCATCCCTGGAGGTATTTAAGAGATGTGTAGATGTAGTGCTTAGGGATGTGGTTTAGTGGTGGAATTGGCAGTGCTGGCTTAATGCCTGAACTCTATGATCTTAAATTATTTTCTAACCTAAATTATCCTATGATCCTGTGTTGTACACAGAATACAGAAGATGCTGCCACTGCTGAAATAGTCCTTTCAGATCTTCGAGCCTAAGTTAAGGTTGCAGCTTTCCTGTCATTTGCTGAAACTTATTAACCATAATCTAATTTCTCTTCTCTTTCTTTCTGTTGTTGTTTTACCTGTGTAGCAGAGCTGATTCAGTGATACCAACACGCACTGAGGAGTATATTTATGCCACAGAATATTTCCCAGAAAGCAATGGCATGGTGACTGAAGAAGCACCGATGGATGAAAGAAGCTATGTTAGCATACAAAGATCTGAACCTACCATCATGAGGTCAAAGTACTACCTTTTTTCAGTGACGTTGCTCTGCAATACATCTGGAGCTGGTGCAGACTCAAGGTGAATGAAGGGAAAAGAAACAAAGCATCTGTAGCCCAGGTTTTTCAGCATGAGACCCATTAAACACCTAGGGTCTCTGGTACAGCCAGGACTGGCATGGAGCTATTTGGACATGGGTAGCTGAAACATTCCCCCAAAAGCCAGAGTGAAGCACTGGTAAGGTCTCAGGTTGAGTGTGATGTGAGGACTAGTGTTGAAAACCTGAAACTACTTGGGTTGCTGGGACTCACCACAAGCAAGTATTATAGGAGGCTCTCTTTCCCCGCAACCTGCTGTCTCCCAGTTCCCAACTTAAGTATTGTAGTTTGCACTAAAATACAATATGTGTTGACATTTTAACAGGGGAAGAGGGGCAGGATCCTACAAGTATCTCGTCACCCTTTCTAATAAATCCACCTCTGATTCATCAAGACTGAAACTAACCCATGGGAGGAAAGTTAAAATGAGGTGATGGGTGATGCTTATGGTCTGCCTGAGGATGGTTTACACAAAAAAGGGTCAAGATCACATTGTACGTGTGAAAGAATAATTCAGCGAAGCATTAGTGTCAAATACCGAACAGAGGGGACAAATTTTAGTAGGCGGTTTCTGTACTCAATTATGAATGCATATTTATGGCCACCAACTGAGACAAAACATTCCTGAGTAGGGAAGGGACAGAATTTCTTCTATATCTGTATAGAGGAGAAGTCACCCGGAATAAATAAACTTTTACACAGAAGAACTGAAAAACAAGTTAATAAAATTAGTAATGTGACCTTTCTATCTAAAGCACTAGTGACCTCATTTGCATTTTTTAATTATGATTGTTGTGAATTTATGCATCACTTGAAATTGTTGCAAAAAGAATTTGGATACACACATTTTACTTTACTTGCTTGAAAAAATAGTTCATACATATGGCTTCTGTGGAAACAGCAAGGCTAATAACCCTAGAGAAGATTTTTTAACATATTTATTGAATAGATTAAATAGATAGATACAAAAAAACCACATCAGTCAGACAAATCTTTTGTGCAAATATGACCTCTCATTCATAATGTTATTTTGAAAATTATTACTTATTTATATAGATATTTACAGTTCAGCTGAATTCTGCAAAGATTCTTGTGTGCAAAATCCTACTTGTGGATTTGTTAATGAATAGCAAAATAAAAGTGGTTTTAGACACTGCTTCAATTAATGAGCTGTCTTATTTCCAGAAGTACACAAATATCATATTGCTACTTTCACCGAATGCATTGAAAGGGTAATAACAGTGATTACTGAGATATAGAAAGTGACTTATGAGGAGGAAGCAAATATATCATTCTTGCTGACCCTGAAGGAGCACCTGCAAATATTTAAATGGGAGACCATGTGGTCTTAAATACGACGTACTGCTGAGCAAAGGTTGAACCTACCAAACAGCATCACTGAAGTTGACAAAATATCTTCTGGATCACCACATTGGTATGGGTGAATGATGATAGTGCTGCCAGACTTGAACAGAGGAAAGGAATTACAATTCTGGGATAAGGGATGGTGAGGAAGAGAAAAAAACACAGAATTTTAATGACAGAAAAAAATATTCTAAAGGGCACAATCTATGAAGAGTGACCAGGTGAAGAGGAATTCCCATCTTTGAGGTAAATAAAACAACTAGAAGGACTATTGGCTGAGCTGGCCTGTGCTGCTGGCAGGAAGATGGTGAAAACCACCTGTTATTTTATAATATCCTCTAACACTTTTGTGATTCCACATCTTTGCTATGTCATCTTAAAATCAAAGTTACCTCATATAGGCATACAGTACCTCAGCTTCAACAAAGTTAAAGTTCCCAGAAAATACTATACCTTTCCTTGTGGCTCCTCTCTGTGATTCCTCACCCTTCCCTGACTATCAAGAGCCTACAAAATGAAGGCTGAGTCCAGCCTTTGAAAAATATCTAGGTAACCACTTAGCAAGTGCACCAGGGAGCTTCTGAAGAGGTTAGTAACCCTTCTGCATCAAGCATTCCAGATGCAGTGATAATACAGAGAAATATAGACATGTCTAGGGATGGGAGGATGGAGAAGGAAGAACTTGTTCACTCTCTCTTACCCTCTCCACTCTAATTTCTTATTTTAATGGGTCCAGTTTTTCTAGAAACAAAGGAGTCTCCTCCCCCATCCTCCCAAGTCATGCTATTGCCTATCCCAAAGCTACAGGCTGTGATGTCTTCTTCCTTCTGGTTCATTTTCAGATGGAACACAAGAACAGACAGCAGTATGCGGATGGCACACAGAGGAGTAAAGGAAAATACTTTTATTTTGTGCCCATAGTTTTTAATTAAGGCTCCAGCATGATCTTTCTGCACAGGGACCAAGATTACCTAATACAAAACTGAGAGTGTGGGACATGGGGTGTAATGAATCCTAAGCCACACAAAACTATATTCATCAAATCAATTTGTGCTACTGGGAGGCCAGAGAACATTATGGAAATGAAGTGTCAGAGGAAAGCAATGTCTAAAGACCCGGGAACAATGGGCTCCACTTTCCCAATCCTGTCTGGGAGGCAAAAAAGCAGTGGAGAGCTTTAGTGGTTGTGGCTCCTGCATCAGACTTGTACTGGTGCAGCAGCTGTCCCAGCACAACAGGAGATCTCTCCTCTGAGCAGTTGACCCGGAGAGGCAATTTCTGCGTGACTGAGCATGTACACACTGCTGGGGTTTTGGCACTGCTTTATTTTTTTGTGGCACCACAACCCCAAATCATTGTTGACTGCCAGGCTAAATAAATTTTTCCCTGTCTCTCTCTCCCTTGACTGTTTACCCTCTCATACTGCTGTGGACAATTACCAGGATTTGCCTTGGTCATTGTTTCACCAGCTGTAATATTAACACATATTTTGTGCTCTCAAGTTTTCTACACATGCCCTTCACTCCACTTCTTGGGTTTTGGTTTCTTATTTTCAGAATTTCCTCCATTTTATCTGAATATTTTTCTTAGGGAAGCATTTAAAGCTGTGTGCAAAGGTATGTTACGTACCATACCAATTGTTATTTGAATTGTGAGAGGAGAGCAACTGTTAAATGCTTCCATACACCATTAAATTTATTTCAGAGTTTCTTCAAATATCCTCTTGACAACATTTTGGGCTATCTTGAAGCAGTAGGCCCCAGGGGCACTTCCCAGTTGCCAGGTCAGATGAATGTATCTATCAGGTCCCAACTCAGTTTTAGGTTGTGACCCAGATAAACATGATCTTGGTCCCAGTCATGCTCTGTGTGCCTTGCCTCCCATGGAAAGTAGCTGGGCAGGGGCATAACACTTTCCCACAGTCATCCAGTGGGGACAACCAAGCGGGGAGGACTGCAGGACAGAGAGGATAGTGGGGAGCCCCTCTCATGGAGGGCTGATGGTCTTAGTGCATACTGAAAGAGGGAAGGAAAATAAAGGGAGGAGGAGAAGGTTATAGCAACACATCTGTGGGTGGTACAATGCCTGTGGGTGGTAGAACTTTAGAGCCCAAGCTACATTTTTCTCATTCACATGGCATAACTGGGTATTGTCAAAAAGCTTAACTTTGTAGTGGCTGCTGGCAAAATATTTGGGAGTGGGGTGAAGAAGAGGAAAATGTTTAACTTACAACCCAGAGCTGCCCAGAGGCACATGATCTGAAGCATCATATAATGAGCAGACAAAGCACAAGATGACACCTAAAAAAAAGGGCAAGTGTCTTAGAAAAAGAGATGTAAAATACAACACAGTTACCTGACTTAGCTCCAGCTTATTCAGTCATGACCAAGTCCAGATATGTTTAAACATCTGAAAGGAAAACCCTACTTAAGGAAAAGCAACAAGTGCAATTTCAGTTGTGCAACTTCACAGTTGTACATTGACGTTATCCTCAGTGTTCTCTTCTGGCTTGATGGGATAGATAGAAACAGAAACAGGAGCTGTATGTAGCAATTTCTAGCTTCCCCTCTGACAATGAATTTAAACTTTCAACTGGACAAAATTGTAGAGGAGTCCAGGGCAAAGACATCTGCTTGTATTCTTGGCCCTGAGTACTGCATTTCATTCACAGATTTTTTTCATCAGCTACACACATGCTAAAATTCAATCCTATCTCATGTCCTTCCCCATCCTGCGTGATTTGTATACAGAAAACTGACTGCTCCTGTGGCGAAGTGGTCCTTCAGCTCTTCCCTAACTCCTCAGGTGCTTTCAGCTTCCTGCTGACAACATGGAAACGTTATTTTTACTCCCCTTATTAGAAAATTGAGCAGGGAATACTACCAAGTTCCTCCAGTGCTGGAAACCAGAATTTTGGCTCAAAACCAAAACTAAAACCAGTTTTGTGAGGTCAGCCTAGGTCCCCAGAGAGTTGGTTCCTCCTGCTACAAACACAGAAGAAAAAAAGGCACAAGCAGCTGCTGTAACCAAGATCTCATGCACATTCCTACATAACCTAAATGAAGAAAGCTTGTGATAGGTTGTGCTAATGCCTAATCTCTTTGTGAACAAACAGCTTGAATAAAATTTTGAACCAAATGAAAACAAAGACACAGCTGATGCCTTGTTACCCAGTATATGTCAGCCTTGTATTATTCAGGTAGTTTTATAAAAATCTGTTTCCTATGGACTTTTGTCCTCTGTCTGATTTACATCTAGTGAGGTTCAAGCTCTGATTAGAACATTGGCTTTCAGTGACCTTTTCACAGTGTCCTGTCCTGTGTATTCACTCTGCTGTGGTAGCGCCTGGCTTCGTAAACTGAGTCTGGAGCATTTCACTGTGCTAGACCATGGTTAAAACCTTTCTCCTCCACTGACATAAAGCCTTCTTCTCCTAACTACTGGTTTTCATGAAACATGTTTTTTGGTGCCTCTGCACCTATCCCAGATTTTGTTGGCACCTGTGAATGGGCTCAGATCTTAAACAGACGGGCAGAGAGGCAGACAGATACATACAGACAATGTGGTTGCACAAGTGTTATTTCCCTTGCAAACCAGACAAAAGAAGAAATTGTCTCAAAGTGCATTTTACAAGCCTTCCTGTTTTCACTGTGTGAATATTTGAATCCTCTATGTCAAATCTGAATAAAAGGCATGCAGCGTGATGCTGTTCTAATGGAAAATCAAACAACTCAAGCCCAATGGCTATGATGGAAATAAGTATTGTTTCATACGTTCAACTTGACAGAGGCCTACAAGCAAAATAGGACTGGATACATAGATGATATTCATAGAATCATAAAATGCCAGGTTGGAAGGGACCTTAAGGGTTATCTGGTCCAACGTGTCTTGGCAAAAGCATGGTCTAGACAAGATGACTTATGAAAACATTAAACAGCTTCGGGTCCGATGTTGATCACTGGGGACCCCACTTGTGATATGTCAGAAGTTTGAAAAAAGATTAACTGGTTTTGTGCTTCCAGGAGAGTGTTCTTGAAAATCGCCCAGCACTCACTAGTTCCTTTACTCTCCATGGAAGCTTCCCATGGAATCCTTCCCAACTGAGCTCAGAGCAAGCTGAAGTTTGCTCTTCGAAAATCTGAAGCCTTTGTCTTAGTACTAAGCTTCATCATGCTCAGACAGATCCCGAACTCAGAATGTTGTGATCACTGCAGCCAAGGCAATCACTAACTGAGATATTACAAAGCAGGTTTCTTGGTTTATGAGTAGCAAGTCCAGCAGTGCCTCATTCCTGGTTGGCACATCTAACATTTGTCTGAGGGAAGCAGTCCTATATGCATTACAGGAACTTGATAGATGATATGAGAGCTGTAGTACTGTTGTTCTCACAAATATCTGGGTAGTTGAAGTCACCCGTAAGAACCAGATTCTGTTGACCCAAAGATTGCTTAATTTTACTTTGTTGACTGTATCATCTTTGGATTGGAGATTAGTAGAAAATGCCTATTGAAAGATCCTCCTTGGATCTTGACCCAGAAGCATTCAGTAGGGTTTCCACAATTGCCATAGTTGACTTCTATACATTCAAGGCTCTCCTTAATACAGAGCATGACTCCTCCTCTTCTTCCCTGCCCATCTTTACAAAATAGCCTATAGCCATCCATTGTGATCCTCCAGTCACGTAAGTTGTCTCACCCTGTTTCAGTTTTTCCTGTGGTGTCATGACTTTCAGACCGAACACAGAGCAGTTCCTCCTGTTTGTTCCCGATATTAATTATAATTAAACTCTCTTTTGGGGGCCTACCAAGACCCTGAACTCTCTCTTTCCCTCCTGTACTCACATACAGTGTCTCTTCCTTTTACTTCCTTTGTGCTTCCAGGGGCCTCCTTCCATGCAGGGTAAGTCCGCCCTCCAGCCACAATCTTCTGTGACACGACGTTTCCCAAAACCTGCCAATACCGCACAGTGAACATGCTCCAATTTGGAGCCACTCTTGCCCTCACTTGCCTGGAGGAGAGCCATTACTGCCTCTTTTTGGTTTAACTTATAGCTGGCTCATTTCATTCACTCATTTCAGACTCCCAGAGCTTAATCAGGCTCTTTGGAGCATTTGGACCAAATCCAATGCACCTCTGCAGCTTCAGATACCGTGGTACCCTGTATTTTCAATACTCACCATATGTAGACACCATGTATAATGACATACATGCTATATTAGCAATACAGATTATACTGCACCATTTTGCTAGTGAGGACACTATGCAAAACTTCCATTTAGAAAAAAGTGTCATAACTGTATCTTTATCTGTGTGAACCAAGTATCAGTAGGTGATAATCCATGCTTCACTAGTGAAGCTTTGTTCAGTTCCATGCTATTTTTATGAGATGTATTATTTTGATACCTTCCTTACTTAACAGTAGCACAGGAATGATGGGATGAGTGTTGATATATCGGTAGTAATATTATGTCACATATTAAATCCTTGCCAACCATACTGTGTAGTCAGGCATTACTATTTCAGATGTACCCTGACTGCTATAAAAGTTATCAGTTCTATTTTGGTTATTAATGCCCTTTCCCCTAAACAAGTTAAGTCTACCTTTCCCTAAGGAAAAAAAAAAACAAAGGGTTGAAAAAAATTCCCAATGATACCATGCCCAGTACCTCTACTTGCCAGTCGTGCATTTTGCCAGATGAACTTCTTCAATATTAGTGTTCCTGTGAAACTAATAGAAAACACCCCTTCTCCTTCTGTTAAATATTTCCATTCCTAAACCATGCATACTTACGCAGCATATCTGAAAATTACCCAGCTGGGTGCCTGTTAGCAGACCACCAAGAACATGCCCTTCACTTGTGAAAAGAGGTGGGGAACATGTAATGTCAGCTACCCTGTGTTAACAATCTCAATTATCTTATACAGCATCCTTTTCTATTCTGATAATAAATATTTTTTTCCTCTGTGATTTTGACAGGATTTTGCTTGTTTATGTTGCTAGGTTTTTTTTAAGACACAGCACTTCATAACAATCTCCAACTCTGCATTTTACTCCACAGTACTTTCATCAAAACCTCCAGAGAGTGTGCTGGAAACACTTGCCAACTAGCCTTCTTTTTGATTAGAAATTCATACTTTCAGACTGAAAATCACTTCCGATCACCAGAGGCAAGAAACAATTTATGACCAGGTTCATTTAACAATGCCTTTTCATAATCAAAGATAAAGCATTTTTTGCATAAGGGACTAAGGCTGAAATTGCCCTCTCTGGCATTGCTGGTCAATGCCTACTCTTTGCTAAAGCAGCGATGCACAAGCTGCCACTACTGCTGTTTCCAAAGATGCTGGGGACCCAGGGATATGTTGTGCTATAGAGCATAACTCCATCTAAACTCTTATTTTCCTGTGAAGAAACAAAAGGGTTCCCAGGATAGAGCTACACAGCCACAATGCTGTGAAATGTTTATCCAAAGGCTCCTGCCAGAGCCCTGCTGATGCCTCCAGCACTAGGATATATTTAGGGATATACTTAGCACCAGTCATTTGCTGAAATATCTCTTGCTTTGTTTGGTGCAAAGTGTTTGCTTTTTTGACTTCCTTTATTCTTTGGGGTCTATCTAGTGAGAAGATCTGCTGTTCTCTCTGGAGTGGCCATCCCAGGCTCTTCTGCTGCAGATGGCAAGTCGATGAGACTGCACAACTTCTCTCTCAGCCCCTGTGTGAGGGGCATATATTGCTGCACTGTGGTCCTTAAGCTCAAACTCTTCAAATGCTTCCTCTTCTGTTTTGACCCCACATCCATCAAATGAATGCAAACTCACAAAAAAAATCCATCAGCACTGAGGTTCCAAATACAGCAACTGTTGCTGCTTCAGTAATGCGGATCTCACATAACGCCTTAGTGAGGACAGAAAGCGACACTGTCCTGAAAGTCACTTGTTTATATCCAGCCATCTGTGGCTTTTCTTTCAATGTCACTGTCACGGGAATGACATTATCGTGAAGCAACATCCAGCTCAAAAGGATGAAGAAATGGAATTGGTTTTACACTGATAACCCAGGCATCTTTTGCTGCAATGTAATCCATGGTTCCCAGGCAGAACCCCTTAGCAGGGAAGACACTGCTGTCTTTGCCCCCATGATACACATGCTCTGTGGGTGTCAGCAAATACTTGCAAAACTTCATCAGGAAATTCACTTTCTGCAGCTTTCCCCCAAGTGCTGGCTTGGCTGATGTCTCTTGCAGCACATTCAGCTTTTCCTGGTAGACTCTGGCTTGGGTGATCCTCAGACCTTTCTGCTTTATGTCCCTTCACTCATAATGTTGCAAGCTTTTAGCCTGCAGGGTGAGCAGCGTCCATCCTTTACAGGGTAACATCCCTGCTTGGCATACTCTCACTGCCTGCTCAGGAGGAAACTCGAGGTCTTCCTGAGGTCTCAGTGTTCTGATGCAACCCTCAGTGTCAACTGGGTCTCCTGGCAGTGACTGAGAAAGTCCCTCTGGTTTGCCAGCTCAGCTCTCCTGCTTTCAGCCATTCATAAGTATCTCTTCCCTCTCTCTGGCTAAGGATGAACTACTCACGCAGAACACCACTGGTATTGGTGGCCCAGCTTCACTCAGTCCTCGTGGAGACTTTACCCAGCAGATCCCAATGGCTCTGTCATTGCCACACAAGGAAATGGAGGAAAATCAAAGGGACTTGGCTGGTCCAAGTGCAAGTCCTCCATTCACTCCGCGCTGCTTGCCTCCCCAGCAGGCATGCTAGGAACAGAGCAAATCACAAGTTTCTGATTCTCTGCAAAATCTCCCAGGTAGCTGACACTGAGGGATTTGCTTTCAGTCCAGTGCTATGCTAACCTCTGCAAAGGATGCTGTGCTCCTGATTTCTGTTTGTTCTGCTCATATCACATTTTTTTTCTGTTAACCAAACAACTAAATGAGGCAAACAGGCTTATTAATGATAATATTTTCTGTCTTTTCTGCAGAAGTTATTACCTGCCTCAGCCTGCTGTGTGTGGGAGTGACCTGCTGGCTCTGCTGTGAATAACCACCACTGTTCCCATGTAGCTGAGCAGAGGGCTGAAAAACTAATGATGAGAAACGTGCCTCCTACCTGAAAGAGGAGGTGCAATCTCTAGCATCATTTACATAGCTACCTCCAGAGCTGATCTTGACTGCAACTGTGTTCGTTTTTTCAGCAGCAGCACCAGAAAGACATTTACATAAGCAGAGCATACAAACACAAGAATAGCCATACCTGACAGATGACTAAATAGAGGTTTTTTATGGGAAAATATATGTATATGCAGTTCATTAGAGTCTGGGGGGCAATTTACCTCACAAATCCCATGAAGAAGCAAAGGAGAGCTCTCTACAATGACCTTTATGTATGATTATGTTATTGAACTATCTTGATGCACAAAAATTCAATTTATGTTTTCCATATAATTTATTTTCGATTTAAATGACTTTTTAATTACTCTCTAGGTGGTAGGCAAAATAAAATATAATTTAAGGCACTTTTAGTGAAAATCCATTGTTCATTTATTGATAGAGCTGAACACACTAGCAAAGGCAACTTTGAAGTAGCTTTTATTTAGGTAGCCGTGATGTTTTTCAAAGAAAATGTGTGCCAGATCCACAGCCTGAGAGTGAGAATGCATCCTTCTTTTAGGAACTATTCACCCATCAACACATGAAATGCCCTCCCAGACAATAGGAAAGGTGCTTGCAAAGCTTTTGGAGAGACTGCACAGCACAAGAACACAGCAATTGGCAAATTCCTCTTTTCAGGTCATTGGGATTTTCATATGGTAAAGATATGCTTTTGCTTCAAAAAGAAACTGCCACAGTACACCAGACATGAATAAAATCAGCATGAATAAATAGCAGACTATTTATTTGGAGGTCATACTTCCCTACCATCATTCAGCACAATGAAGTTACATGTAAGTTAATTAAATTAAATACATTTCTCATTTGTGCTTTTATGCCTAAGTGCTTCACAGTCCCAGATACCATGCAATCATGTAATCAAAGACAGATGCTGCTATAAAGAGCTTGCAGCTGAAATGAACTATGCACAGAAATGGGAGATGTAATAGAGATGCTGAGTTTTCAGATCTTATTAATTTAATGTTTGGGTCCAGAGCTATCCCAGCAAAATTTTATCTCAAGTGCTGCAATTAGAAGAATCACCAGGGCCCTCCTGTAGAGATGGAGGAGGATAGCTCTTGCAGAGTGGGGTCTGGAGTTTAGTGCCAAACAAAGGAGAGATGAATCCAGCCCTAGGTGTCTGGCCTGTGTACTGAGCACAGCAGCAGCCTTACCACCCACAGAGGCTGGCAGAGGATGGAGCAAGCCCACGACCCCTGCCTCCTCACTGCACTGTCCTCTGCCCTTTCCGCTCTCCCTGAGCTGTCTGGATGAGGGAGCACTCCAGCTGCACGCTAAGCAAAGCCTGGTGTACTCCTCTCCTGAGGGCCTTGTGTCTCAGGGATGCAGTGACCTTTTTCACTAGTTTGGAGGGTGCTGCTCTGGGTTGGAGCAGGGCCTGAATGCCACGGCTGTCTGACTTCTCCAGGAGTCATTCCAGCACTGTTGTGCAGGGGCATGGACAAGACCGCAGCAGGATACCTGCACCGCCATGCACCATCGGCCACATGTGATCTCCACCAAAGCTCCTGCTGGGTGGGCATCGACTCCATGTACCCAAGCGCAGCAAAGCCCAATGCACGTCAGCTTACCAAGTGATTTTACTGTGCTGTTTTTTCCTGCTCAGTACTGAGCAGTTGCTGCATACCTTGGTGCTGTATTTGCTTGATGTTCCATATCTTTCTATTTTCCTTTTTCTGTTGTTTTTGGTTGGTGCCATGGAATGTTTTCTGAATCGTAAATCCGCCATTCAATGTTCTCACTTTGTCCCCCATTGAAAGATTTTTATCTAAAGCGCCATTATTCTGTATTTAGAAACTACAGAACTGTGCACCTACCACAGCACCATAGTGAGCCCACAGAGCTTTGTCTTGAATGACGTCCAGAGTTCCCATTTTTCTGGTAGCTTTTTGATTAAACCAAGAAGTAACAGCTTTGCAGGAAAAAGAGCACTCAACATTTTCTGTAAACCAGGTGACATTCAAGTATTTTGGTGAAAGATGTATTTATTATTCATAAAAATTACGGTTTATGGGAAGATAGGAACTATTCCTAGAATTTATCAGGTCTGGTGATTTCTTCAGGTAGAAAATACTAAGAAAAATAAAAAGTATTCTGTCCTCAGTGCTTTTCAAAACAACAAAAACCCAACAAAAACTGGCAAACTTCAGGTATGCTACATGTGTGTATTTGATTATGAGAAAATTGTGATTGGATAGCTTTATTTTAAAAAGAATTGTCCAAGCCGGACAGAGCCTTGGGCAACATAGTCTAGTGTGAGGCCTTCCTACCCATGGCAGGTCCTTTCCAACCATAACTATTCTACGATTCTATGATGCTGTAACAGATCAAAAGTGTGTAGCATATCTGGTGATTACATTTCCAATTAATTCTACTGGAATTTCCCAATGAATTTAACTGAAACCACACTGAGCCACCAGTAGCTCTTTTTACTTATTCCGCCACTTGTACATCACATAATTCTTACAGTCAAAACTACTTATTCCTACTCTAGAAAGAGAGGAATGGAGAGCTTTATTGAGATTCAACTCTGTATTAGCAGCTCAAATAACTTCAACTTTAGGAACATGTCGGTCATCTGCTATAATACTGTTAGCGCAGTCACTCTGACTTTTGCTCAGTTTGGGGTAACCAAGGCAAAGTGGTCATTTTAAAAGCACCTCCCCCATTTTAAAAAAGGTTTAGGCTCTAAGTCTTTCTTTCCTTTAAAAATATAAAGCAAACAATAAAAAAAGAGCCTCACATATTGCCTCAGGGTGGGTCATGAAATCTCAATCATACTTTTCTAAAGCACCCAAATACTGAACTGGTGGAAGTGATGGGAGCAAACCCTTTGTGTCCTGGCTGCTGCAGGTCCCCCTTTGCATACCCTTTCCCCCTTTCTGGGGTTGGTGCCTCCTGTAGATGGATTTTTGATCAAGCTCTCAGACCTCACAGGGAACAGAAATGGGTCACAAGATAATTTTTCATTTCTGTTTTTGGGGTTGTTAGAGCTTTTACTTCTTTTGAAATCATCCTTGAGAGGGAAGAAGGCCTGGCTAGGGAAAAAATCAAAGTACACACAGGGAGGCAGTCGATTGAGCTTTTTCTGTAAAATTAGCTCAGTTTTAAGCAGCAGGCACATTTGGTTTTGTTCTTGCAGTTAATTTGCCATGGCTGTGCAGGAACCTGGGATTTGACATGTACAGGAATAATCCTATCCTGACACACCTGACATAATAAGCCACTCCATTCCTGTGGTATTGCAAAATATATAAATAATTTTTACAGTCTGTTTTAATTGTATTTTTTTTCCTCTGGTGAAAAGTTGATGAGTTATTATTCATAATGTAAACCGACTTGGCATTCCAAATATTTACACATAAAATTCAACAGTCTCCACATATTTTGGAGAACACGAAGGACAAGACTGAGAAAGCATGGGAAAATATTGCCATCAGCACTCAAGGGTCCTGTTGCCCCCCACAGGTCAACAGGGTACTGCTGTCTGAAAAGCCACTTTTGTTTTCTTCTCTCCAACCAGGGATGAAAAGCCTGCAGCATGCTGGAAGGGTCTTGCGAACTGCAGCCTGGGGAAGAGCCTGATACTGCAAGTCTGATAGCATTGTGCTTTCAGTTTTATGTTCCCGCTTGGCTGAATTAGGAGCCAATTTATTCTTTGGATGCACCAATGCATTCAAAGCTTAGCTGCTCTGATATTCATCAGTTGTGCTCTACTTAAAGCCTTGTTACAGTTATCTGTGACAATGCAGGTGCACTGAAAACATCTTCACTGTTAGGGAAGGTTGATGTGACCCAGACTGAAGCTGGCTGGGAAAAAGGTGGCAATACCCTTGTGGGCAAGTGGGTGTTCTCCAGGCTGTGTCTGAACTTGTGCTCAGTGCTGTGCCTCACAGTTCCACCTCCCCAAGAAGCCAGACTGGGATCTTGTTTCCTGAAAAGCACTGCTGTTCCCTCCTGTCCACGCTTCCCCTGGACACTGGCAGAAAAAAGAGAGAAGGCTATGCATCCCAGTGGGCAGGTTTCCATGAAGCTAGCCTTGCAGGGAAGACATTAGCCATTATGCATGGTCACCCAATGCTCTGGATCTACACCTCATCCTGGCTTTGAAGATAACTATGAGCTGGCAGTGTGTCCTTGTGTCCAGGATGGTAATAGTATCCTGGGATGCATCAAGAGTGTGGTGAGCAGACTGAGGGAGGTGATCCTCCCCCTCACTCGGCCCTAATGAGGCCATATCTGTGTCCAGTGCTGGGCTCCTCAGTACAAGAAAGACAAGGAGCAACTGGAGAGGGTCCAATGAAGGGCCACAAAGATGGTTTGGAATACCTCTCTTTGGAGGAGAGATTGCGGGAGCTGGGCCTGTTTAGTCTAAAGCTGAAGAAACTGAGAGGGAATCTCATTAATGCATATAAATATCTCAAAAGTGGGTGCCAGGAGGATGGTGCCAGACTCTTTTCAGTGGTGCCCATCAACAGGACAAGGAACAACTGCCATAAGCTAAAACACAAGAAGTTTTACCTCAACATGAGGGAGAACTTCTTTACATTGAGGGTGGCAGAGCACTGAAACAGGCTGCCCAGGGAGGTTGTGAAGTCTCCCTCTTCACAGATATTCAAAACCCACCTGGACACGGTTCCTGTGTAACCTGCTCTAGGTGGCCCTGCCTTGGCAGGGGGATTAGACTATGTGGTCTCCAGAGGTCCCTTCCAACCCTTATGATACTGTGATTCTGTGAACATCTTACAGGTTTCTATTCCAATGGTTGTTTATGCTGATGACAATTTATTAGCTCCTCAGCTTTTCCAAAAGTTTACCCTTCTTTCTGTCCTTTCTTTTTTTTTGCCTCAAGTTGTTATTAATCATGCTTTTAGGGTTACTGCTTACCTCCTGTGAATGTTTTTGAAATTCTGTTAAGTATTTGACAAAAAGCTGCTTTACTGCTTCTACTGTGTGGACCCTGGGGCTTGGCTTTACTGTGGTGAAAACTAAAACAGGGGGAAAAAAGCAAAGACTACAGAAGGAGTTTTGGTGTCCAAATCGTCCTTGCAACCAGGCAGTAGGTCCCTCTCAGTGGCATGCCACAGGCTGTTTGCACAGAGCTTGCACAAGTCATTTGGAAATTAGAAAAGAGCATTGGGTGTTTCCTGTGCAGATCTGAAACTGGAGAGGCACTTACCCACCCTTAGCTGCTGCCCCAGGCTGCAGCAGGAGCTCAGCTAGTACAGACTCTGAGATGGGTCAGCTACCCCTCAGTATATTGCCCCTGCTCCTACTTGCCTTTCTTCAGTACATAAATATATTTAGGGCACCTGCTGGCCTCTGTGTCTGTACAGCTTTTTACACCACTCAAACAATATAACATTTAGACAATCAAACTGTTCCTTCTGAAAAACTGGACCTGATATCTTGTGTCTTAGCATCAGTTACAGACCTAGAGGTCTTCTTGTGTCAAGCCTTTTTTTTTATCTTCAGTACTTCTAAGGCAAAATAAAAAGCAGCACAATTAAGATAAAAATAATTCTCTTTTGTTATTTCAGTTTTGGGTTCATTATTTTTCAGCTTCAGTTCTTGTATCTGTCATGGTGGAAACAAAGATGTCTTTGCAACATGCGAAGGCAGATGAATCCCTAGGTTTGGTTGGGAGGTATGCAATGAGTGATTCTACTGAAAATATAACCAAGTGGCAGACATGTGAGCCCATGCATTCATCTTATTGGCTGTTTAGGTCCTAAGTATGCAATTCAGAAGTTGAATGAGCTGAAGTTAAGATGTAAAACTACTTTTGAAAAGACACTAGCCTTTGAGAAGGATTTACAGGGGTTCTACACTTTCAAGTGGAGCAACTGTAGCCAGATCTCCAAAAGTGCCAAATCCCGTGCGCCCTCAGCTTTATTATATTCCTAGACACTTGCTCTGGTGTGATGATGGAAGAAGAGCCTATTTGAAAATATGTGATAGCACTGGGCACTGTAAGAAAAAAAAACCTCTAACAGAGAAAGAGTTTCAAATACTAGTTTGGAAAACATTTGAAAGTCCCTTTTCAACAAAATACATCACTTCGTCTTCAAAATGGTGGTTTCCAGGAGGAACACCAGCTTTTCATATATTTTTATGTTTGTCAGAAAACCCCAAAACGCAAATTGGTTTTCAACAAGAACACCAATGGTTTTTCAAGTAAAAATTTGGTGTGAGCACTAAATACATGTCTGTGCTAAAAAGCATACATAGCAACATGTAAAAAATATTACATGCTGTTCCAATCTTTTCATTACTTTTCTTTCCCTGATGAGTATTGTTCCACATCTTTAAAAAAACAAAAGAAAGAAAGAAAAAAAAAAGAAAAAAAAGAAATAAAAAAGTAAAACTATAGGCTCCCCAAACCATCTCCTCACGGCCACTGTAATCTCCACTATCAAGACTCATTTTTTAAGCCTCAGCAAGCAGCCAAGCATAACAATTAGAATGTAATGCATTAAGAAAGGCCCTTTTGAAAGTGCTCATCCCCAGCCAGCAGTTCCCCAGTTTAGAGGGATTACAGCAATTATGGTACGGACTATTGGCTGGCAGCAGAGGGCAAGAGGTAAGAAGGAATATTCAGAATCCTTAGTCCTTTCTTTGGCCTATAGGGAATGGGAGGAAAGGTGGATTTTGTTTCTTTGGGATGCTATTGTAACTGTGAGGAAAGAACTGGCAAGTCATGAATGTGTGGGCTGGAAAACTCAGGTCTCTGGCACACCTAAAGAGGTTTCCTGCTGCTCGCTGGAGCTGACTCCAGTTTCTAGACTGCAGGGTTTATCCTGGTTTGCCTAGCACCCCAGTGGAGATGAAAACAGACAAACCACTGGGAAGAAAAGCAGGTAAACAAAGAGCCATTTGCAAATTGAAGTGGCTTTCTTTCAGATGCATACCAAAGCTGGACAGACAGGAGCCTCTCTGACAGATTTTCCCTTTGAGAGCTGTGGTGCATGGCTGCATAATTTCAGTAGCTGCTGCTCTAAAATCAACTATAAATGGCGGGTTGTTGCAAGAAAACCCACATAGGTTTCCTGTTTCTTATGGTTCAAGATAAAGGTTGCACGCAGCATGAGCTCAGCTCTTTACAGAAGTTGATTTCTAGCATGACTAGGGTGAATTAACTCAATTTCAAGCAGTTTATAACTTCTCAAAGTAATTAAAGTCATTTGGCACAAATGGCTATTCTGCCAGAAGCTGAAATGTGCTCATCTGTGGGATGTTTTGATACAAAGCATCATCCCGCCTCCTAAAAAAAAAAAGCCCAAGTTATGGGTATCTGTTAGTGTGGCTCATAAACCAACACAGGTTGGTTTGCAGCCTCAGGAAAGTTACGAACACGACTATGCTTCAGATAGGAGCAAAGGCTGGTAACTAGCTGACAGAAGCTGGGGAAAAACTTGCTCACACTGTCAAGTCAGTGTGTCTTGTTATGGGTTATTTTTTTTTTAAACAAAAGATCTGTAGGAAAAAAGAATAACGTTACAGCATAGTAATCTCTCCACTGCAGTGGATTGCATCCCCTCCACTATCCTCTGCTAGTGGCTTCTCTTTAGCTTGCTCCCCTGGAAACAAGAGGCATCTCAGGGATGCAAAGGAGAAGCAGGCATGAGTCAGTCTGTGTCATTGTGGCAGTGGTCACCCTGCCTGCCCTGTGCATGGATGTATTATGCGTGCGGATATATCGTATGTATGGATGTATGGGAGCAGACACTAAGCACGCTACCATGGGGGAGCAGCTATAGCAGTGCAGGGACATTGTGGGCTGGGGACAGCCCAAACAGCCTGCACAGATGGCGACGTGCACAGACATATTCACCTGCATGGGGACCTGCACTACAGCTAGCTCTGATGCTCATCTACATAAGCTCATACCCAGAGCTGAAGTCAAGGAAGTTTTGGTGATGTAAATTGACATGGAGATAAGAATCACCTCATCACCCCTTGCATGAGGTCCCACTGGGGATGTTGTTACTGTGGGTTTGAGGTTTGTGCTTCTCAGTGCTTCAAATAGGGCAAGGAGCCTGTGCTTGCATCTACCATTTCAGTATCTCTCTTCAGCTGAGAGATCAAGCACCTTTCAGAAAAGGTAGGCAAGAGCTGGCACTATTGTTCTGAGGAGCTGAAGCAGGTGGCTGTCACTTGATGAGGTTACACCACAGGCAGCACCTTCCCACTCAGAAAGCAACAAGCAAGGCTGTGACTGGATCACTCAAAATTTTTGTTGACACAAGCTTCTTTGCTATCTTCCACCATGAGACAGAAAGGCAGCACTGCACCAGGCAAAAACCATACCAGTTTCCAGAGCGCGATAGTGAACATATCCTGAACTGCTGGCATAAGGGAAGTTAGAGTGAGCCCTTGTGTGACGCATTGCCTATGTCAGCTAACAGGAGAACGGCACTTACTCGTCTGTTTTTTCTAGTCCAAATCCTGGAGACCCTGAACCTAAAAGCAGAAGTATTGCTTGGACTCATTACCAAATGAAGCCAGCATTACTAATAGAAGGCTGAAATTTTCACCTTTGCTCAGGTGGAGGGCAACCACGTTCACTAAAATACCACTGTGAAGTATTGGTATGTAGAAAGTCTGATTGTTGTTTTAGCCTCTATAGCACAAAATCCTCAAGTAGGACCTAGAGTTTCCTTTGGGCTTTTGCTACTAGATTTCACCTACAGCATCCTTCATGGAATAATGAAAGCGCGCATGCACATCACTGTGCCTTTTAAGTGTTTACATCTTTAAAGCAAAATTCAGAAACTCTTGCTCAGCTGCCCCCTACGTTAGAAGATGTTAATTTTCACAGGTACCTTGATTTATCACTATGAAATTCTCCAAGTTCCTCAAGTCATAGCTCCTTCTATGTCCAGAAGTATACTAGTTATGATCAGGTTGAGCAACAGGACATCTACCTGGTCCCTAAGCCCATCTTATAGTCAAGCCCAAAGTGTTCCTCCTCTCTCCTCCTCTGAGAAACCCAGGCCAGGCAGGTTTGCCTTGGACATGCCTAATGCACACCAGCAGGATCCTTACAGAAATAAAATGCTTCATTCATTTAGAACACTTACACAGCAGCTACAACTTCTGTTTGTAATAACTTCGTGTGATGCCCTCCTGTGTTCAGGGCTAACTTCTGCCTGCTTTTCCCAGATATTTCTTTTTCCTCCTTGTGAGGGCAAAATCAGCCATGCAAAACAGGGGGCAGGGGAAAGAAAAGAATAATTTTCATTATCTCAGTTGATACATCCTCTCATCCTCTAGCCTGACAGCTACCAGGTCTAGTTCAAGGCAGAGGGAAAGGCCAAGCAGCAGAACCATTTGGAAAGGTGTCCTACTAGATGAGGTATATCGCAAACCCACATCCTCAAGGGACCAGATAATGGAATGCAGCAGATGAAGCTCAGGTACATGGGTCCTACTGCCAACCCTGCTGTGGGAAAGTAATCTTTGCTATCAGGGCAGGCATATTTTAAATTTCCAGGGCTGTTGGCTCAGTGATCACTTATCATGATCTTCAGCTTTTCATGTGAGCTCACTTCAAGATCTTGGCTAATGTCCCAGGGTTCTCAAGTCACTACAGCAGGAGATGTTTCTCAGTAGGCAGACAGTTCGTTTTTGGATAGATGGAGTGGCTGATATACACTTCCATGAACCAATCAGCATGTGATGCTCTGCAGAGGAGAGTAATCAGCTTGTTTTTTTTTAAACAGGCATGGAGGTATGTGTCTGGCACATTTCTTACAGGGTAGAAACCAGACCCTTCAGTGGGTTCCACAAGAGCTGGAGGTACAGCCAGGGCTGGGGCCCCTGTCCCCCTGCAGAGCTGCACAGAGGTGCAGAAGACAAAGGCCTAAATCCAAGGGATGCAACTTAAGAGAGAGGACAAAAAAATACTGCATCCAGAAGAAAATCTGAGGCAAAATAGAGCTTCTATCAGCAGATTTTGGATAAGGTGGCTTGCTTCCTGGGATGTCCCTGGTAAACCCAGCCAAATACAGCGATAATGAAGAAAGTACACTGTCCATGCACTGTGTTTCCTGGCTGCACCATTCTGCTCTCTGCAGAAAAGTCCAGGCTACTTTTTTTACCAAATGCCATTTTAGTAGTCGGAATTTATTTTGTACCACACCAGAATTTCCTTTGCAAATAGTGGATTCATCTCTTCAGTGCATATAAATTGATTTCTTAACACTGATAAGCACACTTTGTGCATATGTGTTTGATTTAGATATATTTCAAACTTAACTGTGTCTGACATGAGCCCTGAAATAGAGTTCCCAAATGCTAAGGGTAATCCGAAGTCACTAATCACTTTGGCAAATCCTGGCTATAATGGTGTCTGATTTAAAGCTCATCAAAGTCAATAGAAAGAATTCCTTCTGACATCAGTGTCTTTCAAACACTCCAATAAAACTCCCATTCATGTCTGTAGAAGTTACACAAGCACAGGGAAGACCGGAGAGGGCACAGATGGATGTCAGACTACTCCTGTAAAATGTTGCCAAATGATTTCTGCTCTTGCTTTCAAACCATGAGCCCATCAGGCTCTCTGGGTTTGTATGTCTCTGCATTCATCTTTACTCTCAAGGATGGAGAACTCCTATTTGTTTGGCACAGCTTCCCCCGGTACACAATGCTCTGCGCATCTCTGTAAAGCTGTACAAGCACAGGTAATGAAAGCCTCCAGCTGCAGAAGGTTGCCTGGCTTCTGAGGAAAGCTATGGGAAGGTAGGAACAAAATAACAGAATCCTGAGCAGCCCCTTCTCCCCCAGCGGTGTCCTCACATTCTGTAACTGCTAAAACAGTTTAAAACAGAATTTTCTGTTTGGTAGGAAACCCTGCCTTGACTCTATTCCCAAGCAGAAACCAGTTCTCTGCCTCGTAGAGTTCGCTAGGTAGGTGCCTCCTCCCTCACTCCTGGAAAACTGTTTTCCCAGTTCTGCAAGACCTAATTCAACCAAAATAAATCTCCAGTGGCAGGAAAGTAGAGGGGTGTACTCTTAAATGAGAAAATATTGCCAAGGCCTCCTTTTGAATGCATGCAAGAACATGATGGCAACTGACACATCTTTGACACATTCATTCATATTGCACCAGCACACTCAAGACTTACTCATCTTCTCTGAATTCTGTTTTCAGGCAGTACTTCCCTACCACTACCATGGAACCCTTCTGTTTTCCTCAGATGGCACTTTTTTATTCCTATAATTCCCAGAAAGTTGGGTACCAAGAGAAAAATTATAAAACCCAGATAGTCAGAGAGAGTGAGTGAAGTGTCATATTTGTCACCCACATTGCTCCATACATCAGAATCAGAAAGGGAATCTACGGATCGGCAGTTCATAAGCAGTGCTTCACATCTTCCTTCTTGGGCTACCAGACTGCAGCTCAATGAGACCAAGAGATCAAACCTCCTGGCTTAAAACTGACAGAGCTCAGCCTTCATAGCTTAAGATGCTCTCAAGTTAACACCTAACCCTTTTATTCTAACTGCAAGTAACCTCTCTGAGCAACAATGATGCAATTTAGGAAGGAACTCCCCATATTTGGCATCAAACTTGCTTCATTCCAGAAACCTTAAATCACGTAGACTAATCACAGGCATACTTGTTGTTTGAACGTTAAGTCCCTTTTTTCATTAAAGGAAATAGCATCATCTTTGCTGATTCCCATGCTTGAAAAGAGAAAGGGAGAGCCAGCTGGGAATTTCAGCTTTTTGTCTGAGTCATTCCTTCACCTAATTCCTCACCTTCCTAAACAAACATCTTTCATCCTAGATGCGAAAAGCAATGCATGCAATCCTGTTCCACAGAAATTGTATTATTTACATTAAAATAAGTCCCAGCTATGAAAATGGGCAAGGTAACTGGCAAGTAAATGCCTGTATATAAATTGTTGAAGAGAATTGAAGGAGAAAGCATAAAACCATGGGTCTGGTTTTGCTGTTTATCAGCATTGTTAAGCTATTGTCCTGCAAGCAATCTGTCTATATTTACACAGACAGATACATCTATGTTTTAATGAAAATCATTCTGAAGAAAAGAAGACGCTACCAGAAAGAAATAAATAAAGAAAGAAAAAGATATCTAGAGTCTGATATGTAGTAAGTAAGCAAAGCCAATAAAGGAATAAATCCTTTCTTGCTCATTTTCTTCTTCCTAGATACAGAACTTCAAAGAATCGGGCAGTTTACAGAGATAAGGCTGTCTTTAAAAGCAAGTGAGAGCCTGTAGCTAAGAACAGGCAAGTTGATTAGTCAGGTTGCTACTACGCTTGAGGAATGAATTAATTCTGCTGCCAAATATGGGCAGATATTTTTGCCCAGTCTGATTTAACTGGATAGATACTTTATATTAAATACACCCCTGCTATTTCAGGGCAAGCTTGAAACTTGCAATTTGCCCTGAGTCTGGTCACAAGAGCAAAAAAAGATCTTGAGCACATTATGTTAGTGGCTGTTACTGTGCTCAAATGTTTTCTGTGATACTAAATTCTCCTGGGCAGCTTTCTAAACAGATCTGCTACAAAAGAAAACCATTGTTTATTCCAGGAGGAGTTGATGATATGGGTCACGAAAATTTAGGCAGCTCTTTCCCTCGACCACTTCCTGATTTTGACCTGAGCCGCATGCTGCTGTAGCACGCCATACAGTTATGGGTGTTGTTCTGCACCTGAACGGTGGGGTCTGATCCTCCACCCCACTCCTCTGTTCTCACACAAGTCTTTTGCCCCTCTGCAATGGAGCCTACCTTGCAGGACACTGGCACATGCCTGCATCTGACATTTTTGGGGAAGCCATTGCTGTGAACCTTTCCCTTTTCCCCTTTCCCTGACCCTGTCCCCTTTTCATGTCCTCCCAGTTCTCAGAATTTGAAAGAAAATCCCCTTCATTTCCCATAATCTCCATTTGATTTCATCCAGCAAATGACAAACAGGAAACTAATGAGCAACAGCCATTTATTTTTTAAACTACCTCAGTGCTTTATTATTTGGCATCCCCAACAGGGAACCTGCTTCAGTCCTTGTTTTCTTCCTGAAATGATTCATATAATTCCTCCTGCTCAAGTCCCCACTCTCCCTCCACACTTCGGGCAGCATTAAGTCCAGCAGCCCCACACCAGCACTAATACTCTCCCACCAAACAATTCCAAAATATGCATCCCACCGGCTTGATCCCTGGTCTCACTGTGGCCTCTGCCGAAGTTTCCTATCATACCTGCATGCCCCACACTGCTCTCTGTTCCCCTTTTGCTCTGGCATTATACCTGCCCAGGGAGAGAACCTGCCTGCTACTAGCAATTTGTTCTCTCTGTTATTTACAGTTCAATAAATGCTGGCTGGATGTATTCCTGATGTTTCTCCTAACATGCTGTCTGCAGGCACACGGGCTAGAAACAAGTGCCCGCAGACGTGCTGGCTACATGAGAACAGGAGGACTGCAGCCAGCTCCTTCCTGCCATTGTGGAGGAGATCTGCCAGGCCACAGCAGTGGGAAGTTCAGGGACCGATTTTCAGGTTCTGGGACAAGGATGTTGAGCCTGAAAACCACCCTCCTTTCCAGGAAGACAGCACGAGTGACATCGAAATGCCTCAGCATCACCAAGCCTTGCTGTGGAGAGCAGTGATGCTCCTGGAGGCTAGCTGCCATGCTTCCACGCACATATAAGTACTACTAGGTCAGCAGCCAGCAGTGAAGCATGGGGTGGGGACAGGATACCATATGACAGGAAACCAAGGTTAGAAACAAAGGGAAGGGGAAGTGTTGAAGCAAAATTTCTGATTCTGATTCTATCAGAATTTAACTGTTTAGTCCCTCTAATACCATATTGTAGTTTCAAAACAGTGAGGTACACTTTCTTGGTGGTTGATGGCATCACAGAAGCCAACATCTATATTTAACAGCATGTAATTATTTGTATAGCAGGCCTTGCTCCATTATGCGCTGAAAAAACACATAAGGGAATAGTGCCAGAAAGATTGCATGACAGCTATACAGGAGAAGGGGGAGTGAAGAACACACATGCAAAATGGCAGTTTACTGATGGAGCACAGATTCCTCACTGAAAATCTCAGTGCCCAGCCTTTTCTATGGCATTACCTGTGCTTCAAAGCCGAGGGGATTGTAGCCTTATGCATGGTGTTGTGCTCTGCCACAAGGTCAGCAGTACAATAAAATAATGTTATGGGGTCCCCCATCTCAAGGGAGGTGTGTTGCCTGCCAGGGGCACAGATCAGGGATGTTGCAGAGAGGCTGCCTGCTCCAGGAAGCCCCACTGACTATCACCCACTTCTAGTGATCTATGTGGGTGCTAGGGATATAGGTAACAGTAGCCTGGAGAACATAAAGAAGGACTACAGAGCCCTGGGAGAGGTGGTTAGGGGCTCTGGAGCTCAGATTGTCTTTTCAATAATTCTACAGGATACAGGGGAGAACCCCAAAAAGGCTAGGAGGATTAGCCAGGTTAATAACTGGTTAAAAGGGTGGTGTCATAGTCAGGGGTTTGCGTGTCTTGAACATGGGACCCAAGTTTGTAGGCCAGGTCTAGTGGGGGCTGGTGGAGCTGCTCTACGAGAGCAGTTTTGGTAGGAGGCTTGCCAGACTGGTCAAGGAGGCTTTAAACTAGACCTTGGGGGAGGGGGGCATCATTCCATCCCAACACACCCAGTCAGTTGCCAGAACCTATAATAAATGCTCAGAGCAATGTAGAGATATCCCAGCCACTCCAGCCAATGAGTCAGCTTCATTTGGAGCTCGGCTCAGATGCCTCTGTACAAACACGCGTAGCATGGGGAACAAACAAGAGGAATTAGAGATGTGGGCATGTCTATGGTGGTGTGATATAATAGGTATCACAGAAACGTGGTGGGATGGCTCCTGTGACTGGAGTGTTGGAATGGAAGGTTACAGGCTCTTTAGGAAAAACAGGCCTGGCAGGCAGGGAGGGGGAGTTGCCCTTTATGTTAGAGATAGGCTGGAGAGTATGGAACTCTGTCTGGGGACAGGTGAGCAGTCCACAGAGAGTTTGTGGGTCAGGGTTAAAGGGAGAACAGCTATGGAGGCCATTACTGTGGGAATCTGTTACAGACCACCTGACCAAGCAGACTCTGCAGACGAAGCACTCTATAGACAGATAGAAACAGCCTCACGCTCGCAGGCCCTTGTTCTCATGGGGGACTTCAACCACCCTGACATCTGTTGGAAGGACAGTACGGCCCGCCACAAGCAATCCAGGAGGTTCCTCGATTGTGTGGAAGACAACTTCCTTCTGCAAGTAATAGGGGAGCAGACAAGGAGAGGTGCCATGCTTGACCTCGTGCTCACCAACAGGGAAGGGCTCGTTAGAAATGTGACATTCCAGGGCACCCTTGGTTGCAGCGATCACAAGATGGTCAAATTCGAGGTCCTCAGGACAGTGAGAAGAGCGCGCAGCAAGCTCACTGCCCTGGGCGTCAAGAGAGCAGACTTTGGCTTCTTCAGGAACCTGCTTTGGAAGGTTCCATAGGATACAGCCCTAGAGGGCAGGTGGGCCCAACACTGTTGCATGATATTCAGGGATCACCTGCTACAAGCTCAGGAGTGTTGCATTCCAACTAGAAGGAAGTGCAGCAGGAGGGCCAGGAGACCTCCTTGGATGGATAAGGAGCTGCTGAGGAAAATTCAAATGAAAAAAGAGGCTTATAAAAGGTGGAAGCAAGGACAGGTGGCCTGGGAAGAATACAGGGATGTTGTCCGGGAAGCTAGGGACCAGGTTAGGAAAGCTAAGGCCCAGTTAGAATTAAACTTGGCTAGGCATGTTAAGGATAACAGGAAGGGATTCTACAGGTATGTATCAAATAAAAAAGAGACTAGGGACAATGTAGGCTCCCTCCGGAAGCTATCAGGAGAGCTGGTTACCCTGGATTTGGAGAAGGCTGAGGTTCTGAATGACTTCTTTGCCTCTGTCTTCACTAGCAAAGCCTCTGACCAAACCACCCAACTCTTGGAAGGCAGATGCAGGGACTGTGAGAATGAAGACCTTGGGCCCACTGTAGGAGAGGAACTGGCTCGAGACCATCTTAAGAATCTGAACATGCACAAGTCCATGGGTCCTGATGAGATCCATCCATGGGTCCTGAAGGAGCTGGCAAATGAAGTTGCTAAGCCACTGGCCATCATATTTGAGAAATCATAGCAGTCAGGTGAAGTTCCCGATGACTGGAAAAAGGGAAATATAACCCCCATTTTCAAGAAGGGGAAAATGAATGACCTGGGGAATTACAGACCAGTCAGTCTCACCTCTGTGCCTGGCAAAATCTTGGAGCAGATTCTCCTGGAAGGCTTGCTAAGGCACATGAAAAACAACAAGGTGCTTGGTGACTGCCAGCATGGCTTCACTAAGGGGAAATCCTGCCTGACCAATTTGGTGGCCTTCTATGATGGGGCTACAGAACTGATGGACAGGGATAGAGCAGTTGATGTCATCTACCTGGACTTGTGCAAAGCGTTCGACACTGTCTCACATGACATCCTTGTCTCTAAATTGGAGCGATATCAATTTGATGGGTGGACCACTCGGTGGATAAAGAACTGGCTGGATAGCTGCATGCAAAGAGTTGTGGTCAATGGCTCAATGTCCAGCTGGAGACCAGTAACGAGTGGTGTCCGTCAGGGATCAGTGTTGGGACCGGTCCTGTCCAACGTCTTTGTTGGTGACATGGACAGTGGGATTGAGTGTGCCCTCAGCAAGTTTGCCGATGACACCAAGCTGTGTGGTTCGGTTGATACCCTGGAGGGAAGGAATGCCATCCAGAGGGACCTTGGCACACTTGTGACATGAGCTGATGCCAACCTCATGAAGTTTAACCATGCCAAGTGCAAGGTCCTACACCTGGGTCGGAGCAATCCCAGGCACAGCTACAGGTTGGGCAGAGAAGAGATTCAGAGCAGCCCTGTGGAGAAGGACTTGGGGGTCCTGGTTGATGAGAAAATGAACATGAGCCGGCTTCAGTGTGTACTTGCAGCCCCGAAAGCCAACCGTATCCTGGGCTGCATCAAAAGGAGTGTGACCAGCAATTCAAAGGAGGTGATTCTGCCCCTCTACTCTGCTCTTGTGAGACCTCCCCTGGAGTATTGTGTGCAGTTCTGGGGTCCTCAACATAACAAGGACATGGAGCTGTTGGAACAAGTCCAGAGAAGGGCCACGAGGATGATCAGGGGACTGGAGCACCTCCTGTTATGAAGACAGGCTGAGAAAGTTGGGGCTGTTCAGCCTGGAGAAGAGAAGGCTGCGTGGAGACCTCATAGCAGCCTTCCAGTATCTGAAGGGGGCCTATAGGGATGCTCGAGAGGGACTCTTATTCACGGACTGTAGTAATAGGACAAGGGGTAATGGGTTAAATCTTACACAGGGGAAGTGTAGACTGGTTATAAGGAGGAAGTTCTTTCCTGTTAGGGTGGTGAGGCACTGGGATAGGTTGCCCAGGGAGGTTGCGAATGCTCCATCCCTGGCAGTGCTCAAGGCCAGGTTGGACGAGGCCTTGGGTGAGATGGTTTAGTGTGAGGTGTCCTTGCCCATGGCAGGGGGGTTGGAACTAGATGATCTTAAGGTCCTTTCCAACCCTAACTATTCTATGATTCTATGATTCTATAAATTGTGATTGCTGGGATCCCTATTACTATGAAGCTGTTCTACCCAGTGGGCCAGACTGGGAGAGGTGTCAGGATAGACTTTCTTTCCCATCTCTAGAGATGAGAAGTGATCCTGCCCAGACGAACAAGGGATTTCCCATCAGGAAGACAGTCCTACCAGGACTTATTTTTACAAGGCAGGTGGAGTCTTCATTTCTCATATATGTTTTAATATTTCATCATTTTTTTATGTGAGAAACTAAATGATTCTTTAAATTGAGGTCCTTTTATTTCAGGGACAGACACTGCCAGAAGCAATACTACTTGATAAGTTGTGGGCAATAACAGGATCTTGGAATGGACACAGTTCACGCACTCTTGAATTTTACTTAGGTCTGATTTAACTGTCTCCAACTTATAAATTTTCTATTTTTTAAGGCAAGTCCTATTTTTTAATAGCAAAGTAGATCAGACAGTGGAACAAATGAAAAAGAATGGTGGATTCTCCCTCTGGTCTTCAAACTAGAGAAGATATGCTCTGACCAAAAGTGCTCTGAGGCTTAAAGCAGTGTAAACTGGGAACATTAGAGTGTCCTGTTATACATGGAAAGTCACTGCTCTGTAGTTCCTCTGTACCTGCTCTGTATATATTATATGTCTTTTTATCTTGGTGTAGGCATCCATCTCAGAGCTCCAGGATGGCAGCTGTGCGGGCCCATCATGACCATGAATTGCCATAGTGCCTGGGGGTATGGAGAAGGGGCTCCAGCATCCTTTTTATCTTCCCAGTACACCTGCCCCTCTGATGCAACTCCCTACAGCTGCAATAACTGAGGTCTTCACAGGGTTAAATAGATCCATTTCCTTGGGAGCAGAAAAGTACTTTAAGACAGCTATGAAGTAAGGGACAGACCCTTCTACCTATTCAAGTGGCTGCAAACACAAGCTTGCTCATCCATCTTCAAGATCCTCAGGTACCAGACATCCACCAGCCCCAAAATCTTTTTGAACTTAAACACTAGCAAAGGAGCATGCTGTAAAGCAGGATCTATTAGTTCAAACACAGAAGTGCACTAACGTAGCTGCATGGGTTCTAGCCCAGAGTTGTCTCTTGGCTACCTCACTTCATGTCCTGCCTCACACAGCACAGAAAACTATGTGAGGCCATGAGTCAGACCCAGCTTTATTTCAAACCCAGGTGTACGACATGCTCCTTTCTCTGTGGGACGACTGCAGCCCTGCAGGCAGCTGATAGGCACTTCCAAAAATGGCCTGTATCTCTCTGCATCTCTTGTTCTGAAGATATCCCAGCTCTCCAGGTACTGAAAAGCAGCCCTGTGCCCCCCTGAGAGCACAGAGGTATGCCAGAACCTCTTTCTGCAACAACACATGTATACAGCAAGAGCAACTTAATATAACTATGCCATAGCAGTCCACCAATAAAATAATGGAATGGAGAAGACAATTGTACATGGAAAGCTGATAAAAATGTATCCTAGTGTTCTAGGAAATGGAACTAGATTGCAAAACAGTCTTCAGGGCCTGTGATCACAGTTTTCAAGCACATTTCTTAGCCCATATAAGCAATAACGGGTAGGTGCACTATGTGGTTTGCTCAAGGTTGTTTGGGACCTCTTTGTCCAGGTATGGGCAGTAATTTCAATCAAGGCAAAGTAGCTCTGAGCTATTCCAGACCTAGTCCCTGCCCAAGAAAGACACTTGATGCCTCATTAAGGGAATGTCTCCAAAAATCCTAAACTCCTCAACTGGTTGCCAGTGATTCCAGTTTTCTGCCAGGCACTAAGTGCTTCTCAACCTACAGAACCATCAGGGCCTGCTCTCTGCAGCAGGGCAGGGGCTTCCCTGCCTGATGAGGCAGGAATGACAAAGATGCATTCACTAGAAAAGTAAAATTAAATTCAACTCGAACTGCATGTTTCTGGGAGCAGCATTCACTTGCACAGCAATAGCCCAACTCAGTAAAATGACTCGGACATGCTACGGGCCCATGGTAGTGAAGGTCCAGCCAGTACACAGTTCAAGGCGTCTAGAGTCCCCTTTGACTTCACCCTCAGCTGAGCACCTTGCTTGTGCCATGAAGCCCCCTTTAAGCCCCCTTGGCTGAACTGATCAAGGCTCAGGTCTGTGAGTCTGTTGCTTGAATTTAAGTGCTCTGTGCCATTAGGCATTCCAGAAGTAATCAAATATGTCTTTGGCCCTGTCAGATAATGAAAGCAATTAATCAAGACCCAGCTCTCCACTGCCTACAGCAGGAGCTTGTACACCAGGCTCACAGTGCCTACACTGTAGTCAAGTGGATGCAGGTGTCTGAACCTGGCACTGAGGCTGCCAGCCTAGAAGAAAAATCTGGAGCTATTCATGCAAGTAACGTGTTCTAGATGTGTTCATGTGAGTAAAAATTGCCTGGTCAAGTGAATAAAGCAGCAGCGGGAGCTCTAGTGGAACTACTGTAGAGTTTCACGCACATGCGTGACTGCAGGATCTTGTTTAATAAGTGGATTAGGGTTAGTAAAACCTTTGTGGGGCTCAAATGGTAATAAATAGATGAGAGAAAAGTCTAAGCTGAATTACTAAAAGAGTAACTTCTTTCTTTCCCCCTCCACATGCAGCCACTGAAGGCTCAAGTTCTTTCTCACTTGTCCTTGCTGAGGCTTATCTTATAGAATCATAGAATCATAGAATCGTTAGGGTTGGAAAGGACCTTAAGATCATCTAGTTCTAACCTCCCTGCCATGGGCAGGGACACCTTATGCTAAATCATATCACCCAAGGCCCCGTCCAACCCAGTCTTGAACACCGCCAGGGACGGAGCATTCACAACCTCCCTGGGCTACCCATTCCAGTGCCTCACCACCCTAACAGGAAAGAATTTCCTCCTTATATCCAATCTAAACTTCCCCTGTTTAAGTTTTAACCCGTTACCCATTGTCCTGTCACTACAGTCCCTAATGAAGAGTCCCTCTCGAGCATCCCTATAGGCCCCCTTCAGATACTGGAAGGCTGCTATGAGGTCTCCATGCAGCCTTCTCTTCTCCAGGCTGAACAGCCCCAACTTCCTCAGCCTGTCTTCATACGGGAGGTGCTCCAGTCTCCTGATCATCCTCGTGGCCCTCCTCTGGACTTGTTCCAACAGTTCCATGTCCTTGTTATGTTGAGGACACCAGAACTGCACACAATACTCCAAGTGAGGTCTCACAAGAGCAGAGTAGAGGGGCAGGATCACCTTCTTGGACCTGCTGGTCACGCTCCTTTTGATGCAGCCCAGGATACGGTTGGCTTTCTGGGCTGCGAGCGCACACTGAAGCCAGCTCATGTTCATTTTCTCATCAACCAACACCCCCAAGTCCTTCTCTGCAGGGCTGCTCTGAATCTCTTCTCTGCCCAACCTGTAGCTGTGCCTGGGATTGCTCCAACCCAGGTGTAGGACCTTGCACTTGGCCCACAGTTCCTCTGAAATGGAGTGAGGTACTAATATGATTGATGGTGGCCAAAGTTTAGCAGCAGAAAATCAGGAGGCAGAATTCTCTCAGTCAAAATGCTGCTTTTGCCCAGGGAGTGGGTGGAACATAAGGGTTTTGATTTTTCTTTTTGTGTTTGTGTTTTTTCTCATCAGAGGTCGAGATTTTATTATCTTACCTCTAAAATCTGAGTTTAGGAGTAGATTAAACAGTTAAGTGCCTGAATTAAGGTCTGCAACTGCTAATCATAGTGAAACTTAATTAGATTTAAGACATGAAGATAAAAACTAACAAAGGAAATTCCTTCATGGCAATTATTTGCTTTTTGAAGCGAGAACATTGCTTTTCTTGAGTTATTGTTGAGACACTGGGGCACCAGTCAGACAAGAGATGTGTTCAGTACTTCAAGCAAATTGTGTATTATCTCCCTGTACAGTTTTGCAACTATCCCTTCTCACAGAGCTTACTTTTCAACTCTTCCACAGTCCTTGTTTCCTCCTAGCTTCTTCTGTGTGGTAAGAGTGTGTGCGCTGCTCACTTCACTTTATCAAGGTCACATCACTGTGGGGAACAATCTTGAGGCACAGCAGGGAGACAGAGGTCACCAGACAGAAGAAGGGGTGGGAAGACTACCTTAAAGTGCACTTGCTTCTCAGCATTAATACTTTCTGCAAAAACTGTATGACATTAAATGGTTTCCCCATTCTCTTTCCTATTCCTTCCCCACCACCTCTCCACTAACTACAGAAAGAACCCACACAACTATCTTAGGCTGGGCACCTACCTGCCAAGCAACTTGAATTAGGTAAACTGAATCCTTCCCTCAAAGCTACAGGTATTATTGCAGTTAGTGCTGAGGTCTGAATCCTGCTCAGATTCCTTATAGGCACACAAGTAGGAGTGGAGGGCTTTGTCTCTCTTCACTGTGCTAGTTAAAGATCCTGTGCACAAACTAATCATGGAGTAACACCTGGTCCATTGCACAGTTAATTAACTTAGAAGGTACTGGGACAATTTACAGTTCTTAAGAAAGTCAGATCCTTCTTGGCAGAGAACTGTACAGACCCAGGAAAATACTTTGTGCTCTGCTTTATTTGAAAGCATTGGCATGAGGGTGTTTTACCAGCAGAATCAAGTCCATGTCTGAACATTGCTGTGTAGTTTGACTGTTAGAGCTCCAGCTAATTACTACTAGGTCCCAGTTCATGTTTCTCAATTAAAAAAAAAAAAAAAATGTTCTGGGCTACAAAGATCTGCAGCTGAAATTGCAGCTCAGCTGGTCACAGGGGTCCCTAATCTCACAGAGTCCCATAAAACCATGAGGATGTCTACTGTCCCAGTCTTACACCTGCTTCTGGAGCAATGGACAACTCTGTCCTTGGTTTGTCTCTCAAATGGAATGCTTCCTTCTGGCTTGTGCACACTTCTAAAAATAAAAACTTTTTGACTTCCAGAAAAAAAAATTTAGGTATCATGATCTTCTGTTATGCAAACTTTAACCATGTCTAAACAGCTTGTACCTGTTTGGTTATCAGGTATTGCAGTGAAGCTCTGGTTTTAATCCCTAGGAAGGCTTCCTGTTAGTTTCATGTTTAGCTTTAAACAAAGGAATTAGGATTCCTTGTGCATATGGTCACTTCCCACTGTGTTTTTGAAACACAGATGTTTTGTCCAGCTGCATGCTCATATGGCTGCTGGCATTCATCTTCTGGAATGAGTTTTCTTCTAGTATAACAATAATCTGTCAAAGTCGGCCCACCTTTCCTTATCCATTTCATAGAACTCTCCGCTTTTTAAGGCTGCATTTCCCACCATCAAGGGAAATGTAGGTGCCTAAAAAAAAGCTTGCTTCTGCTGTGACACCAGGATGGCATGAAAGTATATGGATTTCATCCTTTGTATTTCCAAGCTTCACAGAACTCCTCCTTATGTCAGGGACCTATTTCTACTACAAAAAAATGTTGATAATATTTGCTGTTAGATGTTATATACTCTGTCATTTTCCTTTTCTTTTTCCATTCACCAAAATAACATTAAGAACCATAAACAAAAGTTAGTGGAGGACTGTGTTCTTCCATTGCACTCAGATAGGGATGGAAAGGCAATGCAAACAATGCGAAGTTAATAATGGGGTAAACATGATTAAGGCTTCCTTGCACTTGTAAATCAGGCAGCTGAATTCTGCGCTTACATTCATTTGGAGAGCTGGATCATAAGCAGCCCATAGCAGAAGGACTTAACAATAGTTGAGGCATGAAAAATACACTGCTACTTGTTGTGGTGTCCCTTGTCACTTAGCTTTGCTAAGTAGAGGTCTGTAACCAAGCAATCTGTGGAAGAGGCATGTGTGGAAGGGCAGCCTAATCCTAAATTATTTGCTTTCTACTGCAATGACATGTCCTGTGCATACTGCAAAGGGGCCATATTAAGTAGGACAAGCAAGAAGAGAGGAAGATATGTATTTAAATATTTTGTGACTTTCTCATGTTTTAACAGAAGTGCAGGGCAGCAATCTGCTTTAATATCCAGGGCAAATGCTTCCTGCCCTGATCAGCTGGTGTCTGACACTCTGTCGGGTGTTTTGTTGTACAAGACGTAAAAGTAGTCAGCAGCAAATGGTTGCTGTGATCATTTGAATCAGTCTTAGAACAAGATGATGGAAGAAAATCCATCCCAAAAGTTTATATGACAAGTAACATTTTATCAGGGACATTTCTACAGTTTGACTCCCTCTACTCCTGAATTGTTCCCACTTACTTATTCTCCAGATCCAACTGCAGTCTGTAGCCTTTTGTTATGGGGATAAATTGACTTCTGCTTGCCAGCAGTAACTAATGGCTGTCCTTTGCATGAGCTGCTGAAAGAGGTGTCAAATGGGCTGACAGCTCCTCCAATATCTCTATGGCAGGGATGGTGTGACAAGGCAAACCCCAAATCTTGTTCCTTTTACACCCAGACATTGCTCAGGGAAATGCCAAAGCAAAGTCTGTTTTGCTCACAGATATGATTTGTCATAAAAAGACTCATGGTTTCCAGCTCCTGGGTTTTGGAAATGCGACATCCCAAGGCTAGCATGTACTTTGCCAGTGCAAGGCCTCCATCTGTTTACAGGGCTTTTTAAAGGTATTTTGCTTACAATGAAAATGTACTTTCTGCTAATTTTTCCATTCCTTGTGTTGAAAAACCCTTACAGCTCTAATGGACACTCTCTTTAGTATGAGGCTCCCTTTAAATAAACCTGCTGCAAATGATGTTCATTTCATTTCAGTTCCTCTTACTATGTGATAAATTATATGAAGTATATATTATTAAAAAAGCAAGTCTGCTTTCATTATGGTGACATGAATAAAAACACAAGGGAACATACTACTCTACCAAGCCCCAGAATCTAGGCAGTCAGCTCTGCAGAAGGTTTTTGTTTCAGATTTTAGAGGATCAAATATTTCAACTAAACCTCCGGCTGGATTTTGTCTATTTACATAAATTCCTTTTCTTTCCCCTGGAGCCTGACCCTGTTTCCTGAGGTTTGGGTGAGGGACAGGCTTGCTTTTCCTCGCTTTTGAAAGGCTTGTTTTTGCACTCCTGCTTTCTCATTAAATATAAATCAGACTCTTAAAGTCAGTCTGTACCACTTCCACTTGATACAAGATTCCTACTTAAAGGCCCTTTTATCCGTTCTTAGAAATGATTGTTCCTTAAATTGCACATTTTCATTAACAAATCACTGCATAGCACTAATTCTCTCCACACAAATCCCTATATATCATGTGGCTTTTATACTGCAGCACACTGGGGTCTTCTGGCTCTATTATTTATGTCTCTTGCATATGAATAATAACTCTGCTGATACAAATTCATCTAATGAAGGCAACTTTATGCTCAATAAATATTGTGAATATTTGCTGAGTATCACACACATGTACTTCCCACCAAAGGAGAGGAGCTCTCTTGTGCGCGGAAATCACTTTAAGCCCTGCTCAGGTTTCAACCTGTCACTCTGAGTGCAAGCCCTGTCCTGATACAAATTGGAAATGAAAGATGTTGACAAAAATTTCAGCTATGTGAGTAATGACTTATGACTGGTTTTGCCCAGGCAACTCAACAATGTTCATGAATAAAGCATTGGAGTTTGTGGTAGCAAATAACTCCTTAGAAAGACAATTTCAAGTTGATTAGAGATTACGCAGAAAAGAAAAATTTTATGCATTTTATGAATCAACATGTGCTTCAGTTTCCCTTCTTTAGATATCTGTGGCAATATGTCAAATCTGGATCACGTCTTTAACCATAAGCACCTGCTGGCAGCATGCTGCCAGTGCACAGTGCTTCTGTCAGCGTACCAGTTTGTACTGTGACCACATCTGAGAGTCCCACGGGTTGGAGCCCATCATAATGTCTGAATATGAAATGTGTTCACATGATCCTGTAAGCTTCATGAATTTTCTGTGTTCTGGGCTGTCTTTATTATAATAGCAAATATTTTATTAAATGATAATATGATAAAGAAGGCCTGTTGTAGGTAGATGCTATATACTGATACTGAAAAGGTCTTGTACAGAACTCCTAAAATATCACTGTGCCTCTAAAAGGAAAACCAAAATTTCCCTTACCTTCACAAAATAAAACAAAAACAATTTGAAATTACTGATGTACCCATGCACACCCCTGAAAATATGGCTTGTCCCAGATGTAAAGACATATGTGTTCTCCTAAATCCTAGCATTTCTGTAGCTAGCATATGCTAAGACAAATGCCCAAAGCCCCACCCTGCAGCAAAATGGTCCCCCCAGACGCCCTTTCATTCCAGACATACCCATTCAGGAGCTGCTTTCACAGCCTTTTAATCAAATTAGCCCTCACAACCTTCCTTTCACATCACCATCCAGTCTGCCGTGCACATGCAAGCCAATTTTACACTGCAATTGTCCTCATCCCATTTTCAGACTGCCACGAAGCTGAGAGAACTTTATATAACCTTCGTGTTGAGGAGGGAGCAGAAGAGGCTATTACAGCAAAGCACAGAAGCTCCTAGAAGGAAGATTTCCTTCTGCTTTGACCTTTGTTTCCACCTTTCTTCAGCCCCAGTTTGCAGGTGCAAGAAAGCATAAGTAGCTCTAAAGAGCAGCAGCAGATGTAAGGAAACTAAATACTAATAAATGTGATCCTGCACCCTACCTTTAGGCTGTGCAAACCAGAATTCGAAGGGACACCTGGAAGTTTTTGTCACGTAGAGCCATTTTTGCTCACTTTGAGTCCTGTCTACAAGAGTAGTGCTCAGAACATTCTCATGTTTCTGCTTTCTACTATTAAAATCAGAGAATATTAGGATCCTTTTACAAACTTCTGACCCTTTTTTTGTGGTGAATGAGCTCCAAACTTGTACAGTGACCCTCATCCCCAGCTTTGTCATTTTCTCCTTTGGGAAGCAACCTCAAACAGCTTGTTTGTCTAATGTAAGCATAAAATGTGGCAAGGTGTTATTGAAGGTTTGCACACTGATGTGGCTAGTGCCTTAATCAGGAACTAGGAACACTAATACTGACCTGTGGTATATTACTGCCAAGATATAGTCTGAAAAACACAGATAAGGGAAATCATATGTGATGGATATGCAAAGAAGTCTTCTTAGCAGTAGCAAGCACATAAAAGCTCTCTCACTGGTGCTTTAACAAGAAAATAGTTCATGAGAAGTGCTAATAGCACTGAAGGAGTGAAATCAGAGAGCCTTATAGGCAAAATAAATTACATGAGCAGAATATGTGTCTGTTTTAAGCAGTTTCCAGATTATCTCGGAGTTTGAAAACATCGAGATAAACGGCTTTCCTGACATGGGCAGTGTACCTTCTGCTTAACAGCAACAGTGCTATTTCTTCCCATTTTAACAACATTTCAAGTGCAGTTCATAACATAAAAGAGCAGTCACTATGTGCAGTTCTGCTCTGTGGTCCCTCTCAAGCTCTAGCCACACCTGAAAATACAAGCAGTGCTCTTGACCTGGAGAAAAATGAAGGTCTTGAGAGCCTGGAGCCTGCATGGTTGTGACAGCAACTGTGACAGCAGTGGCAATGTGCTGGCTTCAGACAGCTGGTATGTGAGATCAGCTGTGGGGTTTGATAGAGCTATGCAACTGTGGGAATCAGAGCAGGGCAGATGTGAAAGACACAGCTGTACCCTCTTGTCTTGGAGTGCTCCCTTGGCCATCCATGCCCCTTGGCTGCCCAGAAACCTCAGCAGGATTGTGCACAGTGATAAATAAGTGTTACTGTTATACTCCAAGCCTATTGAAAAACCCTGGTTTCAGTAAGCTGTACCACTCCAGAAATATTCTCAAAAAATCACTGCTCACTCTTGCTTTAGTGAGCAGTGCAAGTTGTCTGCCCATGTACGGGATCCCAGCTCTCCATCTTTACAATGCTTTTCCACTGATCACAGCCTGGACTTCACCACACTTTGCTACTGTGGGTTAATACAGCTATGTCATGTTCAACCAAGTCAGCTGTCACATCAGCTCTCCATTGTCATGCAAACAGCCAACAATAGCTATTTCCACTTGCAGCACTCACCAGCTAAATCATATTTTCCATTAATATGTTAACACCAAGGTCATTTGGTCAAAGTTACATAAAGGAAGCAAACTCTGGATTTTAAATAAACATTTTCTATCACACAAATGGGATCCTTTTGTTTATGTAGCTCAAATTTAAATCCTCTCTAACAAAATCATCAAATCTGTGATTTCTTTTTTGGTATGGATGACCTCTCTCACGTTGTAAACTGCCTCTTTCACTGCATCCCACAGGAGAAAATATTAATTAAAAATTTCATTTGTCTGCAAAGCACTCAATCATTTCTGTGTATCTATCTGCATAATCTTACTAATTCACTGGCTATGACTGGAAGTCAGATGATTTCTTACTAGAGAATTACTAATGTTCTGTTATAACAACGCTGTTTGCATTACTGATGTTAGAGCTGTGACAAAGCAAACATTGTGCCTTTTTTACCAACTTGAGAACGGTAAACAAAAAACCAGGTACATGTATACCAGCAGATATATACTAGTAGGCATGTTAATGTTCTGCCTGACTGCTGCTAAATTTGGTGATAAGCAGGCTACTAAATTAGGTGGGTGTCTCTTAATCTCTTCTGTCAAAAATGTCCCATTTAGTATAAATAATTAAATACCCAAACAGGGATTTCAATCTAACTATTCTGTCTCCCAAGTGAGTGCCTTCCCAAGCTAATCTCACTTTCTTCTTGTGTGACCTAATAGCATTTAATTATTTATGCCAAGCAGAACAGTTTAGCTAGGAGAGATCGCAATAGTGTGCCTGTCTACCAGGGCTCTACACCTCATGAGTTGAATGAGCCCCTTGTGGTGGACAGTCCCATCCCTGCTTCTCTGTGGGGAAGGTATGGGAAGAGTGTCCACACTGCATGTGTGGGCTTCCCCACAGCTGCTGGGTTTAAGGTGGCATCTCATTCCTTTTATCCCACCATAAGTTTCTGTGCTGGGTTATGGAGGTGAAGCAGCCAAAGTCTGTGATTCCCTCTTGTTATCAAGCACAAGATGTTGGCAAGGATGAGCATACGCATGTGTAGAGATGGCAGAGTAGGTACTTCAGTGATTTCAGAGACAGAAACACAGACCCTGAAAGAACTGACTTTATTCTGTGGTTATATGCAACCGAGCAGCAATGTGGGGATGTAAGACATCAGTCAGACATCTGGATCTCTCTGGGGATCTGGCCCATGACTCATAACACTGATCAGATGCTGAGTCCAGTGCATGTTTTCAGCATGGGCCCTGTACCATGAGTCGTCACCCAAGCTCATTAGGGGTGTTGAATGAATTACTTTTTGATTGACAGGTGAAGAAAGAGGAATGTGGCTCCTTCTCAAATATCATTAAGCTCATTTACCCAACCTGTCATGTACAAATATTATCAATAATATTATACATCTGTCTTGGTGCAATAGAGCAAAATTGAATAGATCTGAACCAGAGGACAGTAGCTGGCTACATAGAACCATGCAGTAGCAGAATTTCCTGCTGCCATTTATGTAACACAAATAGTTCATTTTCTATTTGTATTTGTTCCCTTGTAAAGGAAGAGATCAAGAGACAGCTGATAAAATGAGCCCAGTGCTTTAATAAATTGGTATCTTTTTTAACATGAAAATTTTCATGGCAGCTTACAAAAGGTCTCAGCATTGAGCTATTTGGCACTTCGGTGTTAAAAGAAAGAGGAAAAGAAAAGGGATTTTGTTGGTTTGGGCCTTTTTTCTTCTTTCCTCTTTATACTTTCTTCCCTTTTGCCTGGTTCTTGCTATCTAGCCACCATTTCAGGTCTGTTGAATGCATCTAATTAAAATGTTATTAATGCATAATGTCTTAATGTGCCCGCTCATAAAAATACCAAATTTACCAAGCAGAAACCTATAGGGCCAGATTGCAATCCACCCTGTAAGCGCATTATACAGAGAGGGAGGAATGGAGGGAGGAAGCTTTCTCAGGCAATGCCTCCTTCCCTCCCTGAAAAGGGGGAAGGAGCAGCTGCTCTGCATGGACCTGGGACATCCACATGGATAAAGCCTATGCCAGGGGGTGGCTGGCACAGCTCCTTGACTCAACAGCATGATAAGGGACAGCCATCATGCCATTTAGCTTTACAGGCTGTTTTTCATGAACAGACCTCACAAATCTGCCAAATCTAGATAGTGCCTTTTGGTGCCAGGCCAGGGGCTGGGGCTTGTTGTGCTCTTTGCTCCAGGGCCACACTGGTCACCAGAAGTGGCCACAAGCTCTGTGCAGTGCACCCCTCATATTGCATTGGTGGGATGTGCTACAACTGCCTGAAAATTCCCATCTGCCCTTGTGATGTGTGGCCTGGCATCCTGCCACAGATGGCACTCCCATCAGTGGCTGCTGTGACGAAACACATGTGACACATGGGAGTGGACCAGGCAGGGAATTACATGGTTCTCCTGCAAGCAAGGGACCTGTGCTGGAGACAGTCTGAGCTCAGCTAGCCTTGCTCAAAGGCTGCACCCAAACATGTAGGTAAGGGGCAAGTTCAAATCTGTGCACCTACTCACCATACAATATAGAAGCAGTCAAGGTAGCTCTATAAAAATAACATTTAAATAAAATGAAGACAAAGACCCTGAGTTTACAGTTTTCTTGCATATCTTCCTTTTGTGCAGCAAAGCAAAGAGCTGTCAGTTTCTGCACATCACTATGAATAATGCTTTTAGAAGCAGCCCCCACTTCTTCCATACTGGAAAAAAGAATGAGACTAAGACTGGAGCTATTTTCTCTTTTTCACCTGTCTTTACTAATTTTGGTTATGGACAGAGGCCTGAAAATCAGTGGCACGTCTGTCTTCTTGCTTGTGTTGCCCTTCTACCACACACATGAGAAGACGTTGCTATTTACTTGCAAGGTGATATAACTGTTGTGAACCTGTTCCCTGCTCCCTGGAATACTTATAAGGTGGGAAATGCAATTAATTCTGGAAGGAATCTTTCCCACTGGCCCGCAGCCAGAGATAGCAGAGCCTTAATAGCTTTTGGGCAGCCACAGCACAGAAATTACAGCCATTAACCAGGGACACTCCCTCTTGAGCTTCTGCTTTCTTGAAGTAATTGCAAATAATATCACTTGGATTCAGACAACTAGAGGGAAAACTCAGGCATCAGTGAAGCATGAAACAGCCTGGCCCAAGATCTAAAATAATCCTGCGTAAAAATTCACAGCTGCCCAGTGTTAAAAATAAAAACAAGACCATAGCCCCTTCTGCTTTCCATCAATGGATTTCCTTTTGTTCCCCTTCCCCCCAGCCTGCCCTCCCCTTCCTGAGCGGCTGCCTGTGCCCTGCCAGACATCCTTCCTCTGCCCCGCAGCACCCAGGCGACAGGGTAACTCTGGTGTTATGGCAAACGGTGGCTGCCTCCCTGTTGAGCCATCACCACTACTGATACATTCTCCTGTGTATAAGTAATCTCTAAACCAGTTGGGATGTCCTCAGTCTTGTGAATAGAGTCCTGTCTCCTAGCTCAGCAGCTTCCTCAACAGATCATTTTTTATATAGAAAGACACCACTACAGCTAATGACATCTTGCACTTCTGCAGCCTCATTTAAGTAAAGTCATAAAAAACTTCCCAGGTGAAGGGAATCACCTCGCTGAACGTGGCCAACTGCAGTGTAGACATCTAAGCCTGAGCTATGCCACAGCCAGCAGAAAACCAGTTAATGCCATCAGTGGGGTACAGTTATACAATGGGATTCACCTCATCCCCTAACAACTCACAAGACACTGGAAATAAATCCTCATGGGATTACCTCTGTGCAACATCCCCTGCAACCACCAGCAGCCCTGCTCACAGAAGCACTGGTGCAGTCCTGCTGGACAAGGTTAGGAGAAGGTAAAGAGCCTATTTGGCATAGTCAGAAGTCCAAGAGACCATATGTTACCCCAGTTAGTGTGGGTAAACTCTTCATGAATTTTTATCTATACTGATCATTATCTAATGGGCTGTCTTGAGAGATGATGATCTGCCTCCCTACCCACAACACTGGTGCTAGCCTCTAGCTCTCCCATGCTTTGAACGCCTCCCTTAGGACAGAAAGCAAAGCCTTCCATTTCACCACTTATCTCTTCAATGGCAGAGGACTTACATGAGGTGATGCACGTGCACATGCAATGCACATACCCACACTACACATATATCATTGCATGCACATGCCCCACACAGAAAGCCAAGACCAAAGTCTTATGTAGTGGCATGAAAAATATATAGCTTTTAAATATAAATAATATATGTTGTGCACATTTCTCTGCCTCAGTTTCTTCACTACGCTTGGACAGGACAAAACGGCTTACAGGGAGCTCAGATTTGCCTTTGTAACTCATGTTTTGCACTCTTTACAAAGGAACCCTGTTATAACTCCCCCCTCGACATGCAGGCTTGTCTTTCCCATCCTCTTGTATTAGGCTTCCCTGTTGTTTCTGCGAACCTTCCTTCTGATTATCCACTAACACCTGTCTTTGTGCTGCTTCTGGTAATTTTCCATTCTTTTAAGCCACACTCCTCACACACAATCTAGAAAAACTGGTTTGTGTGAGCTTTAGGTAACCCCTTGTGCCAAGCCTATTTCTAACTCAATAGCTGAACATTATGGTTTAATGGCCAAGGATTGCTCCCAGCTGAGGAGTTCAAGAATATTTGGAGAGGAAAGGAGGGAAGGGAATTCAGAATCAGTTACATTTGGCTGAAAAATTCCTATAAAGTTTATGTTAAGATTCATGTCATACAAATATAGGGAGCTATTTGCAAGGAAGTGCACCAGGTGTGCTGGCATATGACTACTAGTTAGAAAGCTTATTTGGTTTGGGATTGGGCTGTTCCAAAGACAGGTGACTGGTGGCCGATCACATGCTTAAGCAGTGAATCACTGTTAATACTGTTATCAGGGACAAGTCATGCACTTGCAGGATAGAGGCTAGAATAAGTCTGTATAAACCATGTGTGAATGGTGCCAGTGGACACTCAGTCTTGCTGTTGCTCTACATGCCTAAGCCACTTGCCTTCTCTGTATACTGAAACACAAAGTCTAACACTAAAAATCAAAGAGAAATGTTACCATATTTACAGGAGATATATTTGCCTGGGTCAAACAGAGATGGTTCATCTACCACAGTTTGCATCATTGTACAGGGAGCCAAGCTCCCTGCGTGCTTGGCTACAGCAAAGCAGCCTCACACAAACCCATCCTTCTGCTGTGGGAAGCCAAGCACTCACAAGGAAACACAGCTAGGGGTTCACAGGATATTGGTAAAGGGACGTCTGTGCAGGATGCAAGTAACCTACAAAAGGCTACAAACACACTGAAATCAAGGCAGGAAGCATCTGTGTGGGCCACTGAGGAGCCATGGGGAGCTCAATCCATTTGACGTTCTTTGAGTCATGAAATTTTAAAATGAAGTGTAGGGCTAGCTTTTCACAAAAAATGCTTTTCTACCTCTCTTTCATTTTATTCTTCTGTCATTGGTACTTTTCTACCTCTCTTTCGTTTTATTCTTCTGTCACTGGTACTGCAACTGGTCAAATCTGATCCTATGTCAAGCAAACTGTATTCAAAGCTAAGGCAAAAAAGAAAAAGCAATTTGAATCTGAAATACAGGGGAGATCTGGACCTGTACTCTATTAGATGCTTGAAGTTTAAGTGCCTTCAGTCTTTTGAGAGCCAAATGACCTGGTGTGGAAAAAGTTGACTTCAAATTCATGGAAGGAATCAATTTGGATGAAGTCTATAGTAGCTATGCAAGTAAACCTCTGTAAAGTTCTCCAAGATGTTTCAAATTGGACAGAGTAGTAAGTGAAATCATCTATTTCTTTAGCCCTTAAGTTGGTACCTTTAGACCCCTAACCTTTCTAATTTAGATTTTTTTTTTCAACAGGTCCTATAGGCTTGCTTTTCTTCCCCATTCTATCCCATTTTAATCAAGCTATGACAGCAGTCATGGCTAAAGGCCAGCAGAACCTACCATCCACTCCCAATTCTTCTGTGCAAGCTTTTTCATTTGCGATCTGTGCAGTGCTACTGCAGGTGGGTAATGGCAGAATGCTTACAAACAGGAATATATACAGGGAATACCTGAAGATACAGGCTTGGACTAGAATAAAAATAATAGCTGCATCCTTTCCATGCATGGCATTAAACCCAAAACGGAACGTACTTTTCAGAAATTACTGTTTGCCTTTATAGAAGTACATTTTGAGTCTCAAATGCTACAGACAGACTGAAATTCTAGAAATCGGATGCAATATCCACTGTCTCAGTTCTCTACCCCATTTATAGGTAGATTTAAGCATCTTAAAAATGTGCTTATCAAACCTAATATTTGTGGTACTGGGCTCTAGCTTAAAATAAAAGGCTTGTCATTCACATAGCTGCAGCTTGTAGAGAGCTCTTCAGTCGGTGCTTCATTCATTAGGTTGCACACAGTAGTCATTACAGGCAATAGTCTGCTAGTGCTACCCACACCTCGACTGTTGTGCGATGTGAGTCACTCACTGCAAGCTGCAATTTCAAGCAGAATTTCTTCATCCGGCAGTAGCCACATACTTTGTTCCAGATTACCTCCTTTCCTTTGAGTAGGCAGAATTAGCAAAGTGCAATTAGTAATAATGCTATCTGTCCCCAGGCTGATCATTTTTCTTAAAGCATTTATCCTTTTCAGTACCTCACATGTTACATCAATAAAGCTGCCAGAGTACTCAATGTAGCATGTAGTAGGCATAGATCCCAGAAGAAACATGCATTTCTCCTGCTTTAAAGAAGAATATTGGCCTACCAATGATTTGACATGTAAAATTATTTCCATACAGATATCATGCAATTTAGCCTGATTCCACTGGTCTCATGTGAAAATAGCTTCCTACTTTTTCCTAGGCGGCAACAGATTATTCTGCACCTTTCTCTTTCTCTCCCAGTGCCGGAGGACAATGCTGGAAGAAAGCAGATAATGCCTTGTCGTTTTCCTAAAACTATCTATTTGCAAGCATTCATTCTAAAAATCTGGGTGTCACGCAGACTATCAGCCTGCTCGGCTTTGGTGACTGCTGTTTTCTTTTCTACCTCTTTTCCTGCTCCAGTTTCTGGTTAGATAACATCTCTCTCCCTTTCCATTTACTCCACATATAAACAAAGTGGATGGGTGTTTTTACTGAGCAAATCATTCCTAACACCTCAAATAAAAGGGAGGATGCCTTTTGTGACTTTCCTCCTGAGTGGAGCAGAGTCAAATACCTTTACATCTTTCTTGTGAAGCCACGTATCAGCACTTTCACGGTACTGTGACTCAGACTCAAACAGTGTATAGATTTATGTGGTGTTAATACACATCGTGCCTCAGTCCTGGCACCTGTCCTCACACAGATGCTGTTGCATAGCATTCTTTTAACCCTGTGGGGAAATTACAGAAAGTTAGCAATGGCTTTATATGACAAGCCAGATGATACAAATAACTCACAGTGCTCAGTTATCTATGTGTTTCCTTGGGCTTTTTTATTTTCTTTCTTTCCCCTATTCTCCTTGCTACAAAAGTCGTATTTGAAAGACAGATTTGTTCATGTGAAAAACTGAACCTGAAGAACAGCGCTCTATTCCCAGGTGGCAAAACACACCCGTCCCTCTGAGGCGGCTGGGACTGGCCTGTGAATGAAACTGCACTTACCAACAGATAAGGCTGAAACACAACCTGGAAATTTGCTCAAAACAAGGCAAACTGAGAGTACAGCTCATGTAATCTCTACCAAAGGGACAGCATGATGGGAGGGGCAGTGGTTTATCTGCTGTTGATCTTTAAAAGGTGTTGGCTGCAGAATTGTCACAACTTGATCAGTTTGTTCACTTTTTTCCATCTGTCAAATCACCCAGTTTTGATGCAGAACAAGCATGTTTAGCAAGGATGGGTGGCTTTTTCTAGTTTACCTCATGATCCAAGGGTGCACACTGTTCTCTTTCTTAATCCTCTAAGGGAGCGTGGCAGTGGCTCATAGTCAGATGCAGACCTGAAGAAACAGAATGAGGGGGGTTTTCTCTCCAAGTCACATGTAAAAGGAGAATTACAGCTGTCCAGTGTATAGCTAAACCAAGTGGTCCACCACCACTGAAAAAACTCCTATGTGGCACCAGGGTGGCAGAGCCACCTTCCTCCCTGTAGACCTTGCTCAACCTACTCATCATGCCAACAGCCCTTCCTGTGGACCTCAAAAGCAGAGGCCGCTAGACGAAGGGACAGATCCTGTCTGTCACTAGATCTTCACAACTCCCCAGAGGAGCACTCCCTCAGGGCAGCCCTGAGGGGCTGTTAAGTTATCAGCAGCATGGCGTTGAGTACCCAGTGGAATTAGCCTGCTTGCAAATGCAGACAGGATCATCCATCCGCAGCCCAGCATGGCATTACACCAAGATCAGTTCTTCTCAATAGCTAAGGTGGTTTTGCTTGTGTAATGAAGCTAAGTACAAGTTAGCTCTTCTGTTCAGAGGTCCTGTGGACTACTCACACTAGGTTCATCATGTTAACCAAAACCATAAGCCTGTGACCTTTTGCCTCTCTTACCTTGCATTCATATTACCTTGCAGCTCCTGGCACCGGTGGGCTTTGACAGCAGGATAGCCAGGGGCAGCTACTGCATGGCAAATCCAGACTTTTTTCATTTTGGCATGGAGGAGAAAGCAGACTGCAGCTTGGAGAGATTTTTACTCTGGAGAGTCACTGAAACAAAACCCACCAGTGTAATTAAAAATGGTGAGTCCTGGACTGGTCAGGGGTAGATGGGAATGACAGCAGGAAGTTCTGTGAGGTGAAGTTGAGCAGCGTGGAGAGATGTGTGCCAGATGCTCATGCTGACTGGTCTGGATGGTTGCTTCTGTGAGGAAGAAGAATCTCTGGACAAGTCAGATGTCCTCTGATGCAATCACACCTATTTACAAAGATCTCTTCAGACCTCCTTCTACCAGCCCTTAGCTATAAGTACTCCCAGTTTTACTTTTCCAAGCCCACATGATCAGTCCTGGTCCAGGCAATGCTGGTGCTTGTTTTTTTGTCTCCCTGTTTCTCAGGACTTTATTCTGCCTGTGAATAGGAGAAAAAAAACAAACACACTCTTCTTTCCTTCTTTCTGACTCCCAGCATCAGTGAAAACACTTAACCCTCAATACAAATTCAAGAGTAACCTCAAATATACTTTAAAGTTTAGGCAGGAATTTAAGTGTGTTTTAGCTATGGGCCAAGATGGGCAGGCAGGGCAGGATTCCTCTATCTAACTGTAGACATTTACAAAGCAGGCACTGGTATCTGCATTAGTCACTCTGACTCCTCTTTGTAGGAGAGAGGAACAAATATTTCCAGGGAAGGATTCATCTGACCTACTATTACACTGACCTATTATGGGTGAGATTAATCACACCCTTGAGATGTGCTTCTCTCCCCCGCTGCAGGGGGAACCCAGGGTGGTTAGCTCAGCTTTTTTATAGACATCTAAGGCCTTTTGAAATGAGCACCTGCTAGGGAACCAGGCCTCAGATACAGAGGACCTCAGATATCTCTTACGTACCATAACGCTGCTGAGGTGTCACCTTTTTGTATTTTATTTATGTTCTCACAGTGTTCTGTGTCTACTCAGCCTAATCTGAACGTTACCAAGTCTCTGGTGTTTCCATACTGCTGGTTTTGTGTCCACCTATAGAGAAGCTGCATTTATAGATAGGGTGAAATGTCTGATCCTTACCTAGACAGGCTTGTTGTGATGGTCTGGTGACACCTGAATGTTCCTAAGAACCAAAACCAAAAGGTGACAAGAAAGTCCAAAGCTAGCATGGTGATTACTAATGTATCAGGTAACACAGCGCAGGGGTAGCAAGGGAGAGATGTCCCCTTTGTAACTGCTGACTGTCCTGTATAGAGTCTCCCAGGAAAAGGCCCTCTGAACCTAAAGGCTTCTCATTTCTGCCACCTGCATTGGTTAGCTCAAGAAAACATATTGCCATTCCTAACATACTTTTCACTGCATGTGCCCTTAGGCCATCACAGCTGTAATGAGTCCATGTTACTCCCAGCACGGAATCTTTTTCTCAAGAGCAGAGAAGATGGAGAAAGACAAATGACACTCCCTACACAATGCTTCCAAGGAAAATTGTGTGTGGAAGGGATACAGAGGGAATAGCTAGGGCTCAGGAGCAATTGTGACTGCAGGTAGAGGCTTCTCTTTGTCAGTTACTTCACTTAGAGAAAGAAAACAGAAAGAACAAAGGAAGAAAAAAGTAATAGCAAAGGCTGGGACAGAGGATGTGGGGGAATTGACATGGAGAAACTTTGACTGTTGAGAGAAATAAACTCCAGACCATGAGGCTGTAAAACTTCTGCTCAGGGCATCATTTGATACAGTTATTGCACTGCGCAAGACTTTGCCAAGCCCAGCATGGCCAGTGCCCATTGCTCCTTCTTTGCAGGACCATTTCTGATTGTTCTTATTCAGAGCAGAATTGAGAGATGCCATCAGGGTAAATCAGTTATGCTCCACCATATGCACTGCACACAGGAATATAGCAGCTCCTGCTCTGGAAGAGCTGTACTAATACTGCAAGGGAGTGTAACACAGGCAGGAGAAATCCCTGATTCGTCCTCCCACAGCAGCTCCTTTACCAGTCCTGTGTCCCAGCTTCAGACACCCTCTCCTGTCCTCTCTGTTAGCTGGTCCTTGCTTGTCTCTGTGAAGCCTCCCTAGGGCTTGAGGGATGGGAGTGCTGCAAGAGTATCATGGCCCACTATGAAAGAGTGGCCACAGTGGCCAAGGAGATCACACTCCTCAGGCACCTCTGAAAGGACTTCTCTTCAAAGGGCAAGACCTTTAAGCCATCTAGCAATAAGCTGCGTTGGAAAATATCTGATATTTCCTGACAGCTTTTTCTCAGCATGCAGCTTGTCAGATTTTGACACTTTTGATCTTGCTTTATTGTTTGCATTCTACCAACAATTTTATTCTAACTCTTCAGTTTTGTACTTCTTCTTTCTGACAAAACTTCTCCCTTGACTTCACTACACATTTGTCTAACTTTAATCTCTAAATGAGTCTGATGCAAGATATTTTTACCTGCTGGTGTTTAAAAGAGTCAAAAGAGTCAATGTGTTTGGCTTTTTATTCTTTCCTGAAAAATGCCAGTTCAATATAACTAGATTTGGTTCTGTGATTTAATGGAAATCCTAGTGTTTTGAGGAGCTCTGCAAGAATAGAAGATGTAATCAGTAGCCATTGAGAATAAATGTTGCTTGTAAATAAGATCATCCTAGGCAGCTTTCCTCCTCTCAGGAATTAAAGAGATAGCAAGATGTGGTCCTGTCTCCATAAATACTGCTTTATTTCAGCTTATTTAGAATATCTTGTGTAAGTTTCCACATCTGTATTTCTTCACCTCTATGGATATTATAAGAAAGCAGATGTTAGCAGAGCTTGTCACGTGTTTCCTGATGGAGTAAAATGTCTCCTTATGTGATGGCTCAGCTTTTCATCACTGGATTTTTTCTTTTTTGTTTAGAATGCATTTGTCTGATCACTCTGAAGGGAGAGAGAAAAATTCTGTGCCTCAATAAACTCAGCTGCAACTGAGAAATGCTGTCAGCAGCAAGTGCATTGCAGAACAATGGCCACAGTGGGTGTCATGTGTTATTCTCACTCTATATACCCACTGTTTTGTTCATCAACAAGTAAGGAGACTGGGTGGAGTAGACTGGACATCTGACAAGCAGGTTATGTATGAAGACAACAGGAAAAGGAAATAGTATTCAACACTTACTTATTCTATTAAATTGTCCTGCCTCTTGTTGATTGACCAGGAATGGTTGCAAGAAGCACTTTGAGGACAGCCTATGGAGGTCTGCCCGGGCTGTGCTAGTCTGCATAAAGATCCAGGCAGCATGCCCCAGACAGTATGTCCTGGTCATACAAGGGTTTAAATTTGCCATACGGCTATACAATATGGCTTTAAATTTGCTACTTATGCGCAGGGCAGTCTGTTCTTGAGGGCATTGCCAGAACCATTCTTGGTACAGAGGGCAAAGAGAATTAAAGGAACAGTTCCCACTCTCTTAATCATTTTCTTAAGTCAAATTGGTTAGAAACTTCAGTGCATTTACAGTAGTTCATAACAGAGAGAAGGCAGGTGCCTGCTAACATCTACTAACCATGCAATAATAACAAGGGAACAAAGTGCATTCTGCTCTTGACAGCTGTAGGGAAAGAAAGGATTCAAAATTCTTACCTGACCACTTGGGGATGAACATCAGAACGGATCTCCAAGGAAATTATGGTATCTGCCTTGTGATGATGGAGCCTTTTGGTCATTATTCTGCTGTAGCAAAATATGCTTTGAAAGGGAAGAAGGAAATACCTGTTCTCATCCCTCTGAGGTTGAAGACAATGGGAAAAGTTGACAAGGACATGAAGACATGTGAAAAAAAACATAATTAAGATTTTCCAGATGAACTGTTCTGAGGACTGTCTCATCTGAGTAGTCTAAGAGATGGAAATGGTTTTCCCTAATCTTATTAAAGTTTTGGCAAAAGAAGACATTTCACTCAATTTTCCTAGATAGGAAACATCCAGCTCAAGTACAAATGAAAGAATCACCTAAAAAGAAAGGTCTTGCATATGAATGTGCTTACTGATATTCTATGAAACGGTTACATTCTCTTTTTTTTTTTTTTAATGGTAAAAAATAGTTTTATGAAGATGTTTTCTGCTGGGTTTTGGGAAGTGTTGAAGGTCTAGGAGGAGTTGTGGACAAGTGAGGGATTCTGTACTGGCATTGACTAGATTTACAGCAGAGACCCTACCTTCACTACAGGTTTCTGTCATACTTAATCTTTCCATAGAGACTTCCCACATATGTTCACCCACCTTCATACCAGTGTCAAAACTACAGAAAGAAAGCTCTACCATTTTATTCTATAAATTCAGTTAAGGCCATGAAGCTCTTTCATTGCATGCTGTTGTCCTAAGGCAAATGCATTGAGGTATTGCAGCAAAGAGCATTCACACCACTTGAATATCAAAGTTCTTCAATTCCTTTCTACATCCATTTATTAACCAGCCTGCCCTTCCCATGTTTTGATTCCTGTTCAGACATACCATGTTCTCTTCTCCTTAAATGAAATTAATTCATGTCTGCACCCATATCCCATCCTGCCATTGTTTTCAGGCTTGAAGAAAATACATCTGTGGACCAAATTTTCCCTATTCTGAAACTCTCCAGTGACTTCACTGCTAATAGCTATGGCAATTATTTAATATATCCAGAAAGCAATTGTGATGCTTTTATTTTATAATCTTCCCTTACTGTCTGATTAGCATAGCCTTAAAGTGTTTCCTTACTAACCAAATTACAAAAAAGGTTACTTAATTTTTCCAGCTGACAGCGTGTTGACACTCTCCTGGCTTAGTAACAGAAGTCACATGAGTTTATCAGCAGCAGGAAGCAAACACATTTCTGTGAAGAGTGAGAGCCCGGCATTGTTAGCGGTCCCAGAATCCTGCTCCTATTGACTCCTCTGAGGTTTCTTGCATCAACAGCCCTCTCAAATTTTTCCATCTCTTTTCAGATCTGATCTGAAAACCTCTTTGCATTGCAGCCTGTCAGTCAGTTACCATTTTAATCTTCTCATTCTTTCTTTGCACACTCTCAAAAATGCTAATTAAATCAGTGAAGATTTTTGAGATGTAATTTTAAAGCACAATAGTAAATAAAACTGCATTGCCCTTGGTCTCATGCTAAATTAGGAAACTGTGTAAAACTGGCAGTCAAACAGAAGGGTATTTGAACCGCTCTTATCTCAAACCTAGAATAAGGACATCATTAGGGCCAGTAGTTGATTTGAATATGCTGAGAGCATGAATGATCTAACAGTAAGATGAGCACTGACTATTCTCAGTGGCTTGAATGGAAATAGCAGGTGTCTGGTAGATTTCTGGCCCTAAGACAGTAATCAGTCACAGATAATTGATTACTTTCAGATCCAGAAAGTGATTTGCAAGGGATTATATTTTCAGTGTACTGTACTAGCTGAACATTAACTGCACAGGAGGACCCAGATTTCTGAAGCACCAACCACACAACCAGCCATTTTTAATCATTTAAGCCATCCCTATACCCAGTAGTCATATGCTCAAACTTCTGGGCAAATACTAATTATGCCTTCTAATTACAACACAGCTGCTTCCATTCCTTCTATTAAACTCTATTCAGCCCTTATTATTAAACAAAATGTAGGGCAGGAAAATAGAAAGAAATTTTCCTATGCATCTGTCTCTTTCAAGATAAATTCCTTTCCTGAACAAGTACAGCCATGTCTATAATCATATATAATATAGAGTATCACAAGACTACTCACATTCATTTTGAAGACCTATCTAGCAGTGAATTACCTCTTGTTTTGTCAAAACCAGCATGACTGCACATTAAGCACAGCATGACTCACAGGCAGAGCAATATGGAAAACCGACCTTTAGGAAGCTTATCTAGCTCCATGAAAGTGCCTGCAAAGAACCTCACCAACTTGAGCAATGGTTTAAGAGCTGGAATCAGTTACCAAGATGCTAAAACCGAATGCAACATAGCAAAATTCAACCAGTGACTGAGTCTGGAAAGCAAACAGGAGTCTTGACATAGCATCCTCAGCATTGAGCAACCCCAGCACTTGCCCTGCCAAACAGGCATGGGTAGATGTGCTTGTCTGGGCCATTCCAGGAACTGTTTCCTTCTTTAACTCAGTTCAAAATCATCCCAGCAGAAAAGGTGGCCATTTTTCTGCAGGTGAATATGTTAAATCAGCTCATGTGAGCTCACCTGTCAGCTCACCTATCTCAGTCAGCTCAAGAGATGGCTAGGTTGTGTGGTCAAAGAAGATGGGACTGTGAAGGAGGGGAAGTGAGACTTTCCCCCACTTCAGCAGCAATCAGATCTTAAACTGGCTCAGATACATTAGTCATGACAGCCTCAGTTCTCAATCTAATTAAACAGAGATAACCATGACAGTTCTCTATTTTGCCAGGAGAAAAAAAGAAAAAAGAAACAAACCAACCACACTCAGAAGCTGTGAGAAATTGTTTACATGCAGTGGTCTGATGCTGCCTTTGTCCTTTATCATTGATTTATCTACAGAAATGTATACAGGGTCATTCACATTATCATCCATGGAAAAGTATCTGTCCTAGCAAAGGGCTGCTGTAAAAAGTGGCTTGTGGTCTCTTGGTGAAAAATTACATTCTGTCTTTCCCAATGTTCTCCTCAAATTTATGGAATAAGTTATGCTGAAATTGTATGCCAAGGCATATTCCTGGGAAGCCAAAGTGTAACTCCAGAGCAAGGCCCTGAAAAAGGAGCCACCCTGGAGAAAGCACTCCCTACCAGTCAAGGCAGCTGGGTTTGACAATGAGTCAGGATGGTTGTTACGCTCCTATGTATCTGTCATGGTTTAAACCCTGTCGGCAAGTCAGCCACGCAGTTGTCTCTCTCTCACTGCCCACTCACACCCCACCCTCCTTCTTGCCCTCCCCCTCCTCCTGGAAGGATGGAGAGGAGAATCAAAAGAAGGTAACTCCCACGGGTTGAGATAAGAACAGTCCAGTAACTAAGGTATAACATAAACCACTGCTGCTACCACCAATGATAATAATGATAATATTAATGATATAGGATAATAATAATAATGATAAAGGAAATAACAAGGGAAGAGAATACAACACCTCACCACCTGCTGACCAATAACTCACCCTACCCTGCCCAAACGAGCACCAACCAATACTTAGTCCAACCCCACAGTCCACTTGCGCTTCCGGGTAACTCTCAGTTACATCCTGGGTATGATGTGTTGTGGTATGGAAGACCTCTTTGGTCAGTTTGGGTCAGGTGTCCTGTCTCTGCTTCCTCCCGGCTTCCTCCCCTCCCTGGCAGAGCATGAGACTCAGAAAGTCCTTGGCCAGACCAAACATTTGAGCAGTAACTAAAAACATCCCAGGCTGAAAGTCAAAACTGCAGCACTGTGCCAGCTACTAAGAAGCAGAAAAAAATGACTGCTACTGCTAAACCCAGGACAGTATCTGTGGGGGACCACTTGCTTCTTCAGCACTTGGTGGATGAGGAACCTGCTGCTGCAGAGATGAATCACTGTAGGCAGAGAAGGGCTCTGCAGCCTAGTCTCCCAGAAGGGTGCCCTGCCTTGCAGGCCCTTTTGTAGGAAGTATCTTTGCATTTCTTCATCTGCACAGTAGATGATGATTAAATCTGGTCTCTCTGTTCCAACAGCCCGCTTTTCATCAGGAATAACCTGGTTGGGAAATGAATGGCTTTGTCTAAAGTTGAATGAAATGTTTTACTCAGCCCACACACCAAAAAAAGAAAAAGAAAAAAAGAAAAGCCCAACAAATTGAGCTAAGATGGACTAAATTATTTTTCCCCTCAATTTTTTGGTTCAGCCGCCACACTGAAAAATCAATTATTTTCATAGCTCTACATAAGTCAGTCCTATTTATAGAAATTCTAGTCATACAATCTGAGAACAGATTTCCCCTGCTGTTACATTGGCTTTAACTTCCAGGGAAGTCAATGTAGATGAACTCTGGGAAAAATAAGCCCCTGGAGTAGACAGCCTGACACTCCCCTTCCATGAATAACAAACAGCAAGTATTAGAACAATTAGTCACAGTGAACATTTTATGTGAAATAACCACTGATTGAAATTTCCTGCTTAAAAGAATTCCAAAATCTAACCAGCTCCAACTCCTTTTGCCTACTGAAAGGACTTCTTGGACTTTGACAGTAGGTAAAAGTGGGTGCTGCTCTAATTTTATTAGGAGGTTTTATATGGTGCAACCACCATACTGGGGATAGGGTTATCTAGTTATACTGGTATTATTTATAATTTATACTGGTATTCATTTAGAGATTACTGCATTTTTTTCATTTGCTTATTAAAAAAAATTGCATTAATCTATGCAAGTTAGGCAACTTAAAACTGATGTGATTGGATTTGGTTTTTTGCATAGCCTCTAAGTCCAGTAGTCAACAAATACCACATTGCCTGTCTGTAGCAGCACACTTCAGGCCAGTACCACATAAGCTCTGGTTTCCAATGAAAAATTATTGTGTCCTTGGGGTTCAGAACATCCATGGAAGTGCATTTATCCATCTGCAGCACTGGCAGATCTGTGTTTTGTAGAGCCTCCTGTTTAGCCAGGCTAGCCTTGCAATGTTAGCAGCAGGCAGAACAGATAGCTACCACCCCTCTGGGCTCTCCTGCCTCTGAAGCAGCTGGGACTGGTGATCAGTCTCGACAAGGCCAAGGGCTGCTGCCTACCAGAGAAAATGTGTAGGCTAAGTACCAAGTCCTGGGGTCATCACTAAGCTGCTTCCAGTATGCCATAGCAGTCACTGCATGTGCAGCTGTGTTCAGAGTTGGATCACTGCAAGCCAAGTCCTCTCATAAAACCCAACATTCCCTCAGGACCACGTTTATGCTAGTTTATAACTGTGTGAAAATTGGGCCTAAAAGCTTGTGTAGGTGATGTGTTGTTCTTAAAGTGTCTTTCTGTTTGTAATGGCTTTCTGTTTGTACAAATCCATGAGAAAGGGCTTAGACCCCGGTCTAAGGATGCCTTATTTTCTATTATTTTCTACCATGCTACTTAAAATTAAGAAAAAAAAGAAACAAAACCAAGCCACAATACTCCACATTAAGTCAAAGAAGAGTTGACTGACATGGTGTTTTGTAGCCATTCACACCTTTAGAAGTCACCCTCTCAGTATACACTTATACGCTGGTTCACCTTTCTTGGAAGGCAGTCTCCCTCCTCTGAAATACATTTGAACTGAGATCTTCATCATGAGTAGCTCTGCTTAGTGGGTAGGAAACAACCTGCATCCATTAAATACAGAAAGCAGTATGCTGGCTGTGCCCCTGTCAGTCTTTGCCCAGAGGGTTCCAATTAATGCTATGGAGGTTACCTGCTGACCTTTCATTTTTCTCTATGCTTGGGTTTTCATTCTGACTGATGAAGCCACATGTCAGTATAATTTTACCAGCATTTCTAAGAGGGTGCCTGCTGCAACCTCTACCTTTCATTAGTCTCCTTTGATCTTAGACTGAAGCATGCCACACCATCAAGCCAGAAAAAAACATCCATTTCCTTCTTTGATCTGCATCCGCACGATCTGATGAAGAGAGTAAGCATGCATTTTATAACATTACAACCAAATCCCTTTTGCACCCAGGGCACTCCCATGAGGCTTTCATTCAATAGGGCCTGACTAATGGGAGCTATACCTGACCTACACCAGTTCAGCCCCTCTATATCTGGAGTTGGACAAATAACTGACCAAGCCTGCAACTGTAATAATGTAGTCTTATCTTACATAAAATGGTTAAAGGAAGTGACAAAATTCAATTCAGCAGGCGAAAGATCAGTCTCATGTATGAAGTTATTTGATAATATGTTAAAATGCAGGCATGACATATTCAAACAAAACTCAACAGTAGCCTCAAGAGGGAAGGTAAGTTCATTTCGGTTTTCTATTAGAAAAGATTAAGAATAGCACTGTAGGACAATGTGTCCTTAAAAGCTTATTTTTGTCACCCTAAGTATGGAACAACTAAACTGAGCAAATAGGGTTGAAGGGCTTATGGAGTAAAGGGATAGATCCTGGGATGCAAGTTAGATTCAATGTTTTCTCCTATCTGCTTTAAATTCTCCTTGTAAGTTTAAGTTCACTTGGACAGTGTTGGTAGGTAGTGAAAGTAGCTGTTGGGATCTCCTTAGAGATAGTTTCTTGGTTTTATTCTTTATAATTTACTTAACTCCCTTGACTTACTTTTTTTTTTTTTTTCCCCTATAGATGACAGTCTTGATGTCAGGTGACCTCAGATGTCAAGGCTCAGATTTTTAAAGCTAATTAGACTGTTTTCCATTTAGCATTGCAAGACTAAGTAGCTTTCAGTGGGATACAGGAGATGAAATGCCCAAGAAATGATGAAAATGGGACTCAGTTGTCAAAATCACTCAAGCCATGACATGTTTTTATGATTTGAGGCTTTAAGAGCCTTTGGAAATGAGACTTTAATTTTGCTTTGCATTAATACAGCACCAATGAAAAAAGAACCCTAGTCTATGATTTTTGGTGCTACAATACAATTAAAAAAAATGCTAGCCTATATGAGAAAAGTTTCAAAGTGTAAACCTTAAAGGTTCAAATTTGTAAATAAATTAAGACTAAAACCAAATGCAGTAATATTTTTAAGTCTTGAGGTTTTAAGTTTAATTACCTCATATTCTGGATATCTGATTCATGAATTCCGAAGGCTTAGCAGTCCTGCTTTGCAGTGATCAGGCTGAGGTTCATAATGTGACTGAGAGGGTTCAAGAGGAGAGATACACCTAACTGTGAGTTCTAATGGCACCCAGGCAGAAGTAACCAATTCTGCTTTTCCTTGGGTTTTTGTCTTTGTAAGTTTTCCTGATGCATCTTTCTTTCTGAGCTGGTCTCAGAACAGCTTCAAGATAACCAGAGCAAATACACAAGCTGAGAACTGAGTGATATTCTGCCTCATCCTTCCAGTTAAAAACACCTGTCCAAGGGTGTCTTACAGTGCCTTTTGCATAACACCTAATGTGCTGTTTCAGCTAAGCCGGTCCTTGCTTATTCAGTCTAGCCAGTTTGCAAATCCGTTCACTGGCCACCACCTGACATTGATGCATCTAAAAGTCGTTGCAAAAATCTCTTTGAAATGGTAACCCTAAGCTGGGGTCTTTCCATAGCTTCAAAGGCATGATGTCCCAGTCTGAATTCCTTTGAAATATATAATTTGAATAGTACACTACCTGAGCACCAGCATATTCAGTTTATCAGTTAGCTCTGACAAGTAGAAACTTTGAAGTGTTTATTGTGTATCTGGACAGAGCTGCAGACTTTAATGGCTTTTCAGGAAGCAAAAATTAACACTTTTACACCTTGCTGAAGAGAGAAAATTTTAATAAAGGACTCAGAAAACTCCTAGGCGTTATACCCAAGACCCAAAGTGTTTGTAAAGGTGTAGCAGGAAAATAAATTAAAACCCACCCATTTTCATCGTTTATTTCCACAGAATCATCAGAGCCCATGTCTGCATTGGGGACAACAAACTTTTCTTGCACTGTGACCTGGACATTGAACTCTTCATTCAGTCTGTACAGCACAAGCAGCAGGGCGTGCTGGTATTTATATGATGCATGCACTGAAATATGTTTGAATTTGTTTGTGGCTGCCCTGTTTGCTTGATGGTGACCTCTTGGATGTTCTGTCTGCTGCAGGTTGCCTTTCTGTAAAACTGAGATGATACCATCCTGCCTTGTGAGGCATAAGGATGAAAAAGCTCAGACGAGAGCTTGATTCTATCATTCCTGATGGTTTGAAATAAAGAATTACAGAGGCATACCTGTGTATGTGGCAGAAGGATGTTTTTCTGGAGCTTTCAGTGGGACTTATTCTTTGAGAGGCTCCCACAGGCAGGGCATCCACCCTTCCTTCTGACCATTCCTTGCAGTTTTCCCCATTGCAGGCTTCAAGCTGTTCCAGCTGCGAGAGCATAGCAGTAACAGAGGCCTTCCCATAGGTTAAAGAAGACAAACAGAAACCACTTATGTGTCATTCCTTAGAGCAGCCCTTGCTGTTTTCCCTCACCACGCAGCTGCTGGGGCTGGAGTGTGAGGCATGTGTGGGGCAGGTGCCTGGGGACAAAGATTTGTGGATCAGTGCCCTTGGTGTTATGAACTGTGCCAGCCATACACCTAAGGCAGAGACATTGCTAGTCATATTGCATCTTGGCTGTTGCTCTTGTTTTGCTTTCCCTCTTCTCCATCAACCTGTCCAAGATGGCAGTGTATGCAATTGCCTGCTCTTCCCAGTGGTCACCTCTCTTCAATGCCTTTTACCCTCTCATACCAGCAAAGCCCCATCACCCTCCAAGATGTCACCATGCTGAAGTGTCACCCATTTGCTGACACTGACCTCATCAGGAAGCAATAAACTCTGTCAGGAGTATTGCTCAGACAAAAATTTGGCCTTCCTTTTCTCTCTGTCAAGGCAGTATCATTTAGCTTCAGTGACCTGATGGCATCTTTGTCCACACCAGCCTTTTTCAGGATAATTTGGAGGACTGTGTCCCACTAAGTACATCTACTAGTGTGAGTAACAGGGAGTGCTACACAGAGAGAATGCCAACATTATTCCTACCAGACAGTCTGCTCCAAGAACTCAAAGCCCTTGTGTGAACAGGAGCAACCTGCAACAGAGTCAGGCATAGTCTGCTGGCATCTCTTACAACACAGTTACCCTTTTTTCTTGTGAAATGACAGAGGTTTTGCATTCAGGAATCGCCAGTTTAGTCCCAAATGATCCAGGCTTGGATTTCTCAGCACACCCTGTCACGACACAGTTGCCAGTTTAATGTGGTCATCTGGCAATACTGGGAAATCTCTCACTCCTTGCAGGGAACAGTATAGTCTCCCCACTCCCGCAGCGCTTTTTCAAAGGAATGAAAAAAACATTATTTTCCTTTCCCTCCCTCCATAGTACCATCTGACAGGATGCAAAGTTCACAATTCATGACTCAAGTGACCTCTATATTCCCATTGCCCATGGCTTCGTCTTAGGGGATTTGCAGATCTGTGCTCGTATCTAAAAGCAGTTTCTAAATCCTTGAATGGTGCTAGTGAGAATTAATGGGAATGTCACTTTCCAGCAATTATCAGAAATAAAAAGGTACCCTTCTGCAAAGGGCTGCTACCAGGCCTAGCCAATTTTAAAAATACAAGAATAAACTTGTAGTTTCTAGTGAGGAACTAAAAATAGATGAGATTTTGCAACCCAGTAAATGGCCTTGAATGACCACCTATCTGGGGTCCAAAGCTAATTTTTAAGTGTTTCTCTGGAAAAATGCATGCTCCATTTACTTGAGGAACCCAGAAGAGACTGCTTTTGCTGTACTCCCCAGGCAATTTAAGATGCTCATGGCTTGTGCAAGCATATATTATAGTGCAAGTAGCTGAAGAGATGTGTATCTCAAAATAGCCCTGTGTGACAATGAAGGATGAGGGAAGAAAGCCCTGAATGAACTCCTGAGGGAGAGAGTAAAGTGGCAGTAGTTGGGAGCAGGGTCGAGCCTACCTGTGGGCAGGCAGGGGCAGAGATGGGGAGCACTACTGGTAGGAGTCAATTCCCATTTCCAAAAGCTGGGAGCTAGGGAAAGGCCAACTGGCTGGCCCAGCACCAGAGCAGCAAAAATCCTTTCCTTCCTGCTTGAATTCAAAGGAATAAGCACAGCTTCACAATTCACAGTGCTGCATTATTACACCAAGAGCATTTTTGTATTTGTATTTATGTTTGCTGTATCTATTGGAATCTAGTGAACTAACTTTTTCCTTACTTGTATGACCTTTTGCTACTCCCGCTCTCAGAACATTCAGTGTTCAGTCTGGCTTCAATCATCCTTCTGGAAAATGGAGAGAGTTCAATCAAGTGAAATAAGATTTGGATGCCAACATATAGCATACAGAGAAGAATACCTGGCAGAATACCAGCCCTGAGCCAAAGGGAGACTCCTGCAGCAGGGGGAGTCAGTGGCATGTCTCCCTTTGACTTTAGGGATGCAGCCTTATGTCCAGCACTCCTGTGGGAGAGTGAGCCTTCACACTATCATGAAAGCAAAGACCCTTGTAGTCCCTCTGGCTGTAGTAAACTACCCCTGCAACAGGGTGTTTCCAAACTGCTGCTCCTAAAGAAACAAAGCGCAGCTCACTGACATGTCTATTCCTCTCCTAACTTTTTTATCTGACAGACATCTGGGAAAAGGGGTTAAATCTGGTCACCTGGCAGGGAAGGAGTATGGGCTAATGGCAGGCGAAGGACTTCAGTATACAGGTTTGCATATTCTTACAGTCCTTTAGATGTTTTGGCACCCACAGATAACTAAGCAGTGGCTTGCTTCTGGTTGCAGCAGTTCACTCCTCTGCCGCTTCAACTCTCCACTGGACTGGAACCGCTGAGGAGCAGGGTCACGTCAGTCAGCTGTGTGAGCTGCATGGTACTGTGAACCAAGAGAGAGGCAGCAGTGTTGCAAACACCTGAGATATGATAAGTCTCGAGCAGTGCCCCAGTTTTTGCACTTGCATAGCGTAGGTGTGCAGCACAAGGAGCCACAGTGCTGGAAGTCAGGCAGCTGTACACTGCAGGCTCCCTGGGGGTGCTGGAGTGTGCTTGAGGAGAAGCAGGAGTAGAAGAGGTTTGGGAGGCAGAATGTGAGGTGGTTTGACAGGTGAAATGGAGTTCATCTTATTGAGCAGTAATCCAGGGGTTAAAGAGTGGAGTTAGCAGACAGGGTTGGAGTCACAATCTGGGAAGATCTTTTGTTTTGAAAGGAAAGAATAATAAGTTTTTGACAGTGTTTATTGGGATCTTGAAAGGCGACCAGTACACTGTTATGGGTGACTTTCAGTAGAACTTGAGGAGGAGGTTTTATCTCTGTAAACCAGACACTTCCACCTTTTGGATTATACCTCCTTATAGTACATGAGGTGAAATAACTAATGCATGCAAGAAAATAATGCTTCTTTGACTATCTTTGCTTTATCAATAAAACAGGCACCTGGACAAACTGCAAAACCACTGTGAAAGGGAAGAATACTGTGTGAATTCACTGAAGTGAATTTCCAGGGCTCTGAAACCAGAAGTCCAATATATTTACAAATCCCTGGCAGCAAATGCATCCCAGCAATCCAAGAGGTGCATCCTGTCTGACCGCAATAGAAACTTTTGCTACCTGAGCTCAAATCAACACATATCATGACATTGCAGTTTCGTTGTAGCACTGTTCCTGGGAGACAGACATCTTGTCTCTTATTACTCGTCTCATGTTGTCACAAATGCTTTTGTAACAGCTTACTTGTGCTCTAATTAGGGAAAAAAATCCAAGCCTGGAGAGCGGGCTGGTCTCAAAGTGCAGACTACAACGTGTGGAGATTCACAAGCCCTGCAGGCCTAACAAAGCCAATAAATCACATCTCACAACCAGCTTTGTGCTGACATGATTTATCTTCCAGGGCTGACCTGCTTGGATATGATTTTATAATGAAGACAGACAGAGATGTGAACAGCAGAGTCAAAGAAGCCACTCATGATGGTGAATTTGAGGCTATTTATTTTACTACAACCCCAGCACAAATCTGTGCGATGAATCTAAAATGCATGTAGGTAGGTGATCTGTTCAGGTGAATCAAAGGCCCTAGATTTGTAAAAAACAGCTTCCCTCTCTGCCTTCCTCTTTCCTTCCCTCCCTATCCCCTCAAATATTCACTCTAATAGTTAAATATTTGTAGAAAAAGGTCTGACGGAGACATCAGATGCTGCAATGACTAGAGATGGTAGATAATCAGGCTGAAATTATGTGCTTACCCTGAAGTAGCTGACCATGGAGTTCATGTCAACACTGACTGTAAACATCAGTAATAGTGTACATGTATTTTTTAGCATAACTGTGTTCATAGTATTCAGAGACTGTTTGGCTGTTTCTACAACGCAGGAGACAGTGATAACTCATTTTTGAGTATTATAAAAAATAGTAAAACCCCTTCTCTAGGACCATTGCTATGGAAGTATTGCACATTGTCTTTTCTGAGGAAAATTAAAATAAAGCCATTCTTCAGAAAGGTGTGTTTTTTTGATAAAGTGTTTGCTGTTTTCCTTTGCTCTGCTTCAGATTCACTCACAAAATTTTACTGATATTGTAGGAATTTCATCTGATACTGACAAAAACATGAGCATCTTGAAAAGCTTAAAGTAAAAGATGGTTTTAAAAGTGGGGCATGTAGAAGGGGATTATTTTTTTTCATTAGTGAAAGCAGATCTAAACCACTAGAATCACAGCAGCCTGAAATCCCAGTGGATTCTCAGATCTTTGTTTTTTATTTTTAAGAGAGAAATGAACAAAGAGCTGAATGAAGAAAAACATAACTTTGAACCAAATATGCATTACTCTTTATTTGTGGGCATATGAAGGAATTTAATCCGAAAAGAAAGAGGCAGCAATTCTAAAAGCATAGGTTCTAAAAACTGTGATCATTTTCTTTGCACTGAGATGCAGATGGTTTTACTACAGCATTATGCAGGAATTCTATAGTCCACAGAGAGATGAAAGATTACCCATGTCACCCAAAAATGCATTTGGCATCCTAGAAGCTCTGTGCTACTTAAAGAAATGAATGTCATAAATAGGTTTTGAGCCTCAGATAAGTGCTGTCAAAGCATTCAGGTACATTTCAGTGGTCTTTGTTCAAGTATATTCAGAGACCAAATTGTTCATATAAGGACATGCCTATTTACTGCAATACTCCTTATTGTTTCACATTGAAGTCTAGCTAGTGTACAGTTAGTATAGTCTACCTAGTGTGTTTAAAATGCTTTTTAAACAGTTTTACATATGCTCAAAGTGATAAATGTAATCAATTAACAAGCTTATCCTTCATTTCCACTTTGCATCTACTTTAGCCTCTAAGGTTCAGAACACCAGCAGAGAACAAACAGCCATTAAAGATCCCTTTTTAAAGACATTTGAAATATTGCTGTGATTAATGTTTGGGGAATAATTAAGACTGAAAAGAAAACTTTAAATGCATTTAACTTGTTTACTTTCAACACAGTGTTTACAGAAAACATGCATCCTCAGAAAATTTTTTCTTTCAGATGTGCTTGTTTAATGTCTATGTAACCATTTACTTGTAATTGGTCGCAGAAGTCTAGTAGTACAATTCCCTACACTGACTGGGTGAAAGTGCTAACTCTTACAGAGCAAATACCCACATGGGTAAACTTTGAATCCAATATCTGTGAATATTTATGAAGGTAAATTTGTATGTTACCATATTTACTCTGCCTGTAAAATATGCAAGCCTAGATTCCAAAAATACCTTTACAAATTTAAACAATTTGAAATATATTTTCTTTCTTTGACTGTAGTTCGAGCAAACCTGGATTGTTAGGCAGATACCATTACATACACCAGCTCTGAGATCTTGTCCAGACTGTGGTCATGCTTTCTAACCTTGGGCCCTCTGGCTGGATGATTTGTAATTGGGCTTCAGTCTAAGTGATCCATTGCAGTAAAGAATGAAACAACTTGTGTTGCCGTAATGGCTGGCTTAAAGAACACTTCAATATCAAACTAGTAATGCTGTTACCCTGCTTAGAAAAGAACAGCAGTTTACCAAAAAGATAATCAATCAAAGACACTTTCTACCAAAAAGTGATCTCTATTAGTAAAATATCTCCCTATCCTTCATTGACACCTGGTTTGAAATTGGGAAATTCCAAAATGTTTTATTTTCCAGTGAACAGAGACCATGCTCTATGGCTTCCTAGAAGTCTACTGGTGAAATGGCTTGGAGAGCAGGATTATAAATTGACAGAATTGTCTCAAGATGTGCAGCACATGAGACAAGAGGGAAAGGGGATGAAAATTAGTATTTCTCAAAATGTGTTTAAATGGTGAGAGAAGTCCAGCATATCTGACTGTCCTACTGTCTATATAAGCAGATCAGCTGGGGTACATTTGGTCCAATGTTCTCTCTGTGCACAGATGAGTTCTGCCTCAGTCTGTGGTGACTCTGGTGCCACCCAGGTGCAATGGCTCAATGTGCCCAGTCAGCTATTTGCAACAATTGCAGTATGTTCCGAATGCACTGGACATGGTGAACTCAGACAGGCTTAATATCTTTTATACAGTGAGTCCCATATGTCTGGGATAAATTTGCCTCATTGGGAAGGAGATGTGGGATGCAGGCATGCTAGACATCCAAAAATATGGTGGGTAGCTATTCAAAGCAATATCCAGAGTGTTAGAGTTGGTTGGTAGGAAACTGTTGTAGAAATGCTAACTAAAGAGAGTTCAGAAATGAAAAATATTACCTAAGACTCCACAGCTACTCAATGAAATTTTCATTTTCGCCTCCTTGGGACCGCTGCCACCTTGTCTCTTGGAGAGTATGCACTGTAAGTAGAAAGCCTAGAAAATAATTGCAAGTCAAAGTCCTTTTTCACAAAGACAATTTACAAAAAGAATAATAACTATAATAAGTGATTGTGATAGAAAACCTTGCTTTATTTTCAAAGCTAAGACTCATATTTTGTTCCATAATGCAGTTGTTATCAATAGCACATAGATAGAAAATGAAGGAAACCAGAACTAAAGCAATCGAGCACAAAACGTTTTATGATCTTCCAAGAATTTCTATTATTTTTTTCAGTTTGTTTTATAAAAGGCTGCTAAATTATTTCAAGTAACAGAAAGCTATATCCTATATTGAGATTGATACTGTACAGCAAACAGAAACTAAATAACTGAAACAAAACAAGATATTTTGTCTCTGAAGTCCTTGTGCCATGGTGATAGCTGCAAACATTGAGTAAACAGTAGCCAGGAATAGCCTGATCATATGGCAGAGCATCCCACTTTTTTTCAGGATCCTTTGCTGACACTGTGTTTTTTGAAGTAGTCGATGTTTCACGGATAAGAGAGATGCACTTGGAAAAGTCGACTAAAGAATAGTTGGAGAAAGTGAATAATTTATCATAATTTTGTGTGCTATTTTAAATAAATACAATTTTATAACTATTAGTTTTCCATATTCACATGTTCTTCCCTCTTTTTTGCTGCTGGGGTTCCAGCCTTTCAGTAAGCTCATTGTTCTGGAGAACTTTGTGTCTTCCTGAGCATGCAATGATTCTGATTAAAGTATTTCTAACTTACAGAACCAACAATGGTCAGTGATCTGTCCAAGCACATTTCAGTGCACAACTGGAAGATTAACCTTACTTTCAGGTAAAGAATATGGAAAATTTTAAATTTTAAATTATAAAAACAAGTAGCCACTGATATTTAAAAAAAAAACAACCCAGGACAGAATCCGATCTGTAAAACAGCTTAGCTGACTAACTTGCACAGAAATAACCTGCAGAAATATCTTAGCAACTCTCTGTCTTCCCTCTTCCACACTTTCCTACTTCTGGGGAATTTGATATCCAAAAGCTTTAGAAAATCCCAGTTGACATCTATCTTAGCTTTGGGCTTAAAAATGTCTCTGAAACTTCCAGCCTATTCCTGTTTGTACAACAAATAGCAAAATAAGACCTCAGTCCTTTACTCACACTCATTCATTGTTGTTGTGGAAGAAGAGGGAGCAAAAGAAATGCCACTTATTCAAGAGAATGGCTCTTGGATGGGCTCACAGCTGCCTATGAACAGCTGCAATTGCAATGCAGCTCCATATGTGCTGGCACACAAGGCTCAAGCGGCAAAAATGGATATGGGCTTCTCATTAACCAGTGACTGATTAATACCATCTAATTAAAGCAGGGGACAGCAAGAAGAATGGACTGGTGGAGGAATTAAATACTGCACAGCATCCTGTCACACTGCTTGCCTTGAATGTGCATCAATTGCTGTGACTAATAACACAAACCCAGGAATTAACTCTCCTAGCTGATGCTATTGTTTCTGGCAGAAAGCTCTCCTGTCGCAAGGATTACTTCAATCTATACGGTTATTTATTCATTAACAACAGATGCTCATTCAGATATCTCAATAGAAAAAGATGGTTCCACTCAAAACCATCACTTGCATGACACCCTGGGAGGGTCATTTCACTATCAGCTCCTGGTCCTAAGCACCCCTTCCCATCTAGATGTCTGTTTATATGCATTTTATTCTCTGTGTGTGCGACATTTAAGATAGATATTTGGCAATAACATCTAAAAGAAAGCAGTACCCCTTCTGGGAAGATGCGAAAGATCATTATTCAGGTGAAGAAAATGGAAAGTCGAGGAGAAACAAGCTAAGTGTTCTCCTCCTGCTACATCTCCCCCACAAAGCTGCCTGCCCAGCCATCCTGTCCCTTCGGCAAAGGAAGCAGGAATGCCAGCAGCTGTTTTTTCCACCATGGTAAATGTCACTGCTGTCCTTTGACCAGGTCCTCAGCTCCCATCAATAGCTGGCTACTGGCCCACCGTGCACAAAGGGCCCAGTCCATCCCTTGCCTACTCTGCCAGCCCCAGGGAAGTTTGGCTTGAATGATATCCATGGAACAAACCCAGTACAAGTGAGAGGGGAAAGATGCCTGGCATTGCCAAATGAGTTAAAACAACTCTAGGCCTGGCATTCGGTGCTGCTGCACTTGGTGCCTCAGCTTCAAATTCTTCTGCATGTCTGAGATGATTGTGTACTCCTGTGGCCAACAGGCAGATTTCTGTGGATGATAACCTGCCTGATAAGCAAGACCCAGCTCATGAGGGAAATTGCTTGATGTCACACAGCAATTCTTTGCTTTTAACAAAAACAGTTCCCAGCCCAGGTGCTGGGCTGAAGCTGGGTCGGCAGGGGTCTGCCGTGGACAATAAGCAGCTCCTGGCATCCCTCACGTATCCTTCTTTGCTAGGATATTTTCTGGTGGGAGTAAGCTCTGGGGACTGAAAGTCTCCTGCCATGGGGTATGAAGGGATAAAACCTCCCATGGGTCGTGCTTGAAGTGGCCCTTGCAGAGTGTGCTATTTAAGGAACAAGCTCCCCTGGGAGACCTGTCGATCTATCCGACAGCCCTGCACTGTCCCTGGGAAACCTGTTAAATACATGTCCCATGGATTACTGTCTGCCAGATGGCGACAGGGTGCAAGGACATTGCAAAAAGCAAAGCTGGAGTTTTTCTTCCCTCACAGCATGGGGAATCATGGCTGAACACAGGAGAACTAGAAAAGGCTCAGAGAGCAAGATGTGCAATTAGGTGTCTGGGAAGGCAATGGCACCAGATAAGAATAAACAAGTTGAGATTTCTGAGGCTGGAAAGGAGTCGGGGCCAGGGGATAACTGAGATGTGCAAATGCCAAAAGATCTGGAGAAGGTGAGTGGGGAATAGCCGTGCTTTCTTTCCTCAGCACAGAACTAAGGGCACCCTTTGAAATTAGCAGGCAGCGAGCTTAAAACAGAGGAAGTCTTCTTTCACACAGTGGATATTAAACTGTGGAACTTACTGTTACAGGATGTTGCCAAGGCCAAAACCTAACTAAATCCGAGAAGGGTTGTATGACGGCTGCACCAGGGATGGTTATTAAACCTCACAGCCTGCCTCAGCTCAGAAAATCCCTGAGGCACTGGCAGGCAGACACTGCACTGTGAGAGGGGAAGGATCACCCAAGAATGACCCGCATTTCCTACTCCCTTTCTAAGCGTTTCTGGGAACACTAGGGAACTCCTCGTACTGTGCTGAGGTTCAGGCTTCACTGTACATGAGACAGCACAGGGTCACCTGCATGACTTGTTCTTACCCGATCTGTCTGTTCTTTTGCATTCATATAACAAAGCGCATTGTCTTCTGAAGTGAGCAGAGGCAGGTAAAGATGTTTAAGAAACCATTAGGTTTGCCAAAAATACCTTTCAGGGGACTAAAATTGTTGTGAGCGATTTAGCCTGAATTCAGAAAATAGTGTGGTTACCAAAGAAAATACACAAAGAGAACAGTGAAGTACAAGAGCTATTCATTAACTTTCTTGAATGGAATAATTTTCTTTTTTTTTTTTTTTCAGAAACATCAGCATGAGCTAAAATCCTGACCTTCTTGTAATTAATTGTAACAAAACAAGTATCCATTAGGTTTAACAGAGTTTCGAGGACAGCCTTAAGATCTTTCTTTTTCAGATTGCTAAAAGGGAAAAGAAAAGCTGTAGTTAGGTCTCAGGTAAGTGTGAAGCCCAGTGACTACTCTAGGGAAAAAGAGTATTTGCATAGCTCCTTTGAATTTGTATTTGTATTTGTGTTTGTATTTGTGCTTGTGTTTGTATTTGCATTTGCATTTGTGTTTGTATTTATTTGTATTTGTGAGTTCCCTTTTTGTGCTGGGAATTACAGTCATGTGCTTGTAACCTCATCCCATGTTTCTGGGATGTCTTCTATGGAAATGATGCCTAATACCAAAAGTGCTATGCCTGGAATCTTTTCCAGCGCTCACTTTCTGGAGGAGGTGCCTCTAGTGCTTTGTCAGTGGAACCTCCTCCAGCTGTAGCCATGGTCACAGGGATGTAGGGCACGAGGAAGGTTCTGCACATCTTTGGGCACCAGCAGGCAGAAGCAGGGCTGGCCAGGGAACAGGAAATCCACCAGCCTGGCACACTCTGGATTAGAGTCATCTTCACCTTCACAAGTAGGAGATTGCAGGGATTTCCTGACTGAGGTAAGGTTGCAACCTTCTCCTCCCAGGGGTAATGACCCCTCCACGGGAGGCTGCACAAGGCCATGAAGATCCCTCACACAGTACAGGATTCCACAAGCAGAGGGGCTTCCTTGGCTCAGCTGCCAGTGGGGACAGTGCTCCTGACAACACCTGCGCTGCTGCTGATAACAAACACTGGGCATACGCACTTCTCGGGGAAGAGGCCAAGGGAACAAACCCTGTCTTTATGGAGTGAGGAAGGCTGCCAGATGGGCTCCCAACCCATCTGGGAGCCAGCAGCAGCAGCTGGGGACCAGCCAGTGTCTTCTGGGGGCCTGCAGGAGCACATTGAGAATATGAGCATCTGGGGGGAAATCCCCACCTTTGCTTTGAAACTACAGAGAGGCAACTGACCCCTTGCCCTTTGGTGTGAAAGAAGAAAGGTGGTAATTCAGTCCTTCAGGCAAAACGTGAGTGGAAGGCACATGCATCCACACCAGAATATCTTTTAAAGATATTCCCATCACCAAAATTATCAACCAAGCTAGAGCTGTCCAAGTGGGAAGAATCACCATCGTTTCCAACCCAACTGGCTGAAACAATAACATGTCAATGGGAAGTGAATCACATTAGTGGTCATATCCTGAGAAGAAGAACCGGATGTAAGAAGCTTCATACTGAACTGTAAATTCCTCATAATAGCACTCTGAAAGAGTATTTACAAACACACTGCTGTTCAAAGCTGGGTATATTGTTTCAGAGGAACTGAGGAAATCAAAAATAGAAAAGAAATTACGTTGACAAGAAGGTTTTACTATAATAATGCCTTTGTTAAGCCTATAAAGAGGGCATCCAATGGTACCATCCATTATCCATTTGAAAGTAGGGGATGGAGTAGACTAGTGAAGTGATGGAATGATCCAGATCTACATCAGATAGCAATGCCTTTCACCAGAAAAGCCAGAAAAATCACAGGTTTAGCTAGCTAACTAAGCATGTGGAGCCTTCTGTAATCACATTAAGGCCAAATGGATCCTTCCATTGACTGCAGGAGGCAATAGATGAGGTCAGCAATTAAGAAAAAGAGCCATAGCATCTTCAGCATTTGTTAGTCACCACCAAGCAGACGAACTTTCCCTGTATTCTTCACCCTTGGAACCAGAGCATGATGCCGAGTGCTCTGGCTGTCATCCAGCATAGCACTCCAACATGGGTAATCCAGCCGAAGCCCACAGGGCAACTCACGAGTTTAATGGCAAGCACATGCTTAAATGTGTTGTTGAATTAAGGCCAAAAGGGTTATGACTTTGTGGTCTGCAGCTCTTTGGATCCCAAGGACAGTATTGTGATATCGCATGTGGATGGCAGTTTTGCAGCCCCTGGGCCACTGATGGACCTGAGATATGGGGAGTCATCTGCAAAATATCATCTTCTCTGGCTTTGTTTTGAGCTGTGCTCATGGTTTCCTACACACACAGAATAGGAAAGCAAACAAAAGAAAAACAGAAATTTAACCTCATTTGGTTGGTTTGTTAGTAAATATGAAGTATGCAGCAACACAACGTTAAATGATCTGAATTTTCTTAGTGAGGTTTGTCCTTGGATTACGATTTTTCAGGTATTTGTGTTATCACAAGTAATTAAAAATCAAACTGTAAATAATTTCCTGTTGACTGAGTAGTCACATGCCAGTCAAATCTCTGGAGGATGTGGCTGTTCCTGTAAAAGAAAAAAGAAGGAAGCCTCACCGGATTGTAAAAGCAGGTGAAAAAAACCTCAGAATTATTCCTCCTGCTCCCTGAATAGTAACCAGAATTAGAGTATGACCTTTCCAGAGTGATGGGTGTAATTAAGGAAATCAAAGCTACCGCTATATCTCCCAGGCAAAAAAGAAAAATAATGTTTTGATCACATTTACTTCTTATAAGCAGTGAAAGCCAGGATGTTCAGTGTTTAGACTGATGCTCCCCCTGCAAAAAAGAAAACACACTACTGCACTTAAAAAGGAATATGGGGAAAAAAAAAACCAAACCTGAATGGAATCTCAGCTCCAATATACCTTTGTGATGTCTTGGCTTTCATAGTATTCAAATGTAGAGGTTATTTTCACCTCCTCTGCTGCTGCATGAATTCCCTCAGGGATTGTGAGTTGAGCTTCAAACAGGGAAAAAGAAAAAATTCTTTTTTATCATGGAAGCTGATAAAATGGGCAGAGACAAGAAAAGACACTTTTGATCTGATCTTTCAGGCCTCAGAACATATTTCAACTCATGCAAATATGTACTTAAACCTCTTACAAAGCAATGGTATACGTTCTAATTACCTTTTTTTAAAATACATTTTTATTTTAATATTATATGTGTGATTTCCCTTTCTGGTATAGAAAAATGATGATGTTTTTATTTAGAGAATGTTTGTTATTTTTGTCATCTGTTACATGTTATTTATTGAAGTTTAAGCTGTTACAGTCTGTTACCTAAATCCTTCTTAGAATGTGGATTATTGATCCTATAATCCATAATAATATTGTCTATGCTGTCATCCAGCTGCCAGCCCTAAACACTTAAAACACAAATGCTAAAGTTTGCTGGGAGGTTATACTCAGAAAAAAAAAAAACAAAACTATTAACATCATCAATTAATGGCATTTCTGAGTAAGCATTGTGATTTCTCTCCAAAAAAGCCTAAAGACAGTGCACCATATTATTGGATTTATAATATGTTAAATTTCAGTACTAAAAACAATTCTCCGGTCATGCAGACACCCTTAAATTTTAAGCTTATTTTCATTTTGCACTTGCAATATCATTTAAAATTATTTTCTTTTTACACTTTTGAGGAGAGCATTTCTTTGGCTTTGATTACTTTGACAGGCTCAGCCAAAACTGTGATGTGGGATAGTTAGACTAAACAGGGAAGTTTTAGCAGGGCTTCAGATTCTGTACCTGGCACTTAATCACTGTCATGGGCAAGAGATACAAGCATGGATTCATAGAGTGCTCCAGGGCAGGTCTGGAAGACACCCCCAACCTGTCCAAATGGGCAAATTTTGCCATTGGACATGATATTGCCTACTGCTGCTGTCTCTGCTGGGTTATCTATGGGATGCTAGCCATCTTTCTGCTCAAACCCAGTGTCCTGTGGGTAAATGGGGTGTTGCAACTGCACATCTGATTTTTAGTTTGGTCCCAAATTGGGATTTTTTGCAAATGTCAAGTCACCATGAAACTGAGTAGAATTCATGTTTTGACAGTAAGGCCATGCAAGATTTCAGCTTCAGAGAAATGTGAGGGGCACACTAAACCATTTCATACTGTCAAGTCTAGCCATAATGTTGAGAGTATATCCAAGCAGGAGTCAGGGCATTGTCCAGCACCACACTTACCCATCTTCTTTTGGTGCTCTTCTAGCTGAAAAAACAACCCATGAACTCAGCAAAAAAAATCAAACCATCCCAGTGAGGATGGACTAGCAGAAAGCCTTTTGTTTACTTGTATCAAACCCAGGAGCTGTTCCCTATGCCTGGGGCTTTGCAGCTTCCCTTTTCACCCTGGTAGCTGAGAGTACTTCAGAGGAAAGCCTGCAGAAACTACCGGGCATGTCTTGGAGTGCATGAGCCCCAGGAGCCCTGGTGCATCCCAAGGGTCAGCCTGGGAGCTCCTGACAGGGCATGGCTCCTCCCTTTAGTAAAGCAGAGCCTTGTGTGAGGTTAAGAGCAGGCAAATTCTTCTGGTTTTCCTTCTGGGGAAGTGCAAACAGCTAATTTGAAAGGTGCAGTCAAGATTTCAGCTGAAGTCCCAGCAGTAGTTAAAAATGAAAAGAGTACATGAGTGTGCATAAAACACATTTAAGTTTAGAAAATGTACATACCCAAGACTTATCTGCACCAACATGTGGCTGTTGATCATGCCTGATTTATTCACATAATTTTTTATTGGCATAGCTGTTACAGTAAGTGCCTCATAAATCATTTGTGGTTGGGGAAAGTCCCTAAAATCACTTTTTCCCTGGAAAGGATCCAAACAAGGTAGTGTTTTTTAACTCCAGGTAGAGAAAATTTCTTGTGGAAAACCAGAATAACTTGTTAGGTGGGTCCTGCTCCTGGCAATCAGTTACCCTCTTCAGAGCTGGTTTTTCCTCGACTGCACAGCGCCTCCAGCTCTCTGCAGTTTCCAAGCCAGTGACGGACTATCCCTGCACTCCTGCAGTGCACATCGGATCTGGGATGGGGAGCACAGGACTAGCGAAGGACCTTACAGATGGAACAATTAATCTATAAAAGTTTCAGATTCTTGTTTTTCAGACGTATTGCAAAGTTCTGTCATGATAGCTCTCCTTTGTGAATTCTCTACCATTTAATACAATGTTGGGCTTATTCATCTCCCAGCTGTAGAATGGCAGGGTTCATCTTCCACATTTGGGTTTGGGTTTTTTTTGAAACTTTTAGAAAATTAACATATATAAATAAGATCATTATCCTATCAAACTGCACCCCATCAAACATGGCTGAAACTGAGGGTTAAAATGTTATGAAGTGTGAGCAGGCAGGCATGTGTGTTTTTCGTGAAGACATACCCTTCTTCCCTGTGGAAAAAAGATGACAGAACTTTTTTTCTCTGCAAAATCCTTCCCTGTACTTGTGGATCAATTAAGTATTATTTCTATACTGTCCCCATCCATATTCGTTCATTTTAAAATATCACAGAAGAGGAAATAAATCATAAAAAATACCCATTCACCATGGTTGTATCATGATGGTTATGTTGCTATGGAAACATCTGTGTGAGGAGACTATGCTGCTCTTGGATATTAACATTTTATCCCAGATTTGCAATTATGTCATCAGACTGGATTTGCAGTGGTGTAAACTGACATAACCACAAGAAAATTAAGCAATTTTTAACAGGTGAAGTCCTGAACTAGCAATTATTTGTGGGAAAAAAAAACTAATAATTTACATGATGGGGAAGCTAAATCTAAATCTGCTGCTGTCCCATGCATATTTGAAAGGGTGGGTTACATTCTGCTTGAATCACCCTGAAATAATTCTTGTATCCTGATAAGTCCTAGGATTCATTAGGAGAGAGCAGCCAAGAATCACACAATGTCTGACTTAGGCTGAGTTTAACTAGACAGGATACTAAATGCAGTGCTATGTTAGGGATATGGCTGTCAGCGCAGATGACACCAGGGCATAGGTACCCGTGCAGGTTGTCCTTTCTGATGGCTGTGTGTGCTCAGACTGCATCATGCTCAGTCAAACCCACTAGCTCCACAGTGTGTCTGGGCATGTTTCCACGTACAGCAGCCATTCTTCCACTTGTAGGCTGGGCTACAAGTTAGCACAGCCTCTGTACATTGAAGAAGAGCATTTCCCGTATAGCTGTTCAGCAAGGTCCGTGGCCCTGCAGCCTTCTCAAGGGCACTCCAGGTATGACTGGGTTGTTTCCATCTGCCTGTTTCTGCTGGTGTCATGTGCTGAGTTACAGCCGTTGAATGCATATAGCAGTAATATATCTGCAAAATATGTTACACAATATGTGTAGTAGGAGTTTTTTTTGTACTGACAAAACAATTACATTTGATATATGGCACAGTCTTTCAAGAACAAATTGTCTCCATTTTGCTTCATCTTGATAACTGCATGGCCTTTATGGAAGCAAAGTTTCTTCACCATCACAGAGAAAAATAATCCATATGTAGAAAACCATCAAGGGTATAAATTAATTTTAGAAACATGGTAGAATCATTTAGGAGGTTAAAAATACACATAAAATATAAGCAGTAAGAAATGGGGAACAAAACTTAGTTTGATCACATATATGAGTGTTTTGGGGTTGGTAATAACACAGCATATTAATGACATCATCAGGCACAAAGCCCTTCAAAACACAAAAATATAATGCTTCTTATATGAAGAAGGGTATCAGTTACTCTTCAGGGAAGATACAGCTATGTTATTAAAGATTATCATTAAGAAAATAATACTAGTACAGCCTAAGGACATATCTCAGTATTTTCAAAGCTGAGATCCCAAAGTGAAGGACTTGAAGCAGAAGTGCTCCATCTTCAGTCTCCTGGTCCCATCCACCTTTGTTACCCAAGCATCCCAGAGTCCACGCAACTGAGAGCAGGCTGTGTTCTCTTCCAGGTAGGAGGACCAGTCTGAGTCTACTTAGCATCCCAGCCCATCTTTGCTGCGTGGGCATGGGATTGCTCTGGGGAGGACTGGTTGGCCTGGCAGGTCCAGAAAAATTGGGAGTTTTGTGCAAAATACGTACATGTTTTCACATCTTTTGAAATATCATCCAATATTATGTATATGCTTGAATAAAGTTGTAGGAATATAAGTACAATGATCTGAGTTTGGAGACACTGCTGTCATTGTGTGATCCCATACTTCACAGCACCCTTGCTTGTGCATGTCCAGTGAATCCTACAGAAATGGGTGACACAGGTCTGCAGGCAGACCCTGAGGATTAGTTCAAACCCAGCAATTGCAGGGTGACTACCTACGTCTATGTGTAAAACAGTCAGTCCTGAAAAACTTAATACACAGAGCTCCTTCAGAAGGCAACAGTAGTTAAGAGACACTGCATAGGGTTGGCTCCAAAGATGTCACTTGAAAGAAATTTTTACCAATTAAAGTTGAAATATTTAAATCAAAGGAACTATTTTTTCTACTCAATTTATTCAACAAAACATGCTTTGCCACACATCACTGTAAATGATGCCCAGATTAAGTGCATGCCATTATTTTGAAAGTATTTATTTAAAAAAGAGAACAAGGAGTGGGAGAGTAGGGAAGAATAAGCAGAAATTGAAAATGAAGAGAGAAACTCTGGCTTTGCCTTTTTCTGCTGTGCTAGGCGAAAAATAAAGTGACACAGGATTTCCTTGTGAACTATGTTGCATATCATTTGCTACCACGTTGGATAAAGGAGGTGATCACAATAATATGCCCTTTGTGTCATCAGGACTGGTAGGAACAGGAGAAATTTGTTTGCAAGCCAAAGTGAATGTGGTGCCAGTGCTATGAATTTATAATTTTAAGTCACATAAATGGGGAAAGTGCCTGTCAGATTCTATAAACCCCTTTGCTCTCTGTATAGATTTCTTATCTGCCTGAGCACCAAAAGTTTCCTTTCAGTACTGACACTTTGGTGACTCCCACTGCAGATGTCTAATTTCTCTATCAGACTGGTGACCTTGTAGGAACAGTGGATGCTAGCAGCAGACTCCAAAAGGTTATGGGAAGAGTGTTGCATATTTCATTTGCTTGATTTATTTCCAGCAGTAGCAGTGGAGTTCATTCTCCTCTCCATTATAATCCTGTAAATTCAATTGTGATCATTTTTATTAATAATGTAAATAAAGTAACTAATTTTCCTCACGGTCCTGCTCCTGGGGATAAAATTTACATGAATGGATCCTTGTTTTTGTGGAGAGTATCCTTCAGTAAGTCTATGAAAAATTGCCTGTTCTTTCTTGTGAGGAACTGACTGCAGGACTGGAGACTGGCTTTGTATTTTGAATATCATAATTCCTATTCAGCCTGAGATTCAGATACTAAATGGAATGTTTTGCAGATTCTTAAAATGCCTGATAAATTAGAGAGAGACATTCATAAAATATTTAATGAAATATATAATGTGTCCACATAAGACACTTACATTACTCAAAGGCAGTTAAGATAATGATAATGGAAGCTGAATAGTCTGCTACTATTACTAGGCTTACTTTGGTTTTGAATCAATGCTATCCTTACCAAATATGGCATCTTATTCCCAACATTTCAATTATATACTTGAGGGAAACAAATCATTCCCATTAATCTTTGGAAGGCACAAAAAAGACTTGAGCAAAATGTTAGAAAAGCTAGGAAATATTATTTTCCTTCTGTCTTTTCTGTATTGTCTGTACCAGGATGATCCCTTGCTATCACTGACACTGTTGGATGAACTCTGCAAAAGGGCATTTCTGTTTCAATAGCAACTAAGTGATATGGCCAAGCATGACAGTTTACTCCCTGCCAAGTTTGTATTTTCAGCTCAGTGGAGTAAAAGAAAGTCCTTTCTTTTCATCTAAGGCTATCAAAACATTTGTTGTTTCCAAAATTCAGTCAGTAGGATCCATGTTAAAGCTATACAAAAGCTAAAATAAGTGAAGTCACCTACCTGAAAAATTTTCACCAAAACCGCAAGTGGGGAACGCTTGCCTGACATGTGCTAGTATGAAACTGCTGCTAGAGTGCTCCCTTCTTTCTGATGCTAGCACATTTTAGTACTCTTGCCAAAAGCAGAGTAATCTCAAGGGCGCCTTGAAAAAACAACAAAAACTGTTTAAAAATTATTGGTAAAAATATCCCTCTGCCAAAAAAAAAAAAAAGTTACTATTTCTGGAAAGGCTGTTTTTTTTTCCTTTTTCAATTAATTTTTGAAAGGAATTAATCGTCTAGGGATTTAAAGGAAAACAAAAATAGGGCAACATGTGCTCACAGTATGCGGTAGCTTACTATCTCAAAGGTTCCCAAACAGCTGGTCCACAGAGACTTGACAGGTCACATAGTTTTAACGCTTCCCTCTGTCTCCTACTGCTAAATCTCATTTGTAATACCTAAAAATACATTTCTTGCTTTCCCAGTATAGCTTTCCCATGTAAATGGACTCACAGCCATTATCCCAGGATGTGGTGGTGTTCTGCAGGGTGGGAGAACAGGAGATGTTCTTGCCAGCTAGAAGAGAGATAGTTTCTGAATGGAAGGGGAGGATTTCCCTGGGATAATATTTCTATTCAGCTGGAAAATTATCCTGAATAGAAACCTGTGACTAAATAGTATTCAAAGTGGTTTCAGGCAGCTCTGAGAAAGGAAATCTGGCTATCTGGCCAGAGAGTTGAGCTAGGCAGTCCTCCTGCAAGGCAAGAAAGGGCTGAGGTGCACCTGGTGCATTTTATCAGGCCAACACTGGTTAAAAAAATTGAAGCCAGACAGAGAATTACGAGCCGTTACAGGGTACCTCAGGGAATGCCATTCCCTGGAAGGTATATTTAAAGTGCCTGCTCTAATCAGCTCATTCTTGCTTTTGAATATTTTGAGGACAAAAGTATCCTGTTCTAATAAAACACATCAGTGACTTTAAAAGATGTGTCCAGAGACACACACTATTTTTAGCACACGATTTTACTTTAACTTGTTATTGTTTATAATGACCTTAGACTTTCCAAAGCACACCACACGCCTTTCACAAAACTGTTTCCATGAACAGAAATTTCTATAAGAAAAATGTCCGTGTAGTGCTGTCCTTTGCAACAGTGTTGCTGGGGAAACAGTGACTCTTAGTCATATTTCACATGATGCCTGGAATTAATCTTTTAGCAATTCAGATTGGATGGCTTTTTCACTTGGTGCATCTGTTAACAAAGTTCTTCAGAGAGATAATTTATCTACACATGCATTTTAAACAAAACAGAATCACACATTAAGACTACTGACAATTATTTTCCTTGAAAGTGATTTTTCATTTAACATGCCCAGAAAGAGTTATGTTTGGTCAGTCCCCTACAGACAGTGATTTAAATAGCTTTATTGATATCTCCTAACATCAGTTATTTTATACAAAAATACCTAAATTTCTACAAAATGTTCTCCCTCACAAGTTAGGTTGATTGCACTTTCAAACATTTCTTATTTTATTAGCTAAGTAACAAGTAGGGAGCGAAAGAAAATGTAATAGCCTAATGCTAAGGGTGGAGTTGACAGAGAGCGTGAACATGAAAATGAAGTTGTACCCATGCATTCAGTGAAGGAAAGTAACTGGTGTTTGCTGAACTAGAAACTGGCAATCAAGGAAAAGTCGACCTGTGTGAACTCATCGGCATCAGACTGAAGCTGGTTGTTGATTGTCTTGCTTCAGGTCTGGATTGTACAGATTCATGACTGAAAAGACTCCCCCTATTTTAATCTCACCTTGAATCCCACAGCAAGATTCACTGGCTTTGAGCTCACTGAAGAAAAGTGCGCACCAGTTAACTGGATCTCTGAATCTAACCTGCAGTTTTAGTCACTAAACCACCTTCACGCTTTTCACAGACACTACACTTCATAGCCTGCAGACATTGTTCCTATCAAATAAGGCAAGAAAACTTTTTCAAAGGTTTACAGATCACAAGAGCTTAAAGACATCATTCACAAACAAAGGGAGGCATCTGATCTTCCACTCGGGCACTTCACAAAAAAGTAAGTGCTCTTCCAAATAAGGACAGTCAGCAGAATAAATTGCATTAGTCTTACATCTCATCTAGATAGTTTTCATTATTAAGCAAAGACTCATTATCCTCTTACTACAAGTGTGGTATCAATCACTTGTGCCAAGGAATTGGATTAAGGACACTTACGAACTTCTTAGCTTGCACCCAATGTTTTTCACTGCCCTCCAAGTAGGTGCAGTCAGGAGCAGGAAAAATTTGCAGCTCATCCAAAGACTTCTCAGCGTTTCAGACCCATGAAAACAACGCTGGCTCTACAAGTCAGTATTACCATTTTTGCAAATGTTATTTTTAAAAGTAGTATTCTAAAAATAACACAGTACAGCCTAGTAGTAGACTACTCATTTTAGCTCCTTTATAAATGTCATGCGCTTTCCAAATTAGAGAAATTTTTGTCAGTCCAGAATAACTCAAAAGGTAGTTTGAGCTGGTACAGAGACAGGTATAATAAAGTAGATCTGACTTTACAGTTAAAAGCTAGAACAGATATAGTCCAGCAGTACAAATGTTAGATTTTTTTTTTTTTTTAATACTAACTCCTTGCAGCTAAATATACAGATTTAAACCAGTGGAAGTTTTTCCACCTAACACGTTCCCAAGGCTTTGAAGAATTTAGAGTGTATGTAGGATCAGATAAAAGGATCTGTATTCTGGATTAGGCAAACAGCAGATTAGAAAACAGCATTAGCATTTGCTCTTTGAAGAGGTTAAATTATGTTCCTATCTTAAATGTTGCATTGCTTCTTCATGCTCCCATGAGGACTATCCATTTTAGCATTTTGGATGAAAATGGCAAAAGGACCAGGATACTGTCAGAAATGTTTTTCCTCATGGTATGCTAGAACTTCAGGGCAGACGTTATTAGGAATAAATAGCTCAGAAGGCTGTTGAAATCTATGTGATAAGTCCTGGAACAAAGCAGAACTTTCCATCCACTAATAAAGTGATTTAAAACTAAATGGAAGTGATATGTTTGTATTGGACTCTAAATTTCATGAAACTTGCACCTTGCTTGGTCCCATCACAATGACAGTGCTCAGAGCAGCTTCAGTGGCCAGTTTTCTAGAGACTGTAAATCTATTAAGAGCAACTAATCTTTTCTTTCACTTTCTTTGTAAACCACTGCAAAAGGAGATGAAACAGAATGTTCCTGATTTCGTTTGTTTCAATTTGAAACTCAGAGGATGTTTGGGGATATCAGGAGATGGAGTCCTTCTATCTCATATTAGACAACTACTATACATTTATATGACTTAATCGCCCCAGACTCTGTAGTTAGAGGCAAAAATATGAGTTCTTTATGTAACCTCTCTTGAGCAAGTACTACAAAATATGTTGAATATCACTACAGAAGTATCTGTTTCTTTCCAGGGATCTGTGAAGAGAGTAAAGGCATCTGGCTCCTCTGTAGACACCTAGGCTGCAAGACAGTCATGTTGTGTCAGATGAATCTTAAACCAGGCTGCTCTAATCTCCCATTAAAACCTTCAAGACTTCAGCTCTTTCTTGACTTCACACAAGAATCACTTTGCTAATGACTCAAACCAAATTAATTTCCCTATAAAGTCCAATTTGTCAGCTAGTGTGAGTTAGCAAAGCCTGTAGAGATTAAAAAGAACTCCAGCCACCTGTTTTTATGGGCCACTAGTCCTTTGGTACAACTTCAACTATGTTTAGAATTTCTTGTGCAAAAATTGAGTAAATGTAAAAGAAGAGAATGTGTGGGTACAGCTAAGCATGGGCTTGTAATTTTTGTAGAACCAAGGCAAAAGGTATGGGACTGCAAGTGTGAATTACCTGTCAGAAATACATTCAACTCTTACTCACCATAATACCACGAATGTGCAATGAATTCCCTGAACTTGATATCCTATGCTATCATTGAAAATAAAAAATATTGAATGATTCTCAATTACACCCATAATCCCTTTACAGAGAATCAGAGAACAGATCTCACAGCGTACAGTGGACATTGACTAAGAGCAACCAGAGTATAAATCTCCAGAAATGGCCATTTATGTGCTTGTAAGAAACATGACTGGAACAAGCATATCTGAATGCAAGAAATCACATGCAGATAGCAGCCTGGAAACATCTGTGGAAAAAAAAGAAAAAAATTAAAAAATGCATAAGGGAAAATAAAACCATATTTTGGCATTCAGCCATTGAATTACAGAGACATTCTTTAAGGTTGCATGTAATAGGAAAAAGCAAGTAGTAGTATAAAGTCAAAGCAATATGTTCAAATATCCAGTTTGCCTGTTATTTGATACAGTTAGTTATAAAATTCTTTCCGTGGTTGCTATATGCTCTTGGAGCAGACCAGTACATATAGACCTCATAGCAGCCCTCCAGTATCTGAAGGGGGCTTATAGGGGTACTGGGGAGGGACTATTCATTAGGGACTGTAGTGATAGGACAAGTGTAGTGATAGGTTAAAACTTAAACAGGTGAAGTTTAGATTGGATATAAGGAGGAAGTTCTTTACTGTTAGGGTGGTGAGGCATTGGAATGGGTTGCCCAGGGAAGTTGTGAATGCTCCATCCCTGGTGGTGTTCAAGGCCAGGTTGGACAGAGCCTTGGGTGTCATGGTGTAGTGTGAGGTGTCCCTGCCCACAGCAGGGGGGTTGGAACTACATGATCTTAAGGTCCTTTCCAACCCTAACTATCCTATGATTCTAACTATGTTTTAAGAGCCAGAATAATACTTCCTTATGATAAATACATGGACACATGAGGGAAGAATATCAGTAATTAACATTGTTCCTGCAAAATAATACATGTAATGGAATTACAAAGGAAATCAAATTGTTTTGGCATAATGGAATAGCTACTTAATTGTAAGGTCAACTTGTAAAGAATTAAAAAGAAGAAGATAAAAAGAAAATTAGCAGCCCTGTTATTAAAGAACACATTTGATAGAAAAACAACTGTGTGTAAGGTGGCCATCAGGTGCCCCCAGAGATGTCCCTCCTCCAGGCTGACCTAGCCCAGCTGCCCCAGCCTCTCCTCCAGCCCCACTGCCTTGGAAGCCCTGCCCCGAGCTGCCTTTAGTTTGTTCACGTCTTTTATGCACTGGGGACCCAAAACTGGATGCAATACTCTAACAGTAGTCTTACTTGTTGCGAAAAGGAAATATATTGCTTTCTTGATCTACTGAATATACTTCTGTTGATACAACCAAGGATGGTGTTTGGCTTCATCACTGCTACGGCTCCCTGCTGGATCGACCATATTTGCCCTAAAAGCCACAAGAACACCTGGGTCCTCTCCAGACAAGCTGCTCCCAGGTCTAGTCCACACAAACACAGGGTGTTAGCCCATGCCAAGTAGACGGCTCTGCGTATTTCCTGAACACAGTTCTTTCTATACAAAACTTGTTGGCCTGTTCTTAGTGCTGGTCTGGGTCCCTCTGGATGACTGCCCGCTCATCAACCTTTCTTTGCTGAATTCTCATGGATATAGCTCTCTGATGCTTTTCGGCCAGAAGTAAAGACAGTTTAAGGCATTCTTGCCTCCTTTCCTACTCCCTCTTATCTTCATTCTGATGACTTTGCTGCCCCCTTGGCTATGCTGGTACTGATCTTGGTGGGATCAACTGAGAGGGGAAGTAACAGTAGTGTGAGGACCTACAGTGAAGCTGGGACAAGAAGGTGGAAATGTCTGAAACTGGAGCTCCATGTGAAGAAAATCAAACCACTGAATACTACATCGCAGCCTTACTCCTGGCTTATCTGAAACAGAACCTGACAAACATGTTATGTAATGTGATTTTCAGCTCCCAGGATTGTTTTCCAAATCTCCCCTTGCAACAGAAACAATAAACATGAAACTTCACCCTGAATTCTTCTGTTCTCTGTAGCATTTCTCCAGTAGTGATCAGGTCAGAATGAAAGACAAGTGCTGGAAAGCCCTCCAAGGCTGGGCTAGTTTTCACAGAAAACTCCCCAAACCAAATGTTATTCAAGGCCCTGGATGGAACATTCAATAGTGAAGCTGGTGAACACACAAAAAAAGCATGACATCATCCCAGCTCTCTCTGAGGGAACATTTGTGGGTTTTAGTAAGGGTGCTATGCCTCTCAGGAGGGACAGAATCTGTTTTCTTAGGAACCACCAACCAAGGTTCATTTAAAATCTTCGGAAATGCCCTTTCAGTTCCTGATGACAGTTATGGTCCAGAGGGGTCCAGCAGGCCTTTTTGGAGACTGTCAGCAGTGTTCAAGGAATGATGGAGAACTTCCTTTCCCTGAAATGTGGCTTTCCATTTCTTGAAACTGCTAAATCATCTCTGCCAGCAATGATTTGTACCTACTGCTCATAAAAATATTCAGAGTCACAAATTATCCCACTGGATTAAAGTGGACCCAGAAGGAATTACCATGTACTTTGCCTGTGCTTTCCAGAGAAACAGCCTAAGATATTACACTCTTTTCTCAAGCAACCTCTTCCCCTGTATCACTACAACATTTTCAGCTGAAGGCCTCTTGGGGTTGAAGCAAGGGCTGTCCACCTGAAATGCTCCTTCAGACTACTCAGGGGCACACTCAAGTATATATCTTTTCTTTTAATTCTATACACATTTTGCATCAAAATGTAACTTTTGTCTATGTGCTTTAGTGAAATAATGATGAACTTCCTTAAGAATGAAGAAAGTTAGGGGACACATTGTTCATTTGAGAAATCAAGAGCCCTCAAACACTTGTTCCTTTGTGGTAAGCACATCCATTTGTGGCCTGAAGTATTTATTCATGGCCTGAATCTAAAGTTTGATTTGAGAGAGACCTGTTTCAAAGTTAAAACATGGCAATGAAAGGACTCACAAGTACTGGAGACATCAGAATGAGAGACCAATGAAGATAAATTAAGATTAAACTGAATGCAGATACACTTTCTTTCCATGAAAAAAAAAAACAACAAAAAAACCAACAAAACCAACAAAAGCATGCATTTCTTATATATATATTCTAATTTATAGAATATAATGGTAAATTAATCCATTTTCTAGTGACATGGGAATGTATTGATTTATACCTTTAAAGAATACAGTTTTGTGTGTCCAAGGAGCTGCAGAAAACCTTTTTTGTACTACTCCAAACACTAGAGTTAGAAACAGAAGCATCACAGCAAAAACGTGCGCAAAGAGAACTTTGCTCAGTCACAAATGCTATGTTAAACACAATATGCTGTCCCAGTCAAGCAGTTTGATGGGAGTTCAGCATCACTACTGTAGATGGGACATTAACTTCCTTAATACATAAATCCATGATCCAATCTATCCCATATTGGAAAGAAGAAGGGAGAGAAAAGGAGAGGAGAGACAGAACTTAATTTCATGCCGTTAATCTGCCAGCTCAGAGAATGTAGATTCATATAAACATCCTACCTACCCTTTGTTGAACACCCGTAGTAAGGACCAGAAAATGGGATTTGTTACGTATTGTAGTGTGAACAGAGAAAAGAATGAGCTGGAAAGAAACAAGGGAATATCTCAGATAGCTCAGATTCCTTAAAATACAAACAAACAAACAAACAAACTAAAAACCCAAAAATAACACGCAACAATATATTGCTCAATTATAGCAATACATATGGCTGTGGCAGCTGACATTTCTGCATCACACGTGTAAGTACTACAGGAAGCAATTATGAAGAGCTAGGAAAATGCTTCCAGGTATAACAATAGTTTATTAAAGTCCATCTGGTGGTAAGCCAGTGAGAGGGAGTGTCAGTATGTGCCTAGAGAAAGTGATTAAAACATAAAAAGGATGTGATGGAGAAGGTGAATAATCTAAAAGAATCATATTAATGCAGTTTCATTAGTTTGTGTATCTGGCAGAGCAGCTATATTTTGCTTGCTGCCAGCTGCTGTATCCCTCTCCAGCTCAAACATACCCCTGCTATTTAACAGTAAGTCTTGTAAGGCATAATTATGCAATATTCTAATAATAATACAATGCTTAATAATATAGAATATTATATAATTTATAATTAATATATATTATTAATATACAATTAATAATATAAACCAGGATAATGTTTATTACCTGATTGAGACAAAGGGGCACAAATTATAAATCTACAGTCTCAGTGGCCATCCCGCTGAGGATAGGAGGCCACTAACATCTGTGAGCTATGCTCCCACATTAGATGATGGATATATAGCTCTATTAAGTCCTCTACCTTGCTTTTCTCATACAGACTGAGGTGACATCTACTAGGTCTTCTTGAAGAAGCCCTAAATACCCAGGCATACCTGCAATAGCACCTGACTTTTCCTGATTCTCAGACAAGATAATACAGCACAGAAACTGCTACCTGCCATCACTGGGTAAGCTATACCATAACTGTGAATTGGAGCCAAAGGGCAGTCTTCATTTGTCACACAAACAGCCTGCAGAAATTCACATTAGTGTTCATAATCACCATTTTTGCAGCTTTGTCATCCCGTATCTCCACAGATCTCATTGATTTCCCCACTAGCCCTGGCCAGCTGTCTTACGGCACCATTAAAAGAATAATCATCATCATCCATGCTCACATGCCGAGAACTGTCTTTTTGTGCCATTAAGTCCTGTTTTAGACTTTTAGCTTTCAGCCATCATCTGCATGGAAATAAATGTTTAATTTTCCCCTCCTCTCCTTCCATAGGTACTATTATTCTAAAACTTTTCAGAAGAATGCCAGCTATCTTAAATTAAAACCTATCAACATAGCCACATCTTGTCACTGAGCAAAGTATCCTTGCTGCATAATGGAAATGGATGCTCTCATCTCTTCCCTTCTCCCCTGTTCTGCTGTTGCATATTTTGTCAAAATTCATCTCTTTTCTGGCTCTATGGTGTCCCAGTGATGCTATTTTGGCATGTTCATCATCCTGGCTTGAATCTGCACCTGCATCCTTTCTGGTTTTAGAGACACAGATGCAAGAAAAATTTTTTTCATAAAGCAGTGCTTACATCTGGGTCTAGGCTGCTTACAGTGTAGCAGCAAACATCTATCACCAGTGCTTTAAAGCAAGTGTGCTGCCTCAGATGAAATGTTGAAAGATTGTCCAGAGCCCAATAAATCTGATACTTTACCAGTAAACTATTCTAGTAATTAAAAGCATTTCCAGAGATGAAAGACTATTGAAAATGTCTTGTACTGAGTTAATTTTCATTCTTTTCCACTTTGATTCATCTGAGTGTAGCCAAAATAAAGATATAAAAGGTGGGCTCAGAGGGGAAGATAAATCAAGAAAGAAATGACTGGTAATTGATTAATTCTGCTCTGACCATTCACAGCTAATCAGTATTTATTACTTGTTTTGCAAAACTAATCTTCCAGCTTGGGTTCCAAAGCTATAAATCTGGTTTTCACCTTAAAGACTGCTGAAAACCACAGTGTAAAATTTTATCTTTACCATTAAGAAGGTAACTAAAACAGCTATCTAGAGATAGAAAGGCGGTGAAGTCAAGGCAATTTTAGCTTTAACATGAGGCAAACTTGCTGAGGCAGGTTTCAGACAGGAGCATACAGCTGATCTTGTTGCATTAAGTGCATTCACTGTGCTTTTATACCATGCTAGTTCACACGTTAGTTATCATATTGACTATAACAAAAATAAACAGGGATGAGGGGATTCACTTATAGCAGAGAAGCCCTAAGAAGCAGCGTCACAAACGGGTTCTCTCTTAACTTGTTGGTGCTTTTCCACTGCTCCTTGCCTCTGTTAATTTGTTTTCCATCCCTGGGCTGTCGGAGTGTATCCAGGGAGCTGCATGTGCCTAGATCAACCCCAACAGTAAAACAATTAATACTGTGCTCCTTTTTTCCCCATGTTTCTGAGTGACCTATGATGTTTAGCAACTCTATATTCACAATTCACAATGAGATACATATGTCCAAGGAAAAGCTATTCCCCTTCTTCTTGCTTCATAACATGTCTTAGATGTTATGTTATCATGATTCTTCTCCAAACAGTTTTATGTGGGCTGGAGAGGGTGGGAAAGTCTGCCTTATGTTCGCTGAGAGATTGTTGTGGCATGCCAGAATTTTACAGGGGTGAAAATATTCCAGGAAGTTGTTATTTATCAATTCCCAAGGAAATTAGATCACAGAATACAAAAATAAAGCCTGAGTAAATGAAAGTAAACAAAGTAATAAATGCCAAGCAGCGTGTAATTTTGCTTTTATTTTCTGTTTCTGCTACACCAACACAAAACCCATCACCAGTTCTCCTCCCCTGTCCCATACAGACCCAAAACTGTGCAGATTTCTCAAAAAAAACCCTCAAATCTGAGCTGTAAACATGGATCCTAACAGCTCCCACGACTGTTTCTTAAACAGTCATAGCTGCTTTTTGTCCTAGTGTTCCCGCAGTTACACATGAACTTGGTGTTCCCTCATTCTTTATCATTTAAAATTGTATTCACCGTTTCATTGCAGTGCTGAAGCAGGGAGATTTTTTTATCATTTTTTACTCAAAGCTCCTATGTGGATTATTTTGGGTTCATCAAAAGGGTGTTTTTCTCTCTTTACCTTAAGGTTCTGACTTGAGTTCATGCAGCAGAGAGTTGAGGCACTTAAAAAGTCCAAGACTTCACACTGCTCATTATTGCCTATTAAGTCAAGGCAGCATCTCCACAAAAGACTCAACTGTACTGGACAAATATTCCCACTACAAGTGCAGCCTAGATACTCCATTTCATAGTCCAGTCTGCTTTCATCATCAGTTGAAACTAATCCACATGAATGTGAAATGCTACACCTGCTCTCCACTGGCTCCTCAAGTGTGCTTTGGGAAACTGGGAAGTGTAAAACTGGAAAATACCCAGGAAGAAACTGCTGGAAATGATCCTTCATGTTGGTAGCACAGCTGGAACATCCAGACCAGAAGGTTAGGACTGTTTCACCTTGCCCCACAACATGTCCCAACTTGGCCATCATGGTCTTATACTGATATAACTGCCTCCCTGCCTGACATCAGGCATTTTACAGTCTCCTCTTGCCATGGACTTGGTTGATTTAGGGCAAAACCTCAGTGTGGTTGCCTTCTAAGAAAGTAAATACAGGAAGGTCCTAGAAACTACGGATTTGTTTTTAACATGTACTCATGGCAATTGCCATGTGGTAATTCAGCTGGTCAGGGAAGTCTATGTGGCCTCTTGCCAAGCTGCCGGCTGTGAGATGAGCAGGCAGGGCTGTCTTGCCTTTCTGTGTGGAGAGACCCAGGGGAGACAGTTGTCACAGCAGAGGGGACCATTTCGCTCTTCCTTTAGGGTAGCACCTTCCAGAATGCTGCTGCTGACCCTGGCAGGAGGTGCACATCCAAACCGAGATGTAACAGGAGGCAGGACTGGTGCCTGAAGTGCCCCTGGATCAGAGGTTGAAATCTGCTGCTGCAGTACAGGAGACCGCTGCAGACAACACCCCCCTTTCCTCCTTATCCTGAGACAAAAAATCATACAATGCCTGATGCCTGTGATTCACTTGTTGAAATGCCTTTGTGGGTTCTCAAGAGAGAGAAACAAGATCACTAGAGCAAGGCTTGCTCAATGGGAAAAAAATTGCACCCAGGGGAAGTGGAGCTGGAAGAGAGAATGAAACCCTGTCACTTCTCTATCATTCCTGCAGAGCTTTGGCCTGTCAAATTGTAGAGACTATAAAAGAGAAACACTTGCTGTGGGAAAGAAAAGAGATGTAAGACAGATACACTTCTCCATCTTGATCACCTACCACACACAGGCAGACAGATGCTTCAAAACAATAGTGATAACATCTTGTTAGTAAGGCTCATATCCCCAGAATATCCCTGAAGTGGGTAATTCATGAAGGTATAGAAACAGGGAATCAACTTTATTTGCTGTGTTATAATGAGCTCTCTGGACAAGGTGATTAGCTATATGATAGCAGCACTATCCTATAGATAGTTTAAGCCATTCAATGGCTCAGCAGAGCAACAGCAGCCATAGGCTGCCAGATGACATGCAGAACTCAGCAACAATTTAAATGAACCAATTTTGGGAAGAAAATACATCTGTCGGTGCATAAAGCAACATTGTGACTACATTGTCAAAGAGTATTGACAAACATCAAACTCTCTCTGGAGCCTTTTGTTTCAGACAATTTTTGCTTAGCCTGAATTTTTTCCCAATTTGTCCAGAAGACGTTCACAGAACTTATTTCAGTTCCCCCAGAATGTTTCTTTTTTTATTTTTTAGGCAGTGTCAGTAAAACAGAAGAATTAGCTTCTTGCATAGTTTGAGCCATAAGCATACTGTGAGGTGCCAAGTGAGAGCTGTGGGTATTTGGTGTCTCACAGCACAAAGCAATGCAAGTGTCACATTTTTTAGTGGTTCTTGTTGGAAATTTGAGAATTTCTCTTTGCGGTCACTGCTGGGAACATGATAAAAACAAATGAATGTCTACAAATAAAAAATTACCAAGTCAGCATGAATGCTTTCAAGGCTTTGGTTTGGTTTAGCTGTAGAGTTGAGTAAAGTCAGAGGAGCTGGGAAGAGCCATTTGTCAGAAGTGACAGACAGGGAAGAGACTGTGAGGTACGTCTAAGCTCTGGGGAGAAGAACGATGTCGGAGAAGGAGAAAAAAATAACCTCTCTGTGTAGTGGAGGAACTCAGATCACTGAGGTGTGTCATTAAACTCAGAAAAAGCTTTTATCTCAGATAGGTCTTGTGAGCTAAGGGGTTTGCTCCTCTTCTTCTAAGGCTGCAGGCTGATCAGCTAGTGAGGAGGTGGTTTCTCTGGCTGAATAAGAGGCCAAAATTTCTAATTACCTCCTTGTCCTGTGCTGACTAACTTGGGCATTAACATTGGTAGAATTCTGGCATGACCATCACTCAAGATGATTGTTCTCTCACATAACCAAATGCTCTCAAATTACCCACAGAGTGTTCTAGTAAGGGGTGCATTCTTTAGCAGTCACCTCTCACTTTGTTTTGACTACAAAAGGCACTACTGCTGTGGAGCATGAAACCACGAGTACTTAAGCGGCACCATCGCTCAGCACAGGGATGTTGCACTGTGCCACTCCATGGGTCAGAGCAAGATGTGGTGGTTACTGCAGGGGGGACCAGGAAGCAGTGTGGGCAGCTCAACCTGAGTGAGGAGTCACGGAGAGCGGGAGACTAGCCTTGGGCCAGTGCTGTGTCTCCAAACGTGGTGATGGAGAAGTAGAAAATATTTAGAAACAGTCAGCAAAATGAAGGTATTATAGAGCTGGGAAGAGACATGTGCCCTGCACCCTTTAAACAGGTGTCAATATTCCTTTCCCTGAAAACCAAAGAAGATTTTTTTTCTGCATTCAGCAGATGCAGCTGAGGATTCATAGGATTCAGTCAACACTATCATGGGTACATGCACATATGCACACATTGTTCATTTTCTACATTAATACTGTATAAAACTCACAATACAGGGTGCTACTGAAAAGTGTCCATGTATCCTCCAGTGCATACAGCATATTCAGCCATCTTTAAACACTTCTACTCCTGTTACCTTAGTAACAGCTCAAGGGAAATCCCTAAGTAATTAATCAAACTGATTAGCTGTTTAAGGTTTCTTAGGAGGGAAGCTGTTTAGCTTCTTTCTCATTGCTGGCAAAAATTCTGTGTTTAGAAAAGAAATGGTACACGGGCTGATTTAGGGAGCCTCCTTTGTCTGTTATATGAGGAAAGGAAAGTGAGTGCCCATGTGTACCTAGTTAAGCCATTTATTTCGCATTTGTGTGCATGCTTAGTAACTGATACCACAATAGTTGAAGCATGAACCTCAAAGGATTTAAAGGTGGAGCTGGCAGGCCGGATTTCTTCACATTTCAATGTCCTTTCTAAAAGATCATCCTCATTTCCGTCTCCAGTGCCACATTCAGAAATCACTTTCAGGTTCACTGATGCATAACTGAGTCAGACTGCAAGAAATGGCTATGATCATTTAGTCTGAATTCCCATACAACCCATCCTATAGAAATGTACTGTTTTGTTTGTCATTGGTTGGTTGGTTGGTTGGTTGTTTTTTCTTCTGCAGAAGACAATATTCTTCCTTTGTACACTAAAGAGTATAACTGAGCCTGCTTAGATTGTGGAGATCATAAAGCCTGCTTTACAGAAAGACACACCTGTTGATCCTTTCCTCTAAACACTTAATTCAGAGACAACTGGAGAAAACTGTGCGATATGTACTGTCCTTTCTCCTTTTAGGGTAGCAGCTAATGTAATAATTTCAACCCTTCTTCCTGGTTGTGGATCCCTAAGGATTTTCCCCTGGAGCTGTGGTTCTGTGCAGAGTGACTGCAAACCAATTCGCTTTCCTAAGTTAACTCCCAACATAGCAGTAGTCCATGGCCATCACAGTAGAAGCGTACCTAGGACAGGTCACTAGCTTTTCAGTATAGTACTTTTTCTTCAAGAGGGACAGATCCAACAACAACAATGAACACTCCAATATCTTCATAGCAACTTGCATGTCGGATCATTTTTTTTTTTAGCAAGTTTTTGCAGACTCTGCTGAAGTAGAGACAGATCTCACTTAAGGAAGGACAAAACGTGGAGCTTAGGGTACTGCCCAGGAAAGAGGATGATGGCGAGTCAAGCCCTTGTTTATTCTGGGCAAGCTCAATGCCTTGAAGTTCACCAATCAGTATCCTCTCTGATTACCCTCAGTACAGTGATATCAGCTAAAGGGTCTCTCCCGTGTGTCATGACATATTTGAAAGCCTTATGTTGTCTTTGTATGGGATGGGAAAGTTTTTGCAGTCTCAGAAATACTCGGAGGAGGAGATAACTGCAGCAGATGCCTTTCTGTGGTCTGTGCCATGCCAGAAGGATGTTCTTTAACCTCACTTGGCTTGCTTTCCATGCTGAGCCTTGACAGTACCAGCACCCACACTGACCTGCATATTCTGCTCTTTAAGGCTCAGAGATTTTCATCTGTTTCACCAGCAGACAAGATTTCATTTTTTGATTAGTCAACCCTGGATTAGTAAAGCACTTTATGCCTGCTAATTTTCTAGCATCAACAAAATGTAAGAAGTTTACTCCAATAAAGCAAGAGACATCTGAAAAATGAGACCCAAAATCTACAAAGCAGAAAAAATATATACCAGTAAACAGTAGGTTTCTCCCAAGTGCTTGGGGTCTCAGCTGACCTGGTGGATGGTCCAGCTGCCCTCTCTTCCCCCATCTGTGTAGCATTTGGAGATCTCCACTGCCCCCTCTTAAAACTCTCTCATGGTTTTCCTCTAACAAAAATATGGCTCCTTATACTAAATACAGCTGTGATGACTTTTGGTATTCTCTTCCCATTTTATCAGAGATTAATTTCTGAAATACTAATAGTGAAAGCAAAACACAGCATATTTTCCTCTCCCCTAGGACTTTCTCTGCCTTGAAGTTCACTCAGTATCAGTGTAAACACTGCTATGCTCTGCCTGAACTAGCACACTTCTACTCTAATTAGTCTTCTTGCTGGTTATGACTTGCTGGTTCATTTTATATGCAAGTTACTAATCTCTCAGGATAAGATTTTCCCAATTTATTTTATCTGTTTCTAAGTTAGGTAGCTAATCTCAGTCACCAAAGTGAAACAGAGACCTGAATGAACATGAATGGTGCACCTTTTCACCCTTTACCTGTTTCTCACCTCTGACTAGAGAGAAGACCTTAGTGTCTGAGGCATAAAAGGCACCTACATTTCAGGTCCTTCAAGCTAGGTGAGATGAACCTCAGCAGTGAACTCCTAGACCTTTAGGAGCTTTTCCGGAGACCACACATTGAACCAGAAATGACTTTCAATTATTTCACACCTACCCCTCAAGGTTTTAGCCCACTCTGTTTCACACCAATGGAATAGGTGTTACATTGGCATAAAAATATACGATTAAAAACAATAGAATAAGTTTGATGTTTACATTTTATGGTCCTGCCAAAGGACAGTTTCCTCACTGTGGGAGTCCTTTTAGAGCTCCTCCATAAGTCTAATACAAAGGTCAAACATCCAAAAGTTTTCAGAAGACCTGCAGTCATTTGGCTATTATCTGAAACTGACAAAATAGATATTCTTTATTATGGTGTGTATTCCCACCAATCTCCCATATGTACAGGGATGTATATACACATTCACATGACTATTGTTATGGCAATGCAGGGAATTACCTCTGATGAGCAGTATCTGTCGCTGTCTGCTAAGTGCGGTTCATCTACTCTCAGATTGGGCTACAAATTGTCTTGAAATTGAGTATCCTTTGCTTTTTGCTTTCCCTTTTTCTTCCGTTTTGATCTATGTTTCACAGAAAGTGAAAGCACTCGTTTTTGCCATCTGAAAACCAGCACTAATGAGGTCATTAAACTTTGATGACCGGTCATTAACGTGGCACATATTTGGACACAGCTATGTTTGGGTCTCAGGGAAAGGCAGTTTTACAGCTCTGAATGCCAGACAGATTGTAGCCAGGCAACGCTTTGCTGGGCAGAAGGATCACTAGATGAGGCTGTTTAGGAATTCACCTGATGAGAGATTAGAAGGGAAATTAAACATTTTGTAATCAGAAAGAGAGGAAAAAAAGAAATTGAAAAAGAAGAAAAAAAAAAATCAAACCCAGCAGCAAAGAGCTATCTTGCAGGAGTCAGCAAGTAACAATGGAGAAGTCAGCAGTAAAAGGAGGGAGAAATAGGGCACTGTATAGGTCTTTGCTCTCAACATGATGAGAAAAGCCCTGGCCCACTGAGGAAACTGAAACAAAGAAATTTGTCAAGATAGCCACATCTCCTCTTTTTTTAGTTTATTAACTACACGAAGAATGATCTGAGCCTTGTCAGTTGGTGTGTCTATTTACTTTAGCTAGCACACTGTTGAGGAGAGGTGGCTTGTATACCATCACTCCAGAAATCATAGAATCACAGAATCATAGAATCAAATCATGAGCTCTTGCAAAGGAAATTGGGATGTTAGCAGGAAGGCGCAGATGTACCCTAATGTCCTATTTCTGTGAAAGGATCACAGGCAGACAGACAGCATCCAGCAGTCAGGCAAGGCAAGAAACAACACTGCATGGACTGCAGTGGCTAGGGAGATAAGAAGTTACCTAATTAGGCATTCTGGATTTTCATTTAAAGCTCATAGGAAACAAATGATGTTTGTTCTTTTTTTCCTGTAGGGATCAGATGATTAGCTCCCATACATAAACTATGCCTTTGACAAACAAAAGAAAAATCAATACATAACATGACAGGCATCTCAACAGTGGAACACAGAAACTGCAACCCAGCAGAGGCTGCTTTTGCAGAAGTGGCTAGTCATCAGTCTTTGCTATCCTGCTCTCAGAAATGGGATGTAGGGTGTGAGGCTTATAATGGAGGATCACTAAATCTCTTGATTAAAACAAGAAAGCCTATTTTTTTTTCAAGACTGTGTTCAGGGGCAAAAAGACTCTGAGCATCTAAAAATGGCTGCAGCTTTCCACCAGTTTCCCTCTCACAGGCCTTGCCCAGCTGCAGCTCACCCTGCAGTAGTACTCCTCATTGATTTTTCTTTTCTCTTCCAAGTGTAAATCAATATGTCTGCAACTGGAGGTAAAATCACAGTATCTCTAAGAAGAAACATAGGAGAGGCTGAGTTCCTAAATCCTAATTCAGAAAAACCCTGGAAAATACCCTTAATTTTAAGCATGTGCTAAAATATGTTGCTGTCAGTGATCTCAGTGAACTGTTCACCCTCACAGAAACACAGGATTTTGGGGAACAGGTCCAGAAAGGATGTCCTGGGGAAGAGTCGGTGCAAGTGCCACCCAGCCAGCTCCACTGAATGTGCATGTGCCCACTGTGAGACACTGCATGTGTATCACAGCTGTGCAACAGAGATTCACTGGGACAAGCTCCTGGTTAAAGATTTTTCCCTGAACTAAAGACAGGGTAGTTAGTCTCGGGCAAGTCTCTTTACTATCCCTTGTACATCACATGCAGGATCCTGTGAAGCCACTGGAAAAGCTTTTGTGTTTTCTATCACTGTTAACTGAATGGAGTTCAGAGCTGGTCTTCTAGGTGGTAGAGAAGTATAGCATCCCAACACCAAAGAGCTGCTAGCTAGTTTCACTAGTCTATCCATAACCAGTAATTAATAGTAGCAAAAGAATAGGCCTTTTCAAATAACATCCACCCCTACACCCCCAATTAAGACACATACTTAAATAACACTCCAATGTTCTTTCATCTTACAGCATCCTCACCTATAGGCTCAGAAAACCAGTCTGGCTGGAATTCTTGTTGTATCTCAATATGAACACTGACCTGAGACTTTGTCCAAGTCCACCAGTACAGTGCATTCACATCCATATACTTGGTATATGTGCACTGGGACATTATGAACTTCACTTGTGGAGAGAGGTGCTGCAATAAGGTACCTTAAGGGAGAAAACCATCTACTTCCCTTCTGACTCGCCTGTTGAAAAAAATACTCAGAAAAACACAGTTCTGATTTGCTGACAGTCAAGTGTGGATGTTCAGAAACCATTTTAGGAGTCTTACAGCATGGCGGGGCAGAGCCAGGTAGCTGTATTACAGTGGTCAGCACAAGTGATTGCATCCTGGAATTGTGTGTGTGTGACCCCCTACCTATTGAAGACAGAAAGGATACTCCAGAAGAACAAGCTAGAGGCCACTCCAGAGGAAAGGGAAGAGTTGTCATTGTGAGGTGAAAAAAAAAAAAATCAAAATCCAAGAAGGCTCCCAGAGGTGCCTTAATAGTAGCTGAAGACAACAGTAGCTGGCACAAGGAAACAGGATGTGAAGAAGCAGAATATCCAGGTGACACTCAGGTTTCTGAAATCAGTCACCACTTTCGTATTTGATGTTTTACATATTCTTAAAATGACACATTTGACTAGAGTGCTCATAAAATCTACAACCACACATACATACGTTTACTTGCACATTCACTTTTCTACGCCTCCAGATGTTTTCGTCTTACAGGTCTGTACCTGGGAGTCACTGCTGAAGCTGCTGGTACAGATTCCCAGCCCACAGCCTCACCTGCTCTACCTTGCATCTGGGACAGCAGCATCGTGCTCTGCCCTTACACAAACAGGTGCAAGAAACTACTCCCTGTTTTCCCAGTACTTATTTTTCCCTTAGAGGATGTCAGCTGCGAGACCTCGCACCAGTATTATTGCTGCTATGCAGATGAGGAAAGGGCTGGCTTCCAGGCAACAAGGGCCACCTGTGACCACAGCATGACACTTAACCATCTCTTCCTAGCCACCTCCTAGTTAGGAAGCAATTCAGACATTTAAGGATTAGCAGCCAGTGGCACTGCAGATGTTATTTTTGGTCTGAAACAGTCAAATGGTAAATACAACAAGGATTCTACAGGAAATCTGGGCTCTTTTGGAGCCAGAGAAGATAGGTAATGGCACCTAAAATAGGACTATAGGCCCATATTAGGCCTTCTTGCTGTCAATAAATGTCTATTTACTCTCTCTTAGAAAGAGGAATGAGTTTGTTGCAAATTTCTCTGACAGGATATTGTATGTTTTCTGCAGCAAAACCCTAGATTTAGCATATGTGCTGATTAAAGAAAAAATATATTCACTGAAAATGCTGATTAAAGAAAAAACAGAGCAGTGAGAGAGAATCCCCTGGGGAAAATCAAAGCTTTTCAGCAGCCTGTGGGTTGTTTCTCCTAATATTAACTGGGATGTCTTTAATATTGCCCATATTCTGAGTTTGCAGAGTTCCACTGATTTTCTCCTTGATGAGATACAATTACATCTAAATTGTCTGATGGAAAGATGTGAGTTTGTGCAGCTGGTGTTGAGAGCATGTGCAGACATGAGAGGCAGCTCAATATCATGGAAAAAGATGGATGCATCTTACAAGTGATCAAAAGTAAAATAGCTCATCATGGTTCTACTTAAATTGCTAGCTCTAAACTCAGGAGGTAATAAACCCACTGAAATGCATGAGATAGTTCAGTTGCCAAAGCTGCAGCTTCATGCCTCCTGCAAACTAGTAAGACATTACTATACTGGTTTTGCTCAATTCCCACATAATTCACAGGGAGGGAGATGGAGCACAGTTCCATGGCAAGGGGAGAGTCACCAGAAGCTCCTCCATGTGAAATAAGATCCTAATAGACGTCTCCCATTGTCTGTCCTAGATGTTACAAGATGCACCAAGCCGTGCCTGCCCCTGACCCCTGGAGGCCCAGGGGTTGTTCTCCACCTCCAGAGGTGAAAACACTGCTGCCCTTGAGCTACAGCAGGCAGAGCACTGTGTTGGGGCATAGTGAGAGTTTCCCCACGGGCAAGGCCTTTCAGCTGCCCACCACCACGATGGGTTTAGACTCTAGGAAAAAGCCTAGAGTCATTTATGAGCTGTTTTTTTTGAGCTTCCAGGTTTCCTGGCTCTGAGCCTTTGCAAGGGTATTTCCTAGGTCCCCATAAGCAGACAAGGGATGAATCTCAATGAACGGCAACAACATGCATATTAACTCCATCCTGAATTCTTGAAATGGCCCGTTGGGTGCAGATCCTGTGGCAGTGCTGTTGCCTCACTTTACCAACACTCTCCACCAGTTTATAACAAAGCTGCAGCTAATTCCGAGGTCACTGTTGCTGCTGCTGCTGTCGGCAATTCATTTTCTCCCCTGAAGGTGACCACAAGATGTAAATTTATTGTACCAGTTAATTCACTGCCACTACAAGGGCAAGCTGCTTCTTCCTCCTCCACATCCCCATGTCCCAGTTATGGTCCATCTGTGTGACTGATCCTTTTCTGCCACAGCTCTAGTGTCTGCTCTTCCCAATATAGCATTCATACTTCTTTCTACAAAGAAAAAAGTGTCTTCCTGACACTTCAGGAATATAACTTCGTCATGTCTGCCACCTCCCCAGCTTTTACTCTCCCCACAAAGTAAATATGCTTCACACTCCCCCAGAAGGGCACAATAGCTGTAAAGAAACAAGTAATTTTTCCTTAGATTTGGCAGTCAGATACTATAAGTACTGGTGTCTGGTTTTCCCCCAATGAGAAAACAACTACGAAGTGTCTAAAGCTGCCATGCTGGCTGGCTGCAGCTTATGACTTACCTGTGTCTCCATTTCCAATTGTACTGGTTTTTACCAATGAGATTATATTAAAAAAAAAACACCCAAAAGCCCAAAACACAAACCCCAACCTGCAGAAAGAAAAAGTGTTCATGGTTTGACATTGGAGGGATTTTTTAGTCTCTTTGTTTGTGCTTGTTTACCTGCTATAGGTGACAGGCTGGGGCCATATACAGTCACAGCGATGTGATTGGCATCACCACTGTGCTCTTGGTGTGCAAACAGATGTGGTGACTGAGGAGGGTGGGGGCTGCAGGAGCTACAACTGCCTCCTCTCCCTCTTGTGTAGCTGCCCTGAAAGTGGAAACGCAGATATACAAGACTGGCAGGTTTTAAGACTTCTGCTGGGAACCCCCAAAGCAAACATGAAAGTTGCACTCCGGTCTCACCTTTGCTTCAGTCCTGCCAAATAACCTTGGCTGTGGCCATCCTCTTTCTCTCCTCATGCCTTTGTCTGTTTGGTGTGCAAGCTCAGCAGAGAAGAGCTGTGCTAAAGCCTGTGTCACCACGGTCATGCAAATCATTAATACTTGCAGAAGCAAGGAATCTCCAGGGGCTTCCATGTCTTTGCTGGTTTTCCTGGCACCTGTATAATGCAAAGCAGGTACAGGTTCTTGCCAGAGTGTCTGGGGGCACAGAGAAAGACACTGAAAGATCACATCCTCCCCTCCTTTCTGAAAGGCTGTGGTTGATGGAATTAACTTTTAGTGGCAGACAATTGCACTGAAAATAGGAAAGAAGGAATGGTAGGGTTGTTTTTCTCTGCTACATTGGGAGCTGCTGTTGGGCTTGTTCTAACACTTTACAACTGTGTTCACCAGCTGTGCTCCAGTCTGAGCGCAAGGGAGCTGTCCCACGCTGTGCCCGCAGAGCTGGGACATGCAATATGACCTTTACAGACCAGCTGATTTTGCCTCTTAAAAAGGGAACCCACAGGCCTTCTGTAACACTTTTAATTAACTTTTTGTTCTCAGAAATGCTCAGCTGACTTTGAAGGAAATAGGCCAATTTACAAAAGGGATGAATTTGGCCCCTAAGAACATAAACAGTTATCTCAAGAATGTCAGTCTTCAGTAATTCCTCTGGACATGCCCTCACAATGAACCAGACAACACCAGAAATTATCTCAGCCTTTTGAACGCCAGTGTGGGTGAAGAATTAATTATCACGAATTGTACAAGCTTTTGTTAAGCATAAAAGGTTATTTACAGCAAGCTATTTTAAGTGTGAGCTGTAATGGGAATAGTCTGACTCACCTGCACTGCCACTTATAAAATCAATCCAAGTATCTAACATGGTCATCATTTTTATAGATGTTTTGTGTGGAGGAGGAAAACTTTTTAAAACTTGGCAACAGCAGTTATTAGCTGTAAATATGATACTTCCAGGAGTGTTTGTGTACTGAATTTATTGAGGTTATTTTAAACTTGGATAATATCTTAAGCATCCTCCTCTGGATATTATGCCTGTCTTTATCCAGGAATGCAGCTGAACTTCTCATCCTGTTCTTCAAGTCATGGTAACTCTACAACAGAATCAATAAATGCAAGTGGAGTTCTGACAGAGCAGTATTCACATGATGATTCACAATTCAGAGTATCAGCTCATTTACTCTGACAGTGACATTTTCAAAGGCCTTAGTCAAACGAAAGCCATTGCTTCTGAAGAACAAGGGAGAAGATTTTGCAACATTGTGAGATTGTTGTGAGATTCAGGAGTACTTCCTGAGTATTTCAGTCAAACCACAGAGGATGTGGCTTTGGCCAGCCCCTGCCTCCCATAGATGCTGAGCACTGAAACCCTCCCACTGCAGTCACAGGCTAGACAGCAGCGCACAGCAAAGCTCACCACAGCACAGGTTTCTGTATTTCCTGCTGTAACTACACCCAGTTGCACATATCTGATCTGACCTGTGAGTCACCACACCAATGAGTTGCAACAAAAAGAGATTGGCCTTTATTGTACATGATAATTCTACTGACGTAGAGGAGAGAGATACATGAGACCTTCATGGTCCCATATTTCAAAGGGAATCTCTAAACAGCAGGAGAAGGTATTTTACAGGCACACTGAGCAACTATAAAGCCATTTTTTCTAAATTACCTGGAAGTGTAAGTATTGGCAGACAGAAATATATTTAACCCCTTCACGTTCTCCCCCAATTCTTCAGTTATTAATCCCATCCAAGTGAAACACATGCACATAATTCTGAAAATAACTCATTTAATTCAAAACAGTATCTGTTTCCTTTTAAGGCAAAGTGAAATACGTGCTAAAGATGCAGGACTAACTTCTTCTGTTGGAAAACATCCTTTTCCCCAGGCATGTAAGAAATGTAGTTGATAATGGGTTTTTTCCTGCTTCAGTATGGCGTGCTTGTTCAAGTCTAACTTTTCTTTATGCGAAAAGCATTATACACAATGCAAACAGATGACAGTTCAGTCTCTCAACTAATTTTCCTGTCAACCATTTAAAAACACAGTTTCCTTTAACAAACAACTTGGTCATCCAGCAGCAGGGTTCACCAGACCAGTGCTAGGTAATCATTTCCTAAGAGTCATTTCTGTGTGCACGAGAGTGCTCAAACCAAGTCTGACATGCAGCCAGATAAGCCAAGAAACATGATTTTCTTTATTATTATTGTGTCAGTCTGAATAACATTGCAAGAAAGATGCTGAGCATCAGAAACATTACAGTCATGAGAAAGGATGACATCCCCAGTCCTAAGTGGGTTTCAGCTGCACTGCTTCTGCATTATAGAAGAGGGAAATGTAGCCACAGCAGTGTTTCTCATTACAGGCATGGCCTTGAGAACAGCTATTTAATATAATTTATTTTGGAAAGCGAAGAGGTCAAGTAGTGAGACGCATCTATTTGTTATCTTTCACATCTCCCATTCAGTTTGGGAAGGTACTTATTAACTCAAAGCTATTTAAACCATACCAAAACAAACCAAGCCCTCAAAATTTTACATAACTTTATTTTCAGGAATCCAGTGAGGGATCTGTCAAGGGAAACAACATCTGTTTTGAGCTAAAGAAAGGCATGTGCTATGCATGAGTAGAGCTTGTCAGCACCACGTGACTGCAATGCTCTGATTAGGTTACGTGACATTTAACAATCTTTGAACACAATGCACACATTGGTGCATGCACAGACAGAGCCAGCAACTTGGGTGCTTATACTGGAGGAGAGAATATATAAATATTTTTTATATTTCACAAACCACTCAGACAAAAGAAAAAGAAAGGTGCTTGATAAGAGGAAAGAAGGCAGGAAGAAATTGCCAATAGGGTAGAGCTACTGGCACAAGTTGTTCTTTCTCCTCTGGCAGTGCCGTCTTCCATTTTTCACAGAAAAGAATCAGAGCAGGCGTAAAATATCATCAAGCAAGATTATATGGCATGCCTGATGGTGTGAATTACATTTAAACCTCTGGCCTGTCTCAGCTTTCCCAGACCTTTCCTTTTTCTAGTTTAAAGATGCCACTGGGCCATTTACAAAAACATGAGCACTGCATGTTCTCACCTGCTACGGGCTCTCTTCTGTTACCTATAATAAAGTTTATATACCCAGGCCATCTGCTCTTTTAGCAATTGATATTTGTAGGGGTAAACACAGCAGAAAGGTAGCTGAGGGAGAGGTTTTACATCATGCCCAAGCGTGCAATTTCTTCTTTGAATGCTGGAAACTGCACATTGGCAGCTACTGCTAGAAAAACCACAGGCACAAAAGGAAGAGAGAGGGCAGAGTAGAGGTAAGTAAAATGGATTCCTTGTGGCTTTTCAATGACAATGAGACATCAAAGAAGATACCACAGGAAACTGGAGTTATTGTGGACAAGGTAGATTCCTCACAGGAGCTGTGCCTGGGATGGACAGCATCTCTCCAGAAAAGTGGGGATGAACCTTGAGGAAGATGATTTTGATCCTCAGCCTCCTGGTGATTCATCACCCTATACCCACCTGCTTCTTCCATGGCAAGGCTGGCAGAGGTCCACACACATCAGTATGTCAGGCAAAATCCAGTATTATACTGAAGCAGCTTCCTCAGTGATTTGAGCTCAGGCACTGGATCCCATGGAAGGAGATTTCCTTTCACTCACTCCAAGACAGTGATGATCTCTGGCAGAGGTGCAGAACAGGCAGCTTGCAAGGACTCTCTAAAACAGCCACTGCAAGATTTCCCACAGATGATCTCCCACAGATTTCCCACAATACCCAAACATACTCTCCTCAGATCAAGCCTCAGTCTACCTGCCCTTGTTTGAAAGGAAGGGCTCTTTACCCACAGTGTCTGAAGCTCACAGGTCATTCCTGAATAAACACAGAATAATTGTTGCTGTAGGATAAATGTATCCTGAAAAGCTGTTCTGCAATTCTGTCCTGTTCAGTTGAGGTCCCAAAAACATCAGGTCCAGTCCAAAGCCTGTGAATAATAATAATAATAATAACAACAACAGCAACAACAAAGAGAGTCTTACAGGACATCACCAAATTTAGAATAAATTACATGCTGTTATATATAGAATCAAGCTATTGAAAAAGGAAGGATAACTGTCCTGCAAGAATGATCACCTGATTTCCTGGACCTTTTCAACCAGTTCAGATCAAACATCTTGCGAAAGAGGTGAGGCAAAAGGCTTCCTGAGCAAGCTCTGAGCATCTCATGCCCATAGACAAACCCTGCCAAAGCCCCCAGGCACCCCACACAGATCCTCAGGTCTTTCACGTGTCTGGACGATGTTAAATTGGTGGCTGTGGAGCCTTCTCAGAGCCTCTGTGTTTTGAACAAAAATGATTTTGATTTCCCAGCTGCTAAAATAAGCATTTCCTCTGACCTCCCCAATATTCACTAAGATGGTAATTGGACTGAAGCCTGGTATTATGTATAATCTACAAAAGGAAAAAGAGGCTTCTGAAATTATTACATATCCTCATTTTGAAGTGTTATGCCTTATTTCACACCACAATCAAATGTATGCTACTGCTTCAAATTTCAAGAGTAGGCTGAATAATTTAAGTACACTTGCAATCTGTATTAAGTAGGAGGGGGGAAAAAAAAGAAGATATTGTATATTTATTTGTTCCTATTGCTTCATCTTATTGCTGGTGCAGTGTGACTGACTTCAGCATCTAACAAGTGACTCTGCCTATCGATATGTTATTTTATTTTAACTGTTCTCCATATGAGCAAGTCCAGAGGAGGGCCACGAGGATGATCAGGGGGCTAGAGCACCTCCAGTATGAAGATAGGCTGAGAAAGTTGGGGCTGCTCAGCCTGGACATGAGAACCTGTGTGGAGACCTCATAGCAGCCTTCCAAGTATCTGATGGGGGCCTACAAGGATGGTGGAGAGGGACTCTTCATCAGGGACCGCAGTGATAGAACAAGGAATAATGGCTTAAAACTTAAACAGGGGAGACTTAAGTTAGATGTAAGGAAGAAATCCTTTACTATGAGGGTGGTGAGACATTAGAAGAGGAGCCTCAAGAAGCTGTGGCTGCCCCATCCCTGCCAGTGTTCAAGGTCAGGTTGGATGGGGCTTTGAGCAACCTGGTCTAGTGTGAGGTGTTCCTGCCCATGGCAGGGGGTTTGAACCTGATGATCTTAAGGTCCTTTCCAATCCAAACCATTCTATGATTCTATAATTGGTCTATATTTGTGATGTATTTGATGGAAATAGAGATGTACATACATGCGTGTGTCACATACGCACACACAGCTGTTTGTATCCCTCCTGTTCCCTACCTATTAGTCTCCTAAGCCTGTGGAGAGGAAGAAAAGTTGTTTGTTTGGGGCTTTTTCGTGTGTGCGGCTGTAGTAATTAGAGCTATTGCAGTTACAAACAAGATAGAGGATGTGGGGTTTTCAGGGGTCAGACACATCTCTGTGGTGTCATATAAGCATAAAAATAGCAGCCTCTGAAAAACCATCATAGACTGAGGCAAAAGTGGCCTTTGTCACTGTCTCCCTGTCCATCCAATAAAGAATGGAGATCCCCCTTCGCCCTCCTTTTGTTCCTAGTTTTTTCCCTCCTCCTTGCTCATAAGAAATATTTTTTATTGTCTTTTATAGCAGTAACTAGAGTAAGTTCGAGTTGGACTTTGGGCCTTCTAATTTTCTCCCTGTATAACCTCATGACATCCTTGTAGCTCTCCAGACTGCTTCCTGAAATAGGTGTGGATTAATTTATGGTGTGAAGGAGCAGCCCTGGGGAAGAGGCAGACTGGTCACCCAGTCTTCTCTAGAAGCACCACACAACAAGGAGGTTCTTTCGGTTACATCCTGCACTAACAGTACCTGGTTGCCTGTATTCCTTTCCCCATCATTCATGCCAGAGTTAGAGCTACCTCCCAGCCATTACACAGTTTGTACTGCTTGTTTGTAAGAGAAGTGAAACCAGAAATTCACCTCTGTCAAACACTACTGGAGCTGGGCTTTCAGAAAAAAACACGGATAAGGGAGTTACTGTCTCACACGGATGAGGGAGTTACACCCCTGGGGGAGGTGTATCCCTGCACACTGTAGTTCATATGAGTAGCCCCTCCCCACAGACATTGAGAAATTGGTGCATCTGACTGTCACCTTTGTTCTGCTTATACATCCACGCTGCATGCATGGAAGAAAGAGCAGATACAAAGTCTGTCCTCCCAGGCATATTTCCCACTGCTTTGTACACATCTGTCTGCCTATGCTTCACAGTGGGGAATTAGATCCACCTGAGCAAGTCTGGCACTGGGTTTATCTGTCAGATACTGGTCTGTGGCAAACCTAGCTCCCTTAGCTTCCTTTTGCTCTTGCTCTACTAAAACGGGGTGGGACTTCTGTGACCAACCAGTGGCTCTGGTCTGTCAGTGAGGATATGGACCACTTGGCTGTGCAGCAGCCCTGCAGTAGCTGCTGCCAGGAGACCTGGGCAGACATTTGCATGGGGCTTCCCTGCCCTTACAAACCCACCTGCACCCACAGCTCCCACAGAACCACACCCCCCAGGTGGATTTTTATGACCAGCTTGTAAAAAAAAAAAAAGGTGCATTTCTGTTGCCTTGGATTTGCACCCCAAGGAAGATCTCTGATTGATAGCAGTGTGCTTGGTTGTACCAAAAAGTGTAGCAGATCCATCGAGGATGGTGAATCTGGCTTTTTTGTTTAATTACTCTTCGGCATGTGGGGCACAATCTTGGCCAGACCAGATCCCTTTGGAGTTTAGGCTGGCACTTAGGGAAGGGGGGGAAATTCTTTCCCTAGTGGGCAGTAGAGAGGGCTGAGCCACTGAACAACTGTGCCTCTCCTCCCATCCTTGAATAAGATGCCTAACAGTGTTAAGTCCTGCAAGGAGACTGTGCTCATCAACAACATTATTTAATAGGAAAATGCCTGAAGGTGCCTATCAGGATACTAGACAAAATCTAAACCTGTTGGCAGAAGAGATGCTTTGTTGCCCATTGTGCAGACAGTGTTGAGCACTGGCCAGACACAAAACAGCCTTGTACATAGCTGACAAGCCTGCTGTTTTTCAGAGGCTGCTATTTTTGGGCTCATACAACAGCCGCAGAGATGTGTCTGACCCGTGAAAAACCCGCATCCTCTATCTTGTTTGTAATTGCAATAGCTCTAATTACTGCAGCCACACAAAAAAAGAGCCAGAAATAATTTTTCTTCCTCCCCATAGGTTTACAAAACTAATAGGTGGGGAACAGGATGACCACAAGTATGCATGCATACGTACACGCATATGTGTATGTACATATCTTTTTCCATCAAATACATGTAAAATACAGACCAAATATGGAGAACAGCTGAAATTGGCACAAAAGACAATCACCAGGTGATAAGGCCCAATTGGCATAGGTTAATGAACCTATAGGTCCTGCTTGACTAACCTGATCTCCTTCAATGAGAAAGTGACCTCATCAGTGGATGAGTGAAAGGCTGTGAATGTTGTCTATCTAGACTTTAGTAAAGCCCTTTCAGTACTGATTTCCTCCAAATCTTTTATCCATCACTAGCATTCAGTAAAGAGAAATGCTTGTAGTACTTAAAAGGGACAGCTGTTATTTTATTGCATTGGAGGGAATGTTCATTACATGCCATTAACATCTTATCTTAGTTATATCTTTTGAGGCAGTACAGGGTGTGTGAGGGAATATGCCTGAATCCTTGTAAGACTGGCAAAGACTGAATACCTGGCAACATTCTAAACTACCCCCCCAGGTTTAGGTAGTAAGATTAGTCAAACAGACTATCAAAACTCATGAAAATTAAATATGAAATTTTAACTTAATCTGATCTTAAATTGAATGTAGTTTTCCACCTTTCTTTACCATAAACTTACAACGTCTGTCCCAGAACAGTGCCTGGGCTTTAAAAAGGCTGCTGGCAAAGTAAAGAAGTTTCAGGAAAGAGCTACATGCTTACTGGAAGCATGCTGGACAGATTAAGCTAAACTCAGTCTATTTAGTTTATCAAAGAAAAACTTTGCACATTATTTCAGCAGTTGAAAAATTATGGGAAATGGGAAAAGACTAAGGAGGATGGAGTCTATTTTCCCAGGCTCTGCGTACACCACAGGAGCTCACATGTGCCCAGAAGGGTGCTGGGCCATCCCAGACACCCCGGGCCATGAGCAGCTATTTCATGGTCTTGAAGACCAGGAGAGAAGCTGTGGGCCAGGGGAGCATCGGGACTGTCAGCACAGGCACTAATGTAGCAAAAGACAGCAACAAAAGTAAAGACAGAAAATGTCAGTCCAGGGATAAAGCAAATTTTCCAGCATAATTATCAACAAGCTACTGGGGCAGCATAATTACTTAGATTTGTGCTGGATTTTCTGTCCGTTTGTTACCATAAATCAGGCTTGGGTTTCTTTCACTAGAGGCACAAGCACAATCAGAAATTATGTTTTGCACAAAAAAGGATTGAATGAAAACCTTTGGTGCCTCTGTCATGCAGAAAGCACAGAGGGTTGGGTTGTTCTGATCTGTACAGCCTGTGAGTCTAAAGCATTCCTTCATAACAGCATAAGGGGGTGCACCCAGGACAACACACAGCATATGACCAAAAAGAAATAATTTATTCTCTGTGATACAGGATGAATAGATTTTCGCACTGTTCAGATCCATTTTTTTTTTTGATCATCCACCATATGCCGGGAACTGGAGAGGAGTGTGCAAAGCAAGTATGCATCTGCTTCCTCCTTCATGCTGTGCATGCTTTTTATAAAAGTCCTTCCCTAGAAAGCAGCAGAAGGCACCATCACAGCACTTCCCAGAGCCTGGGTGAACACTCCTGCAGGCGATGCACAGTGGTGGGAGTCAGTGCAAACACATGAGAACAGCCAGAAGACCATGGCACTGGTGATGAATAAGTGCCTCCCAGCATAGCTGGAATGGGGAAGCTGACAAAAATGAACATCATCTTAAAAATCAAGAATAAAATATTCAGCTTGCTGATTCTCCTGTGTGGGAATAAATGGGTATGAGCCTTTAGAAAGAGTTAGTTCTAGATCCAGACAATTCACCTTTCTCTCACTGCTCCAAGCATGTTTTAAGAAGAGGAGAGTAAAGCAAATTGTGGCAAAGGTCAGCTTTTATTACAGCACTCTTTACTGTGCAGGCTATATTACAATTGTAATCTCATAAACAACACTCACAGCTATCACCTTTTTCTTGGCTGCAGTATTCATCAAGCTCTACCCAGATCTCTTCTCAGGGTCAACTGGAACCCATTGAAATATCAGACTGTTTTGTTTATTCAGCTTTTGAATTTCTTCAGCTTTCCTCTCATGTCACTGGACCTTGGGTATAGCAGTTTTTATAGAGTGCTTGTAGTTGACACATTTGTACATGTCATAGCTGTTTTGAGTAATGATGGCATGTTATTGGGCTTACCAACATTAGATTGCTTGCAAAACTGTTTCAAATGTTACCATCAAAGAACCTGCCAACTGGCTGGGGTTTTTTTAAAGCAACAATGTTATTAGTACAGCATAAGCAAAAGGAGTGGCATATCATTCATAACATTCACACTTACTTCAGGAGACTAATTATGAATGATAAATGCTTCAAAATCAATGTCACAGGTTTATGAGCAGCTTTTCTGGGGCACTGCAGCCTGTTTCCCCTGGCACTTACACAGCATCAGTGAATGGGAAACTCATCACCTAACAAATTTCGTAATCATTCTTCAACCAGATCTAGAATCACTACTTAAGTGCGTTACTACACAATAGACAGGATTAGGTCATCAAGTTTGTTTTCTGCGTCTGGCATTGCATGTATGACAGGGTTTATTTTCTAAACAAAAAGATGTTTGTCAGCGTTACTTTTGCTCTAAGGCACGCAAAGCCAACAGTATAAACGCAAAAGTATTTTGGTACTACCTAGCTGCTCTGTAGTGCTCTGAAGCAAAGAAGTCTTCTCTCAGCTCCCAGATTGCACCTAGCGAGGCAACAATTCATGGTGGAGAGAATAGCCCAGCTTGTCACTCGCCCGTCTAGAGAGTATTTGAAGGGACCATTTCATGTCATAATTTGTTCAGGTAAGTTTCTGGGCACCAAGAAAGCCAGATGGTTAATTCCACTATTCTGGTTTTGTTTCGTTAAAGGAACAGGGGGGAGGGAAGTCCCTTGGCACCTTGTTCTGGCGCAGCAGGCTGAGCCCCAGCACAGCAGTTGGGATTGTTGACCCAGTGAATGTGCCCAAAGATCCTTTTCAGCCTCACAAAACCATTCAGTTTTGCTATTAGCATATCAGAGGTGGAGCGGTGGTGGGAAATGGCGCAGGCAACAAAGCCCGGAGCGCAGCGGCTTTGTCTGATGGCGGCTTAGGGAGGCAGGGGAAAAAAAAACAAACCAAGATAATTGGCCATTTGCCATGCAGTGACAGACAGATGTTGACATTTTTCTCTCTTGGCTGATCAAACCCCACCCTCATCCCCGGGTCCAGAGGAATGCTGCCGTCTGCCCCATTCAGGCGGGCAGCTTTCTGCCTGCTCTTTGGAGTGACAGAGCCAGTATTTGCATACAAACAGGTATAACCCGTGCAGAGAAAATGGAGGGGGTGAGACAGATTGCCACTGGCTTTTTTCTTTTTTCCATCACACTCTAAATTGGAACTAAAGGGACGTGGACCCGTTGGAGCAAGTCCAGAGGAGGCCACGAAGACGGTCAGAGGGCTGGAGCGCTTCCTATGAAGACAGGCTGATTGAGCTGGGCTTGTTAAGCGTGGAGCAGCAAAGGCTCCAGGGAGAGCAGCCTTCCAATACCTAAAGGGGGCCTACAAGAAAGCTGGAGAGGGACTTTTTACAAAGGCGTGTAGTGACAGGACAAGGGAGAATGGCTTTAAACTGAAAGAGGGGAGATTTAGATTAGACATTAAGAAAAAGTTCTTCTCTGTGAGGGCGGTGACACACTGGAACAGAACTGGCTAGAGAAGCTGTGGATGCCCTATCCTTGGGAGTGCTCATGGCCAGGCTGGATGGGGCTTTGAGAAACCTAGTCTAGTGGAAGGGGTCCTTGCCTGTGGCAGGGGGGTTGGAACTAGATGAGCTAAAGGTCCCTTCCAACACAAGCTATTCTATCAGTGTATGAATCTATAATCTCAGGTTAGGTTTTAATTCTGATTCAAAAAGGCAGGCCGTGTACATCAGTTAGATGCTGCACCCCAGATCATCTTTGCCACACAGAAAACCTATGAAAAGAGGCCAACATGCCTCAAACAGCCTTCCTTCACTTCCTTGACAGAAAGAGTTGCTTGGCAGCCCCATCTACTGCACAGAGAGTTCCCACTCCCACACACAGTAGGAACCCAGAGGGAGAAGTTCCTGAGCTGTGTCAAGCTGGGGTCTGTAAATGAGCTCTGCAACTGTCAACTCTGGTCTTCCCTCCTCCTGTCAGCAGCCATCAGAGCGGCACTCGTCCTGCTTCTTCCTGACCAGGCTTCACACGACGCTGAGGCAAGGATCTGAAGAGGTGACATGTTTCTTGGCACAGCATTAAAGTCAGCCAGCACACTCAAAGGACAACTCCACATCATTTCCATTCATCATCCAAATTGCAAATCAATCCCTGGAGGCAGAGCAACTGTCAGCTTGTTGCATGTTAAACTTTCCCTAAAGCCAAGCGATATTCTTTTTTTCTGACATCAAGCTTAACTGCACTGAATAACTTCTTTACCACTTTTCTGTATGAAGAAAGGCTGCCCACCTCTACAGTTGTTACTGTACAAGCTTCTCTATGCAATAGCCCTTGCTTCTGCAGCAGCACTGGGACAACACTTGAGGACAGTGTGTGCAGTCATGGACACTGCCTAGGAAATATCTGTGATTGCTTAACAGTGTTACAGAGACAAGTCCGGATGGTCACAGGTAAGGCTGAGCCTTGTCTGGCTCCAGATCACACACGGTGTGTGAACAGCCCCAGCAAGGATGAGTGCAGTGCAGATACCAGAGTCAACGAAAAAGGGTGACCCAGCCGTGTGTGCTACTGACATGGAGCTATTTCCTGTGCAATCATTGCTCTTCAGCTCTCATTCCTCAAACAAACTTCCCACAAGCTGGGCTTTTACCTAGCTTTTGCCTATTTCCAGTGACAAATAATGATTTCATAAGGTTTTGGTTCTGCTTTAAAAGGCTATCATAAAGTCTGTACTTAGAGTATCTGTTTAGAAAATGTTTATGAAGGCAATGAGCCTATTAAATCCTCTGGAGCAGAGAAAGTCACGTCTGCATTTGAAGTCCACATTTGAGCCTGGATTTAGACTTCAATGTTTTCAAATTTGGCTTCTTAGGAGATCAAGGGCCTTGTCCTCAGTCTGACTGATTCAGAGGGGATGCAGTTTCACTCCTGCTGGCCATGTTTCCCTGGGAGTGGAGAAAACCTGTGCTTGCACAAAGGGCCTTTACAGCATCCTGTATTTATTTCAAAATCAGTTGACTCACCCAGCCCGGACAAAGTGACTACAGAGAGCTAATACTCTGCTAACTCATGCCTTGGACCACTTCAGAGGTGAGAAGGATTCAGTGGCCCCAAATACCCAGAGGCAGGGGGAATCAGGCCTGCCAGCACACAGTTCAACAGGTACCAGGGCCTTGAGGTTCAAGACTGGGGTCAGAGCGCAAGCTTACCTTCAAAGGTTTGTGCCTGGCTGTTAAGTCCTTCATTTGTTTACAGATACTATGCACTAAGAGAATATAAAACTAGATTTCAATATGTTGAATGAATTATGTATAGCAAATTCATTGTAAATTCATGTAGTTCTTAGTAATTAGCCTAACCAAAGTGTAGTGGATATGAACATTCATTATTCTGCCTTGTCCCAAAGGAAGGACACAGGCACAGCTGCCATTCATTATGGAGCATACATCTTACATACACGGTATCTCTTTGCACATGCATCTACAATCAAAGCTTTGAAACCAGCTTTTAGTTGCTTCAGATGCACAGGGTCTTCAGAGAAGTTTATTATGCTTTATGCTCAGTTCTTACACTTCTTACTAGGGCTCTGCAATGCAAACATTTTTCCATGGAGGCATTACTGTGAGGTAATTGTTCAGTTCTTTCTACACCAGAATACTTGCTCTGCAGCCAAAAGGGCCCCTTCTCAGTCAATCCAAACCCTGGGCTGGATCAGACTTACAGCTTCTTATCTCATATAAATAGAGAAAATATGTCTTGCTCTGCCCTACAGCACCAGGGTTACTAGGTTCTCAGCTGGAGTCACCCATTACAAGAGCAGTAATGGGTCCAAATTTGGCCTTGCAGAATTTTGACTGTGGGAGGAAAGGTCTGGGAAAGAAAGAGCAGTCTGACTTAAACCCCACAGAGAGATAGGTAGGCTTAGTAAGGAGTGGAAAGCTTGAAAGTTAACCCAATATTTGCAGGTCACTGTATCTAAATTGGAACTACTTTTCAGCTGTGATGGAGTCTATTATAAACAGTACACAATCCCCTTCCCCATTGCCCACCCAGTAGGGGTATTTGAAGGGAACACTTGTATTTTCCATTTAAATTCATAATCTTACGGTCCAGTCTAGGTTATGTTTTGTGTTGGAATGGGAATGTTTGTTCTTACACAGTTTATTGATCTGGTCTTCAGTTATTGCCCTTACAAAAGTAATAAATACAGGCTTTAGAAAATAGAACAAGTAACAATAATGATTAATTTTTAAGTGATATCATACAATTCAAATTAACAATGTTGTTGGTCTGACACCTAAGTAGAAGTTTAGCTGGAGATTTACAGCTGCCTTCTGTTCACATTCATAAGCCAAATTTACACTCAAGCAAACCAAACTCTGCTATATAGACTCAGATACTGTAGCATCTGCTGGTTTTTTTGCTGAAAATAGCTGTAAACAGGTATGAGAATCTGGACAAAAAGATGCGAAAAAAAGACCTTTCTTTTAAAGAAATCTTCCAACTATTTAAATTAATGCACATTCCTTTTACACCTGTAGGAATGGAGGGCAAGAATCCCTTGCTTGATTTGCACAATAAAGAAATGTTGTACTCTTCACGTTTCAGTGTCAAGGTTGTGTTCTGACCCTATATTTATTGTATATGTACCTTGCTGCAAAGGAATTAAAAATAAGACTTTCTAATGAAGGCAACAGCAACATTAATAGCTGGCTTGATCTGAATTCGGATTAAGGAAGGACAATGGCTGTTTTTGAAATAAGCAGCTGCTAAAGAAATCCCCAGATGAGCTGCTGTGCTTGTAGGAAATCTCTTAATAATTGCTAAGGGGGAGCCTTAGAAGAACATTTAGAATGTGGCTGCTTTTGCAGGCTCAGTCATGCAAGGCTCCTCTGTAACTTCTTTATGCATACGCAGACCTGTGCTACTGTGGTCTCTTCCTCTCCATCCGTGGCATTATGCAGTCTCCTGCTTATGGGGAAGGGCCTGGGGAAAGTCTTCCTCTTTTCACAGGACCCATCTTCATTTGGCAACTCCTCCAGCAAGTGCTTGATGATGTCAGGGAGCTGGCTTTACATTCTATGTGTCCATTGTCTTCCCCTCACCTCTCACCCCCATGCAGTTTAGTGTTTCAAGTACTATCAATGACAACCACGATGAAAAATGTACAGTGCTGTTTGTTTTAAGATGACCATATTAATATGCATTTTTCATGCACAAAGGCCTATTTTTAGCACAGGATGTGATCAGTATCTTAAAACCCCTTGCTTGATCAAATCCCTTCAGTTTTCTTGTTCATGGAGATGCAGCATGAGGCATCAAAAATCCCTTAACAAACTCAGTGCTGGAGGGTGGAAAGGCAATGAGCTCAGTAGCACAGGAGAGAGCACTTGCTATACTACAGGCTCTTTAGGAAAGACAGGACTGGCAGGCGGGGAGGGGGAGTTGCCCTTTATGTTAGGGATAGGCTGGAGAGTATGGAACTCTGTCTGGGGACAGGTGAGCAGTCCACAGAGAGTTTGTGGGTCAGGGTTAAAGGGAATATAGCTATGGGAGACATTCCTGTGGGGATCTGTTACAGACCGCCTGATCAAGCAGAACCTGCGGATGAAGCACTCCATAGACAGATACGAAAAGCCTCACGCTCGCAGGCCCTTGTTCTCATGGGGGACTTCAACCACCCTGATATCTGTTGGAAGGACGGTACGGCCCGGCACAAGCAATCCAGGAGGTTCCTAGATTGTGTGGAAGACAACTTCCTTCTGCAAGTAATAGAGGAGCCAACAAGGAGAGGTGCCACGCTTGACCTCGTGCTCATCAACAGGGAAGGGCTGGTTGGAAATGTGACGCTCCAGGGCACCCTTGGATGCAGCGATCGTGAGATGCTCCAATTTGAGATCCTCAGGACAGTGAGAAGAGCGCGCAGCAAGCTCACTGCCCTGGACATCAAAAGAGCAGACTTTGGCCTCTTCAGGAACCTGCTTTGGAAGGTTCCATGGGATACAGCCCTAGAGGGCAGAGGGGCCCAAGACTCTTGGTTGATATTCAAGTATCACCTGCTGCAAGCTCAGGCGTGTTGCATCCCAACCAGAAGGAAGTGCAGCAGGAGGGCCAGGAGACCTCCTTGGATGGATAAGGAGCTCCTGAGGAAAATTCAGTTGAAAAAAGAAGCTTATAATAAATGGAAGCAAGGACAGGAGGCCTGGGAAGAGTACAGGGATGTTGTCCGGGAAGCTAGGGACCAGGTTAGGAAAGCTAAGGCCCAGTTAGAATTAAACTTAGCTAGAGGTATTAAAGTTAACAGGAAGGGATTCTACAGGTACATAGCAAATAAAAAACAGACTAGGGAGAATGTAGGCTCCCTCCGGAAGCTGTCAGGAGAACTGGCTACACAGGATTTGGAAAAGGCTGAGGTTCTGAATGACTTCTTTGCCTCGGTCTTCACTGGCAAAGGCTCTGACCAAACCACCCAACTCTTGGAAGGCAGATGCAGGGACTATGAGAATGAAGACCTTGGGCCCACTGTAGGAGAGGAACTGGCTCGAGACCATCTTAAAAATCTGAATGTGCACAAGTCCATGGGTCCTGATGAGATCCATCCACGGGTCCTGAAGGAGCTGGGAAATGAAGTTGCTAAGCCACTGGCCATCATATTTGAGAAATCATAGCAGTCAGGTGAAGTTCCTGATGACTGGAAAAAGGGAATTATAACCCCATTTTCAAGAAGGGGAAAACAGATGACCTGGGGAATTACAGACCTGTCAGTCTCACCTCTGTGCCTGGCAAAATCTTGGAGCAGATTCTCCTGGAAGGCTTGCTAAGGCACATGAAAAACAACAAGGTGCTTGGTGACAGCCAGCATGGCTTCACTAAGGGGAAATCCTGCCTGACCAATTTGGTGGCCTTCTATGACAGGGCTACAGAACTGATGGACAGGGGTAGAGCAGTTGATGTCATCTACCTGGACTTGTGCAAAGCGTTCGACACTGTCCCACAAGACATCCTTGTCTCTAAATTGGAGCGATATCAATTTGATGGATGGACCACTTGGTGGATAAAGAAGTGGCTGGATGGCTGCACGCAAAGAGTTGTGGTCAATGGCTCAATGTCCAGCTGGAGACCAGTAATGAGTGGTGTCCGTCAGGGATCGGTGTTGGGATCGGTCTTGTTCAACATCTCCGTCGCTGACATGGACAGTGGGATTGAGTGTGCCCTCAGCAAGTTTGCCGATGACACCAAGCTGTGTGGTTCGGTTGACACACTGGATGGACGGAATGCCATCCAGAGGGACCTCGACACACTTGTGAGGTGGGCTGATACCAACCTTACGAAGTTTAACCAGGACAAGTGCAAGGTCCTACACCTGGGTAGGAGCAATCCCAGGCACAGCTACAGGTTGGGCAGAGAAGAGATTCAGAGCAGCCCTGAGGAGAAGAACTTGGGGGTGTTGGTCGATGAGAAAATGAACATGAGCCAGCAGTGTGCACTTGCAGCCCCGAAAGCCAACCGTATCCTGGGCTGCATCAAAAGGAGCGTGACCAGCAGGTCGAAGGTGGTGATCCTGCCCCTCTACTCTGTTCTTGTGAGACCTCACCGGGAGTATTGTGTGCAGTTTGGCTGTCCTCAACATAAAAAGGACATGGAACTGTTGGAACAAGTCCAGAGGAGGGCCACGAGGATGATCAGGGGACTGGAGCACCTCCTGTATGAAGACAGGCTGAGGAAGTTGGGGCTGTTCAGCCTGGAGAAGAGAAGGGTGTGCGGAGACCTCATAGCAGCCTTCCAGTATCTGAAGGGGGCCTATAGGGATGCTGGGGAGGGACTCTTCATTAGAGACTGTAGTGACAGGGCAAGGGGTAACGGGTTAAAACTTAAACAGGGGAAGTTTAGATTGGATATAAGGAGGAAATTCTTTCCTGTGAGGGTGGTGAGGCACTGGAATAGGTTGCCCAGGGAGGTTGTGAATGCTCCATCCCTGGCAATGTTCAAGACCAGGTTGGACGAGGCCTTGGGTGGTATGGTTTAGCGGAAGGTGTCCCTGCCCATGGCAGGGGGGTTGGAACTAGATGATCTTAAGGTCCTTTTCAACCCTAACTATTCTATGATTCTATGATTCTACTCAATAATCACTGCCCAAAGGCTGGTGGAAGACAGCTATATTATCACACATAAAATTCCCATCTCTCTAGAGATGAGTTTTTTGCTGAGGAGGTGGGAAGGAGCAGTCACACTTTGAAGCATTTCTGGTACATACATGGATGTGACTGTAATCTGCACAAGGAGGACTCCTTCAGCAGAGACACACGTGATCCTCACTGCAAGGCACCAGTGGTCAGGCCCTTCGTAAGAAAGCCTCCTCTTGTACGGATCAGTGGGGGTCTTTCTATTTTCTTCATGCTGTACTACATGGGAGACCACAATAGAAGAAAAATACGATGGCTGAAGAGGAAAGACCCAGAAAACTCTTCTAAGTCCCATACTTGTATGACCTTCAGCAGAAAGGCCTCCAGAATTGAGTTTCTGAAATGGTGTCATGGTGGGAAGAAAGAAGGCTTGCTTTACATCCAATCCATTTGCCAGCCTTTCTTTAGAGGTTCCTACTTTACCCACACCAGCCCTTGTCTGAACCACAATGACCAACAATAGTTTTCTTATTATTTGAGGAGTATTTTTTCCTTCCTGTTTTCCATCACGTTTGCACAAACCTGTGACAGGAGATTCTAAAGTTCGTGAAGTTGAATTGTGAATACCACAGTGTGCTGGAAAAAGAAATCCCTGCCAGCATAACCATATTATTCTACTTTTGTCCGAATGGGTGAGGAAGTGGGAGCCATGTTAATTTTGACAGCAGAGATCCTGTACGTACCTCAGTAAGGATGGAATGGCACACAAGCCCTGCTCAGGCTCCTTTCTGAGATCCCAGACAAGAAGCAAGCTGTCTTATACAACTGCTGAAGCAAAGAGCATATTCAGATTCACTTGTCTTCATGGCAGCAGAAAGTACATGCAGAGCTAAACCTCAGCTGGGAAAAAATATTGTTAAAAGTTTGTGAACAAATGCCATCCGTTCCTTAATGGCATTTGCCTGTTGGTAACTTCTGGAATAAGAAATGTTTTCGTTCTCAGTTTCTGCATTTTCTTCCTCCCTTTTGAGTCAACAGGAATTGAACCTGTAAGTTGAAATAGCTTTCTTTCTCCAGACAGACTGAGTCAGTACTGTGGTATTAAAGAGAAAGGAGAATGCTATTGACAGTTATGAGTCAAGAGACAGAGAGAATTTCCAGAAAAAAAAAAATAAAAAAGTGTTGCAGTGGCATAAAACAGACACTGGAGCTCCAGAGCTAATCTTCGCTTACTGAAAATGTTACTGCTGCATGAATCAACCAGGCTTCCACAGGTGATACTGCTGTGAGAATGTTTGCTTTCAAAGACGTAAAATGAGTTCTCACGTCACAGCTCTTGCACACCACTACTGAAGGAGTAAAATGAAAGCATAATACTTGGCCTTGTTATTTTGCAGTATTATCTCTCCCCCATGATAAGAAGAGATGTTTTCAAACAAGCCTGCCTACTGCCACATGTGTATCTATGTTTGAATCTACCATGGATGTGGAAAATGCATTTACCTGCATGCACTGTAGCGGCATCTGGCTTTGAGCAGAGCAGTGCTCATGACATATGTAAAGGGGGAAAGGTTACCAACACCCAAAGCATCACTGCTAATTTGTCTACATAGTTCTTCAGAGAGAAGGTTAATTTTGACACTGATACAACAGATTGTGGAGTCAGTCAGTGTCTTGTCCGTTCCACTATATAAAACCTCCCAGAGGAGGTGTGGCAGAGGTGGTAACCCATGCTGGGGCTGTGCTTATGGGATTAGTGTCTGGTGACATTTCCACTGCCTCAGGTGGCTGCAGAAGACAGGGCAGTTAGGCCAACTTTGAGAAATGAAGGGGAATTCAGCAGTGAAGGCAATATCTGTTACAAAAATATTCAAAGAAGCAGTTTAGAATTTGGGGTAAAAGAATTTCTTTTTTTTTCCACTTTGATCTTTCATTTACTCTGTCTATAAAGACAAACCACTTGGGAAAGCCAGTCATGCCTAAAAAAATGAAATCATGGGACACTGTGAAAGACCAAGTCTCTTTGGGGTCAGAAGAAACAAGGGAAATCAACTTTATACTGAGTAGCCTTGAGACAGGCAATGCCAACTGGGATTACCTGGACACTGACTCCTTGCACCTTGCATGGAGAAACAGCATAAGCCCACCCAAAACACTCACAGCTGAACTCAGAATGAGCAATAAAAACCATCAAGGAGGCTGAGCCCCCTGGCCTCTGACCAGACAGGGACTGTGTGTCAGCACTCCTGTACCCTAGAGCAAAGTGGCTGGTAAGGTTGGATGATCCCTTTTTGGCCAGGTGGGAAGGATTCCAGGGGAGCTCCCCATTGCTTTCCTGTTCATAACCATACTCCAGAGCTGTCTTCTCCTCCCCCAGGAACACAGCCTTGATCTACTCAATCTAGTTTTATCAGTACCTAATGAAATCAAAACTGGTTTATATCTAAGGACTTCATGATGTGTTTGGAAGGCAGACAAGATACTCAGCAAATAAAAAAAAACTGGTGGGGAGAAGAGGAATTCAGAAGCAGCAGAAATGTTTAGGATGCTTTATTGAATGAACAGACAGCTGCCTGCGGAGGCTTCAAAGGCTGTGGCAATCCTTTGGTCTGCACGGATAATGTCACCTTACCCTGGAAAAGAAATCTCACCCATTTTGATAGTATTCAAAAAAGGTCCAGCTACCCCTTAAAAAAACCCCAATCCAGATGGAAATATTTATATGCTCCACGTTGATGGTCAAACTGCACTTTAGGTGATGGAATGCATTGGAAATTTAAAATTTTACACTTTTTCATTATTTATTGTATCTGCTTTTCTCTGCTGCCATGAGGTCAGGCAATTAAACAAAACAGTTTATCATGAGGTTTCAATCAGTTTTCCTTTCAGGTTCTCATGCATGAAGATTATGTTGAAGTGCTTAGCTTGTAAACACTGCAGGGTAATGTTTATTTGTTTAAAAGTGCTTTCATAAAACCCTGGAATGCTTTGTTAACCCTAGAGCACTTATGAACAAAAAACAGCCCTCAGACTATGTCTTCCTCCATATATATACTATGGTTTAATCCCATACTTAAAAGTGATTTTGTAAAAGTCCTCTGATCCTTCAAATGCTTCCACTGCTTTTTTTCTCAGTAACCAACACACAGAGGTCATTTCTCTTCCTCTGTAGTCACTTTTCCATAGAATCCACTTCCCTCTTCCCATTTATTTTTAATACTAGCAGTTTCACCCACAGGAATGTATTTGTTATAGAAAAAAAAACCTATACTGTGAGTAACCAGAAATGTCTCTGAAAGGCAGTTGTGCCGGAAGAGCTTCCTGTCAGAAAATAGGTACAGCTTTAGCAGCAACCACTACCATACACTGTCTTTGAAGTTGTTCCGATTTATTTGCTTATTTTATTTTTTCTTCATATTTATTTATTTCATCATAGCGCTCAACTGTCTGAGACAGCAGCAGGGCCTCCACCATGGTTGGGCATATGGGTGCTTTTGTCTTACTCTGTGGTCAAGTATCCATGAGTTTGTCAGCTTGTAAGTAGGTAGATATCTATCTTCTGGGCAACTTGTTTGTGTCCTAACTTATTCTTGTCCACTGCTGCTGGCTTCTTTTAATTCCAGAGAGTTTTGTGAGCATTTGTGAGAATTAAGAGATTTGGATTCCCCATCATGTATTTTAATGAGCAGGCTAGAAAATTAGCATCCCTGAGATCTTTCTGCCAGAATACATTGGCCAATGAATCTAAGCATGAAGCATACCTGTGCATACAAAGCACATCTGCAGCAGGCTGATTCTTGCTATGAAACTAAACTGCAGATATATGCCATGTTTCCAGGCCCCTCAGCAGGTTGGCCCCTTCATATGAATTTAAGCAGACAGAGAGAAGATTTAGATTAGAAGTTACAAAAAAATTCTCCACTGTGAGGGTGCTGAGGCACTGGCACAGGTTGCCCAGAGAAGCTATGAAGCTATGAATGCCCCATTCCTGGCAGCGTTCAAAGCCAGATTGGATGGGGCTTTGAGCAGCCCGGTCTAGTGGAAGGGGTCCCTGCCCATGGCAGGGGAATTGGAACTGGATGATCTTTAAGGTAACTTCCAAACCAATCCACTCTGTACTTCTATGATTCTATGATTCACATAGTCAATCTTGCCCCCTCCCCTGTGGACTCACCAGCCTTTTTAAAGTGGTTGTGAAATAAAAGCCCAAAGATTATCCCTTTCCCAGCCACCCCTGTAGCTTCTCTTCCTGCAGACATGCCATGCAGGAAGGAGCATGCTCCAGTTGCCCAGTGACACAGCCTGGGCTCCAATATGACAGCAATCTAAGGGCTGCCAACTGGTTTGTCTAAGGAGACCAATACTACCTTGCCCTGATGTCTTCCTTTCAGAAGGAAGATCTGAGGAGACGTAAGGCTGGCCCAACCTTCCTGTCCAGCATTGCCCCTCAGTGCTGCTGCTAATCTCCATCAGGGAATGAAGGCACTAGAAGCTCAACCAGGGGCAGAAGCTGGCCTCTTCAGGTGCCCAGCAAAGACACAAATGTCTTCTCTGAGGAAGCCCTCAGCCACTTGCTTCACTCCTAGATGGCCACAGCTGCAAAACATTGTTGAGGAAGGAGCACCGAGTGGACATGAAACCACAGATTCAGGCATCAGTTTCCTTTTTTTGGCTGATAAAACTACCACTGTGAGGATCAGCTGCCCATTACTTGGTGAAAGGCTTTCCTGAAATGAAGTTAATTGTGGGCAGAGATGAGAAATGACGTGCTTTAGTCTTGGATCTCAGTGTCCTCTTTGGTTGACGCTGCTCAGAAAGCAAGCCCGGCTGTGTCCCACCTCCTTGTACGAACCTGCCTCCGTGCAGCTCTGGAGACATTGCGGAGGAGGCGACCCGAAAACAAACAAAGAAATGCTACATCAAATGTGCTGCTGCTGTGCAAGAACAAAGGCCAAAGGCTGCAGCAGTGTCGAACATGGGGGTGTTTTAGTGCCGCCACTGACGTTTGGCAAAGGAAACTCCTGCTCTCTGCCTTACGGCTTTCTACTGGAAAAATGATTGATTTCCTCCTGGAACTGTTCTGATACCAAGTGGTGGTTACCTGAGAGCCTCATTCATAAACTGTGGGTAGGTAATCGAGAAGGGAGAGAGACCCGTTTTTGGCCCTGGAGAGAAGAGGCCCTGACAGTTCAGCTTTGTTCTGGACTAAACAAGAGAAACAGTGCACATGTGGTCTCCATTAGTGACGCTCCTTTGAAATGTCTCCAAGTCCTTGCGTTGTAACTTTAGCACACAAAGGGGTGGGGGAGCGAGGAAGGGAGGAAGGGAAGGAGGGAAGAATGAAGCTGCTGGAGCCATCCTTCTGAAATCCAGACATGGATAGACTTTTTCTTTTTTTCCTTACCTCCTCCCCTCTTTCTTTCTTGTTCTTTTATTTTTTTTTCCCCCAGCAGGCACAAAATTGTTCTTAACCTTCTGATCTGGGAAAATATATTTAAAAAAAATCCCCTGCTTTTCTGTCAAAGCAAACCCAAGATGAATAATCTCTTCTAAATTACAAGCATTAAATGACAGAGTGGAACAGTTATCATCTCATTGCTCTTTATGCATATGTGCTTGCGTATATGCTTTTGTGGTTTTGTGAAGCCTGTGAGGTTCCAGCAGCCTGGAGGTTAAAAAACGCTTTTGAAGGAGTGGTTACAGAGGCATCAGGAGAGTGGGGACTGATCTGGCATGCTGAAGGAATGGATGTTGATTCCTGCTCATTAGGAACCATGTCACAGAACTGCAGCCTGATCATGCCTTCCTACCGACTGCCTGGTGCTTCCTCATGCTTTAAAACTGTACACCTCTTCTCCTCCCCTGGAACACTGATGAAGAAGGAAGTCACTTGGAAAAAGCCGTACTAACTCTTCATATATTATTTTTCCGTGACTGTGCCCATCAATAAATAGCATTTGGATTTCAGCCCCCTTAAAGTCACAGCTACACACAAATGGCTTTCCATACCAGAAAACAATTAAAACCTGATGGAAGCTAAAGAATATTATCAGAAATATAACCGTCAGCAAATACAAAGTGTATCAATTAAACCCAGAGGGAATCTGGATTCCCCCATGCAGCCTATGGGAAATGACATAAGCATGCAACTCTCTCACACACAGAGACAACGCCAACCCACTTTCCTATTTGTGCTGCCTTCCCGGGGAACCTGATTTTCCCAGGTAATGGACATTCACATGACAAGGATGACATTCCTGTCACATGGGCTGGAATAAAAAGGTGTTGATGTGGAAGAGACACAGTCACACAAGTGCAGGAAGGAAACATTCAAGTTCTGCATCAGAAACAGCTGTCCTTTCATGGCAGGACTGAAGGAGACTGCCAGATAGGAAAAGCTTCTCTCTGTGCAGTCCTCACCATAACTGCTGAAACAGAAAGATTTCTGCCCAACTGAAAACCGATACTGATGTTTGAAGGGCAGTGTACTCAGAGTTGTGGTTAGCAGTTGTAGGTGAGAGAGGGCGATGCCTGGGTTTCTCCACAGCCACTCAGTCTCCAGGACGTGTTTTTCCTTGGTATTCCTTTTTATCTATCCTTTCCTTTCTACCAGAGCTATAATATATAGCAACAAACCAAAGGCGCACCTTGCTGTAACACCACTTGCCAAAAGCACAGTCCAGACTCTGTTTAACAAATGGGGCTTGTACAACAGAATGAATACTATACATAGCAATAAGTTACTATACTTAAATGGGCTAAGCTTTTCACCTTGACTACATAAGGATTTGCTATTTAACATCAGTATAAGGCTGCAAGATATCATTCCTTTTAGCATATAAAATGGTATTGGGCTAACTTGCATGGCACAAGTGGATCTTTGGATCTTTGGAAGATGCTGCTTTGGTCCACCTGTATCTGCTCAGCATCGTGACATGGCCTGCCCTCCACTCTTCAACATGGGGCAGAGGGGGTACAACATTTGAGCAGAACTGGGCAAGTTCTTCAGCACCCTCACAGGGCTTCTTGCTGATGGTGAAACAATCTTGTGAAATGTCAGAAAGTGCCAAGAGGAGTGCAGGAGTGAGTGCTATAGGCTATTTCATGCTCACAATATATTAATACAGAAAAAAAAAACACTTTTTGACCTTCATTAAGCACAAGCACTCAGAGGCTGAGTTTTAAGATGAGGGAGTCACCTATTCTTGTTCATCTTTCTGTACCTGTTAAAAATGCAGGAAAATATTATTCTCCCTGTGACCCACAAAATGTTATCTATAGAATGAAATACTGAAAACTCCCTAACTTTCAGGTGGGCAGATAACCTTCTTCAAGTTCATAAAAGATGCTTAAAAGAATGGGTGTAGTGTTTTGAAGCGTGATTATGACTAATCACATATTTTAGGAAATCAGTGCACATACAGCCTCACGCTGATCTCCCAGCAGGTTCACAGCCAGGCAGCTCTCCCAGTTGATAACGACAGAGATCAGAATCAGGCCCAGTACACTCATTTTTATATCACTTGCTATCCTGGTAATGAATGCAAAAAGGGAATATAAGCCTTTTGTCTCTGTACTTCTACAGACACATTTATTGTGTATTTATTGCACTTCATTCACAGGCATTTCTAAAAGCCTGGGATCACTCCTGCTCCTGTAGCTCCTTAAATACACATTTGTGGCAGAAAACCAGCTCTGAACAACATAGGGCTGCCATTGCCTGCTTCTTATCTCAGCTTCCCCAGCCTAATCCTCTTATAATGCCATTGGCTTCAATAGACACATCCCTGATTAATGCCACTATAAATGAAATCAGGCTGTAGCCCGTGTTACTTTATGAAAAGACAAACAAAATAAATAGTCAAAAATAGCCAACTAAAATCTTCCATTTAATAACAGAAATACAATGTTGTTTTTTTTTTTTTATTATGGTGGTAATAGTAGTCATAAGCGTTGGCTTAGGTAAATGCCAGTTACCGAATACATAAAATGTATTAGTATTGATATACACACAAAATTCATTAAACAGATTAATACAAGCTCAACATGTATGATGCTATGTTGCTCCAGACCAGGTCACTAATGGCCACAGATAAAATTGCAGTTTCACTTTGGAGGTGTGGTGACAGACCACGTTGGCACTCCTTACTCCTTTTTGATGCCAGATAAAATGTGCCATATAAAATAGTGCCGCACTCCAGCTGCACTTTTGGAGCTCTTGCTGTCCAAGTGGCCCACTTCCTAATACACTTTGGCTCCTATAAAAATCCCTGTGTGTTTGCCAGAACCTCCTGATGGAAAGGCAAGGAGCTTAGGTGAGAAAAGGCTTAGAAAAAATTAAAATTCAGATTGTGAGAAGTGCTGATAAAGTAGTTCAGCATTTTAGTCTCTCTTTGGCTAAAGTCATAAACTATTATTTTGATTCCTTTCCTGTTGCATGTAACATAATACAAGCAAAACAGAAAACTTGCCCTAAAAAAAGCTCCAATAGCAAGACTTAAAAGCTAAAGCTCATATATTAATCACAAAAGTTTACAATGTTAATCTGTCAGTGTTGTTGCAAACTGTGCTGGTCACCAGAGAGCTGGTTTTTCCCTTTTACTGAGGATTATATCTATATGTAGCATGCAGAGGTACACTTTAGATTAGCATGCACTGAGTGATGAATCACATTGTATTTCAGAAGAGCACATATTTTTTGAGATATGCCCATGTTTTTTTTTGTATCAGAAATTATGTAATTTCTTCCCTGTGTTATTTTGAATATTTCTATCGCCTATAGGGACTAGAAATTGCAGATGCAGGCAGATATTTTTTCAGAGTTAAATAAACATTTTCAACCAGTTCGAAGTTTGGTTTCAGGTTTCAAGTTCAAACTTGTTCTTATGTTATCCATATGTTTGCCCACTCTTAGCAATAGAGACTTTCTATGAGCTATATAGATTTCCATTAATAAAAACATCTGATCTAATTTTTTGTAATGTGACCACTGTTTCCATATGTCAAATTGAAGGTATGTTATTTTCAGAAAATAAAAGCTTAGCACATTCTAAAGCTTCAGCAACTAATTGCATCTTAAGCGGGAAAACAATATTATTAAATGCTTTACAAAAATTACTTCTTCCTTCTGTAACGGGGCTGTTCATAGTAGAAACACAAAATTACTACTTTTCCAGGCATTTCAGAAGCACTTATTTTTACTACATTGTTCCTAATATGCCTAACAAATTTTGTGTTTATTAACCTGAAAAAATACACTCTTTATTAAGCAATTTGAGACCCAGTGGCAGAAAAACTGCTCTAAAAGAGTCTGGAATTAATAACAATAACAATAAACTGCAAGTACCAAATAATCATTCAGATCTTACCATCCCATCCATGAAAATAGAAATAACAGTCTTACTCATTCATTGCTTTCTATACTTTGTGTTACTCATGCTGACTTATTCTCTGTGATAGAACAACCTCAGCCTTTCTAGTTCCTCTTCATGAGGACTGTAACTATTCTCGTGTTCTGCCCATGCATCTTTCTTCCTTTTCCTCTTCTGCACAGTTCTTTCTGCCCCAGGACTGAGCACGGTGCTACAGCTGTAGTCAGTGCTATCTCTAAAGGCCTCACAATACTACCCCATCATGATTTCAATTTCCCAAGTAGCTGTGCTGAATTTGTATAGCTTCAAAGGTCTAGATTTCTAACATGCCACTGAACTAATGGTGATATATTGAAGCAAGCCCATGGAGAAGGAAATGTCAGCGTATAAAGACTTGATCAGAGGTGTGGAAAGGCTGGGCATGTGAAGGCACCTCTCCTCCTCCTCTCTGCATCTCTGAGGGAGAATCCAGCTGAGCATACATACAGTAAAGCTCCTATAGCTGCTCCTGTAGCTGCTTCCCAGGAGCAGCTGCAAAATGTACAGGCTGACAGACTGGGGAAGTTGCTGCTGAAAAGTTCCTGATGAGGTGAGGAGAGATATTTTGCTATGTTCTTGGGCTTGATTCTCACACTAAAAAGGACCTTTTATACCCCATGTCTAGGTCTTGGAGAGGGTCAGCAGAAAGAATGTAGAGAGTTTTTGTACTCATGGCAGAGCTGAAGAATGTATATATGGGAGAGGGAGTAAACCTGAACATGGTCAGGCACTGCACTATTTGCCTTTACAACGTACTGTCAACAGTGACTGTTCTTAGGCAGACACCAAAATACTGGGTTTTAATGCTACTCAGAAATGAATCTGCATTTTTCCTGGTTTAAAATGTCTTTACATGTGGGAAAGAATAGTTGCCTCCTGGCTGCAACTTTTTTTGACCCAGACAGTAATAATATTGCTAACCGCCAGACCTGCAAGGTTAGTTAGCTTTGACTGGATTAGGAGAATTTAAGGATCCCATATCTGTGATAAAAATCTGCCTATTTACAAGAAAAACATAATGCGCAGTTTCCTTGAAGACAGCTGGAGTCGAAGAGCAAAAGACCTTCTCTTTCCTTGCTGCGCCAAGGCCCTTTTGCAGTCTGTGTTTTGTCCAAAGCTCTCTGCATCTTTCTCTATGTGATTCTTCCAGGCCATGTTTTCTGCATCCACTGATGCTGCCTTCTCTCTCTTAACATGTCTGCTCCTTCACTTACTTTCCTTCCTTTCCATTTACTCCTGAATCATCATTAAACAACAGCTGCCAAAACACCATATGCTGTAGAGATGTCATTGCTTTGGACTGTGTGTTTCTGTGTTGAGGCAGAGAGCACAGTGGTCTCTGCTGCCTTGTTCCATGATGATTTTGTAACCTTTCTTTTACACCATCTTAAAGGATAAGGGCTGCACCTTTCCACTTGCACTTTTCACTGAGGTTTGGTGCAAACCAGCAACCAGAGTCTTGAAAACACCTATTTCTTGAGTTTTGGCATTCCTAGACATGCAAATGGAATGGCAGGCTGTTTTCCTATGCTACCTGAACCCCTAGCTGAACTGTAAATGGTGTTTATTCTAATAACAAGCTTCAAAGTGCAAGACTACATTGTCATAATTGGAAGATCAAAAGGTAGAGGAACCCTGGCACACTGGCTTTCTCAAGATGCTGCTCACACCAGTAGGCTGGATACACTGGCTTGCTTTTGACCTTTCTTCTAATTACTGTTCTCTCCTGCATTGCAAAGCAACAAATGAGGTATTTTTCCCTTGCTGGTCACATTTTACTTGACTGTTTATCACCATTTGACGTAATAAAAAAATAAATATAGCAAAACCAGAAGTTACATTGGATAAGTTAATTCTATTTAGTGAAAAATGCTACTTTGAATGTTCTAGAAGCTTCAGTTTTGTGACAAAAACTGCCCTTAAAGATGCTTCCCCTATGCAAGCAACAGTAATTTTTATTTACAGCATGTAAATAAAATCTCCCCTGGGGAGAAGATTTCCTTCTTTCCTGTTTCCCACTTTCATTAAAAACCATCTGAAGAAAAAAAGTCTAAAATACTTGGTAGGAACCTGTGTCAATCTCCTTTTAATGAACTTCATGGGCTCCTTTGTGGCAAGATAATTTCAATTATATAGAAGTCAAGCTTCAGTGAATTCTCAGCTCTTCTAAATGAGGCAATGGTGCAACTTTCCAGGTAGTGATTTTCTGATCCCTGAGAATTGTATTTGGATAAATAACTCAAAATCAAAGCTCCCATGAGGGTTGATGGTTCTGCAGCAGTATATTCAGCATCCCATATGTATTACCTTTCCCCAGAAATCTATCAAATGAGGTCACAGCAGAAACGCTTGTCAGAATACCAAACTACAAACAAATGCTGCTTAATATTCACAGAAGGCATATTTTACATTTGCAGTTGATAGCATACACACAAGAAACGTGATTCCATATGTTATGCCTGTGTAGTGAGAGGAAGAGAAGTGTAACATTACCTGCACACCCTGTCAAATCAGCTCTGAACTGGACTGAATTGTTGCAACTGAGTTCTTTCAAACATGGGCTCTTTTTGGTGGAATTGGAATAAAATATTTGGACCAGAAATGAGAAAATCGCAGGAAAAGGGCAAAGTCTTTAAGCAGAAATAAAGAGATACAATGTAGGTGAAGATTCATTTGGCTATGTGAACTTTCAAGAGCAGCTGAGCAAATAACATAAGACAGTTCTAAATGTTCTTCTTCATATTGTAATTAAGGTTTAATACCAATGAGAAATGAAAGGCACTGTTTTAATACAGCTTACAGGGAGGTAATGTAGAATGTGTTCCGATTTAGTCTAACATAATGAATATATCTCTTGTCAAAGACTCAGTGTTTGGGTTACAAGATGCTTCAGAGTAAGAGGCTCAGCTCAAATTTAGTGGTTCTGAAAGCTTTCGCATGCTTCCAGTGTGATTTTGGGTCATGGCAGCCTGACTCTATGACAATTAGCAGCTATGGTTATCTTGTGAATGTTTTTATGAAAAGACGTTACTATTCACAAGAGAACTACATGGAAACTCTGTTTTAAAGGCCCTTTCAACCTGAGTGACAGAATCCCAGAAGAAAACTAAGCTAGCTCAGTAATAGTCCTCAAGACCTGTAGGGGTTTAGCTTCAAGATTCTGGACTGGTTTCACATTTTAAATATTAGTTGCCCTCATGCAGTGTGTAGCAGACAGAAAATAGCCCGCATTTCAAGGAATTCCCAACTCCAAAACATGCCGCAGCTTATACTGTATCCATTCTTGTGCCTAACAGAGACGACAGTGACTCTGCACACAGGATGGCCAAAAAATCAGCAGCAAGAGCTGGAACAGGTAGTCGGAGTGGCTGCCAGTATCCCCCGTGGTGCCAACAACCATACAGAAAATGTGCCTATGTCAGAGGGAGCTTGTTGGGCTACACCTGTTGCACAGGTACAAGAAGTCTCTGTTCCCAGAGCCCCAGAGCCCACTAATTTACAGTGAGTGAATGGAAGAAGACAAAGCAAATTATAAAGGGTGACTACATGAAAGCTTGGAAGGGACTTTCCTTTTACAATGGCATGTAGGGATAGGACAAGGCGTAATGGCTTTAAATGGAAAGACAGTAGACTTAGATTAAGGATTAGGAAGAAACTCTTTGCTGTAAGGGTGGTGAGACACTGGAACAGGTTGCTCAGAGAAGTTGTGGTTGCCCCATTCCTGGTAGTGTTCAAGGCCAGGTTGCATGGGGCTTTGAGCAAGCTGATCTAGTGGAGGTGTTCCTGCCCATGGCAGTGGGGTTGGAATAGATGATCTTCCATCTATGGAACCATTCTATACTCTATGATATGGAAATCAAAGAGCTGAAATGTCTTTTGTATGCCCTCATAATAAATAACAAATGGAGGGCAGAGACCTTGTGTCTATAATAGACAAAAGAACTTATAGGATCTTGGAGAAAAGTATTTTGCACAACCTCTTGAAAAGGGGACATATTGCTCCCCATTTGGAAGTAGTCCACAGGAAATAAATACAGCAAGTAAACTCAAGCAAGCAACAGTTCTCCCCACTTGCTTTCCCCTTGGAGAGAAAACTGCAGTGGCCTGGTATGCAGAGCATTTTTAATCCTTCTCTGGTCTTGTATGCAATGGACAAAGTTGAATCAGGATGAGTTGGCCTCAGACTGATAAGAACTTGTTTGCTTTTGAATATACAGTGCTCACCGTTCACTTTTGAGGCTCTGTGCCAGGGCACCATTTCTCCTAGTGGGAGTGTATCATCTTCATATATGATTACTGCTCCTTAGTTACTATCTATCTGTGATAATCAGCTAAAAAATAACCTTTTGCTGTCTAGTCAGTTTTCAGCCCAGCAGTTCCTCCAGTTTATTTTGTGGGTACATGCATGTTGCCAGCACAAGGGAAGAGTGCTGGAAAGGCCAGACTAGAAGGCAGGGGAAAGACCATGGCTGCTTCCCTTGTGCTGTTTCTTACTTGCCTAAAATGTTCAAGCCTGTGCCTTAGGTTGTGTTTACCATAGCTATGCAGTGTATGCAGTGGCTCTGAAACAGGTAAATGTACTCTCCCTCCAAATTCTCTCTTTTTTCCTTTCCCTCCCTCCCTCTCGGCTACATGGTCCCACCTTATTCATAGCAGCTTTGTGGATCAATGGACCTTCCATAAGACAATCTAGTTCATTATCTCAGTACAAACTTGTCCAGGTGGATAATGTTGGATGAAAAGAGGGAGCTGATGAGTTAACTCCACTCACAGGAGGTCCAGTGAGAATCAAGGCAAGGGAAGTGGATGGATTGTTAAGATGAGAACAGGACTTGCCATTTTTGGCAGTGGGAGCTTATATTCAGTTCACTACCTCCCCTGAAAACCTTACGTAACCCATGTGAAGTAGCGCTTAACCCCCAGAAGCATGTAAATTCAACCACTGCTTTGAACCAAGGAGCCGACTCACTTTGGGTCTACCCCTGCTCAGAAGCATTCAACTCTGAAGCTAAGCAAGTATTAACCCAACTGCAGGACTGACTTTCAACAGGAAATAGCTTCCTCAGCAGACTGCAAAAGCAGGCTTACATTTTCTTAAATACCCTTTGACTCCTGCACTTTTTTGTTCTCGATTGCACAGTGGCTAATAGTCTTCTCTTTGCCCAGGTGGCTATAACTCTTGTCTGGAAACAGACAGATTCAATTGCTTTTGAGTAAAAGACAATGCCCTAGAAAGTAAGGTCTCTTAATTCCCATGAATGTGTCATTTTTGCAAAAAGAGTTTTTCTCTTCCCCATGCTATCCCCAGAAAAAGCTTGAGTGTCTTGAGTTACCTGGTATACAGCTGGAGACAGCCACTGATCCAAGGCTCTCAGTTCTCTCTGTGGTTAGATTTAGCCCAAGCTGGCACTGTATTGACTCATTCAATCAGACCCTAGCTTTAATGTTTTCGCAGAGAGGTGCTATGCAAGGTCCCTGCCCTGTTTATTACTCAAAATCATTAAAGTATTCAAGAGGTTTTGAGGCTTGAGAAAAATACAAGAAGCCTACTTTTTAGCAGTTTGGTAAAACTGTTTCATTGTGTTTTGCTGGAATTCCCCTACTTGTTGAAAAGGCATCCACTGATGATAAATTGTAGAGGACTGCTGTTAATAGAGAACTTTCTCCTCAGCAGCACAGGCTAGATGGCTGCACCAAGCTTGCACCAGCTTTTGACATCAACTTCCCACAGACAATCTATGCAACAGCAAAACCTTCAAGGCACTTGGTGGCTCAAATTGAGCAAATCCAAAAGCTCAGCTAAAACTCTGGGGTGAGAACTGCAGCTAACATCAGGGCTTAAGCAGAAAGGAATTTTGTAGCAGAGGGTAACACCTCCCTCTCTGCAGGGGAGAGGTCTCCTGGAGATAACACATAGACCATGGAATGAACTTCCTCAGGAACTTAACAACTGACCACAGCAAAGCACGCGTTTCTTTTTTTGACCTTGCTCTCTCTAAGGTAAACACATACCACCATTAAAAAACAGGAAAAAAACCACGGTAAAAGCCTAACTACCTCACTGAGCCAAATCACCATACTGAAACATAACACATCCTATAAAGAAGAAGGGCCCCATATGACAGATTTCAGTTGCACCAAAGGCAGAACTGTAAATAGTTTGGCATTACAGAGACGAAGGAGAAGCAAGGTCATACAATTGCACTGTATTTTGCCTGCAGTATCAAATCTGAATGGATGCAGATCTGCATATATGTGAGATCACCACATACTATAAGAATATGGAAGGTTTAAAAGAATAGAGTCATGAAGCACACAGTAATTTCATAAGCCATTCCAATAAAGCTTGGAAAGGGATGCTTTGAAATGGTCACTGGCTATGCACAAATGGAACGACCAGTGTTCTTCTCTAGTGCATTCTGGAGGAAATAGAAACTCTTTCTCTGAATCGCTAGTATTGCCAGTACATAGGCTCTTCGAGATGCAGAATCTTATGGCTAATAGGAAAAACTTTATGGTTCACAAAGTTCTACCTTTTTACACTAAAGAGATCCAACACTACTTTCCTTTGTTTGTTCATGGATGATGAGAAGATTTCTCCCTTTTGTTTAAAAGAAAAAAAGGCCAGATTAATAGATGAATGACAGAATGAGGAGACAGGGAGTTTGTATATGAACTTCTACTCCTTGGAAAGTTTTAAGGTGGGCAAAAGCAACTAAAAAAGAAATGGACACTTAAATTTGTTATTGGAAAATAAAGTGTTTCTAACTTTTACTTTTTTTCACTGGTTTGTTGGGTGGGGGGTTTTTGTTTGTTTTGGTCGCATTTTTATGTTTTGGTTGTTTGGTTGTTTTTTTTTATTTCTGCAGCTGCAAAAAAAAAGAGTTTCTTGCTTTCTATTGAGCAGGTGTTGACTTTTGCTAGTGGATTTGTATAGCCATACTCTGTCAACACATCAGTATTACTCATTGTTTCAAGAAATAGACTGCCTGAAACTTAGAGCCGTGTTCAGAGATATTTTAATTAAAACCTCCAGCCGCTTTTAAGAAGCCATATCTAACAGCTCCCTTCCAAGATGCTGGAATGTGAAGTATGTGGAAAATGTTATCTTATTGGCCTCATGTCTGCCCATGATTGTGAAACAGCTTTATTATTCTGGGAAAAAAAACAATTATGATTCCAGGCAAAGAGAGACTCTCACAAACTTGTTAAACCTTTAGGGAATACAAATAATACAGAGCCTGGAGAAAATCTTTAATGCGCCATCATGTGAAATTAGGATTGGTGTGAAAGATTGCCGTTTGTAAACACTTCACATGAAAACATGCACTTAGAAAACCAATATATCCAGTACAGCTTGTTGGACCTAATTCAGATTCAGATCATTTGTTCTCAATAAGGTCTGTCTTCCCTGGAGATAGATAACAGACTATTTCCATTGTAATGTGTCACATACCAGTGAAAGACAAGAATCAAATGCTGAACCATGCTGGCCATGCTTCTCTGTAGTCTCTTGAGGCAAAGTGGCATTGTATCTGCCCTGTGCGATAGCTTTGTGCTCTGGTACAATCTCATTTCTTGGCTCTTGTCAAAACACATAAAAACTCTCACCCAGCCTGTGGGCCTTTCCAAGGAAATGGGTGTTGTCTTACACCCACTTAGAAATAAAGCTAGAAATTCAGTTCTGGGTGATTCTCAGATTTCATTTCAGTCACTTCTAGATGGCCACAAAGTCTAAAGGTCCAGAGATAGTGGGACTAAAAAAACCATGTGAAGATGAGTACAGCACTGCATCAATATTGGTCCTTGGCACATGTGGGACACACATGGTGCTAGAGACGTGAGCATCAGTTGCACATGCCATTCAGGATGGTGTTACTGTTCATAAAGACAAATAGCCCAAAGGTCCAGGCACAATGGAGCTGGAAAAGTCATGCCAGGGAGAGCATGGCACTGCATCAACATCGTTCCTTGCACACCCCTCTCATCTGGAAAAAAACTGTGCTGAAGACCACAGTGTCAGTATTACGGTGCCATAAAGATTAGGGTAAGTGTTAAGTTTAGGGTTCAGAGAGTAACAAAGCCCACAGGTTCAGGGATACTGTGGCTGTAAAGGGCATGCCAAGACAAGTACAACTGAAACAACATTGGAATTTGGACATCTTTCTCGTTGGCCACCAGTGGTGCTGAAGACCTCAAGACCTCAACCTCTGCTCCAAGGTGTCATTTAGATGGGGTTGACATTACGGTTAGGGTTCAGAGAGCCACAAAGCCTACAGGTCCAGGGATACTGGGGCTGTAAAAGGCATGCCAAGATGAGTATGGCCCTGCACCAACATTGGTCTTTGGACATCTTTATCCTTGGCCACCTGCAGTGCTGATAACCTCAGCCTGAAACTCAGATACAGTTAGGGTTAGGGTTAGGGTTCAGAGAGCCACAAAGACTGCAGGTTCAGAGACACTGGAGCTGCAAAAGGCATGCCAAGATGAATACAACACTGCACCACCATTGGTCTTTATACATCATTCTCAGGAAGAATACATATGGTACTGGAGACGTGATCCTCAGTATTATTGTGCCATAAAGATTAGGGTTAGGGTTAGGGTTAGGGTTCAGAAAGCTATAATGCCTACAGGTCCAGAGACCCTGGGGCTGCAAAAGGCATGCCAAGAAGAGTACAGTGCTGCACCAACACTGGTCATTGCACACCTTTCTCATGTGGGACACCCATGGTGCTGGAGACGTAAACTTCAGTTCCACAGGCCATTCAGTTTAGGATTATAGTTCATGGGGCCACAAAGCCTAAGGGTCAGCTGAATCTGTGACTGGAAAAGTCATGCCGGGGTAGCACGACACTGCATCAACATTGCTACTTGCACACTTTTCTCATCTGGAAAACTGACTGTGCTGGAGTCTGTAGCTTCAATATTATTGTACCATAAAGATTAGGGTTAAAGTTAGGGTTAGGGTTCAGAGAACCACAAAGCTCACAGGTCCAGGTGTACTGCAGCTGTAAAAGGCATACCAAGATGAGCACGGCACTGAACCAACACTGGTCCTTGGATATCTTTCTCATTGGCCTTCTGTGGTGCTTGGGACCTCATCATCAGCTCCAAGATAAAAATCAGATAGGGTTAGGGTTAGGGTTCAGAGAGCCACAAAGCCTATAGGCTCAGAGACATCAGGGCTGCAAAAGGCATACCAAGATGATTATGGCACTGCACCTACATTGGTCCTTATACACCATTCTCAGGAGGAACACACATGGTACTGGAGACGTTAGCCTCAGTATTATGGTGTCATAAATATTAGGGTGGTGAGGCACTGGAATAGGTTGCCCAGGGAGGTCGTGAATGCTCCATTCCCTGGCAGTGTTCAAGACCAGGTTGGACGAGGCCTTGGGTGATATGGTTTAGTGTGAGGTGTCCTTGCCCATGGCAGGGGGATTGGAACTAGATGATCTTAAGGTCCTTTCCAACCCTAACTATTCTATGATTCTATGATTCTATGATTATGGTTAGGGTTAGTGTTCAGAGAGCCACAAATCCTACAGGTCCAGAGACATTGTGGCTGCAAAAGGCATGCCAAGTTGAGTACAGCACTGCAACAACACTCCTCCTTACACACCTTTATCATCTGGGACACTGACTGTACTGGAGACCACATCCACAAAGATTAGGTTTGGGGTTAGGTTTCAGAGATCCACGAAGTCTACAGGTTCAGAGACATTGGGGCTGCAAAAGGCATGCCAAGATGAGTGCGGCATTGCACCAACATTGGTCTTTGCACTCCTTTCTCATGTGGGACACCCATGGTGCTGTAGATGTGAGCCTCAGTTCCACAGGTCATCCAGGTTAGGGTTAAGGGATTCACAAAGTCTACAGTTCCAGGGACAATGGAGCTGGAAAAGTCATGCAAGGGGAGCACAGCACTACATCAGCATTGCTCCTTGCACACCTTTCTCATCTGGAAAACCAGCTGTGCTGGAGACTGCAGCCTCAGTATTACAGTTCAATGAGGATTAGGGTTAGCATTAGGTTTAGGGTACAGAGAGCCACAAAGCTCACAGGTCCAGGGACACTGGGGCTGCAAATATTATGCATATAGTAGTATGACACTGCACCAACACTGGTTGTTGCACATCTTTCTCATAGGCCACCTGTTGGTGCTGGGGCCCTCAGCCTCAGCTCCAAGATGATATAATTCAGAGAGGATTAGACTTAGGGTTAGGGTTGGGGGTCAGAGGGCTGCAAAGCCTATAGGTGCAGGGATCCTGGGGCTGTAAAAGGCATGCCAAGGTGTGTACAGCACTGCACCAACATTGTTTAGAATTTTATGGTAGATACATCCATTCTTCAGCATAAAGTTTGCAAAATATTTACACAACCAAGTAAAAGCTATTCTATGCTGGAGAGCTATTTCTTTTCAGTAGTGTTATGACATTATTTTGGAAGTATTTCAAGTTTGCCTTGAAAATAATGCTGAGCTCCATATCAGCTATATGATGTCAATACAGAATGTATTACATATATGCTTGTTGGTGGCCAGCTAGCATTTTAAATAAGTAGTTCAGGAAAAACCAATTTTGGTGAGGGCTGACAGCAAGTGGCTTGTCATTAGACTAAGTTTTCAGGACTTAGCATTGCCAAGCCTTAAAGACTTACTTAACAGTATTTTAAACTTTGCCTGATTCAACAGGTTCAGAAAATAAAGTGGGGGTGAGGGATCCTAGAATGTCAAATCCCTGCATATAGATCTCTGTGTATTTCATTTGTTTATTGAATACACTTATTTTAAAATATAACTTGGGTTTGCACAATAATTTGAGTGTCATTCTTGTCACAAAGTAAGCGTGGTAGCTGAAATGCTTCCTTCAACAGGTGTGACCACCACATAATGTAAATATTGCCAAATATTGCCTCTTGGACTTTGGAAGACCACTAAAGGAATATGAATCTGCAGAGAATAATGTGGCAATGCAGTGTAACTAAACTTGTAGCATGCTAAAATTGGTCAGCAATTGTCAGAAAACAGCAATAATTAAAAAATCAGAAGGCAGGGTGTTTTAATCACTTTTTGCACATGGTTATTTCAATCTCGGATACACCAAAGTGTATAGTAATAAGATTTTTAGTGATTTAAAATATGGCCCTCCAGGAAATAGTAGTTGAATCACAATTATAGATCATTATTTTCCAGTAGGGATTCTAGCACCATTTCCAGCTTCAGCTAAATTCCACTTAATTATTTAGGATAAAGTCCTTTTTTAAACCTTTTGACTGGAATATGTCAAAGAAATTATAGTATTTATAAAGGTATTAAGTTTTTCTAACTTTAAAATACTTCCTGCATTATACAAAACTGTAAGTCATAAACTGTTGGAAGAAAAGCAGAACTCTATTTCTTTTAGAGATTTGTTCTGAAACAGTTCAGCACAGGTCTGGGTGCATCATTTTCTAATTACCTCCAGTGAGCAATAATATTTAAAAGACTTCTAAATAATAATACTTTTCTCTCCTACACAGTTTGTACCTTCAAATGTTAATTGATCCTTTTAAATTGCAAAGGAGATTTTGGAAAAATTGTTGTCCTCATCTACAGACTGAGAAACAGGCATACTTTTGAGTAAACCAATAACCAAGCTGTTATATGAACTCAGAATCTCTAAGCTCAGAACTCAGCAGATGTCTTCTGTCCAAAAGGACAAGAGAAAAAAAAGATCTGACCAATATATCTGAAAATACATTTCAAATACATTCGAAAAGAGATACACGGTGACCAAGAAAGCAATTAAAACAAAAGCATGTTAATATATAATAATTAATGATAAAAGTGTGACGTATCATTTACTGTCCCAATACTCATCATAAGAACTCACAAAAATCAGTACTTGAGCTTTTCATATCCTTACTCCAAAAGCTCAATTTTAAAATCTCAAGTATAACATGAGTGAAGAAGAAATAAATAATTGATTCAGGAAGTTACTGATGCAAAAGAAATGCCAAGATTTAAAAAACATGCAGTCATTTATGTTCATTAGTATAGCCACAAAAATTTCACAGGCAAACAAAGGTTACATCAGTTCTCATGTGGACGGGCATATCAACAGCAGTTAGGTGAAGAATTGCTCCTATTCCATTGCTGCCCTTCCATTCCATACTTCCTCCAGTAGGGTAACTTTCACTCCAGGAAGAAGCTGGATGATCATTGAGGAAGATTCTGCTTCTTCTCAAAGATGCAACTGTGATGCAACCTCAGGCAGGGTAATAGATTAGCTGTAATAATCATAATTTTAGAACTTCTCCTAGACTGGATCATGTCTTCATGCAAAGTTAGTATAGTGCACACTTCCACTTCTCATTGCAAACGTTTTTCTGACTGCCTTAGTAGATTCCTTGAGAACATAATATTGTGAAAACAAAAAACAGGCTTTTCAGTTTTTGCAAGTTAGATTTAGCGGTGAAAACTAAGGAAGAGAACCCAGAAGCAGTGTCGGAGTGCAATATCCTCTGACCAGGCTCTTTTCCATATTCTGCACAAAGAGGGTTTAATGTTTAATACCACATTTACATATCTGAACATATTTGTTGTTACACAGGAGTTTGATTTAACAGTGATACAGCAATGTGCTGAAATCAGAATACAAGCACAATGTAGCAACTGCAACACACAATTGGATCACAGTTACACACACAATGCCATTTCCAGTCTCTCTGCTGTCACTTTCATAATGTTGGGCATCCCCAGTCACTGGAAAGGAATACAGGGGTTAAGGCCAGTTCAAACACATTGTTGTCTTCGAAGTTCATTTTGTTGACAGTTCAGTTTTTATACTCTGTGCTAAGCCATGTATACACTTTCCCCGTGCTGGTCTCATTAACTCAGGAAGACATTTACACTCTTTTTAATTAACTCCAGGAAAACTCAGTGTATCAGCTGATCCACTCAACTGATACAGCGCCTTTATCACAGAGGCCATGGTCCAGTCACCTTTCTGTTGAGATCAGTTCCGCTGTGCATACAATAGATGTGGTCACTCCCTAAATTCTCCTCTGAGCTTCATGAGCACATCAGCTGCATGACAAGTCTTCTTCCGTTGTAGGGTTAGTCCCAAGCATACGATGCCAAAGAACTTGTCAGAGATTATCAGCAATTGCTCCATAGACTACAGTTAGCAAATACTTGAAATACTGTAATGGCTATAGTGCCATGAAACCACTTCCAAATAGAAGGGTTCACTTGAAACCAATTTGTAAGTTATTCTGAGGGTGGGGGACAGAGGGAAGCAGCATAGAAAGCAACAACCCTCATCCTTTGTCCAGAGCATAAATAATATATTTTTTTTTAAATGAAGTAGAGAATCCTTTTCCTTTCCCCTCCCTGCTTTATTTTTCCACTTTTACCCAGTAAAAGCATTTACCATAATCATGATTCAGGAAAAATATTCCTGGACTTCATAAGTGGAGCATTACCCATTTCCTGCAGCTAGCAGGGGATATCAGGTTTCTAGTTGTGGCTCAACAATGCCCAATGCATTTGGCTTCAGAGGGCTGAAATGGAGCTCCTGGACTCACTGTGCTGCTTGCCCCATTTTCAGAAAGCCTGGTTTATGCATCACAGAGTCTCCTTAGACATCACACCAAGAACAGAAATCTTACTTTCGTGTGGTCTTAGCAGCTTGCCCAGAAGAAAGAGGAATGGTACTTAACTCATGCTTTCCTATTTCCTAAGATTTTGACTGTTAGAACATTTTGATTTTTCGATATAAAGTCAGAAGAAAACACACAAATATAGTATTTTGGTTTGGATCAAAATGAATTAACAGTTTCCTTTTTCTTGCCAAATAAAGCAAAAAAACCAGAAGGTGGATGGAACACTGGAAGGTTTTCCATGCAATCCAAAAAAACCCCACCTTATTGGTTTTGAAAGGAGTTTGTAAGGAAGACAAAAGAGCAGAAGGTTCAAGTTTAGAAGGCTGTTGGACAGTAGCTGCAATTTTGCTCCGTAGTTCAGTGATTTTTAGACTTTTTGCCTAGGGCTCAAGAAATCCACCTCCATCTTATTCCCTGCCTGCATCAGTGGTTTGAATTCACATCCCTTACCTCCCAGAAAAGGATTTTCACCACTCAGCCATGGGATATATGCTGATTGCTTCCCTTCTATTTTTTTTTTTTTTTGGTCATGCTTAGCCTTTCCAGCCAAAAAATGTATAAGAACAAGAATTTAGGCTACTGGCAAGTGGCCACAAGTAGTATGAGGAAACTCTAGGCTGCTAGTTCTGTTCTAGCTGAAGGACTATGCAAGGTGTGAGACGTTGGGCTTCTAGTTCCTGGTCAGCTGCAGCTCTAACCATGTACATAAAGCAGAATTGTAACCACAGGACAGTAAAAGTTCGTACACACATTTACACAGCTGAATAATCCAGAGGTGTGGTTTTAAAGTCACAAAAAAGGATTTGAATCCAGCTCTCCCAGATGAAGAATAAGATGGTCCAAAAGGACATTCAACCATGTTGTTGTTTTAGAGCAATTTTTAATCACTAGAAATACTGATCCGATTCACCTTCAACTCATAACTTTTTTCAGGAAACTATCCTTTTTAGTAAATCATTACAAAAAGTGTAGTTTCCTCCAGCTCTATGTCTGGCATTGTGCTGATATGCAAAATCACATTATACAGTGCATTAGAGCTGAATACCTGATGGTTCAAGAAATAATGAAGGAGAAGAGAACGATAAAGACAGCTGTCATAAACTTCTCTTTGATAAACATGAGTGGGTAATATAATAATGTATATATAGCCTGGTTACTAGTTTTCATGTCCTAGCTATCCACCTTCTATCTGTGAGAATATCAAACCAACGGACTTCCACAAACCCCAAATATTGCTATTCTTCTGCATTGTTATCGAGTTAATTAGGGAACAGGGCAATTCTCCCACTTCAATACTCCCATCTGTTTCTGATTTACCAGTTTCACATATTATGAAAGTGCGCCAGACAGCAGCTTCATTCAATATGTTTCATGTTCACAGTATATCTATGAAAGATGGTTTAGTATCAGCAATTAAGCATTTACTGGCCTTCATTTTACCTCAATGTTTCTTCTGGGGAGGGGAGAAGCTCCAGCTCCTAAAAATTTGTCACAGTGACTCTGCAGCATGCATAAGGCATGAGGAAAATTGCATTTCAGCCCCTCGGTGGGATGTGCCAGTAAATCGCTAAACGATAAAATCCTGATTCATATAAAACAGTCTTGTTCATGATTATGTTCCTGGAGGTTCCATAAAATATCTAGATTGCATCATGCTATATCTTGTCCAACTAGTTAGTCAAAGGCAGCCCTCAAACAGCTTATATCCAGGACAGACCAGAGAAGGAGTAGAGGAGGCTATAACATTTTGGGCAGGATGAGGCCATGCAATGTATTTCCCCTAGTAAGCAAGAAGTCTGTGGCAGTCCCCCAATCCCAAGTCATTGCTCTAATGACAGAAACATCCAGCAGTGTACAAAGGCAACAACATTTCCAGCTATACAGTTTTATGCACTCAGTAACAGTTTAGGTTTGAACTTAAAAAAAAAAAAAAAAAAAAGGAAAGGAAAGGAAAAGAAAAGAAAAGAAACACCACAAAGGAAAAATTTGGTCAATTGTTATATTGCACCCACAAAAGAATACTAAAATGCCCAGAATTTGATTGCATGGTGTACCTACTTTACCAGCTAACGAGTCTAAATCATCTGAATTTTTTTTTTCTGTTGTTTTGTTTTGTTTTTTTTTTTAAGCCAAACTGAGACATGAAAGAAATCTTCTGCTTCTTCACCCCTATCAGCTACCAGCTAGGGTGGATACCTTGAAAGGCTCTAGATAGCCTGGTGGGCCTGCAAGCTCATACTCAAACGTAACTGGTATTTGTCAAAGTGAGTACTGTAGTTATTAAAAGTATACACTCCTTGTAGATGTCTTATCCATATAAGGAATATTTTCATTTGACAGCAGCACACTAATAAATATTTGGATTATGCAGTCCTCCAAATTCCAAGGGATCACCTGAATAGTTATTGTTACCAGAACATTATACTCTGACAGAAAATAACATTTAGTGATGTAAAGGGCAGGCGTCTTCATTATTCAATAGCCTGATTCTGTAAAAGTAGTTGATATGCATGCTTTCCAAAATATTATGATATATTAAGAAAAAGTCTTTAACGAAACATATTCATAAAATCTAGTCAGCATCTGCAGACTGATTTGGATTCAAAATGGGAAACATCTTCTGCTTTGGGAAGTGGAGATTTTCACCTTTGCATGTGAACTTCCCATTCAGTTTATGTAGCCTCATATTCCTGAAGTTTCTCTCCTAACTCCATGTTTGTCCACCAATGGAAACAGCCCAGGTTACAGGGAGTCTGGATACTCACGAAAGCCCACTGCACTAAGTACGCTTAGCAACTTTTAAATATCAATATACATATATTGATATACCATACATAGTGAAGGCAGTCACATCGGCATGCACAGCAGATTTACTCATACCACAAAAACAAAAAAGCCTACAACATACCTGCAGAAGGTCATTATGTGTCAACATAGAATCATGGAATCAACCAGGTTGGAAAAGACCTTTAAGATCATCAAGTCCAACATTTACCCCAGCACTGCCAAGGCCACCACTAACCCATGTCACTGAGGGCCTTGTATACATGGTTTGTGGACACTTCCAGGGATGGTGACTCCACCACTGCCCTGTGCAGACTGTTCCAATGCCTGACCACCCTTTGGGGAAGGAATTTTTCCTAATCTCCATTTAAACCTCCCCTGGTGCAGCTTGAGGCAGTTCCCTATTGTCCTGTCACTTGTTCCTTGGGAGCAGAGCCAAGCCCCCTTCTGGCTTAATCCTCTTATCAAGCAGTTGTAGAGAGCGATAAGGTCCCCCCTGAGCCTTCTCTTCTCCAGACTAAACCCCCCACAGGTCCCTCAGCCATTCTTCATCACAGTTGTGCTCCAGGCCTTTCACCAGCTCTGTTGACCTTCTCTGGCCCCACTCCAGCCACTACTCTCTTGTAGCAATGGGCCCAGAACTGAACACAGGATTTGAGGTGTAGCCTCACCACTGCCCAGTACAGGGGGACAATCACTGCCCTGGTCCTGCTGCCACACTGATGCTGATACAGACCAGGATGCTGGTGGCTTCTTGGCAGCCTGGACACAATCTGCCCATGAACAGCTCCATCAATCAGTACCCCCAGGTCCTTTTCCATGAGCAGTTTCCAGCCACTCTTATCCAAGCCTGGAGCATTGTAGGGGCTTGCTGTAGCCCAAGTGCAGGACCCAGCACTTTGCCTTGTTGAACCTCATCCTGTCGGCTACAGCCCATGGATCTAGCCTGCCCAGATCTCTCTGCAGAGCTTCCTACCCTCCAGCAGATCAACACTCCCATTTGCAGTATCATCCACAAATTTACATATCCCAGTATGGATCAGTATGCACCAGTACAGACCAATATAGGCAACTATTGCCCCAGATGTTGCTAGGGTTTCAATATCCCAGTGCTCCCAGTCCCTCCCAGTGCTCTCAGTGCTTGCAGCAGGTGTTCCCGCATGCAGCCATGCTCAACTCCCAATCCCTCCCAGTGCTCCCAGTGCTCCTACTACCTGCTGCAGTTGCTCCCAGTCCCTCTCAGTCCTTCCCAGTCCCTCCCAGTGCTTCCAGTACCTCCCACAGGTGCTCCTGCTCATCCCCCACCCAACCTCCTCGCTGGTGCTCTTTTGGGGGGGACACATACACCCCAAATTAGTGACCCCTAATCTCTGGGGTCACTCCCGAGCTCCCTGATACTGTGGGAGGGGGGGAGGTTAGGGTTGGGTGCCCCATAGGGTGTGGTTTGGGGGCAACAAGGAGGGTTTTGGGGTTGGGTGGCTTTGGGAGGAGATCAGCTTTTTGGGGCTACCCCCAGTTGTGGGCCTGGGTGTTTGGTGGAGCCCCCTCCAGGATTTTGGGCCCCCTGGGTTCATTAGGGGAGGGGGGGGGCCATGGTGATGGGACATATGGGTCACTTTTGGGCTGCCCCGGCCCCCCTTCTTGGGGGTCCTGCCTGCTCTTGTGGTTCTTCAAGGAGATTTGGAGGTACCCCAGGAATTTGAGGGGCACCACAATTCTTTGGGTGCCTCCAGTGCTGTCTGGGGGGACAGCATGGTTTTGGACCACCCCTTAATTGGAGTGCCACTTTTAGGGGGTCCATCCTCTTTGGCCCCCTGAATTCACTACTGAACCCAAAGGAATTTTGGGGTCCCCCAGTGGATTTGGGGTCCCAGAGTGTTTTGGGGGACCCCAGAGCAGGTGCTGGGAGGACTCTACTTTTCAGGGCACTCCTTTTTTAGGGGGCTTCTGGCCGCTGTGCTGAGATGGGAGGGCTTTGGAGCTGCAGAGTTTGGGTTTGGAGGGATTCTGGGCTCCCCGATGGGATTTTGGAGTGCAGGTGGGGCTAGGTTGAGGGGTGCTGGGTTTTAGGGTCCCACCTGGCTGCCAGGCTCTTGTGCAAAGCCAAGAGCCTCCTGAGGTGCTTTTCGTGCAGCTCCTTCAGGTGCCAGTGCTGCTGCTGCAGCAGCTTCACGTTGTCTTTGTGCTCCTGCAGCGACTGCGGGGGCACTTCTGCGGGGGGGTGTGGAGATGCAGGGCCCAAAGCTGCCCGGGGCAGGAATCTGGGGGACCCCCATGTCCCTCAGTGGAGGTACATTTGTCCTTTGGCACCCTGATTCTCACTGGATGCCCTGTTTTCCCATGGCAGTAAGTGGGGGGAATTTGAGGGTTCAGAGGAAGATCTGGGAGTTCAGGGGAGTTTTTGTTGTTTGGGGAGGTCTCCAAGACTCTCCAGGGAGTGCAAGGATTTTGGGGACCCCTGTCTCCTGAAAATGAAGGGTACACCTGTCCCAGGGCACCCGAGTCTCTTTGGATGCCCATGTGGCCCCTTTGCCTTAAATGGGGTGAATTTGGGGGTTCAGAGGGATTTGGGGGTTCATGAGAGATTTTGGCATCCATGGAGGGACCTCCACAATTCCCCAGAGGAAGCACAGTAATTTGGGAGACCTCCCCATCTTCCACAAAATGGTGGCATACATCCATCCCAGGGCACCTGAATCTCTCCTTGGTGCCCAATGTTCCCCCAGGGTGGGTATGTGTTGGAGGAAGAGAACTTGGGAGTTAAGAGGGGATTTGTAGGTTCAGGGGGAATTCTGGGTTTCAGGAATCTCCCCAGATTTCCCCAGGGGGATGCAGGGATGTGGGGGACCCCTCCATGTCCCAGTCATAGAGGTACATCTGTCCCAGGGCATCCTTAGTCTCTCTTCAGTGCCCCATGTTGACCCATGTCAGTAAATGGGGGAACATGGGGATGCATGAGTACCTCCCTCCAAACTCGGGGGGGGGGGGGGGGGGGGGAGAGTCAGAACCATTTGCGGGACCACCAGAGCCCTCAAACAGGGCCTCCACTTCTTTACACAATGGCCAATGCTCTTCCTAGGGCCTTGCCGGAGCCCCAACATCCCCTCTTGTCTGCCAGAATTGTCAGTGGCCATCCATGGTTTTTGCCTTAGTCCGTGAAGGACACTGCTGCCTTCCACAGTGCCTGGAGGGCTTCCATTGCTGGAACCCAACAGTTCACATGATGCCTTTGGGATCACTAGAACCTGCGAGGGCCCTGCTGCCTTCTGCAATGCCCAGTGGGCTTCTGGGCTGTGCCTGTGCCTGCCAGGGCCTTTGTCACCTTCCAGAATGCATTGCCAGAGCCCAGCAAAGCACTGGAACCTTATGCAGTGCCCAGCACTGGCCTGGGCTTTACCAGAGTCCACCAGGACCCCTCCTGCCTTCTGGAGTGCTCGGTGGGCTTCCGCAGGCATTGCTGGAGCCAGGCAGGTCCCCCTGTGCTGAGCTCCCAGTGACAGCACCAGCAGCTGCACTGCCCAGGGGCTGCTTCTGCCCTGCCACCTTCTCAGCACCTCTAACACCAGCAGCTCCTGCACACAGACGGCTCTTGCTTCACACCCACACCTCTGCAGGCAGAGGTGAGCTCCAAGCACTTGAACAAGCCCAGTGCCTCCTCCTCACCCATCCCCTGCTCCTACAGCTGGGATGGCAGCAGCACATCTCCTGACGGCTTCTCCTCCCTTCAGAGCATGCACCCACAACGTGTTTCAAGTAAACACTAAAATAGGATTGAAACGTCAAATCACACATACCTGGATGCGCAGGGCAGCCAGGGGAGATGCAGCCTCCCGAGGGTGGGGTCTCCTCTGCACTGGTTACTCCAGGGCTCTCACCCCTTAAATAGCCCACAGTCACCTTGGGGACCTCCGTCACAATGGGTGCCTCCACAGCAACCGTGACAGAGTTCTTTCCTCATGGAGCAGCCCCTCATGGAATCACAGGGGTGGTTTGGTTTGGAAAAGACCTTAAAGCTCATCCAGTTCCAACCCCCTGCCACGGGTAGGGACACCTTCCACTAGACTAAGTTGCTCCCAGCCGTGTCCAACGTGGCCTTGTACACTGTCAGGAATGGGACAGCCAGCAGCTTCTCCGGGCACCCTGTGCCAGGGTTCCGCCACCCTCACAGGGAAGAATTTCCTCCTAAGACCTCATCTCAATCTCCTCCAGTCAGGTCAAAGCCGTTTCCCCTTGTTCTGTCCCCACAGGCCTTGTTCTCCCTACAAGAAATGAGGGGAGACCCCAGGATTTAAGGCAGCAGGAGCACTTGGCTGCCGGCTCAGCCAGAGGAACTTGCACACCTAGTCCAAAGCAGTGACTTTGATGAAGTCACTTGAGGTGTTCCTGGTAACTCCTAAAGCACCTGAAGAATGCAATCACCACACACCTCATTCCATGCTCATGAGTCCATAGGCATCACCGGCAGCAAGACACCAAGATGGGAACCACCAGAGGAGCTGCTGTTGCCTCCTCCACCAGTAGCTTGTGTTCCACGGGGCAGTTGTTGTCTCCCGGTGCCTCCGGTGACAGGTTCCGTGAGGTACCGTGGGCTCGCACACCCCACTCCCACTGGTTCCTTTTTTGCAGAGCAAGTACATATTTTGCTCAAGCAATCCTGTTTTTTGGAGTACCGAGTAATAAGCTAGAAAAACAGAACTTTAAAAAACTGAGGACCAAATCAGCAGAAATACACCTTGCACTTCAGTAAAATATGGCTACAAGTGTTTCCCCCCAAGTGGCTCCCTTGCCAGTGGAAGAAATTCCAAACCCCATTCTGTACCATTGCCTCTCCATGAAATCCACCAACCATCCCATCTGCCAGCTCTGCTGCCATCAAAAGCTGTCTCACCTGCTTCATTTAAAATTATCTAAATTATCTAAATACTTTAAATAAAGAACTTGAAGTCACTTGGACTGACATGGGCCAGGGTACCTCTCCACCATGGCAGATAGCAGCCTCCAACTGAGCAACTGAAAAGGCTCATCAAAGGCAGTATAGGGAGAGGCAGGAGAAGAGGAGGATAATTATACAGCACTGAAGTTTGCACTCCTGCATTTAAAAGCATTTCATCTATTTTCATGTCAGAAGTCCTAGACAGAAGTAATGGCTGCAAGACTCTGTTGTCACCTGACTTTTTGTATTGGGTGTTTTTTAAAGAGTCCTATGTGGCAGAACTTTTTTAATTTCTTTTTTTTTTAAAGTTCATAAAAATTGAACTGAAATACTTCAATTTAGGGTGGTTGGATACAAATCAGAAAGTGTTTGTGGCCTGAATAACTCTAAAGGTTAGCTTGGGGTTTGGAGGTATTTTTTGAGTTGACATGAATAAACAAATACACAGTGACCGTCTCCTAATGTTTTATGTTTTCTGTGATCTATAGCTGTGGACTTCCTTCCTCTTGTGCTTTTGCTGAAATTATCCCTTTCTTGCAATGCACATAATGTCTTCAGAGCACAAAACTGTAGGATTTATCTTGGAAGCCCTGTGATTCAGAGAGCATTACAGAAGATGGAGTCAAGCCAGAGACCCTGCTCACAGTGTGGGAATGAATGAGATTTGGTACTACAGCTCCCTTAAGACAATGCATAGCCGTGATCTGCAGTTCAGTGTCAAAATGAATCAACACAAACCATTGTGATGCTTTGAATAAGCAAAACAAAACATTTCAATGAACTCCAGATTTTATTTTTTAAAAATAATATTTTTTCCTAAGAATTTTAGAATTTCCATTCTAAGGAAGGTTTTGAAATCAGGATTTTGTCTGTTGCAAAATTAAATGAAATTAAATATTGAGATGCCAGCAATTTCTATGGCAACTCTAAAATTAATGTGGCTCTAAACATGCATAGCATTTTTTATACTGTCTTGAAACAGACCCATGAGTATAACTGCAGATGTGCCGGGACCCTTATGAGACTAATACATTCAACATTCCCAGTAAGCCACATGATGATTATGTAAGTATATGGCATTTCCTACAGGGGTTATGCTATTCAGTATCATCAGAAAGAGGTTTTCTCATTTATATTTTTGTGTCTTGATTCCCATGTACTGTAATCCCAATTGTAAACACAATCCGCGTAGTTATAACAAAACGTCTTTGTAGAGCACACATAGTCTTTGTTTCAGGGCCCAGTGTTAGGGGAGTATAAAGACTACATTCAAGGCATTCTGGTCTGCAGCTGGAAAAATGGCTGGAAAATTACACCCTGGCCCACAGCCAGCACTATGTTTGTTCAAGACATAATGCAATACTAAATATGCAAGGCTCTGATCCATATCTGGTTTTAACCTGAAATGGAGAAATCCCACTACATCTCTGTCTACAATTTGTTACCAGTCACCTACTGACAGCCCAGCACACAGTGACCACGTTGCTAGTCAGGGTCCTGAGAACACCCACGTGGCCATCCCAGGGCTGTGTATTACACTGTTCCCCATCACCAGGCCTGATCCTGATCCTCACTTATGGACCGATAGCCTGTCCCAGCCTCAGCCCATCCCCAAGGAGGTGCCATATATTCAGGGCTGGGTCTGCTTTGGTGCCCCCAGATGCTCTGCTCCTGGCTAGGGGTTGGACAGGCCCTGGCTGGAGCACAGAGACCCAGAAGGATGAGACAGAGGCAGTGGCCAGTGTCTCTGAAGACAACAGTGCCTACAGCCCCTCTGCTCCTTACAGGGGCAAGAGATTCTCGCCCAGAAGTTGCCAGCTCTCCTGAAAAAGCAGAAAGAGCAGTTTCCAGGCCATTCCCACCCCTGCAAGTGGCAGCCACAGCTTCAGTGCTAGCAGGGACCATGGGAGGAAAGCAGACTACCAAAGAAATGAGAGGTCAACCAAGCCTTACACTCACACAGTCCTGAGAAGATAGGACCAGCATCCTTCAGGCCTCTCACACTGCCCATGTCCCGTCTTCCTCTGCTGCAATGTCAGATTTCTCCAGTGGAGAAATTATTCCTGGTATCTTTGATGGGAAAGCAAATGTCCTGTCTAACATAGTGCTGCCTATCTATTTAGGCTATTTAGGCTGGAAGGGACCTCAGGAGGTCTCTAGTATAATCCTCTGTTCAAAGCAGGGCCAACTCTGGGTTCCCAGAGGGCCCAGGGGTTGGTCCAGTCAGGGCTTGAAACCTTCCAAGGATGGGAATGGCACAGCCTCTGGAGTCACCTGCTCCACTGTCTTAATGTCCTCATGGGGAAGCAATTTCTCCCTATACCCAGCCTGAACCTCCATTGTTGCAGATCATGCACATTATCTTTTGCCCTCTCACCCTGCACTGTTGTGAGGAGTCCAGCACAGTACAGTACAGTCTCCTTCATGATCCTTCATAGGCACTAGGGCATTGTTAGGTACCCCAAAGCGGTCCCTTTTTGCCAAGCTTTCCCCTGTTTTGCTATGGTATGCAGTGCAGGGCCACATTGCCGGCTCAGTGAGAAGGATGTTTCCCACTGTTCTCACCACATCCTCCCCTGCCTTCTATTCACATCAGGTCTGAGACTGCAGGTTCCCAACATCATGAAAGACTTCACCCTGACATTAAATGTTAGAAAGACAGAAAGATCACAGAATAAATGTCATAAATAAATCAAAACCCACTGCAAAGCATGAGATATAATTGGAAGTAGAAATCAAAGGTAGGTCAAAGGACAGGGAATAGGAAGCCTCTTCTCTTCTACACCGAGTGAATTACATGAGAGTGAATTACCACTTAAAATGGTTTAGATGCTACAGCAAAAAAAAAAAAGAACTAATGAATATCCAGGTCACTAAGTCAGATATCTGCTTTAGAATTTTAGAAACCTAAAAATTAATTGCATTCATTACTATGTTGAAAAAATTTGCAATGCCATGTTGTAGCACCTACCTTTATATAAACATTGAAAACATCTGAAGATGGGGTGTATGACCTGAGGAGGGCAATGGGAGGGAACATCTGTGTCCCAGGAGGGAGCTTTCTGAGCCCTTCATGTACATGTTACATCCATTATTACACATGCAGATGAAGTTGGTGTTTGAGCACTACTCTGAAACTTGCCTGTCTGGCAGACTGCTACGCCATGCAGAGATATGTGACATACTGTTCTGGGTATTGCAGTTCAGCCACAGAAGCAGCCAGCTCTGTCAGCCTTTGTGGAGTCCTTCAGTATCTACACACAGCACATGAGAGTATAACCACACAGGCATGTCCCCACATAGACAATGCAGAAAGAAGTGGGAAGGACATAGAACTTGTGCATGTGTAAGAAGTGCCTCATTCTTGAAATACTTCAACTTCTGTTGTCTCTTGCAGTGAGAGACAGTCAGGTAATGCTAGACTAATGTGAACACTGCCATGTATATTTAGCTCCTTAATATGAGTGGTGTGAGTAGCAATATGATGATCAGCTGATCAACTGATGATTGCGCTCTCCAGCACGAGTGCCTCAGCTAAACGTTGTCCCCTCCAACCCTCCTCTTTGATCCATTCAATGCCCAGAAGCTAAGACAAATATTAGAAGCTTCTGGTTCAGAAACAAAATAATTACTAATGTGACTGAGGAGCACTGACACTTGTTTTTTTGGTTGGTTTTTTTTTTGAAGGTGAGCTCCACATTCCCTTCCTCTATGGATGAGTCCTCTTTGGTGTTGATATCTGTATCACAAGATTTTAAACCAGCTCAGACGGCTGAGAAGGAATAATAGATGGGGAAGTGGGGTCACAAATGAGTAGGAAAAATCTTTGTAGAAGATGGAAACAAGCAAGCTCAATGGAGATTTTGCGTAACATTTCATAGAATCATAAGATCATAGAATGGTTTGGGGTGTAAGGGACCTTAAAGATCATCCAGTTCCAACCCCTTGCAAGGAGGGCAGGGACACCCTCCACTAGACCAGGTTGCTCAAGGCAGCATCCAACCTTGAAGCCAATCTGGAGCTAATTCTGATTAAGTGAAACACTTATTTCTGAAGGAACTATCTTAGAAGAAACCTCAACATGTGTCCGTTTTTTCAACTGTTCACTCTCTGCATACCAGTATGAGGCTTTTGTTAATTAACTAGCAGCAGTGGGGCAAGTGGCATTTCAATGTAGCCTTTAAATGAAAAAGTTCTGGTCTGAGGCCAAGCAGTTAAGAAGGATGCAATCTGCAAGTTCACTTACTATTATGAACACATATTTCTCCTATTATTCTCTGTTATTGTTTTAGCTCTGATGGGGTTAGCTCTAGCTGAACACAAGCCAGACTGTTGTACTGGGACCTCAAGGATAGACACGTGAGTTTGATCTCTCGGTCTACTGGTCTTTGTCCCATCCTTGACACCTCTGACACAATTCTTAGATAAAATATGGATATCTGTTATCTCTTCACAGAAATGGGGTTAAATGGCCCCTAGACTGTCCTAGGCTGTCCTAAGCTTCAAGACACCACAATGATTTAAACACACTGAATTCTTTAAATCTAGCCTGCAGCATGCTGGATTTGCATGTTACTCTTCGGTGATACAGGACAGATGAAAGTTAACAGATGCCCAAGATGTATATGCATTTCTAAATACAATTATCCTCTACGTGAGTTAGCACAGGAAGGATACAGAACTAGACAAAATAATGAACAAACATGCCTCGTTTCCTTCCCCCATTTTTTTTTTTTTAATATGTCAGAATCTTTTTTGCCTTTTCTATCCAATTCAGGGTGGTAGTTGTTCTTTGGAGCCTTTTTTGAATATTCTTTTGTATCTCACTTGCTCATTCTCCTCTTCATGCAGACATTTTTCTTCTCCCTTGGCTAATCCTACTTTGAGAGAAGCATTACCTTCTCTCCTGTAAGAAGTCCTCAGATTCAAAATTACTTTTAGTTAAAGGGTTGTAAAATAACATTTAATACCCGTGTTCTGCCTCGGGGAGAAATTCCACTGCTCTGAGCTCCAGCTCCTTGAAGAGAAGTCAGAGAAAACTTACCCTGGCAAGCTTTAGCTATTGCATTGCCCCACTTAGTTTTCTTTGAATGAGATTTCCTCAGGTGTAATGACTTTCCATTATTAGAGCTGTGTCCCATTGAATTTCAGCCAAATATGGCAGTAGAAAGACAGTAGTGGGGGGACCCAGCACTACATTCACGCTGGAGTCTGAAATCTCAAATAGAAGCTTCTGATTTAAATTAGTCTTCGTAAGCTCCACATCAACCATCTCCTCTATTTTATCATGGTTACTCTTAATTTATTTTGTGCTTTTTAAAAGCTCAATCTTGACCGTAGCAACAAAACAGCAACGCCATCACAATACCTACCTATTGCTAAGCTCAAACTCAGTTACACAGGCATGTTGCAGTCTAATTAAATCTGTGGGTGCCACACTCCAGCGCTGATCAGGGATCATACTGAGCTCAGGTGCCCAGTATATGATGGGATGACTCAGCCCAGGCCAAATGCCTAGCAAATGGTAAGTGCAGTTTGCATTTGTTTGATCTTTGATAAAGTGTTTCAGATCATTTTTCAATCACACAATAACAGTAAGGCCATTTTAAGCAAAAGCAGGTTCTTTTTGAAATATGAGATTCTGCAAATCTTGAAAGTAGATTAATTACTTTTGCTTTAGGAGAAGTAGAATACAGCTATAGTAAACTAGGTACGGCTGGGAAGGAGCGGTCAAAGGAGTAAATGAGATAAAGCAATCTCTTTTAATGATATCTTCCTGCGAAGTCAACAGTGCATTTTTATATCACAGTTCTAATATAACAGCAAGAAAAGGACATAATCCAGAGTATTAGAGACTTTAAAAGAATGTTATGCCATTAAGTGAATTATGTTTTTAGTTGTGATGACATTTATTACTTTGGATTTGCAAAATGATAGAAGTTACTCTGATTATTAATACAATAGTGTAGTTTTGTATGATTTACACAAATCACCATAGAAAATATTGTAAAAAATTCAGTCCAGATGGGCTAAATCTACCTTCAAAAGTCAAGCAGTTCAGACAGTTTTCAATAGCTCTGTTGATAGCCTTGTAAAAAAACTGCTGGAGATAGTGACGGATGTGTGTCATTTTACCTGTTGCAAATTATCTTACTGCAACACCTTGAGACCCCAGTTCAGATCACAGCACTGAGCAGAAATATCAGCAAAAAGAGAACTATCACCCCCAGAAATTGCAGTTAAAATAGAAAATAGCCTGGAAAGGGAAAGGAAGTCATTCAGTGATGTGTGATAATGAATTGCAACTGTACTTCTCTGACAAACTACTTTCCCTTGTTTCTGCTAAACTGAAAAAAAATCCTAACCCTGTTTTGTGATATTTCTTATTTCAAATATTCTTACAATGTTTTTTTTTATAAGTTTTGCTTAATTCTAGTTTTTCACTATTCATGAAAAATAATTTATTATCATTATTGTCGTTGCTGTTATTATTTTTGGAATGTGCTTATTTTTCCTCTCTTTCTTCATGCTATAAAGAAACCCCAATAGAACAAAATAAAGTGCAAAACTTCAGTGTAGACATGAAGGGGACTGTTTTTCAAAGGGCATACATTTTAAATATTACATTTTAAAAATAATAAAGAAAAATGCGATTTAAAAGTTCACTTTTACCCAGGAACTGAATAATGATGGATACCTAAAGCAGCATAATTCTTATTTTAGGGCTTTGTTAATAACAAAATATAAAAGCCCATAACAATTACATCTATTTCTGAAAACTAAGTAACCAATGCTAGTCTCTTTTATTATTTAGGTTATTTTAATTTGAAATTACCTTTGAAATGCATAAAAAAGGAAGAACCAGAAAGGTTATACAGACCATCTCTTCACTGTTGTATAACAGGTTTACTGCAGGACTATAATAGGGTAATCCTTTCTTTTTTTTCTTTTTTTTTTTCCAAAAAATGCTGGCAAAGTGGATCTAGTTTTGAGTAGTAACCAAATCTATCATTTACAAATCTGTCTGTGTGTATGTGGAGGGAGTAGTTCACGTCATATATATCACATCAGTTACAACTCAAATCAACATGAAAATAAGGCATTTCTCCAGTATTTCAACTATAGCATTAAAAGTGTTAAGTGCATACTGGAAACACATCTTGTTTCCTTCAGCAGATGTGGTGGAGATAAGAAAAATAGAGCAGAGAGATTAAAGACATCTATGCTACCCTCCCAAGGTCTCCTTTACTGCTCTCATTAACTGCTCTGTTAAATTGGCTAAAAATGTTTTAGAAGCTTAACGGAAACAGCTTTTCATAATTGTTCTTCTCTAAATTTCCTCTTACTTGAACTCTAAATAATTCAGAGTGAGAGGAGATCAGAGGCAAGTCATAGGTTAGGGATTATGAGATTATCAGGGCATTTGCAGGAGGGTATTATCCACAACAGGACACTGCAGGGGAGATTTCTCTCTCACTGCTCTGTGTGACCACACTGAACCCCTTTGGGCTATCTCCCCTGATTGAGCTCAGGGATTTCTGTGGATCTCATGAGACGGCTGATCTCTGCTACAGGGCGCCAGTATGGTGCATCTACCCAAATAATACAAATACTCCCAGCAATAAACAAACTACATGGGAAACAATATAAACAAAAGCAGGAAGTCCTGCTTTTTGTGTGTATGTGTGCAATTACTATACCTGCAATGTCAGATTAATTTATGTGCTTTTGGACATGACAAAGTCTCATTACCTTATTTATTCCTACTCTGTGCAGAAAATAAACACTATCGGTTTAGCTTTACTTTGCATATAGCTGCCTGACTGATTATACTCGTAAAATTTATCAACCACAGACTATCAGCAATAAAGCAAAATTGGTGAGTCATAGTTCAAAATACCATGGTTTCTATCTCAAATATGGGACACAAAACCCAGAAAGAATGCTTTCTTAGCACAGGCTCTGTCCTTTGCCTCTGCAGTGGCTGTTTTTTCCACAGCTCAGCAACACAAACCTGATTTAAATGGACCCTGAGAATGTCCCTTCCTGACAAGAAGAGGGTACCCAGGCAGGACGCAGAACAGGGCTGAAACATAATCAAGGTAACTGTGATGAGACTGGGTGGTTCAGGAAGACAGAGCTACTCATCTGACCTTCATCCCAGCCATGGTGTATCTGGTACACAGATCCCTGAATTAGTTTTAAGCAAGCTTCCTTAGGTTCAGCAATCACATGGAAATCAGCCCTAACATGGAACTGTGGAGTTCCCTGGTATGCTTACCACTCTATAACTTAAAAATTAATTTAAAATTATTTAAAATTCTGAAGCAGGAGTTTAAGGCCCTTGGTAACACACTTTGGGAACAAACTGTGATGTGTCCCACCTTGACTGCTAACAGTGCCAAGTATTGTCTTGCATCATGCAATGCAGCAGAGCCACATGGGATGCATCACTCTAAGTGCATGGCAAAAAGGAAAGGGGCTTGGAAAACGGGGGGAAAATATGCAGGATTTTTAGCTCTGCTTTTTTGCAAAAACATCAGACTTTGAAATACAAAAGAAAAAAAGAAGTTATATTTTTATTGTGGGAAGAGTAAGAGGTCAGGCAGCCTACAACTATGTAGATGTATCAAAGTCATCTAGGCTTCAGAATATGCATTCCTTTCACCAATGGACCATGTCGGGAGAGGGACACTGCCCAAGGTTCTAGCCTTATCATTACCTCTTTACCACTTATGCATGAGAAATGAAAACATTTTGCTCCTGTTGTAGGCCTCACTGAGCAGAATGCACTGCAATCCCCATCTAGCAGTGACAGACTTTGAAGGGTCAAATCCTCCAAAATTTCTTTAGGAAACAGAACAAATTGCCTGCTGTTCTTCTCTTTGCTTTTTAGTCACATGCTGCCTCTTCTGCTCCCTACTTTTTCCCTCACATAGTTGACACAGACTTATGCCTTGCCTTCATAAAGCTGTTACTCTCTCATGTCTGTGTCTTCTAATACTTTTTATCAACAACAAACAGAATTTTGCGAGACTCATTCAAACTCTGATAGAAACAATATTAGTTATTATGCAGGAATTTAGGGAATTTTCTGCACCAGAGCCGATCTTTATTGGAGAAGAAGGATGTACAGCCCTATATATATTTGCCATAAATAATTCAATGCTTTTACTCCATTTTCTCTGAACTGCCATATTGTGTTTAGCTTGGTTGTTCAGATTAACTATATAAAAATAAATCAGTTGTCCATGGATTCATAAATGAACACATTGCATGAAATGTACAGACCCAGATCTGTTTGTTTTTTTTTAAGCTGGTGGGAGGTTTCCAATGGCTCTGATGGCTTTTGTTCTGTGCAACATGAGATAATAAAATGCAGGTGGACTGTAAACTCTAAGACAAAAATAACCTTCTTCTATGTGGCTAATACAAACTGACCATAACCCTCTTCATTTGGCTTCTGTTTCAAACCAGACCATATGAGTAAGGAGAAGCCTAGACACACCGCCAGTTCTAAGATTAGTAACTCAGAAAACTCTTCAAAGCGAAGGAAGTTTTGCAAAGGCTAAGTATGAAACAATATTGTGATTGCAACACAAACGATATTGTAACTGGTTTTTAAGACTAGAACTCTTCAAGCAGGATGTGTAGATTGCCTATAAGCACTGAGAAGTGAATGCAGTATGGTATGCCCTCTACTACTAACACAAGTGAATTTGAGGTGAATTTAATTAATCTGAATTTAATTAATATGTTTGTGTAGATAGGAAATTTAATCAATATGTTTTGTGTAGATAGCAAAACTGACTAGCTATAAAGAGTAAATGGATTCGTTTTCTTTATACATCTGTGACTGTTCACTCCATCCACTCAGAAGAGAATCTCCTTTCAGTCCTGGCTTTAGTACACAGCAACAGTTATTTTCACCTGTGCCACCACTGAGAAAAAGTTTTCACCATACTCTTGTTTACATTATACTCAGGATGAACAGAGCTTTTCTTTTCCAATATAGATGGTAGAAAACGCTGGCCAGCTGAACAGTTCTAATTCCTGCACAGTTTAATTCAACTGAGAGTATTTGCTTTGGAATTGAGATAATCACTCTTTGCCTTTGGAAATAATTTTTGAATTTAGTATAGAGCCATCTGTTTCCATATAACATTATTCTCTTTTGGGGGTCAAACAAATTATTTCTATTTGATTTCCACAGCTCAGCTCTTAATTTGCATAGGTGATGAGAAAGGATGTGTTATTATGCATAAATGCCTGTACCTAAAAGTCTTCATTAAAGAGTAGAAACCAGCTGAAAGGTGATACTGTTTCCATTTGAAAAAATTACTAGTGATTACTTGAAGAAAGCGCAATGATTTCTGAGGGAATGTACATTTGACTGCATTCCAGAAAGCATTTCTGAACAGTATCTCCAACTACTGTCTGTTTTGAATCACATTTTAGAGTAAATTCATAAAACAGACTTTAGTGAGAGTACTCAAGAATACCTGGGGTCCTGTATATGCAGCAGATGTTTGCTGATTTACCAGGTAAACTGTTAGTATACAATAATTTCTCTGTCATGTAAGGTCAAGTGGTCAGATTAATCCAATTAGACTAAGGACTTGTTTTCCATGACACTAGACCAGAGAGCAGTTATTCACAGAACAGCTGGCATTTCCCTTCTTTTGGTGTTGTACCTGCACTATATCCAGTCATATTTCAAAAGATGCCTACAGTTCACATGTGTGAGAGAGATACAGCTGATTACAGGATGGGTCAGGACAAATAACTCTTGAGGGATTATGTGACCCAGCCTGCACAAATTATTTGCACTACTAACCTGAAGTTCTGCAATTGGTCTTTTTTATCAAGCAACAACAGCTTTTTTTCTAACCATAGCACAGTGTTCCCTAGCTGGATCAGTTTCCAAGCTTGCAACACCCTGTAGCCTTGTCCCCATCTTAGAGCACACCTATCTGATTGTACTCAGTATCTTATTCATATTTTTATCCTGTTGGAAAAAAAAAATCCTGATGTGTACCAAGATTTGTACTCACAGAGTACCTGCCTGTACTTTTGCTTGGTAGAAAGTTTCATCCTTAAAACTGAGTTGTAAATGTAGAGGGATATTTGAAATGGATCCCCTTTATAAATCTAATCTTCAATATTGGAAACAAAAGTGCATTTGGAAAGGAAAATAACATGCTGTTAGAGAAATGTAATGATATAGGCAAGTGAAGTTAAAAAACTTTTTCTGCTTCTTTTTTTTTTTTTCTTTAGATAAGAGCAAATTGGTTTGCTCTCACACCAAGGGTATAGTTAGGTTCATAATGATCATCTCATGACGAAGTATAGGTAGGCAAATATATCTGCAGTCTATAGTCTCAAGATAAATCACTCCAAGTAAAAAAGCAGGACTGAGAAAGCCAGGATTGTACTGTAATAAAAAACTCAATGAGAAGATTGGTTTTGTTCTTCTGACCCTTGCCTGTGCACTGATTTGTAAGATCTGCTAGTACAAATGTGTTAAGGCAGTAAGACATAAAACATTCTTCCCACAATTCCTAGCATGAAACGAGGCAAAGATATTGCTTACTATGGTCCCTTTTTAAAGTAAAATCCAGGCAATTGATCTTAGTAAGACACCTTACTATAACATAAGAAAGCAGAACTATGGGACATCTTTAACAAACTATATAAAATAGTTTGCATAATTGTAGCCCTGATAAAAATGGATTCAACTTACTGGATATATACTTTGGAGTATTTCCAATGCTTTTCTTCTAACGGATGTTTTTCTCAGGCCTCTACTCTTGTTCAAGCCTTAGTAAATTTGTCATCATCCTTGACTCAATTAAAAACATTTGTACAGTCTAGCTTTAAAAGCCTTTACATTTCCTGCTTCTTCCATGGGGAACCCGTCCTTCAGCCATAATCAAACTCAATTGCTTCATCCATGTTGATGGTAAGTGTGCAAAGCAAAGCCGTTACAACCTTCATGTGGGCCCAGTAAGAAACTGGTCTCCTCTCCATAGACCCTTGCAAGCCAGTGCTAAGTCTTGCTACTCAACCTAACATTCTCTTCCTTTAGGGGCTGTTTGAAACCACTCTGCAATATAACTTTGTTTTTTAAAGCTGCTCTGCAAAACAAAAACAAACTGAAAAGGACTTTTCAAAAGTTAATGTAAGCCATATTTCCACATTTTTGCTCAGTCCAGGCATTTCGTCAGAATTGAAATCCTGCAATTTCCTCAAGCTTCGACCCTCCTTCCTCTGGGGCAACAGTTTCTCCTGTGGAAAAACTGGTTATTTGGCTGAATTTCACCATCAGATGAAATTTGATCAAATTTGATTCTCCAAATCCAGGCCCTAAGGAAATCATTTACAAGTGAGTGAAAAAGCACAGATAGAAATGAGCCCAAATTGCTAAAAAGTCATTTTGTCCCATATAAGCAATCCCCTCTTGTGTCTCAGTTCGTATGGATTTGTATTCTCATTCTGTTGTAGAGCCCAATTCTTGCTGCCAATGCAACACATTAGCACTCCTGCAAGATTCACCCCTAACACAACCGTTCCCACAAAAGTGGTAGGACAAATATCTGGAAGGGGATCATCATAGTCCCCTCTCCAACATGAGCTATGGTTGATCCTTCCCTGTTCCCCACTCCCATTTCTTTCTCTTGGCTGCCAAGCTGATGATTCCTACATACTAGCTCCAAAGCTAAATTTTCAGTGTAGTTGGAGGGGAAAAAAATGAGTTTGTCCATATCACAGGGAAGGAAAGAATATAAATTGAGTCCTATCAATCAGCCATGCATTAAAAAAAAAAAAAAAGAAAAAGAAAAAGAAAAAAAGGAAAAAAATACAAAAAAAAAAAAACACCCCCTCCCCAAATAAATAAAAAGAACCCTCCCCCCCTCCCCCCTCCCAGACACACAAAACACAGAAATTACCAACAGACCTCTGCAAATGAACAGCTGAGTGGGCTTCCAGCTGACCCAATCAGACTCCTAATTTTATCAATAAATTGCATTATCTCTGCCTTGATTATTTCCACTACAAAGGGTATCTGCAAGGTTATCAAGATCTAAGTGACTTAATATGATCACAAAGAGATACAGCTGATATTTGTTTTCTCACCAGTTTATGTCCGCAACTGATGTGTCTTTTAAAGGTCTGATATTTTTGCAGACAAGTCTAGGAAGAAACATATGCTGTGCCTTATCACATGTGGAGGTGAGGGTGGTGCGGGGGAGAGGGAAAGTGGGAAGTGACAATGGTTTGAAGCAAGGAAGCCCCTTTTTGTCACTCAGCCTTGAGACCTTCTTAGTGCCTTGTTAAATACACTGATAAATGCATATCTCAGTGAAGCTCCAGGAGGACTACTTCATGTTAGGAGATTTTCTTTTACAGATTGACCTCTAGACAAGAGAAATCTGATTTCTGAACCTACACAAAAGGCTTGCTGTGCTTTGTGAGTATATTGATGTGGCAGCACTACAGCAGCTGTGAGCTCAAACGGCTGTGCTGCTGGCATAATCAGAAACATGCTACATGCAGGATGCAGCAAGCTTCAAGAGCTTTACAAGCCAGATAGGGGGGCTGTCAATTCCTTTCAGGGTTAGCAGCAGGATAAGGAAGCAGTATGTATGGGAAACTATCAAAGCTATTGCAACAAAAAAGAGATGAGGAAATGACTAGAGAAAATTAACAACCACAAGAAAATCACTGTAAGATACAAAGTACCAGATTATTCACCTATCACACAGATATGTTAGCTTTACAGTACTCACATAAATCCAATATGCAGCCCAATTACAGTATGAAAACCAAAAGCCACATTTCAAAATATCTGGGTTATATGATTATATCATGTCTACCTTTCTCGTATTTTCCAGCAGTCATGAAGGCCTCCTGTGTTGAGCAAAGCTTTTTATGGTAAAAAAGAATCTGCTTTGTTATTCTTAATGTTTTTCAAACATCTTTCACTGTAATAGAACATCATACTTTTGGCTTGTGGATACATTTATGTATTACTTTTATCTTGATTTCAGTACATATAGGCATATAAGTTTTCTCCTAATGGCTTTCTGGTAAATGTATGAGCTGACTTTCTACAGTTTGCATCTTGATACAATACTTGTACCTGTCATTTTCTGAAATGATGGGTTTTGTTCAGGCAGTAATACAATGTACAAGAGAAAGGTAATACTGATGGTTTATAGCATGTGGACTTGGCTTTGAGGTTAGTGAGTCATTAACATATGGTCTATTCTTGCAAATGCTCACACACAGAGCACCTTCAGGTGTGCAAGGAAGCACAACGAACTGGCAGCACTTCCTCTGCATGACTGCAGAATGGCCCTCAGTTTTCTTTTTCCAGAGACACACCATGTAGATAGAGGCTGAAAAACTGTCTGTTCTGGACAGAGTTAATGCTGCTAGAATGGTGAAGCGTGCTTTTGTTTGTTCCCTATGCTTTTTATGTGTGAATCATGTAAAAAGTAGAGTACTCTCAGTTCTGCTTTCTCTTCTAGTATGTGAGTTTTCTAAGTGTTCACTAAGCATGCTTTGTTAGGTAGCTACCCTCACTACGCTTTCGTAACACTCAGAATCAATCAGGCTTTTAAAACAGCTTTTTCTTGTCTTTCTTTCCTGAAGTTAAATGTAGAAGCTACTTTCGTAATTTTTAACTAATGAAAAGGAAGGTTCAAAGGAGAATTTAAACAGAAAGTTGGAGCAAGTGTCCCTGACCACAGTGGTAACATCTGGAAGCCAGCAATTATCTCTCTTGGTAACTGTGCAATTACTACAGAAAGTACCAACCAGTGAAAATCCTCAGAAATGTATCACTCTTCTCCGATGGCTGGAAAACATCCATTAGTGGGAACACTGGACCTTATTCATCCAGGAGCACCAAGGTGAATCAGACCTAACTGTGTACTATGAATAAATCACTCCACTGTCTTTGGCAATTAAGAATTTAGAAATTAAAAAATTTAGAAAGACTTGTTCACCACACAGCTAAATAAACCATTTACATATTCATGGAATAGCCTACCTTCACTCTGAAAGATAGATATGAGTAGTATTAAAATGTATTTTCAAGCCTTAGGTGTCAAAATTGTAGCCGTTAACCACAGAGCTTTTTTGAGCTAACAGCCTTGTCCAGTAAGCTGCAGAGCTCACAAAGCCAAGTCACCACATCTTTCTTTTCTCTGGTTATTCAGATAGAAAATATAGCGGCCTGGGTTCATCAGTAGCAGTCATTTTTCTCCTTAGTGGCTGATGCAGTGCTGTGGGTTTTGACTTTCAGCCTGGGCACAGCGCTGATAACACTGATGTTTTTAGTTACTGCACAAATGTTTACACTGACCAAGGACTTTGTGAGTCTTATGCTCTGCCAGGGAGGAGGGGAAGCTGTGAGGAAGCAGAGACAGGACACCTGACCCAAACTAGCCAAAGAGGTATTCCATACCACAGCACGTCATGCCCAGGATGTAACTGGGAGTTGCCTGCAAGGGCTGGTGCACTGCTCGGTATCAACAGGTAGTATTGTATTCTCCTCCCTTGTTATTTCCCTTATCATCATTATTATGGTGGTAGCAGTAGTGGTTTGTGTTATACCTTAGTTACTGTGCTGTTCTTATCTCAATTGGGGGGGGGGGGAGAGGGGGAGTGAGAGAGAGACTGCATGGCTGACTGTGTTTTAAACCATGACATATGGCTACTATTAAAGACTCATTCTTTAATGGGTAAGGCATGGGTAAGGAAGAAGGCTCCAGAGCTCCAGGAGTCCTTGCTCAGGAACCATGATACTTAGAACTAATCCGGACAGCCCTGAACATACTAAGTGTACCTTCGTTTTGCTTCATTTTCACCTCAGAGGTTAGATGTAATAATATCAATTCTTCCAACCAAAACCAGAGAAGGATGACAAAGCCATGGGATTTCTTCATACCTTTGGTATCAAAGAACTCACAACCTACACCAAGTAGGGCCTTCCTCCAAAGAGGAATCACTATGCCTTCATCAACCTAGATGGAAGTTAGACACTTCCTTCAGGAGGACTGCTTCAGAAGACATCAAAAACGAGGGTGGTCTCAGTCTCATTCCAAGTTCTACTTTACTTCTGCTAATGGAAAAGTAACATTAGCTACAAAAGAAAACAAAACAAAATCAAACCAAAGCAATACTCAAACAAAAAAAAAAAAATCAAACAAAAAACAAAACAAAACAAAAACCAACCAAAGCAAAAACCAAACTAGAACTTTCTTGTTTTATATGGACTCACTCATTCCCATACTACATCTAGATTTTGGTCACAGACAATGGATCCCACCTTTCTTATTGTTAAAGTATGTGAAACACCAGTTCAGTGTCAGACACCGTTGGGCTGCTGATGGGCAGATAAATTATACTGAAACCTTTCCTCTGTCATGAGGCAGGAGTACAAGTAACATTAGGCAGAGCTATTGAAGGATGGCTCCAGCCTTCTTGCTTCTTCCATTTCCCTGATAAGCCTGAACCAATGCAATTGTAATAGCCACCTGATTACTTAGCACACAGTTTCATCTGTCTCTTCTCCTTTTCTATTCCTCTCACAGTTTTTCATCTCTCACTGCATGTTAAAGTCACTAAGTCATTAGGGAAGGACTGATATTTATTTTGCATTTATAACAGCTAGTATTGAGGTGTTAAAGGGCATCTGTAGGCACTTTCAAAAAACAAGCAAATAATATAATGACTTTTGAGAAATTACTGTGGCAGCATTAATACTTATTTGCCCCATTGAACAAAATAATGCTTTCCAAGAAAGCGTTATCCTTTTGTAATGTGAATGGTGGTAAATTAAAGTAAGAGGAGATGAATATTTTAACTTACCTAATCTTAGTGACTCAAAACAAGTTAAGTCTGCTCAGCTTTCAGTACAGTTGGCTGGATGTTATGCATGTTGTTTTCTACCTCTTGTCCAGGTTTCTTTTCCTCCTGAAACGGACTGAAAGCAGCCCTGAGGAGGACATGGGAATGTTGGTTGATGAGAAGCTAAATGTAAGATAACAATGTGCACCTGCAACCCAGAAAGCTTGGGCTGCACTAAAAGGTGCGTGACCAGCAGGTTGAGGGAGGTGATCCTGCCCCTCTACTCTGCTTTCATGAGACCCCATCTGCAGTCCTGCATCCGGCTCTGAAGCCCCCAGTATAAGAAGGACAAGTCCAGAGGAGGCCAGTAAGATGATCAGAGAGCTGGACCACCTCTTCCATGGAGACAGGCTGAGAGAGTTCATCTTGTACAGAATGGAGAAGAAAAGGCTCTGGTGAGACCTCATAGCAGCCTTCCAGTTCCTAAAGAAGTCTACAAGAAATCTGGAGGAGGACTTTTTACACAGACATGTAATGACAGGACAAGGAAGAATGGCTTTAAACTGAAAGAGGGGAGATACAGATTAGATACAAAGGGTTCTTCCCTGTGAAGGTGATGAGGCATTGGCACAGGTTGCCCAGAGAAGCTGTGGCTGCCCCATCCCTGGAATTGTCTATGTGTATGTGTCTATGTGTCTGTCTATGTCTTCTGTCTATGTGTACAGTACTGTCACACATAGACTTCTTGCTCTGTTTGGGAATTAAAACATAGAACAACCTGATAAGCTTAGCAACAGCATATATTTTTTGTATGAGAGGTGCTTTAAAGATCTAAGCTAGTCTACAAGCTCAGGAGTGTTGTGTCCTGACTAGAAAGAAGTGCAGCAGGGCCAGGAGACCTCCATGGATGGATAAGGAACTGCTGAGGAAACTTAGAGGGGAAAAAAGAGGCTTATAAAAGGTGGAAGCAAGGACAGAATACAGGGATGTTGTCTGGGAAGCTACAGACCAGGTTAGGAAAGCTAGGGCCCAACTAGAATTAAACTTGGCTAGGGATGTGAAAGATAACAGGAAGGGATTCTATAGGTACATTGCAAATAAAAGGCTAGGGACAACATGGGCCCTCTCCAGAAGCTGTCAGGAGAACTGGCTACACAGGATTTGGAAAAGACTGAGGTTCTGAATGACTTCTTTGTCTCAGTATTCATTGGCAAATGCTCCAACCACATCACCCAAGTCTTGGAATGCAGATGCAGGGACTGTGAGAATGAAGATCTTAGGTCCATTGAAGGAGGGGATTTGGTTTGAGACCATCTTAAGAGCCTAAATGTGCACAAGTCCCTGAGACCTGACTAAATCCATCGCGGGTCCTGAAGAAGCTGGAGAATGAAGTTGCTAAGTAGCTGTCCGTCATATTTGAAAAATCATGGCAGTCAGGTGAAGTTCCCAACGACTGGGAAAAGGGAAATATAACCCCCATTTTCAAGACGGGGAAAATGAATGACCTGGTGAACTATAGACCAGTCAGCCTCAACTCTGTACCTGGCAAAATCTTGGAGCAGATTCTCCTAGAAGGCATGCTAAGGCACATGAAAAAAAACAAGGTGCTTGGTGACAGCCAGCATGGCTTCACTAAGGGGAAATCCTGCCTGACCAATTCGGTGGCCTTCTATGATGGGGCTACAGAACTGATGGATGGGGTAGAGCAATTGATGTCATCTACCTGGACTTGTGCAAAGTGTTTGACACTGTCCCACATGACATCCTTGTCTCTAAATTGGAGAGACATCAATTTGATGGATGGACAACTCGGCTGGATGGCTGCATCCAAAGGGTTGTGGTCAATGGCTCAATGTCCGGCTGGAAACCAGTAACGAGTGGTGTCCCTCAGGGATCAGTGTTGGGACCGGTCTTGTTTAACATCTTTGTCGCTGATGTGGACAGTGGAATTGAGTGCGCCCTCAGCCAGTTTGCCGATGACACCAAGCTGTGTGGTTTGGTTGATACACTGGATGGAAGGAATGCCATCCAGAGGGACCTTGACACACTTGTGAGGTGGGCTGATGCCAACCTCATGAAGTTTAACCATGCCAAGTGCAAGGTCCTACACCTGGGTTGGAGCAATCCCAGGCACACCTACAGGCTGGGCAGAGAAGAGATTCAGAGCAGCCCTGCGGAGAAGGACTTGGGGGTGCTGGTCGATGAGAAAATGAACATGAGCCGCCTTCACTGTGCACTCACAGTCCAGAAAGCCAACCATACCCTGGGCTGCATCAAAAGGAGCATGACCAGCAGGTCGAAGGAGGTGATCCTGTCCCTCTACTCTGCTCTCATGAGACCTCACTTATATTGTGAGCAGTTCTGGACATGAAACTGTTGGAACAAGTCCAGAGGAGGGCCACGAGGATGATCAGGGGGCTGGAGCCCCTCCCATATGAAGATAGGCTGAGAAAGTTGGGGCTGTTCAGCCTGGAGAAGAGAAGGCTGCGTGGAGACCTCATAGCAGTCTTCCAGTATCTGAAGGGGGCCTATAGGGAGGCTGGGGAGGGACTCTTCATTAGGGACTGTAGTGATACAACAAGTGTAGTGATAGGTTAAAACTTAAACAGGGGAAGTTTAGATTGGATATAAGGAGAAAGTTATTTACTATAAGGGTGGTGAGGCACTGGAATGTGTTGCCCAAGGAAGTTGTGAATTCTCCATCCCTGGCGGTGTTCAAAGCCAGGTTGGACAGAGCCTTGGGTGACATGGTTTAGTGTATGGTGTCCCTGCCCATGGCAGGGGGGATGGACCTGGATGATCTTAAGGTCCTTTCCAACCCTAACTATTCTATGATTCTATGACAAAGTTGAGCATTGCACTCCTACGTCTGACAGATTTTATTGAGGCCTTCCAGGTCAGCAGAATTTTGAGTTTATTTCTTTGCCGAATTTAGGACTTGGTCACAATGGCTTATAGCCTATTGCACCTCATCAGTTAAGTCATACCTTTCTGGCAGTGGCAGTTGATATGAATGGAATTAATCTAAGTTCTGCCCCTTGGGCGTTATCCCTAAAGACTTCAGTGAGAACTTGACAGACCCATTAGTTAACAGTGCACTCATGGTTCTTAATATCATTTTGGCTTATTAATTAATGAGCCATGTAAATCATGTTCAATATAGTAATGAGGTAGCCTCAAATCAAATCAGCATGGAGGTCAGGGAAGGAAGGTGAATAAGCTCCAGGGTTTTGTAGCCTTTGACTGTACATGCTTTCTCTTCTCCTTTGACGTACCTGACTAGTTCATACAGCCAGCACTGACAGGGTTGACTCTGTCAGCGTGGAAACAGCATGAATCTCTCATCACCTCAGAGAACAGAGAAGAATGACCCCTGGAACAACCTGCAGAAGTAGTTTTATCAAAACCAGCTTTTTCATCTTTCCAGATAGTAAAGGATTTGTCGTGTGTATGACCACTTGGGCTTGGAAGGGAACTGGAGATGGACAAACTGTGCTCTTTTGTCATTAAAAAAAAAAAAAAAAGGCACATCCATCTCCAAGGAAATAACATCCTCATGCACTGCAGAGGACTTGAAGCTAGCAGATTGTCCTGGGTTCAGCAGTAGCAGTCATTTTTTCTCCTTCTTGGTAGCTGGTGCAGTGCAGTGTTTTGACTTTCAGCTCGGGAACAGAACTGATAGCGATGTTTTGGTTTGGCCAAGGACTTTGTGAGCCTCATGCTCTGCCAGGGAGGAGGGGAAGCCAGGAGGAAGCAGAGACAGGACACCTGACCCAAACTGACCAAGGAGGTATTCCATACCACAGCACGTCATGCCCAGGATGTAACTGGGAGTTAGCCGGAAGGGCTGGGGGACTGCAGGGTTGGAGGAGGTATCGGTCGGAGCTTGGTCGGGCTTGGGGGGCGAGTTATCGGTCAGCTGGTGCTGAGGTGTTGTATTCTCTTCCCTTGTTATTTCCTTTATCATTATTATCATTGGTGGTAGCAGTAGTGATCTGTGTTATACCTTAGTTACTAAACTGTTCTTATCTCAACCCGTGGGAGTTGCATTCTTTTGATTCTCGTCTCCGTCCCTCCGAGAGCAGAGGGAGGGCAAGAAAGGGGGGGAAGTGAGTGAACGAATTACCTGACTGGGTTTAAACCACAACACAGATCTACCAGGGGACGCCACTAGTGAGCAACAGGTTCCTGCCCCCAAGCCAGAAGACAGAAACTAAAAAATAAAATTATAGGAAAAAAAAATAAATTAAGAAGTATAGATTGTGAATTATCAGACAAATTACAAGAAAGGCTGCCAGGGTTATCACAATACCGCAGAAGAAGCCATGCAGAGCTCTAGAGGGGTGACCTGGTGAAGGGGAACTCCAAGAAGGGTCTGCCCTCTGTCCCTTTGCCATAGGAGGGGGAGCACAAGGGAAAGGCAATACCACTGCAAGGAAAGCTGCCAGATCCCAAACGGTTTACTCCCCAAGAGGCAGCCTGCACCCTGGCACTTCTTTACACTGCTGAATTTCTCCTGGTGAGAGCACACTGAGAAGCCAAAAAGGGGGCAATGCAGGAGTATGCAAAGTGGAGGCACCTCTACCAGTCCCAGGCAGAGGTAAGCCAAAGTTGATAGAAGCAGGCATGCGGGCTGTTGTTGTATCAGTATTTGTTTTCCCTGAATGCATCATCTAACAAATATTTTCCTGGACTTTGGCTGTTATTGAGCTCTGTCTGGATACTTTCAGAGCACACAAGTGCAGGTACTGACTGAGTGTGACTCATGGCTGCCAACATGATCCCCATCCAGGAAACAAGGCCTTGAGCAGCCTGGTCTAGTGGAAACTGTCCCTGACCATGGCAGGGGGTTGGAACTAGATGAGCTTTAAGGTTTCTTCCAACCCAAACCATTCTATGATTTATGATCACATTGTTGCATCCCATGTGAGCAATATCACCAGGAAGACCATAAACCCCAGCGAGCTCAGTGAGCAGAGGTGGTTGAATAACTGAACTGGTAGCGAAACCACTGAGTTCTTGTACTGCCTTTGCCAACTTGTGTGACTGAGAGCATGTAATTTCACTTTTTTGTCTCAGTTTTCTACTAGTATATGAGAATAAAAGAAGTCCAAGTGATTTTGAGAGACCAAATTCACTAATATCCTAACCCAAAACTCATTTAAGTCAATGGAAAAGCTCTCATTTACCTTGAAGGGCTTCAGGCAAGACCTTGCTTATTCAGCATTATAAGCATTTGAAAACCCTTTAAACAGTGCCATATATGTACAAAGGTGTTGGTTATTAAAGGACTGAGGAACAAACTTTTCCACTGATGTAAGTACACAGGCATAATGCTTTTTCACAGTCTCATATTTTGCAATCTTTGCTCCTTCTGAAAAAAAAACCCCACCATATAACACAAATAATGTCAATGCTCACAACTGTCTTCAATACTCTATCAGACAAAGTATTTATTCTTAACACATTCTTAACCATAGACTCCTTATAATTTGCAAAAACATATAGATTTAGACAGATCTGAAGGCAACACAGTCATATATAGAATAGCTATCATTCTTTAGCAATTTATGATCAGTCTTTGTAAACCCTTGTGACGTGTATTAGTTGATTGACAGCTTGTGGGCCAGAGCCCTACAAACAGGTTTTAAAGCTCCAAGACAGACATAATTTTCTCTAATAAGATTAGATGTCGCAGTTCAAGACTGTCCCATGAATAAAAAGCCATCATTTATAATGTTCTATCTGCCGTTGTGCTCTACAGGGACTGACAAACTTTACTGATGCTCTGGACTGAGGTCAGTAAACTCTTAGATCTGCTGTGAGCCTTTATGGTCACAGTGATCTATCTAATGTCAAGGTCAAGGTCTTTACTATATCTGGGTAATTTGGTAAGAAGCTCAGCAACACAGTGATGTGCAACAGATGGAAAGCAGTTTACCCTTTTTCTGTTCAGGCAAGAGCAAAAAACCTCACAGATTAGGCAGTTCACATTGAATAAAACAAAGCAGAGAAGGAGAAAAGTGCTATTTTGAAAGCAGTTGGAAATTACTAGTGTTAAAATCCTGGGCTATGTGATATTTCTTGAATAAAATAATTTCTTGAGAAAAAAATAGAACTCAGTGACACTAAGCTCATTGAGATATAATCAAATTATTTACTTAATTTACAGACCACAGTGAAAAAATTATGCCAAATGTTTACATGTATTCTAAAAAAAGGTGTTCTCTTTCTTCAGTATGTAATACCTTTGAGGAAAACTTTACCTCACAGCTATTAGAAACATTTAAACTCTGCTTGAAAAGGTTTTAAAACATCAAAAAACCTTCTGTTGAAATTAAATGTATTATTCAAAACAGCTTGCTTGTCTCTCTGCATTTTCAAAAAGATCAACAAATTAGAAAACAAAAACCATCATTCATCCAGTCCTAATAAAATAACTGTTTAAAAACGTTGTGCTCGAGGGTTTGGAGTCCCCAGCAGTTGGAGTATAAAAAGAGAGAAAGTGGGAAAGATAAGGTTGCAGAGGAGCTCTAACCCAATAACCCAGACATTCTGCAGGCAGTAAATGCTGAAGTATTATCATAGTAATTGACATCACAAATGCTCCAAGCTAAATATATTGATTGCCAAGGTCAGCATTTTAGTCAGCAACAGCAGGCGTCCTCATCCATTAGCCCTGAAATATTGATTTCAGTCAGGAAAATAGAAGCCAGAAAAGGAAAATACTTGAGCAATAAAATGATATTTCTTTATCTTTGTCTTCCAGACATGGGAACAGACATGCTGTTCAGAGTATGTCAGCACTTACTGGATTGCTAAAGACTCACATGGATTTCCCATTCCTCAGGCTATTCATCATGCATTTGTATTCAAAATGGCTATAAAAAAGACCACTTCAAATGTAGAAACCAGGAAACAGACAAAGGCGCAGCTTTGGCTTTATCTTGCTTGATAGAGCAGAATGTATCTCAAAACTGCAAGTTTTCTTGTTAATACCATTGGAGAAGTTACAAAGAAAGTGCTTTGTAAACAAAACCTGGTGAGTGTCAAATGCTTAATTATATAGCAAACACCAACCATTAAGAAAGTCTTCCAAGGCTAAAGACCTTCTTTAAAATTTTTTTCTCAGTGATTATAGCCTCAGCTTTTTAAGCTGTATTACTTCAAATTAAAAGCAGTGGGATTAAACACAATGAACTAGATTTTATAAACCTGTACAGAAGTGAAATTTTTTTCCCAAATCTTAAGCAATTCACAGCATGTATTTTTTTTTTAAGACTGAAATAATTGTCCATGCCTTCTTTGGCACCCTTCACTGTATGAAACCATGCTGTAAAAACGTGCCCTATGACGTCGACTATAATTATTTTCTAAATCCGTATCTAGAAGGCAAAGGTAAACATGTTTCTCAGAATAACTAACTCACCAGGGTATAATTTTTTATATTTTAATAATATTTCTGATTCCCTGATAGAAATACTTAGCTTTGTGCTTTTTTTTTCTGACACAGCAAGTTTTCAGGAGGAACAGAGAGCAAGGCTAGAACGGAGCCTCAGCAAACCAACTGCTATTTACATATAGGTACAGTGGCCAAAGGCAGGTGGGCTTAGTACCCTGTGTGCATTTGAACAAATAGCTGGCTTCTGCATGAATAAAGCTACACAGCAACAGCTGCAGCAGTCATAACTACAGCAAGCAGCACACAACTGAGCAGTGATGGCTACACCCCAGGGAACATGAAACGCATCACAAAATACTACATGGCTGGAAGTGAAATTGCTGCCTTTCAATTTGAGGGTCTGGTAGGAAAAGGTAGCACGTTAGGTGGCTATACAAAGTAACACTCGACTATTTTTGATCCCAGCACTCTCTAGGACAGGCTTTTCCATAGAAAAGATGTTTATCTCTGGTCCTTAGTGTTAGTCTATCCACTGGATCACAGAAGTGAGAAAACTACCAATTGCTCTGGCTAAAAACCTGCTTCACCCATGGAATATTGTCGACTTTTCAAAACTGATTTTTAAGAAGGAATTTGAAAATCATGACAAATCAATAATTAAAGCAGGACAGAGACCTTACAACATTCATACTTAACATAAGCAAACAAAAAGGAGTAAAGGAAAACTGGCCAACTGCTATATCTGGCCTACATGTCAAATCCAAAAATGAAGCCCTCAATACGTAACGCTACAGTGATTTGTATTATTCTGTAATCTCTATTAGGTATTGATTTTCCACACAACTGCCAGGACTCTGTACAAAGGATTCAGGGCTGCTGCTTGTACATGGGGTCAGCAGTTCCTGTTTTCCCTTATTTACAATGCTCTTAGCTGAGATAAAGCTATTCAAAGTTATTGTACTTTCCACTTATATACTGTCTGCCATGGGCCAAATAATCCTGTGGAAATCATCCAATCTGCTCTCACACCAGTATTACAGCAGGTAATCAGATGACTTTATATTTTCCAAATGTATGTCTTCATAAAGGAGAGCAAAATTTCATCCTTTGTACAGAAATAAATTGCCAACAGACAGAAACCAGCTGTGTTTTTACAGGCTTAGCAGCCTGTTTTCAGTTCAGGTGGAAAAAAAATCTTACAATACAATTAATGAGTTCTTCTTTGTCTTCAGAAAAAAATAAGAGAATTGTTAGCCACTTCCCATTTCTCAGAGAGTCAGTCCAGACAAACAACATAACCATTGGCAGTATTTGCAAGTGAGACAAGCAACAAATGGTTAAACATTTAATGCCTTTAAATTGGAGCAATTTTGTTCAAGAGAAGAGAGCATTCAATTCCCTGGAGCAATTGGCTTAAACAGAAAGGTCAGCTTTATCAATATTATAATTTTTTCTACTTCTGACTGCAAGGTAACTAGAATTAGCAGTGTCCATAGCCTAATTTCATTAGGTACATATCACACTTTTCAAGGACAGAAATATAAAAATGGATTAATTTTGGGTGAATCACAGCAGGCTGAAAAATCCCAGAAATCTCATCTCTTCTATCTACCAGAGTCCTGGCTAGCTGAAGTCTCACAGAGGATTAGAGATGTTTTGTCCTCTTACTCTCGCATTGTGCTCTAAACCAAATGTTATCAAACAATGTAAAACTCTTTCCTACATAATGGGAAAAAAATTACTTGAAGCAGATTACAAAAAGTATTGTAATTGAATGAAATTAAAATCTAACACTCAGCCTATGTAGCTGCAGGTTGGTCTGCTCCTGGGATTGACTGGGAAGAACAAACATCCTTTGACACCCCTAGGGAGATTTAAAAATTTCTCAGGAATACACAAGTACTGAAGGAAGGAGCCACACAGAAAACACTCGTAGTAATCAATGATATTAGAGATATAAATAAAAGAGCAAACAGGTTAGGCTCCTGCTTGCTAAAAGAGACACATTTTTTGTCAGTTCTTACACAGAGCTAGAGTTTTATGTTAGCATTCATGTATAACACACATCTTCTACAAATATTAAGAAATGCCAGTGTCTTTTTGACTGTCGTGGACACTGACCTCTCACTTCTGGTTTAGAAAAATGCTAAGCATATATTGAAAAAAATAGCTCATATAACTTGTGAAATAAAACATTATTTCAAACATACAATGACTGCAAATGACCACAAACATACAATGACTGCAAGTCTCCATGTTTACACCAGTTACTATATAGGTATTGATATTGATTCCTAAACTCTCACTCCCATAAGAGACTCTTTGAGGCTAAAGAGACTACATTACTGTATGCGTAAAGTTCAACTCAAATCTTTTAAAGGGCCAGCTCACTCTGTGACAGCACTTAAAGAACAGTCCATGCTGTAACTATACTGTAATTCATGGGAAACAGCCTTTTTCTGCCATCAAACATGAAAAACCACTGTAGCTGCAGCATGAGTAGTTCAAAAGTGTCATCTGTCAGCCAGATATAGGAGCAACTGAACACTGAAGGCTCTCGTCTAGTACCACTTTCACAGATAGAACAGGAATTGAGAAAACAAAACCAAAAAACAAACAACTGAACAACCAAAAGCAAAATAAAAAAAAAAAACAAACAAAAAAAACACAAACAAAAAAAAACACCAAAAAAACAAAACAAACAAACAAAAAAAACCAAGAGAGTTAAAAAAGAGACCAAACAGAAAAGGTGCTTGAGGAGTCAGAAGACAATTCGACACTTCTGGTCTGGCCATAGGAATTTCTCTGCTGACCCCCTCAGACTGACCTAAGTAATTTACTTCCACAAGTTTAATGTCACTGCACATCAAACATCCTACAGTTGCAGGGACTAGGCCAGTTCTTTCCACATTACCCTTTTGCATCGATCCCATTAGCTTCCCAACACATCAGGTCTCTAGTGCAGGAGATGAGTATTTGTGCATTACCATGCACCTAATAAACTAGGGTCTCACAGTCTCAGCGAGTATTTATGTCTGCTAATCCATTCTGGATTGTCTCTTTATTGCTTTATACTTAAATATGATACTGTCTTGGAAACTGGATTAGTAGGAATAAAACTTTTGGAAAAAGGAATTCAATAAAACTTTTGGAAAAAGGAATTCAGTAATTCCAATCTTTATTCCTTAGAAAATAAGAAAGCCACCAAAAGAAAAGACGTAGATTACATTCTATTAGGTGGTTATGGAGCAATATTCATCTACACATTCATGTTTCTTTGTGCCAAATTCATTAAAAAATTGTAATATTTTGCTAGGTACTGCAATATAGATACTTGCACAGAAAGTCACAGAAAGGGATCTGTCCCCACATAAAATTGTGACAGCTTGTATGACTCACTAGACACTTCATCATTGAAACAGCAGTCTGACCTCAACTCAGCATCAAGTCTCAGGGAGAACACTTAGGGAAAGCTGCCTTGTATCATTATAGCATGGTAAACAATCCATCCATTTTTCTGACATAGTCATGGTGCTTGGAAGAGTCCCAGTCAAAGGTACTGAGGCTGCCGCTCAGATCAGGGTTAGGATGAGTGCATAAACATTGGTCCTTACACATCTTTCTCTTCTGGAACACTGCTGGAGTTGTATTACGGTGTCATAAAGATTAGGGTTAGGGTTCAGAGAGCCACAAAGCCTTCAGGTTCATAGACACTGGGGCTTCAAAAGGCATGCCAAGATGTGTATGACACTGCACCAACACAGATCTTTCCAAAACTTTCTCATGTAGGACACCTACAGTTCTGGAGAAGATATTTTCAAATCAACAACATAAACTGTAGTACTTGGCCCACAATCTATCTGACTAGTAGAATGCCTCCCTACGATTTATCACTTAATTTACAGGTGATAGGCTCTTAATTTTAATTTCAATCCAGCCGACTAACAATCAGGTTACTCCACTGTTGTTTTTGATAATTCTGCTGTCTTAAATTGATATTGGGGAAAACAAACCAAAACCAAGAAAACACACAAAAACATACCAAACCAACAAGCAGTCAATACAGTATGCTAATACCACATTTGCAATACAAAGTGTTGTACTGCAACAGCTCCAGCGTAACCACGCAAGTGTAAAAGATCTTCATATGAAAGGCTAGTAACCTTTTTATCCTTTACATTATAAATAGCACACATCTGGTCACAATGCTTGATGTAAGCCTTTGCAGCAGCACTAATACTGAGTTCTAGTCATTCTGCTATTCTTCAAAATTCCATTTCCATTTTGTCTCTGCAGTTGAGATTCTGAAACATGAACTTCCCCTGGTATGGGGAGCATCACTGGCAAATTCTGCACCCACCTACTCCCCCCCCCCCCCCCCCAGTTTGCCTCTGAATAAATTTAGTGTTGCCCTGCAATTGAAGTTATAACAAACTGCACTTACAAATTCGCCAGGGTCTTCACAGCTCCAGGAATCTCAGCAGCAAGAAGACAGAGAAAATATTTTAGGAAACTGAAAAGTAAACGCAAAATTATCTGTGAATAAAGCAAGGTTGAGGGAGAGATGTGAAAAGGTTATCAAGCATTTTGATAATAATAATTATCCTCAGGGTAATAATAAATATCCCCAGGAGCAGCAGCCTCTGACTTGAGTCAGTTTTTTATTGCTTGACACAACATGAGGAGCATAAGGTACATGGAAACTGGAAACATGACTCAGCTGTGAAGACCGTGTCACCAGTTTTTGTGTTTTCTTTTTCAAAACAACATCTTTGCATGCTGGTGCAAAAAAAAAAAAAAAAAAAGTAAAACTATCTTTTTTTTCTAGCACACTGAAAGCATACCTCTTCTGGAAAGAAACAAAATTCAGTGTTTTTGAACATCACAAATAATGTGATGATCAAAACCAGATAAAAAAATGAGGACTTATATCTTTATACTGGTCAGATCTTTATACTGATTAAGTGGGAAGTCCTCAGTGCAATTTTATAGCATCAGCCTTGTTCTTTTTCTCTGGTGTCACCCACTCAATTGCAGGGTTGGAAAAACCCAGGTCATTTATTGTGTGCCTGCTAGCACCACACACCCCTTTGTACTTGGAGGTGTCAGCTTTTGCCATACTTGTGGCAACTTACTAGTCAGAGCTAGAAGCTGGTAACTAACATCTGAAAGCTAGAAAATAAAGCTTTGGAGGGCTTTTCATTGCTGTGCAGAATGAGATGGCTGGCACAGCCTCTCCACCACAGGGCAAAATAAGAGAGGATATTGATGAAGGTCAGAGATCATTGTGTAGATTTGAAGATTATGAAGCTATGGGGTATGTCATCTCTAAGTCTAAAGCATGCTGAGTTGCTTTGACTTAAAGACTACTTAAATACTATTATCACAAAGTAATTTTTTTTTTTATTGATTTCAAGTTACTTTGAGGGAAAAAAATGTATTAACAAGCAGATGGTGATGAACTCCATTTTAAGCAACAGCTTAATTCAATGTTTCAGATTCTGACCTCTTAACTGATATGGGCTGGTCACTCCACAGCAAAAGTTAGCACCAGAAGGCTCCTACAGTCCAGTGCAGTAAAGTGATTTGAAGCAAATGCTCTTCCTGGCCCAACTTCCCATGTATTGGTCCAGTCTGCAGAATGTCCCTGGTACATGTAAACCAGATTCCTTTCAGGATAAACTTAACCTTTCACAATGAACTGAACTTGTACTCCAGATATCTATTTATATGTAGATTACTGCAAACCCTGATGAAGACATTGGGGTCTGATCCAAGAAATAAACTACATCACCCCTAGGTCTCATAGAATCATAGAATGGGTTGGAAAGGACCTTACGAGCATCTAGTTTGAACCCCCATGCAATAGGCAGGGAGCCTCACACTAGACCATGTCTTCCAAGGCTCTGCGCAGCCTGGCCTTGAACACTGCCAGGGAGCATTTACCTTCTTTGGGCAACCTGTGCCAGTGCCTCACCACCCTCACAATAAAGAACTTCTAACACATACAGGCCTAAGAAAGGTCTTAAACCATCTGGACCCTCCTGCAATGGCTCCCACACTGAAAAAAGGACTAAGTGCTGTATGTGTTTCCTATTGGCTAATGACTAACTCCTCCAGTCATCTTTGCTGCTCCTTCTCTCCCCAGGAATTAATGTAGCTGTCTTTATCTAATGCATCTTCTGTTGCTTTCCCCCATTTGCTGAACCCCTTTCTTTCTCCTAATGTACTTTATACTATTCCTCTTTTCTATTGTTTTCTTCTACAATAATGGCAATGGCAAGTTTGAGAATCTCTGAAAATCCAAGCGCAGCCTAAGCCAAGCCCAGTCTAAGCCAAACTAAACCTAAGTGTAAATCTGCACTGTAATTGCACTGAAAGTTTCCTGAGCAGCTGCACAACCCTGTGACAGACCCAGAAGGCTGTTAAGCTCCCTGCAGGCTGCAAGAGGATTGGCAATCAGTGCCACCAATAAATTAGGTGATAAAGCAGTACTCCTTAAACCTCTGTCAAACCACCTCTCCCATACCCACCACAGCAGGCAGTGGACTGCTTCTATTCCTAGTTTTGGCATACAGACAAATACATCCTGTACTCTGACTCACTCCTATGGCACCATGTCCATTACTAACATGGAGGTTGCAGTTCCTTGCCAGCAGTCTGCTCTTAAACTTGAGGGCAGTTAGAAAGTTAGTAATAAGATCTTCTGAGCCACCACTTCTTACAAACCTGTCTGAGAGAGCCAGCAGGTTTTTGAGGAAAAAGAAGTAAAGATTCTGAAACCATTTGGATCAACAACAAGGTTAGGAATATGTCTGCAGCACAGATAAAAAGAGAAATAGGTCCCCCAGGCAGCAGTTTTAAAAAGTAATTAATTTTGTCCAAGAGAGTCGAGAAAATTCATGAGAATCTGTCCTTATGGCACTGGAGGTTAAAAGAGAACAGGCACCTGCCTTATAAAGTTTAATCTCCAGAGGCAGCTGGCAAAATTATTAATTGTACAAATACATTAATCAGGAGGGTTCTGCATCTTCTTTGACTTCACACAACCATTTTCATGTGCAGAAAATGTCATTTTTAAAATAAGTATTGAACCATAAGCAGTACGTGTAAGCGCTTCTATTAAAGATAATAAGACCTCAGAAGTGGGGAAAAAATGGACAAGTGACAAAAAATAGCCAAGAGTGTTCACATCTGTCATACTGGCTCTCATATATATCTCCCCACCCCTTTGGCAAGAGATTTTAAAATTGACACTTGCAGATATCTAGCAATATCTAGTCCTCATCTAAGCTAAACAAACAACAGCAGAGAGCATAATCTCCCTACTTTCCTCAGATCAATATGATTCACTGCATTCTCTCCCAGATAAGCAACAGCTATGTGGGATAAGCAGCTAGCTGTTCATAATAAACCTGGTTTGTTTTCTTATGGTTTTAGCTAGGAAAATTGGTTAGAGACTCATTCTATTTCCCATGACAGCAAGTGAGGATGACGAGTTGTTCTCAGGCTTTGTGGGAATGGCTAGGTTGGGATTTTCACCCAGTGCCTGGTCCCCTCTGCAACTCCCAGCATTAACCCCTCTTGCCAGAGCCTGCTCCCCTTCTGCAGCCCTGGCTGGATGTCCCAGAGTTGCTGCCATTGCATCTCCTCCTGGGGGCAGGCAAGGGCTGCAGGGCTGCTCATACACACAGGTTGTTCCTAATTAGCCGTTACACCCAAACGGGGGGAACAATGAAAACCTTCATTGGCTGTTTTTTTGGACAGTGCTGATAGTGAGAGGAGACAGTTAAGGGTCTACCCTGAGAAGACATGCAGAGGGCCCAGGCCTTGAAGTTTACTGCCTGTCTTTACTGCTTTTGGTTACTTAACCTTTGGTTAACTGCTTTTTGGTTGCTGCTTGTCTTTATTTAGTATCAAACTGAATGGAATCATAAAGGAAGAATAATCATAATGAAATAAGAAAGGAGTACGAGGGGTAATGGTTTTAAACTAAAAGAGAGAAGATTCAGGCTGGATGTGAGGAAAATCTTCGTTACAATGGGGGTGGTAAAATACCGGAACAAGTTGCTCAGAGAAGCTGTGGATGCACCATCCCTGGAGACATTCAAGGCCAGGCTGGATGTGGTTCTGAACAACCTGATCTAGTTGAAGACGTCCTTGCTCATTGCAGGGGGGTTGGACTAGATGACCTTTGAAGGTCCCTTGCAACCCAAACTATTTTAAGATTCTACGAGTAAGAATCAGAATAATTAACCAGTAGATGCCTTGACATCATGGGCTAATGTGAAGAACAGTTCCAAAAACTGCTGCTGTTTCTATACTGATTCTATAGCTATCTTTTTCCCCTTTAGATCTTCCCTCAGTGCCCTATGTTGCCTTGTGGCACCTGCTTTTGGTTCAGGGGGGCTGAGCCCAGGCTCCTGTAAGCTGTCCTGACCCAGCCCTTCACCTCTCAGATGAGCATGGAGCTTTTCTCAGCCACCTCCAGCCCCAGCACAGCTGCAGCTTTCCTGAGTGATGCTCTGGCTTGCCCCAGCTGATGTAGCCAAAGTAATCAGTACCATAAGAATTTCTTGTTTCATTTCCAAGACTTCCTTCACTTGATGGAAGACAGGGATGATCACTGCTAATGTTAACATCACATGGAGACCTAATGTTACAAAGCTCCCCTTACATGTAATGCTATGCTCTGGTGACAGTCCTTAGATGGATAATGAAAATCTAACCAAGTAACCAAGATCAACCCCCTAATAAGTTTTATAAATACAGTAAAAGCCTTAAATTTTCTTGAAAGCATCGAGTCTTCTGCTATTTCTTACCACAGAAATACTGAGATCGCATGAGCCAGGGCAAACACAGGTCACAAAGATTAATATAGAGATTTATCATGCCTATAGTATACAAATGTACAATCTGGATGGTTTAAAAAATATGAAACCTAAGACGAAAGCACTCACAATAAGGGAATTTTGATACTTTAAACTGCTCTGCTTTGTTCTATAATGTTCCATTACCTCACAAATAATGTAGCTGTCAAAACAAACGGTAACAGTGATAGGTACTAAGAAAAGCTCGATGGTATGCAAGACTGCAGATACAGCTCCAGAGTTCAGATCTGAATAGACTTTAAACTTAATATTTCTTGGATTGCTGAGCCCTGGCAAGGGCCTGTATAGTATTTCTCAGTTTACAAATCTAATCTGTATCACACAGCATATAGTAAAATGTGACATTGCTTTGACCTGAGAACAGTTGTTTAAGACCGTATATGGTTTTTACACACATAGAAAAATCTGTGTGGTTAGGTTTCTATTTGAAGGATTCATCCAGAACTCACAAGCTTCTCGAATGTCTTTAAAAAGCATAGAAGTAAGAATAATGTGGCCCATCCTTTGCTGGTTTGATGCTGTCCATCATATCTGGAATGAGAATGGTCAGACCTCAGGCTCAGCACAGATGCTGTAGGCAGCATCAGCAGAACTACCATTTGTTGAGTGTATTCAGAGCAGGACCCTATTTTCTGTTGATTAAGGTCAGAAAATGATAGCTCAATGAGGCTTGGAGGGACCCAGCCTGCCTGCCCCCCAGCAGGGCCAGCTCTGTGGACAGACCAGGTTGCTCAGGGCTTTGATCAGAGGGAACTTGAAACCCTCCAAGGATGGAGACAGTACAGCCGCTTATGGTGACCTACTCCATTGCCTCATGGGGAAAGTTTCTCCCTATACTCAGCCTGAACTTTTCTCATATCAGCTTGTGTCTGTTGCTTCTTGTCTTCCCACTCTGCACAGCTCTGAGAAGCCCAGGTCGAGACACCTTGCTGGTGCTGGGGGCTGTTAAGTGCCCCAAAGCCATCCATTCTCCAGGCGGACCCATTCCCAGCTCCCCCAGCCTCTCCTCATGGGGCATGTGCTCCAGCCTCACCACTCTGGGGGCCCTTTCCTGGGCTCCCTCCTGTTTGCCCACATCTTTTCTTTGCCAGGTCCCAAAACTGGACGTAGTATCTAGATGTGGTCTGACAAGTGCCACGCAGAAGGTGACAATCCCATCCCTAGATGAGCCATACCCCCGATCACACAGGTCAGGAGCTGCTGGCTGCCTTTGCTGCCAGGGCACACCTCAGGCTCACATTCAGCTAGCTGCTCACCACCACCTCAGGGCTTTCCTGGAGAGCTACTCCCCAGCTTCTCTGTTCCATGTATCATTGCAGGGGCTAATCCTTTGCAGGTGCCAGGCAAGTATCTGCCTCAAAGAAAAACACTTCAGAACATTACAGGTAAATTGTTTTAACTATTTCTGTAAACAAGGAACAAAGATGGTTTTGGCCAAGTTTAAAAGAGTCCAGCAGCATTTTCTTCAAGCAACAGTCATTCCCCAGTTCTTGGGATTAAGGGTACGCATTTTGTCATCTTCTGAAAAAAGCCTTGATTGTAGCCAAGCTGTCTGTGAAGAACTGCAGGCTGCAGAAGGTTGAAGGGTAGCACAATGAAAAGCTGAATGCTTTTGGCAGAACAAGCTGTATTATGAAATCAAAATGTTTAGTTGAGAGTTGAGCTCTCGAACAACTCTGCAGAAACGCCTCACTGGCCTATAGCTCTGTGCTCTAGCTAGGCAGTGCCTCTCCCAGACATCCTCACCGCACTGCTGCTAAGTGGTGTAACCTGGGCAAAGACTAATCCAAGCCATCTCTTTTAGCAATAGGCATCCAACACTAGGGTTTGGAAGGGTATAGTTCAGGTTTCCTCATTTCCATGCAAACTGGATTTGTCTTGTCCTTCCTGGTTTCCATTATTTCATATAACTGAGGGCTTCTGTTTCCCTGCAGCACCTGCTTCAATGGTAGTTCAGCCATAAGACATCACCTTTTATTTGGGCTGTTGAAGAGTCATTCTTGAACAGAACCAGAGGGTTGCTTGCAGAGACTTGAGTTTCTTCCAAGAGAGGAAACCATCACTCCAAAACCTGAGAGGAGATAGGCTGAGCATTGGCCAATTCTGGTCCAGGCAGCTGGAACTGAGGAAAATCAGCCCAATGTCAGCAGAAATACCTCAGATCACAGAAATGAGGCCTCAGAATCTCGCACGTGCTTCAGGGACTGCAGCAAACAACTCCTAATTCATGAGGGGGACACATCTGGCTGAAGCTGTTGGCTTTGCTCAAAGTAACAGAGCATTAGGCTGTGTATTTGGGCTCTGCGATTATTTATTTGTGATGCTGGGAAACATGAATACCTTATCATAGGGGTCTCCTCCACTGTATATGCCCTATGTTGGATAGCCAATTCAAGCTCTCAAAAGTTAGGAAATACCAAAATTCATGCAATTCCCCTTCACCACTCTCATGCTTGGGGTCATGTTGTCTTTTACTGCCTACGCATCAACCAAAGCATTAATTAGTTCAAGCTATGCAAATTGGTTTAAAAAGCTAAAAAGCCTACTTTGCAATTCAAAATGAGATCCAGATGCCCTCATCACTTCAAGAGATAAAAAAAAAAGGCATTAAGTGGTAACTGTTTTTTTTCTCTTACATGGCACTCATCCAAGTCGAGCTTGCATATAAAAATAAACCTCATGCGTTCATTGTTCTGAACTTGCAGTCAAATGTCCTGTTTGTCTTCTGTTGAGTTTAAATGTTTTGTGACTAAGTTTTATAAAACATACTTTAAAAAAAAAAAAACAGTAACTGTAACTAGCAAAATCTAAATAATATAATGATTTATGTCTTTGTATACTTCCAGCATTGCACAACCTTTGGAATTTCTGATAGAATTAATTTGAAAATAGCCTAAATATTCATTTATTTCTCTGTTCCCATAGAAACTCTGAAAGCAATGATTCATTTCTAAGAATTGTTAAGTCCCTGACCATGCAATTCATACTGTTCTTCTCTTCAAAGCTCCAATAGCTAATACATTGTGCTGCAAAGAAAGCTCATCTGAAGGACATATTATCTTACTTTGTTTGTCAGCTTCACTTTCTTGGTAATAGACGGCCTTGCTTCTTCACCACAGGTGGTTTGCAAAAATTGCCTAAGCATAACAAATAGTATGGTGTGGAAAGAACTGGATTCACTCTGCCAAACTGGAAGCACATGGGATGAATTCAGCCCTACTGCCAATGGGGAGGGACCCTGCAGCCTAGCACAATTGTCTCATATTCCAGGAGAAGGGACAACACAACAGCTGGGATGCAGTGAGGGGGGTAAGGCCTTGACAGCCTCTCTCCTGACCTAGGTTTGTCCCTGCCTGACTTCTAGTACAGTGTAGAACAAAATAGTGACTTTCCCAGAACAACTAGAAAAATGATGAAAACATCAAATGACACAAAAGTATCAAGTAAAAAATGGACCCCTCAGGTCCAATCTGGCCACATACCCTATGCAATTAACTCTTAATACTCATCATTTCTCTGGAACTCTGGCTTCTAGACCTTTTCAGTCCTTAGCCTCTGTGCCAAGGCCATCAACAGGGGTGACAGTTGAACCAATTTTTATGGCATTTTGGTGTTCAAGCACTTGTTTAGTGAAGCTACCTAAGAAAACCAGCTCTGTCCTATGGCAGGATAGTGGAGGGACTTAACCTCCTCAGCAACATAGTGCTGAAAGTAACACAATGAATGGCTTCTTTGGCAGGAAGAGGTGAGGTGGGTGCAGCTCATGAGGGTTTTGCACCCGCAGAATTGCAACACAAAAGCAGAAAAAGATACTCCAGCACCACTACCTTGCACAGTAATTTGCCACTGTAAGTATGTGGTAGCATAGCTGGCTCAGTGGTACGCAACACACAGTTAAACTGTAAGGCTACTTTTGCTCCCAAAGTTTTTCAAGTAGATGCTAGCAGGTGAGAAACAGATGCAGAAAATGCCTCACAGCTTCTGCCTTCCAAGTAAAGCAGTTCTGCAGCATTGAAGTCCAGCTCTGCCAGTGACATTCATAAAGAAATACCCAGAAGTTTAAAACGGTTCATAGGCTGCATGGACAAGTGAAGAATCAGAAACAGTTATCTTTGATTTCCAGATAACACCAGAGAGTAATCTGGAAATTCAGTAATAGAAGGGGAAGTTGCATGGGGTCAACTAATTAATTTCCAGCTACCAGAGTAGAAAATACTGTTCCGCCTTCACAGATCAATGGGACAGTCCTGCTGCAACCCCATCAAATCAAATGACTGAACTAATGGAAACTTCATTTCTAAATGACCACGAAAGAAAATTCAATCATATAAAGGAAAAATAAATAAGTAAATAAATAAATAATCTTAAAATTCTCCTAAAGTTTGGTAATGATGCTCATTTAGGTAATGCTACATTTAGGTATTTTGTATCCAAATTAAAGAATATTTGTGGTTTTTATATAAACATGCTAGATAGTTGTGGATAATAAATGATTAGCAAATCACACACCATTTACAGACACATTAGAAAATGAATCTACTAATGTAATAGAAACTAAAATGACTTTTTCAGGGATTTCTCCCACACTCAAAATCCATCAATAGAGTCAGGTTGGCAGCTTTCAGTTTGTACTGTGGCCCTTGAGTTCAGAGGGATTTTCCCGTGAGTAACCATCAATAGTGCGAGAGAGGGAGGGCAAGAGACAAGGAGCACCAATGGAGTTCATTAACGAACATGAGATCGAGCATACACCAAACAGAACAAGTTCCTAATGAGCATGTACATCTCTGCGTGCACTGTTAGAAGTAAAAAACACCCTTTGAGAAGTATCTTCACAGTAAAGAGCAGAACTGAACAGTGAGCTCTGTTACTCTTATGAATGATGCATGTAAGTGGTTTAGAGCAGCTTTTGCTCCTGCTATTATTAGGTCTTACTTTTGCATCATTTAGGTGTACAAGGTCATTTACAACAGACAGAATTCCTGACACATGGTGCTGAGAGCACAGGGGCACTGGCAGTTTCCGTACAGGAAAAATAACTCAAGAAGGGGCTCCATGATTTGACATGATTGCACTGTCCTGCCCATCACAGCAGATTGCATGGGTCAGGCAGAAGGAAACCATTTTCACTTGACCAAATGCAGAAAGGAAAATCCTCATGGGTCTGATCCTGATGCAGCAAGAAAAGGTAGCATCCAAGTTGGAATCACAATTTAAAGATTATTTACTGTAATTTCAGTATTAGCGGTATAATTTAAACTCCTCATGGACCATAAGCATTGCATTTGGCTACAGTTGAAACTAGGAGATGAAATGGAGAAAGATTAAATGAAGGGTAAGTTACCAACCAGAAATGGCCAACACAGACAAGAAATCTAACTATCTGTGTGGTGTGTTGATGTGGCAGCTTCTAGCATGCCTTAGAAATCCAAAGCGAGGGTGTCTGAGATGCCAGATTATTGTTGCAGTAGGCTGAAAATACAGAGCTTTTTGTCCAGAATGAGGGCTGCTTGGCTGTATCTACTGTAGTATATCTATTACAGTGCCAAGGTATGACCCTAGTCCTCGAAATTTGATCGTTTGTACTGCTAACTTACTAGAACAGTTTCTGGCAAGCCTTGGCACATCCTAATATGTGGATGTGGTTGGGAGTTAGCAGAGCCCAGAAACCTTTCCCAGATGGCTGTTTGCCTGCAGCCACTCTGCCCCCGGGGGAGAGGGAGGGAATAAGCCACTTTAGCCCCTGCCAGCTGCTAAGAACAGTCCCAGGGGTGTTTAATCCATGAGTATAGACGTAGCCCTTTCATCGTGTAAACAGTGAGACACCTGAGGAGAAGTGGAGCCAGACCAAGAACTTTAATTTTACATTTTTTCTTTTCACCACCACTGATTTTTCAGGGAGCCAAATCCCTAAGGAATCATAGGTCCCACCTCTTCAGTTTCAACTGTTGCATCTATCATTGGAAGTCAATACAATGACCATTTGTGGTTTAATTAAGGATATTTGACTGAATGATGCCACAGAAAAGGTTTGAACCACACCTTTTGCATCCAGCATAGGTCTGCTGGTCTCTGGCATGTAATATAGACAAAATACAACACATTCACACAATTTCTGAGTGTAATCCAACAGGAAATTGCTCATTAATACAATGCCCATCTTTTCTAGGAGTAACACTCGGTATGGCCAGTCCCTGGGTTCAGTGTGTCTCATGGGGTCGACACACAGTGCCCCTTTATATGTTTCTAGTTCCTGTGACTCAGCAAGATTAGATTGAGAAAGCATGAGAATTCCAAAGCTCAGCTCACTCAAGACAGAGCCACTGCCGACAGCCTTGGAAAAGAGCTTGGAGCTGGCAGGGCTTGCACTGACCAGCCAACCAAGACTGTGCATCTGCTGTCTGGTTATAGTTTACAGCTTTTTATTACCTTTTATAGCAACAGATGCTTTTAGTGGAAGCTTTGGCCACAGCAGTGTTTTGTCACCTCTGCTTGGTCAGAAAACTACAGACTCCCTTTTCAGGTGTGGATCTTGTTAATGATGCCCAGGCTGTAGCTGTATCAAGAGAAGGTCACTGCAATATTTTGGGCAGAGGAAGGAGATACATATTGCATTAAAACTATCTGAAGATGGAAACTGACAACTGGTTGGGGACTGATATCTTATAAGAAACATGAAACCAGTGATCTGTAAGAGGGACCAATTACCTTTCCATACAAATTACTGCCTCTCTCTCTATTCATGCTGCAGAAGGCTGAGCTGTAAATCTCAGACTACAGAAAGGAAGGAAGACCCAGCAGCAGGCCACAATGCTGGGATTCAGCCTGCTGCTTTATCCAGAATTGACTAATTTAGTATATACAAGTCTTGTTACCTTCAAAACATATAATTTCTGAGATTTGAATAGAGGTCAGGAAAAAAAAATGCGGAAGGATCTAAGGGAGAATGGGTTATTCTTAACAGGTGTTTTTTTTTCAGGATTCATCTTTGAAAGCTGTTGTCTTCTCTTTTAGAATAATGTACAAGTGTTTAAGGAATGAAAGGAAATTTTAAATGATAGTAGAGATTAGGAGAGCTACAGCTTATTTTTCTAATTGTTTAAACATAGTGGACAACAATGAAAAAAGCTGTGGCTATACTAGAGGACACACCAGACAAATAAGGGAGGGATAGAGGTTTCTCAAGGTTTCCTTCATTTCTGGTAAGAAACACTGCTGAATGTCCTTGAAAGAAAGACATCAGTGGCTTCAGAGCAGAAGATGGTTTGAGCTAGATAAATAGATGAAGCAGGGATGTGTCTAGGAGAGGCTGGCTGCTGCAAGAGTACAGTAACATCCTCCAGCCCCACCACTATTGCATACTGTAGGGCATACATGTGTGTGCTCTCACACACACACCCCCAAATGGCAAAGCTTTAGTATGATCACAGTGTCTCATACTCCAGCAAACCAGTGCTTGAGCAAGAAAGGATAGCAACAAACCATGCAGTGAGTTTGCTGAGAGACCTCGGGGTTGATTGATGCCCACCCCAGTGCCTGGAGACCCCATTCAGATGCAAGAGCTCAGGGCAAATGCTCAATTTGGCATACAAAGAGTGAAGGAAGAATATCCAAACCTATCTGTGCTCAGGGACTAGGCATGGCTTTAGGATAAAACACAAAATAATGAAGTAAGAGCTATTTTAAAAGTAAAGCTTGCATTGACTCATTTTCATCTCTCCATCATGTTCTTTCCTACTTACTTCATCTTTTCCAGTCAGTAGAGTTTAGGTACGTAAATAAAACTTTTTGGGCTACAGCTGATAACTGGTTTGCCAAACAGATCTGGATTAAGGCTCTTTTTTAGGCACATCACAAACACAGAATTGCTGCAAAGAAACCACAGGAAGGACTTTTAGGGTCACCTTCCTCTTGACATCCCTCTCCCTTCAAATACCAAGTCATGGCATGTTTGCTCTCCTTGTAGCCAGGGTGGTAGATACAGCCCAGCAGCAGCAAGCAGCAGAGGACTTTCCATGGAAGTCTGGCCTCCAAGGGACACAGCACATTGCTGGGGCTCAGGTGGGCAGCAATGAGAAGCATCCCAGGGCAGCTGCAAGGGTTATTGGATTTTTCAGAACATGGCACAGAACCATTACCACAATGGGGTCACTGTGTCACTGGTGACCACAAGAAGTAAAATATAACAATTTAGTAAATTCTCTATACTCCAGGGCAACCAAAACCACATTTTCACTTAGTATATTCCCTGAAGTTTCTAATTGCTCCTCTCCAGCTTTTTACTAGAATAAACACTTTTGTTAGTAATGCAAAGGAAACAATCTGTCTTTGGGTGTGCTTTTTTGTTTTCTTCCAAAGGCCATCCACAGAGAGGAGCTAGCATGATCCAGAACTAAACAGTGCCCTCATTTGCAACAGTACAGTCCCACTGACTCCAGAAATCTTTGGCTTCTTCACCTCCCCTATGCAGAAAGACTGTAATAAATTATTCAAAATGCCAGCCCTCCTCTTTCCTTTCCACTGCTGTGGGTGCCTGGGGGCTTGAAGTGGACAGAGCATGCCTGCTTTTCTGGAGCTGTGCGACTGAGAAAAGAAGGGACAGTTTGGAAAGGCACTCATGTTTGGGAATTACAAAGCATTCCCTGGATGTCATAAGCTTTTATGCTCCAATAGGTTGTGTCATCACACCTTCCCACCCCCTCCCAATGCACAAAGACAGTAACATTGGTCAATAATTTAGCCAATATGATGCAGATGACTGGCAGCATGTGCTTTTGTGAGCAAAGCAAATCGTGCCAGCACTACTACGTATCTTTTTCGGTGATCAGTGGAGCAGTTCATGTAGGATTGCCTATTGATGGGAAGGGGATCATATGTTCAGAAACAAATTTAGCCACACCTTAAGATCCATTAGTCCCATTATATGCTAACTGAAACACAAAACCATCTTGTGATCTTCATTTCCCTATTTATATCCACTACTGCACAATCTATTGAACTCTATGAAAAATATTATTAGGACAGTTTCTGACTCATTACTAATCTGTTGTAATAAAAACCTGTTAATATGCTCACACTGAGCTTTCTGTTATTAACAATTAAACAAGCAAGTTTCTTCCTCATCCTGTTGGAACTGAAAGCCAAATCCCACAGCAGAAGTTCCTGTTGGTGTTCCTGTTTGTGTTCCTGTTCTCTCATTGCTACTATCTTTACTAAAATCCTTTTCTTAGGTGAGTCCTGCCATAAGGCCTTTTACTGGTACTACTACTAACTCATAATCATCCTTCCCAACTACCCAGCTGTGCCTCTAGTGGCTTCACAAAAGGACTCTAAGGTGACTGAAAAATGCCAGCCCTGATCATTTCAGTCTGCTTTGATTTCCCTTATTTTTTGCATTTATCAGAGAACTGGTATATATGCCTCTGCCAAAGGGGAGATATGCTGTGGGTGGAACAAATGTGAGCAGGCAGGGATATGATAAGGTATATGCTGCAACTGCTCACATCTGACTCTAATAGAACACAGCTATGCGTAAGGAGGTCTAAACTGCAGCATAGTCCATAAACAGTTTCTTTCCAAGATCAACTGAGACATTTATTTTCAGCTATATAATGCGTCTGCAAATGACCATGCTGGGAAGCATAAGCAGGAGAGGAGAAGGATGAGAAAGAGGTAAAGAGAGCTTGGGAAATGGAAGTTTGGAAAGGAAGGGAGATGCAGAGAGAGAATCATGTGGAAAAACTGCCTGCCATTTCTCTGAGAGATGGATGCTGCTCAGTGACAGCACTGATCCTCATGCAAGCAGGCAATGCGGTTACTGCCCATTGAAGGAATCTGTTCAAACAGCAAATATGAAAAAAAAACCTACAAAATCTTGTACCTTTTTTTTTATGCAAGTTTTTTTGTTTGTTTGTTTGTTTTTAAACAACCATAACAGGGCCCTTGCCTGCAGGCTATTGTCCACAGTAACTCTCCATCTGTCTCAGATGCACACAGGGAAGAAACCACATTCATCATTATTGATTACTTTTGGTCTTAAAGGGTTTTGTAATGGAAAGGCCGGTGTCAGTGTAAGACAATAGATCTAGTGAGACCTTCCCCAGGCTTCTTTGTTTAGGCTCAGCGGGTGCCACAGGCACTTTGTGTATATGTCTAAACCAAACATCAGTCAGAAACCTGCCATGTCCATGGGACACAAAAAGCTGGTATCTTAATGCGTGAGAGCGGGGTCAAGTTTACTTTGTGAAGGGAGAAATGCCTTAGACTTTTAATAGGACAAAAGTCAGTGTTGTTCACTTCTGGGGTCTCAGATTCTCTTAAAACTAGAGAAGGGATGCAGAGCTGTATTGCAGCTGGCACTTTTATACTATGAGCTTTCACAAACACTGGAAATCACCTATACTCACTGCTTGGTTGTAAATCTTTCCCATAAAATCAATGGGCAAAACTACTGTTGAGAAAACCCACAATACTTCAGCAGAAAGATGATATACAAAACTAAAATGCAGAGGCAGTACCAATTTCTGTTGACATTTTTGTGACATCTTCTCTAAGAACACAGAGAACAGCTGTGGCTAGATTCCTTGCATTGTAAACTGATGTAGAATCGAGGTTAAAAGGTTTTACCTTTTGTTGTTTTGCTTTCAAAACAATTAAAAAATCATTCCATTTTAGGAAGGCAAAGTGAGTGAGAAGTGGGAACAAATACTGAGAAACATATAGAGAGATTAAGCAGAAACTCCTTTCTAAAATTGTTTTCTTACCTTTTTCTCCCCTCATTGTTCCTTATATTAATGAACCCACCGCATGTAACTCCATTTAACTTCATGATCAGTGAAAAGTTTTAACCATTTCCTTTTTTCTGCTTCCGATTTGATCTGAAAATAAAACATGGCATTTTTTAATCTTGAAATTTCAGCTTAGACAACAGAAAGCTCCAAAGGACACCCAACAGTAATAAACACTGATTACTCCGTCCATGTTGAAGACCTCAGCTGTCTCTGCAGAGAAATACAAATCTTCTAATTAGAAATACAGATCTAGCTCTTGCACACTTCCAGACTGTCAGCCTGAAACTGTGTGAGTAGTTTAAGCTACTTACAGAAACTAGAGGAAATGTGGAAACAGAAAGAAAGCTGAAGATGGTAACCTAAAGTCCTACCTTAAGTCTACCTGAAGGTCAGTCAACTAACAAACCATGGTGCAAATTAGGCTCTCGGTCCAGAGGAAACAGTTTAGTAGAAACTGTATTGGTTGCTTGTGGGTTGAACCTTCTAAGATTCATTTCTGAATAATGTCAGTTAACTGAAAATGTCAAATAGATGTGGGCTATTCTGTGAGCCAGTTGACTTCAGTGCCTAGGAAGATCTTCAATCCATTTAATTTATTAATGCAGATCTAGCTGAAGGCAGCCCAATCCAGCATATCATTGGGTTTACCTAACACTCAGTGGTACTGATGTCATTGCACTGAAATCACATCAGCATGCAGGAAGCAGTGACAAATCAATAAAACCAGGGAAAAAGTGTAAGTAAAAAAGTATCTGCATTTATCCTGTTGCCCAGAGTGCTCCCATAGTTTTGTGTGTTCTTGTTCCCACTGGGAAGTTGATTGTGAGTTTTTATCTAATGATTCTTTAATGGATATACGTTCCCCCAGAGCTGGAACAGGAAAACAGCTGCAATTGTGTCACGACAGAGCAAGTTCTATGAAGCTTGATTTCCATTTGAAGGGGGGAATTTTTTATGATATTTATGAAGGACAAACCTCATGCAGAGCATTAACTGCTCCAATCAATAACTAAAGAAAGTAATATATAATTTGAAAAAAAAATAAATGAATCAATACCAAATTAATTTTTAACAATGGCAAATTTCCAGGAATAATGAACTGGTTAGGCTGATATACAAGATAACAAAGCTGGTATATCCAAACTAGAGATGAATAAAATTGGAAAAATAATTAAGAAAACAATTCCCCCAAATATTGATTCAAATTAACTGCAGTTAGTAAAAAATCTAATGCTGATTCAGCAAATATTTAATCTCTTTTAAAAAGGGATTTTTATTTTTTTTTTATTGCCACAATTAAGCTCAGTGGTTTAAAACAAAAGGTAAAGCCATTCAACTTGAGAAAGTAAATTAAATTTTATGTATGCAATAATTAATTAAGTTTATCCAACTTTTAATTTTGGAATGAAAAAAAAAAAAACAAAAAAATCCTAGGATTGTCCAATTAAAACAAAACCAAACTAAACTCCAAAAACTTTATTGCACATCTTTCTTTCAAACAATCTAATATATTTTAATGGGATTTTTGGAACGTGTTCAAAGCTATTTTTGGAAGACATGGGAAGATTAAGACATGGGCTACATTAGATTCCATTTCAATGTACTCAGAAGTTTATATTTGTAATAGTGATTACTTTATCAATTGATTCTTTTCTGTATGTTTTCAATGTTTTATTCTTAATGTTTTTCTTATATTATTTTTCTAAGGTGTTGATGAAAACCGCAAAGGAGATAAATTGTGCACTTAAATTTTCACATGCAATTCCTACAAAAAAAATGTGTCTTTTTATGGTATCTGTTATTGTAATATCAGACACAAATAAATATGATATCTTCATTCTCAAAAGGCAGAGACCTTAAGTGGTAGAGATCTGAGAAAAAGAGTAAGACTCAGAATGCAGCTATCTGCAGACTAAGGTTTAAGAGAGGACAAAATCAAACAGGTGAAAGCTCTCCCAAGACAACTACAACAGCAATAGGAGGGACCCACAAGGTTTTCAAATCCAAAACCACATATGCAGTTATAAAGTCATCTTTCAATCAGCAGTATATTTGACTCTGCTTTTTTTTTTGGTTTGTTTTTATACACAGGCTTGAAATTTCTAGTTTTAATTCCTACCTTTGTCAAGACTCAGGTTTGAACATGTTCACCTCAAAATTATGAGAGTATTTACGTGGCAAGATGTTACTTGGTAGATACAGAGAATAAAAAAAACTTACTTCTACTGGAGTGTCAGTGATTTTAACTCCCATTGAACTTGAATATAACTGAAAGAATTTACCTTTTCACGTTGCTTACCTAGAATAATGCTAACAAGCAGTCATATTAATTTGTGTGAGCTGTTGCAATGTAAAAACAGAAGGAAGCTTTAGCCATACTCCAAGATAATTCAATAACTGTCAATGAGGACAATAGAATTGATTTTGCTGAGTTTGTCTAGTGGTAAAATTGAAATACTTTGTCTTCACTGTTTTTTTTCCAATGCTATAGAAAAGCACATTATCTATCCTGAAGTAAAGATACATCTCTTTCAATAAAAACATTACTTCTGTTTTTTTACGGTGAGTTCTGAAAATTATATACTCCTTCTCATGATTTTCCAGCCATTATATTGATTGCTACATAAAATTACCAAGTTATTTCAGTTGTCAATGTCTTTTGAAGGTCGTCCAACTTAAAATAGTTAAACTAACCTTTAGTTTGACCTTTGTAAGCCATCAAAACATTTTTGGAAGCAGCACTGTTTAACCATTGATGATTTTTAGATATATTTAAGGTAATATCTGAAAAGTGAAGACCAGTGTCTCCCTTGGGAAGATTAAATGCCACTTCAAACAGAGTATTTTCTAACATTTTTAAACTTTCAAAGTAAATCAGCCATTAACTGAGGAATATTTTCTGCTACTTATGAAATGACCAAGCCAAGCAAGCAAAACCCACTAGCTAGCCACCACCTCCTTTGTCCATTTGGCAACAGATTCATTACTAAGGAATTCAGATATTATATCCACTTTCAAAAGCAGCTTAGAGAAACAGTTGTGGGAGTGGATGCAGCCCAAAAGCATGAGGTAACAATCCACACTGTGGTGGGATGATCTAGTCATCAAAATGTGAGCCTTTTAACAAGCTCTGGAGAAAACAAGCAAAACTGAAGGGAGTACCACAGTAGGGCAGGAAGAAGGGAATCCATCTGAAATGCTGAATATTTTGTTCATTAAAAAAATTAATTGCATAGTCAGCATTAGATGTTAGGTAGTCAGGATACATTCTTGTAAACCAGGGAAGGTAGGGGTAGGGTTAGAGTTGGTCCTCTGCAGAGTGATTTAACAGGAAGGGAGTGGTGGCCCTTTGCAGAGCAGCAATCTGGAGCTGCGGACGTGGTGGAGGGAGGCTGGCAAGGGTTGCAGGCTGATGTCATTGTGGCCTAACAACACTTTCCTGGCTCCCCTTGGTATTTCTTGCTGGACTGACTATGTTCCAACATTCCCTGGATTGTGCAGCAGCAAACATATGTAAAATTAATTTTCTAATATCACACATTTAACCTTAGAGTGTACAATACTGGATGTCCTATTTTGCCTTATTCTAGTGCTATTGGTGATATTATGCAATTATTCCATTTCCCATCCATATGAGTGAATTTAAAAGGTTTTCAAATTACACGATTAAGCATTTTAAGCCTTGATGTATGAACATTTTCAGAGAAGAGGCAGCTAACCAAAAGTTTTGCTCCAAAAGGAGCCTAAAGAGGAAGTGTGATGTGTGCCAGAATATCACAGTTTCACCAGGCTCTGCTCTGAACTCAGAAACACAACCTTATGGATCAGCCATAACCATTTGCTTAGGGCTGGGGCAACAAGAGAAGTTTTCAAACACTGTGTGCTATGTAAAGCATGAGATAACAAAGACAGTAATCTTTTCTGGTCTTCCAAGCTATAAAGCTCTCCACAAAAATTATCTAGAATAGCAAAATTAGGATATGAACTTCAGGAAGGTTTAAGTGTCATTGTACATCCCTGTTGGCCTCATAGCAGAATTTTATCTTTTCCACTCTAAGGCTCCCATGTCTCTTCTTATGGACGAACAAATATCTCAAAGTTAAACCCCATCTGCACTGAACAGGAGAAAACAGATGCTAGAGAAGACCTGTTTTTCATCTCTCCTCTCATATTTAAGCCTTTAGATGATAAAATGAAAAAATAGAGCTACCAGGTTTTCATGCATTGTTACTTTAAACAAGTTTCTTTGTATGCCTCAGGCTAGCCGCAACTCGGTCATTGGTAACACAGGACAGTCTCCCTTCTTGCTCTTAGGAGTGTCCTGCAAAGTCATGTAGAGCTTCAAGCAGTGGGTAAACAATGACTTCTGACAACATGAGTAAAGTGAAAGAAAGTTTGTCATTTTAAAGGGCAAGTTCCTTTTGTTTATTACCAATAAAAGATGTAAAGAGTGAGAAGATAACATTTGATCCAGTATGACATAATTTCCATTTACTATTTGCTCTGTGCAGATGGGGGAAATTATGTGCATCAGGACTTACCAGTTCAAGTATGATGCAAGGAATAAGGGTTCTCTATGCTGCTCCCCTGTATACACTAAACTGGGAATTTGCTGGCAGGACAGCTCCTGTCAGCAAGCTGAACTGCATGTTCAAAGCAGATGTGTTTACAAAGTGGCATGATTTTTGGCAATTTTAGCTCTGTCCTACAGTTCGAATATGGAGATGAGGCTAGCAAGTCCCTTCTTTGCTGCCCCCTATCTCTTCTATTCTGATTAAAGCCAGTGTTTTAATTTGGACCTCAATTTCTCCACCATGTTCTTCATCCATTCACCTCAATGAGCCAATTTTCTGCCTCTAGGTATGTCAGGAGACTGAGACCTAAAATACACCCAAGAGCATGCAACTGTCTTTTTTTCCTTTCTATAGAAGTGGTTAAACCTTTCTAAATGGTTAAATACACTCTATGGCATTTAATACCGACATGGGCAATGACAATAAATATCCAATTCAAAACCAGATGCATTTTAAAATATTTGGCCAGTGATGGGAAATGTGTACTTCAGTACCTAGCTATAGATGGCCAATCATGAAACTTTGGAGGCAGACAAGTATAGAGGTTTACTTGGTAAAATCATTTTCCCTTAGTGTGTATTGAAATAGAGCAAAAACATTACTGCTACAGAGGCAAGTCAATTTAGCTTTGGGTGGGAGTAATAGGGTTTGGCAGGAATTCTACTAGGGCTGAGTAAGGGGACTTAAATCACTGTGTGAATTATCTCAGGCTGTAGTCCTGCAGCTCAGCTGCTCCATTCTCAGGCTCCAGTGCTTCAGTTAACACTGAGAGAAAATACGAAACAGAATTTTCCACTGATTTGTCTGCAGCCAGTTAGTCTGATAGCCAAGTAATAACTTCAGTAGCTCAAGTGCATCACCAATTCTAAAGAACAGCTTCTCACATAGGATAAAGAAGCCTTAATGCTCAGGCCTGTGTGAGGAAGCTGGGATTTATTCTTTGCACATCAAAGGCAGAATATCAGCAAGCTGGATAGAGCTGGACTGTTAAAAGGAGTTTGTGATGGCTGGAAAGCAAACGGATTGAGCTTGTTTGCTCATTTTGGTTGTCTTTTAAAAAGCAGGAGGAACACCCTTTAGACTACAGGTGTTGCCAAGCAGAGTTTCTTCAGCTGTAGGCAGATACTCAAAGTAACAGAGCTTTCTGGCCAGTGTCCCACTGCACAGTCACAGGCACTGTACTGGTACGGGGGCTGCCAGTTAATTCAATACTGATGGAGCAAGTAAGGTCAGTCATTGCTAATAGCACTAAGTTACTATGCATTCAGCTGTCAGCCCAGCACAGTCACAACCCTCATGGAGCCATGGAACCCTCAGGGAGCCATTGGCTCATCCTGCCTGTGAATTACTTCTGGAACTCTCCTTCCTCTTGGCATCTTGGACCACAGGGTGCACGCCTTGTAGCTGTTCAACAGCTGAAGATTTTAGTACATGGCTTGTGAGTTTAGGAAGATTGGCTGCCTCAGTCTAAAACAGTAACTCATTGCAGGGTCCAAAAGTACAATGCAGGCAAGAACAGTTATCATGGGGCAAGCTGGGGTGATGATCCAATGCATTGGCTCCTCTGAGGCAATGTATGTGCGCTCTTATCCCATGGTTAATGGCAAGAAGCTGCCCCATATGCATGGAAGGATCAGTTTGAGTTCCCTCACAGGCGATGACACAGGGGATGCTGGAGTAGCCCCCATGATGCACCTACCTTACCATGAGGGCATTCCTTTTGTGGCCCTGCAATAAGCACATAGCAAGGTGCAGACATGTTTGAGTCTACGACCTACAGCCATCCTCCTGCACTTTTACCAGAAATGCAGAGCTCTGAAATCACTGTAGTGATCAATACACTACAACTGAGCCATCTAAAAATGTATCTGTTCCAGATGAGTGAATTTGAAAATGATTCTTGTGACCTTTCTCAAATGCCATTCTTTATCCTTGCCAAGTAGAATTACAAGCAGTTTAATCAGAGGAAGATTTGGAGTTTTGATGGATGTGTTCAGGGTTATTATTATTTTTCAGTTTTGTGGAACCTTTCAGCACAAGCTGAGCAATGTTTTTTTAAGATGCCTTGACATCTGCTCAACTCAGAACGTTTTATCACTTCACCTCATCGTCCTCATCATATTAAGGAAGTTGCAAGTGGTTTTCTCTTTTGTTCCAGTCCAGTGGCACACGTTTCATCTTGTCACGCAAAGCACCAGAGAAAATGCAAGAAGGTGGTGAAGGAGGAGAGTGAATTTACTCCGCTTGCCTAAGGCCCCAGGTAGACTGCACGTCATGCTCACTGGAACGTGACCTGGTGGATCACCAAGCTGAAGCAATTTAACAGATGGCAGAAATGTGGTGATATCAGGCAAACACTGTACCAGTGATTTCAACTTGAGTTTTCATGCACAAGTGTCATGGTTAAAGCGCTTCCATTTCAGAAGGCACTCCTGATCCTAAGCACCCTTCATTTATCAGAAATAATGAGTGGAAACTGTGAAATAAAAGTTAGAAGCTAATTGCTACAACAGCCCTTCTTACAGGTAAATTTCCGATGACACCTTTATCCATCTTCATCACCCAAGAAGAGCAAAGCCAGTTCCAGCCATGGCTTCATTCCGCATTTAAACAGCCACAAATGCTTTTTCTGCCATCCACCCATGAGACAGATATTTCACACCACAAACCTGAGAGAGAATAGCTGCTTACACCTAAAGCATACATCTTTTCACCACCACTAACAGGATCTGGATCCTGAGCTCCAGATCTGAGCCCTATAGATGTCAGTCAACACACTCCCAAGACAGCATCACATTGCTATGCACTCACAGATAAGTCATTGGGACACTCAGAATGAGCAGTTCATGACAAAGCCCTTCCAGCCTCCTCTGCACGTGTGTGTTGGAAAAGTCCTTTTTGTGGAAGGAGAGGTGTGTGCCCTTCTCCACAATACAATTGTTTTCCTGAAGTCTTTGCAGGTTTTTACAGCAGGAAGGAGCTTAGTGAGCAACTGTTTTTAATCTCTATACACCTCTAGGCTGAGGCAAGGCACTTCAGGTTGCAGGCAGGTAACTCAAATGCAAAGTGGTTTCAAAGATATCTCTTTTTTTTTTGGCTTTGACTTAATTCTGAAACCTAGACTTTTTAGGCACTTTGCAACCTAGGAGACAACACATGCTTCTCAGTTGATGCTATCAAAGGCAGACAGAGAGACAATTAATCCAGAGCACTGGGAGCAGTGTTATTATTTAAAGATACAATTGAGAGGATCCTGCCATGTGAATTCTGTTCTGATCATGTCAATCAGTCAATACACTAACAGAGAAACCCTGGGAGTAATATCTGTGCCATCTCTTTCAGGCAGATTACTCTTGTACAGTATGCTGTTATCCTGCTTTGCTACTGTAATAGAAGGCATAGTAAGTTGAACAAAAATTAGGACAGAAATCTTATCTGTCTTGTTCCCTTTTGGAGAAGGAAGGGAAAGCCATGACAGTAAGCAAAAATGCATCATGATAATAATAAAAGCCTTGGTAAATCCTTGATTAGAAAAATGAATGTGATTCAATACCATGGTGCTTGGCACACATCCAACTTGGAGTCTCATTGGGAGCCATTGAGACAGACAAACAGCAGCAATTCTGCTCAGCCAGAGAGGAAGAAGACTAGAGAATAATGCTAATGAACTACTTTTAAAGGCATCTGTTTTTTTCAAGAAAACAATGAATTATAGGGGACTAAGCTTTTAAGCTGAGTAACTGTGTAATAAATTGTAGACATTTTAGTGCTAGGTTTTGTGCTGATTTCATGGCTTATGGCTCTGTGATCTGTGTAAATTAAAAAAGATGGGGAAAATCAGTTCTTTCTTTTAACACATATCCAAAGAAGCATCCAATCAGTGAGTGACATGTGAAGATGTCTTAGTAGAGATGGCCTTTCCAGAGAACGTGGAGTGAAATAAAGCTTCCTCTGTTTGAGACTGACACTTAAAAGAAAGGTTGTAATCAAGGTGGGTTTTGGTGCAGGCTTCTTTGTGTTTACATAGAGAACAGTTGTGAAGAGCTTACTTTTAAGCATACAAAAGAAAACATCTTGCATCAAGTTCTTTATGACTGATCACCCAAATCATGTAACTACCTCTCAACATTTAGATTTGCATTGTATGTAGTATGTAGTGTGGAGTAAGAACAAGAAGCATGCTAACTAGAGGGTTTACTACACTGTTGTGCTGTACAATGGTTACAGACCAAGAGCCACTACCATGATTTAAAAAAATTTGCTGTTTCAAACAAATCCAATTTTGTTCTCTGAGACCACCCAAGTGTGATTCAGAAAGCAAGCAGAAAGATTTCGTACTCTTATGCTTCCCAGCATGTGATTTCATATTACGCTCGTGCTATTCAATACTAACTATAGGAAAACCACAATCCTATAAGCCATCACTGGAGCGCGTTAAGTTGAATAAGCGCTGATTGATTCACAGGTCTTCAAAAAGATAGTGGTGAAGCTGCAACTGCAGAATCCTGATACTCATCAGTCATCTGAAAAGAAGTTCAAAATTGCTGATGAAGTACACAGGTATAAGGAGAGTTAGAAGAACAGTCAAAGCAATTTATCCACCCTGTGCACCATGCCCAGTCAAGCAAAACATGTTTTCAAAACAAAAGCTCTGCTAGCTGGGAAAAAAATAATAGAGATCAGTCCTCTGCAATGGGGACCTGCCTTGGGGCTCTGTAAGGCAGCTAATTGAGCAGAGCAACTCATTGAGCAGAGCAGCTCACATTTAAAAGCAGAAAAAGGTTTTGGATGAAAAGACAGAGAAATAATACTGAGTAGCACAGAGATGGTACTTCCTCTGTGTATGTCATCAGTGAGCTCATTGCTAGAACACCATGATCTTTGAGGGAAACCACACGTCAAAAAAGGAGGTTGAATATATGCAAAGGGCTTAGGGGAAAATGGCTATAGGAGGAAAATACAGCTGTTAGGTGGAGACTGGAGAAAGTTAATCTATCTAAGTTTATTGAAGAGGTTAAGAAATTATGCTATTACAGCCTACATAAATTTACGGTGAGGAAGAGATTTAACCAAAATAATGCCTAATAAGAGACAGCAATTGGAAGATGAAACCCAACAAATTCAGCCTTGAATTTTCAAGTCAGTGATGCTAACAAACCACTAGTTATTTAATGTATAACAGATTTTCACTTACAGTTTTGAGAAGAAAAGTGAATGTGGATCCAGTTTTCCTCTTATAGCTCCCTATGGGGCACGGCATTGCTGAAATGAAAGACAATAAGCCCAGAAATGGGCTTCTGCTTGTCCTCACCAGCAAACCCTTAGCTCACCCCCGGCACTGTTTTGGGCCACTCCAAGTGGCTCTCCCTGAAACAGTACATGCTCACTGTAGCCAGTTCACAGACCCACACATGCACACTCCTGTGCTCTGCAATATCCTCAGTAGACAAATCAGTACTGGTTCTCTAATGGTGATGGAGTGGTGCAAATTTACCTCAGCTGAGGAACTGTTACATAGAAGAAATAAATCCATCCCTTTCCACTTAGTTTCCTTTATCTATACTCACAGTAATTCTTTCCCCACTATTTTATACTATTGCACATTTCACAGTTTTAGCTTATTCCACATAATATGCTCATTCTGGCTACCTTCTTGCAACTGTACCATTCAGACACAACAAATTCAGGACATTTCAAATGCTAAATAAAAATGCCTCTGTACAAGGAATCTGATGCTGCATATATATATGAAATATATAATGTATTATAATATATATTATCTTAATATCATACATTATATGCTTTATTTTATATGTATATTATACATTCATACTTGTGTTTATATGATTTAACATATATATATAAAAACATACACATGCAAAAGAATGTGAGATAAAACCCACCAAGGATGCTTTCCCTGTGGCAGGAAATGTAGCTCATCTTGGTTTTGCTGATACCAAGTGTGCATTCCTTTAATGATTAAAAAAGTTATTAATGATCTTTGAATCAGCCAAGGCCTCTGAAAGTAAAGTGTGATATTATATCATCACAAGGCTTCTTAAAAGATTTTTTCTTTGGAAAATGGAAGCATAAAAGGAATATATTTAAAGGCCTGTAAACTGTCTAAAATTACAAGGAAACAATTTTTGCATGTTTTCTTTTTAGCCCATTCTCAGATACCTGATGTTTCTCCCATGAGCTCCATGAATACTGATCACCCATCATACACACTTGACCTCTACACACTGAATGGTACCATCATTAATGTTTCTATGTAAATCATCTTGATTTCAGGTGGCCATTTATCCCAAAGTCACTGACATGACAGATGAGAATTGGAACTCTACTCTTTGAACTAGCATAGGGTCCTTAATCTTCCAGTTGACACATGTCCTATAATTGCTTCCTCCAAGAGATGAAAGCCTATCTTGTGAGTCTATACATTTAGATACGTAATTGGTGGGTTATCAGTATGATGGGGAAGGATATTGGAATTTGTGTTATTAACTGTTTAAGGCAACAGGCAAGATAACAATTCATAACATGGTAGGGATAGTAAAAGTGATCACAAAATTCATTAGTTACCAGAGGTGGCTGACTGTACAAGCTGGTTGGAGTATTTTATTCCATTTGTGGCAGATGTTATGGCAGATACATATCAGGACAGAGAACTGTCTTGAAGAATGCCACAGCCTGCATGACTTCTATTCATAGCACTTGTCCTGCGTTCTGCAGTAGCAGCCATTTTTCTCCTTCTTAGTAGCTGGTTCAGGGCTGTGTTTTTGACTTTCAGCCTGGGAACAGTGCTGATAACACCAATGGTTTTAGTTGCTGCTCAGTAATGTTTACTCTGACCAAGGACTTTCTGAGTCTCATGCTCTGCCAGGGAGGAGGGGAAGCTGGGAGGAAGCAGAGACAGGACACCTGACCCAAACTAGCCAAAGGGATATTCCATAGCACAGCACGTCATGCCCAGTATATAAAATGGGGGCAGTTACTTGGCAGGGCTAGATCACTGCTCGGATCGGGCTGGGTATCGATTGGCGGGTGGTGAGCAGTTGTATTCTCTTCCCTTGTTATTTCCCTTTTCATTGTTATTATTGGTGGTAACAGCAGTGATTTGTGTTATACCTTAGCTATTGGGCTGTTCTTATCTTAACCCGCGGGAGTTATATTCTCCTCCCCATCCCTTCGGGACCGGGGGCAGGAAGGGGGAGGAGTGAGAGAGCGGCTGCATGGCTGACTGAGTTTAAACCACGACAACACTGTAGAGTGTTGTATAATGCAGACCACATTTCTGGCCAAATAATCATAATGTGTTCACTAGTATCAACAAAGCTCAAACTCATAGGTATAGAGATACAAGAATTCAAAATTAGCAAATATATTCCCAGCATGTAAATAGTAATTGACATAGTTGACATCTCTAATTTTGTAAAACCTCCATCTGATTTACAGGAAAGTGTCTTCTGAGTGGGGTGCACTCCATCCAGTAGTGATGCCTGAAGTTTAGGACTGGTTCTGCGGCTCATGAAACAATTTAGGAAAGTTGGTTTCCTATGAAATTGCATCCTTTGTGTATTTACTCCTCTGCCACTTATGCAATAGGCCAGCCCTGCTCCGAATGTGTTTGTTGCTGTTTCTTCACTATTGCCTTGAGCAAAGAGCTTAGGCAATGCTGGCTGGGCAGTTGGCTGAGCTCAAGCTGTCTTTCCTTTCACAGCAGCACCGAAGTATGTCATCTCCTCCCAAGACAACAATTACCCAAAACTTTAAATATGCAAACTGTAATGACTCTGAGACTGTTACTCGTCTGATAGTTTGGACTTAAACCGATCACAGATTTAGTAAGATATGAGGAAAAGAATGGGAAGGAGTTGGACAGACACTGTGGTCACGTTAAGTCACATTTGCTTCAAAGACATGCTAGAAATTTCATGGGTGTGTTATAAAAGGCAACAAAAATATTCCTTGGCTGTAGAATTTGCTTTACCAAGACACCTGCAGAGCTTGTTCTACTCAATTTATCAAAATGGAGACTGAGAGGTAACATGGTTACAGTGAAAAAATGCTCAATGCGCAAGGGGAAAATTTTTTTTTTATGTAGTAGAATAAACTGTAACTAGAATCAACAGTTTCACTCTGTAAAGACAGATAAATCTGAAGAAATCAGAAGGCTAGCAATGAAGATAATTAATTTCTGTCACTTAGTGAGCAAGTTTGGGGTTCAACATCCCTCAGTTGAAGGACTGGGGACTGGGGACTAGTGGCTAGCGCTCAGATTGGGAACTAGTGACTTCACCATAGGACACAATTTCGTCAGAAACAACACACTGGGCTCAGTGTATAGACTAAGTAATAACTGAGAGTCCAAATCACCACAAATTTAATTCTGGATGATCTTATGAATCTTTAAGACTTTAAAAGTCATTGAGTAAAAAATTAAATGCCAAGTTAAAGATGTTTGAAATCAAGACATATGATGTAAGTGAAAACCTGCAGTTATGGGTACAAGGACTAGTTGTGCACATAATTTCTAAATTATAATAGCACATCTTCCTCCCTCTCTCCCTTCTTGCTGAAGTGCCATTTCAGGGATCCATAAATTGACTAACATATTAAAGACCTAAAGTTTTGGCCACATTAGCCATAGAACAGCTCTCACAAAGGTCAGAACAAACACTGCAAGAATTCCCATATTAAAACATAACTTTTTTGTTATAAAAAATCATAATGCTACTGCTCACAAGAGAAATAAAACTTCAGTGCTTATAAATTACTGCATAAAACAGAGCGGTTTTGTTTTGGGTTTTTTTTGGTGATAGCAAGGCTAGGAATATTTGGGTACCAACTGACTAAAACAATTCTTTGTTTAATAGGAAGGAAGCTTGGGAAAAAAAATAACGAAGGCTGGATATGTTGTGCTTAGAGGGATGTCGTGGTTTAAACCCAGTCAGGCAATTCATTCACTCACTTCCCAGGCCCAACCAAGCACCGACCGATACCTCCTCCAACCCCGCAGTCTCCCAGCCCTTCCAGGTAACTCCCAGTTACCTCCTGGGCATGACGTGCTGTGGTATGGAATGCCTCTTTGGTCTGTTTGGGTCAGGTGTCCTGTCTCTGCTTCCTCCCGGCTTCCCCTCCTCCCTGGCAGAGCACGAGGCTCACAAAGTCCTTGGTCAAACCAAAACATCATTGTTATCAGCTCTGTTCCCAGGCTGAAAGTCAAAACACAGCACTGCACCAGCTACCAAGAAGGAGAAACATGACTGCTACTGCTGAACCCAGGACAAGGGAGAATGTTACAAGTCACTAATGACAATGTATTACTTTGTACGAGGAGAGGAAAGGGAGAACAGTGACACAGCAAAGAGATGTTTTAACAATAACACTTTGGAAATCTTATAAATAGATTCTTGACCCTTGCTGCAAAACACTGAGGCACAAGGGCCCTACAGGGGTCTACATGCATTTCACAAAAATAAATAGTATCAAGGCATTGTTTTAACCAGTGTGACCAAACATACATGAAGATGAGTGCTTCAGCGCTGTACTTCAGACAAACATGAACATAGAACAGAACAAAGTGATGCATGATGTAGGGGAGATAGCAAAAGGTAGTTAAATCCAGTCCCTTGTGACTCTTCTTATTTTAATTAACATGTTTTCCATCTTTTTGGAGTGGTGAAGGGAGGAGTTTTAGCTAGTATTGTTTTCTTAATGCGGCTTGCATGGTGTAGATTTCTCACTATAAGACTATCCTTCCTTGACATAGTATACAGTGTCTGTCCAATGTGTGGTACCCTAGATAAGGTGTGGAGCTGCACAATAGTAGAGCTGAATGGCACTCACAGAAATAATGAGCTACATTTCCACGTGCATGTAAACACCTCAGTCATCAGTACGCTATTGCCATTGACTTCAGCTAAACTAGTGTCAGTTAAATAGACAAGCTTATGCTCCTTTTTATATGCAAGCAGTATTAAACTGTGTAGTGTCTGGGACGCTGCAAACATCCCAATCTAATAGGCTAGATCAATATGTTACAAACAGTAGCTTTTTAAAGTGTATTCAAGTAACATCCTTGGCTGAAATACTATCAGCTTCCAGGAATTACAGACCCACATTGCTGTAAAAACGGGACAAAATGGAAATAGAAATAATTTGCGTTGGACTCACAGCCTATGCTCACTCACGTCTGGTAGCCTGAAACACACACTCTGCTGTGAGTTGCACAGTGACCAAGCTTTAGCAAAGATTCGACTTTTCAAGGTGAGAGAAGCCAAAGCAAGGTGTAAAAAAAGTACAGTTCTAGGCTACAGTTATGTGCTACCATGCCCTTTAAAATAAACAAGGGGCCATAAGAGAAGAGTTTGTGAAAAGCACTGCACTGCTTTAACCATAACTCACAAGCAGTGCTGGAAAGCAGCAAAGCAACAGGGTCCTTCAGTGCAGCACAGAAAGCTCATTGTAAGACAACACAAGTGACTCAGGGCACTGGAATGGGATATGCCACCTTTCACCTCCAGGTCACTGGTTTCCATCCATTTTCGGCTAGCTGGGACTAGAAGTTACTACCATCAGCACAGTGTTCAGTGAAACAAGCCAGTTGTCTCCATGCAGCTTGGAAGGGACAGCTGCCCAGATCACACAGACCAGCCCTGCAGTTATTACCCAACATGTGCTGTTCTCTGAGGCTCCAGCCATGGACATTCAGTAATCATCCAAATGGCCTGAAGCTCTGAAGGCCACCAGGCATACACTAGTGCCTTCTGTTTCACACAATGATAGGCATGTTCACCCACTGAGAAAGAAACAAAGACCTTCTCATATCCCCTTTGTCCCTCAGTGCTTTCTTCCTTTAGAAATATCTGCAAGAAATGTTGTCCACACTTTTCTGTAATTTTTTCACTTTTGCCAAGCCCAAGCATTGCAAAGTGATTTGCCATGCCACAAAAATCATGATTGTTAAAAAGCATACTCCACTTTATATTGTTCATTTCTCTTTCTTTTTTTTCTTTTTGCATTTCGTTCATATTTTCAACAACTTTTTTTTTCCCCTTCTTTAAGGAATTTTGAAATACTCATAATTGAATGGATCCAGAAGCACAGACTTCAAGGAATATTTCAGACATTGTGATTATTTCTTCATAAGGAAAAGGAGCTGGCAATTCTGTATGCTAGCGCTGATTTAGCAAACTAATACTCTGATTCCTTACACAGTTAAATGTCAGTAACTGGCTCCAAGTGGAGCTCAGAGGAGGTTAGTAAGATGGACAATCAACTGTAACACACTTGATCAGGGCCAGAAAGATGAATATTCAATCTTTGTCCAATGCAAGTGTCAAAAAAACACTATGAAGAAATCAAGACTCTCTGGTACAAACTCAACAGGGCTATGGTCCCAGTTCCTTCTTCCCTCTCCCTGCAGAGGCAGTCAGAGGTTAAATCCTTTCAAAATTTCACAAAAAAATATTTTGCACTTCTTGTTTTGACTCTGAAAGTTAATTTTCCCCTTCGTGTCATCATCCACCCTACAAGAGGAGTCACATAAAACAAACATCATGGCAAAGAACAGTGTCTTCAGAACATCAATTTCTTCCTGCATTTGCACACATGCCATTCAATTTATTTGCCTATTATCTGCTTCCTCCCTGTCCTTGTGCTTCCTGTACTTCCTGGCTGCCCACTGAAGCTTCCCAGTGATGCTGGCCACTGGACAGGACACAGCAACTGGCTAAATCAATCCCGTCAGCAGTTTAATCAAACCTTTCCTTTGGTTCCCCTCTTTTATCAAGGAAATGGTCTGCAGTTCTCATAGATAACACATTCAGAATGAAAACCTGACCACTGCTCAGTTGAGCCACAACAGGACAGCACTGGATCTTTCCCTACAGCAGCCAGGCATCACATGGCAGCAATACACTAGGGTAGCAAACCAACTCATGCTAATCCGGTATCCAAGGTCCCATCTCAGCTCTCCTTTGACTTCAAGCCCTGAAAGCAGTTCACTAGAAGCTTTGTCAGATATCAGAGACAGAAACATTTTACCTCCCTTTTGACTCCAGACACACACACCAGGAACGTCTTTAAGCACTGGATCCTAGGAACAGGTGCCATAGTCTAAAATCCCTACAATGTTAATCCTACACATATTACACACCACTTGGCAGTGAAAGCAAAGAGTGAAAAGACAGATGCATTTTTTTCTGCTGCCCTGTGAAAGATGCCAGTGCAAAAACATACAAATACTTGGATACCTGTTATTCTTTTATATATGCATATCCCTACTTTCTAAAATATGGCCCAAGGAGGAGCTGCTGCACCATCAAGGTAAATAGCATCCAGAAGAGAACATGGTACTACAGAAGTCATATCTTAGCCACCACCTTATGTACACTGTTGGGTAAAGTGGAAGAACAGAGGCACTATTTAATCCTTTTGAAACTGGGCACACATGAAGGCAAGAATGTAAGATTCAAAGGATCAGAAAAAGAATGTATCATCAGCAAATCTTCCACCATAACCCCCAAAGAACTGTTATGGGCTCCAGGCCCAGCTCCAAGGACTCTGGAAGCATTTGCTGATGGTGATTGGATGTAATAACAGAAACAAACATCTAATTATATGGATATTTTTATAGATCACACTCAGCGTTAAGTGTCTATAGTAAAATTTAAGTCTTGTGTGTCTGATTCTTAGTCAGTAATAGACCTTGTATTTACCACTATACTACACATGAAGTGTGCATTATGTGCTCTCTAGAGGCTTGAACAGCATCTTGAGCCAAAGTTGCTAGAATCAGTGATTTTTCAGTCCAGAATCCTGTTTGAAAGAACTATTTCATGGTGATCCAAGACTGAATATTTTTTTCCTAGCTTTCCAATAAATGCAAATAACTGAATTTCTAAGGGACATATATAATGCTTAAAAAGTCAAGGCACTGTTACTGACATTCTCCTGGGACACAGGACACTTTGGCTTAACTATTTCTGTTCCCTGACAGCTGAACTGGGGCAATCAATCCCCACTGATTTGAACAAAACAAACAAAAGAAAGCAAGCTAAAATATAACCCCACTCTTGGAGTTTAGATTCTTCTGCCTAGTTTGACATGAACTGCTTTGCCTTTTGAGATCTACTTATTGCTTGTAATAATAGTGAGATTTTTTGTTATTGTACCAGAACTGCTTGGAGCTATATTCTTGTTTCTAATAAAACAAAGCTTTAAATATAACAGATTATTTTCTCCACCCTGCCTGACATGAGCTATAATCTGATTTTTTTTCTTCCTTTCATGAACACCATCTGTTTGTGACCATTAAAATCCATTCTCTATGCTAAAGGGATGGGAATTCGCAGTGATGTGTTCAGCCACTGCCCAAACAGTACTGCCATTCCTAAGGGATCCATTACAGTCTGACACACCCAAGTATTTATGAGCCATAAACCGCCTACCTAAAATGGCGATTCATCACCCCGTGCATGGGAGACACTGACAATGACAGAGCATGTTGTAGCTGCAAAGGGAGCAGGGGAGGGCGCATGGGTCTGAAGATTTTTTTTGAGCCAGCAGTGTTATACAGCATCAGGTTTTTTCCTACTATGGCGCTTCATTTCCAAGCCATTTGCTCCGACAGTTCTCACAGACAATGTTAAATTAACAGACGTCTTGCAGCTGGACTCTGAATGAGCCAGCTACAAGGTCACTACTTCTTCACATCAGTGTCTGTTTTGTACTCAGCACTCATTTGGCGTCGAAGCAGAGCATCTTGCTGCTTTTCTTGGTGCAGTGCTGCCTTCAGGGCTGGTTGAGAGACAGGGTGCAGCTCCCACACTGTCGTGGCTGAGCACCCTTTTCATTGCATCCTAGATGCAGTCAGAGTCACGTGAATGAGATTCCTACAGACAGTTTTGCCCGTTATCTCCAAGGTAAATTGTATCCCTCCCATTACAAAAGTGATATTAGAAAACCAATTAGAGAAGCAGCAGTCACTGAAGTAGTCAGACAAAGCAGTAAATGTTTTTTTTTCAGCTGAGATTGAATACAGAAGACAGATAAATTCAAGACTTTTGCTTCATATGGCAGGTGGAGCATATCACATAGTTCTCACACCCACATGAGAAACTGCATAAGGCAACAAAGAAAATAAAACACAAATTATGTTAAGAAAATATAAGTGCAAGGACTGTCTTGTATGAAAACTGGCTCTGAACACTTTTGAAGCTTTATGAACTGAACAGACTACAGTAAAATTTAGAAGAAATTTAAATACCAACACTCAAAAAATCACAACCACTGCAGAAGCCATTTTATTTTTATACTTGCCAGCCTAATATTCTAGCACTGTGCACGCCCAGATAAGCAACCATCTCGGCTAAGCTGTGCTTCTCAGCGCCTACCGTCCTTTGGAGATTTACAAGTGAGGCTCCTGCTGCTTATATCCCCTGGGGAACCCAAGCTGACAGGCATGTTCAGCAAACACCAGCACACACTGACAGCATTTTGTGAAGCAGAAGGCACCATAGGCACAGTTCTATTTTATTAAAGAGAAAATAAACGACTGGGAAAATTATGGACAAGATGGAGGAGGAAATCTCAATTGTGGTCCCAGACTGAATAACCACTGTTCATTGAGTAAGGCGTCATATGACAGACACACATAGACACTTGCAACTGAAACTGCACTCCTCTGCCCCATTTCTTGCTCAGTGTTTTCACCAGTGGATTGTAGAGCCCGAATTACAAAGTGTGTTCCCACACATTCCTCCCCTCTGAACCTTCAACTGCTTTTTCCGCAGTGGGACACTCTCAGCAGTATCCCCAGCATCCCAGCGGCAGCCTGGGCATTCCCCTTCAGGCCCCAGCTCTCCCATTTTCCAGGTAAGTTCTCCCAGGCGAGTAGGGAGATGCTGTATAAAAACACCATTTATGCTGGTTACTTTGAAAATAAATGCATGATTTTATCGCCAGCATCCAGTAGGATGACTTTAAGACCCTGCTGGGTCCCATTTTAGGCTGAGCATGCTGCAAGTGACAAGTACCTACACTTAACAGTGTCTATCAGCTAGTATTCAGGCGCCTTCCCATTTAACGCCTGGTTCTGATTGCCACCAGCAAGCACCGCCCCTGCTGCCTGAAAGTGCAGCTTAACTGCCCAACCCATACAGAGAAATCACAGGCCCAAAACCAGGGGCCTATGAGAACCACCCTTCCTCAGCCGTGTACTGGATCTGAGACCTTAGTTCCTTATGGTTGTAACTCCTTGAAGACAAATACTAGGATAACGTTTACCAGATTATTAGTGAGATGCCATTGAAATGGGAGTGCTCTACATGCCATGAAAGAGGAAACAAAGAAAGACAAAGCACACAAGGCTCCTTCAGCAGACTAGAGGAAAAAAAAATGTTTGCTGGCCTGCTGCAGTCAGTTTATATCTTTCAGTAAATAGCACTTTGCCACACTCCCAAGAAATGTGGATCAGAGAGCAGCTTATGCATTTTGCTTAAATTCCAGTACACAGAATCATTGAAAAGGTCCTTAGGAATTTTCTCCCTGTTCTTGGGTTATGCTTCATGGACTAAGTAATAACTGTAGACCTCTATAGCAGCTGTGTGGCTTTTTCATCTGTAATGTATGAAATAAAAAAGCTGTATGCAAAGTAAAGTAAATAAAGTAGTAAAGCAGGGTGATGAATTCTTTGACTGCTTCCAATTGTTGCAGGCTCTCTGTCCTTCTCTGCTGCATTACGGAAATGAAGAGCAAATAGGACTGACAGTTTTGTTCTTGGTCTAAAATTTCTCAGGTTCAGATATTCAGAAGTTTGGGGGATTAACCCAGCCATTAATGAGGCCATTGAGTTTAGGCAATCAGAAAAAAATATTACAGCGCATGCTAATCTTAAATGCCTTTCGAGGGCAGAGTGTAAATATATTGATAAAGGAGCCAGAAGTTAAAAAAATAACCTGCCACCTCACAAACCACGCAAACTATTTGCTTTCAGGGGCTTTGGCCAAAGATGTAAACAAAAGCCTGAAGGAATTCACATCAGAAATTGTGTCTTTTCCTGGCACGCTCGGTACTGAGACAGGCTGAAATTCTCCTACTCGGGGAAAGCAGTCGGCTTGCAAAGCTTGTGGGTTTTTTGTTCTTGGCTGGCTGACAAGCGACCACGCCGAGAGGGCGTAGGACGGCAGGCAGCGATGGCTGCTGAGCGCTCCTCTCCCGGACAGAGCGAACGGTCGCACGTTGTCGGTCGCTGGAGTAAGCGGTAGCCCGAGTAGGTATACCCCTCCTCGGAGAACAGCCGGGACTCTGCGGCGTGTCTGCGGGATTCTACCTATTACTGATTAATAAAAGGGACGCCACTCACTGCAGAATCGCTTAACGTCCTCTTTGTTGCATAGATGTGATTTCCCTTCGGTGGCAAGCTCCGCTTACCACCCTGCACGGATGCTTAGATCTACATTCGTATGAGCGTATAAGCCACTCGCGCACTCCTCTGCTAATTTAGCTGGGTGTCACTCCTCCCGAAATGTCCCCGGACGTGATACAGCTGCTGCTGGGGGAGACACCACCGGTCCCTCCCCTCTCCCGAGAGGCACCATTTCCTTTCTTTCCCTCAACGTCCCTGCCGCCGGAATGATGGAGCCACGGAGCACGTCGCACCCCAGCCCATACAGACACCGCCTGCCAGCAGGCTAGCATCCCCACTCCCACTCTCCCGGGCTGCCTCCCCGCTCCTCGGCCGCAGGGGCAGGTTCCTTTTGTCAAAGGCTCCCGGTGGTGCCCTGCCCGCCCCCCCGTTGAGGAGACTCCACGTTCGGAGCGGGAGGAGTGGAAGCGGTTAACCGCAACACCAGGTCCCTCCCCACACCATGCCCATGCACCGGGGAGGGAACCTCCGACGGCGCCGCGCCCTTGGGCGCCACCTGCTGGCCATTGGCGGCGACGGCGCTGGTCCCCTCACAGGGCGGGGCCAGAACAGGAAGAAGGGCTCGGCTCCCTCGGTCGCGGCCCGCAGCCCTCTCTCGCTTCCCGAGACATTTCTGAGCTCTAGTGAGGGCTCTCAGCCCCCGTTTCCTGCTGTCTCAGCAGGGTGGCATCCTGAGCGCACCGGGAACTGCCGGCAGAGGGGAGCGGGCAGGGAGAGCGGAGCTCAGGCGGGCTCTCTCGGTCCTCTTATAGCATAGGTCATCCCTAGTTTCTGTACCGCAAGGTGATGGAGGAGGGGAAACTACCTCCGACAGGAAATACTAAGAGGAAACCAATTTGTTTACCCCTATTTACTGTGTGCTACATCAGCTGTAAGTCTCACTGGGGGAGGAGAGCACCAGGTGGGGACAACAGACTGTGTTCCTCACCATTACATGCCTACTGGAATCAGCTATGACAAATTTTATCCAGACGATTTGTGTAGCTTTAAAGACAGACAAGCTGACCCTTCCAGGAGGATGTTGAAATGACAGGGGCTCCGGCCTGAGCTTCACAACGGAAGCAATCAGCAAAAGATAGTTTTTCTTTCCAGATATTTTCTCTGGAGTCACTAAAAAACCCCAAACAGAGAACCAAGATGCTGTGAAACATCACTTGTTTACAAATAAAAATGTCTCAAAAAAGTCTTGAGCTTCAGCTCAGAATCTGGGCTCCAGATATTCACTTCTTGCTATGCAGTTTGTGCTGCAAACCATCCTACTCACTTTCAAAAAGCAGGAGCTGCCAACACTGCCTTACTGGGAAGACCCCTTGGGCTGAGCACTGCATCCTGGTGCCACTTCAGCAGGAGACCAAGGAACGCCTGAGGCAACTCTCCCCAGCTGAGCAAACACAAGAACCATCTCTTCCTAAGGGGAAATGGGAAAATCAGGATAGCCTTTCCCATGCTCCTCCCTCACTGTATGCCTAGCCTGTGATGAAGACAAGTTACACACACACGTACAGCTGAGAGCAGGAACAGGGAAGCAACTTCTTGTGTGGCCACATATGACAAGGATGCAATTGAAGTCATCCCTTAAATTACACAGACAGTATTATGCAGCTACACAATGCTGTGGATTCACTAAAGCAATCTGTCTTTTGTTTACATTGTGTCCTCCTCTGTTTACATGCTGTTCTCTGGTTTTCCCCAGTCCAAGGCCCACTTACATAAAGAATAGCAACATCCTGGAGCTATTTACTCACCATTTCTTGGAGAGGGGATGATTATTATTTCTGGGGGCCCTCAGAAGAAATGCGTGTTAGATAAGATGTAAGGGGAAGATGAAAAGAAACTGGTTATTTGGTAACAGACTGTTCTCCAAGGGAGACATTTTCAAGCAAGTGTTGACTTGCAGGGTCAGTGAGAAGATAGAATGGGTGGGAAGAAGGTTGGCATGAGTAAAATACACACAATGACAGGCTTGACCAAAGCTGAGAAGTTTACTGGCTTCCTCATAAAATTTCTACTACTCCCTTTTTACAGTCCACATTGGAAAGGTGATATGAGGAGCCAGTCACAAAAGGGGTTCATGTCATTGGTTTCCCATTCTGATGAAAAAAAAACCACAAACCAAGCCAAACCAAAAAAAAAAAAACAACAAACCAAAAACAAACAAAAAAAAAACAAAAAAAAAACCCCACAAACTAACAAACAGACAAAAAAAAAAAAAAAAAGACAAAAAAGCTTATTTTAAGCCAACTCTAAGTTTTGAATCCGAAGGGGGGAGAGTCTTAAAAGTAACATCTTTGAAAAGGATGATGTTAAAGAGAAAATGCACATTGCATTATGAACACTGACACAGGTATTTGGAATCTGAATAGTTCATGGCTGTTAAACTGGGCATTCACTGTTTATGATACTCCATTTTCCTCTGTTTCCTTTTCGTGCTAACCTTATCCCTGCACTTAGGGCTCACGGGGTGACTCAACACCCCTGCAAGGACACATTGCATTCATCCTGCTCTGTTCCTGGAAGGCACAGCTAGTGGCAATGCTCCTAAGCAGAGACCGCTGCCTGCTGCCAGGACAGAAACGAATGAGGGTGCTTGCACAGATGGGCTCCAGTCTCAGCCAGGAAGCACACAGCCGAGAGGCAGCCAGAAACTGTCCTTAAACCCCTTCTCAGATGTAATTTGCCATTCGACTCACAGGCAGGTAGCGCTGAGCTCCAGGGGCTCTGGGCAGGCTCCAGAAGCAAGTAAAGGGGTGTCATGGTCCTTTGGGGTTTGCACAAGGGTGTGAGTGTGGATTTTATGTTGGCATAACCTTTATCAGCCTGAAACACTGCAGAAAGAATCAGCCCAAGAACCTCTGGATAATTTGCATAGTAAATTGATAGATATTTGTGCTTCATTACTATTCTGCCACTGTATTATTGACATATTTCAGCCTCTGTGCTTCAATTTTCCCCACATTTGTTACTGTTTACCTTCTATTGCAAATCACATTTTTTAAACATGTGTTTTAAGGATCAAACCAGGATTCCCAGTGTGGCAGTGTTCTTATTCCTCTTCTGTTAAATACCTAACGTCATACCTAGTGCACATTTCGGCTAGGTTGGAGTCAGCACTGGCATCCACTTTTCTCTCTTTTTTTTTTTTTTTGCAGAATATTAGTTTTATCCATGTTAAGCTTCAGGATATAACTGAGTTAAGTGCATGTTTTTCTAGAGCATGTGCTCTACTGCAATATCCAGATGTTATGGGCAGGAACTAGGAATTAATTGGAACTGGTTATTGTAGAGTTTATAAAGAATTTAATTGAAGTAGTTAGCAATTAAAAGAATATATTAATACAATTTTGGAAGATACTTTTGCTTTTATTTTCAAGAAACAAGTAATAGCAGACACCAAAACAATCAACCTTATTAGATCATCTTGGTTGTACTAAGACAGTAATTAAAACCCAATTGTGTTCTTTGTTACACTGATGGGAATCTTGAAATTAAGCCACAAACTATTCAGCTGGTGTTTTGCCTGTTTGCAGCACAAGCCACATAATCATTCTTAGGCATCAGATTTTTTTTAAAACTGAAATTTTATTCTCTCTTTTAATGGTAGAGATGCATCGAGTAAAAAAGAAAGACAGATGGATATTCTTGAACTAAAAAGGTTATTGAGCACCAAACATATTTTCACCAGATTCACATTCATATTTTCTGGGTGAGAGGTAAAAGCAACTAAAATATATGATAAGCCACTGTTGTTCAGTGAAGCTTCTGTCAATATGAATAGTGTCTATCTAATACTGTTAGTCTGTAATATGTGAAGATTATATACTCTGAGCCACTGTTCTGAAGATGAGTCACATTTCCAAAAGGTTGTTTTAAACTTAAACAAAAGCAAGGAAGTACAGCAGAGATATCTGGCATCTATCTGTGTAATTTTTATTTTTAGTGAACTTTTTGTTCCATCAAAATTCTGTAAGGCTTTATTCCAATGTTCAAGCCTCCAGAAACATCTTTTCAAATCTTGGTATATCCCAATCTAATTAATTTTTTTATATTGTAGCCTTCAGAATTCAAGCAGCCCAACTAAATGGGGTACAATTAAAGGGAATATTTTGTGGGTCAAAAGGGAAAGCAAGATGTGTGATGTGTGTAGATGTGCTCTTATGCTTAAAGCAAAGATTAACAAAATTCATTCAGCAAATGGAGTCAGAAGAGTGAACTTCAGGAGAAAAGCACCACTACATACGCATATGTTGTTCACTGAGTCAGAAACTGGGAGTAATGACACCAATATATATGTCTCAAAAATGTCTGCTATGAACAATCTTTCCTTTCACTTTGCCTCACAGTTTCTGAAATTACAACTCTATTTTGAATTGGAACATCTTCCAATGAAATGCCTCCTCTGAGCTCAGTATGACAATTCGTGCTGTAAGGTACTGATTGCTGTGCTTAAAGAGAGGATCAGGTTAGACTCATTAAAAGACCATAGGCTGAGATACAGTTCTCCCTCCAAACCCTCCTGTTCACTGCCTTCATTTCCTTTCTGGCAAATAACTGTTCAGTGCATGCCCACCAAGTCCATTTTCACTGGAGGCCCAGGAGGCCAATTCACTGTCCAGATTGCCTAGTCAGCCACTTGCTTTCTGTGTGATTCCAACCAAGTCACACTCAAATCCTCCAACACATGGATGAATTTCTGCCATGTAGGAGTCAGGCACCTCACTGGACTTGAGAATTTGAGCTGCAGAATCAATGTGTTTCTGGTGTCTCCCTATGCAAGTAGGATTTGAAAACAAAAAACACCACCATGCATTCTCTGTTTTGAATGGAATCGGAAAGAAAAAAAACTAGTCTAAGAGTGAGACACTGAAATATTGTAGCAATGGGAATCTGAAGCAGTGTTAAATACAAATACCCAAGCAAAAATCGTCTGTGTGGAAAAAAAAGTATCAGCATAAGGGCACCTTCTGTAAAGCCTGGCTAGGATCCTGCCCCACTGGGAGTCTAGTTATTAAAATAAAGGGTAAGAGTGGACTGGCGCAAGCAAGGGCAAACGGTGGCTATCCTAAGTTCAAAGCTGCTTTTCCAGCTCAGCTTCTGCATTAGCAAAGTAGTAATCACTAGGTTTTCTTTGGAAGAAAACTGAGGTGTAGGTCAGAGTTTCTTTGCCCAGACCTACCACTTGGGTTATTTTCCTAAGGTAATTGCCTCTTAGAAGAACAGAAAATAAATGTGTAAAGGAAATAAAAAATGTTGATCTTTAGTGTGAAACTAGCATAAGCCTTTCCCCCTCACAAACCCACAGGGAGAAAAGCTCCATAATCTCTATGCAATAGATTTTGTCTTGCTTATATAGAGGAACTCCAGTTTCTTTATTATTAGCTGCTTAGTGAGTTTATTCACTGGTCAAAATAGGATTGATTATGCCTTAGCATTAATTGGATTGACTCGTATATACGGATTTAATTTCTTTGAAATGTACTTTTACTATCTGCTTGGTTTCCAGTCCACACTCTGTCATAAACAGAAACAAATGAGTTGCACACAACTGATGTATTGCAAATTACAGCTATGTAATATAGGTTTTTACAAAGACCCCAAATCTGGAAACAGTGCAAGAAGGCAATTCATAGAATCGTAGGATAGTTTGGGTTGGAAGGGTCTTTTAAATCTCATCTAGTGTCCCGTCCCGTTTCCCTCCCCCCCTTGCAATGAACAGGGACAACTTCAATTAGACCAGCTTGCTCAATAAATAGTTTATTCTAGAAGAATCATGAAGAAATAATTCATTGTTAGAGGAGCAAATAGACTACAGTGTTTGCTGGCAAGTATCTTAATGGATGACTGGATTCTTAGTTCTGATCTGTATATCCTGAGCACAAGCCACCACTGCTCAGACCAACTGCAGTTCACTCAGTTGGAGGAGAAACACTCAGGTGGGTCTCAGCTGATAATATAACATATTCTTTTGGTAATGTTAACTTCCAGATGTTGCAACTGGGTGTGAATTCTACCATATTAAACGTGCCCCAGTGAATTAACCATCTCATTTAATATGAAAGGTTTTCTTTTATCAAAAAAAACCCAAACCTGGGGCCATTACCATGGTTATTGAGCATAAGATCCTACAGTCATACAACAGTCATTGGTTAAGGATAGTCTGACTGAGCTTGTATTGACCCCTACTTTCTGTGTATGCTTCCCTTAATGAAGGAGAATTCCATTTAGAAGTGGCATTTTGTATGCATATGCAGCCTGTCGAACACATCGCCTGCACTCTTAAGGTGTGTCAACACTTCTAAATAAAGAAAAAAAAACAAACTGAGCCAGCTCAAGCATTGGCCTTCACACTGCTTACCTGCACTCTCTTATCTGGTTTGCACCTCCCCAACTACAGCCTCAACAGAGCCTTGAGCAATCTATTATTGCTTTTCCTGGGAGCATAAAATAGCTCAGACTAAAAGTCTTTGAGCATGTGACAAGGCAGCAAAAATGCAGCATCAGTCAACTGCTATCCATAGAAAACCTACAGAGGTTTACCTGAAAAGCAAACATCTTGCTCTTTCAGAAGCAAAAGCCTGAATGAACAACTAGTCTCGGTTGTGCCTTAAAGTGCGGGGGTTTGCCCTCCTAAGGACCCCCAGAAAAGAGAATTCCTGAATAAAAAGTTCATGCATTGAGACCACTCTGCTATCAGGTGTCCAGGACACTAAGCTGTTACCTCTGGGTCATCAGCCTATATGGGCATTCATCCCACTTAGACAATATGCTATGCAGTTTATTAAAGGTCATCTTTCATGCCCTGCAGTCCTGTGGAAACTGTCACTTCTCCGGAGCTTTGCGAAGTGTGAATTCAAGCACGCAAACTCCTAACTGTACAGCAGGAACTTGTACCAATCCGATCTGGCTGCTGTTTTAAGGTCAGGCAAGGATTTCACTGTTGTACTGTCAGTAACACCAGTAATCAGCAAACTCCTAAATAATATATTAATTCCAGTATAAAATAAAACTCACTTCACTGACGGGAGACACCATGTGACTGTTCTATAATATTTGAATATATACGAGTACCACCAAGTATTGAAACACAAGAAAAGCCTTTGGAAATGGGATATGTAGGGGTCTTTACCAGTTCAATTTGTGCTGAGTTCAACAGCTCATAGTATAATCTGTAGCAGAAAGCAGAAGAGAAGCCCTTACCTCCTGTGTCTTCCTGATGTATAACTGTATTTCCTCTCTCCCTACACACAGACACCCCACATCTGTCTGCTGTACACATGCTTTGTGTAGAGAAAAGTAGTTGTGCTGGTTAATTTTGCTATAGTTTGGTAACAGACGCATGTAGCATGGTAGCAACACCCTTACACAGTTCTCTATTACCCCTCTCCAAATCCTCTTTTATGATGAGGATTTATTTATTCTCTGCTTGAACATGTTTACTCAACAAGCAATAATGATTCTGAGCTGCCAACCCTCCGTGTTATTTGTGGCACTTTCACAGGAACTGCAATTTCCTTTCATGAAGAGTTCTGGCAGCATGGCTCAGTGAGGGAGATCATATTCTGCAAGACAGCTGCCCTATTTTGTGAATATGTTTCAGAGTTCGTTTGTTGGTGTTTTTTTTGTCTCTAAGAAAATCTCAAAGTTTTCAATTAAAAAAAAAAAGACAATAATAAATTTGTAGCACAGTCCTGGAATAGGCATCAAGCTTTCTATTCATGGTATAGAGCAGGGATATAAAGAATCAGTGTTTAGTCCTGAAAAAGAAACTTTGTATACTGTCTTTTCTCCTCCCCTCCAATTGCCTTTACAGTCCCATCTTTAGATCCTTCACATAAGATACAGGAGAGTCGTGTTCAACAATTTGCTCCAATGTGTATTTATTTAAATTATTTAAACTTACAGAGCTCCAACATGAGCAGTAAAAGAAACCTGACACACCAAATAAAAATAATATCTTTGTGTCAAAGTAACTTTCAAACTTACACACTGTGTCAGAGCAAGTGTTGAATATGGAGCTTACACCAAGCAAATGTAGTATTCACCGTATCAGTGACTTTTCTGAAATGTGCCTGAGTCACTTGCTCCTAGCTGAATATTCCAGCAGCAAGCAAAGGACCCTTCCTGCCTAAACTGGCAAAAACATATGGCCTGTTCGTTTCTTTTGAGGTATGACCCATTTTCAATTTTCTTAAGAGAAGCCCTGGATCCTACCGCCACCTCTTTGCACACTTGCTGGTACACATTGCACAGCTAAAGGGTAACCCAAATTCCCAAGAATTCTGTTGGTTTCTATATTTTGTTGTTGTTGTTCTCATATTCATTTTCTCTTTATCCCAGATGGAGCCAGATTCTCCATTCTCCCTCCATCCATGAGAAGAGCTTAGTTCCTGGGACACTTAACCGCCTCAGTTTTTCTCTCCTGTCCCTGCAGCCACACAGCAGTAGCCACAGTGCAGTCATTGGTATGGGAGGTGTTCTGATCAAGACAAAAGTAATTTTTCTCATTCTCTTGCTAGTCGAATTTTAACTTTTCTCAGTTGCTTTAAGGTTGTGAAGTAGCATTTTAAAAGAGCATCTCAACCCACTGTTTGCCATTGCAAGTTTCACACATGGACCATCTGCCTCTTGTTTATCCTCTTGTCTTATGGACATTCTCTTGCATTCTCACCTCATATTAAATTTCTGGCTGAAGATATGCTGAACAGTTGGTCCAAACATCAGAGCCACCTGATGTCTATTTGCAGAAAACAAAGCTAAGCATCTGACAAGTCAAGGACCAGACCTTTTTGTTGTTACATGCACTTCTGAGCAGTTACTGACACCAGTGTTGCCAAAAAACTCTGGACATAATGCTTTATGAAAGTAATGTCTCACTAATCCAAGAAAACACCTCATTACTTTGTCCTAAGCACTCTGAGCATTACAGCTATTATATTCTCATCCGTTTTAAGGGCTGTATAAAAACCCTTCCTTATTCATATCCTATAGATAACAATGTTCTACATCATCCACAGAAAATAGAGTTAATTTTGTATCTTAGATGATACTGTATCTATACTCCCAGTGTGCATACATATGCCTATCTACAGCTTTCTGGTATTTCTCTCAATGCAAGTACAAATGCATGCATATGTGGTATAGAAAGAGAGTCCTTGGGAAAGTATTTGTTTATAGCTGCTTTAAACACACCATAAATTTATACACAACAATTGAAAAATGTTCAGAAGTTCCTAATAATATATAGAATACATAGGATAATATATAGAATACATAGAAGAATAGGAGACTAGCACTTAATTTTAGTCCTAGCTCTGACTGCTGTGACAAATTATTGCCTGCCTGAGCAACAGGTACTTCAACTGTAGAGCTGAAAGTACACTGAGTAAGACTCTTCAGCACTAAGTTACTTTGTATGGCTCAACGTCAATACTAGCATGAGAACATGAGCCGGGTAGCTTAGTTTACTAAATTAAATACTATTGCCACCTACTGGCTGGATTGCAATATTAATATGACAAACATGATTTAAATGTACAAGATCAACCACCTGTGTTCTCACCATATGAAAATTATCTACACTAATAATAGAGTAATTAATAGTTTCTACCTTTTTCAATGAGGAAATTATACTTAATAGTGCTTTCTCTTACAAGGTAATATTACAAGGTATTAAAGGTATACCAGTAAAGCAGTTTTGTACACTTAGACATTCCATCGTGTGGCAATACTTGGCAGTGCTAGAGACTATTCATAAAGTAATTAATGTCCTGGTCTGCCTGTACCCACCTCTTTCCTAAGACAAACAAGATGTCTGAGGCAGGAGGATATATTCTCAGCCTGTTTGACTAAAGCAGGACAGATAGCAATTGCCGGCTGGCTGTAGGTCCTAGAAATATCACTGTATTTAAGCAAGGCTGAAATATCACTGAATTTAAGCAAGGTTATGGTCTAGCTGAAGAATGGGCATGCATTAATAAATATATTGCATAATTTCTGCTGTTAGCAATCAATGAATTAACTACACTCAAAGCACTTCTAATTATCCTACATCTATGCATCATCAAAGCTGACTGTCCTTTGACAAAGGAATTCCATGATATGAGCACAGTTAATAATGTCTACAATAGTATTTTTCCAAGAAAATCCAAAGCAGTTAGAACAATAGGTAATTCAAGGAATTTTGGTAAATTACAAAGAGAAGTTGTTTTTAATTCTGGTCCAACCCCAGCTTTGCCAAAAAAAAGTCCATGAACAACACAGGATGAAGAAATTCATCTTCATTCGCAGCAACTCAAAATTTTATCCCCTGCCTTCCTCCAGCTGATTGATTATTGCTATATCATCTAATGAAGATTACTCTACCAATTCAGACAGTAAAATGCTTTTTCAAAGCTTCAATGAAAAGTCCATTGTTAAAAGAAAAAAGGTATATATGTGGTTTGCCCAAATTTGTACCAAAACAGGTCAGAAAGTGCTCATCCAACCTGCACCAACTGTACGGGTAAAGACAGCAGCCTTTGACTGATGAATGGTGATGAGCAGTTGGGGAAAGTATTTTCCTAGTTAAGCCTAACCAGAATCATGAAAGGAAACTTCCTAAATTAGAACCTATTACATAGTATTGTGATGTAATTTTACCATTTGGGTTAGTCTGCAGTAAATTAGTCTGCAGTAAACTGAAATGACTCCACTCAAGAATGAAATTATCCACATAGGAGTTTAAAATACAGTAATTTAGGTGTATTGACTGTACATGTTCAGCTATTTCCTTACATTTATAGATTGTTCTTGTGCAGACCAGCCCTTACATTTCATATATGCGTATGTCTTCAGATTTCATTAGTATCAAGCACAATGCAGTCAAGGAGAATTACGCGTTCAGCAGAAACCTGTATTAGAAAATTACATAAATGCTCTGCAAAAATTGGCAGCAGCAGTCAACATTTGAAGTGGGACACATACCAGTCTCAAGCAGTCGCAGACAGCTACTTGACTTTCATAAACAGAAAACTGCTCGGTTCTTTCCACCAATCGTTGCGATTTACCTTGAGGGTTTCTACTGAAGACAGAAACTGTACTCTTAGTTTAAGAGGCCTCTGAAGCCATTCTACAGACAATGCTTGGGGAACATGCAGTGGTGTTAGCTTATTTTAGAAAGTATCTGTAAAAGTGTCTATGAAGGATAAGCTGTCATGGGTCCCTAAACGCTATTCGGTATTAGGCCGTCTCCCTTGAGCATACTGAAGTTCTGTAGTAATACGTAATTACTATAGCCTCACAGTTTGTCTCTACCAAGAAAAGTTAGGGTTCAGGAATGAACTTGGCCACAGTTCTGCTACAGCATTAAGCTTGGCAATCAAAGATGCAGCATCATCCAAAATACTTCCTTTATGATGCCAAAATGACTATTATTCTTTATCCTGGGGGACTATACTACAGGTTCATTTTAATCTGGCTATGCTGTACTGCTGTTTTAAACGGTCCCTGTGCTCTCCTCCCCTTTAGTAATGCTTCAGAGCTATGAAAGTTGCCTGCCATAGGCAACTAAAGTTGCAGATATTCGGCAGCTGGGAAGAAGTTTAACACGATGCACAGCATGGCCAAATCCAGTGTTTACAATATGATGAAGACAAAATGTTATCTTTCGCTCAAGTATAACCACCCTGAAAAGTGAGGTGGTGAGGGGGATAGCCATTGTTTGCTGGAACCACAATGAAAACTAGTGCGGGAGCGACCATGAGATGGCGGTCTTGGTTCACAGAAGTATAGATTAAACACCGTGCCACGAAAAGACTTGCATAGCCACCGAATAAGCACACCCAGTCAATCGCTCTTCATCCAAATCTGTAGCAAGTTAGTCCGTTCCTTTTCTCTCAGCTAGGTATGGTGTTAGCAACGCCACCAAGACCTACAGGCTGAGAAGTCTAATGTTAATCCACCACACAACAGGGAGGCCTCTTAAAGAAAAATAATATTAAAGACTTCACATGCATGCTGAAAATACAAGCATTCAAAGATAATTTAATAAAATGAAATGCCTTAAAGTACATCCAGTGGAATAAATAATAATGGTACTTAAAAAAATAATCAATTTTATATTCAGATTCTCTATATACTTCAAATTCAAATTGGTATACTATTTGCTATTTCAGGTTCATTAAGTCTTTTCTTAGGCATCAGATTAAACTTCAGGGCAGCTACTGCGGAACAGGCACAATCATAACTACTTTACCAGATAGAGAAACTGAGATGTAGTATTAGAATGGCAATAGAATAAAGGAAGACAATTTTTGTTTTAATTCAAAATCTTGTCACACAACCATGTTGATGGCCTTGTAGGTCCCAGTGCACAAATCTGATCTGGATCAGTTTAATAAAGCAGGAGCTGAATTGTCTTTAGTTATGCCACAGACAATCTGAGGTCTCTGTGCAAACACAGGAGGTCAGGCAAACATGAATCACATCAGGAAAACCACAAATGCATAAGAAACCCACAAAGAACCTTAAAAATATTCCAAGTTTCAGCTCTATATTCTGAAATGGTACTAAGTCCACCTGTAGACCTATTTGAGTTAAAATTCACCTTGTGAAAGAATAGCAGACATCAGAATAAGAAATCACAACCTATAATGGTGTGGGGGCAAGCCATCACATTAACATAGAGCACTACAGTACAAACAGTGAAAAATGCTTCATGACATGCTTTGAACTCACTGACTTGCAAGGACTCATTTCAGACTTGTTTGATTGTTTACCAGTGCGTATCTGCTAGGAGATGTGTATACTGAGGCACATAAAATTAACTCGAGCTCTAACAGTTTTAAAGCCCCCAAACTTTACTTATTCTGTGTTTTTTAAGCCACTTGGAATTTCCCTCAGCCTTCTCTGAAGATTAAAGCAAGTTAAAACAAACACTTTTAATACATCCAGCTCCTAAACTTCCTCAAAGGGGACTCCCAACCAATAGATCAAGCATAAAAGCCCAGAGAATAGCCAGAGGTGTTTCTCTGAGAGCTGTTGGATACTGCATGCTGCTGATGCTGCATTCAGATTTTCAGATCTGCACCTTTGAGAAATGCTGCTGCAGTGTGGATGCAGCTAATCCCATCAGTTGACAGTTTTTACTTGTAGCAACCTGCAGTTAGAGATTATGTTGAAAACACCTTAACATTCTGCTTCCATATGCTAGCTCAAGCAAAGAGTAACGCAGACCACTATATGTCACCACATATTTCTGCTTAATCACTGTAGGTAAAATGTTTTGACATTTCAAAATCATTAAGTAGAAACTTGGAAAAATGATGGTTTTCAAAAATATAACTGTTTCCAAAAAGTATGGTGACACATGAAAAATACTCTATCACAATTCTGAACAAAACCATAACCTTAAAAAATCATCTTTGCCATTTAAGGCAATCAACAGTACCTCAACTCAGGTAGTATTACTGTAATTCGGAAAGCAAACAAGACCAAAAATTAGGAACTGTGAAATATATATATATTTTTTTTTCCCAGTTACATTTCCATTAGCACTTTATCAAACAGTAGAGAGATTGAACTAGAGAATATACTCATTTTGGCTTATACCTATTAGGTGTTTCCTAATGGTGAGCACCTACCTCTGCATCCTAGGCAGGAGAGTGAGTCAAACTGGATCAGTTGCTTATTAATGTATAGATTTCATTTCCTCATGTCCATAGAAAGCAAAGGTGCATTTTTTTGTAAGAGCAGAGGTCATCACTTCTGTTCCTGTTATTCCATTGCAAATGCTTAAGAAATCTTCTCTGAAAATAAGTAAACAAGTAGTTGATGAAGTATTTGTTGGCTTCACCACCCTCTGCAAAACTTTAAGATGAAGGACAAAGACTGTGGCTGTAAATACCTTTTCCTATAGCTCAGCAAAGGGCTCCTTTCTGAACAAGAATTATTACACTGAGATCTTTACAAGGGGTCTTGTACCCAAAAAATTTTCCATTTATACAAAGTAGTCTAAAAAAATATATTATCTCTAACTACAAATGTTATCCTACTCACTTCCTCAAAACACCATGCTGTAGTAAAATACCGCTACTACGTATTTCATTTGGCATTTGTTCATGATTATATTCAAACAGCTACTACATCTTTATGCAATTCAGTCTTATGTCAGCTGAATAGCTCAACCTTTGCAATACCTTCCTAGGCAGAAACAAAAACTGGCATCAGTCTTCTCCTATGGCAGTGCTCAACTCAACTGCTAAATCACCACTCTTCCCATAACTTTTACCCAGCAAGGGAACAGCATTCATCCTATTGCCTTTTTAGAATTTATTTTTCGTCTGACGACTGGCTGGCTGTTGCCAGACTTTCAGAGTTCAATTTCATAAGCAAATGCAAGAAGATTCCCTAATCTAGTTCCTTGAAGCTCTATAAAATACACATGGTCACTGACAAGCAAGTTAAAGGCTCCTTTCTTATGAAGGAACTGGAAAAGAAGAGAAAGGAGCAAAAGAGAAAGTTACAACTAATGTGAGACAAAGACAGTTGCCCTGATGCTCAACAGTAAGCAGCATTAACATCAGACACAGAGTTGCACAGGCTGTTGTGTTCCATGACATGTCCTGTGTGCATGAGGAAGGAGGAATAGCTCTAGAAATATTCAGAAAGGCTCAGTACAGCTTAGGCAGGTTAGTATCCCTTGTTTCCAGTTATGGCAGAGGTTTTCAGCATATGGTCTGTGGAGCATGGATGCTCTGTGAAGTGCTTGAAATAGATCTGCAAACATACCTGTGAACAGTGAGGCTAATGTTAGGAGGCTGCAGCTTATACTCAGGACTGAACTTCCACTGAGAAAATTAACATGTTCTTCAAGCTGGTGGAAGTCGGCAAAGCAGGGTTCACTGCTGGGGAGAGGCTCTTACAGAGCACTGGGCAGCTAACATAGTTGAGCAACTGATTAGGAGTAACCTGACTGTTACCCTTGGCTGTAAACAGAACCCAAAGAGACCATCCTCCCTCGATCAAAGCTAGTATTTGTGAATATCCATTGCAAGATTCATCATTTAATTTTTTGTTTGTGTTTACAGGCCTTGTAGAAGGAGCATTTGTAAGCAAATCAGTGAATGCAATAATCATAGAATCTTAGAATTATAGAATAGTTAGGGTTGGAAAGGACCTTAAGATCATCTAGGTCCAACCCCCCTGCCATGGGCAGGGACGCCTCACACTAAACCATCACACCCAAGGCCTCGTCCAACCTGGTCTTGAACACCGCCAGGGATGGAGCATTCACAGCTTCGCTGGGCAAACCATTCCTCTGCCTCACCACCCTTACAGTAAAGAACTTCCTCCTTATATCCAATCTAAACTTCCCCTGTTTAAGTTTGAACCCGTTACCCCTTGTCCTGTCACTACAGTCCCTAATGAAGAGTCCCTCCCCAGCATCCCTATAGGCCCCCTTCAGATACTGGAAGGCTGCTATGAGGTCTCCACGCAGCCTTCTCTTCTCCAGGCTGAACAGCCCCAACTTCCTCAGCCTAAAATACAGATCTGTTACTGCTCAGCCCTCATCACTATCCTGCTCCTCTCTATTATTTCTCATTATCCACCAATTAACAGTGCTCCTTTATTTTCCCCAGGTTTGTTGTGGAAGATAGATGTGTCTGAATAAGACTGTTGTAATAACTAGAGGTATAGTACAATCCCAAGTTTATGTTATCACAGCCTATTTTTATGAAGTACGTCATAATGCACAATACAAAGATGTCACAGATTCTTCAACAGAGATTTAGTCTGCAATCAAGCAAGAAGGGAAGATACTTCACTAGTTTACTGCATTCTAAACAGATGAGAACTGATGATAAAGGAACTTGGGAGCCTGTTTTGTGACTGCAAAAAGGCAGAACATAACATTTGTTGTGTCTGATCACAGAAATTCCTTGAATTTAGGTGGCAGAAATCTAAATCGGTGTATCATACACTATCAACTTATTGCATATCCTAAATACATCAATTCTTATGAAGACAAGCAACTCTGTATTTGCTGTGTCAAGTCAAGAACATACACAGAAGCCTGTGCTTTATTGGTCTCTTATCCATTCATACCTTAACTTGCTTTGTGCTTACCTCTACTCCCTATAGCTTCATTTATCTATATAGTCATACCATTACTACAAAAACGGTATGGTTTTACTACCGCTGACTTTGCATTCTATGCAAGACTCCTCTGAGCAGGCTGCTCAGTGTTAATGGATAAATGGACTCAAAGTATAAATGCAGACTTAAAAAATGTCTTCAAAAAGTTTGTGGGTAAGGAAGAAAAAAGGAAACTAACTTTGATATATCATGACACTATTCATGCATCAATTTCAATTCCCCATATCAGATGATGTTGCACCTGGATGTTTGATGTTGTCAAGGATGATTTAAGTTAAACTGTGCACCTTATCTGTTACCACAAACCCTCACATTCCCTCACTCTTCAGTGCGAAGATCGTATCTTTGACTTCTGTAAAGTGAGTGAAAGAGAGCCCTAAACCATGAAATATATATTATCTCCAATATGGTATATGAAGTGAACTAACATTGAGTATATAAGGAAAAATTATTTGAGCAGAAAATAGTAAAAGAAAATCCAAATATGATAATTCCTTTTTTTCCACAAGTTCAACCCGCAAAATGAAGATACATTTCAGCTAAGCTGATGTCATATTCATACCATAGGAAAAAAATTTCAGTGTAAGAAAGTGAAAAATGCTATTTCCAGTCAGGGGCTGTGCTCTGCCAAGATCCTAGAGCCCTGCTTGGCCCAGGCCCTGCTTGGCCCATGCACAGCTGAGGCCATGGCACTACTACCAAGATTGTTCTGAGACGCTGTGGCTGCCCTATCCCCTGCAATGTTCAAGGCCAGGTTGGACAGGGATTTGAGCAACCTGGTCTCCTAGAAAGTGTCCCTGCCCATGGCAGTGGGGTTGGAACTAGATGATCTTGAAGGTCCTTTTCCACCCAAACCGTTCAGTGATTCCATTCTGTGGTTATATTAAAAACCCAAATCCATATTCCGTTAATCTATGATGAATGGTTTTGCTGGCTATAAAAAAAAAAACAACCAACAAAAAATAATCCGCTTTAACCTGGTGATGCTAATTATTAAAAACTCTTCTTTAATGAGCTTAAATCATGTTGCCTCTGGAGACTAGAAAAAACATCACTCAAAATATGAATTGCTTTTTCACACTTGCCATAATTGAGAATTCTAAAAGCATAATCCTTATACAAAAAGACCTAGTCTACCCCAGAAATCTCATCCCTGAGGCCAAAGAGCTGTTTAAGAATTCATGGAGCATGATATGAACGTTAGCATATTTAAAGAGTTAAAAACATTATCAGATGGCCATAGCAGATGCCGTCAAAAGCAGAGTAGGACAAGCTGTGTATAGTAATGTTTGAACATACATATTCCATCCAGAAACCAGTTATGATTTGTAGAAAATCCATAACAGCGTGTTCTAAAAAAGATTAATCATACCAGTACTTTGTATGCCGCTCCTACTGTATCCCACACTGTTATTTTGCAGTATTATAACAACAAATTGTCACCAGCACCTTCAGAACTTGCAATGCTGGACCTTCACAAGGAAATACAAGCAATGCTGATGTTCTTCCTCAAGCAAAGAATTCAACCAGAAGAATACCAGATCCCTCTTGACTCTCAAAAAAGCTACTGGCATCCCAAAAGGTAGCTTCTTAAGCAAACAAGGAACAGACAGGCATGAAGTAAGACAATGGTATACCAGGATGAATGCTTTTTGGGTTTTCATGTTTTTCATATAATGTGTTATCTACATTAGAGAACTTTGTAAAAATAAGGTGAAATTTAAAAGAGCCTGAAGTGTATAAATACATGTTATGCAATGCATCCAAAAATATATTTTAGGATATTATTTTATGTTAAGGACATCCTCCTTAAGAATATGGCCTATAATCATATTCCAAAGTGCACTTAGGTAGTCAGTAGGGTGAAAGTGCATGAAGTGAGAGGAAAGGATTTTGCCACACTAGCAATGAGTTAAATTTTTTTTTCATGGGTACTTTACTGGCTCATGCAGCTTTTGGTGATATCAAGAACAGAAAATAAGAGAGACCACCCAATCACTCCTGCAGACTTCCTAATCTTCCTGCTGGTTGGTCTTTTTCTTAATTTACATGAAATTTACTTCTTTAGGAAAGGCTACAGGAAGAATATGAAGCTATCAAGTATCCTGATGACCCACACTGCTCAGGGAGTCCATTCTGCAGCCACCTCACAGGATGAGAACTGATGGCTACAGCCGAGTCACATGAGAGATCAGAGATCACCATGCACTCACACGATCCCCCCCAAAAATCTGCAATAAAGCTGAATTTCTGTCTTCCCACTGTTCTGGGAGGAGTGCAGCACCAAGTTTGGCTTGTAACAATTTAGGCTGAACTCAACAAGATTTTGGTGTTTTTTTCTCTCCACCTGTGCTTCTTGGGGTAACTTTTCCATGAGACATGAATTCCAGAATCTCAGGCAATAGCAGTCTCCTAATCAGGACTGTAATTATCTGGGAGGAAAATGAAAGGTATTTCCCACTTCCTACAGCTACCTCAAAGCAAATGACTGCTTTCACTAGCAGATTGTCACAACACAAGACCTCTGCACAACACCTCAGTAGAGCAGCCTGAATGACACATAGTACAGAGGCAAAGGGCAAATAGTGAATGCTACTCCTGCCTCTGATCAGGAAACATGGGGATAGAGCGACCGAGCACAGGACAATGGCAGGAGGAGTATGGTGAATTTGGGAGTGAAGTGATAAAACAAAACCTCTCACATGACTGCTGTTAGCAAAAAGAGAACAGGAAGAAGCAGGTAGTGAGGAAGATCAGAGACACTAGGAATACTACACAGTGTCTCACACATAGAGCACCATCCTTTACACAGACAGAAATGGGATGTTGCTGATGGGGACCTCATTCCCACCTGCCTTGATGGTGAAGGTACAAACAGAGCAGGCTCTAAGCAAGCCAAGAAGCATGAATACATTTTGCTTCATGCAGAACAGAGGAAAACTTTAGCTGAAGTCATGTTGCTATGGAAGCACAGGAAAAAACAGAGGAAAGGATCCCTCCTATATGAGATCGGTTACTCTTTATTTCAAGGTGCTGGTCAACAGAATGCAGTTCTGCCGTACTCACACAGCAGCACAGCTGCTAGCATTGTATTTCAGGAATATTCAGAACTCTATAAGGACCTCCTGGGATCCTTCCCAGCCCTGTTTGCTGCTATTTGGTGTGGGAGATTTTGAGCTTTCTGACTGCATTTTTAAGTGCTGCCTGGTAATTTATTTATCCACTTACCTTGCCATTCAAAACAATTGTAGGCAATTGAATGAACTTGAGAGCTCCTAAGAGCTCTCACTTTTGTAAAGCCATAAACAGAGCTCTTCATTTTCAGAGGAAAATCACATTCTGACAGAGATGTGAAGGGGTTAATGGCTTTTTTCCACCATATATAATGGGGCCACAGAGAATTCTTTTAATAGTGAAGCAGAATGAAAGCCAGAAACTGGTTCAGCCCACTGTAACATGAGGCCTACAGGTTTTTTTTTTACAGTGAAATCTAACATATCAAGTTTATTCTATGCTTTGGAGCTGAGGTGCTGAAAGTGACGTGGAGGAGTCCGTACTCCGTTTTCTTCTTTGCCAGTGTACTTTCATATACTTCAAGGTCATTTGGTTTATTCTCCTCTTGGCTGAATGGCTGAATTTTTTACAAGTCATGTCCTTCCTATTACATTTAGACACATGCTATTTTTCAACATTGCTTTTGGGGATTCCTGATCTTTGCATTCCTGTGTATGGACCCATTTAAAGACTGACAAACAAACCATTACCACTAGGATGAACCCTCTAAACCTGTTTCCATTTGTGCCTTTTCTTTCACTTTCATACATATCTGTGTCTTGTTACTACTCCTGATGTGGTAAATGCATCCACCATACCAAAAGGGCACATTATGCATACCTGCATAGTATAGCTTTTTTTTCCTTTTTTTTTTTTTTTAAAAGGAGGAAGTTACTGGTGTAACCGGTAAGACTGCAGTATATTCCTTTATTCATAACCATAATATGTTGGATAAAAAACTGCAACTATTATGAGGTGTGTGTTTGTTTGCAAAATTACCATATGTTTCAATGCAATACTGAACGCATTTCCTGGATCAGGCAGGGCTAGAGATAAGAATTTTTCTGTGAAATACAGGGTGACTGTAAATGAAGAGATGGAACAGCTCAACCTCATTAACTTGCCTTTCATAAATGTTTAAACCATCATTATACTCAATTTATTAATATCAGTTTTCAGCAAATGACCATTTCATTTAAACTGGAAGCAGCTGAACAAATACAAGGAAGAAAAATGACCTTTCTAAAAACTGAGTTGAACGTACTTTTAGATGACAGCATGTGCTAACACTCATGAGCTTCCTTCCCTCCTGCTTCCCATTCTTTTTGATTCTTGCACAATTTTCCTCTCACAATTGCCTCTGACATAAGTTTAATTTAACATCACAGTTGCTCTGCTTTATGCTTTGAAAAGACGTGGTATTGAGCTACAGGAAGGCAGCACCTAGGGACTCTGTGTGAGTAGTGACAAAACAGTGACAAAGAAAAAACAAACCCAGAACCTTTCTTCATGTCAAGCTTAATCTTTCTTTTCCTTCTCATGAGTTCCATAAAATTGCTTCTCAATCACGATGTTTCACAAATGTTAGAGGTTCATATTAATGACAAGAATATCCAAAAATGTTATGAACAGCCGGAGACCAGAGAATCTAATGTTTAACTCCTTCAGACTGCCTAACTGGGATCCCAAACTACCTCACATAGATTAGTGAATACAACTGTCACTGATACTGATGGAAGCAGACCCAGAATTCACATTTGGATGGCGGAGCTCAAAATTAAATTTTTACATGTGATTTTGAACGTATGGAAATTTTTCATCATTGTAGCATTTCAGTGTTTTAGTGGTAACATAAAAATGTCATGTATACAGAAATGAGGTATTTACAATTCTATGCACATACTTTAATTTTCCCTTTCTTCACAACCCAGTCCTTTCATATGTTTCCCTTTTCCAGATTTTCCTTTCAACATGTTCTCTCCTGTTAAAACAGATTGAAAGAAGGTCAAAGGCATAATTGGGAGGAGGCTTTATGCTCTCTCTTTCATCTTAATTTCAATTTGATATAATTAACACTGTTAATAGATCATAGTTGCCCCAAATATACCTTGTACATAGCAAGTGTCATGAATTTGAGAAAGGGAGAAATATGAAGAGAAATAAAGTTTAAAATCTTTTTTTCTAATTCCTCACAAATTACTGGTCTGAGATGAATTCTCAAATTCTGAAGACTGTGAAGAGCAACTAAAAATGAAAAAAAAAAAAATTAAACAAGCAATAGAATAGGAGGATTCTTTTACAAAGCACTAACACAAACGGATACAGGAGAAATTAAGCTGACAAAAGATAAGAGGCTTTTTTGGGGGGCCCTAGGGGAGTCTAATTAACTTACATCTAGAAATGGGATAGAAACATCATACTGATTTTAGTGTCAGATATTTGGCTAGAAATCAAAAGCTTCAAAAGACATTAATGGGGAAAAAGGTAACATCTGACGATGAAGCAGACAGGCTCATATAAACTGTGGGCTCCTTAATTTAAAAGTTCCTGAGGACATACTGAGCACAGATGAATGATGGACTGCAAATAAGAATCTGAAGTAAGTATCAAAAATAGATTATCAGCAAAACAGCAATTTCCTTTCCATGTAGTAAGAGCCACTACCAGTCTAAAAAATGAGCAATAAAGCTCAGAAAATAGGTTACAGAGTTTGCTCTGACCTGCTGTGGCTGCTACAGGGTTCAGGCCATCAGCATACCAGCATTGCATGTAAGTACATTAAATCATTACTGGCATATAGGCATACAACCTCATTACTTCCATTTATTACTTTTTTTTTGTCAAGTGCGTGAAAGAATTTCTGATGAAAGTGCAGTATGCCAGATGATGTTACAACTAACAGAGCTGGCCACATGCAAACCTTCATGCTTACTTACTGATGCTCTTTTCAAAGGTGACTTTAGGTCAGCGTAACTTTCTATGATATTCTACTTTTGATTAGCAGTGTTGTCAGTGCCACTTCCTAAAGGCAAAGGACATCCATTGTCTTCAGGATTTTATCATATGTAAGCTAAAAACTTAAACTTTTTTCTTTCTTCAAAAAGAGAAGGGAAATCAGAACGGGAGAAGGTTGTTAAAGGTACTATGCAGTTCTCCTGAGACAACAAGCTTTCTAAAGGAATTATATTTATAAATACAATCTACTGTACTATTTTTATTAGACCTGTCAAGTACCGCCCTTTTCCAAACATATATATGATGTAAACGTAAGACTCTCAATTCTCTAAGAAAAGTAGGTTTGGCTGCAGAAGTTCCAAACCCAAGATATTTCAGAACTATGATAGAGATACTGTGGTTTACAGCAGTAGTCTACAAAGAAGCATGGAAACTATTTTTTTTTTTGTATAAACCATAATTTCAATTACATCTGTAACAAGAAAAAACTTCCTGTGGTCATCATGAACGGTCACCGGAACGATCACCTTTACGTGCTCAATTTCAGCCATTCCAATACTACCTGTTTCCCCCTTACTGGATGTTTTTGTTCTCTCAGGGCACACACTGTATTGGACAAGTTAGACAACTGCAGAAACAGAAAACTCCAACAGCAAATAATTTTCTGAAATAATTCAGATTTCATCTGTCAGCCTAAGATCCACTTCAGGCAGCAGCCTGCTCGCTTGACTGTCACCTCTTTCTAATCTTTCCCATGCAGGTGTCCTCACACACTCAGATGTGCCAAATCCCGATGCTGCTCTTTCTATAGCCACACTATAAGTAGGGTAGTAAACACCTCTGGCAAGGTAACCCTAGTAACAATTGGGGTTAATCTTACCCAAGCTTCACCGTCCCCCACCCCCTTCCAGAATGATAGGCAATACTTACAAGAACCAACAAGTGTTTCTGGTTTCAATATAACTCCATTTTTAAAATATAGTTTCTAAACAGTCCTGTTATTTCAACTATGGCTGCTAGGATTCCATCTCTCTGTCTTTCTACTTGCAATTAAATCCTTATAGTGTTTAAAATTTTTAGCTTTTAGAGCAACAGAATACAGAAATTATGTACAAGAATATCCCTTGAGACCTACAAAGTCACAATGATACTCAAGGAGAGAACTTAATGTAAACTGCTATAGTAAATGATAGAACATTTTGGTATGTTCTCTACACGGCAGTGTAATGAATTTCTGTTCTGAGAAGAACAGAAAAAAAAAAGTATTCTCAGATAAAATCACTATGAATGTAGTTTCTGTTTCAGGAAAACAGGGTAGATTATAAAAATAAGTAACACTACTGGCCTCTTTAAAATGTGACCCAAAAGAATGAGATAAACCCAACTGACTCTTAGTACATTTATTCCATAGCACTGCTTCTAGGATAAGACAATGTGCAAGCTAATTGCTAAGACTGGCTGGCTACTCAGCAAGCATAAATCCATATAGCTTCTCTAACATCAGCTGAGTGTTGTGAATGTGTAATTTCTCTCAGATTGATTCTTTGCCATGCCTACAGAATTTTTGGCTAACTCTGGAACTATATACCACCTGAGGAAACAGCCTTAAGCAGTGCCAACAGTAACTTTTTAAATTGTGAAAAATAGAAACTCTGGTCTACTACTGAGTGAAGTCATACAAATCACTGTATGACTTCCTCCCTTTCTTTCATCTTCTACACAGGACACACGTTCCCAGTGACTTGCCCAGACTTAGACCATGTCTTTTAGCAGAGTAGGAACCAAAAGCAACCTCTAGCCAACTCCCTTAAACAATGGTCAGTTCTTTTTTAATAAGGCAACAAAACTGCAGTTTCAAAAGCACTTTAGCCTTGAGCATTCCTGGACATACTCCTCTGCACCTGGAGCTGGAAGGATATTTGCTGTTACAAAATACATTCTTTCCAGGCTTTAAATTTAAAGATGATGTGAACAGTGATAAAAGATATGCATGTGTCTGTGAGTAATGGCAACTTCTAAACGCAGGTCTGCAAGAGATGTACATACATATAAGGATACAGAGTTTAAACATAAACATATATTCCCACATGTTCCCACAATATTTAGCAGCCCATTCTCTTCCATCTCAGGAATCCAGACATGGTTAGGCAACAGTGTAAAGGGAAAAATTAAATTACATGACATTTTTCTACTTACATTAACAATGATCTTTCTAGTTACATGCAAAATTGCCAGGTGCATTTTTAGATTTGGCTTCTCTGCTTTATGCAAGCAGTTCTTCTGTGTCATTAAGTGTCATTAGCATCTCACAGGGTCATCGGTACCTCTGAGAATGACTGTGAATGAGCAGACCACCAAGGTAGCTTACACGAACAATTGATCTGCAGGTAGTTTGTGTGTCAGTATTTGGTAGCTCCCAAATCACTGCTTCTTTGTCTTCAGGTCCCAGGACCTGTGAGCTGCTTTTGAGTGCTGAAAGCCAAGGAAAAACAGTTTGGAGGAGACTAGAAGGACACTTTCACTGCAATGAAGACATCTGCAGCTTTCGACTCAAAGCATGCATAGCAAAAGTACAGTTTCATCATATACATAAGCCAAAATCAACTAAATTTATATGGGAAATATTCTACTGACTCTATAGGAGATTTGGGTTAGGAACCCTTAAAAAAGTATAAAATTCAGCTTTTTGGGTCTGGCAACAGTCAGCTGGTCCCAGTTTTGGTGGGTCTGCAGGCACCACCATAATAAGAAAGGTTAATAATAAAATCTCATCCCAATTATTTTGCAATATTTCTGTTTTCTTGTATAGCTTTACAGTAGGAGGACACATGTAAAGTGTGGTTCTTTCTAACAGTTGGTCATGTACTTACAGCTTTATTCAGTCTTATCAAGTCATTTGAGTGTCCTATCTGAAATCAAACGGCTGCACTTAGACTGGAAACAAGACCCAGAATTTGCAATTCTTGAGAACACTTCTGCATGCAGTAGCTCAACAAGTTAATGCGAAAGGCAAATGGGAAGGGGAAGGCAGAAAATATTTCAGTTTGGAAGGGACAGTTGTTTACAAATTTTTCACACCAATGAGTGAGCCTCAAAGCCAAGACTCAGTCTTCAGACCAGTGATTAAAAAATGCTACCAGATGGTTCACAGACTGGGCAAAAATATTTTATCAATGTTTCCTTTGCTAAAAATGCTAAGATGGATCAAAGATGCCTTTCACAGATTGATATGGTTCATAGCTGAAGCATGATGATAAGTCTGGGGATAGAAATACATTCTCTGTGCTTTACAGGTTCTTTTTATGATGATAGCCAGACTCTTACTTTTTCTACAATGCAAAACATCATATTTTTGTTAAAAATGTTCAGAACTACCGACATCTTCTCAAAGCATTCTGTTTGAAATGTGATAACGTTTTTTGGATGCAATTCTGCACTGTCCTGGGTTCAGCAGTAGCAGTCATGTTTTTTCCTTTGTGTTAACTGGTGCAGTGCTGTGTTTTGACTTCTAGTTTGAGAACAGTGTTGGTGAAGCCAATGTTGTCGGTTGTTGCTAAGTGATGTTTACCCTGACCAAGGACTCTGTGAGGCTCATGCTCTGCCAGGGAGGAGGGGAAGCTGTGAGGAAGCAGAGACGGGGCGCCTGACCCGGGCTAGCCGGGGAGGTATTCCATACCACAGCACGTCATGCCCGGGGTGGGGGGTAACTGGGAGTTACCCGGAAGGACAGGAGCTTCCGGGTGGAACTCGTTTTCTGGCCGGTGGTATCGTATTCTCTTCCCTTGTTATTTTCCCTTATCATTGTTTTAGCTGATAGTAGCGGTGGTGATTTGTTGCTGGACTGTTCTTGTCTCAACCCGTAGGAGTTGCACTCTCTCAATCCTCCTCCCCGTTCCTCCGGGAGAGGGGAAGGGGAGAGCCCCGGTGCAGGGGGGGGGGGGAGATGGACACGGACCTTGATTGTTGTCAGCTCGGCACCACTCACTGGGAGTGAGTGAACAAGTTACCTGACTGGGTTTAAACCACGACATGCACACTCAGAAAAATCTATCTTTTAAATGCTGTAGTTGGAATTATTTATCACTGGTAAATTCAGCTGACAATTTCCCAAGTCCAAGCCTCTTTTAGGCAAGATATGCTATGAAAAAAAAACAAACTATTCAAGGCTTGTAGGTAGAAGCTAGACTGCTGAGAAGCAGCTGCTGCCATGCAATGCTGTAAAAGTATTTGAAAATAATCTCAAAAGTTCTGTTTTCCCAAACTCAGCAAAAATCAAGCTTTACTGGTATCTCCAAGCACCTTTTCCTGTCAGTACCTAGCTCAAATATTGTTTCTATTCTTTATCATGTTCCTAAACAAAATGTTTTTTCATGTTGTTTTGGGCTTTCTTAGATAGCTTTGGGTTGGGTTTGTTTTTTTTTTCTCCCCTTACTTCTTTGATCTTTCTGTTCCCCGTTCACAACTTTTTACTTAAAAGCTAACCTGAACTCACTCACTGTCCCTTAGTGTGCTATCATGTTCGTGTCTCTATTCTTTAGAATGATATTATTTCAGGTATTTTACAAATGACCTTAAATTTTCCCGCATTTGCGTTAAGAGAAAGGCTATGGCCACATACAATCTTTATCAAAATACTACTACTTTAGAGGCAACAAGCTGAAGGCATATAATTCTAGGTCATTCTGAGGTTCTTGGTATTTCTTCTTTCCTAAAAAATCTATTTCTTGTTACAATGTCATGACACTTAGCATGCCTAGGATTCAGCAGTAAAGAATAATTGACTCTGTATAGATGGGAGAGTTTCTTATCCGGAGAACACTTCAAAATATCCTCAGATACATGTTGTAAAATGGTCTGAAGTCTTCTTTTTAATCTATTTTTGCTCATAAAGTTTCAGTGTCAGAGTACTTTTCAGCAGCATATGAATTAGAAGTGAAAATTCAGTAGAAATATTAACATTTCTTAGCTAACCAGTGAGAAGCAAGGAAATGTTAAAACTAAGCCTTGTTCTTGTAGCCACCAAAGTGTATTGCATTTGCAAGACCTTAATTTCTCTAGTTATGAGACCATCTAACACTAAAGTTCAAAGAGCTGATTTTATTTTTCCGTAGCCCAGCTTAAATCCAGAATTTCTCTCTCAGCTTTTCATTATTTCCTTCCCCAACAGAGGTTGCTACAACTAGTAGTTCCCTAATCAAAGTTCAATCAGATCTGTCTCAAGTGTATTCCTCAAGACCACCTTTCCTAAGGTACCTCCTGTAGGTCCACTACAGTGAACAAAAAACAGGCCTCCACAGCAGTTCACAGGGGTGAAGACTAAACAAAATGCCAGATGCATGACAATTTTTGAACGTTTTAGTCTTTTACTACAACCTAATCAAAACACACTGAGTACAACCATTTATGTATGAGTGAAAATAATGGCATCAGTGAAAACATTTCTTTCAGAGAAGTCAGAAAATACTACCACTGGTATCATCAAGGACTGTTTTGTGTATTTGTTGTATGCAACTTATTTACATATTGCTTTAAGAAAAACAAGGATACAACTGCCTTTTGGGCCAGTGAAAATCCTAAGTAACTCTACCATAAACTAGGCACAAGTGTCTGATGCCTAGAATACTGCCATTCTGTGGGGAGACAGTAGCTCATCAGTTTAAGTTTATTGAATTACCAGGTATTTGCTGTATCTGGAAACATGTTAGAAGCTTCCCTTTCTTCTGTGGACTTCAGACAGATATTGCCCAGAGGGCCAGATGAAACTATTTCATCTAATAATGTGCATGACCGGGTTATTGAGGTTACGATGATTGAGATCTACCAGAGAGTTAGAGGTAACGGATATGTGCAAGGAGGTGATTTGAACCTGTTTCTGGAGTACAATGAAGGAGAGAGGTATCTGAGAGTCATCTACCCTAGCTGGAGTCTATGCATAAGCTAGTCATCCTTGGTTCACTTTACAGCAAGGACATAGTCACCTTCAGAGAGCTATGTGTCCCAACTTAAGATTGGTCAGATAGAGTTATACAGAGTGAATCCCACTTTTACCCCCAATTGTATGTTTCCATACAACTTCATAAGAATCACACCACCACCCATCAGTCAGAGGTAGGGGGTTATTTAACAGAACATGTGTGGGAGCTGAACCATTAATGCCAAATGATTATCCAAGTGATTATCTAATCAGTCAGCAATTACCTCAGTCAGAAAGCTTCTAAATACTTGGGTAATAGGTGCTCAGGAGGTCTCTTTCTGACAGGCTCCTTCTTGTTGCACTTCAAATTCAAAGATCTTCAGACTGTGCATCTTTACTTACTATCTTTATTGTACAGTGGACCTATGCAGTGATCTTTCAGCTATACCATTGCTAAATTAATAATCTTGTCTTTAAGTTTGTTAAATGCATGACTATGCATAAGCTATTAGCAATTTTATTTCAAAGCCAAAACAATATGAGTAAAAAGCTCATTATTTATTCCTTTTTTTATATTCTAACAGAAGAAAGTAATTCCTATACTGCTCCCCCATTTTAGATAAGTGAAATTTTTCAACAACAGAAATTCAATAGGCAAATGCTTATCACCAAAACCAAGGGTAAGACCTACACCACCCACGGTGAATAACAAGCTTCAGCTCCCTTTCTTTGGCAGTCGATTTTGTACAGTACCTTACAGACTTATTACACTTATGACATACTAATTTTCCCCTTTGCCCAAAGGTTCAAGACAGACTCTGACAAAGTATTGCAGGATATGAGGCCAATAAACTATTTCAATGCTGCAAACATTCACTTCTAATAATTTTCAAGAAAATGCTTAATTAATTTAGAGCTATGATTTTTGCAAAGGGAACCCAGAAAGCGGTTGCATTGACTGTGACTGGCTTACTCCAACTTCTTTTCTAGGTATTAAGCCAAAGTTAAATGCTATAAGTAAATACAAACCCAGCAGTCAAATGCTCATCCCACAGCATGTGGAGACACCACCTAATAAAACCAAGTATCAGGTAGCAACTTTCAATAAGCTCTCTCCAGAAAAAAACTTCTCAATATTAAAGAATGTACTCCTCATCAATAGTTTTGCAAGAGTAATGGGCTACCTCTCTGCAAGTTCTTTCAATATATGTAACTGGTGTGCATGACATATTTAAACCAAATACTTTTAAGGAAGAAAGAACTGTCTATTAGGTTCATTTTGAGTATGCAAGTCCCATTAACATTTCTGGGATACCAAAAACAAGGCCTGGCAACATAGAGAAGGCAGATATTCAGGAACTTTCAAGAGTGAAAGAAATACGGTTTTGTGTACAATACAGAAGACATTTAACCACTACATAGATGAAAAGCAATAGAGACAAAAGAGACAAAGTGTCTCAAAAACTTTTTTACTAAGCTGAAGAACAGATGATTGCACTGAGGAGAGTAGGGATGAGAAACATGGTTTGGGTTGTTTTTTGTTGTTTTTTTTTTCCCAAGAAGCATAGTCCCACAACAGGCACAGTATAGTTTCTGTTTTCTTCTCAGGAGGCTGGCCATACAGCCAAGTCTGATAAACCTTGCTGCATGGCCAAGTTCCTCCCTTAAATGCACATAATTAGCTCCCATTGAGAAGACAAACCATAATATATCCCAGACTAGGATCTGATCCATTTCTGTTCTTCAGTCTCCTGGTGGCTATTAACGGGTGGACTGGAACTGGAACACCCTTTACTAGTTTCCAAAGTTTCCCACTTGGAAAACAGAGTTGTGTGGAATTAATACATTTCAATAATAATGTTCAATTTCTCTTAATTTAAAAGTTTGCTACAAATTAACACCTCATTTAGTGAAATAAGTGTAAAAAAATACAAATGCATAGACACCCTTAACCAGCAGCATAACATAATATCACAAGAAAGGCATGCAAAGGCACGAAAAGCATGAATGTTATTTGCACTAGTCTCTATTAGTTTACCCATCCCCAACTCAGTAATACTATGAACACACTCCTGCCTGTTCTGGTCCTCATAAGAGGGTAAATGGTACCTTGAGACCTGTATTTTACTGCAGAGAGACAGAAATGTAGATATTTGTGATATTAAACATGTGCTCATGTGCTTAGAATTACCACGAAACACGGTTTCCATGTAGCTGAGAAAAGCAGCATCCATCTTTGTTTAAAGACTATACTCATGTGATCCATTAAGAGCTCTGGCAAACCCTGACTGTGACAAACTTAGCACAGTCCAACAGAGCATGGAGAAACAAGAATTAACACTGGTATATATCCAGTGTTAGTATATCACCACACACAGTTTCACAGTAGCATTCTCCTCAGAAAGCTCAGTGTGTACAATGAGATTCTGGCTGCAGCTAACAGGTACAATCTGAAACATGTTACTCAACTGGTAACACGCAGGCACTGTGGCCAAATATCTACCATCCCGCCAAGCAGAGAAGAAGATCTGGAGCCCTCGTTTAGCTCACCATCTGCAGTAGATTTCCACAGTGCTGTGGACACACTGCCACCAGGTATCCTAAAGGAAAGGTATTAAGGGTATTTGCTTGGTTTTGACTGGAGAACAAGTCTAGCAACTTCATAGACTTTAGAACAATCATACCCAAATATATAATTTTATAGACAAATCTTTAAAAAGACAAAATCTCGTCTGCTTTCCTTATTCAGACAGGTAAAGGTATCTAAAGGTCTGTTATAATCTCAGTTTTTGAAAATTCTAGGCATGATTCACCATTTTTTAACTATAGTATATTGCCATAAAATACTTTGGATCCTAAGAATGGCAATGACCATGAATGACAATGACTGTGAAATTCTTATTGTTTTCTTTGGAATCATGGAATCATAGAATAGTTAGGATAGGAAAGGACCTTAAGATCATCTAGTTCCAACCCACCTGCCATGGGCAGGGACACCTCACACTAAACCATCTCACCTGAAGCCTCATCCAACCTGGTCTTGAACACTGCCAGGGATGGAGCATTCACAACCTCCCTTGGCAACCTATTCCAGTGCCTCACCACCCTAACAGGAAAGAATTTCCTCCTTATATCCAATCTAAACTTCCCCTGTTTAAGTTTTAACCCGTTACCCCTTGTCCTGTCACTACAATCCCTAATGAATAGCCCATCCCCAGCATCCCTATAGGCCCCCTTCAGATACTGGAAGGCTGCTCTGAGGTCTCCATGCAACCTTCTCTTCTCCAGGCTGAACAGCCCCAACTTTCTCAGCCTGTCTTCATACAGGAGGTGCTCCAGTCTCCTGATCATCCTCGTGGCCCTTCTCTGGACTTGTTCCAACAGTTCCATGTCCTTTTTATGTTGAGGACACCAGAACTGCACACAATACTCCAGGGGAGGTCTCACAAGAGCAGAGTAGAGGGGCAGAATCACCACCTTCTACCTGCTGGTCGCGCTCCTTTTGATGCAGCTCAGGATACGGTTGGCTTTCTGGTTTGGTTTGTTTTCTTGTTTTTAATTGGTCTTTTAAGGCTTCTTTGGAGACACCGTAAGAGCAGATCTTAGAACAAAAAAGTTGATTTCAGTTAAAAAAAAAAAAACACAGAATATTATTTTAGCATGGTGAAAAGACTAAAATAATCTAAACATCAGACTGTAGAGAGTTTTGACGTAATGAAATCTCATTTATGCAACCATGATGTTATCAACTCTTGGACTAAAGAATGGACTTCTGTGGCCACATAAGGGGCAATTTTCTCATGTGGTTTCCTGAGCATCATACCAGGAACAAATGCTACAGCCAGGTTCTGAAGTCACAAAGTTTCCAAATTTCAGTCCAAGATCTTAAGCAAAATACTCTACCTCCTTTTACTAAACTAGAGACAAGCCCAAACACCTTCACTCTGAATTCAGACCGGATTCAACATCCGTTTTTATAAGCCACCTAATCAGAATTTTAGATTTTCATTTCAAAACTTGATAAGATAGGCTCAGCTCTGCTGTGGCACACAAAGAAAAGCTGTTTTTAAGATCTCCCCACAAATCTGGAAGACAGCCTTCTGAGCTATAAAATCTGTTTCCACTCTGTTTCCTTCTTCCAGCTCCATAGCTCTTTCTAGAAATAATCCACACAGAGATAAGCAAGGATGTAGAAGCAGGCTTACACAAATACTATCAAAATGTGGAGTGTATTTTCAATATGTAATATCCTAGTTTGATAGAAAGAGTATCTCAGTTTCACAATTTTAATGTTATAATTTTGCCATTATGAAATGCCTCCAATTCTACAAAGGCAACACTTGCTATACCAATTCATTTTGCAAGTGATTGCTCTGTAACTGTAATAATCCTCTCAACAGACTTAATGGTAATTTTCAAAGCTGAGGAAAGAATGCTGTTTGTTCCTTTTACCATTAAGTTGAACAGAGCATTAAGAGGGAAAATAAGGTATGTACACGGCTTAGTATCTCTCAAATTTCACGTGTATTTTGTAACAGCTGACACCTTTAAGAAAACCCTAAAAAAGCATTTTTGAGAGCAATGTGGAAGAAGTTAGATAATAATTCCTCCTTCAGCAACAAAAGAAAAATTGTTTTCCACCTTTTCTCAGTCTCTCTTACATCTTAGCTACACCCAGCACCTCTCCAAAGTGAAGTTAATGAGAAAGATGTATCTATTTAAAGTCTACCCAAACCAGAAAAGCAAAGCTAGTATATTTACAAAAATATGTCTGCATCCCTCATTTGCTCACTGAGCAAGCCACATGTTAATACTATGGAAGTAATGCAAGTGTAAAAGTACATGGTTTTCCTTTTGCTTCTGGCAGTTTTCCTTGCATCATTTAATAATGAAGCAGAGGGAGTCCCAGTTCAAAACAAATAAAGCAAAACCTTGTATATAAATAATTTTGAGCAGAGACAACTCATTAATCTCCCTCTGAGACCAGACTCTCCCTCCATATCAGTATCTCATAGGAAAAAAAAAAAAAATCAGATATTTCAAAAATAACCGTAACAGCCTAATAGAGCAGCTCTGAGGGCAAAAATGAGCAGATGCAGATGGAAAATGTTCAACACAAAACTGCTGACAGAAAAATGCACATCAAGTTACTCTCCAAAAATATTCCCAAAGTTAGAAGCCTCCTATAAACCTGAAGTGGTGATGGCCAGGACGTGGGGTGTTCTGAAGACCTACAGCATGAATGCAAGAAAGTTGGAAAGAGAATATGACCTTCTCAGAGGTACACTGGAATAAGACAAGAGGCAATGGACACAATTTGGAACAATTCCAGTTAGATATAAGGAGTTCACTGATAATAGTATTGGAAATGGAAGACTGTTGCAAGATGTGAGGCAGCTTCCTGCGGGCCCCAGATTCATACAGACTCAGAAGGATACACTAGCTGCTAGTGCAATTCCCACCCATGGAATATCAGTTTCTGCTGTTTCTAGCAAGAAGATACTACATTTCTTCTTATTGAAATTCATGCTAAATGCTGATTGAAATTAATGATAAAGAAATTAAGTTCCAAATTATTGAGCAACCTAGATGATTGATACAGAAGACAAAGAAAGAACTCCTACTTTTAGGATTTTGCGCTCACAGCCCAGAAAGCCAACCCTATCCTGGGCTGCGTCAAAAGCAGCGTGACCAGCAGGTCGAAGGAGGTGATCCTGCCCCTCTACTCTGCTCTTGTGGGACCTCACCTGGAGTATTGTGTGCAGTTCTGGTGTCCTCAACATAAAAAGGACATGGAACTGTTGGAACAAGTCCAGAGGAAGGCCACGAGGATGATCAGGGGACTGGAACACCTCCCGTATGAAGACAGGCTGAGGAAGTTGGGGCTGTTCAGCCTGGAGAAGAGAAGGTTGCATGGAGACCTCATAGCAGCCTTCCAGTATCTGAAGGGGGCCTATAGGGATGCTGGGGATGGGCTATGGGTTATTTATTAGGGACTGTAGTGACAGACGAGGGATAATGGGTTAAATCTTAAACAGGGGAAGTGTAGTTATAAGGAAGAAATTCTTTCCTGTTAGGGTGGTGAGGCACTGGAATGGGTTGCCCAAGGAAGTTGTGAATCTTCCATCCCTGGCAGAGTTCAAGGCCAGGCTGGACAAAGCCTTGGGTGAGACGGTTTAATGTGAGATGTCCCTGCTCATGGCAGGGGGGGTGGAACTTTATGATCTTAAGGTCCTTTCCAGCCCTAACTATTCTATGATTCTATGATTTTTTCTCCTGAAAATCATGATCCTGCACTAGTCTTTTACTCACATGGATCTAAGATGTTTGTGTGCTTCTGTTCTCTGTGGAACATTCCAGTGTCCAATCCCACATGGCAGCCACTTCCAGGAGAATTGTGATTACACAGTACAGGGCAAAACGACAGCGAAACACAATTACAGAGCAGTGACAAATTGTCTGTAATTTCCACCTAACCTAAATTGGATTTTTCTTCAGCAGGGCAGGATTAGCTGTTATTCTTACAAACTATCTGAAGTTACTATGCTTGGTCAAGAATGTTGATACACAAAACACACTGTGACAAATAACATCATACTGGGGCAATTTCTGCTGCTAAGAGGGCTATGAGTCTGTTTTTATCACTAGGGCTCCTGAGCTCTGCAGATTACATCATACAGGTTGTTTCTGTATCTGGCATCCATTCAGCCTGCATTTATCCACCTCCACCTATCTGCTTAGACAAATCAGCAATGGAAAAGAAAAAAGCAGAAGCCAGATAGCATGTAAATCCATGTGCACTAAGTTACAGAAGAGTTAATATTAAATGTTGTGCAATAAAGGATTACTTTAGATTTCAAAATAGAACAACTCCCATTTAGACAACCCGGGAATCCAGTCCACAGTAGGAATACAAAAACTGAACACTCTTACATGCTCAAGCACAGCAGATACCAATGGGGTACAACATCACAAAATAAAACCCAAGTATAGAGCTGTCTATTCAATGCTACCATATGTCAGTATTGTCTCACACTGTGAGTCTACAATGCCTATTTTCTTCAAGTCTTTGTTAGAAGACATGTATATGCTTCCTTAAACACAACGACATCAAAATCCCACAGTTTATTGCAAGGGAGTATAAATGAGGATGCAGAGGAAGCACCTACTCAGTTGAAAAAAAATAGTATCTTTTATTATTATTATTATTTTTACATAATAAGGGTTCTGAAACAGGCCAGAAAAAAAAATAAATAAAAATTGTTATACTCAAGGGATAATGATATCATTGCCTTTTTTCCTCAAAAGAAAGATAATCCTTAAACTGAAGGATTAAAGCTCCCTCAGTCTTAATATGATCCTATATTACCCGGTAGTATTTGAATAAGACAGAGGAATGGCCTCTCCTTGACAAGGCAGCAGAACATCATATATACTAATTTTTCTATTATCACAGCAGAAGGATAATAGCAAAACACTAGTCCTAAATGGACATGAAAAGTTTGTCCAAAAACTAGTTCATCACTGCCAATCCTGATGAACTCCAGAGTTGTGACAAGGGCTCAGTAGCCAGTGCCCTTGGTCCTTTGTGTCACACAGAATGCCAGAACACTCAGACATACTTGGTGCTTGTGAGTAACAGGAGGTAAGACTGTAAATTAAGACAGTGACAGAATGAGAGTGAATAAAATCAACTTATAGCTTTTGCAAATAGCTTTCACCTTCTCCTTCCTCAACACTTCTTGGATAATGGGAAGGAGCAGAACTGTTCCATCTCCCTGAGCCCAGACCACAAGTAACTGCAGATAAAATGAAAGAACAGTTACCAAGCAGGCTGAAACAATGATTGCTTTCAAGCTTTCATCAACTGGAAGGGCATTTAGAACCGTGCTGTGAATTCATGGGAACAAACTGCTTGTTAGTGGTGTTAACAAGGAGGTTCTGAAATATTGCATAATTTTCAAAACAACATCTATTATTGTAACAGCAGTCATTTTCCAGTTACTATGGTAAGCACACCACCCAATGTGACTTTAAGGCTGAAGAGTATAAGAATGGGGTATTTCAGGAGGTTGAGCTTCCAGGCAAGAAACCAAGCATCATGGAAGAGCTGCTGAAAGCCTTCTTGGGAGTTTATGGAGAGAAAATAACAAAGCTCATCAAGAAAAAAGCTGTGAGGTCCTCTCTTTCTGAAAGTTGCCATGCAAAGGTTAAACATGGAAACTTCTTTATGAGTACTGTGGTTGTTTTCTGTTTGACACAATAATAGAAAGCAGATGTTTCTGAGTAGCCACCTTTAAGGAAAGGAGAGCAGGGGTGGATAAGGGAGAAAGGCAGCTGGATATAAATGTTATGGCTTCAGAGTTCAAATTTATTTACAGTATGCAAAGCTGAGAAGTGAAAAACGAAAAAAAAGGCAGCAAAAATATTTTCCAGGAGGGACCTAAGGCAAACACATCTTCACGTTGTGCATATTAGCAACAGATAAATGTTAAACAGATGTTTGTTGTAAAAATACCCATCTCCACATATAAGCTTAAGAAATAACTGGCTCACACAAAATATTTAAAGGAGAGGAATACACATTGGAGGAAAAAGTTGCATGACAGAGTGGTTAAGACCAAAGAGAAGGATGTCAACTCAGCAATGCAAATGCAGCAATAAGATGAAGTGCCACTCTGGAAGAGAGAGTGACACTGTACAAAAATGGTGAGTGGTGAAAGATGCCTGTATTGCCTAAGGAAATTAATAGTTTCGATCTCCAAGAGCTTGCAAAGATTTCCAGCCTGGGAACGAGACAGCAGATCAACATCAAAAGGACAGTCCTGATCCTGCATGAAACACAACTCAGAGATCTTTTACCTGTATTGCAGACTAGGACCAAAGCCAATGATAACAGTTTCAAAAGCATTCACACAAGAAAGAAAGAAATGTGTGCACTTGTAGATATGAAAGTGTATTAACTGCATATTTATGTGAACATTCGTTACTGAAAACCAAACTAAGTTTTATAAAATATTGCATATTTAGATATTTTTTACTTTGACTTAATCATGCATTGTTTCTGGTTTTGTTGGATCTTCTCTGGATTCTGTTAAGATTTGTATGAGGGCAGGAGTAGTCATAACATTTATGAGAAAAGGAGTTAAATATCACTGATCAAATGTTGAGGGAATTCAGAAAGTTCAGCTGAAGAGTAAGAACATCTCCAAAACTCTCATCTGACATTTCAATATCTTGACTGGAAGCCGGACTCCTGAATGCTTCTTACAGTGGCTACAGCATTAAAGCAATAAAATCTCTATGAAGCTCATTCTTTCCAAGCACAATTTTAACCAGAAAATGTTTTCATGCTTTTTGTCTTTTTCTATCTTATAAGTTGTAGATGATGTATAAATGTTTATTTTATAGCCAGCTTTATAAGTATCAGAAGACACCACAAGAAGGATTACACAGTATGTTGTACTAGAAAGTCATTGTGTACTCAGGGGCTGAGAGACATTTTTGCAGGAGTTCCTAGTAGCCCAGAAACTTAGGAGATATCACTGACAAATTTGTGACACTTTTCCCTCACCTCTCCCCCTTCTTTTTTTTAATACTTCTAAGCCAATGCAGGAGAATGCATGAAAAAATATAAAGTTTCTGTTCTGCCCACAATAAATATAAAGAATTGAGCACCCATCAGAGCGATGTACCAAAATCATCCACAGACAGTTCTTGTTCTGGCATGATGTTTGGGATTACACCAGTAATACAAAGAAGAAGAACCAGGAATAAATGAGAAGAATATGACTCCAGAAGTGAAAGATTAATATCCCAGGTGTGGTTTCTAGAGGTGTATCACTCATGTCAAGGGGTGACTTTCAAAGGGCTAGGAACTAGCTTTGCCAAAAGAAAGCAAGCCAAAAAGAATTAAACATCCCATTTTAGAGGAGGTTATAGACATAAAATGATCAGAAACATAAGGAATACAGTCTCATTCCAAGTAGGAGACAGTATTGAAGAGGTCAGTTTTGCTTAAGAGCAGATTGATCACTAACAATAAAAGCCATACCAAGATTATGTCATCTGACAAGAGAAGCAACCAAAGCGTGAATTCATTTGTCTTTCAGAGGAAAGCACTGTGTACTCTGTTTTGTGACAGTGAAAATTAACAAAAATGTTCACCTAGATATGAAAAAACACTTTCTACACATGAATATGACAAGATGGTTCTTTTAGGAGCAGGGATGACAAAGGGGATTATTTTCAGGAAAAATTACATAGCCACATTTATAAGCGTTGGATATTAACCTCTAGGAAGAGGAAAGAGCTTATGAAAGGAGTCACATAAAGACAGGGTAGACAGCCAGATAAAAATCCTGAGGGTTTGAAGGAGTCCCTTTGGAAAGATTTTTTCCAAAGAGCAAGTAGTTATTTATTATAATACCAGTACTATCCATACTGCAGACACAGATGGTGTGTCCACATCTGCACTTTAGTTCAAATTATAATTGCACTTTTAAAGTAAATCTCACGATTGATTCTGCTTAGGTTCACACAGACTCATGAAATGGACTTCATGGATTTTAGCTGAAGCCTTAAGATGCACTCCAAAAGCACACCTGATGCAACTGAACCATCAATGAACGTCCATGCCACGGAACCAGACAACAGCAAAAATTAGATATTTCCACACATATTTTTATCCACGGTCCCTCAGATTTTTCATTAGTTCCATGTTGTCTTCCTTTCCTTTAACAAACTTTGTCTTAGCTGTCAAAATAAACTTTGACAGCTTTCACTGAGTTCTTGATGTTCATATGCACATATATCCTGCCGTTGAGTCACTAATGCCAAATAGCTTTATAACCTCACATGGAAATCCAGACTGTGGAATACAAATGTACCACGTAACCACGACAAACCTCTTACTCATATGTTTAGAAAAGCAAACTACTGCCTGATGGTATAATTTTAACAGGCTCTTGTTAATGTTGTGTTAGGCCACCCACCATCTTAAACTCATGAATTTAATTATTTAAATGTAATAAAATACAAAACATGTCCTAAATGCAGCTTTTATGCTTGCCGTTATTTTGGCCAGAAATAAGGATTCCCTCATAGAAACCAGAATTTGATTAGATGTACTGATCCCTTGTTAGGGGCATCTTGGTTCCATGGTGTCATTAGTTCTTCCCCCCTTCTGCACAGATACAGCAAGTGCTGCCTCATAGAATCATAGAATAGTTAGGGCTGGAAAGGACCTTAAGATCATAAAGTTCCAACCCCCCTGCCATGGGCAGGGACACCTCACACTAAACCATCTCACCCAAGGCCTCGTCCAGCCTGGTCTTGAACACTGCCAGGGATGGAGCATTCACAACCTCCCTGGGCAACCTATTCCAGTGCCTCACCACCCTAACAGGAAAGAATTTCCTCCTTATATCCAGTCTACACTTCCCCTGTTTAAGTTTGAACCCGTTACCCCTTGTCCTGTCACTACAATCCCTAATGAAGAGTCCCTCCCCAGCATCACTATAGGCCCCCTTCAGATACTGGAAGGCTGCTATGAGGTCTCCACGCAGCCTTCTCTTCTTCAGGTTGAACAGACACAACTTTCTCAGTCTGTCTTCATACGGGAGGTGCTCCAGTCCCCTGATCATCCTCGTGGCCCTCCTCTGGACTTGTTCCAACAGTTCCATGTCCTTTTTATGTTGAGGACACCAGAACTGCACACAATACTCCAGGGGAGGTCTCACAAGAGCAGAGTAGAGGGGCAGGATCACCTCCTTCGACCTGCTGGTCACGCTCCTTGTGATGCAGCCCAGGATACGGTTGGCTTTCTGGGCTGCGAGCGCACACTGAAGCCGGCTCATGTTCATTTTCTCATTGACCAGCACCCCCAAGTCCTTCTCCGCAGGGCTGCTCTGAATCTCTTCTCTGCCCAACCTGTAGCTGTGCCTGGGATTGCTCTGATCCAGGTTTAGGACCTTGCACTTGACATGGTTAAACTTCATAAGGTTGGCATCAGCCCACCTCACAAGTCTGCCAAGGTCCCTCTTGATGGCATTCCTTCCCTCCAGCGTATCAACCGAACCACACAGCTTGGTGTCATCGGCAAACTTGCTGAGGGCGCACTCAATCCCACTGTCCATGTCAGAGACAAAGATGTTGAACAAGACCGGTCCCAACACCGATCCCTGAAGGACACCACTCGTTACTGGTCTCCAGCCGGACATTGAGCCATTGACCACAACTCTTTGTGTGTGGCCATCCAGCCAGTTCTTTATCCACTGAGTGGTCCATCCATCAAATTGATGTCTCTCCAATTTAGAGACAAGGATGTCGTGTGGGACAGTGTCAAATGCTTTGCACAAGTCCAGGTAGATGACATCAGCTGCTCTACCCCTGTCCATCAGTTCTGTAGCCCCATCATAGAAGGCCACCAAAATGATCAGGCAGGATTTCCCCTTAGTGAAGCCATGCTGGCTGTCACCAAGCACCTTGTTGTTTTTCATGTGCCTTAGCATGCCTTCTAGAAGAATCTGCTCCAAGATTTTGCCAGGCACAGAGGTGAGACTGACTGGTCTATAGTTCACCGGGTCATTCATTTTCCCCTTCTTGAAAATGGGGGTTATATTTCCCTTTTTCCAGTCGTTGGGAACTTCACCTGACTGCCATGATTTTTCAAATGTGATGGCCAGTGGCTTAGCAACTTCATTTGCCAGCTCCTTCAGGACCCGTGGATGGATTTCAGCAGGACCCATGGACGCATGGACTACAGGGTTGAGTTTAACCATGGTAGCAACCTGAAAAATGTTATCAAATATCAAAGGATACAAACAGCCAACTTTGAGGGATATTTTATAATTTCAGCTAGAAAATAAAGTTGAGGCTTCAACTAAATTTTCAAGGTGGCAGAGATTTGTTAATACTGGTGCTTTACCTTTAGCAATCTAGTATGCCAGCTCTTCCTCATGCATATAGTTTCAGTGAAGCAATATTACCACATATCATAAATCCATATTTGGGTATTTGACTGTTTTCCTAAAGTCACAGATCCTAGCTATAAAACTGCAAGAATTTCAAATTCGAGCTAAATATTTTTTTTTCTCAAGATAGCCTAAAGCAATACTAAATGAATGATTTCTGACTCTCAACCAGCCAAAAAAAAAAAAAAAAAGCACAATTCATTTTATAATCATGATTCTAACCCAATTCAGAAGTTCCATTCATGACTTTTTAGTGTTTTGAAATGGTCCATTAAAGCTGATAGAATGATTCATGGGAACAAGAAATTGTTTGCTTTTATTCCCCTGTTTACCACACGAAAACTGTATAAAATTACTTGATCTGAAACTACTTGGCAATAGAAATGGAAACTTTAGTTACCTAAAAAAGGGACACAGTCAGGATTGCTATTATAGCAATATTTCAGTCTGCTCTGTCCTATTTTTCACTCTATCCAAAGATTAACGTAAATGTCTTAGCTAAAGCATTTCCATTTCAACTTCTTCGGTCCTTTGTGACACCTTATTAGAGATGAGAAAATTGGTATTTCCAGTGTAAGAAAAATTAGAATCCTAAACCAACACCTGATCCCAATAATAAGACACAGAAAGAACCTGCAACTCACATGGTAACAGAACCAACACCTGATCCCAATAATAAGACACAGAAAGAACCTGCAACTCACATGGTAACAGAAGTATAGTCTTGGCAGTTATCATTGTAACTACAACCGTATGTCAGCTGAGAATACAGAACCAAATGCCTTTGTGTTGTGAAACCGTGAAGAATCTCAAAAACAATAATAGACCTTTGTGTGGGGAAATCAGTTTCTGGCCACTCTCAAAATGGACTTATGCTGCTATAGAGAGAAGTTTCTGTCCAAAGCTATTTAGATAGCCATCCACATAAGCAGATGGTCTTTACACGTAACAGAATTATCTCAATTGACTAAAGGGATTTCACTGTTTTGACAGATATAAACCTTCATTCATCCTACATCTAACCTCATCTGCAACTTGAGAAAATATCTGTTCTAGGAGCTGAGTACTTTAACATGCAGAGGGGGCTTGATGAATTCTGCAAAGTAGCTCTTCATCCTAGCTCACAAAAATAGAAGTTCTGTCAAGCTATGTACAGTCATTTCAAAAACTACACACAAAGAAAAATCTTTAGACCCCTGGCTTCCTCCTGCAAATGCCAAGTCCAGTTGCCCCATTCTTCTCACTCCTGTCATCCTGGGTGCCTTGTGGCCACTGGCATGTTTCACTAAAATGTCAGGTAAATATGAGAAGATGTAATTTAAAAGACTTTTCCATACATCTTATCTGAAGAGAAGGTTTCATTCAAAGAACCCTAAGAGAAAAATAGTAAGATTCATTACTGATTTTAAGTTATACAAAAGAGTATCAACAGTTACTGAATTATTTTTGTTACATGCCAATGTAGTCAAGTAGCAAAAGATTTATGTTTTAGTATGTGGAGAAATAATAGGAGAAAAAATGTCAAATTTTTTGGCAGGAGACCTGAAACTGAAGAAAATCATGTTAAAACCCAGGAAGTTATAAAACTCCTCAGTAAAATCCACACGGTGGGCTCATATTACATTCATTCATAAAGTTGCTCGAAATGACAATCCCTGATACATATATGGATTGCATGGGTATCAATTAAAATAGATTGGGTGGGAAACAAGGGCTCATATGGGGGACGTTATGTAGTAGATTCTTGGTACTGGGTTCTTCACACAGGACTGGCAGCACTTTTCAGAGTTCAAGGTTTAATTTGAAAATGTAATGACTTCCATTCTATTTTAAGGGATATTTGAAGTGTGGGAAAGAAAGGGGCAAACCTAACTCAGCAGTTCCATAGGCTCAGTAAGTCACCTTCCATCCCACCCTTCCACCCCATTATGAACACTACTGCCTCAGAGGAGAAAGCATAGTAAACCATGGTACAGCCAGAGTCACATCAGCGCCTGTACTTCATGTACCCTCAGCATGCTGCGGAAACTTAATCTCCGCCTATGCACAGGAGCTCCGGGGTCCATGAGTCTACAGAGCAGTTCCTCAGTAACTTTCAGAAGGGAAGTTTCAAGTAGGAAAAATAGAAAAAAACCAAGCAAATACAAATTTGTTGGATTTCCCACCATTTTGAATAATGTGCCATGAGGAGACTGAAGTGCATGAGAATATTCAAGGTCTTAGTTATCTGGATGTATCAAGCTGAAGAAATCACTTTTCCACCCAGAATCTGGATTCAGAGGCTATAGGAAAGGAAGCAGTCACATGAAAGACATTTAAATCCTGGTGTAAAAATTGCAGGAATACTGACAGTCATAAAAGACCCTCAAAAATAATTTCACTTTCTAAAAATTATGCACTTCAGTTTTCATTTTCCGTTTTTGTGTTTTCTTTCTGTTTGCTGTCACTACCATTCACCTGGAGCTGTGAAACACATTTAGCATGAAAGACAAGAGGGTTACATCTGAGAAAAAAAAAAATGCAATGTGGCTCACACTGATTTCCCACAGTTTTCAGTCCCGTTATGACCAGGTGAGGCTATAGTTGGACCCTTGACCTCTTCTGTGCATAGATACATGTAACTTTTGGGATGGTTAAAACAAAACCTAATTAAAATGGTAAGTAAGTGTGAATATATGTGTCCTGTTTTACAGGCTTGAAAACCTAAAGACTACAAATATGAATATCCTAGCAAATATAAGCATGCTCTGTGAAATCCATTGCTCTTGTTCTCTAATTACTGTTCTAAATGAAGGATAGTTTCAGGTCATCATTTTATTATCTATCCACAAGTTACTCTTTCTGCAAAAAGATTTTTGAGGAGATAAGTATAGTTTGAATCAGGATACATGCACTATAGTTCAGAACTGAATTCTCTTCTGACCAGTAAAACTTGTCTTTGCAACCAAGCAGTATTTTAATGGCAAGCCCAGCATCAAATGATATAATCATATCTATTTTTTGGAGTAAATATACATAATGAAAAGTGCATTTTTGAATGCAGACCTAAGTAATCGGAATATTTTCTACATGGCGCTAATTTAACTAAAATCAAGAGGTTACTTCTCCTGTACATGAAAACAAGTCTAATGAAGAGAGCTGGAGAGTCTCAAGGTACTACTGTATTTCAGAAAGACAGCAGAGCAGCTGCAAACCAGCAATTGCTTTTGTGTCCAGCAGCCAGAAAAACGTAAAGTGTCTTTACCAACCTGTACAGCACATAATCGGCATTGCACATTGCTTTTTTAAGTTAGATGTTATTTGAGTCCTGGGACTAAATTTGCCATCTTTTGGTAACTCCAACTTTGTACTGCTCCACTCTCCAAGGTGACATACACCTCTAGTGTCAGGAGTCTGAGGAAATCAGCAGCAGATCACAGGCTTAAAACCAAGAGTGGATGGGCAACGTCTGATTGTTTTAGGACCACTGAAAAAATTATCTTATTCAAAATGTTTTGATACAAACATAGTGGAAACTCCTGGACAACCTTTCTGCAGAGATTTTAGACTGACGCAAATAGGCACTGCTACTTCAAATACCTCTCTTGGGGGCAGGCGTGGATATTGCAGAGGATTAAGCAGGAGTGACTGAAACAGTTGCCATCCCGGGCTTCCTGGACGTTCCCATTCTTACGGCAAAGATGACAGAAGAAAAAGATGGGAAAGGCTTGCGCTTAAAATGTTGAGTTTAAAATGCCAGTGCACAAACACTCTCCTGCGGCATTCTTAGATGTGGATCACAGACAGCTAGTGGCACGGTGTCAAACATCTGCCCATCTGCTGAGGTATGCTTGTTGATCCGTGCTGCACTGAGTGACCCTTGGCAAGTAACCTTGCGAGAAGTCCTGTTTTCCTTTCCTGCCTTTACCACAGACTTCCTGGGTGATCCCAGAGAAGTCACTTATTCCTCAGCTTTCCCTTCTGTCAAAAAAAGGAAAACTTCAAACTCCCAGCAATGTCCCAGGACTGACCTTATGCTCACAGGAGTCTATGACATGACTGAGGGGGTGGTTGATTCAAATACAAACAGGAGTGACAAAAGCTTTCCCTATTTTATTTTAGCACTTGAGGATATTGGAGGTATTTCGTAAGAAATTCACCCAGCTAACAACACTGGCTGGTGGTAGTGGTGCATACTTTTATTCCAGAATTACCACTGTAGGTCAGAATTCTCTCAACTTCAATATTCAGATTTGTTTCACAGAATCACGGAATAGTGATTAACGGACCTTAGAGACCATTTAGTTTCAACCCCCTGCCATGGGCTGGGACACTTCCCACTAGACCAGGTTGCTCAAAGCTCCATCTAACCCAGCCTTGGAACACTTCCAGGGAACCTAGCCTTGGAACACTTCCATGGGGCATTCACAGCTTCTCTGAGCAGCCTGTGCCAGTGCCTCACCACCTTCATGTCTAATCTAAGCCCACCCTCTGTCAGCTGAAAGCCTTGTCCTGTCACTACAGGCCTTTGTAAAAAGCCGCTCTCCAGGTTTCAACACTACTTCTAAAATCCTTCTGCTTTCTGAATCAACTACATTGGATATGTACTGTTAGCACTTGGGAATTCTGAATTACTGCTTCCTTGTGATTACTCAGTGACTTTCCATCAAGCTGGCCTTTATAACAGCTGCTCTTTTACACTCTGTGGTCTAATTCTGGATGTGTCCAACTACAAATGGGCTCAGAATGCAGGGCCCAGATACTTTTGATAAGAACAGTAAATCTGACTAAATAGCCTCTGCTTTGTGCAGGTGCTATGCTGTCTCTGCTGAATCTGGCTGCCCTCTCCGTATGCTCAGCACATCAGGGTTTCAACAGAAACAACTGTCCAGATCTTGGGATTGAGAAAATTGTTCATGGATGTACCGGGAAATTGGGAACAGAGTCAATGCTTTTTGACACAGTATCTTTTATTGCCAAAACTAAAAGGAAGGAAGGAAGGAAGGAAGGAAGGAAGGAAGGAAGGAAGGAAGGGAGGGAGGGAGGGAGGGAGGGAGGGAGGGAAGGAGGGAGGGAGGGAGAGAGGAAAAAAGGAAGGAAGGAAGGAAGGAAGGAAGGAAGGAAGGAAGGAAGGAAGGAAGGAAGGAAGGAAGGAAGGAAGGAAGGAAGGAAGGAAGGAAGGAAGGAAGGAAGGAAGGAAGGAAGGAAGGAAGGAAGGAAGGAAGGAAGGAAGGAAGGAAGGAAGGAAGGAAGGAAGGAAGGAAGGAAGGAAGGAGAGGAAGAAAGACCAGACATATCCTTCTCCTGTTGGGTGCTTTTACAGTATGAAGAAGGCAACAAGGGACGTAACACTGGCAGAACATAACTGACCAGTATGGCACAGAGAATATCTTAATTTGCTGGCAAACATCAGTCACATCTTAACCAACTTTTTCCATCACTGCAAGACATAGAATTCTTAGTTGATCTTGAAAATAAAAAAAAAAAAATACTTAATATGAAATCAAGCACCCCCGAAGAGCAAGCATTACCCTAGGAGGATATACAAGGGGTGAGGTAGTTCACATACCGCGACAGCAACACTAAAGCTGAAGGACCAGCCGGCAAGAAGTAACATAACCGATTAGCGTTACGGCTTAAACGAAACTTTAGCGCAGGGTCAGTTGCCTTAGGAGCTAAAGCGGAGTTTGTCCACGGAATACCCTGCAGCTGAACGGCAACCCCTGAAAACCCGTTGTTTACCGGGTTTCCGCACCCCTCGCAGGGCTGCCACGGCGGAGGGTGGGTGCCTGCGGGGCAGAGCCTGAGGGACGCCGCCAGCTATTGCAGGGATCAAGCCTGCAGCACCGGCCGCGCCGAGCCTCGAGACGGGGCCGGGGGCCGTGCCGCCCGCAGGGCTGCCATGCCTTTCCCAAGGGGACACGGCTGGGGCCCCATGCCGGTGCCCTGTACCCGCGCAGCAGCCTGCCCTCTTCCCGGCTGGGAAGAAACTCCCCCAGCCCGGTCCTGCTTCCCCTCGCCTCCCACCGACGGCAGCTGCCCCCCCCCCCCCAACCCGCGGCGTGCGGGAGGTGCGGTACGATCGCGGCCGGAGGCGGCCCCTCTCCGCCCCTCCCCGCCCTGTTAAACAGCCTGGTCCCGTCGGCAGCCCGCTCTCCGCTCCTCTCGCCCCGGCGCCAAGGGCCAGCAAACCGCTGCCTCACCGCCTCGGGGCCGGGGCCGGCTCCGGCTCCCCGCGGCTGGGCGATGGTGCCGGCGCCAGGGAGTGCCCTGCTCGCCGCCCTCCTCGCCGCCTCTCTGGTCGCCGCGGGCAGGTGAGCAAGGACGGCGCGGCGGGGAGGAGGGAGGAAGAGGGCAAGGGGTAGATGCCCTTCTCTTGGGGCTGGGTCCTGGTCCTCGGCCGGCGGCTCCGCTGGTGGCCGGTCCCGGGCTGCCGTGCTCGCCCGCTGGTGCTTTGGTGTGAGCCGGTACGGCGGGCCCCTGCCCGCAGCGCCGCGTAGGGCGGCTGGCAGGGCGCCCAGCTCCGTGGTGCTGAACGGCGAAGGCTCTGCTGGTTGTGTGTGTGTGCCGCTCCCATGCAGGGATCACAGCCGATCACAGGGGCTGTTTTACTGAGGGGGGAAATGGTAAATGCAGTGCAGCAATGAAAATCATAGAATGCCAGAATGGTTTGGATCATCCAGTTCCAATACCCCTGCCACAGGCGAGGACACCTTCCGCTAGAACAGGTTGCTCAACGCCCCATCCAACCTGGCCTTGAAACAATGATCCAAATAAGACAGCTTCTACTGCCTATGGAAAGGTGTGGGCTGCGCTAGTCTTTTGTTTGCTTGTAGAAATAAATGCTTTAAAATCATTCTTCTGTGGCAGTTGTGTTCTGCAGAGGCAGGTGCACTCTGGAAACAGATTGAGATCTTGAGAGAGAGTAATTAAAGACTTTTGCTCCAGATCAAGGCATTCCAGTGTTTCCTCTCCTAGCTCTCCAGCAGCAAATAAAAGGTGACAAGTGCTGCAGCAAGGGAGTAGCTATTAAAATAAGAACACCGGGCACTGGAAAAACAGCACCTGGGGACGAAGCCTTCAAGATGTTGTGTGGTTTATTTCTTATCACATCTGTGAATGGGAATGTTTGTAATCAACAAGTGGCAGAGTGCTGGTACAGCACATGCAGGGCTACCAAGTGGTCAGCTCCTCCAGAGCTGTGGGTTTATCAACTCCAGACCTGCTTTTAGAGAAAACACACTTGTTCTCAAAGCAGAGCTCTGTTAAATTCTTGTGTTAGTTATTTCTCCGTGTTGTGTATTTGCATTTGAAGCACTTTGAGAGGTGTAAAACTGCAAAACGAAAGCATTATCTCTTCCAGAGGAAAAAAAAAAAACTATGGCCTGGAGTAAGCTGAAACCAAGAGCCATGTGTCTGGTAAAAATGTTAATTCACAGTAAGTCAGGAAACCTACAACCCACCTGAGACTGTTTGCTCTAGAGCCTGTCTTGTCCAAATTGATGTTGGATGATGGTGGGTGGCATCTCTGTCTTCCACCAAGACTGTCACTCTGCCTTTCCTATTGGTACGAAGGGAAAAGAGATTGAAAAATCTTGATCTTGGTTGCACTCTTGGATGACAAGGGTTTCTAATTTAAGAGCACAAAGAAATCCTGTCTGCTCTGAATAGTTAAGAAAAAAGACCAGGAGATAGAATTTGAATAAATTTTGAAAGAACAAATTAATTATTGTTTTTGTCTCTTAAGCTTTCATGCCTGAACTTTAAACTCTTCTGCTATAAGCACTTCCTTTAAGGAGTTTGGTGGGCAAATGAAGCCTTAAAGAAGGAACTTTTGCAAGCCCAAACTAAACTTCCTTTGTGTCTGAAGCTGGCTGCAGGCATATCTAAGGCAGCTTTTAAAAGATTATATGTGACACCTGTTTGGCTTTATCTAATATGAATGTAGGTGATTTTTTTTTTCTAGAAGGAAGTCTCCCTTCAAATAAATTTATGTAGGAACAAACAAAACAAAAAACAGCCAACACAACAATCACACACACACAATGCCTTTTTTTGGCAAAGTGTTCAAATGCATCTCTGTATGGCATACACTCATAGAGGTTTTAGGAATTTCTTTCAAACTGTTAAATTGTGAGATACCAACTTTTTGTCCTTCTGGGTATACCAGTAGATCAAAATTTTAGACTTGGTGCTAGTTGGTTTTTTGCTAGCAACAATGTCCAGAATTTGTTTAGAAGAAACCTAAAGTAAGGGATAATATGCTGTCTTTGAAGTTAACTGGAAACTGCTAATAACATAAATGAGACCTTCCCTCCCCACACCATCCCTGTAGCAGGCAGCTATTGTGTGCACAAGAGCTGACCGGTAGTGTCCTGTAGAGACCTTATGGAAACAGTGCACTAAATCTATTCAGCAGCTGTATCTTGAAGGAAAAAAAGAAGACGAAAAAAGCTCCTAGATGCTTCTTTCCAGAGAAAACTTCAGTAAAGGATGGAATACAGAACATTAATAGGACCTGCAAAGAAACAACTGTATTAACTCAAACCAGACCTGACTGTTAGCTGCCTACCTGGTTAAATCAGGCTTTTTGAAGATTTGCTCGCTCATCCTCTGTCATATAACTCAGTTCAGGCAGGGCTTACACTGCTCGTGATCACTGGTCAGGAGAACATGACAAGTGACTTTTTCCACTATTGAGATTTTTGCTTTTTTATTTTAGTTGTTACTGGTAAAATGGCTGCTAACAAGGATTACAATCCAGCACAGCTACCAGCAGAGTTATTATATCTCCAATTTTTGACTGCCCACTGGTATACAGACATTTCTAGTAGCGTGGATTTGGCCTAGGCCATGAACTAGTTTTGAGAAAATGATGCAATGTAGAGCTGTTTTCTTATTTTATAGAATGAAACAACAAAAAAGGGCTTTAGGGGGTGGCAGGGAGATTCTGCTGTACAAGCAAGTCCCAGCATCCAGGTGTGCTTTATTCACCCTCTTTCACTCATTACTGTACTTGTAATATTTTCCTTTGCAGTTGTTTATGTATTTAAGCTATTGGGGATATCAGTCCTACTCTGTCAGTCAACCTCCACTGAAAGATCTAGCTAGCCAATTGATCCGTGGAGCAAGCAGACTTTCTGTACAAGTTTCATCATAACTACATGTTTTCTTTCTTTTAACGTCAGATTGACTAAATCACTGCAAGAAGTCAAAGGTCCTGTATAGAAGTTTAAGGTCTGTCCTCACATAACACACCCAATTTAGTCTGGCTGCTGCTCATGCTACTATCCTCTCTATAGGAACAATTGTTTTCAGCAGCTAAATAAATGGGACATAACTTCATTACACATAACTTCATACCTATGTTTGTATGATTACAAGTAACAGTAGATCTTTCTCAGTTCATGAAAGAGACCATGTATCCTAAAATTAGGTAGGAGTTTTCTCCTGGCTCTTCAGTGCTTTTTAAGATTCTCACCCCTCTTGTGTCTGTGTTCATACTCTTGTATCTCCCTCAGAGTATTAATGGACAATAGCACAAGATCGAATTGATATAAATTGGCCTTTCTCTTAACAAGCTCTCTTCTCTTTCAGAGCTGCCCAACATGTAATAGGAAGCAATCAGATCCCCTCTCAGCTTTTGGTTTCGTAGAATAATAGAATAGTTTAGGTTGGAAGGGATGTTCAAGATCATTCAGTTCCAACCCCTTGCCATGGGCAGAGACACCTTCCAGTAAACCAGGTTGCTCAAAGCTCCATCCATCCTGGCCTTGAACACTGCCAGGGATGGGGCTGCCACAGCTTCTTTGGGAAATATATTCCAGTGCCTCACCATCCTCACAGTAAATAATTTCTTCTTGGCATCTAACCTATATCTGCCCTCTTTCAGTTTAAAGCCATTCCCCCCTTGTCCTATCACTACATGCCCTTGTAAAAAGCTCCTCTCTATTGTAGGCTCCCTTTAGGTACTGGAAAGCTACTATAAAGTCTGCCTGGAGCCTTCTCTTCTCCAGGCTGAACAACCCCAGCTCTCTAAGCCTCTTTTCACAGGAGAGGGGCTTCAGCCCTCTGACCATCTTCATGATGCTGCTCAAGCAGATCCACATCCTTCTTATGCTGGTGGCCCCAGAGCTGGACACAGTACTCCAGGTAGAGCAGAGTAGAGGAGCAGAATCTCAGCCTGCTGGTCATGCTCCTTTTGGTGCAGCATATGGTTGGCTTTCTGGCCTGCAGACTCACATTGGCAGGTGACGTTGAGCTTGAGTTTGAGCTGAATTACAATTCTCTGTAAAACAGGTAATTCTTTGTAGCTTTTATGATCATATATAAATCATATTTCTTCATCATGGATGTTAAGAAATGTGCAACCAGAATTCACAGGACTGTCTGAACTTCTGCAATTAATTTGCACATATGAGTCTGCAAATCACTAGCTTTTTATGGGGCTGGCTGATATTCAGAAAGCTGTTTTTCTGCAGAATCAGTATTTCATCATCCAAAGCAATAGCACTGTCAGGTATGGTACTATATATTTGATCAGATTCTTCACGTGATGCAAGCTGAAGCAGCCCCTTTCACTTCACTGACTGATACTAAAAATGATTCATTCTAGCAGGAGACCTGGCTGTCCTTTTTGCCTTTGACATGTTCCTCATTAGAAAGGATTTACGTTGCATGGGTCATTTACTGCAGGTGAAACTTTCCCATCTCCCCTGTTATCCAACCAAATGTAACTTTGCATTCCTGTCTAGGAACAGTGCTCTAGGCTTGGTGAAATGAAAATGCCTGATGGTGGATAAAATATAAGGGAAATGTACAACAGAGTATACGGAGCAATGGATTAAAGTGCATTTGCCTGCTGGAGCTAGTGTTTATCCTTCCTTACGCAGCTCAACAGCTCATGGGCAACAGGTGGCTGTGAGCCAGCCGGGCGTGTGTCGCTATGGTTCCAGGCTGGATTGCTGCTATGGCTGGAAAAAGAACAACAAAGGACATTGTGAAGGTAACATTAACACTTTATGCTTGTTTCCTCTTCATCACTGTGTATTTAGTACTAATAAGGATATTTCATATATGTCTGACAGAAGTTACAGAAAGAAACCTTCTGAGGAGTAAAGTCTCTTAACTGTAACAAAGTATATAAAATATGTCTGAGAGACCATCCCCTCAAAAAAGCAGAGCTTTGTGTAAATAACACCAAACCATAAAAGATGTATTTAAAAATTCTTAGGTCCAAAAGGGACCATCTGTTCTCACTCCCTGCACAGCCCTGGTCAGCGCCTATACCATTACAGCTGCTAAGTACCAAAAATGCAGTGCTTTCTGATGCTATATATGGACTCCTAAAAATGTTTTTCTCTTGGATGGTATCCTTTACCTTCAGAGTACACAGCCTCTGAGAACCAGGGAGTTTTACCCTTTTAAAAATATAAAGAAATCCAAAGCAGTAAGTGCGCCTGTCTTTGGCTTGGTGAGCTGGCCAGCATCCTGGGCTGTGGATTGCTGGCTTAATGAAGAGTCAGTGACTCTTAAAACATTTCTAATTTGTGAAAGGTTTATAGATCCCAAGGATAAGGTGATGTGGAATCTCTCTCTTGCTGTGCTTGGGTAAAATGCAACAAAATCACAAAATACATGTTTTAGGAACCTTTTTCAGATGGTGCGCCTGTTGTCCCGGAATATTCGGCATTGTATATCTGGTGAATTTGAATAAAGCTTAGTTATTCATTGCTGAAAATCTACATAGTGGTATCTAAAAGGGAAAAATGCCAAAATGTCTCTGCTCTGTATGTATATAGCATGTCAGTTAAAAAAAAAAGAAAAATGTAACTAATACTTTCATTAATACTTCTGCATTGCTTAATAGCACCTTTGCTTTAACGGCGATAAATACCTGTAGGAACAACTGACAACTGCAGCTTTGACCAGCCAGTGCATAAGGTTGTCTTGGTTTAAAGCAATAGGTTTCTTTCATACTAAAATACATTTTTTATAAGCTTTTAAGATTCTTTTTTTTTTTTTTGACAGATTACTTTAAACTAGCTATAATGTAATTCTGCATTGTAAATCCAGATGCAGCAGTGTTGTCTGCTTCAGTGCTAACACTCAGCTGGTCTTGCAGCATGTTACTTTGCATTCAGGGATAGAGGTAGTGTTTAAAAAGCCTGAATCTCCAGAGTTAGTGGATCAGTTAGTAGTTAGTGGATTCTGACTGAATCTTTAAATGTAGAAAATGTAGTGGAATCCAGAAGTATGAATTTTACTACACAATAAATAGCACTATGACTTTTCTACTTCCTATAGTTTGCACAACAGCTTAGTTACACAGGGTAGCAAGACGTGAAGCCTGGTGCATACTTTTTTGCTGTTTTTCCAGAGCTAGTCCTGATTAAAATGCATGTTTGGTTTGCTTTTCCTGAATAAAACTCATGTTGACAATCACATTGACTTCAGGAGCCTTAAACCTTATAAAAGTCAGCACTTAATTTCTGACAAATGGTCCAGAGGGCTGAGTTAGAAAATTTTTACTTTTTAATGTACCCAGGCTAACCATAGCCCTCTCGAATCATTGTTAACCTGATGTAATTATATGTATTGGTATGTGTGGTAAAGACATTTGCTTGGTCATTTAACAGATGTGCTTTGGATGTTCCAACATGGGATGGACATATTCCTCAGATGCAGCTGAGGAGGCCTAAGACTGGAAAACTGCTGTAGGATAATGTGTCACCTTTGGCAGGAGAGTGCTGTTGCTTCTTCCCTACTCCAGATGCCAGGTGTAGCGAGTAAAGCTGCTGGCCAGCTGCTTCTCATATCGGCTTCTTAAAATAGGAAAAAGGCAAGAGTAAAAACTAAATGTGAATCATAATCATGGCAGAAAAACATGAGGGAGAGAGCTAAACGGAGTCCCATCTTCACTGTGTCTTTACAAACCTGGAAAAGACCCCCCACACGCAATCTGTGTTAGTGTCACATTTCTCAAGCAGAAATAAAATGCTGATCAGCAGCTACCATGTCCAAACTAGACAGAGAGGTATGGAGGATGCTGAACTTGTGCAACAAGTTTTTGGGCAACTAGGCAGGGCAAAAGTTCTCAAATAGAGTGTTTCTAACTCTTTCTCTTTCTTTTCTCTGCCTGACTTCGCCAGCTATCTGTGGACATGGCTGCAAGTACGGCGAGTGCATAGGACCAAACAAATGTAAATGTTTCCTTGGATTTACCGGGAAAACCTGTAATCAAGGTTTGTGCACATGGGGGTATTACTCCAGAAAGCAAACTGTTGATGTTCTGTCTCCTTATCTTGTACTGGCGATTGTCTCATCTTCCAAAATTGTAAACCAAAATATTTTCTTGTTTACATAGAGGAACTTAGAGTTTAAGGTTCTTGCATCTCCGGCATCCCGGGCAAGCTCTGGGCCTCCCTTCAGCACACAGAAGTTTGAACCTGTATCCTGTATCTCCTGCGGGCTAATGACAGGGGCAAAATGTCGTTATAGCAGAGGATTGAGGCATGGAGAAGTTATATAGAAAATTATAAAATAAGATGGAAGTCAAATCCAGAACCAATGTTGTTTTCTTAACCAGCAACCCATGTTATTTTCTTAACTAAGCTTCTCATCAGAAAGACATGCAATTATGTGCTGGATATGTAATTTCTCAAGCTGCCTGGGCCAATCCATCTGTTTGCATATCTTGATTGGTATTTCTGAGAACCAGAATTGGGAGTTTTTAGAATTGCATATTCAGAAACTTCGAATGCATCACATTCCCCACCATAAACGTGCAATTAGACATGGAAATATTTCAGCCAACATATTGATGGGAACTCGGCCTTTTTTTCCTGTTCCAGTATATGAGACCCCTGTATTGGATCCTATGAAAGGAGCAGGTCACTGTGCATGGAGAGGGCATCCTACTGCAGTGGAGATGGGTGAACTGCAGGGGCTGTGAGGGAAGCATGACATAAAGGCCACACAAACGGGTTGGTCTGTCTTTGCTACTTCCATTAGCACCTGCAGCTTTTGCTCAAAACCACTGCACTGACATCTACTACATACCCGTCTTTTAGAATCAAACCAACCCATTTATTACAAAGTATCTCTCAAACAAGATGCTATAAAGATGCTATAAGTATTTTGTAAAATGTCATCTTTTGCACTTTTGATGCTGCTCACAGGGAAAGAAGTCAATTCCTCAGTACCACTAGGGAGGAAAATGGAACAGCAGCTGTGGTTGTGTGAAATAGATGTGTAGGTATACAAGTTCAGCCTCTAAACCCAGACTCAAAATTATTTCACAGCTTAAATATCACTGAAAGGAGGCAGAGAAGCCTCCAGCTTCTAGGTGTTATCTGTGCAGTAAATCCAGCTTCATTTCTTATGTCTTCCATAGACAAGCGGATCAGTTCTGTGTACTTGCAGCAGATGCAGAGTCTGATGTTTGGTGGAAGCACCGCACAGACCTACATGTGCAAATTGCCTGTTAGCTCCCTGGGCTGTTTTACCTTCTGAAGCACAGCCAAGAATTTTTTAGCAAAGTGATGGCTGGCACAGGCCAGAAATGTCCCAGAGCTATTTCAATAGTATAGCCCTATAAGTGGTTATGTTCCAGTGGCCAGGAATGCTCAGAGCAACTTTAAATTTACTGGCAGATGCAGCCTTGGTCTGCCAGTACAGCAGAATGTCTTGCTGAACAAGCTTAACATGAGCTAACTAAAATAACAGAGATAAGGGGACTGTATTAGTCTGCCACCAAGTCTGAGCTAAATTAGCCTTATCTCCATAGGTTGTCTTTTAGAGCTCTGTGTGCTATCTGTGCATTACTGTGCATTGTGCAAGGTGGATGCAGCCAAGCACTTTTGAAAATGTATGGCCTAAGCAGAATAACTTTTATTTCCCTAGTTTGCTCTCTAGTTTCTTTGTTAAGAGAGTCTCAGTTATTTAGTGCAACCACAATAGCATGAAAGTCCAATAGGATTTGCACGCTGATAGGTTGTACTTTCTCAAACAGACCTTACGTCCAAGTGATAGAATGAAACCCTACTTTTCTTCCCTGGACAGAGCTGTAACAAACACTTCTGCATGTGTATAACCCCCACAGTTATACTTGCTTATGCTTGCAATGGTTTGGAGTTCTTTCTGTAGCCTGCTGGGCACATAGACATGCAAAGAGATGCTGCTCCCATTTAGAAGTGGAGCTACATAAGTTCAGCCTGCTGACGGACTTGCATCTTTACTGAAATTATATTATTTGTCAAATGTGTCCTTAAACACATGTTTAAGAGGCTATGTGTGCTGGTGCATTCTGCTAATGGGTTCCATCTGCTTGCTAGTCCGGTTTCAAAATACAAGAGGTAGAGGTGTCAGTTCACAGAAATCACAAGCGCAGATATTGCCCCCTTATCATAGGGTCTATAACATTGTCAGCACTGCTCTGCCTATACCACACAAATTACTTTTCAGGATTCTAGTTTTCTCCCTGTGAAGGACAGCTACTGGGAAATTGAAATTAATTTAGTTTGTGCAAAGCCTTTTAAATCCTGGATATTAGGAAGGATTTAGGATGCTTTTATACACAGGATTTTGAGATTTTTGAAATTTGTCCTTTTATTCTTAAAGTCACACAATTCTTACCATATATTGTATTTCATTTATGCTACTGATAATGTTGGTGTCAACGTGCATCTCAGAGAAGAAAAAAAAGAAAAGGAGAAAAAAAATCTTTGTTTCACTTTATCTCAAGCTGATTTGCTGCTCTTCATCTCGTATTTTTTCCTTTTTAGTACAGAGGTCAAGTGGAGGGCTAAAATCTCCAGCTAGAATCAGGGAAATCCAGAAAAATAACTCCCAGAAAAGAGACTAACTGCAATTCTCTCCCCACCCCTCCATCTCTCCCTAATGAGCTGCCAGATGTGGCCAGAGTTTGCATTAGTTTTTCAGGTATAGGAGGCCGTGTGTGTTAGTTTTGCTAGCAGTTTTTCAGCCAGATGGTTTGCTAAGCTCTCGTCTTGAAAGAGGCTGGCTTGTATTCAGTCCAGGCAATTTTACTGTGGGGAATTCAAGGCATTAGGCAGTATTATCCACCTATATGCATGAATATACAAACCCAGCACTCACTTTGTTCCAATGGTTTCTGCAGATCTGAATGAATGCGGACTGAAACCACGTGCCTGTGAACACAGATGTATGAATACACATGGCAGCTATAAGTGCTATTGTCTCAACGGGTACATGCTTATGCCAGATGGCACATGTGCAAGTAAGTAATAAAGCTGATAGGACAGGCACACCAAAAGCATCTAATCACATTTGATCCCAGCAGATTTTCTTCTTGTGATGAATGAACTTAGCTTATTTAGGATACAGTCTTTGCCCCAGCTTTCTGGTACTGTCAGCAACTGACAGAGGCTTTATATTTGGCAGTACATAGAAAAAGTAACCTTGTATTTTGGTCCTGCTAGAAGTAAAAATCTTTGACAGCATTAATTCAAATGAAGGGTAGCTAGTATAATCTTGGTGCATAGTTCTGCCAGTTCATCTATTGAATAAGGGTGCATGAATCTATCCAAGCAAAGCACCAATCTAGACTACTTTTTACTGTGCTGAATTTCATGCCATTATGCCTTACTTTACCTTTCTGTGCTCCCTGACCAATTTATTTTATCTGTGTGTTGAAATGTTTCCCATAGTTGTTACCAGCTTCTTGCAAACACTTGTTCCTTGAGCTAAGACTTATCTAAACTGTATTTCTACCTATTTGTCTTTAAGCTATCATATAATGGAAAACATTCTGCTTTCTTAGCCAACCTGATTTTTCAGACCGGAGGAAGAGTCTTATTTTTCAACGACACTGTTTTTTTTGTAGAAAATACTTTTCTTCACCTGAGCTGTTCCATACAGGTATTTTGGCTTTGAATTTCGTAAAACCATAAGGAACATGGTGGCACACCTTTATGGAGTCCAGTGGTCTGAAGCAGATGCATCAGTTGGACAAGGAAGCTAGTTTGTCTGACCAGTGGAACAATCTGCTTGAAAGGTCTGTCCTGTACCAGTGGACCTAGCTGTATGGGGTGCAGCACCATCTATCCCATGTATATGACAGAAAACCATAAACTCTGAAAACCTTTGATTTCCAGACCTTGGAGACAACCATTCACTGGGCAGGGTGTCCATCTGAGGAGTTTGCTGCCAGTCTTGGGATAACTGGAAAAATATCCAGCTTTGGCAAACACGTGCAGGAGTGTGGCGTCTACAGCTCCGGGACAGGAAGGAAAGCCAGAGCTCCTATTCTCTCTCTCTTATCGCAGAGAGACTGAAATTACCACCAAAGGTGGCTGGGGCCAGAGCCTTTGGGGGATTTCCTTCCCTGCATCACAGTAGACAACAGCTGCAGCATACTGAGATCCTTAAGAAATGGATATATATCCCTTTTGTTTCATCCAAGATGACTTGTGTATCTTCTGCCGTCATTGCCAAGCAGTTATCAGGAAGGCCACTGTCTCATGAACAGCTGAAGTTGGCAGGAGGCAGAACTGCAGCTGAAAGAAACTATCCGTGGAGCCCAGCAGAAGCTTTGTCCCATCCATCCCTCCATCCCACTCCTCTGCACACAAACGCTTGCTGCAGCCATACTTCTGAACTAAGTCAGAAGATTAGATCCAGTCTATAAATTACCATTTTTGCTGAACTAGTTTTAAGCCAGTCATAGTTCAGGACTCAATTCCTATTTAAGAAACTCTGCATTTGTACCAAATGGGCAGTTGCACCATCCCTTGCTTAAGGCAGCACAAAATGCTGGATTTCTCAGTGGCAGTGGTGAACAGTGTCAACTATGTATGAAAAAATGGTTTGAGAAGCTCTGAGCCCTAAAGCTTCCCTTTCACTTTGGCACATGGAAACACAAAATGAAACCAAATTTCAGGGGGCTAACCAAGTTTCCCATAGAAGGGAAGTTTTCATTCTTCACAGCTCTAGTTAAGGAAGGAAGAAATGTACATTAAGCTGTGCTTCATTAACCCAACCCATCTGCCATCTTCTAGTTCCAAAGAGCCTTTATTTTCTTCAGCAGAAACTGTGATTATGAAAGTTTTTGATGATGAAAATTATTTGCTCAAGTAGAAGTTATTTTTGATTGAATTTAGTAGCCTCCCTTTTAACTTGATGCTAACTTAAGCTTGTGCTCAGTTTAAACGCTAGGTTGTTTAACCAACTGTATCATTTTCATCATTTGATTCAGGCCAACATTTTGAGCATATTTTTTCTTTCCGATTAAATTCATCATGATGTAAGTCTCCTTAGCAAGATGAAGTCCACCTTGTCTGAGCAGTCAGGCTTATCTGCAACCATGGCAAGGGACCAGGGAGCTAGAAGAAGCATATCAGAAGAATGTGGCTTTGGGCCACAGAGAACCATTGTTTAACACTTAGGAGGTTAGTATCTAAGACAAAATCACCCAAACTCTGCATTTCTCCTAGTTTTCTAATCTTGCATAAGTCTTTCAGACAGGACCTGGCCGCCTACACTTCTATTCAGATGCTAATCAAGAATCATCTCAAATAATTCAGACTCTTAACCAAGCTATGGCAACCAAGACTTCTGTTCTGGCTAGTGCCTCATTAGATTCAAATATTTGTCCCATAAAGTGTCAAAATAAGCCACAGTTTCTAAGTCCATCAGGCTTAATAATTTTAAAAATCAAATTCTATACTGGAAGCATATTTCACGGTAAACAATAAAAACATTTCACTAATGAATAACAGTTTTCTGTAAGGTATAACTGTTTCTATGGAAAATGGAAAAAACACCTTTTCTACTTTCATCAGTTCTGTCTCTGAATCTAAAAGGTACTAGTAGGAAGTCACAGAACTGGGATCAAATGAAAAAGAAGGAATAAGGGGGATAAGGAAAGAAAAAAGTGAAGGGGGATGTAAGACTATCTTATGGACTCCCGAATTGCCAATGCATCGATGTATAAACAGCTTGATTTGTGATGAATGGAATTTTGTTGTTCTAATTAATTTTCTGCGTTCACCCAGATCTAATATAAGTGCCTGATCCTAGCCTAGAATTTTGCTCTTTTTGTTATGTTAAATACTATTTTCAGGTTCTAGGACATGTGCCATGGTGAACTGCCAATATGGATGTGAAGAAGTCAAAGGAGAGGTGCAGTGTCTTTGTCCATCGAGTGGCCTTCAGCTAGGACCAAATGGAAGGACATGCATTGGTATGGTTAGAGAGCTCACTTTCGGCTTCTTCTCTATGGGAAAACTGGTATGTCTTAAGTTAGTTCAGCAAGGCGAGGTGCAGAGATTCAGTAGAAGAGCTGCTGATGCTCTCAGATTCCTGTTTCTGGGGCTTTCTCTTAAACTATTCTCTGATATTTCCTTTCTTTCGGAAAGAACGGGATTCCTGGAGTTCCTCCCCACCCTGCTCCATGACTTCAGGGCAAATAATTGTCCCCAGTGAACTGCATTTCCAGAGCCAGTTACCCTAGCTTTTACCGTGCCAGGTCTCAAAATCTTCTGTAAGTTATTTCACATTTTGCTGCCTCGTTCATACGAGCACATGCAGAAGCCATCCCTGAGTGTGAAATTATAGGACTTAGTTTTTAAACGACTTGTGATATCCAAGACCAAACCATTCCCATTTCCCAACTAGTTCATTCTTTCCAATTTTACCTTCCTGTGGATCTGAACATCCCTTCTCCTTCTCTAGACATTGATGAATGCTCCACTGGCAAAGCTGTCTGCTCTCGCAACCGCAGATGCATCAACACGTTTGGAAGCTACTACTGCAAGTGCCAGCTTGGTTATGAACTGAAATATGTCAGTGGCCGTTATGACTGTGTAGGTAAGATTTAGCCCATGAATTTTCCCTTTTCAGTCTTTTGCATTCTCACACCATGCATCTTTCCTGGCATTGCCTGAAGCATGTTGGCATAGTCTGGGGATACTGCCTTAAAAATGGATAAGAGATGTCTCACTAATAATATTCTTGATGGCACTTCGAAGTTTTTTCTGGGTTTTCTCTTAGTGAAAACCTAATTACGGGCACTTGCAAATGATATTGCCTCCTTGTACCAAGCGAACATGTGGAAGGTCTAATAGCAAGTTATTTGACCACAAAGAAGTGCTACTTCTGGTACAGGTTTAGTTAAAGAGCCATTTTTCGTCCTCTCAGCATTCAATCTGTGATGAATGAGCGATCCCACAGTGGTTTGGGTGGTTTTTTTGTGGGGGGTTTGTTTGTTTGTTTGTTTTATTTTGTGTCATTAATGAGGAATGTGAATCAAGTGCCTTCATGACTATAAAAGCAGTTGTTTGGATGGAGAGTAGAGCACTTAAACCCAAGAAAGTATGAAAAGAGTAGGTTTTAATTGCTTTTCAGGTCTCTGTTGCATGCCTAGGTTTCTCCCAAACAAAAATAAATACAGGCAAAAAGTTATCTTGACATGCCCAGCTGTTAAAACAAATGTCAAAGCACCTTTTACTCCTATTTCAATCTGTTAGCTGAAAGGTGGAAAACCAACATAATACAAATTACTGCATCAGTATTGTTCAAGCAGTTGACTCCACTGAAAGGGTTGGAGAAGTCCATACAAAACAGAATTCATGAGTTTTGGTTATATTTGCTTGGTGTTGGGACTTCAGGGTGGGAGAGAGATCATAAGGCAGGTTTTAGAGACTCAAGTTTGCATTTCCTGTTGTACACAAACCCTGAAAGCCTTAGAGTAGAAAAGATACTCACTTTTTCATGCAATATGTATGCATGAGGGAAAAACTGGACAGGTCTCAGTAGTCAGGATTTTATCTGCAAACCTGAATCTTGCTCTCAGACGTACCCTATTTTCGAGTCAGTCTTCCTGCTAATTGCCTCCTAGCTGACTTACATTGTGAGAAGACCTGTTAGCTGACAAAAATGAAGCAATCTGGATAAAATGCAAGAGGTGTGCACCAACGTGGCTCCCTCTTGTGGGAGAAATCAGAAACATCTTTGTGGTGTAACAATAAGGGAAAAGGAGAACAGTCAGTTACTCTTGACTCCTGTACATTTTCCTGTCAGTTGAATGTAGTGTTTCTTATTGAATTTTTCTTGATTATACTTTTTCATACAGCATCATATATATGTATGCTGGAATGTTACAGGCAGAGAGAAGATCTCAGTATCATGCTCAAGGTTACTTTCCACTGAATTTCTTCTGGAGTGAATGAAAGAATGAGAAAGATTTGTGAATGCTTCTTTAATTGTTGTCTGTCGTGGTTTAAACCCAGTCAGGTAACTCATTCACTCACTCCCCCCCTTCTTTCCCTCCCCCTACTCCCGGAGGGACGGAGAGGAGAATCAAAAAGAATGCAACTCCCACGGGTTGAGATAAGAACAGTTTAGTAACTAAGGTATAACACAGATCACTACTGCTACCACCAACGATAATAATGATAAAGGAAATAACAAGGGAAGAGAATACATCACCTCACCACCAGCCAACTGATAACTCGCCCCCCCCAGCCCGACCAAGCACCAACCGATACCTCCTCCAACCCTGCAGTCTCCCAGCCCTTCCAGCTAACTCCCAGTTACATCCTGGGCATGACGTGCTGTGGTATGGAATACCTCTTTGGTCAGTTTGGGTCAGGTGTCCTATCTCTGCTTCCTCCCAGTTTCCCCTCCTCCCTGGCAGAGCAGGAGGCTCACAAAGTCCTTGGCCAAACAAAACATCGCTATCAGCTCTGTTCCCAAGCCGAAAGTCAAAACACTGCACTGCACCAGCTACCAAGAAGGAGAAAAGTGACTGCTACTGCTGAACCCAGGACAATGTCACACGTTCTCTTGGGGCCTTTTGCATTTTGTTAATAGAGTGGGTACAACCTACAGTCTGAGTCCTGTTCTCAGTCAGAAAACCACTGCGTTCACTTTGCCTTTACTGCAATGCTCTACATTTTCCATGGATGCAAATGCCAGTAGTTGGAGCTGATATTAGGCTAGAGTGAATTCTTCTGCCTCTAATGGTCTCTGGACCAACTTGGTCTAACACTAGTACTTACAATACTTGGAAACAGATGGCCAGCACAAACAGGCTGTCATGAAGCTTGGGTTTCAACACAGATTTCACTGAAGCCTTTATATCTTTCCTAGATGTAAATGAATGTGTGGCAAATACACACAGGTGTAACCTCCATGCAGAGTGCCTCAATACCGAAGGATCCTTCAAATGCAAATGTAAACAGGGCTACCGAGGAAGTGGATTTGATTGTGCTGGTGAGTACTACTGGATGTCAGGAATAGTGATAAGTTTTTCTCCGATTATTGATGATTATAAGGCATTTTCTAAGAAATGTCATGCTGAAAGTGCTTCAATACCAATCAAACAAGACTCCTCCATAAAATATTTATTGCACCAGTCATTGAATACTGCATACAAACATTGTTCAAATTCAATTTGTCTATGAGTCCCCAGGTCTCACAGTACCACTAGGAATTGCAAGTAGAACAGAGAAGACAATTTGTCCTGAAGAAACAGGGAACACAGGCTTTATGGAAGCCAAAGGAAGTTTTGTTATTGGGTTTAATAGAATGAGAACACCATCCTGGGAATTTGGAGGCTGGAGGCTGTAGCTTCACGTTTCTTTGGGTGGCATTGGCTGCAGCTCCTGCAGCCCGTCCCAGCTCCAAGCAGTTGGGCCTGGGATTATGCTGCAGCTAAACAAAAGGCTTCTTAAATATGTCTTCAATACTCCACATAATTATTCCCACAGGGCGAGAATCTCATTTTCACAGGGAAGTATTAATTCTTTATAGCAACTGTCTCTACCATGTAACAAAGCGGCTACCATGGCAGTAGTATTAGCTTTTTATAACAAATGAAAACCATTTTAATCTATAGCTTAATTTTCAGAGTATGAAATGAAAGTAACTAAGCAGATTGTTTATAATGAAATCTCTATGGCTACATCTCCTCATGCTACCAAGTAACCTAATAAGTAAGGTAACGTAAAATTCACTTTTGCACAGAAAGTGGAGGAAATTCTTTCATTTAATTTGTATGTCAATATACTAACGTAGGAGAAAGCTGCCTGAAACATCAGGCTGAAAACAGTGCTGCTTGAATGGATACTACCTGTGATTGTTCAGGCACCCTTTTGACATTTAACACTCCTATATGCATGGAACATCGGAGGCTGTTACCAAACTGCCTCTAGCACACATTTCATTTGAAAATCCATAGAAATGTAATCTTCAAATGCTCCCTAAAAGGGTTCTACCCATTTCCACATCTGGCCTCCATCTTCCTGCAATCTGTTGCTCTTCTCAGGTTCATGTGTTTCCTGATTTCCTATTGTGCATTGGAAAACTATGCTTCCCTCACCACATGCTTCTATGTGTATTTCAACTTTTAGTTAAGAATAGAGTCTCACAAGATTCCATATCCAATTAAGATTCCTGGGGGGAGGATGAACCCATTTTTGATTCACTTTTTTGGTAGGACACTGCAAAATAACAGGAAAAAGCAGTATTAACTTAAAGCCTACAACTTTCAGGCAGAGCTCCATATTGATACTCTGGAGGGGCAGATGGCTATTCTTTGTTATGCTTTGCAGGATACCTAAATGGCAATGCAAAGTCATGTGAAATCTCTCTGCACCTATTGTATTACTCATGTTCTTTTTTGCTCATAGGGTACCCCTAAACCCCATATATGATTTTACTTTCTTATTAATTTGCCAGTCCTGAGAAAAGTTGGGTCTAACATAATAAACTTTCAAAGCTTAAAAAGCAATTCTGGTCACATCACTGGCAAGGTTCTTACGATTCAATTCAGTATAGAGCCAAATACTGCTGTAATCCTTTAATGAATAACACTTAGGCTTTTGTCACCCCACATTTCTTACTGGAAGCATTGCTGGCTGTTGTAGTCATGTATTAAGCATAGTCCAGTGTGATGAGGTTACCCTGATTTCTCAAAGCATCCTTCCCTGAATAACATGGTAAGAATTTTAGAAATGAAAAGGGCTAGGAATATATGTTGGTAGATCATATTCCATGGTGCTTAAAAGCACAATAGTCTAGAATCTGTTTTAACTGATCTATGAAAGCTTTCAGACTCTCTTAAGACTATCTAAAAGAGGTTGAGAACTTTCAGAATGATTTCTGAAACTATGTCCTGCTGATCTAATCTTTACATCTACAAACACGGTAAATGGTTGTCTGTATCCCTCATCCTCCAACTTTTTATACAGAAGCTACAAAGGGAGCTACAAGAGGATTTGTAAGCCAGTCTCCTAGGCTTGTCTCTCACCAGGTGTTTAAGCATATTACCAGCTGTGAGGGTGAAAGCAGCGCAGTGCCTGCTGGAGTGCAGAGCAAGCTGTCTCCTATTGCAACCTCTTATGTTCAGAGCCCCAGAGCCCCAGACTGTGCTGGCTGCGGTCACAGGGTATGTGGAAGGAAAACAGATCGCTGTCTGTCCCTCTCCTGTATCATCCCCTGAGTATTTCCCTTTACACAATGAAGGGGGGCTGGCATCTGCTTTTTCTATATTTTTTCCATCTCAACTTCCACAACTTCATCATTAGACATCCTACACCAAGCCATTTTTGTGGGTTTATAATCTCATACAGCAAGTGATGACAGAAAAAATTTTAGCCCTCAGCTGCCATTTGCCTTTGTTTTTCCATCTCTTCCTTTAATTCTCTCCAATTCAAAGGAATAAAATACCTTTGAAAGCTGAAATGTTTTCATACTAGGGCAATAAACACAAACTGCATAAGAGCAGGAGGCATTAACCAGCACACTTCCTGGTGGAAGGTACGTAAGGAAGACCTGAATGAAGTACAGTAAATTACACTTTCCAAAATTCTCTATGCAGTCATGCAGATAGAAAAATGCACAAATGTTTATGAGCAACACCTGTGCATTTATATGCAGGTCCTGGGACAACAGGTCCTGAAAAATTACCACTTCAGCTGTACCATCCTGGGCTGTCAGAGAAGGTGAGCTGTTAGTTCAGGCAAGTCCACAGGCAGTGGATTCAACAGAACAAACCAAGTTTAAGGTGCTCTATCCTTACACTAGATTATTCCTTAGTCATATAAAGCCATAAATCTGCGCATCTGGCTGCTCTAAAGCTGAGTGCAGGTTAGAGGTATACTAGTGATACATCCCAAAACATGCTTGGTGTCCCTCTTTGTCCCCATGAGAATATAGATTTACATATTGGAGCAGCAAACTGGAGTGTGCAAGTGCATGGGGTTTTATACAGTTTCATCCCCCTATTTTTGTCACTTCTGTCAGTTGATTTTCTGCACAGCTCAGTTTTGCACATAGAAGGAGATTGCTTTTCTGACACCGCAGAGGTTATTATGTTGACCTAAGAATTTTCAATTTCACTAGAAAAACTTCAAAGCAGAAGCTAATAGCAGATGTTTAAGATTGCTGCCCAGTCAGTCCTGGCTTGAAAATCTCCATAGCCTCTTTATTAACAGTCTGAAGCTTCTTGTTACTGATTGTCAAGAGGAAAAGTGTTTGGAATTAAGCAATTTTTATTGCTGCATTCACAGAACCTTACATCCTCATCCTCCAGAGGAAATTCTTACTTAGTTGAGAATTAGTAAAGAGTTTACTTGCAAATATCTGACAAGGAAGGCTGCAAGTTTTATCCAAAAGAAAAGAAAAACCAAAGCCTCAATTTTGATCTATTTTTTTTATTGGCATCTATTTACTTTATACCTCCAACAGAAGCCTCAAAAAGCCTGAATGCACACCAACGTTTGATTCTGTACCTATACGAAATAACATGTAGTTGTATTTGCCATTAATAAAATGTGGCAAATTCAGATCGGTAGAATTGTATTCTCCAGGAGTGAATATAAATTCAGGCAACTTTCCTTTTTTTCCCTACCAGACTATGGTTCTATTTTATTAACTGGTGGTTTTCTTCTGACATGTTTGGATGAAAAGAAACACACAGAAAAAAAAGTACAATCCGAATTTACAATCCATGTCTAGTCCACCTGTCCGAAAATACTACTATAAAGTTTTTATTATTCCAAAGTGAGGAGTAAAATAGGAGCATATTCTTGCCCTGATAATTCGATCACCAAACAGCAAAAGCAGCAGGAAATTAAAATATCTTATTTCCCACCATTTGCAATCCAAAAAGACTCTAGTCACTGCAACATCAATATTGATTGAAAATCAAATAAAAGAAAGAGTATATAAGCCTATTCTAACCCATTGGTGGAAATAGCCTCCATCTGTGGAAGAGCTTTTGTACAGCACACTGAGACTTCTCAGCTCTCATTATTTCCTAGGTACTTCACATAAAGGACTCAAACTGCAGCATCATAGAATCACAGAACACTTTGGGTTGGAAGGGACCTTAGAGATCATCTAGTTCTAAACCCTTGCCATGGGCAGGGACACCTTCCACACCTGCAGTATTACCGTAATTTCTCCTTCGAATTTGCTTTGGACTGTACACATACCTTGAACAAAATGATCCAAAGTAGTCCTGGCTTTAGCCCCCAGTTATGATTTGGCCATCAGCACAAAGAGTCATCAGTCTTTGTCAGATGACAGAAGAGTACATCTGTAAGGGACTGAAAAGATCAGTTTATCTGTTCTTTTGCTTTGAGGCAGATCATACCCAGTATATTCACGACAGATGGTAGCCTAATAATTTTTAAAAAGTTCTAGAGATACAGTTCAAATAATCTAAGTGTCTTGATCCTGTATTTTACAATCCTACAGCAAGGATAGTAAGAAAGATTTTTGTAATATGTAACTAAAATCTATCCTCATTTCATGTCAACTGATAATTTTCCTATCTTAAGAGAACATGGAGAGCATCTGGCCAACATACTATCTTAAAGGAGCCCTCTGTGCTGCTACTGGGTCTCACCATTGGTGAAAAAATCAATCCTGCCTCCTCACATCCCTAGAAATGCATTTTCAAATGGGTTTGTGAAAAATGTCCTTCATTCAAGCATCCAAGCATAGTTTGATTATTTTAGGTAGAGAAAATTTGAATTTTAAAGGAAATAAAAGGCTTGTAACTTGAAACTCAATACACAGACAAAGAAAGCATGATTTGAAAATCGGGGCTACCATGTAAATGCAAAAATGTCCTCTTACCAGTGAGTGTTTTGAAACTTTTGCCCAAGCATAGAGAGGATATTTGACTTTATTATACTTCTTAATAGCAAAAACCCCATATTCAGGTGTTTGGATTTGGTTTGGGGTTTGTTTGTTTGTTTGTTTGTTTGTTTTACAAATTTGAACAATCTCAGCTGTCTTTCACCCATTCTAAGTTTTTCAATTCCGGCAGAATTTGTGTTTCGGAGCAAAATACAAATTTTAAATGTACTACAAGGTGGATTTTATTTTTTTTTAATATTTGAGGGGGTTTACCTCTTATAACTAAATATCCCTTAGAGATAAATGAAATGTGATGGAGCAGCTTGGTGTTTTTCCTCTCAAAATACGCTCCATTTCAGTGGCTTGCAGCATGTTGTGCAAGGAAAGTTAGGCCAGAGAAGATCACAGAAGATGGGTAAGAGAAAAGCTCATTGCTGTAGGCTGACATCTGTTATGCAGGGAATCACAGCTCCACGTACATCTTTTAGTAGTCCACAGATTGAAGGAGGATAATTTTTCTTAACCAAGCTCCAGTGTAAAACTGATTAATCTAAAGGGCTCTGTAGCCTGTGTTACAGAGGAGTCCAAATGAGGTTGTTGTAGAGGATTTCTATTGTCTTTTCACTGTAACTCAAACAGAGGGTCATCTCTACAACAGAGCTAAACAAGTGCACATGTATTGAGTTTTGTGCAGAGCTGAGCTTATATCTCGTACTAAAGAGTTTTGCTGTATGGGTCTTTGGACGTTTGAAAAGATACCATGGTCCCATTTATTAAATGTTGTCATTGCTGAATGATTCCTTAGATGAATATTTAATATTTTCTTCTTGGTTCTAGTTATCCCTGAAAAGTCAGTGAAGGCAATTGCAAGAATCCCTGGAACAGCTAAGGACACAATTAAGAAACTCCTTGCACATAAAAACGGTGTGAAAAAGCAGGAAACAATCAAGAATGCAATCCCAGAAGCAGCCGTGACACCGTCTTCTAAGACACAGTTGCAGTTACTGGACTATAAAGGTGGCGTTGATCTTGGTGGGAGCTACAGTGAGGAGGAGAAACAAACTGAAGCTACTGAAGAAGAGGAGGCAGAAGAGTCAGATGAAGAGGAAAATGAAGATTTTGAGAATCAGATCGACCATGAGCAAAGACTTAGAGGAGATGTCTTTTGTAAGTTTCTTCATTAAAAAAAAAAATAATCTGGTTTCAATATATATATATAAGCACTAAAATATATGAAACATTACAGCCATCTTATTAGAATTTGCTTGTAGAAAAGGAAAAGAAACTTAACATACCTAGTGGGAGGCTAAAGATACTAAACCTCCCTTTTAGGTGAATTAACACTCGCAGTTAACGTGAGCAGAGGGAGTGCAGCATTCTGACAGACTCTGCTCTCAGAGCAGTTTAGACATAGCACATAGAAGAACATGTTCATAGAAGAACAATGATGCGTGCTGCTTTGTTACATGACAGTACTTAGCTTTGATTAGTGACAGGCATACTCATCCTATGCAGTGTGCATTGCTCAGAGACAAAACACAGACTTTGGTGTTCTTGTGTTTCAAATAATATAGACCATACAATAGGCATTACTGTTGTTCATGTCATTCCCAACAGAAAAAACAACTTGCGTGAATCACAAAGAGATTTTCTTTCTCTCTTTTATTTAAATGTGGGAGCTTATCTGAATGAACACTCGCAAATTTGATGGTATTTGAGCAGTCACATTGCTTAATTTCTGACATTAGTCATTTATCAGGAGGATTGATATGCATGTCCTCATCCTGCTTTCAGGTGTTTCCTTCCAACTATTATCTTGTACACCATGCACTTTCTCTCTGTGTTCCATATAAAGTTTTCAGATGCATTTTAATTGGTTCTTAGTACAGCTGGCTCAATCAAACATTCTTCAAATGGCAAAAATATTTAATATGAAAAATATATACTGCTAATAGTTTATTCATGATACTTTCTCTTTTCCAAAGTATAGAAAAATAAGAAGTATGATCCCACAGTCATTAAAATTACACCCCATATTCCACAATGATAAAAATGAACGCAAATGAAGATTAAGATAGCATTCAAATTGTTGTTATTTGATTTGAAAAGACATGGAAGTATAATTTTTTTTAAGAAAAGGTCATTTCAAGGTCCTCTGTAGAAAAATGGTCTGTAATATTGCTACTGTAAGAAAGCCAAAAAACAAACAAAAAAGTGATTATTCACTGAAATACATTTGAGAATACAAGCTTATTTGCCAAAGGCACACTTCTAAAATTGCCTTTTTTTCAGTTTTAATTGGTAACTTGCCTGTTTCAGTTCAGCCTAAGGATAAAGATTAATATTGCCTTCCCAAATTATGTTAACGAGAATGAAGTCAGGTCATTGTTCACCCACCTCCTTCCTTCCTGAAAATATTAACAGTGAGCTTTTACGGCATATTTCAAGTTTGCTGACAATACCAAACTGGGGAGAATGACCCATATGCTAAAGGACAGCGCTGCTATTAAGAGGGACCCAGCCAGGCTGTGAAGATGGGCTGAGAGGATCACTATAAAATTCAACAAAAGCAAACGCAAAGAGAGGAAAAAAACCTCGTGCAACATTATAGACATTAGGAAGAAGCTGTGCAGAAGCGGTTCTTCCACTTTGGCACTTGTGAGACTACAGCTAAGGTTCCGTGTCCAGTTTCAGTCTTTCCATCACAAGACAGATACTGGCATGAGTACAGCAATGATCAGTCAAGGTCAGGGTCTTGGAGAACATTGCATATGAGGAGGGGCTAAAAGTAACTATTTTTCAGCACTAAGAGGAGGCTAAGGGGAGATCTTATAGCTGTCTTCAACTATCTAATGAAAGGTTATATGGAAGGCACAGCCAGACTCTTCTTAAACATGTACTGCAGTAGGACAAGAAGTAACATCTGCATGTTGGCGGGGGTGGTGGTGGAAATCTGATTGGATATAATGAAAAGAATATTTTACCATGAAAGTGGACAAAAATGGCTATGGATATGCAGAGAGGTTATAAAATATCCATCTTCAGAGATATACATAATATGATTGAGCTGGGCCTCGAGCAGCCTCCTGGTCAGCAGCTCAGACTAGGCGACCTATAGATGTTCCTTCCAACCTACATGATTCTGTGATTCATTCTGTACTTTTAACTGAGCATTTCAAAGCAGTTCAGAAAATAGTGGTATCTAGTGTGCATAGACCTGCATCAGCTATGTATAAGACTTCAGTCATTGTGCATTTGCATTTTAATTTCAGGATAGGCTGCATATATTAAATGTGTTTTCTTTCCTTTTAAATTTCCACATGCTATACTTGAGCCTTGTTATTATAAAAGTTCAGTCATGATTTAAGCACTTAATTGCTTAAATGTTTGGTTTTAAAAACTCTTGAATTTTTAATGATATTGAATAATCCTTTGGAAGGCATGATAAGCTCAAATTTACAGCTTGTAAATTTACATGTAATTTTTTTTCCTCCTCTGCGGATGTCAATCTATCAATGAGTCCTTTACTACCACATTAAGTTCCTCAATATAATCCCCTCAAGTACTCATATAGAGTCTGCCTTTTGTATTATTAATATTGGTATTGTTTGTCTTTCCGGAAGAGTAGCTAATTAGGAAAAATTGATAGGTCACAGTTCTTAGAGATCTTACTTATTATTTTTAAATGTATGTATTAATTTATCGTAGCAGTTTTGCTACACAATGGAGAGAGTTTCCACAGAAAAATACTGTTGGGGAAAAAAAGTAATTATTATATGGAGATGTAAATTATTAAAATAGGCCAACTATCAAAATACAGAACCTTTATGAAAACTACTATTCACATGGGGGAGGGGGTAAAAAACCACAACAGTTAAAGATAGAAAAGTGAAGCTCCAACATTTAAGAAATGTCAAAATTAAGGCGATCTGTGAAAACTTAAATTTTTCTTCTTATATTTTTATACCTTATGATACAGTCTTTTAATGACTTTGAATGACTATTTTCTATGGGATCCTTACCTTGTTCAGTGTGAAGTCAGGACCTGTCCTGCTGTGAAAGGTGCAGTTTAGTTCTGTCCTATTGATTGCAAAAATTGCAGATGTATAGAAAATGAGAGTAAACCAAAGTACTGGAAAAATCCTCACTGTGTGAGAAATATTCTTTCTGAATTCTAGAATAGTTGGACCAAGGCACTTGGTTATAGAAACAATGACTGTACAGATGCTATACTCAAACTGGAGGTGAACTTAATGTGCACGACCTCAATTCTGTCATTTTTCTAACATTCCAGTGCTTTTCATGTACCATTCATAATCCAGACCGATATTGGCAACTGCAAGTAAATTCCATATTCTGTACTTTATCAGTTTGTGAAACTCATATCATTCTTAAAACACTCTGTAGTATCATGTAGCCAGCTAGGTTAATTACAAAGCCCCTTCCTTTGATAGCGCCAAAATTATGAAGAGGTTTTGGTTTTCTGGTTTATTTGGCAATACTAAAAGTGAACTGTTACCCTTATGGGTTCTAGGCTCTTCGTTCTGAAAAAGAGCAGTCTCTCAGTTAATCAGGATGTTTGCTCTTAATCTTGCTCTTTTCTGATAAACAGATCTCTGTGTGAGTGAATAATGCTCAGAGCTCAGTCCACAGCTGTAGATAAAAGGCTCAAAAGATGCCAGACATCTGGCAAATGTAATTCTTTCAGAGGAGAATGTGATAGCAGAGATGTGGCATATTTCTTTGAGGTCAGTATAGCGATATACTGTACATATAGGAACCTAGTCTTCGTCTTACTACCTCTTATATTCTGCTTGATATTTTTACAATACCTATTCTGGTTTTCTGGGTTTTGTTTTGGTTTGAGCTAGGTTTTTTTTATTTATGGACTTTGAACACAAGAAAGCAATGTTAGAAAGACAGCAAGTGCCATTTTTGTGAGAGTTCCCACGTGCTGCAGTTTCCAGCACCTTAGAATTCCACGTGTTAGAATTACAAACAGTGAGTTACTTTTCCCAAATTTTGTGTTTTATTTTGTTTTGACTAACTAGACTATCTAGGCAAAACCAGGCATAGACTTCTTCCAAGGGAGAGAAAAATCAAATAGCCATAACAAGAAATAAGAGTTGCCCACAATTAGTACACTTAAATGCATGGGTGCTTATCTAGCCATTATGTATATTCTGAGATATATATATATTACATATTCTGCTATATATCCATTCTTCCAGTATAGCTGCATCAGAAAGAGCTAAATGTGATGCCACAGATGATTTATAAAAAATAAAGTCCCACTAACAGAGGGAAAAAAAAAAAAAAGGATTAAAGCTTTAAGGATAACACATGCATTAATTCAGACAAATGGCAAATTACTTCCAGCTGCAAATGAAGCCATATTTTTTTCAGACAAAAATGTCATTTCCATATGCACTACAAGTAATTTTATATACAGCAGTTCCAAAGCAAAGAGGTGAAACCAAGTGCACATAATGGAAAATATGTTAGTATTTTCGGTAAGGAAAATCTATCAGCGTTTTCAGTAAGTTCCTTTAGCACTACAGTCGCTTACCAGTGCTTTTGTACTGTTCTGAAGGGTGCCCATAAAACAGCGCTCCACAGACCTATTCTAGTGAGCTTCTGGAGTGCTTTTCCAGATATGCTCCTGAAGCTTCCTATTGCTTTCATGATCTCATTGGCCCTTAATTGACTTCTAGACTGACTTGAGGGTCTATCTACATGGTACTTTTCAGGCAGACCTGAGCTAATTCCAGTTGTGCCCCAAGCAAGCCCAGTGCAAGACAGCTCCAAACAAGAAGTGATATAGCCAGAGTTGGTAGAGCAGTGCTAACAGACCTGTTTGACAGGCAGAGTGAATTGGTGTCTGCCTCCACTCCTGTGGAACTGATGTGCCAGTCCATCTGATCATCTAGTGAGGGCTACACTCAGTATTAGTACACTAATGCTAATTATACACACACTAATAGTGCACTGCTGTGCACTCTACCAAAGGATATGCTTGAAACTCACTAGCTCTTTGCTATATCTTTTAGTGGCAGTCTCTTACCTTTCTTTGATGTCTAAAAGTCCTCACACAGAGAGATAGCTAGAAGATAGTGCTTGTAGTGATAGAACAAGGGGTAATGGGTTCAAACTTAAATGGGAAGTTTGGATATAAGAAGGAAGTTTACTGTGAGGGTGGTGAGGCACTGGAATGGGTTGCCCAGGGAAGTTGTGAATGCTCCATCCCTGGCAGTGTTCAAGGCCAGGTTGGACAGAGCCTTGGGTGACATGGTTTAGTGTGAGGTGCCCCTGCCCATGGCAAAGGGTTTGGAACTAGATGATCTTAAGGTCCTTTCCAACCCTAACTATTCTATGATGCTCAGATAGCTCTCAAATCTCATCTATTTCATTATCCACGGCACTTCCTGGTAAGCCTGGTGTTTTTAAAGTGGAATTCTAGTTTTATGTATAAATTTGTTTCTAAACCTCCTTCATGGCACTCTATTTAGGCACACTTACTTATACTAGAACAATATCACAGTGCTTTTTTTCATCACTACTTTCTCATTTCCTGAGATTATTGCTAAGAAGCATTTCCATGATTGCAGGCATTCTCAGTTGTTTTAGAGTGGGTTTGTGTGAGTCCTGTTATTTTTTAGGGAAGTACTTTTAGCCTGATAGAACTGGCTGGGACTGCTCTATTTTTGCATAAAGTCTCTTTCCTTGCTGCAGATCCTGATACATAATACAGTTCATAGGATCACAGAAGGGTTTGGGTTGTAAGGGACTTTAAAGATCCTCTAGTTCCAACTCCCCTGCCACAGGCAGGGACACCTTCCAGCTGACAAACTACATCTAACATGGTTTAAAGAAATTCCTCCTCCTCAGAACAAGGGTAATGCTCAGATATATCTTGCAGACAGTAACTCTGAATTTCTTCCTATTGCAAGAACCTGTGTCAGCAACAAGGTGGCTGCTCTCAGGACCAGAACATCCCCAAGTTACGTATGCTCAGATCACCACAGACATCCATAGACACAAATCCTATGGAAATCGTTGGTAGCTAGTTACATAGGTACCTCTGAAGACCTGGGCATTAGTTCTCTCTGCCACTAATTCCTGTTTATTTAATATCAAACCATCTTACCTCATAAGAGCAACATGCTGACCTTAGCAGTTAAGAATGTGTGGCACCATGATATGAAGGATTTTATATGTAGAGATTATATAGTAGCTAAGTGCTGCAGACAATTAGGTGGGTGGGCACCAGCAGTACAAAAAGAAGGGTAGACTGGGCTGTGCCTAAAATGGACATATGTGAGCTTTTCTTGGTCAGTCTGTCCTTAGAGAACATGAGACAAGGCCTCCCTTTCTGCAAGCAGAAGAGCTGAAAAGAGTAATCCCAACTTCTGCTTACTACTTAGGAGGGGTAAACTTCAGATCTTAGTTATGTCCAGTGATGGTCTGATGTAAAATGTAGGCACATTCAAAGAAGGTTTATTGGAAATCTTTCTGCAACCTGAAGCTTCAATTTCTTATAACATGAGCTGGTATCTTCTAGTAAGTGGAGAATGTGAGTATAATGCCTGACTTGGAAAACAAAAATAGATTTGGATACAAGATTTGGTTCTTTTTCTGTGCATGACAGTTCTTCACATGAAGCATCTGCAGCACACAGCTACACCTGCATGTATATCCTTCAAGTGAATTCAAGTGTAATTCAATAACTCAGTAAATAAATCATTCTGACAGCTGTTCTCTTTAGCTAAATCGCTCTACTCTTTCCTGAACTGATCATATTTTAATAGCTGTCTTCATTTTGGCAAGGATTTTCACAGCCTGGGCCTCTTTAAGTATGAGGCTAATGCTATGGCGTGACAGTAAATTTAATAATCTCTATATGCCTAATCTCTATATGCCTGTTCCTCAATGTGTGTACGTAGACATGTATTAATTTGGAGAAAGAGATATTAATCCTTGCCTTAAGTAAGAATATTATCCAGGTGTTTTAAGCAATGATCTGGGTGAGAGGAAGGCTGCAAGAGCAACAAGAAAGGACACGCTCCTGGCAATTCATCAGAAAGCTTGTAAGACTGCATTAGTCTCCCTTCTTTGCTCAATTCAGCACCTCTGGAAGTGCCTTCAGGGCCTCTTCTTTAGTGTGTGTTTTCTCTGGTGCAACATGGAGAAATTTTTTGTGAGTTTTAAAGGAGAATAAAGATTAAGTCTTTACGGTGCTAGGAGTCTCTGGATTGAGTTGTAAGTGTAGTCTTAAAATTGAGTATGTGGTTACAACTGTAATGTATGTCAATAGAAAGTCCAAGCTCAGTGGAACTCATGGGAACAAACTCCACTCTGAAGAAATGTGCATGCATGTGAAAGTAATGACTTTCAAAATATTTGGCATTTATGACTTTCTAATAGTTTGTATGATACAATGCTGAGTAGGGAATAGTAATTTCCATATCTTCTATCATCTGGCACTGTTGAGGAAGTCTGAGGTTTTCTTAACGTTGCTGCCCATGTGGTGTGGCTGAAAAGTAAACTTCAGTCTGTCAGGCTTTCCATTTCCACTAATACTTTCTGTAAGCAGTAATCCTCACTCATTTTCTAAAATGGTACATTTAGGCTCCTGTTTTTGTAGGTGTGTACCTATATATCATCGAACCCTCTGCAAGTAAAAGCAGTGAAAGCTGATCTTCCCCTTATCTCTTGTGTGATTAGTCACTTTCACAAGCTCTGCACAAAGAACTTGAGACTAATTATTTTTCTTTTTTAGTGAATGCACTTTTCTATTAATCACCTAAAATAGTACAAAAGAAGTCTAATCACAGAACTTTAAAATCATTTAGGGTATTTTAGAGTATTACTTAGAGTAAGTAAGAGTTTGCAAACTTCTTTGTAGCTCTTCAGACAGGAGAGGTTTTGCCTTAGTCTCTGAGGCTGCTGCTGAAAAATTGTACTTCTTGAGTAACTACCTACTTTAGGCTAGTATCTTCAAGAATAAACCTAACATTCATTGTCCTAGTGACAGGACAAGGGGTAATGGATTCAAACTTAAGCAGGGAAGATTAAGGTTAGACATAAGGAAGAAACTCTTTACTGTGAGAGTGGTGAGGCAGTGGAACAGGCTGATCAGAGAAACTGTGGCTGACCCATCCCTTGGAAGTATTCAAGGCCAGGTCTGAGAGTGCCTTGAACAACCTGGTTTAGGGGAATGTGTCCCTGTGCATGGCAGGGAGGTGGAAGTAGATGATCTTAAGGTCCTTTCCAACTGTAACCATTCTGTGAGCCTATGATTCTATGACTGTGCTGCTATACTAACTCTTCCAGTTTGGCACAAGGCATGTCAAATGATTTTTGCAAAAGAACTTACTCAGGGGTTTCCACCAGGACTGGTTATCAAAACATCAGGCTGTGCTTGCCAGCTGTTGCAAGGATGGTGAGAAGGTCACTGCACCTTTCTTTCTCAGCAGACAGCATTGCTGATCAGGTCTGCTAGGGAACATGTACCCTAGCAGAGAGTACGGCTTCAGAAAGACAACTCCTGGGGCTTCTGTTACAGCAGCATTAGCTATCATTTACCTGAATACAGTTCTCTGGCCTTTGATCCCCCAGTGTTTATGGCTTTTATAAAGCTTCTCACAGTTTTTGAGGCTGCTGTGGGCAAAGTGATGTCAAACCATTGGGTTGTCTTCACAGACACTTTGATCATTAGCTGAAGTTTCATAGCAAGAAAGCAGATCACCACACCTCAGAAAGGTCATGTCAAAGTTTTATGACCTTGTGAATCTTGTAGCTCCATTGCTTATGTCTTAGAAGCTGTAGTGCTGCGGAAAACAGCATTTTTAGCAAAGTTTTAAAATTCCATATCTTAACTGGGGTTAGGAATGTGAGTTTGGTGGTGGAGTGGAAAACACATACATTGAGCTATTTAAATAATTCATGGCAACTGGTAGAAAGGAATAAAATTCCATTTTCTATTTTCATGATGACTCAACACTTGACAAATTGTTTTCCCTAGTTTCCAAGGTGAAAGAAGCAACTGCCTTTGGCCCTCTCCCTGCACAGAAGAAAGTTCCAATGTCAAGACCAGAGCAAGAAGGTACATTATTCTTATTCTACAGTATTTATTTTCATGTGTATTGTGTGTTTTCATGACAACCTATGTTAGCCAAGCCAGAATAAGTTAAAAGCCTTTGACTTAAACGGTTTGGTGAGTGTGTTAGACACGTTATATGGCCAAAGCACTCTGCCAGTTCCAATGTGAGAAGCTGGTTTTGTGTCCTTTTCGGAACATATTTTAAATGTTTGTAAGCCATCCAGGAAGTTCACTCACATTGAAACTTGACTTGTAACTGAATTTCACTTGCAATTTATTTCATAGTCACAAAAAAAATAAAATCATTTCTATAGTCTATAAAATGAAACCATGTTAGGAGAGTGTGCATAGAACACAACAATATGCCAAAGTCCTTCAGGCATATTCTCTTGGTTTTTCCCCTGGTCCTCTGTCAGAAGTCAACAGGAGTTTCACCTGAACAAGACTGAAGAAATATTTACTCTGAATTTCAAATGGCTTGGCTATGAATTTATGACAGTTCCCAATTCATCAGTGAGTCCTGTGAATATCAGCATAAGATGATACGACTTGTTCTTTCTCATATTAAAAAAAATTGTTGCAAAATCAGTCAGGGGAACATACAAGGTTCAGGATCTGTCAGTTTATGTACGGAACTTAAGCTTCTGCTATACCTTCGGAAAGTGCTTCACGCGCTTTCAAACAGAAAATTTCACTTCCTGTTGGGGACTATAGCAGATTGAGTGTAGCTCTGGTCAAAGCAGATTAAAGGGCACTCCTCCTCTCTCTCCTGGTGGGAAATAGTTTCTCTGTGATGCACCGAATCGTAAAGCTGACTATAAAGATTGGTTTATGAAAGCCACAGGAAAAAGGGAAGAAACCAAAAGGGAGTACTGAGAGATAGTATTGATCTGATGCATTTACAGGGCAGTAGCATCCTCTTGGGGAGTAACCAGACAAGTGGGCAGGGGCTGAAATGCTGGGATTGGCTGTAGCTGAGATTATTTTTACTGCAAGTTGGTTTTCACCCCCCAAATATTGACAAATGCTTTCAAATCTTAAAGAAAACAAAGCAAAATAGATAGATGTGTTGGCTGACATTAGGGTAAGATTCTGGGGTTTTTCCAGTTCAGAAAGTAATAGTTTCAGGAACAATGGATTTACACATTAAAACTCTCTAAATGTCATGTACTGTACTTCTGTGTCTCATGATAAAACACATTAAAAGAACAAGAAGTATGCTTCTTTTTGAGGAAATTCAGATGGCTGATGCATTATTCTTAATCTGATCTGTCATGGTTGCATTGCACAGTGTTTCTTTCTTTGTGTGTGTAAGATTTTTCTTCCATAGTCATGAAGGCTGTAGTATGCTCTGGGTGACACCCTTTTTCAGTGTACTCTAAAGGTCAACTGATTTAGGCTATTCCCAGGTCCACATTGTATGAGTATCGAGTGCTGACACAAAGGATTACTCTCATGGGAGGCCAGCTTCTCTCTTTCAATGGATAGAGCTGGAGCTTGAGCATCTCAGCTGATTACAGCTACAGCAGTGTAACAAATAGAGGGGAACTCTAAAGTTGGCAGATCCCAAACCATTTATGACGCTTGAGTTCAAAACTAAAACCCCCACAATACCTGGCAATCAGCAGGCACTCAGTATACAGAAGTTACAGCATATAAACTCATGTGCAGAAGTGAGATTGGCAGTAAAAAGACACAACAGATTTGTCTTTCTTTAACTCATGTAAGTTAAAGAAAGAATTACTACATAAATTTTAATGTTTTGCTTTTCTGCAATTTCATCTAGGTCAACACTATCTGAACTCAGCTTGTATATGATTTTAGAATGACCTATACATTAATAACCAGACTAATAAAGAGCAAATTATTTCTATCAGTACTTACGATGCAGTGCTCCTCTTATCTCTGAGTCTCCATCGCCAATTTTGGGTTTTTTTTTTCAGTTGATTGTAGCTTCAGTCGAGGAGTCTGTGACTGGAAACAAGATGCTGATGATGACTTTGACTGGAATCCTGCTGATAGAGATAAAGGTATTTAAATATCTGTCCTCTAGCTATGCTTAGATTTGATGGCTCACCCCCGCCAAAATAAAGGGGGGACGAAGGAGAAAGCAAAATCAAGAATTAGCTCTCCCATCAATGGGTTATCTTTATAAAAGAAAAAAAGGACCAGAGAATGCTGGGAGTGGAAATAGTTTCTTTGAAATATCCAGTGACAATTGGTAATCAGCAACATATTTCAACACAAATGAATTAAAAGATGACAAAAATTATTAGAATGTAACTGTTCAGAATTGTAAGGTACAAGGCAATGGAAACCTTCTTAGTTATGCATTGTGTCTCTCCAAGACTGGTAGGGCATTTAAATGCACTCCGCCATTTAGATGGATATGGCAATGTAGTCACTCACATGGCTTAGACAGCACTGTGATAACTGCTTGGAAATCTCAAAATCTGCAAGACACACTAGTGACAGCATTCCTCAGAATGAGCCAAACGCAGGGAACTATTCAATAACAGCTGATACCTGACCTGATACTGACAGCAGGCCTGCTAAAACCTGGGAAAGAGCTCCAGGAGTACAATGTGTGACTGCTGTGCAGGTGTACATGTGTGGCTGAAGAAACTTATTTGAAAGGATGTCTCTTCCCCTGTGACACAGGCAATGTTGCAAAAGCTGCTGCAGTAGGGACCAGTGGATCCTGCAGATCTTACAGGCCACTTGTTCCAGTTCCTACACACACATTGTCTCCCTCTTCCTTCACAGTCTTTCCATCTCAGTCTTTCTTCACTAATCCTTCCTCTCCATATATTTCCTTCTCCCCAAGTTCCTTCTCTGTACTGTAACTTCCAGGGGACCTTATTCTGACCTTACCCTGTCATTCCAAACTTACATCTGCTAGTTATGACTTTGTTTATGGGCCTATATATTTTATCCCTTTATCTGTTTGTGTGTATCTGTCATTCCATTGGGCCCCCACGATTTGTGGAACAAAAATCCATTTATGAGTTTGTCATCACTGTAGAGGATAGTGGAAAGAGTGTTATCTAGCTCAAGTACTAAAAGGGTCTGACCACAGAGGCACAGCAGCATGTTTCAGACTGTTTCATTTGGAAAACTGAAATGGTTTTGCCCTTAAAAGATAGTGCAAGGAATAATAACTGTAATTGCCAGTGAAATATGAACTCATCTCCCCTGTAAATTGATCTGACTTCCAGCAGTGCAATTTTATTCCTTGCAAAGTAAGCTTCCTGCTGCTTTTCTCCAGTCCGATTTTAAATTATTCAAGTAACACAGCTTCCATGTATTTTCCTAGCAAATATGTATTCAATTTAATAATAATGTACACAAGACCATTAAAGATGCATTTACGGGTTTTTTTTTTTGTTACAAGGCGATGGGTACTACATGGCAGTTCCAGCTTTTGTGGGGCACAAGAAGGATATGGGGCGTCTAAACCTTCTCCTCACCAACCTGAAACCAAAGAGCAGCTACTGCCTGATTTTCAGCTATCGGCTTGCTGGTGAGAGAGTGGGGAAACTTCGAGTGTTTCTGGCAAACAAGAAACCTGCTCCTGTCTGGGAGGAGAACAAAGGAAAAGATGAAAAATGGAGAACGGGAAAAGTAGAGATATTTCAGGGGGCTGAAACCACCAATAGTGTAAGTATAACACAATTTATAAGCCAACTGTCACAACCAACACAACAGCTCAATTTCATAATCCTCAAGTGTTCCACCAACTGTTTTATAGGCATCGATTACTGGGAATTGAAAGGCTTATCTGAAATGGGAAAGACACATTTTAGAAGAGAAAAAGGTTATTATCTGGTTGTAATTTCAGAACTGAATTACCCCAGTTGGTTAGAACACTAATGCCAATAATCCTGTCATTTTGTAGAAAACCTGCATCAGATCATACATTAACACATGCAATCAAAATCTGTCCTTAATGTCTCATGCAACAGAGGCATATGTACATGCCTGGAAAAATGCAAATGATCTCTTTCATAGGAGAGGATGCTCTTAAACCACACTAAGTGGACCATTAGAGCAAAAGGAGACATCATATATAAACAAGTGTGGCCAGCTGCCTTAGGATCAGGACAAACTAGCCAACAGGGAACATTGTGCACTAATGTATGGCTGAGAACTGCCTCAATCAGTACCTCAGCAAATTTTTTCCTTGAAATTCTAGGGTCTGGTTCTCATTTATGTGACTGAACATGTTCAGTGCTGTGTAAAGGCTTTTACTGTGTAATTGAATACTGTCAGTATAAACTAAATGCAACCCCTTCCCAAGGTTCTTTGCACTGCTGGAAAGATGCAGAAAAGCCCTTACATGAATGAGAATCAGACTATAAAATAAAAGCCCAGGCATCCTATTCATAAAAATAAATCTATTCTTTCTCTATAGTATACATAGAATCAGAATCATAGAATAGTTAGGGTTGGAAAGGACCTTAAGATCATCTAGTTCCAACCCCCCTGCCATGGGCAGGGACACCTCACACTAAACTATCTCACCCAAGGCTCTGTACAACCTGGCCTTGAACACCGCCAGGGATGGAGCACTCACAACCTCCCTGGGCAACCCATTCCAGTGCCTCACCACCCTTACAGTAAAGAATTTCCTCCTTATATCCAATCTAAACTTCCCCTGTTTAAGTTTTAACCCGTTACCCCTTGTCCTGTCACTACAGTCCCTAATGAAGAGTCCCTCCCCAGCATCCCTGTAGACCCCCTTCAGGTACTGGAAGGCTGCTATGAGGTCTCCATGCAACCTTCTCTTCTCCAGGCTGAACAGCCCCAACTTCCTCAGCCTGTCTTCATATGGGAGGTGCTCCAGTCCCCTGATCATCTTCATGGCCCTCCTCTGGACTTGTTCCAACAGTTCCATGTCCTTTTTATGTTGAGGACACCAGAACTGCACACAATACTCCAAGTGAGGTCTCACAAGAGCAGAGTAGAGGGGCAGGATCACCTCCTTTGACCTGCTGGTCACGCTCCTTTTGATGCAGCCCAGGATACGGTTGGCTTTCTGGGCTGCAAGCGCACACTGAAGCTGGCTCATGTTCATTTTCTCATCGACCAACACCCCCAAGTCCTTCTCCGCAGGGCTGCTCTGAATCTCTTCTCTGCCCAACCTGTAGCTGTGCCTGGGATTGCTCCGACCCAGCTGTAGGACCTTGCACTTGGCACGGTTAAACTTCATAAGGTTGGCATCAGCCCACCTCACAAGCGTGCCAAGGTCCCTCTGGATGGCATTCCTTCCCTCCAGTGTACCAACTGAACCACACAGCTTCATGTTATTGGCAAATTTGCCGAGGGCTCACTCAATCCCACTGTCCATGTCAGAGACAAAGATGTTGAACAAGACCGGTCCCAACACCAATCCCTGAAGGACACCACTCGTTACTGGTCTCCAGCTGGACATTGAGCCATTGACCACAACTCTTTGCGTGTGGCCATCCAGCCAGTTCTTTATCCACTGAGTGGTCCATCCATCAGTTTGATGTTTCTCCAATTTAGAGGCAAGGATGTCGTGTGGGACAGTGTCGAACGCTTTGCACAAGTCCAGGTAGATGACATCAACTGCTCTACCCCTGTCCATCAGTTCTGTAGCCCCATCATAGAAGGCCACCAAATTGGACAGGCAGGATTTCCCCTTAGTGAAGCCATGCTGGCTGTCACCAAGCACCTTGTTGTTTTTCACGTGCCTTAGCATGCCTTCCAGGAGAATCTGCTCCAAGATTTTGCCAGGCACAGAGGTGAGACTGACTGGTCTGTAATTCCTCAGGTCATCCATTTTCCCCTTCTTGAAAATGGGGGTTATATTTCCCTTTTTCCAGTCATCGGGAACTTCACCTGACTGCCATGATTTTTCAAATATGATGGCCAGTGGCTTAGCAACTTCATTCGCCAGCTCCTTCAGGACCCGTGGATGGATTTCATCAGGTCCCTTGGAATTGTGTACTTCCAGGTTCTTAAGATGGTCTCGAACCAGGTCCTCTCCTACAATGGGCCTAGGGTCTTCATTCTCACAGTTCCTGTGTCTGCCCTCCAAGACTTTGGACTAGAGTACATACAGTAAAAATATGTATGGAATATACATCCAAAACCTAACAATCCTAACAAATAGATCAAAAATGAACAGTTGTAATGTCTTCAAGAAATGAAGTGCACTCATAACACACACTGTAATAAAACTTCATTATTATAACAGGATTTCACTCAATTTGCCTTTTTTTTTTTTTGTACAATGAAAATAAATAATCTTATTACCAGCATCCATTTGGTATTGTAAACCTGTGCAGAGGATTATAACTCTAGCTCAAATAACACAGGGAAATTCTAAAAACTGCAAGATTTAAGTCATAAAATTAATCTTGTATTGTCATAAAACATTCCTCAGATATAGCATTATAATTAACTAACATTAGGAATTGCTAAATGGTTGGATATACTACATTTTCATTAATTAATACATCTCTTTTCTTACGACAGGTCACTTTTGAATCAGAACGTGGGAAGGGCAAAACTGGAGAAATTGGAGTGGACAATGTTATACTAATTTCTGGTCTATGCCCAGAAGATACCTGATAATGGATATTTGACTGCACCGGATTTAATACTATTTTTAATATTTGCCTTACTAGTAGTGTATTTTTGTATCATTTTGTTCTTTATAAAAAAAAAAAAAAAAACAAAAAAAACCATAAAAACTGTGCATTGAACTTAATGCACCAATGCAAACAGAAAAACTGACGTGCAAGATGCAGAGTACACTTTTGCAGGAGTTATTCTAATACACGCTTTGAGGGTACCACTACAGTATTTTATCATTGAAGGTCAGGGTTTCTAAAGTGTTGTCTAGCTTTTTTTACGAAATTGACATGCTTTTATTTCTTCAAGGCTATTCTTAAGTCTTCTATTTCATCTCTTCTACACTACAAGAACATAAAGCAGTATTTAAGAGGATGCTGGTACTTCTTGTGACGTAATTTTAACTTCTTGCTTAATGTGCAGATTTTCAGTATATGTAACAAGTAAGCAGAAAGACAAGAGCTTTATTTCCTTCTTGATGGAGCTAAGCAAGTTCTAAGAGGAGTCCTATATTTGAGGAATATGTTCATTACTAATAAAGTATGTAAAATACTTTGTTTGCCATCAGTGTCTTTGAGTCATGCAATCACTATTTAGAAATGCTTTATAAGCATTTAATGTTCATTATTATCATATGATGTAACCAACTGGCACGGAAAAAAAAAAGGTAAAAAAAAATGACCCATTATTAGCACTTACAAAATTTCATCTCATGTGCCTCCAGACTTCAGCAAAAGGGATGGAAACTAGCAGGAAGGTGAGCAGAATCTTCTCCCACAGACTAGGAGCTGCTACCCCACCAACCTCACCCATGCATACACACACATACAGGTATACACACACATATATATTTAAGGGAGGCCTAGAATCCAGGTTCCACCTTTTATGAAAAGAAGACAATGGTGTGGAGAGCAAACCCATCTTCTTCCATCTTGTTATATTTTCTGAAAGTACCTACTGGTCTGAATTCCAAGAGGACAGAGATGCTCACAGAGAAGCCCTGCTTCAGGCAGTGACCAGTTGAAGTGCACACATACATTTTCCTTTTTGTTAGTTCTATGTATCCCCTTCTAGGTTGACTGCTCACCATTTATTTTTAGTGAAGCTCTTTATTTTTTGTATGAAGAGGACATCCAGAACAACCAAACAGAATTTTATAGACCAACAGTAAAGAGCCTTGCAGAATATAGCCTATATTAGCCCAAGCTTTTTAACAGAAAACAACTACAAAAGTTCAAACACCTTTAATTGCACCTATGAAACAAGCCAGGGATTCTTGAGATATTTCTTGTTGAAACACCGTAATTTTGCACTTTGCACACAGCTGAAGAAAGGATAAGCAGGACTGGAAATGTCTGGAAAGTTCCAGAAGAAAAAATCTGGCAAGATTCCTATGTAATCTGGAAATGTTTGCTCTTTGTTAGAACTGGTTTGTGTTATGAAACAGGTGCTCTGAGAACTGTACACGGACTTCAGCTTTGACATATGAATTTGTTTCCTGGTGTCTTCGGAGGTGATGAGGAAATTACAGAATAAGGAGTTGAGAAAACCAAACTCTCTTTAATCTTGGGACAAAGACCCTGGGAATTTTACAGCAAGGAGGAAAGCTCCTTCAGTAGCTTTGGATTGGATGCTGACTGTGACCTCAGGATGCCTGAAGAACCTGGTTACAATGAGGCAGGAAAGTGAAACAAGTATTTTTTTGTATGCGCTCCTCCTTGTCTGACTCTCTGAACTAGTGAAGACTAAGAGAATGTAGTCAAATTCTGTGTCTAGCTTCAAACAGCAACAATTTACACATACACAGGGCCCCTAAAGCCTAAGAAGCCTATGAATTGTTACAGTCTTGAGCATTACAGTGCAAATTATGTATCTGAAATACATATGTGGAGCAACTAAGTCTACCTTAAAAGGCACAGCTAGCCATTTCTTGCATATGCAGTTATTTGGCATGGAAAGATAAATACTGTTTCTGTAAAGCATAACATCTAAATGTTATTTGCTCAATACACAAACAATAGACAGTAAACACAAAGGATATGGTCAGATATGGAGCCAAATATGCTGATATTTATTCATTGTTGGTTAAATTGTAGTCCACCATGACTAATGACTGTGACAACTGCTTTAGTAGTTTTGGATGCATTCCATCCAAAAGACAAGATAAGAAAGGAAGATTTTTCATTTCATGGAACAAGCAAGAAAATTATTTGCATAGATCAGCAGAGAGTGCAAAAGCTACCATAAGGCTTTCTGTAGGAGGTGCAGAAGTTGTTTCTCATTTATTTGCAATGGGTTGTGAGATAGCTTGCACCACAGCAGGTCATAAAAATTATTCTAGTATAATAAGACCTGAAGAGCAAAACTGAAACCTTTTTTGTTGTGAATAAATTCAAAGATAGCTTCTGCAGAAGCAACAAAATAAATTCATTATGTAGATACATTCACATAAATCACATCGGCGCATCAGCAAATTAACTGGTATTGTTTGCAACATTCATTCTGAAGATTCAACTGCTCAGAGCAAAAGCTACATTTCTCCTTCAGATGAAAAGTTAAAGGGCATATTATGCTCTACATTCATTAACATCTCAAAATGTTCCTGACAGTTTTCCATTACTGTGAAATATGAAATTCATTATCTGCTTGATTATTTTAGACAGCAAGGAAACTGCACTAGGAGTATTCAAAAGTGTTACAAGTATGCTATAATCAAGTGGCTTTAACTTTGATAACATCATTTGCAACTTTTAAGTCTGAAAATAAACACTGGAAATGGTACTCTGCCTACAGGTTAGTGGAAAAAAATTGCTTCTAGCTAATTACTGAAATCTATACTACATCCTTCAAAAACTACTCAACAGATGTGCTCACTTAATCTTGAATATTGAATAACAAAAGGTTTTGATCACTTTTCTTCAATTGCCAAAAGAATTAAAGGAGACATTTCATTTTGTGAACACATGGAAATGATGAGGCATGTTCCCACGAGGTGATTACCTTGTACCCTGCAATTGAAAGAAACTTAAAACATTTTCCAACTTTTAGATGTTACTTTTATACATTAAATACGGATTCCCCCCTGCAATTTTTAAGATTAAGACAATGGAGAGTGCTTTCAGTAACTGATTGACACTCATATTTACTTCATAATTGCTATATTTTTTATATGCAGAGTCATATACCTGCATGTACTGGAGGTATTGAAATTCATTACATTACATTAATGAAAAAATATATAACAAGAAAGCATGGATAATAACTTACTCGGTCATATGTGTGGTGTTACATAAAAGCTTATAACAGCAAAAGCTTTTTGATGGGAATGAATTTCTAATTTTGATAGTTATTAACCTCTCAAATACTTGACTTTAAAGCTTGATTTCAACACGTTCAGTCTCACTGACCCTCCCCCTTCCAACCGCCAGCTATTCAGGAAGCACACATTATAGAACTGTTGAGAGAACACTGATTGTTAATTTTTTATTTGGGGAATATTTAGTCTTCAGTGATTCAGTAAAGCATGAAAGCATGACTGAATATTTTAAGGAAACAGCCCAATACTCTGTCTGAAAATCTCTAATTTCTTAATGTTTCTGCAATGAATTATACCAATTTCCATTTCATATACACCCCTGCCAAGAATATTCTCCTTGGAGAGATTTGAGAAATAATTTCAATAGTGATCCTTTTATGTATTCCGACCTAACATTAATCCTACATTTAAAGTGTTTTATTAATTTATTTTATATTAAATAAAAATATGTCAAAGCTAAATATTATCTAGAATAATACAATTTATGATAGACAGTTAATGCATCTGATACTAACAGAAATAAGGTCTGAGTTAAAGGAAACAGCATTTCCCTAGACTTGCCTTAAAATAACATTTCATTCTTTTTTCTTCATATACTTCTTTTTGCTTCCATGCAAAGATGGTGCTTCAACAAGTTGGATGGTGTGCAAGAGCAACTCCAAGCACTCCCTCAAATGATTTCCAGGACGAGTTTATCAGTCAAAAGCACACCCAGGATGTAATTTGCATGCAGCAGCCCCACTTTTTGTAGCATAGAGGAGGAGGTGCCATATTTAATTTCCTGCTGTTCCCTCTGCATGCAGACAATAACAAAGTTAGCAGCTCAAGCAGGCACTTTAAATCTTCTTCCAGAGTTGACTGCACTGCTCCATTGCTTTCTGCTTGCTGTACATGGAACATCAGTGCTTAATTTTGATGCCCAAAATCTGTTCGCTGAGCTGGAAACCTCTGTGGTGTCCAGTAAATATGACTTAGGCAGGTAATGCAGTCAATCAGAATTTGTCCCTTTGTTTCAGGCTGATAGAAGTTTAAATCTCTGTTTTGATTCACTGCAGTTTATTACAGTTACTCTAACCTCTGTGCTTTGACTCATTGCAGTATTTCAGTTTTATTGCTATAGTTGATAGCTTAATAAGTGGTATTTTTGTGTACTGCATCAGGAGTTGTCTTCTCACCTGAAAATATGACTCAATTTACAATGATATACCATAAAAACCCAGCAGTCATGAACATGATAAAACGATAGAAAACACTGATAAAAAACTTTGAGAAATACATGCCATAAAGTAATCAGAAACATTGTATTTCAAAAACACCCCGAAAAAAATTACTCCCTCAAGTAATAATTTTATTCTAGACTAAGTAATGTTCACAGCAGGTTTTAAAAGTGCTAGAGCAGGTCTGTACTCAAGAAAGTCACATGCTCACTTACAGTGAATTATTCATTAGCATCACCTTCCTGCCCAGGATGTAAAGATACGGCAGTCCTAATTTTCTTTATGTGCTTGGAAACTTCCAGAATGTTAAAAGAGTCACCTTTTCTAGAGGCAAGGGGGCACCTGCAGAATGGCCCAACTGTGCCTGCAACTGATTAAAAATGTGAGTGAAAGTGTGAATAGCAAGGTGGCAAAGTTTGTCTTCATGGTTCAAACCCATGAAACTGAAAGATGATTGCAAAGAATATTGTGATACTGGGTGACTGTGCACAAAACTGGGATGGGAAAATAAATTGTGGATGGCTGCAAAGTAATGGACCAGGAATAAATAATCTTTATATCTATATAGTCAGTTGTTCCAATTTAGCTACTAACTGTAAGGAAAATGATTTGACAATGACTGCATTTCCTTTGAATTGCTCTGCACTAAAAATAACCAAAATAGCAGATCATTCATGTAAATGCCCTATGTCCAGACCGAGTTCCCATATATTTTTACTAAATTTCCTGTACTGACATTGCTGTCCACCATGTCTTGCAGTGGTGGAACACAGGTCCACTTTGTAGTTGAATTAGTTACTGGTTCCTTCCAGAGAGTCAATGGACTTCTTTCCAGAGTCAATGGTAGTCATTACAATTTGGGAGCTCTTCTTTTTTTCTTTCTGGGAGGGAGCACTGTGTTTGGAAATAATCCCAGGGTTAGCACAACAAATTCATATTTAACTAACCAACATCAGACTGGTTTGCTGTGGATGTATAGCAGAAAAAAAAAAAACAAACAAAACTTTTCTCAAGTTAAGTAATCTGTGCAGTACCCTTGAAACAGACAGCCACCCAAGACTTCTTTCTTTGTGTGAATGAACATCCTTCAAATGCTATGACGGGAGGTACTCTCACAAAATTAAATCTGCCAGAGCCCCAAAGTATTGCCCAGTTCTTGGATTTTCACAGTCTATGGACATGAGATTTGTATAGGATTCTCTTCCACATATAATTAAGGATGGAAGATGAGGTGACTTTTTAAAATATTTTGGTCCTCCATTTCATTTCATTTCATTTCATTTCATTTCATTTCATTTCATTTCATTTCATTTCATTATAATGATTCACTTATAGTGCTCACATTATGTAATTTTTTTCCTTACTTGCACACAATGGTAAGGAGCCTTTCATGAACTGAATCACATGTCTAGATCACAGACAGATTTTGTAGGCATTTTTCTGAGAACACTAAAAACCAATATAAATTCAAGACCTATTGACAAGATGATAACCTCCAAACTGAAGAAAGTTCTCCAGACAGAAACACAGCACTGGACCAAAAAATGAATGCCATAGTGAGGGTATCTCTTTCTATGGGCTCTTTTTTAATTCTTTCAAATTTTGCTTGATCTGAGCACCTCTCTTAAGAGAGAACAGATCTTGCCACTGAAGGAAACTGGCCATTATATAACTAAACAATGGAGAAAGTTGGCATTAGGCAACCCACAAGTAGGGAAGCGAACTTGGGAGAAGGGTCACTAAATGGAGCATGGGAAAAATATGAAAGCCAGCCTCGAATGCTGGTATACACTGAGGGATATTTTCTTGTGCCTGGTTCTTATTGCTCCCTGAACATATTCATTTCCTCCTACTGCAGTGTTTGGTATCTAAATCAATAAATTCCATTATTAAAAAAAAAAAAAAACAAAACAAAAACAAACCATAAAACACTTTGAAAGTATTGTGTACTTCTGCTTTTCCTGCTATCCCAGCTGCCTTCCTACACAAGATGGAAATCATTTGCAGGGGTTTATGTTAGACTAGATATAATTGTGTACTTCCCCTCAAATTGCATACTAAGTTGAAAGCCTTCTTTTTGATGTACATTCCCCTCTCGGGAGGCAGATGCCTAATCTGGCTAGTGTCTGTTGGATATGGGAGACAGATACAACTGCAAAGTCATGAAATCTTTTGCCAGTGAGATTGAGGCATAAATACATTGGCCACTCAGGGCTTCCACAGGAATTCAAGCAGTTGAAAAGAAGCCTTCAAAATCACTGCAGGATATTCTCCTAGTAGCCTCCCACACCTCCAATTTCACTAGTTTGCTATATGCAGTACCTGTTTCTCCATTTGTTGCTGCTGCTCTGCTACTCTGGGAACATCCTCTTCCAAACACTAGGCCCTCTGGGGTCCTTTTCGTTAGTCAAGTCAGTGCTGTGATTAATCATTCTTGGTTTTCTAGATTTTCAAGGATAACGTGATCTAATTGTTTTAGGCAAGAAACACAATAATAAAAATCATGTTTTAAAGTTCATGCCAAAATATTTCCATAATTCTGAAAAAATCCTTTCCATTAAGCCTTGCTAATTAGGAGTTTCTGAAACATCACTACCTTTCATTTTGTCTTCACAGTCATATTATCACAGAGAATTAATATAAAACCATCCTGTTGTCAATTCAGTGTTTAAAAACCTATTAAAAAGGTTGTATGAGGTATAAAGAAAAAAATATTATTTCTATAGGATTAATGGTATTTTTAATATTTGTAATTCTGCCTTTCTTTGATTTTCAGTCAGAAGTCAAGTACAGTTTTTAATCATTTATCACAACTTTGGCATTCAAGCTTTTTGCTGAAGATACTGAGACGCATTCTTTTCTCAGCCATACTGGTGCAAATCTTTTATTCATCTGATTTCACTACAGACTGATTTATACAGAGAGCTACAGTGACTTTGCCTCCCTGCCTAGGAGCATTTCTAGCAAGTGACCATTTACCAGCTCCCTTTTAGGTTTTCAGGGAGGATACAGTTTCCTTGAATCCTCTCCATAAGGAACAGCTGTTGCCATTACCTGTGCACAATGTTTCAGAAAGTTCAGACCGCAGTTCCAGCGCCGGTACCCAGGGATTTTAGAGGAAATGCCTGTCCACCTGTCCTTCCTGTACAACACATTTCACCTGAACTATTCTGAAGGGGCAGTTGTTACAATTCCAAGAATGAACAATAAAAATGACAGGCCAAAGCTTATCCTTTGTAAAACAAATTGAAGAAATTCTTTTAAGGGAGTGCACACATTTTTTTTCAAATAACTACACTACAATTATTTTGTGAATGGGAGTACATCTCAGTATATCACTGCTAATGTATTATAAATACACATAATCTTCAAAACTCATTTTTAAAAAAGCTTTTATTTCTTTAAAAGAAACCATGTTATCACCACATTATTGTTCTGCTTTCAGTGACTCTGATCTCTTTCATGGATATGGGCATAAGTTAATACGTAAAATAATTGTGGCAATTTCGCAGGATGTTTCCTGCTTCCTTGCAAACCAGAACTGTTCACATGCCTTCTTATGCTAACATTATCTTTTATGTACATCACATGCAGAAAATGCAAAGCTCATCTGAACTCTGAAATATTAATTTTTTATAGTATGTCCAACAGGATGTGTTGTAGCACTTTGGCACTATATGACATAGCAGTAAATTACATGATAAAATAGCAGCCTGTTATGACATTGTGATATGACATAGCTTAAAAAACAAAAATATAAAAATAATATTATAGAATAAATAATATCCAATGATTTTATTTTTATTTTGGTTTTCTTTGTATAGAGACATTGTCTTAGAAAAAAAAATAATTTTAGGGACGCTTATTTGACATTGATACTATCCTGTGCAAGAACCTTATGATGAACATTGTTTGACCAACATTTTTCCAATTAGTTCTGTGGATATCTAACTCTCTATCAGCTGACAGAATATCTCACTTTGCTGAATAGAAGCCTGTTTTTAGAAAAGCAGGTACTTATCATAGCCAATACTAAAGTCTCAAAGAAGTAGTCACTGTGAGACTAGCACTGATTTTATCCCCAAACCCCATGCAAACAGAGATACACATATATATCATAATACACATATAAACATATGCATTAATATAATGGGTATATAATTTTTATCGTATTTTTGTTTTGTTTTACTTTGGGGGTAATTGAGAAAACATTGTCTCTGATTTATAAATGGGAAACTGAAGTAATGATTCATTAGATCATTCTTATTCATTAGATAGAAAACAACTTAATAGAGATGCAGAAGCTGTCCTTTGCGAGAAGAACCTCCTCACAGGAGGGGCATCCTCAGTTTTGATCCCTGCGCAAAGGAGGGCTAATCACAAGAAGCAAATCATGCTGCCTCTTGTGTCTTCCTGTCAAGGAAGCCCTATTCCTCTGTAGTAGGCAAGGCACTTTCAGCTGAGAGTATAATGAATCCTGTATGTACCATACTCACAATTGTACAGATAGAGAAAAGGCATTCAAGAGCCTTATCCTGGGGGCCCCAGACCGAGACTAACTGCAAACTCTGGAGTATTGCAATGATAGGTGCTGCTGAGCTAATGACATATGTATGGTGCAAAAATGCTTAAAAATATGCAAGACAGGCCACTGGATGACAACATTTGGACCTGGAAGGCTTGGACTGCTAGTATTTTATTGTGCCAGTTCTGGACAGTCATGTCATCTGCTTCAAATTCTTCATCTCTTGTTTCATAAAACTATGGACTCTTTGGCATAGGTTTTGTCCCACACTTTGTTGCTGTGTGAGCCATAAAAGGCAAAAAGAAAGGCCGATCTCAACTGAGGCCTCCAGCTAGCCAGGGCTAACCACTATACCACGTGATCAAGTACTAATGAATTTTTGAGTTTGTCACAAATACATTGTGAGTTAAGCATTACACAGAATTAGCAATCATTTAGGGTTCTTCAGTTATCAGTGTATAATGCAGCCACCGCAGCACTGTCAAGGAGAGGTCTGACACCACTCAATAATGAACACTGATCACTGGCTCATTACAAGTATTTAATAATTGCTTATGTGATTTTTTTACACCCGGTAAACAATAATGCAAGGATTATTTTTTCCCCCTTTATGATTAGTACGGGTGATGTTCATCACGTGAAAATAGGGAAAAAAGGGTGTGCCTGCTGTACATGACATTCATGCGGAAACGAACCTGGCAAGGGCAGATAGGTAAATTCAGTTTACTGTCAGCAGAGGGCAACATAGGCCTCATTAGTGAATAAAACCAAAACGAAAGAAAGCATCACACCGACCTTTTAGTGCAATTGAGAGCAAACCCCAGTACACACCTGCACGTTTGCTGTAGAGCTGAGGTTTTATAAGTATTAATCTTTTTCAGAATCATTTTGCATGCCTATGTAAAACATACAAAAGAGGAAAGCACTGCAATAAAGGCAATGACAAATATATTTGCTTTGGCTAAAATACATCAACTTTTAGGTGTTTATTGCCACATCTTGTATGTCCAGCACACTTCATTATATCCAAAGCTGTTACCCTAAGAAGTAATTTTTATATTTATTTTTTCAACCCTATGTATACTAATAGCTCTGTTTGTCATAGAATCATCCAAAAGACTAGCTGATTACACCAAAAGTAATGCAGCAAAATGCTGAAAATTAGTTTTACTGTTTTTTCTGTTCTTCATTAGCCTTAGGTATGATACTCATTTACCCCACTTCCTGTGCTTCTGTGTCATGCTGTCTTGCCTAGAATCCTGGACTGGTTACAGTTGGAAGGGACCTCAAAGCTCCTGTAGTTCCAACCCTCCTACCATGAGCAGGGACATCTTCCACTAGACCAGGTTGCTCAAAGCCCTGTCCAGGGTGGCCTTTATATCATATTTGTTGCCCTTCTCAAGCTGTGTTTGCTGAAGGACCACTGAGGTTAAATTTTAACATCACATAAATATCCTCTACTTTTTCATTCATCTCAGAGCTAAGCAAAGCCTAAGTGCTTTTCCAGCATCCCCAAGCCGAGCACTCCCAAAGCCCTATTTGCAAAGTGTATGTGTCCAGCTCCTGTTCCATCAGCATGGCAGGGCTCCCACCACCACACTGCCGTGCACTAGGGTAAGGCTGTGCCTAGCACAAGGACCCTAAGACAGCGTTCACGGAGCCCCTTTAACCCCATGGCCATGTCAGAGGGAGCAACACCCAAAATGTGACAGTAGCCCCAGTGGAAGCTGTGCCTTCCCACCGGAGGCTGCTTAGGAAAGCTGGCTGTTTCTACTGTGGCTCTACGGACACCGTGGCTCATTCGGAGGGGCTTCCAGCCCTGCAGTGGCCCCGGGGGACAGCATACGAGCTCACACCGAATACGCTGCAGGAGGAGGGAGGATGGGGATGGCCTTCAGACAACGAGACGTGCCTTCTCTGCTCGGGGCCTCACCACCCACGGCGGGAGCAAACGGGTCTGCCCAACCTACGAGGCGAGCTTCTGCCTCGGGCCTCACGCCCGCCCCACACAGCTCCTCTGCCGCCGGGGCTCACGGGAAGTCGCGGGGCCAGAGCGCAGCCGCTCAACCCCTCAGGTCGGCCCGCCCGCTCGCCGGACATGGCAGAGGGGCGCCCCGGCGCGCAGCAGGAAGCAGGAGGGAGGTGCCATGTTGAGGCCCGCTGCAGAGGTAACGGCTCCAGCCCCGCTGCCGCGGTATGGGGAAGCAGTGAGTTGTGTGGCAGGTGTGTCGCTAGCGGCAGCGGGAGTGAGGCGCAAGGCTCCGTGATTCCGGAAAGGCGCTCCTCCGGGCCCTGGGACAGGAGATGAGGTCCGGAGGCGGGGCGGGAGGGAGCGGTGCGGGGTCTCCCCCGCGCAGTCTCAGCCCACGTGGGACAAAAACCGGCCCGCTTCTCCCCCTGCCCGGTTTTCCCGTCAGCATGGTGCTAGTCCCGGCTCGGGCCTCGGCGGCCGACGGGGATCGGGTAAACACTCCCTGAGAAGCAGGGCGCGATGGTGGGTAGGTACCTGCTGGCTGCTTGTGATGAGGCGTGTCAGGAGAGTGAGCAGGGGCGAAATTTCACCCCAAAGCAATACTGCAGTGGATCAGACTTGAGTACACATGTCCAAGGATGTGGAGGAAACGGTTTTAATGAAGGCTCCGGGGAGACCTGATTAGCAGCCTTTCGCTACCTAGAGGGGGCCTGCAGGAAAGCCGGAGAGGAACTTTTTGCAAGGACACATAGTAATAGGACAAGGGGGAATGGCTTTAAAGGGAAAGAGGGTAGGACTAGATTAGACATAAGGAAAAAAATCTTCACTATGAGAGTGGTTTGACACTGGCACAGGTTGCCCAGAGAAGCTGTGGCTGCCCCATCCCTGGCAGTGTTCAAGGAAGGGCTGGACACGGCTTTGAGCAACCTGGTCTTAGTGGAAGGTGTCCCTGCCTGCGGCAGAGGAGTTGGAGCTCTACGATCTTTAAGGTCCCTTACAGCTGTAACCATTCTATGACTTGGAGTAAAAACATGCAGTTAGGTGTACTCATTGCATTACTGGGACATTTTGGATCATAGTACCAGTGTGCACTGGCCCACCCAATTTATAAGAGTGACTATGCAGGTTATAGTGGTACTGATCAGCTGCTGGCATCATGAGGCCGACTCCAGACCTCTCCCAGACAATCTGTCATCTGTGGCTGGCTGGCTGGCTTCCACCTCAGGCAAGTGTCAGCTGCTTTCAGACAAATACATACAGCTGGGCTGCTTCTCGCTACTGATTTGTATCATAAGTGGCTGTAATTCCCACTCACCAAAGAGGCTGACCTTGAAAATTGCAGTATGGTAGTACTATGGTAGATTTTTAGATATTTATTATATAGGTCTCCATGCAGCGTTATGTCTTGAGATAAGTGAAATGCTGGCATAAATGTAGAAAGCAATTAGTTCATGCTTTTCAATGTAATATTATTTGTAATATTTCATTTTGTAATGAAAATTTCATTTCAATTGTATTTCACATCTAATAATATCTTACAAATACCCTTTGTACACTTTCTCTGTAGAGGCGTCGGGAACATATGTGGTCTTCTGCATAAAAGGGATTTGTTTTTAGAGGAAAAGTTTACCATTTTTCAGTGGAAAACCTGTAAAAGAATGATAAAGCACTATCTAACACGTGGCCCTGACAATGAAAAGTAGAAACAGTACTGAGCCAAGGCTTAACTAGAAACTGAATGTTAAAGCCATAAAAAGTCTGTGCTCATCTGACAAATGACGAAAAGCTCATAGAAGTTGATAAAACATGTTTCTATTACTTACATGTCCCATTTTTATATTAATTTGTCAGCACAATTTGCCATAAAAAGGCACTGCAGACTGAACATATACTTTTGCTTGTAATGTGATAGAATTGAAGTTTTTGATAGCTCTATATGAATAAGAATAATCTTTAAAGCTGTTTTTGTCAAGGAAATGCTCCTGTCTGCAAGGCAGTCTGTTTTTTTGGACTTCTGTGCCAATGCAGAAGCTTACTGATAGGTACTGAGATCCACCTTAGGAAAGCTTTGTTTATACTGAGGCTGTCCAGTTTTCAAATCAGTACATTTGCAAGAGGATATAAACAGTATTTATGAAGACTGAATAATAAGTGGATGTGCAAGAATGTTAGATGAGATCTGTTACTTAAAAGCCAATTTTAAACCTGCAGCTCACAGCAAGTTCCTTCACGTCAGTAGGTTTAAAAGAACCCACCCAGCTAATTCCACCTAGGTAAATGAACAAGAAATTCAAAAGGAAGTTAGAAAAAAGGGGAGGAGAGCTCTAATACCAAGGAGGAACACATGAGATACCATTATAGGTGAACAAGAAAAGCATTGTCAGTCTACTACGGTTACAATAGGGTGCTCAAAACTCTGATTCCTTCAAATAATAGTCCTTGAAGCCACATTGTATATGATTGTGTAACCTTGCTTTTTTAAAAATAAACTTGTTACAATTTTGTCTGTGGTGGAAAGATGGGAACCCTAGAGGCTTACAGCCTTAAATGAAATGCAGAACAGGTCCCAGTTTTTTGCTTCTAAGAGCATTTTAGCATATAAGCCAATCTCAGTGTACTGAGAGTTTTGAATTATGATTTCCCAGTGTTTGGAGGACAGCATTATGAATGCTTCTTGTGCACAAACGTTGAGTAGAGGGAGCAGTCCAGATGTCTGATACAATCCCAGTGGTGTCAAGAGAGAGCGTGTGAGTGCTTCACGAACTGGAACTGTTAGCATTAATTCTGTAAGCCATTGCAGTTAATGTATATTGAAGAAACCAGCTTCTCCTTGGAAGATGTCACTGAAATTATGCAGTTGGTTTACTGTCCTAAGTGATTGGAAGTGTAAATGCGGTCATTTGCATCCATGCATGAACAGTTTAGGAGACCTAAATATATTGAGTGAAAGAGTTAATTAATAAATGATGACACAAAGCTGGTAAAATCATATTGCTATTGCCTGGTGTGTTTCTTGAGTGATGAAGAATGTGTATAGCATCCCCTTGCTGTGAGAAAATAATGACATAATCTTCATATTGTTTTTCAAGTTTAACAATGCCTCTAATAAATTCTTTTTGGTTTAAATTCTGTTGCTGTTGGAAAAACATGAATGGTAGAAAATGAACAAAAAGTTTCATAAAGTGCAAAAAAATAATTTCACATGGTGAAATTCAGATACATAAGCCATGATCTGTGTCCCTTCCATAGCTGCGTAGCATTAATTCTTGTCTGAATCATCTGCTTAAATTTCATTCAACACTCTTCTTTCCTGATGTGTATTTGTCACCTGTGGTCAAAAGGGTAGTTCATGTTTCAAAGATATACACTATATATCAAAAGTCTGACTTTTCACCTGCTGGAATCTCCAACTAGTACCTCATACTGACGAGTAGTAGAAAGTGGCTGAGAGAAAAGGTATTCCTCTGCTAGCTTTGATAAGGCTTTGTCATAAAAATTTGAAAAAACAGAAAGCCCCATGAAAAATCTGTGTGACCTTGAGCCCAAACTTGAAAGCGTGATTTTGAATAAAGTTAATTAATACTGAAGAATGACCACCACGCACTGACCGATACCCCGCCCGACCCAAGCAGTTATCTGCCCTTGCAGGTGACTCCCCCCATTTTATACACTGGGCATGATGTGCTGTGGTATGGAATACCCCTTTGGCTAGTTTGAGTTGGGTGTCCTGTCTCTGCTCCCTCCCGGCTTCTTGTGCCCCTCCTCACAGGCAGAGCATGAGAGACTGAAAAGTTCTTGATCAAAGTAAGCAATACTTAGAGAAACCATCTCTTTCTTTGTGTGAAATGGTGCAAGTTTTAAAGCAAATAGAAGCACGTTATTTATACATAATTTCAGATGAAATTTAAATCACAAATCTTTCTGATATATTTTATTATTGCCCCACTGAATCATGATGTATTAGAATGTATTATGTACCTGTACAGCTATTCTGTTGTGGAAGACATTAGTGATACCTTTACTTGATACTTGCAATCTGTAACTTGTTAAAACTAAACTTTGTAAATTTTCTTTTACACCTTCAAAGTATTTTATTAAAAAGGTCAACCACATCAATAGAGGTAGAGATTTCAAATCAGTGGAATAACGCATTACTTGTAACACATTCAGGGTTTAAGGTGTTTGTCTAACTTAGATAACCACGCAATTGAATGGGAAAAATTCACAGGTGTAAGGCAGACAAGATACAGGAAAAGCTAAAATACCTCCCAGTAAGAATCAGTTTAATTTTAAACTATTAAAATAATCTGTTAGCAAGGTAACATCTCTGCTGGGATGTGTGTGCCCACTGTAACATCATCTGGACCTCCTAGAACTCAAAACAGCTATATGTGTTCAGTTCGTAAAGAATTTCCCAGATACATTTTGCCATGAGACAAGTCAAAGGTGTTATTCATCTGGTGTGGCTGTAATATTTGGAGTCTTTTCCTGAGCCCCAGCTTATATACTAAGGTCAAACAAAGCCAGTAGCTAAGCAGTCCGGTTAAGGCAGCAGCTGTTCCAATCTCATTACATCCATGGATGTTTGATCTTACTAAAAAAATGTGCTGAGAACTCTACTTTAGGGTAGACTCCAAATCAGGCTTAAAAAGTCTTCTTTGTAAAAGAGGCTGTTGTGTACAGCTTCACATGAATGCAATGTACTCTGCCCTCTCTCCCCTGCAAACTCCTTCTCTTGGGAAGAAAGCTGTGGGAGAATGGTTCCAGTGAGAGAAACACAGGGTAGATGCAGTATAGCTCCAGATTAGTTAAGAGTGCTGCAGTTCAAGCAGTCAATGATGTAAAAGATGCAGAACAAAGCTATTTATCTATCAGACTACTTTCCATTATGCACAAACTTTTTCACCAGATGTTGTCCTTGAGAACTTCTTGAAACAGTGTTTTCCAAAGTATTCTTCCTTAATTTTCATTTTCTTGATTGCTGTGGCTCTATTCTGTTGTTTTAAGAAGAATAAAAGGTGCACTTTGCCTCTGGTATTACAGTGATAGAGTTGTGCAAGTGAAGTAAAGATTTTTGGGAAATGGTTTTGCAGTAATCCTGAGCTCACTTAATTTGCTGCTTCTCGATCTTTGGCCAAGAGATGACTCTTGGTCAGTGAGTATCAGTGGTCATTGACATCTGACAATAGTACTGTTGTATCATCTCAGTTATTATTGTATTTAGCTTTATTAGCTAAATAAAGAACTTAGTTTTATTCATGTGGTTATTCTTCAGAAAGCAATTTTTCTATAGTTCAGAAATTTGTGAGGGTGGAAGGGGTTCCTGCTGAGAGGCAGGAAGAGCTCTTATTTTTGCCAAGATGAAATAAAAGCCCTGGAAAATGATTTATTGGTGACATCTTTGATGTGTCTTTCACTGTAGATAACAGTGAAGTAATGTTTTTGAGTCTGGAGGCTGGCTGTGAGAATTTTCTGATTTCTACTTAGGCTCTGAATTTAAAATAGCATTTGATAATTTTTTGTTGTTTATATGGAATTTAGGTTGCCCAAAGCAAGAAATATGCTATTTCCAAGACTCTGCTGTGTGTATTTTTGGCAGAAGTTTTATTGCACCATTAAGAGTACTTGGCTTCTTCTGATCTTTATGTTGGCTGTGGTCTGGATTTTCTACTGATTACATAGGATTCCTTAGAGAAAAAAAATCATCTACTTTTGAGATTGGTATGAGGAAGGAGTGGTGTTTAGCCTTCTCTGCCCTTCTAAGACATTCATCCATGCTTACTTGGATACATTCTGAGTTTGTCTTGGTTTATTAGTGGGAGTTACCTGTACTAAGGAAAAATAGGTTATGGCTTTGAGACTGATAGGCATATAGCAGAGAAAAGACATTTACCCCAAATGGTTTTGGAGAGGACAGTGTATTTCTCAGGGACTGGCTTTGCAGTTATCAGCAAATGTCTCAGTCTGGGTTGGTTGGTTGGTTGTTTTTTTCCTGCTTAGTCATTTTACTGTTTAAAAAAGTTCTGATTCAATGTGGTATTATTACAGGATGGCCATATCTTAAACTGAGATAGACTGATCTTTTTTTCCTTAGGAGCAAACTGACTTACATGATTTTTATTGATCACCATCATTTATTCTTGTATACGGGAGTGACTCATCATATGATGCAGTCAGTGTGAGAGACCTAATGATTTAGCAAGAAAGTGCTTCATCATGACAGCATTACAGTTTCTACCTTGTAACCTTCAATAGATACTTGGAATTCAAACAGATGTTCTCATGCATTGCTAAAGTTAAGCAGGGTGGAAATGCCTTGTTTAGTTGCACGGGTGATGAGAATGTTCATTTTGTACTGCACAAAATTGTGATACTATCATTTGTACTTTCATTCTTGCATCTCTACAATAAAAAAAACTTCGTAACTTATTTGAATAAACAAATCCTCCCTTCTTGGATTCCTTACTTCTTGGAACTAGAACACAGCAGAACAGTGCTGACTGAGTATGATTCAGTTAATTTAGCAAGTATTTGTTCAGCAGCATTTGCCAAATATTGTCAAATCAGGTATAAAAGTGGTCAGATCCCAAATTCAAAAGATGTCGAATGAAATAGCAATATACAGGACAATGACTGCATAAGGGATGCACACTTTCCCTCCTGTCTGTATCCCAGCACCTTTGGATTTACAGGTTTGTGGGGTTTTTTTTGTTTTATTTTCCCAAAGCAAATAGGTACCTAAAAATGTGAAGTCTCCTAAAGGTCATAGGGAAATTATTTTGTCTTTTTTCTTAACAGGCTGGATTTTCTCCTTATGCACATTTCACAAGGCTCATGGGTTTGCTATGCTCCAGCTCCCTCAAGTGGTAAAATAATTTTCCATTTGGAATTGCAGCTTGGTTTCTGTGAAGCGCTTGCTTTCTCCTCAAAAAGTTTTAAGGCTTCTTCCAACTTCCTCTTTATCTTTTTTTTTTTCATTTTTCTTTTTTGTTTTTCTCTTCCCTCAAATTTTGAACATTATGAACAGCTCCTTAGGACTGTGGAGTTGTCAAAGAAGTAGAGCTGTGGTTTAAAACATTATCTTTGTTCTGCAGCTGACCTATTGAACCAGTTTAGGAAGGTCATTTCACCCTGTAAGCTTTACTTCTGTTATCTGAGAACTAGAGAGAATGATAAATATTTGTAGACAATTAGAGTATTTTTAATGCCTACCTCTCAATTCTTTTTAAAAGTAGTTTGTATTTCAATCAGTGATTCTGCTTCTCTGACACAGCATAAAACTCAAAAATGCCTTGTCAGTGGGCACTCAGATATCTGGCAGCTATCTTGGGTAGCAACCTTCCACTATTCTTTGTACAAAGCAACAAAATAAAGCATACACATACGTGGAGGCTTTGCAATCCTACCACAAACACCAAAACCCTGTTTTACAGCAGGAACATTAGAGTTCAAGGATTGGAGTCTGAGCAGGAAAGAACTCCAGCTTGCTATACCTAAGTTCTCAGTGAACTTTAGCTAGAAAATACACTCCAGTAGTACCACTGTATCAGTAATTTCTTGTTTCTCCATACAAGAACATGAAAAACATGTTTTCTACAGTTGTCTGAAGAAGTCACATTGTGTGATTAGAGAAGTTTCTGCTTGACATCCAGACTTAATATGAAATGCTATGCAGGGATTCCAGTATTAAAGAAGAGCTCCGCCTCATCTTTTGAAGAAGGCAGCAGTAGTAAAGTAAGCCATTTCATAACTGCATATGTTATTTAGAAGTTGAGGAATCTCTCTTAAATTTCTTATCCTGTAAAATAATGGTCTCTGTCAACCTTGGCGATAAATCCAATCCTTGCTTGATTTATAGGGCAACAAATGCACACTGCCTTTTAATCTGGAAGGTGAGATTAAATTTATGATTGAGTAGTTAGCCTAGTATTTCAGAGCTATGCATCACTTTTCATATTGAAGGATCTTAAGATCCTTTGCAAATTAGGTACACGCAGCAAAGCCTGTACCATTCCAAGAATTCTTTCCCCATACAAACCTTTCTGTTGTCACTGATAAAGACATGTTTATTACCTTTATTTAGTGGTTTCTCTGCTGGCTGTTTTTTATGCTTATGCCAGTTACCAGGGGATATCCTGCTCCATTGAAATAATTAATTAAGGATTTGGTTCTGATTTTGTCATGTATTTTGATAACATACTTTCTTCTGTTATTTTCACCTGGGTTTGCTTAGTAAGTTTGAAGGGAGCCAGTCACTCAGTCCTACCTCTTTGCTACATGTTGTACATGTTGAGGAAAGTATTCCCTTAGAAGTGCTTGTTTTTACTTAAATGTGAATAGTCTGTTAGGTGGTTGAACTTCCAAAGTTATTTTAAAATCATTGTTTATATTTTGGTGTCCATATTCTGTTTTCAGTTACAGTAACTGTAAATGACATAACATTTATGAACTTAAATTTAATGTTGCATAAACTTGAAAAGGTTAATGCATGACTAAGAAGATCTTAAAATTTGTAATAATTTATTGCCTTAGCGTACATGTGGAAAAAGTCCTGAGGTAGAACATATATACTGCATTTAGCCCACTCTAAACCAGTCTTTTATGTATCTGATAGAGTTAAAAAATAAGAAACTAAACCAGGTTGTCTTAGCTCTGCCTATTAGGGAAAAAGCATCTTAGTGTGGGTGATGAATTAGCATACATCAGCTCCTTCTGAGTAGCTGGAAGTGTCCAATAAGTGTAAGGTAACTCACTGTGTGGCAGAATGGCTGCATTCTTACTGCAGATGCCAGCGTGTGGGCTCTAGGTCCCCTCAGAGGTTTTGTGTTAGTCACCCCAGCTGTCAATGCCTCCTTGTAGCTGTGGAGAGAGAAGAGAAGAAGGAGACTTTTGCAGCCATATAATTTTCTTGTGTGAGATTAGCCACACAAATGGGTATATTTTCACCTTGCCACCCTGGTGGGCTGCCTAGGATCAGGTGGATAACCATGAGCAAGGACCACTAACATAAAGCAGATGATCTCCATGGACTTTAATCATCATTTCTTACATACAGATCTTCACCCTGCACTGTAAGAGAGAAAACTTTCTGTGAAGCACAGCCCTCTATGAAAGATCAAAATACCTCACCTTTGTCCAGGATCAAAGCATATGCATGGACTAATTACCAACAGAGCACTTTGTGAGTAGTTTTTTTTTTGCATGTCAATAGTCCTGTATACTAAATATTGAGAATTCATGAAGTCATCTTGCATTTGGATAAGTATATTTTATGGTATGTGTAGCATAATACAACACTTACATACATACATACATACATACAAGAACTGAAGAAAATTACATTTGGAGTATGTTGGGAGGAGTTCTTGATTCCAAGGCATAGGGCAATCATACTGGTGGAGCATGTAACTGTGTCATCAGCTCTGCCCTGTTTGCATGAAAAACAGTAAATCAGCAGATCACCATTTTCTGATGTCAGCTACTTGGTGTTCTGGAGACAGGGAACTGTCCTGCTGTAGTGATGGCTGCCCTACATAATAAAACATCTCTTTCTACTCTCACAGCCTCTGTGTGGTCCTGCAGCAGAACAGATGATTAGATACAATTATATGTACTTTTCAGTATAACAAAGCATGAAGTTCAACTTTAGTATTTGAAAAATGCATCCTGTTTCTCTGGTTCTGAAATGTCTTGACCAGTAAATCAGTTCCTGTAATAGCTATTACTGAGGTTTTGCAGGACTTCAAAATGTTGAGACAAGAAGGAGCTGTTTAAATACACATTAAGTGAATGCAGAGAGTTTAAATTCACATTAAGTGAATTCACTGTGGAGGTCAGTGGTTAAGTATTATAGAAACAGATGATGGTTCATGCTCTTTGTCTCTCTCCTTTTCTTTGTGGAGCTCTGAGGCTCTACCTAAAGTTTGGAGTTATTTCTGTTGTGCGTAAAACAGGTTAGTTGGGCTGGTGGTTACAGAAAGCAACAGAGCATGCGAATCACCCAGCTGAATCACTTGTTCCTCCTCTCTCCCCATTCTCTAGGAGGTTTCATCATGGAAAAAATGATGGTGCAAGAAATCTGCTTGAGTTCTTTTAAATACGGACATCTGTAGCTAGCCCTGTGTCAGCCAATCAGGCAGATGACTTTTTCTAGGGTAGAATCAGGATGTGTATAACTTCAGACAAAAAACTAGTTTTGTGCACAAGTTTAGAAGACAATCTCCTAAGAAAAGAGGAACACTTAACACATTCAATTCTGCATTCAACATTCTCAAACAATTCTCTTTTGCAGCAAACAGGAGAATAATGTTAGTAGTATTAACACTTTTTGTGTGTAAATTTCACAACAGCAATGTACTGAGCATTTTTTGATGAAAGGGCTTGATAAAAAGGAATCAAAAGGAAATATTCAAGCCATGAGACTGCTTCTGAAATCCTCTTTTTCTTTTCATTTAACATGTCAATGTATGGAAGTGTGCTTTAGTAATTCTGTGGCTGTAAGAAAATAGGTACTTTTTAGAAGATAAAGGGATATGTCTTTTAAAGAATTTCCAAAAATAACAATTGGGAGTTTGAGATTTCACTGTTTTGAAACCATTTTGTAGATATCACTGGTTTTGAGCTGCCGTTCCTCAATAATCAAACTGAAATATGATGCCAGGCTGGAAGGGCAGCAGTGGGGACCTCAGTTTAAAATTTATTAGTCTGACTTGCCTCTTTGTTAGCAACTATAAAGAGAAAATTTTGGAAGAGATATATAAGTGATTTCTTGCATAGCAAGTGAAAGGTGAGCATCATGTAGGAACTAGGGTGGCATTTTGGGTTTAAGGTCCATGAAATTATATCAGGGTCACTTCAACTTGCTGCAGAGTAGCCCCAGACCTTCACTTTGCAGCTCCAAATAGACTGTGTTCAGCTACTTACTGCACAGTAATTGAAGAAACGCCTGATACCAAGTTATGGTGATGTATAAAAGTTTGTCAAAAGGCCTGAAAACTGTGGCATCTCCACTAGGTGCTTGACAAAGTCATTTATGTCAATGTTTTTTAGGCAGATACCATGCCCACATTAGCTGTTTAATTTTATTCTTTTGAAGTTAACAAAGGCTTGATGAAAAAGTCTGAAATGAAAATAACCCAACCAACCAACCAATCAAAACCCAAGCAAAAATTCCCACAAAACAAAACCCCCCAATTCCCAGTATCTCATCTGTCTGCTGTAGAAGTTAATACTAACTAAAACAATATGAGTGTGTGAGGTTTCTTAAACTTTCTAGCTTTGTATGTTTTATGGGTCATGGGATAATATGCAAATTCTCCCTGTAATCTCATACAACAGAGTGGTTGTGTATTGATCTACTTTGCAGTAGTTGAGAACCTCCCTGAGAACATCTGTTGTGTGCATGCAAGACTGTTTTCGAGAGACCATGTTCTTTTCCTTAAATATTAGTGTCATACCCTACTTTTAAGTTGTTAACCCTACTATAGGAGAAGTCCCTGTAGGCTTTTTTTTTTGGCAGTATTCTTGCACAAGTTAGACTACCTATACCTACTTGCATTTTTCCAGGACCCAAGCTTCTCTGCATTTTGCATTTGCTCCACTAGCTCTACACCATTTAAGGTAAAAGCTGGAAAAAACATTAAATAGTGTAAAATATCATAAAAAGAAACATAAGAATATACAGAAAATTAATTCATGTCATAACTGCAATAAATACAATAAACATTTTTTTGCTTTCAGGTTTCAAAATGTCTGACCAGAAAAACATTGTACACAGAGCCCATTGTATTGAAAAACTACTGTCTGAGAACAGTTTCCAAGATATTGAATATCATCTTAAAGAACTTGAAGATGTTGATATGACTACAGAGTATCTTCAGGGGACAGGAGTTGCCAAGGCTGTATATAGAGTACTCAAGAGCTGCCCTTCAGCAGAGTTAAAAAAGAAAGCAAAGCAGTTACTGTCAAGGTGGAAAGCACTTTACAAGAGTAACTGTGTGGAATCGATCCAAGTTAAAAAGTCAGATTTTGTGTGTGTCAAAAAGGAAATTGAGTATCTCAGTGAGGTTCCTAGAGAACAATCACTGTCTGAAGAACCATGTCAGCAGGAGGCATTAGATGCTACTAGTTCTAAAATGTTGATCCCATCACAAACTGTTAAAAATGTAGTACATAATGAGGCAGAAGGCAGCATGAATCAGCTTTCTTCTTTTGAGGAACATCACACTGATAATGATTCTAAACTTCTTCCTAACCAAGCAAGTCTGCAGCAGGATCCAATGAGAGCTCTGAGGTGTAAATGTACAGATCTTCTTTATAAATCTTTGGCTGGTTCTGCCAAAGACGAAGAAACTGATAAATGGCTAGAGCTTGCTAAAGAAATAGAAAAATGTATTTTTGATCTTCATGCTAAAAGTGACAAAAAGTATAAAAATTGCATCAGAAGCAAAATTGCTAACCTGAAGAACCCTAAAAGTTGCCACTTAAAACGTAACCTTTTTTCAGGGACTTTGAGTCCAAAGGCGTTTGCCGAGATGACAGTGATGGAAATGGCCAGCGATGAACTGAAACAGCTGAGGGCTCTGTACACTGAATCATCTCTTCAGGAACATCAGCTTCCACAAGTTATTAATGGCACACAGACAAACAAAATAAAGTGTAGGCGTTGTGAAAAATTTGATTGCACAGTCACTATGATCACCAGAGGAACTCTCTTTCTTCCAGGTTGGGTGAGAAACACAAATCCAGATGAACAAATGTTGACTTACGTTATTTGCAATGAATGTGGAGAACAGTGGTATCACAGCAGATGGATTTGTTTATAACGCCATCCCTCTTTAATAAGCAGTTTAGAACCACATATGAGATGGGATTTCAGTTGAAATTGTAGTTTAAATTTTTTTTATTGGTACTATGTAGATACTGCAAGTAAAAAGAGAAAAAACAGGTTTTAAAAATTGCTAAGTTATAGTTGAAGATGACTTGAATAAATCTATGTGGTTTTAAGTAATGTCAATATGTAAAGAAATAAAGGGAAAAAATGGTAATACTGTGTCTGAGAGTGGAATATTCACTGGTAAATCCATTAAAAATATTCCAGATGTTGCAGGTTTTTTTTTCGCCGAGATGATGAGTACATGGGATTTTCGTTGTCTTCAGCAGGAGTTCTTTCACAGAATGCAAGTTTCATTTAGAATCAACAAACTGTTCCCAAAATTACAGTTCACAGAATGTTCAGCATAGATTCACTCCTTAATTAAATGACTTTTTGCAAGTAAGTGTTAGATTATTAAGTTCAAGAGATAATGTCTAAGAGGAGAAAAAAAAGAATGAATAACAGTGTAAAAGAGGGAGAAGGAGCTAGCTAATAAATGCAGAAATTAAATTCTTCAGCTTTCGACAGCTGTTGGGAGGAAAATAGGACTTCTGACAATCTTGCCAGTTTGCAGTTCAGATTTGCAATGTAAGGTGATGTGTCCTGTTACTGTCAAGAAATTAATGGAGGATCAGACAATAATTTATTTTTAAAAAAGTATGTTATTAAATTTATCTTTGTTTAACAAAGGCATGAAACTAATTACTTTCTGAATGGAAATTTTCTCTTGAACTGGTACATCTGTCCTGCACTGACCAAATTCATGTTTTTATATAGTGCATATTACCCAGAAAAATGAATATGAGGAACTCTAACAGCTGAAGTGTTTATATGTGTTTTTGTTCCAGAGGCAACACTGGCTGTATTCCAGGAGCATTTATTTATTAAAAAAAAAAAAAAAAAGCCCCTCAAGCATTCTTTTTCTGGAAAATATAAAATGACTTCAAATTCAGCTGAGTACTTAAAATGGAGTACATATCAGCAGTTAAGGAGATATTTCTTTTCTGAACTGGGAGAACCACCCGAGCCTGGGTATCTTTCACAGTTGTCTGTTGGTCTGTAGAAGACTCTCTTCATACTGTGTGTCTGTATTTTGATTTCTTCACTGGTTTTGAGTTACTGTAAATGTGTAAATGAGAGGAAATGGGTCTTGCATTGAGTCCTGATTTTATGAGCACATCAGTGTGTCAACTCAAGGACCTAAGATGCAGTGGAGAATAAATCTGCACTGCCAGCCTGCCTCTTGCAGCAAATCAGTGGTACTGTCTGGACACATAACCTTCATAATGAATTTCCTTGTTGGAGATGGTGAAATGGGTCAGTAAATTGCCAAAGTTATGCTTTAGGCACAGAGGAAAGTGTTTAGTTTCACTCTTATATAAACAATGAAATGGCATACTTAGCATTAATGGAGGTATCTTTTACAAATGCTTAACAGGCTTTTTGCAGTTCAAGGCTAAAATGCATCAGCTGAGCAGAGACACCTGGTGAGTGTCTGCTGGAGGAATTAAGGGCAGTTCCTTCACCTATCTGGCTGTCACACAGCTGAGGCTGGTCAGCTTTTCAGGGCTGAGGCAGTGCCCTGGAGCTCTCCAGCCACATGACATGTCAGAGAAAGGAGTTGGGGCATGGAATGAGAAAATATAGCTAGCGGTGATCTAAAAGCCAGCCAGGATTGAAAATAAAAGAGAAGATGGGCCTTTATGTGTATATGGTGAAAATGGTGTGTAACCTGATGTTACAAAGAGGTGCTTACAACTACTCTACTGGAAAAAGCCGAGAAAAAATCTTTTCCATTCTGTGAAGTGTGAACTTTCAGCAGTGTGACTTACTGTGATTTATCATGTGAAAATGTGTGTTTTAATGGAATTCCACTGATGTAAAACAAATATTTAAGCATTATGCCAGACCTCCACTGTTCAGTTGAGTAACCAATCAGTTTAGTAACAGCCTTCCTTCCCACCCCTGCTCAGGTGCTCAGATTGATGCTTACAAGTAGTCCTTCCTCCCTGTTTAAGTGGAAGTACTTCAGTGAAAAGTATTATTTTTAGCTTTCAGTAAAACTCCAGGAAAGCAAACACATCTGTGTTACTGGTTCACAGTAAGCACAAAGTTGCGTGCTGTTGTTTTGGAAGTCGTGGTCCTATTGAGGGAGCTATATGCCAGTTCTGTGCAGTGTCGGAACACTGTGTAGCAGGAGAGTTTTATTTTAGCTGTGAGCAACAGACAGTTATAAATAATTTCTGCCTGCATATGGTTTTGAAGCCATTCCAGTAATGTACAGCTCATCCAAGTTTTGTCTTGGCAAAGTGAAATGTTAAAGTCATGGACAGTGGTTTTAACAGAAAATTATATATCAAGGGTAAAATTTGTAACCATTATATTGACTACACTTGTGATGTAATGTTGTAACCATAGAATAGTTTAGTTTGGAAGGGATCTTCAAAGGTTATATAGTCCAACCCCCTCTTTCACTTGATCAGGTTGCCCAGAGCTGCATCCAGCCTGTTCTTGAATGTCTCTGGGGAGGATGCATCTACACCGCTCTGGGCAACCTGTGCCCGTATTTTACCACACTAGTTGTAAAAAATTTCTTCCTTGCTTCCAGCCTGAATCTCACCTCTTTTAGTTGAAAACCATTACCCCTCATCCTGTTGCAACAGGCCCTGCGAAAAAGTCTCTCCCCATCTTTCTTATATGCCCCTTTTAAGAACTGAAATGCTGCAATAAGGTCTGCATGGTGTTTTCTCCAGGTTGAACAACCCCAACTCTTTCCACCTTTCCTCATAGAAGAGTTGCCCCAGCCCTCTGATCATTTTTGTGGCTCCCCTCTGGACCTTCTCCAACAGGTCCATGTCTTTCCTGCGCTGAGGACCCCAAAGCTGAATGCAGTACTCCAGATGGGGTCTCACCAGCGCAGAGCAGAGAGGGAAAATCACCTCCATCAACCTGCTGGCCCCACATCTTTTGATGCAGCCCAAGATACAGCTGGCATTCTGGGCTGCGAGTGCGCACTGCTGGGTTATATCCAATCTTTCATCCACCAGTACTCCTAAGTACTTCTCCTCTGGGGTACTGGTGTAACCTCATTTTCTTTTGAACTGCCCATCAGTAAATGTATAGTGCTAAGCCATATGCCCCAACAGGACTGGGGTTTTCTACAGATCCACAGTTACTGAACAGCTGAGGAAACGTGAACAGCTGATACCTTAACACTTTTTCAAATCACTGAGCGAGCCTGCCTTACTGTGATCTATGTGAGCCCTGCCCGCAGCAGCACAACGGTCATTTGGCTCTTCTAAGATACAGAAGTAATAAAATCCAGTTAGTAACAACTGCAGTTGCAGTTTATATGATATAGAAACAACTGACAGTAAATACAAATTGACAAATAATGGATTGTAATCATGCTACTTTCACAACTGTCCCTGAACTTTCTTCTGTCCATTTCAAACCAAGAGCAGTCAGAAGTCTTAGGGCAAGTCTTAGGGCAAGCCCTCAGCATTTTAAAGTAGTTTTACATGGTAATACATTGTGAGCAGGCATTCCTCCATTGCCTTCCTTCCCAATAACAATTGAACCCGAGAGCTGGCTTTGCAACTAATCCAGTTAAATCTATACATTAAAAGATGAGAATGTATTTGTAAATCTTGCGAAATCCAGAATTTCTGTTCCTATTTACAGAGATGGAGCCCTTATCTTTTATTCAGCAGTTACCTCACCTAAGCTGCTGGCTGCTGGTTAAACACAGGCATAGTTGCTAGGTTGTTAGTTATTACCTGAAAGCCAGACACAAAATACACTCCTGCTTGCCCGGATAGTAGTTTGGCACAAGGAGATCTGGGAATACTGGCAGAAAAGAGCAGAAAGTGTTGGGAAGCAGGGAAACTGAACCGAACTTGTTTTAAGTGTGCTGAGGACACAACTCTTTAGGAAATGGAGCTTTGTTATTCCAGGACTGGTGAAAAAGCTCATCCAGGTTTGGTTTCACTTTATGCCTAGTTCATACCGGTAAACATGCTGCCTGCAACTCTACATATAACAGTGAAACTGCATACAAAATCATGAATCATTGTGTTCCCTTCTTGGGTTATTTTCACCTAAGATAGTTCATTGCTACTTTGGCCATTTTTCTGTGTTTGTGTCCAATGCTTGTTACTTGAAAGGTTTAATAGAAAACAGATGTCATGTGTAGCATTGTGTGACACTGTATGTCAGGATATTCTACAGACATGAGGTGTCAAATATGAGATGGTCATTCAAGTAAATCATTGCTCTTATTTAAAGAGGTGTGTTCATAATTTCACCAAGCAAATTACTGCCCCAGGCTGCAGTATGTTAATAGGTTATATTGTCCCTACCCAGACTGTGTAACTGCGCAGGCTTAAAATGTTTGACTGGATAAGATTGTGTGCTTTGGCTCAAAAAGGCTCTAAAGAGTCAACTTGGACCTACACAGTGTATATGCCAGCAGGAGGGTCTAGATCATGGTAGTACAGGGAGTACTGGAGTCTAGAAACAAGAATAAAAAGGAAAGCTTTGAAAAGTGAGATTCTTATATGTTGTTAAATTGTCTTTTCTTTTTTTTTCCCCTTTTTTTTTTCCCCTTTTTTTTTTCCCAGTTTGTCCGGATGTGAAAAAGACCTCTTAACTTTTTTAAGCAGAGACAATTAATTTTGGTATGATGTTTAGCATATCCATATTGCTGTTCCACAAAGAAGCATGATATTAGAAGTGATCCAAACAGACACAGAACAAATTAGGCTGAATAAAAGTAACCAAAAAGTAGCCAGATAAGTCTGAACTCTGTATGTGTTTTCACTAAGTTTTCCAGAGAGGCTGCAAATTCAGCCGCTTCTTGAATCCTATGATTTAATAGTAGCAATAAATTCTTAAACGTAGATTGCACTCAAAGCTCAAGCAGCCTGGGGCTGCAGGACTTGCACTACATGTCTTGAAAATATGAGAGCTAAATTAACAACTAATTTCACACAGCTTTCAATGTAAGAATAAATATATTATTAAGAAGAGCTCTGCTAATTAGAATCAGTGTTGGTGCTTTAACATCATGGTTCCTGGAGATCCACTGCCAGATCCATTTCGTTCTCTTCTATTGAGTGCCTTTTGTATCTCACTCTTAACTCTCTCACTATAGCACTTTTCAGGGAGGTACTACGGCTGCCATTTGTTGTTTATAACTCTTTTTTCCTTTCCAAACCCGAAGAAAATTTGTGCTGTTTATTGTTTATTTAAAGTGTGTTCCTTTCAGTCTGCTGTGCTATGTACATCTGTTACTAAAGCCAAGAAATGCAGCTCTTTAAACAAACAAAAATAAAACCAGCTTTTTCTGACAGGAAGAAAAGTTACCTGGTAACAGGCTGTGGTTAAAGAGCAAGTATGTTGAATTACAGTCCTTCAGGGAATCTTCAGGGTGTAATGGCCCAGTTCACTGAGTGCCTGGAAGATAAGGAAAGAAACAAGAGCACTTTGATAATTTCTTGGATTGCTTAGGGGCTGGGTTGCTGCATTCTGGTATTAACAGAGGCATAAAGGCAAGTGACTTCATATCCCCCTATTTTGTACTGCTGTAATTCAGCCAGGAGGTGACAAAGTCATGTTTTACTGAGGCCATGTCATCACTTGCCAGGATGGAACAGTCTCCTTGCCAACTACAGATGGTAAAAAGCATTATTGACAAGCTCTGTAACACGAGAGCTTTGCTGATACAGAACTTTCTCATACACACACACACAAAATTGCCCTTTATTTGTTATTGGGATGCTGTTTGTGCTGTTTGCTAGCACATGACATAAAGACCTCTTCCTGAATACAGCTCTGTGAATAAAATCCTTAAGGTGCAGAGTATGCTTTCAGATGACCATGCACATGAGGGAGCATAAGGGGTGGTGGGCCCACTGTCAGGACCCTACACTGGCTGCAGAATTTAAAATGGGAGTGATTTTGGTGCACATGTTTCAAACCACATCTTCTGTATGTACCTAAGAACAGGCAGGTTTACTTCATATGACCAGCTTCATCGGCGGCATTATTTGTTCTAGAGTTTTCGATTGTTCTACAGCAACTATTGGCTTTGTTACACACATGAGTAATAGTAACAGGGTGGACACAAGGGAAAAGGACCTTTAGTTCCTGATCCTCAGGCATGCATGTGTGTGTTTTAACTGTAGAACTAAATCTATTAATACTCAGTTATGCCTATAACATCATAAGCATAATAGGCCATGGTTACATTATGGTTCTTTTCTGTTTTCCTTTATGTTCCCATATAAAAGAAATAAAAATACATCTTATATCAAAAGTTTAAGAATTTTGTTTCTAACTAGATTTTTAAGAATATGAGAGACCTGGCCAAGCTTGAAAAGTGGGCCCATGTGAACCTCATGTTGTTCAACAAGGCCAGGTGCAAGGTCCTGCATCTGCACTGGGGCAACCCCCAGTATCACTGCAGGCTGGTGGATGAAGTGATTCAGAGCAGCCCTGCAAAGAAAGACTTGGGGGTACTGGTGGATGAAAAGCTGGACGTGAGCTGGCAGTGTATACTTGCAGTCCGGAAAGCCAACCGTATCCTGGGCTGAATCAAAAGAAGCGTGACCAGCAGGTAAGGTGGTGATCCTGTCCCTCCCTCTACTTTGCTCTCATGAAACTCCATTTGGAGTATTGTGTACAGTTCTGGTGTCCTCAACAAAAAAAGGACACAGAACTGTTGGAGCAAGTCCAGAGGAGGGCCATGAAGATGATCAGAGGGTTGGAGCACCTTTCAGTATATGGAGACAGGCTGAGAGATGGAGTTGTTTAGCCTGGAGAAAGCTCCAGGGAGACATTAGAGCAGCCTTCCAGTACCTAAAGGGGTCTTATCAGAAAGACACGGACAAACTTTTTAGCAGGGCCTGTTGTGATAGGTGTCTGCCCCATCCCTGGAAACATTCAAGGTCAGGCTGGACAGAGCTCTGAGCAACCTGATCTAGTTTAAGGTGTCTCTGCTCATTGCAGGGGTATTTGACTACATGACCCATAAAGATCCCTTCCAACCCAAACTATTCTATGATTCTACGATTTATCTCCCTTAAGTGTATCCAAATGTCTGAGAACCAGTGTTGTCTCAAGAAATACGGTAGCTTCATCCCACAAGATATCAAGTGCAAAACAGTAATTATCTCCTCCACTTCTAAATGCAGTTGACTTTTTTTTTTTTTTTTTGGGGGGGGGGAATGGGTGTTTTTTGTGTTGTTTTCTTTTTAATCATTTTAAATCACAAAATAATGCAATAACTCGAAGACCATTTTTCTGCTCCTCCAGCACTTACTTGTATTTTACTTTAGCATTGTATGAAAGCAGATCCCAGGGGAAAAAGTACTCAAAAATTTCAAAGTCCAGCTTTATTAAATAAGAATGGGACTAGTATCATCAGATGTACCTTTAGCATGGCCTGCCTTTTAATACTCCTCCTGTCAGTAGGAGGCATTTCCTTTTGATGATACTGAGATCTTGTTTTCCTTTTGTTGGGACGTATTGTAAATCTGATCCAAAACAAGATGACTCTGCAAGTAGCAATTCCAGTCTGATTGCATCTCCCTTCTGATCAGAGGCATGTGATGACTGCTAGAGCACATGGGTGTATTTCCAGTGCTCTTTTTGGACACCTGTCATTGCCTATCCCTCTTGATGATGTGGGAACCTCTCTAAATACACATAACAATTTATGCTTTTTTCATTTTAATTACATTTTGCCCCGTCCTCATGATGGTTTGTAAAAGCACAAAAAAAGTCTTTATACCAGCTGCTTCACACCTTTTTTTCCTGTGATCTTGTTTAAACAGTCAAGTTGACATTATCCTGAATTCCTACAGGAAAAAAAAACCCAAACATACATATATATATATATATATATATATATATATAGTGTCTGACTACTCTTTTTAAATAGTGCACTTTGGGCTTTGGTTAGTTTCTTCAGTGGCATGTGAAGTTGCCTTACAGTCAGGAGTTTGTTTACATTGGGAGCATGTAACGTGGAGCATGTGATGTGGAGCACAGTGAGACTACTGCTTTTAATAAATAACTCTGACCTGCACACAGCTATGTAAAGGTGTTTTAAAGTGGAGTAATTCAGAGCATTATTACAAATACAAATAAAAGTATTGTCCTTTTGCAGTGGAACAGCACTGCTTCTTTTAAATCATAGAATCACAGAATAGTTTGGGTTGGAAGAACCTAAAGCTCACCTAGTTCCAACCCCCTGCCATGGCCAGGGACACTCCACTAGACGAGGTTGCTCAAAGCCCCGTCCAGCCTAGCCTTGAACACTGCCAGAGATGCGGCATCCACAGTTTCCCTGGACAACCAGTGCCCGTGCCTCACGACCCTCATAGCGAAGAGCTTCCTTATATCTAAATCTGCCGTCTCCTAGTGTAAAGCCAGAAGTTGCAGACTGGCGGGCAGTGAGAGGTAGTCACAGCCTTTCCACTGACAGCCGGTGCCGGGGAGCACTGCTCCCGTTACCGGCCCCACCAGACCCAAGCCTGGCCTTGCCCACAGCTCCGCGTCTCATCGGACCCTCAGATCCAGCAGCACCTCCGCGCAGGAGCCCGGGCGCACAGCGGCTCCGCCGGGAGGCGGGGCCAAGCGCTCACGTGATCCCATCCCTCCCGCCTCTCCCTGCTCCGCCATGTTGTTTCTTCCTTCACCAGTGCCTGGTGGCGGAGTCTGGGTTTGGGACTGGCGGTAGTCTTCTTCTCGCGGGCAGGTATCGGTTTCTCCGACTCACGTCCCACCCTTTCTCCTCGGCGGGTGGGCAGTAGCCGCTGGGTCTAGGGCCGGTGTCTCGGGAGAGGCGGCCCGCGCCGGGGACTTTCCCCTCGCCCGCCGCTGCGAGGTGAGGGGGTCGAGCTCCCACTTCCTGAGGTAGCGGTGGGGGGCAGCGGTCCGGAGCTGACCGGGGTTTCCTTATTTCCAGACTCCCAGCGCTCCCTTCTCCGCTCACCGAGCTCCGCCAGCTGCAGCCTCCGGGGAGCAGGAGGGGAGCCCCGGCCGTCCCTCATCCCCCAGTCACCCCTCTGCGGAGCGGCCCTGGCCGGGGCAGAGCTGGGAGAAGGCCCCGCCGGTGCTTGGCGCCGGTGCGGGCAGCGGGGGAGCGTGGCGTGATTGGGAATCCCGTGACTCCGGGGCAGGCGGGAGCTCAGCGGGGAGGCGGCTCCTGCCGAGCCATTCCCAGCGGCGCGCTGTCAGTGTCCGGCTCCGCCGCGCTTCCTCAGCGCACGTAAAGGTTTGATCTGCGAGGGTGAATCTTGGTTTAGTATCTGTCTCCTCAGCACCTTCCGAACTGAAAAAAACCCGAGCCGATACCTTTGCCGCCCCTTCTTCTTGCCGTCTGCTGAAGAAGGACTTGTTTTTCCAAGGGGACCCTGAGCAATGAGTTTCTAGTTTGTCTTTTTCGAACCAGTGACGCTATTCAGCTCTCCTCTGCAACGGCCGGTTGCTGTTCTAATCCTGGCAGGTGGCTATGCAAAAATTATGTGGGGATGGCTGAAGGACCAGAAGGGTTAGGATGAGATAGTTGAATCGCTTAGGTTTGAGTGGGTAATGGGCAGTTTTCAGTGTGTATTTATTCCATGTTAAACGTAACTTGTGCAAAATAATTGGATAACAGAATACTGCAAGAGAGCTAGTTTTAAAATTCTATACTAATAGCCCTCCTAGAAGGTTTACATGTAATTAGATACATGGGGAGCAGTTAATTTTACTAAGTTGGATAGCCAAGTAGGGAACTCCTTGGCTAAATTTTGTTTTGGAATTAAAATATTTGTCTGCAAATAGCTGTCATGCAGTCTGCTGCCCTGTATGTTGTTTTCCTTCTTGTCCAGCATAATTTACAGCTTTACTAAATAAGCATGTGGTTTCTATTTGCCTTTAAAGTGTTGTACAACACTGAAGTTGTTGGTGCTTGCTTTTTCTTAGAGCAAGGGTGGTAGTGTGTGGCTGTCTCTTGCGGGGGATATTTGTGTGACATGTTAGTAGCTTATAGAGGTAGCAAGCTGCAGTGGCAGACTGGAGCAAGAGTTGTTTCTCAGATGTACCCAAAGTTAACTTTTTTCCTTGGATTTTTGCTTCTAGAGAAACCTGACCAAAGGATGGTACAGCTACATTTGTGTTTCAGGTTAAACATGAAACTAATAATGAACTGTTATTTTTCTCTGCTGTCTTTCAGGTTGATTGGAGCTCTGTTGGTTGTCTTTAGTAAAGGCTTTTCTGTTAAGCTAAAAATAGGGAGTGTGTAGTAAGAAAAATCCCCTAGCAGTCCCTGTTTTGAGTGCACAAACAAGCGATCAGTTTCTTTGAATTGAAAATATATGGGGGGGGGGAAAAAACAAATTGCAGAGGGTCACACAAGGTATTTAGCATTCAAGTTGTATTTTATTCTGTGTAATGTAGTAATAAATTGTGAGAAGCAGATCTTTTAGCTCCTTAGGATTGGAACTTTACATAAATGTTTCACAATGAATAAACATTTCCCGGGGGGGTAGGGGGGAGAAGCTTGTAAGAATTAATCAACGTTTTTTAATGCTGTACTTCAGTGTCTTGTTTTTGTTTTCATTCTCTATGGAGCAGACATTATGTTGGCCTGGTACATTGTAGCCCACTTAACTGCCTTAGGGATTGTCTTTGGTCGCATTGTTACATTGAGAAAAATATGAACGTACAGTGTAGCTTGACCAAGAGGCTGGTATTGCTCAGGTTCCCCTGGAGGGAAAGAGAAGTTAATGCAAAGGAAAAATATGAGCACATATGAGCAGAAATAATTGCTTGATAAGTTACTGAAAGAGTAGAAATTGTAACAGACAAGTAGGTTGCAAGGTGTTAGTTAACTCATTATTAAAAATGTTACACCAAGAGCAGCAGCGCCTAAGAGTGATTTGAAGTTGGCTGAAAGTAACAGACTACTTAAGTTGTCACTCAACTGTGAGCTGCTGAGCAATGTCAACTCTGATTAAATCAGGGTAAGAATTTGATTATTCTACTTGAATGTGGGGAACAAGATGGTAAAAGAAGACCAGGTCCCTGCAAGACTAAACTAGGAGAGATATAAATTTAGGTATTTCTCCTGACAGGATTTGCTTATTGAATTTGTGGCTAGTTAAAAAAAAATGATCTTGGCAGTAAGTACTGGGATGATTTCATGATCCAGGAGTTATGTGGACCTAAGGATTCCTTCCTTTGGCTGCTGCTTTCATAGTCCTGAGTTGTGCCAGGCAACTGTTTGAACTAGAATCCTGAACTACATAGGAGTTAAAAATAACCTTATAAAAAAAAAAAACAAATACAACTTTTCAGTATACAAATGAGTGGCAACAGCTGTATGTCAGTTCAGTTTGGCTTGTGTTCATATTACAAATTACTGTGAAAAACTCTCATGATATTCTGGTGTTAGATGAAGTGTGTTGAGGCTGCTTACAACTAGAGTCAATTTTCAGATAACCTGTCATCAAATTATTGAAGACCTATCCAACAGAAAACACAAACTATCTTTACAGTGCAGTAGTGAAGTCGTATATAAAGGAAGGCAGGCTTGCAAGATGATTAGGATCTCAGTAGGTCGAGCAGCATTATTGAAGGGCTTCCAGGCTTCCACAGAAGTAGGCGGCTGAAAAGTGGCCATCAGTAAAGGGCTGTTGCAGAAACATGGCTCTTATGTCAGTACCCTGTGGAAGCAAAGGTCAGTTTGGAGGCTGACCAATGTCTGAGCTTGTAACGCATTAAATATGACAAAGTTTGCAGCATCTTGACTTCATATCTGTGTGTTTCTGTTTGAATTGAGAACAAAAATCTTCCAAGGTCAGACAAGCTTGTGGCCTCATAATACTAAAGAAAGTGTTCTTGTGCTATTAGATCAGTGTAACTACTCTAGTGACTGAGGGCTGAGAAATGTAAATGCTCCTCAAACAGTAAGCGTAGTGTTGAAAACTGCTTTATGTAGTTCTGTATTCTGCCCCTTGTGCTGCACTCTGATAGTTCTTGGGGCTTTTTTTCAGACATTTTGCAGAGAAGCAACTTATATCATGTTTTTGATGAGCCCCTGCAGCTAACAAACCGTGGGAAACTTTTTTTTTTCTCCCAAGCTGGCCTGGTAATTGTTGTCAAATGTTTTGTTAGTGTGAAGAAAAAGAATTACAAATGACAGAGTAAATTTATATTGTTATTGAAAGGCAAGTGTTTTTGTCAGACAGAATACTTGGAGTGTTGGTGTGTGTTTTAAAACTATTAATATCTGATACTTGTGGTTTAGCAAAAGATGGCTTAGCAAAGAAGATTGTGAATAGGAGTGTAATTCAGTTCACTGCTTAAAAGGGAGATTCTGAGAGACAACAGTTCAATTACGTTTGTATTATAGTATATGATTGTATTAAAAATGGTATTTAGTAGAAACATTTCCCTGCTTTTAACTGGAACAGTTAATAATAATTGATGGTCTAAGAGCTTGAGTCCCTGTAAGTCAGTGGAGGCAATTCAGAAATTGTTATCAAAATGGACCAGAATGAGGCTGCTTTTTGTTTATTTGCTCTTTCTTTCAATATTGAAATGATAAAGGAACATGAGGGGAAAATCTTCTCTTTGCATACTTCTCTGTGTACTAGGTTGAGACTACTTTTACATTAAACTAATTGTGCAGCACAGTAAGAAATAACTGGAACAAATTGTTTCCTGTAATTAAAATCATAGAATCAGAATAGTTAGGCTTGGAAAGGACCTTAAGATCATCAAGTTCCAACCCCCCTGCCATGGGCAGAGACACCTCACACTAAACCGTGTCACCCAAGGCTCTGTTCAGCCTGGGCTTGAACACTGCCAGGGATGGAGCATTCACAGCTTCCTTGGGCAACCCATTCCAGTGCCTCACCACCCTTACAGTAAAGAACTTCCTCCTTATATCCAATCTAAACTTCCCCTGTTTAAGTTTTAACCTGTTACCCCCTGTCCTATCGCTACAGTCCCTAATGAAGAGTTCCTCCCCAGCATTCTTGTAGGCCTCCTTCAGATACTGGAAGGCTGCTATGAGGTCTCCCTGCAGCCTTCTCTTCTTCAGGCTGAACAGCCCCAGTTTTCTCAGCCTGTCTTCATATGGGAGGTGCTCCAATCCCTTGATTGTCCTCATGGCCCTCCTCTGGACTTGTTCCAAGAGTTCCATGTCCTTTTTATGTTGAGGACACCAGAGCTGTAAAATTCTGTGGTGTCTTGCAGTTCCTGATGATTAAAATAATCACATGCACATTGGGAATGAAGTTTTTGTTTTGTTTTTGGCTATTGAATGATGATATAAAAGGAACAATTATGGCAGTAAATCTTAAGAAACACAGTATCAGATGGTGACTGCTCCTTCAAGAGTATTAACAAAAAGCATACAGATAAGTTCAAAGTACATAATAGGGGAAATAACATTACTTCTCCCAGTGTCTTAAGGATTTTATCATTTTGTTTAAAAAATGATAAATTCCTTTAAATAAACTTATTTAAAGATGTGTAGTAGATAAAATGCAGCAGCCTACTGTGCTGACAGCTGTTGCCCTGGCTTGGCAGATAATCTAAATCACATATTCAGTGGGGCTGCGGAGAAGTCCCTTATGTAGTCAAAAATCCTATAGTCTTTGCTGTTTCCAAACAAAAATGGGTCTTAACACCTCTAAACATGCTTTTAAATGACTGAAGGTATGTCCTATTTACTTTTTTTATTAAAACCTTCATAAAAATGTAAGCTGCCAGCTATGCATGACAGCTGCTACTGTGGAGGCTGAATGTCCTGAAAACTGGTGTTGCCTGTAGCATCACATTGAGATACTTGCTTATCAGTCCTGGGAAGACTGTTTTTATAGTTTCTGGGTAGAAGGACCATTTTGGCTCTAGCTGAAAAGACACTTGATGTTTGTGGCTGGTCTGTGATTGCCTGCTCAGTAAAAGTGTTTTTATGGTCATCAGTCTCCTAGACCTCACTGCAATGGCTCACGTAGTTGAAGTTGTGCAAATTAAATTCTTGGGTTCTGGATGCATAAAAGTACTAGATACTGTTAAGAGACTTTCCTTTTATTTTGTTTAAAATGTGACTTCATGGAAAATCTCATAATAACTGCAGTTCTTCAAACTGTAGAAGCTAAAGAAAGAAGTACATAGTACCAGTCAGAACCAAGTCAGTCATTCATTTATTCACAGTATGTCTTTTAGGGAACTTATGATTTCACTGGGACAGGAGAGAAGAAAAAAAGTAATTGTAATTTGTTCCCTGTATTGAAGTGGAAAGAATAGGAAGACACTCAGTACCCTCTGTTCTCATGAATGCATTATTTATCAAGGATATGTCCCTATCTAATGGCTTAGCTCAGATAACTTACTTGTTAACCAGTAGTGGGAATTAGGGAGATAAATGAAGATGCTGGGCCATTTTAAACAGCATGAACCTGGAACTCATATGCATGTAGTCCAGTGACTCTAAGAAGGCTTTTCACATATATAAAAATGCATGTATTCATATCCTGAGCCACAGCAATTATCCCGTAGTCTGTGAAAGAATGCTAGAATGGTTTGGATTGGAAGGAACCTTAAAGCTCATCTAGTTCCACTGCGCCTGTGACAGAGCAACCCAGACCAGGTTGCTCAAAGCCCTGTCCCACCTGGCCTTGAACACTTCCAGGGATGGGGCAGCCACAGCTTCTCTGGGAAACCTGTTCCATTGTTTCACCACCCTCACAGTAAAGAACTTCTTCCTTATATCTAATCTAAATCTGCCCTCTTTCAGTTTAAAGCCACCCCTCTGCTACTTGTCCTATCCCTACATGAACAATCCACTTGTAGCTGTTAAGCAGTTTTAACATCATTGTAATACAAGCCTGTACAAAATTAAGGAGTTATAAATATTGCTTTTAATTGCACAATCTGAATAAATAAAAATACTTGCTTTGAACAAATTTTCAATGGAAGCAGCCACTGTTCCTTATATTTTGAAATGCCTTTGTGTTGAGGCTTCAGCTCTTCTCAGACTATAAAGAATTTGTTCTTACTGTAGGTTGTGTCTAACAAATAAACATTCAAAGATGCAAAGCTAGAGATGAAAAAATTCTTGAAATTTCTTGTTCCTTATCTTGGCCTTGATTCTAAAGCAGCACAGCGTCATATGACTCTCATGCCAGCTTATATCAGGTATTAATTCCACAGCCATACTCTGTGGGTGATGTATATGCCAGTAATGCTAATTACAACTAGCAAGACTGCATTCCTTCCTTCAGAGAAGGGGATGGACTAGGCAACTTATGACCCATTTCCATTTTAAATAGATGCTATTTTCAGAGAAGCCTGTTCTGGCTGAATTGAGATCTTTCAGTACTGGGCAGGTATAGGAACAGCAGTTCTCATACAGAAACATAACTTTGGGCTCTTAAAACTGAAACTGTACCCCCAAGCAATTAAAACACTTTTTTTACACTTTTTACTTTCTTATTAGATGATACTGCTGTAATAATGACCAAGCTTGAGCTGGTACAAAACACTAGTGAGGAAGTTACTTTATTCTTAAAGGATTTTTTTAATGGTAATGGTTTTTGGTTTTTTTTTGTGTTTTTTTTTTTTTTCTTGGTTTGGTTGTTGTTGGTTTGTGTTTTGTTTTTATTTTTTTTTTAAGATGTTTGACAGTAATAAATGTAACAAAATTAACAAACTGTCAGTGTAGTCTTGGCCTCAGTGCTTGGCAACATGAGTACCATTTAAAGTAGCAACAGTGGATTTGCTTCTGCAGTAGTTGTAATAGTATTCCTTTACTCCTGGCTGTTCCTCAATGATTGAACTATAAAATGCTGAATGTTTATGTACATGTACCTCGTCACCTGACTTTTAAAATAAAATCACAGCATCTGTATTTGTTCTATAGGTGACTGTGTTCCTTGGGAGTTGATTTAAAATTCCGTGTCTGGTTGCAATTTTGGGTGAAGTGCAGCAGTTATTCCCGAAAAAGAGATAGTGTCCTGCTTTATTCCTAAATCTTTCTCTTCACTTTTGTGTGTTAAAAATTACTTTGCTAATGAAATATGTCACTTAAGTGATTAGTTTAAGGCACATGCATTACAAACTTTTCTCTCATGCTCATAAAATTTTCTTTCATGCTTTCTTCATGGATCTTTTTCAGTGAACATAAATGAATCGTTGCACTTGCTGAATGTGATGCAGTACCCCTTGTGCACGTTGAAGGGTTTGGGAGTTCTGGGTGTTTGAAATGACAGACCAGTAATTGGTGAAGTGAACTGCCTGTGACTGACATGCAGACGGCAGTCAGTGGAAGAGATACCTCTTAAACACATGGTGTTCTTAAGTGTGTGTTTTTACTATGAGTATCTACACCTGTATAGCATAGTCCTCCTGCTTTTGTACATTAAACTTGATATTGGTGGACTTTCATGCTTTCTAGATATTCATGTGAGTAAAATTTTCTGCTTGTAACTCTTTCCTTTTTAATGGTTTTCTTAATCTTTACAGGTCTAGGAAACAAGGAGAATATATTCCTGTAACAATGGCAGCAAAATCATCACTCCTTAAAGTAATACTGCTAGGAGATGGTGGAGTTGGGAAGAGTTCCCTTATGAACCGATATGTCACCAACAAGTTTGATGCACAGCTGTTTCATACAATAGGTGTGGAATTCTTAAATAAAGAGTTGGAAGTCGATGGACATTTTGTTACAATGCAGATATGGGACACAGCAGGTCAGGAACGTTTTAGGAGCTTGCGGACTCCTTTCTATAGAGGTTCTGACTGTTGCCTTCTAACCTTCAGCGTGGATGACTCTCAGAGCTTCCAAAACTTAAGCAACTGGAAGAAAGAATTCATTTATTATGCAGATGTCAAGGAGCCTGAAAGTTTTCCATTTGTGATACTGGGTAACAAAATTGATATCGATGAAAGGCAAGTGTCAACAGAGGAAGCCCAAGACTGGTGCAGAAATAATGGCAACCATCCCTATTTTGAAACCAGTGCGAAAGATGCTACTAATGTTGCAGCAGCCTTTGAAGAAGCCGTCAGAAGAGTTCTAGCGTCTGAAGATAGATCAGATCACTTTATTCAAACGGATACAGTAAACCTTCATCGGAAACCGAAACCCAGCTCATCTTGTTGCTGACTTAAATCATTTTTTTGGCCAAATTTCTTTTGACTAGCTTGCTCTATGGAAGGATGGGGAAGGTGTAGTAGGTAAAATAACAAACGGGTTCCACTCTATGTTAAAATTGTAATATTCTGCTGCTTTCTTGGGGGAGCAAAAGAAAAATTTCCATTCATGAGTGACCCATTATTGAATTAGTGACACCTTCTGTTTAGGAAGGTGTCAAGTAAAACCATAATTTGCCAACTTTATTCAAGTGATAAATACTTTGAATATAATTAAAACTTGAAAGTTCTAGAAGCACTACTTTGGAGAAACTGTTCTGGAATTCATGCACAAAGATACTTTTATATGTGTATATTTTTATGAAATCGGCATTCCGTTGTTGTTTCACTAGAAGTCAAGTTTCCTAACTATGCTAGATATTAAACTTCAGTCTCACTACATTCCTTTTGCTGTGAGTGGTACTTCATCTCTAATATGTTTATTGTAAGTTAATATAAATTACCTTTGGGTTTTCTCTTAATTGCCTAATGTTGCTATAACTTGTATAGATTTTTAAGTAGGAAATAAATTTCCTACATATTTAATATCCTTTTTCATTTTCTGTTCTAATGCTGTACTAATTTGCCCAGCAGCTTAATGCAAGAGACTGATGATTTTTTTAAGTTAATACATGTATTTGCCTTAAATCCCACTCTAGCATGTTTCTGATCAATAAGGTGAAAAATCAAGAGTAACTGAAGTATAATCATTTTTAGTTATGAAGAAGATACACTTTATTCAGTCAGCTTTAATAGCACTTGAACAGATTCATATTATGACGACTTTGTAGGAAAACTTTTTGTAAACAGCCTTAAAGTTCCAAACTTCTTGTTCCTGTTAATATGAGCTATGAATGTGTTTACTAGTAATCTCTGCACTGTGAAACTAAGGATTGGCAATACGTAGAAAACTCAGGAAGCTTTTGACTTATGTTATATTGTGACAGCTTTCAGCCCTAATACAAGTAAATACATACAGCTAGTGTTATTTTTTGAATATGGACTTACACAGATGTACACATTTAAGACGATGTGTTTTATATTACTGTACTCATTATACAGTGATGAACAGAAGCAAATTCTATATTTAATGGACAGTCTTTCTGCAGTGATGCAGATGACACCACAGAAGGTGTATTTGAAGTTCTCCATTACAGTTAAGTGGTAGAATATGAGTTGTTGGTGTCGGCTCTTGGAATACCCACTGTCCTTGTAATAGCAAACTTGATAGTGTACTATTGCTTCAAATGTGTAATTTGACTGCTAACCAGCATGCACATACTCACATTGTGGACTTCAAAAGGAAGTCTGTGGCCTATGGGAACAGGCCATGTTGTTCATTAAGCTACACAGACTCTTGTTTTCTGTACAGTAAGGATTTTTGTTCCAATAAAAAAGCCTTTCTTGAGAGTACAGTAACAGCAAAAGTTTTCTCTTAACGTATCTCTTTAGTCTGTACCAGGTGTAATTGTATGGAAGTAAAGCTTACAGAACAAATCCTGCTTGTTGCTCTTAATACACTTTTTCTGTATTGTATTCTTTCTTGAACCTTTCTAGGACGACTTTACTCCATAGATATGCTGCTCCTGCTTAAAATCACTTAAAAGTGTTACCTTTTTACCTTTAGTACATTCCTAAGTGTCATTCATTCTTGCAGTCCTGCATATACAGCAACAGAACTGTTGTAAGCTTTGGTCACCTAACAGCTAAATACAGGGTGAGCTGCTACTTCTGTTATTTCTAGTGAATGAATAAAAAGATCTGTGAAGAAAATAAATTCCTCTTAAGATTAAGCCAAGAGCAAAAAGCTTTAAGGACAAAGATTGCTTGCACTGGGAACTACTAAGCTAGTGATATGAAATTGTTGTAAAACTACTGCATTACTACTGAAAGCTTCCTTTAATAATTATTTTGGCAGAGGTTAAGGTTTAAACAAACCAGGAGATTAAGTTTCCATGACTAGAATACTACAGATATGACTAAAATGAGATTGCTAAAACAGTTAAGGATGAGAACCATTGTAGTCTTTCTTATGCCTAAGCATCTGTGTTTCCCCATCTGTCCTCTTTTCATGTAACATCATGGTTACCAAGCCTCTGCCTGAAAAGTAGGTTTAATAAACTTAAATAAAACTTAATAGAAGTGTATTACTTTGCCTGGGAGCTGCTGTACAACTGTACACTAATCACAAAAGGGGCTAGTAAAGATGGGAGGAGTTACATGCTATAGTAAATATGACAGTATGAGAATTATTTTTGAGGTCAGGATTTGGGCTGAGAGGGAGACTGTGGAGTACTTGAAAGAAACAAGTCCTATGACAAGCAGATGTAGATGGTGGGTACAAAAAAAAAAAAGACAACAATGCACAATATTTGTACCTTGTGTAAACTTTGGTATCCATCATTCAATATGTAGGCAAGGTAGGTGCTTATGGCTTGCATTGCAATTCACTGATTCATTTCAAATACTAACATACCACAAGCATTAGGGGGTCCTGTTAGCAATTTTTAAGAGTTCTGTAGAGTGACAGGGCATGCTGCGTAGTATGTATCTAAAGTTGCAGATGTCCTTCAAAATGAGAAGCAAAAAAGTACTGTCATGGCAAATGGATGGGATTGATGAAAGCTGCCCATGTTGGAACAGACAGCAGAATGAGAAAGAAAGGGCAGAAGCAGCTATCTAGTACAGCTAATGGCTTGTGTTGAAGCAAAGTATACAGATGTTTAGTGTGAGACTGCTGCTAGAACCAGGCTACTTCCTTTGACAGGTCTCTGCACCTCCAACAGATCTTAAAGTCAACTCATAGGACAGGTTATCTAAATGGTAACATAACCTTGCAGAAAGGTGAGAATGAGTTGCATCTCCACCCTAGTTTACTTAAGGTTGGTTCGTGTTCTTAGGTTATGCTAATGTTCTCGTTTCCTTATGTGTGATTTTTGTACTACCTAGGGTAATTCCTCTCCCTTTAACTTACAAACTTTTTTGTGGCCTTTATTACAGGTTATCTGCTGCTTTCTCATACTGCAACAGATTTCATTTAATTTTTATTTGTAAGCCTCTTGAGGTGGGGCAGGAACATAATACTTGTGCGAGGGAAGCCTGTCTCCTGCCTTGTTCATTGAGGAACTGTTCATTGTCTGATGCACTAGAACTTCAAATTTCAGACCTAAAGCAGATTTGTGACTAGCTGATCACAACTTTCACCTGTCACTTTTTCGCTTATTGTGAGAAGTCACAAATCAAAGCATAAACAAGTGTTCCTTCATACCACAGGGAAATCATAGCTATCTAGCCAAGGTCCCTCAGAGTTCTGAAACATTGTTCTTCAACACAAATTTTATAATGATTGATGTAATGAGTTCAGACAATTCTCCCTTTCCTTGCCAGTAACAGTCTGTAACAGTAAAGCCTAGAAGGACCTGTGAGACTGCATTTCCCATTTACAACTCCTATATACAGAAGAGAGAAAACATAGAGGGGGCATAAAACCAGGCACCATTTGTTTAACTCTGTTCAGAGATCAGACGAGAGAAAATGCTGTTATATTACATAACTTGCTACTGTATGATGGCAGAAAAGAATACAATTATCAAAAATCCCCAGTTTCCAAAACTGGTGGAAACTTCTAGCATTAATCCTGCATCTCTGTCAAAACTCTTCTTACTGCCACATATGATTATTTAACAGAAGCATTTCCTCAGTGAGTCTTAAGTGTTGGTATTTTTCCAACCATCCTGCTACTGTGGAGGAGGCAGAAAACAGCGTAACGGCTCCAGCTTAATGATTCCTTATCGCATGAATGAGAACACCTCAATTGTGTTTCTATTGCTTTCATGCGTATAGCAAAACATCCCAAGCCAGTTGATTTATACAAGATTACATGACATTATCAAAACGTCAATATATTTTGTAAAATGTGCTTTTTATAAAGACAAGTATTCCCATCTTCACTTGCCACCCCACCAATAAGGTAGCCTTACCATGATCATTTAGTTTTCTGTTAGATCATTTCAAGTATACCCAACAGGCATCCATTCTGCATCATTACATGTTTTATTTAAGGTATATTGCACCTTTGTATTGTGTTCTTGTATAGTATTTTACAGTGACAGTGTAGCAGTAAGTGTAAATTACAAAGAAATAATGACTGGCTGTACATTTAAAGCACATACACATGTGGTCCCTTTACACAGACTATGCAAAATGTAATTCTTAGAACAGCATACCACTTCCTTTGAGAATTACTTCTCAGACATTTCAAAGAGAAGTCCAAGAAGATAGCTTACACAGGTTCACTGCAAAAGAAAACAGGCTACTTAAAAGACTGTGAAACCAACCAAAATATTAGGTACATATATGCCAAACGGCCCATTTAAAAATTACTGTTCTGGAATGATGTAAGTTTTGCAGAAGAGTCCCTAACCACATTTTACAATGGAATAGTAGCCAGACAGGCCAAATAATGCCTTTCTGAAACATCAAAAATGAGATTCATAGTTCAAAGATCCTACTCTTAATATATTTTCTTTTCAGCACTTGCAGAGAAAATGGAAAGGTGTGGGTTTAAACATTTAAGTTTAGTTTTCTTCCATATGTGAATTAGGATTAAAGTCAGGCCAGACAATGGGTGTTCTGGGCTACTTCAGTCACTTCACTTGATGCAATGCTGCAGCTAAACATGCATCACTCATGTAAACATTTAGTAAGTTTGAAGCTTTCAGTTTTAAGCTCTAAAACATTAGAGGTTTTTTCTCAAATTGAAATATTGAAGACAGAGCTTTGCTGATACACCCTCTTTTTATTAAACACTTTATAATACATACATTACACATTACAATATAAACATGGACCTAATTTAATATCACAGAGAGTAGGGTTAGTCTAATTAACCTGCAGAGTATGTTCTCTAGCAAATGTCAGTAAGTAGAAAAGTGTATAACAAAGTTAACCCCTTAAGCCAAACAGTCAAGAATTCCCTTTTACTATTTATTTGTATTAAATTGCATGACTGGAGATGTTTCTTGTGTTTAGATCTGATTTCCTCCCACCACATATAAGAAGCTTACATTTTGCATATGCACTGGCACCCACGTCTCAATGTACCTATTCCGTAGCACATAAAAGGAAACTTCTTAAGTTACACGTTTTAACCAGAGAAGCTTGGCTGTTCTGATTTCTATTGGCAACAGCAACAAAAAAGCTTCTTCAGTATCCAGTTTGTCAATCCTCAGAAGATGAATATCAAACATGCTGAGAAATAACCAGAACTACAGTTTAAATAACTGGGGAAGTATGGAAAAAGCACTCACTCAGGAAACTCATTTATTCAGCTTAACAGGTGTTTCTTCCCAAGGAACTGTACTTTCCTTTCAAAGGCACTGGATCGAATAGGAGAATTAAGTTCATAAAATGGATTCATTGCAAACTGAGGAAAAAAGAAAAAGTCATCAATAAGCACAATGCCTAGCACTAGCAAATGTTACTTCAGATGACAGCTACTATTAGCTTTCAGCCTATTTAAAGCCACTTGAGAGCAGGGAGCTCCTGAATAGTTGCTTGATTTCCAGGCCCTTCCATTCACCCCGTGTACATGCACAGCAATCCCTTATAGCAGCTCCTCAGAGCAAATCCATCATGACTCTGGTGGAAATTTCTAGTTTGGAAATAAGTGTTGGTTGAGTGCTCTGTGGAGGCCAAAGTGGCATTCTTCCAGTGGATTGTCGTGATTGCCCCATCTAGTGGAAGTACCTCCAGGCTGAGAGAACACGTGCCACTTGTTCTGAGAGCAAAGCACTTTGATCAGGCTTTTGTACAACAGCCTTTTGCTTTCCCTGTTCCCATGAATGACACAATACTGCCCCAAAATCATGGGACCATCATGAAGCATAAGTTCTGAAAGAGCACAATTTATAAGAAGTCAGAAAAATCTGTTCTGCGTAATAGAAAATACAGCCTTTATGTTATCAACTCTGGCTCATGTGGACTGCATGGGTTCTTCTCCACTTACACTGGCCCCCATGAGAAAATATGCTAATACAGGCATGCCTGAGCATCTATAGCAGAACACACCTAGAAGTACTGCTGTGAGACCATAGGAAGTGGGTTCTTACCTTTATATATAAGTCATATACGTCATTAAAGAAGTTCTTAATTCCATCTTCTTGCCTTACATCATGAAGCATTATAAATCTCATATGTAAAGCAATTAAGAAAAATGTATCTTTCACAAAGAAGAGAGACATTTAACATATCCTGAGATAAGCATTTACACCTAATTCTGCATACACTTAAAATGTTTAGCTGTACATGAAACAGCAGTGACTATATAGGAGGAAGCATTTTAAAGAAGTAACTGAAGCAGTGAAATTTAGAAAGCATTACCTTTCTGTTTAAAAACTCCCCTATTTGAAAATAAGCCAAGGTTATTCTTTTTAAAGCTACACAATTCTGAATGGCGATGACACTCTCAGCAGCATTGCCATATACCCCTGAAGTTAAAATGGCATTCAATGTTACTTGCCATGTATAACAAATATTTCACAACAAATACTTCTAGGATGACCTGTGTATGAGATTGAGCCTTGCCGCTGCATTGTCAAGATGGGTGTGGGGGACACCAAGCATGTTTATTCCTCTTTCTCCTGTCTAGCACTATTCATACCTCTTTCCTCTGTTCCAGGTAAGCTCCACATTTCATTAGGCTATTTCAGCTCTTCCAAAAGAGAAAAATCCACCTTTCCAACTGGTCCCAGTTTTAAACACCTTCTGTGCCTCTTAATTTATCTTGAAGCTGGTGACTCTCTCTAACTATAACAGTGATTAGCAGCCAGTGAAATCTGTTCCAAACTCATTTTATCTAACGTGTCCCTTTCTGGCAAAAGGATTTACCTATATAAATATATGGAAAGAGAAGAGGGAAGGATATGTCCAGCTGTGACAAAAGCCGAAACAAACCATTCGTTAAACTTGTCCACAGTCTTCAGGTACATGTTGTTAGAAAGCCACATGTTCTCATCTACTAGGTCAAGAGCAGCATGGGCAATGAACTGGTTGAGATGGCGATGATCATCCTAATGTATTTCCAGAAGACAGAGGATTAGTAATTCAGTGAAAGGAGTGAAATATAAACAATAGTTTGCTCAAGTTGCTAAACAACTAGTCATATATACACCATTCTTTTCTGTTACATATATGCCATCCTGTAAGTGAAACTAGTACCTTATTGTCATGATACTCAGTTTCAAGAGAAATAAAAGTCATAAAAGGTCATCACAAAACCAGCCGTGAGAGTAGTAAAACCAGTAAAGCCTGTATTTATGCTTCAGGAATGAATTCAAGCATGAATTCTTTTGTTTACCAGTGAGTAATCTCTGGCTGCAAAATTATTCCACAACAGAGACCCTCATAAAATTCTGCTTTTATGAGACCTCCGCTTTCCAGTCACTTGGTTTTGTGAAATTTACAGCAATTTAGTGTTTTTTCACCGTAAGGTCCCTGTCAAATTTGGCAGAAGTTGAGCAATACAATGTTAAAATGTGTAAATGTTAAAATGTAAAACACTGTGTGTTAAAACACTGTAAAATACTACAATGTATAGAATTGGGGGACAGATGGGGAAAGCAGAGAAATACAGAGGACAGATACACTGATAAAATTATCACCTAAAGATTCTGGATTTTAAGGTTATTTGCCTAGAAACATAGGATTGCTTTATTCTGTTGGGATTTTTATTTTTCCTAAGAGCTAGCGCAGAAAGGCTTCCTGCAACTTGTATTAAATGTATGCTTGCAGATGTAAATTGCACCTCTTCCTATAACAAACATGAATGGCCTTCATAAGAATGATCACAGTGTTTGGCCCCAACACTGCAAGACTTGTGTAGGCAAAGAGCCATTTACTTTGCACATGAACTACAACACCAGAGGACACCTGTGAAGAAGATGGGACTAAACCATACTGTAAGCTTATACTAGACTGGAAACGTAAGTGGACTTGCACTGTTTCTCTCAGTGCACCATGTCTTCCCCAAAAACCAAGTTTGGCTCAGGGCATTAATAGCTTTCCAAGTTCCACTAAACCATACCGAGGAAGAGACTAAGTAGTGAAGTTTAAGGGGCAAAAGCTCATGCTGATTTACCATGTATGTTATGCAAACCACTTACGTTATCTGAAGTCCATTACTAAGTGCATCTGAAATGAATTAATTCTTTAATGGCATGTCTCAGAAACAGAAGCGCCAACTGCCAAAACATGAATGTCTAATAATTCTCTTTCACTGTACAGCAAGTTTAGATTAACTCTTAGGAGAAAAATCAGTATTTCAACCTCAGTCAGACAAGAAGCTTACCCAAGCCAAGCTATTTCCAATAGCAGAATGCAGAAAATGAATTTTTCCACTGACACATCCCCACACTTACTGATTATGGTCCAACTAGCCTTATCTTAATGGGACACTAGATCGAAATACAGATCACACCATGCTGTTCAAATCAGTGACAGCACAGACTGCAATTTTTTGACAAACTCACAAACCCATGGCCTTTTATTCTGCAATTTATTTTTTCCTCAGTGTAATACCAGATTTGTTCTTTTCCCACTGGAAACGCTACTTACTCAATAAGTCTGACATTTCTCACATTTAAAAACTTGTATTTATCAATACAAGCTTTAAAACTTTCTTACTTAAAAGCAAATATGACTAATGAGGATGACTAAAAAATAAGATGGTTTACAGCATAAAAAATAAGGGACTAAATAGAGCTTTCAAACATATGTTCCTCACTTTATCTTATAACTATTTACAGGGGCCTTAGAGAACTACACACGCATTAAATAACAAACAGCTATTACAAAAGCTCTACATCCTAAGAGCAAGCATGACTAGCACATATATTCTTCACCATACAGCATCAAATATTTAAGGAAACCATGTTTTATGAAGAACTAGTATGATCTGACAATGAACTTTTAAGACACTCCAGAATGCCAGAGTTTTACTCCCTGTGACAAAGTTTCTGCAAAAAAGCAGAAAACACTAGACACTAATAACACTACAAACAAAATCCTGGCTATGCTTCTAACGCAGCATAAAATTATAAAAGAAAAAGCATCATAATTACAACATAGGAGTATCACAGGGGAAAAAAAACACACCTTGGACTCCACTTTTCCAGGAGGCAGAAATTCCATTTCAAATATGGGATTATCATGATGACCAACTATCACAAAGTAGAAACTTCCAGACATTCTCCAAAGTAATGTTCCTTACAAGAAAAAGACAGACATGCTGATGAGTCTACAAACTCAACCCATGTGACAATGCTCTTAAAAATCAGTTAACATGCTTTCTATTCATAATTACCATAAGCTAAAAGGAGATGAGCATTTTCCTAGGTATGTCCATTTATACTCAAATAGGGGGAGAAAATATCTTTATGAAGTGAAACACCTCCTGGAAGTGAACCTAAATTACTGATCTATCCCCTGACATTCCTCCCCATGACTCGGACAGCAACGATCCCGTGAAGTAATGAGGTGCATCTGCCTCTGAGGACTCCTCGCCTGTCTCTCCCACAGGGGCCCTACAAATAGGCGGTAGAAAGAGGAAGGATGGTAGATGTCAGGGTCCCATAGCGCGGCTCCATAGAAGCTCAGAATGGTTGGGTTGGCAAGGACCTTAAAGCTCATCGAGTTCCAATCCCCTCCCACGGGCAGGGACACCTCCCACTACATCAGGTTGCTCAAGGCCCCCAACCTGGCCTTGCAGTCCCCATCCCTGGGGACTCCGGAGCTACCCGGGACAGTGCACCCTGCCGCCGCGTTCCAGCACCCTGAGGCCCACTCGGGGCTGCCGTCCCCAGAGGAAGGGCCAGGTGCCGCAGGAGCTGCCCGCGGAACCAGGGAGGGAGGGAGGAAGGAAGGGAGGGAAAGAGGAAGGGAGAACGAGAGAATGGGGGGGGGGGGGGGGGGGGGGGGGTAGAAGGGTTGTCTAGGCCCGCAGGGGCCCACCACCTACCCTGCGACGATCAGTCTCCAACGGCTCCCAACGGCCTCCCGGAAATGCTCCTTCAGCATCCGTCGCGCCAGTGACGCCTCAGCGTCCGCCGGCAGCCGTCGCGCGGTGGGAGCTGGTGGGTGGCAGCGTGCTGGGTGCCCGGCTCCCAGAGCGCGGTGGCACGGGCTGCCGGCGACACACGGGGACCGCCTGCTGCCGCTCCTCAGGCAGGAACCGGAGGGGCTGAGGCGCAGCGCACGGGAGCGGGCCGGGGCCGGGGGCTCTCCCCGTGGGTAGGGGGAGGCTGCCCGGCAAAGCCTGGACCTGCTTGAGGGAGAGGCCGGGCAGGTGGGGCACTCGGCGGCCGTGGATCGAGCTGGGAGTCAATAACGCGCCTTTTTGTTTGCTTCCTTGTTTCTGTTTCCTGATATTGTAGGGCAGGATGGCTTCGGTTGAAAAGGAGACGCTCTCCCAGGATGAGCTCCGGAAAAGGCTCTATCAGACTTTTAAGAACCGAGGTGTACTGGACACACTTAAGGTGTGCTTTATTCTCAGCAGGTGCTGCCTGTGATTCACTGTACTGCTTAACATTGAAAGCAGTAAAAGTCATGCTAAATAAATGCGTTTCACCCTCTTCCCAAATGTATTTTTCTTGTCACAGCCGAATTTGTGTTCAGCTTTTTTTTGGGGGGGGTTAGTCTGAGTCTTTTTCAGGGGGGTTAAAGGTCTGTATCAGGTCTTTGAATTTGCATGCTTGACGAAAAAAGTCAAGCAGGGAAGAGAGGAGTAAATGAAAATACAGGATTGGGAAGGATTTCATAGGGCATAGAGTCTATTATCTACTGTAAGTAAGCATGCTATAGGAATTATCATCCTAAAATACTACAGTTCTGTTTTAAAACTATTTTGAGTCATAGAGTCATTTGAGCTGATTTCCTCCTGTCTGCTTATTCAGGAAAATATCTTAGACTATGGTTGTGCTCAAGAATGAAGCTTTGTTCTGGTTTGTAGCCTGGGTTTATTTATGGTTGCTCTTGCCTTTATATTGTGCTGAAAGTATCTTTCAGGTTACATAGCTCTTACTCTTCTTGATGATTTATAGGCAGCAGTCACACCTATTCTTCAGGATTCTGTTCTACAGTGCTAAGTTAAGTCGAGGGGCAGTAGTCTCATTGCTGGTTACCCCAGCAGTCCTTTGCATCACTTTGAAGTCTTACACCCTTGTTTTAAAGGAATTAGATTGTGATTGTTATGAGCTTTCCAGGCAGAGTTTAAAATTATGTTAATTTTTTCTTATTTTTGTGAGGGAGCCTGTGGATGGCTGCATGTATTTCTTCGTGAAACATGTTGCATTTAGAGTGTTTGTCATTATTGGATTGTTTACAACCACATCTCGCTTTTTGAAACAAGAAATCCTTTGTGTTACAGCAGAAATTTGTATCAGGCTTTAAATGCTGAAATGTATTTCATGCAGTTTCAGTTTTTTGCTAGTCTTTAAAAATCATCTGACTGCCTTAAAAAAAAAAAATTAATCTATACTTTAAGAATGCGATTGATAATCTTACGGCCAACAATTCTCTTTTTCAGGGTAACTTGTTTTTCCCCTCAGTGATTTCCATACAAAGCTTGCAGTTCTTGAACCATTTCGTGTCTTGTTTGACTTAACTAATAGTCTGTCAGGTGGCAAGCTATTTAAGTCTGTTTTTGTGCTTCATTTTCCTTGTATAGAAGAGTATACAGTCTTTTTCTGAGCTGAAGGATTAATACAGTTACGGATTCTTACTGATTTCTTATGGATTACATCTTCTAATGAGAAAGCTCTCAAATTTCTTGTTGTCTTATCTGTCTGTCTCTGCTTGTAAGAGGCAGAGTGGATCTGGAGCTGAATGTCCAACATGTAAATAACTGATTTCTGCTTTCCTTTCCCATAGTAGGGATGGTGATTTAGCCCTGTGTTTTCCACCTGTGCTTTGTCATGAGATGTGTAAGGTGTTGTTGGTCTCAGTTGTTTTTGAGACAGTATCACCTGTGTCTAAGTTGAGTGAAACTGGACAAGTTCAGAAATGAATAAGGAAAACATTTTTTCAGTTGTCTTGATTTCTGTTGCCAGCCTAATTTCTGTAGAAAGCCATGCAAAAATATCAGGCTGGTCTGATGATTTAGGTTTCTTAACTTTTGGTAAGTATTTTGTCCTGTTTTTGTAAGACGCTACTTCTTTAATCATCTTTGTCACTATTGCATACCTGCTGTTGAAAGCTTAAAATGCTGTTTCTGTTGTAATCTTCTAGTACACTATAAACAATTTCTATCATTATATAATAAAAATCATACATCTTTTTGTAGGAGGTAGACTTTCTGATTCCTTGTTACTCTTTTTGTTCTATTGTAATTTTATAGGATGCAAATAATGAATAGAAAATGCTGTTTAATTATTATTAGTGCCTGTAGGGTTTTTAAGCTAGTACTCTTGCTTCCCTGTAAAATTTGTCTTAAAGACATTGAAATTCCTGTTTATTTTCCCATCTGCTTTTGTGATGGTATTGGCAGCTTCTCAATATGAGACTCAGAACAGGACTAGTGAGTTTTCCAAGTACACCTGAAATTGAGCCCACATCAGGCAGGCTTTATTTAAGCCAGTGAGAAGGAGAACAGGAAGGCAGTGATCTAAAACTGAAGCTGGGGATAGAGTGGAGGTTATGCAAGTTCTTGACAGAGCAAGACTTCTTTTCAGTTCTACGTTTGATACATTGTGAGAGAAAGTCGAACTTCAGTGTAGCCACCGTTGTAATGTTTTCAAGAAAGGCAAAGTGTGCCAAGCACTATTCTGCATTTTGTCAACGCTGGTCTGCCCATTTCTGTTACATAGGTTGTAATGTAACTTGTACAAGTAATACGAGACTCACTGTGAATTTTGAAAAGTAAAAACTCATTAAATAGCATGTAAACTGAGATTATAATGTCTTTTCTATATCAGACACAGCTCCGAAACCAGCTAATCCATGAACTAATGCACCCAATTTTAAGTGGAGAACTTCAGCCACAGGCTGTTCCAAGTGAAGGGAGTTCAGTTTTGATCACAGCTTCCAACAGTCTGGTAGCAGATCATCTACAGAGATGTGGCTATGAGTATTCACTTTCTGTTTTCTTTCCAGAAAGTGGTTTAGAAAAGAAGAAGGTGAGTTCAGTAATTTACCTCTTCTAAGACTTCTGTGAGCTTTGCATTCTGGGTGTTGTCATATTCCAACAAAATTAAAAAAAAAACAAAACAAACCTTTTTATGATAGTGAAATACAAACACAAATACAGCTTCTGATTATCTCCATAAAGGATTTCTTTATTTAGGGTCGTTTTCATAAATGCTGGCAATAAGCTAATAATGCTGGTTTTTAGAGAGACAGCACAAGCCTCTTAAAATTGCACTTGCTTCACCCATAGCCACAGTCTGACATGACTGTGAGACTGTGTGACAGAGCACTTGGGGAACTGATCCCTACTAAAGCTAACCTCTTGTTTGGCCATTCAGTTCCCTGAAAATGTGGTTCATGGTCAGTTTAAGCTGTTTTGCGTAGAATCTATGGCTGAAAAGTACAGTCCCTGCCCTCTCACTTTTTCTCCTCTATGAGTACGTGATGGGGTGAAGCTGTTTCTAACTGAAAATTAATCTTTTGACCTGGTGAGTGCTTAGTGAGCTCATCTGACTGGTTGTGATAAATCAAGAAAAGGGGCAAGAAGAGTAGCAAAAGTGTGTATTCAGGGCAGGGAGGAAACTAAACTATCTCTTTTTCACAGCTTCAGTTGATCATGTAATAACTACATGCTGACTGCTGTATGTCATGTCTTGGGTAGTGGAAATAATTAAATGAAGTACCAGAATAGCAGCCCACTGAAAATTGTTTTACAAGGTGATAAATAGATCTTTCTTGAATGGAAACATTCTACAAATATAAAATAGTGCCTATGACATATTTGAAATGATTTTGAATTAGTTAACTTTTTCTAAGTTATGCTCTCCTCCTTCTCTCCCCCTTCCCCTCCTCTCCCCCCCCCAAAGCTGTGGACTATGCAAGATCTTCTCCAGTTTATGAGGATCAATCCAAAGTCCAGTCTTTACAAATCACTGGTAAAGTTATTTTGATTTTGAAAATAAGCTGAAACTACAGTGGTGATGGAGTAGACTGTCTAAAACATCTTTTGTTTTTTACAGACTTCAGAAACTCGGAAGGAGAATAAAGGTACAAGATGTTTATACATGATACAGACAAAGATAATTGTATCAGCTTCCATTTTGTTAAGATGCAAGCAATAGAAATTCAGATTTCTTGAGTGGATGTTGCTATGGAATAATTTTGATTTTGAAACTTGCAGTACACCAGGATGATGAGTATTATATTTCAGGATTATCCAACTGCTATTTGTGGTGTGAATTACATCTTAACATTCACTTACAAAATAAATGGCTTGAGCAGATATATGAAAAACATCTGTAATCAGGTATGAAATATAATGCTCTCAAAGCTCTTCACACTAACTTTGGCAAACTCAGACTTTGGATTGTGTTTGTAACTGCTTGTATTAGCTTGCTAATGTACTTCAAAAGCTAGTTAAAGATTTAATTGACTTTCTATTTTTTTATTGAAGAAATAATTCTTATGTTTGTATGATGAAATCTAGCTATATTGTATAGCCTAAGGTATCTTGAGCATCAGAAACCCTGTTACATAGTGACCTCATAATTAAAGTAGTAAAAATATGCTCTCTCAAATTGCCTCAGAAATCAGAGACAGAGACGTGAGTGGAGGGAAAAGGACAACTTTTACAGGGTGAGGTGGACTGGATTATGCTTATAACAAAATCTTAAGATCTTACTAGTATTGCTTTTTACTTAAATACTTGGTTCTTTCCATAAATTGAATAGGTTTTCTTGTACAATTATGATGGTTTCATTAATTACAGTCTCAAATTCAATTTTGTTACAAGATCAGGCATAACTAATATATTGGATCTTGACAGGTTTTCTTATGCAGATTTTACTTGGGCTTACAGAGCATCATCTAAGCAAGGAAACTCATGACACAGAAACTCAGACAAACTCAGTGCCTCCTTACAGAGAATCTCTTGGTAAGTTTTGGTAAGACTCTATACACAAGTCTCCCCAGATATTTCATATTGATAAATGGTATTGATCTATAAATTCTGTTAATTATATTCATTTATCGCTTGCTCAAATGCAGCCTGAAGTAGTTATCAGTAAAAGTCATACCTGTTGATTTTTTTTTTAAACCTATCTTAAAATAAGGCCAAAGTCCTGTAAGGATTATTATTTTTTTGATCACTCAAATGTTTTCTTAGGCATTTACCTAGCACCTCTAACATCTTAGATAGATTATAAGTGTTATGTGCTGCATTATGTTCTGAAAAACATAATTGCAGATGAGTGTCTTGCTTCTCTTCCTAAAGTAGTGTTTCAGTGACAGGCATGTATTGAGAGCTCTTGTATATTACATGCTATTAGGATATATAGGCATGCCCTATATAAAAATAAAATAAAGTAATAAAAGTAATAAAAACCACCTTAACATTGCATGCAGAAGAAAATACTTGTCCATCCATGATAAAGAGAATGAATGACTGTGTAATAATACCACAGTGCCTACACAGCTAAGTGCCTCCTCCAATATATGTGTTATGTGGCACAAAGCTGATCAGTGGTATTTCTGTGCTGCCTCTGCTTCCGTACCAAACAGGTTTGTCTTTCTATGACAATGCTATTTAGGTAAACTAAGGAACTTCCTACAGAGAGACAGGTTCCTGTAGTCTTTGGCAAGATAACTATAGTGTATTCAGTTGTGACGGATATGTTGCTCTTTTTATAGCTGAGAAGCTTCAGCTGATTGATGAAGAGTTTGCAGACTCTTATCCCTGGCATCAGAAATACGAATCTTTAGAAGCTAAACTTCATGAATATAGAAAAGAAATAGAGAAGCAGTTTCAAGCGGAAATGTGTCAAAAGGTATAACTCTGGTCATTGAATTTGAGAGAGACATTTGTTAAATTTTACTTTGCACATTACAAAGTTTTAATGCTTAATGTAAATTGAAAGAAGAAATCTAATAGTGAGTGACAACAAACAAAAGACTAAGTTAATTCAATATCAACTGTTGATGACATTGCATATGTATATTTTCCATTCCTTTTTTTTGAATGTTCACAGAATGCTGAGCTTTTTGTTCTGATGTTAATTTGTAATGCAACTTCTTATTTTGATTGTTGTAATTTGGTAAATTATATTTCTCTTTGATTTTGGTTTATAGTATGACTAAGCAGAGTAAACATTTATCTATTAATTTTCCTTCCCAATTAAGATTTTGAAGCTTGAATTTCAGTGTAGTGCATAGCACACACATAGAGGTGTGAATTGCTGCTGTGTAGCTTGGCAGTTAATTTTTAATAGTGATGAGAATTTACATACTGTTTCAAAACATTACACAGAAACACTAAAATCATAACAGACAATATTTGAGTGTTTTTTTTTATTTCTGAAATTGAAGACAGCTCTTTTAGAGAATTTCTCTTTATTTTGTGAATAAAATTATTTTTTTTGCTGCATAAGCCCTCAATAATCCTTATATCTGAAAAATGGAGCAGAAGAACATGCTGCAGTTAATTTAAATATGGATTTTTTCCCCCTTAAATTTCTGTCAAAATAAATACTTTATTTGCTTAGAAAAAAAATAAATTAACTATAGTTCATTCAAATATGGTATTTTTTCCCAGTAATTTCTGTCAAGATTAATAGTCTGTTTGGATATAGAAATAATATTCTAAGTTACAATTCCTAGTTACACTTTTAGAGTCATTCATCTGCATATAAACTGTTCGATGAAATCAGCTGAGTCATATTTATTCAGCTAGACTAGTAGAAGGATGGGCAGTTAAAGTTGCTGGAAACTTCCTATTCCCTTTGGTCTTTATTCCCCCACTGGCACTGCCTTTTCAGCATGTAGAACGTGTTAATTTGTGTGTCATTTAAGTTTGTTTCTGTTTAAGCAAAGTGGTTGAAACAAAGGAAATTGGAATCTTAACCAGTTATAAATAATTTCTAAATTCAGTTATCATTACACGGATTGCTTAGCAGTGTGATGTGAATTACTGTAACACGTTTCTAAACCAGTTTGTGTCTGTACAAGTGATACTGTACTGTCTCACCATTTCTTTTTTTCAAAAATTTTATGCTTACAGATTAGACATTCCTACTGTGCTTTTTCCTCTCTTTAACCTTGTTTTCTTCAGTCTCATAATTTTTCTATCATTCTATTTTTATTCTTTTGTTGTTTTTTCTCATCTTTTATCTTGTATGTTTGCTTTCTATTTTCTTCCAGTTTTTTTATTATAATTCTTAATAAACACTTTTTTTTCTTGCACATACGGCACTTCACACATTGTGCGGACGGACACATGTTCCCTACAATTCTTCTGTGTAGTTGCCAGATGCATGTTTTCTTGTTTGTATGCATTTACTTTTTTTTTTCCTGTTTTGCTAAGAAGTCTGTGAATCAGGTCTTCTGTTTCTGTAACCCTCTTTATGTGGAGTTCTGCATATATTTTTTTACATGTTCGGAAATTCTTTTGTGTCCAGATGAATTTCTGTTGTTCCTGAGCGATTTGTGATGGGTTTGCTTCTGCCATTTCTTGCATAATCAGTCAGAAGTGGTTCTTTGGGAAAGGGGCAAGAATAGAGACCGTGTCAGAGGAGGAATTAAAGAGTGTGGCCATGCCTTAATTGCAAGCAGAGTACCAGTCCTGCAGTGTGTTTTTCTTCATAGGTCTCTGTTCTGCTGTTGTCTAAAGCTATTAGTTTTGTGTAAGATCTGCTTTGGGATTCCAGATAAATACATGAAAAGTATGTGATACATGCAAATAGTATGTGCTGCTAAGATATTTTTATCACAGTAATTTATTTTCACTGAATTATCATTTCGTAACAAGACTTTCTAGGTGAAATTTAGAATTGTCTGAGGAGTGATTGTCAATTTGAAGATGGCCCTACTTAACCTTGTCTTCCTCTTTATGTAAAAGCTAGAACATTTTAAAGAAGTTGAAATAGCAAAGATTAAGATGGAGGAGAAAGCACAGACCCAGAAAGAAATCTCTGAGTTGCGTCATGAGCTAGAGAGAGCACATCAAGCAAAGGCTGAAGCCTTGATTTCTCGTGAAAAGAATGCTATTGAGAGGCTTCAAAAGCAGCAAGAGGTAAAGTTCCAAATATTTTTTTCTTAATCTAGTACAAAAGGATTCAGGGAGTTGCTTAACCTGTCCTTTTATCTTTGGGAGATTTACCTTCAGATCTTAATTGGCTTATTAGCGAAAGCTTTGGATTTACTTATACTCTCATAATTAGGGGAATGCATTTAGCAACTGCAAGAATGAGTGTAGGCTGGAAAAGGAACAGTTCTGCAAGTTAGTATTGAAGGATTTAAATGTAATAAATACTTTTAAATCTGTTTTAATAAGTTGAATGTTGCTTTTAGTTGTACTATAAATTCTTTTAGCTCAGAAGAACACTAAATGGAATATGTAGACTGTATGGTGTGCATATCACAGTATGCTAGAGATTGGAAGGGACCTCGAAAGATCATCTAGTCCAATCCCCCTGCCGGAGCAGGAACACCTAGATAATGTTACACAGGAATGTGTCCAGGCGGGTTTTGAATGTTTCCAGGGAAGGAGACTCCACAGCCTCCCTGGGCAGCCTGTTCCAGTGTTCTGTCACCCTCACTGAGAAGAAGTTTCTTCTCAAGTTTAAGTGGAACCTCTTGTGTTCCAGTTTGTACCCATTACCCCTTGTCCTATCATTGTTTGCCACTGAGTAGAGCCTGGCTCCATCCTCGTGACACTCCCCCTTTATATATTTATAGACACTTATAAGGTCACCCCTCAGTCTCCTCTTCTCCAAACTGTAGAGACCCAGCTCCCTCAGTCTTTCCTCATAAGGGAGATGCTCCACTCCCTTAATCATCTTTGTTGCCCTGCGCTGGACTCTCTCCAGCAGGTCCCTGTCCTTCTTGAACTGAGGGGCCCAGAACTGGACACAATATTCCAGATGCGGTCTCACCAGGGCAGAGTAGAGGGGAAGGAGGACCTCTCTCGACCTACTAACCACCGCCCTTCTAATACACCCCAGGATGCCATTGGCCTTCTTAGCCACAAGGGCACAGTGTTGGCTCATGGTCATCCTGTCGTCCACTAGGACCCCCAGGTCCCTCTCCCCTACACTGCTCTCTAACAGGTCATTCCCCAACCTATACTGGAACCTGGGGTTGTTCCTGCCCAGATGCAGGACTCTACACTTTTCCATGTTATATTTCATCAAGTTACTCCCTGCCCAACTCTCCAGCGTGTCCAGGTCTCGCTGGATGGCAGCACAGCCTTCTGGCGTATCAGCCACTCCTCCCAGCTTAGTGTCATCAGCAAACTTGCTGATAGTACACTCAATTCCCTCATCTAAATCGTTGATGAATATATTAAATAATACTGGTCCCAGTACTGACCCTTGAGGCACTCCACTAGTTACAGGCCTCCAACTAGACTCAGCCCCATAGACTACAACTCTCTGGCTTCTCTCCTTCAGCCAGTTCACAGTCCACCTCACTACCTGATCATCCAGACCACACTTCCTCAGTTTAGCCGTGAGGATGCTGTGGGAGACTGTGTCAAATGCTTTGCTGAAGTCGAGGTAGACCACATCCACCGCTCTGCCATCATCCATCCACCGTGTTATTTCCTCATAAAAGGCTAAGAGATTGGTCAAACATGATTTCCCCCTGGTGAAGCCATGTTGACTGCCCCTCCTAACCCTCTTATCCTTGATATGCCTTAAGATGGCACCAAGGATAAGGTGTTCCATCACTTTCCCAGGGATGGAGGTGAGGCTGACCGGTCTGTAGTTACCCGGGTCCTCCTTCTTGCCCTTTTTGAAGACTGGAGTGACATTTGCTTTCCTCCAGTCCTCAGGCACCTCTCCCGTTTCCCAAGACTTGGTAAAGATGATGGCGAGTGGTCTAGCAATGACTTCCGCCAGTTCCCTCAGCACCCGCGGGTGCATCCCATCTGGACCCATGGATTTATGGATGTCCAGATTGCTCAACTGATCTCTAACCCATTCCTCATCGACTAAGGCAAACCGCTCCGTCGACCTGACTTCATCTAAGGTCTCAGGGGTACAGGGCTCTTCAGGACTGCCTCCGGCAGAGTAGACAGAGACAAAGAAGGCATTCAGTAACTCTGCCATCTCTGTATCTTCTGTCACCAGGGCACCCATCCCGTTCATCAGTGGGCCTACATTGCCTCTGGTGTTAGTTTTATCTGCCAGGTATTTGAAAAAGCTCTTTTTGCTGTCCTTGACCCTTCTCACCAGGTTTAATTCTAAGGATGCCTTAGTCCTCCTAGCTGCCTTCCTACATCCTCTAGCAGCGGCCTTATATTCCTCCCAAGTGGCCAGCCCCTCCTTCCATGACCTGTAAACTCTCCTCTTCTGCTTGAGCATACCCAGCAATTCCCTATTTAGCCATGCAGGTCTCTTGGCCCTCTTCCTTGACTTCCTACATGTCGGGATGCTCCGATCTTGAGCACGGAAAAAGCAGTCCTTGAATGTCAACCAACTATCTTGGGCCCCTTTACCTTCAAGCAGCCTTGCCCATGGGATTTCCCCTAGCAATTGCTTGAAAAGGCCAAAGTTTGCCCTGCTAAAGTCCAGGGTTGCAATTCTACTTGCTACTCTACTAGTCCTGCCACACAAGATCCTGAACTCCACCATCTCGTGGTCGCTGCAACCAAGGCAGCCCTCAACCCTTACTGCTTCAACCAGATCCTCCTTGTTAGTGAGGATGAGATCCAGCAGCGCTCCTCTCCTGGTCGGCTCATCCACCATTTGCAGGAGGAAGTTATCATCCATACACTGGAGGAACCTCCTGGACTGCGGCTGGGTTGCCGAGTGGTCCTTCCAGCAAACATCAGGGAAGTTAAAATCCCCCACGACGACCACGGCCTGTGACTGCGAGGCCGCTCTCAGCTGCCTGTAGAAGGCCTCGTCAACTTCCTCACCCTGATCCGGTGGTCTGTAACAGACACCTACAACAGTATCCCCCCTGCCACCCTGCCCCTTAATTCTCACCCACAGACTCTCAACTCGCTCATCATCTGTCCCTGGACAGAACTCGGTGCATTGTAGTTCCTCCCGCACATAAAGAGCAACCCCACCACCCTTCCTGGCTGGCCTGTCTTTCCTGAAAAGGACATAGCCTTCCATGACTATATTCCAGTCATGTGAGCTGTCCCACCACGTCTCTGTAATTGCCACCAGATCATAATCTCCTGACTTAACACAGGTTTCCAACTCCTCCTGCTTATTTCCCATGCTGTGCGCATTGGTGTACAGACATTCCAGGGAGCGAGCTGAGCACACCGATTTCACCCTAGGATTGTAGGAGGCCTCCCAGTCTTCATCAATTCTGGAGCACTGCCCCACTGGGGCAAGCCCAGCTACAAGCCCATCCCCCTTCGAATCTAGTTTAAAGCTCTCCAAATGAGCCCTGCTAATTCGTGCCCCAGCATCCTTTTGCCTCTGTAGGACAAACCTTTCTCACTTGTCATTGTCCAGACTGGTGCCCTATAAAACCAGCCGTTATCAAAGAATCCAAAGCCCTGCCTGTAGCACCAGTCTCGAAGCCAATTGTTCATGAACTGAATCTTCCCATTCCTTCCCACATCATCAGTGGAAGATGGAAGGAGTGAGGAGAAGATCACTTGAGCCCCAGACTCTTTCACCATCCGCCCCAAGGCCCTGTAGTCTTTCTTCATCCCCCTCAGACTGCGGGAAGCAGCTTCCTCCCCACCTGTCTGGAAGACCAGCAGCGGGTAGTAGTCTGTCGGCTGCACCAGGTTGGGGAGCTCCCTGGTGATATCCCTGATCCGGGCTCCAGGCAGACTACACACTTCCCTGTGATGAGGGTCAACTCTGCATATCAGGCCCTCTGTTCCTCTCAGAAGGGAAATATGCATATGCCATTTCTTTGTGTCATTATATGTTGTATATTATTAATAGCCACTGTCTGTACTATAAACTGTCATCTCAGTTTGTTTTTTTGAACACTCTTTGTTCATGAGTTCCTCTTTTGGGCTGTTAACTCTTGGTGTTTTGCCAGAGCAGTAGCTGTTACTGCAGCACACAATAATTTGTATATAGTTCTAAATGTCTTCTCCTGATTTCTATTACTTTTCAGTTTTTTGAAGAATAGTTTGATTGCTGGTCTGTTTCCTGTTTTCCTAGCCATTTCCCTGCTCTCAGCAGTAGACCTCTCTATGCAAACTATAGCCATCCACAGCTGCTAGCCACGTTTTTGCTATCTTGTGGTGTTTGTGTTTTTTTTATTTTGGTTTGGTTTTGCTTTGGGTTTCCCCCATCATGGGAGTATGGTATTAGTTAGCAAAGGAATCATGCATGTCTCTCTATATATTATTATTTATGTAGATGGAATCTACCATTGCCCTCCTTCCAATATGAAAATTAAACATCTTATCACTATGATATGAATTGTTTTTATGGTGATGTCCTTGGAAGTTTACAAGAAGACCACCTGTTTTATGCTGTCAGTCTTCTTCTGTGAGCATGAAATTAATTCAGTAATTAAAACCAAAAAAAAAAGGATTACTAGGTCAACATATTTGTCCAGTATCGTGTATGAATATATCTGGTTGGTATTGTTGGTGCAACTCACTTCATTTACCTGGAGATTCTTAACAGAGACCAGGAGCTCTACTGAGTTGAATTATATTTAAACTAAAGGTAGAAAGTCATTTAAGCCTTTACTAAGATAACTTTAAGCCCAGGCAATATGTCTTGACAAACTGCTCTATTTTTGCACCACCAGCAGCAGCAGCTAAGTCTTTCAGCATTGTCAAATGCCCATGGTTGCAAACTTTATAAGACCACCCATATGGCAAAATCATAATTTTATTCTTCTTAGACACTTATTATTTCTTTGGAAAGAAATAATGACTTGTGCTAAGAAGGTATGTGGAGGTCGGTATTAGCATGTTCATCACTTGGAGAATCCCTTTTACAATTTGTTTGATTTCTGTAAATTAAGCTACAAAAATGGAAAGACTGTTGGTTTACTCGGTTTCAGTTTTAAATCATGCTTTATCAGGACATTTTGGCATTTGCTATTTCAATTTTGTTTTTATGAGGAGCATACAAAACTATTGTTTATTTTAAAAAATTCAAGTGTTTTGAACATGTTCATCATTGTAATTTTTTTAAACTTTTTTTTTTCTTTTAAAGAAGTTTTAATCTATTTCTTAAAAGGAAAGTGTTTATGAATAGACTGTAGTGACTCCATTCCAACCATTTTTATTCAGGATAAAAGCAGATAAGGAATTAAAAACAAAAAAAATTACAATTGATCCTGGATCTTACGTTAAATTATGACTATATAAATAATATTTATTGGAGTAAGACCAGTTCCTGAAGGATATCTTTGAAAGTTTGAATGTGTTAAACAGTAAATACCTGTCTAAAGTATGAAGTAAAAATAGAAATAATATTTTCTGATTTAGATAGAAGCAAAGGAAGTATATGCTCAGAGACAAAGTCTACTGAAAGATATTGAAGTCATAAGGACCAGAGAGGCAGAACTGAAGCAAAGAATTGAGGCATTCGAAGTGTAAGTTGCTGAAAGGCATATATAATGCTAAATGATGCTATTGTCCTTTTTCTGGAAAGCATGCTTCAAGATGTTGCTACTTCTGTGACATCCCAGAAGTTATGTTTTGTATTTTGGGCAGTATTGTGTACTGTCTCTGTTAGCAGGGATACCCCATAAAAAAAGATGATTTAGGTTTTTTTCCTGTGCCACCTCATAAAACCAAACCAGTGCAGCAGCACATTGGAGGCAATGAACCAGATGTTCATTTCGAAGTGCTAAAATTAAAAAAAAAAAATTAATCAAACAACAAAACCAACACAGTATGTAACCATAACATTTATGTAACATATGTATGAATTTTTGCTTCTAAAGAAGCAAAATATCCTTACTGGTTTTTTTGTATGTTTGATTGTTGGTTGTTTTTTTGTTGTTTTTTTAAACTTGTCCTTAGTAATATCATTTTGCTTTGGTTAAAAAAAAAACACACCAAAACACAACATTTATAGACAGGTTTTCAGTACTACTTGATGTCATTACTTTGTCATCTGGCTTTTATAGCAAAAACTTAGGGTTTTTTAACAACCCAGCAGAGGGTGCTGGTAGAATAGCATGCTTAGCGCTGTCTCCTCTGAAGCATTTCTGGTGTGGGAAACTGAGCTAGGGTTAACCCGGGTTAGCTGCATAATTAATTGGTACTGGGTTTTAAATAGGGCAGTTTAATTTCTGTCAAATCTCCTTGTTCTTAATGAATTACAGTGACAGATTCTGATGATAATTTTAAATTGCTACAATGTTCCAAGCAAGCACATTACCCTTTGATGTCTCTTAAGTGTTATTAAAAAAACAAACCAAATCAAAACAAAAACCAAAACTACTTTTGGCTCTGTAACTGATCGTTGTCTGCATATTTATGGGTATTTCAGCTCTCAGAAACTTCAGGAAGAGAAAAATAAAGCTATTGATGATGCACTTCGACGTCGGGAGGTTGCTGTGAAGAACATAGAGGACACATATGATCAAAAGCTTAAGACAGACCTCTTAAAGTAATTTTTTCTTTGTTTCTAATAAGACACATGCTACTCTTGTGAAAACAGAATAATAAATTCTCTAGGATTTCTTTTGACAAGTATAACAAAGCAAGGACTTTGAAAAAGGCAGTCTTTTTTATCAGCTTAAATTTTTTCTTAGCTCTTTGCTAGTGAAACAAAATGTTCTGTCAGGTTCAGAAAAAGCTTGCTATAGGAAATAATTCTATTACAGACTATATTATGTTGCAGTTTAAATTCTGTATTGCTATCTGGGAAAGAGATGTGACATTAGTTGCATGTTTAGACAGAAGGATTTGAAGCAGTATTAGTGACTTCTTTTAACCATACTAAAACAACTGACCATTTTACAAATGCAGAGAAGACATGGGAGGAAATTAGCATTAAAGAGATATTAGAGGTTTCTTGGAAAAAGGGTGAAAGGCACACTAGCTCACTGTACAGACAGATTGGCTCTTAACCCATCCCCATTTTTGGAGAGGGATTCCCTGATATAGATCACCCTGTTTAATTGATTACCATCTGCTTGAACATGGTTTCAAGCAATTTGCTTAGAAATGCTCTTTGAAAGCTTAAGACATCATCTGTGACTGCTTTTGAGGTGTTGCAGTGAGTATACCCTTCAGGTATTGGTGAAGTCTGTGCTAGGAATACCATGCCCAGGATTGTGCTCCCCAATTCAAGAAAGTCATGAGGAAAGTGGGGGCGGTCTACTAGAATTCTGGCACAATAGTACTGGGTCTGTCAGATGTGACTTCTGAATTCATATGGCAGGGAGTGTAAATTGTCTCTTGGGAGATTCAGCTTGGACATGGGGAAAAAAAATTCCTGGGAGGACAGTGCAGCATTGGCACAGGTCATCCAGGGAGGTGATGGAGTGTCCATTCTTTGAGATTTTTAAGACTTTGGTAGGAAGAGCCACAGGTGACCTGCTCTAGAGTTGGTGGGAGTCTTGCTTTTTGGCAGGTGCTTGAATGAGGTGATTGGCAGGGCCCTTTCCAACTGTTTCAGTGAGCCTTCAATGACTGATTTTGTCAATAAATAATTGTGTGATTATAGTTTAGTCTCGGAAAACTGGAATTTACACAAGTGCACACACATGTGTACACACATACTTTGGGTATCACAGAATCACTAGGGTTGGAAGGTACCTCTGGAGATCATCTAGTCCAATCCCCCTGCCAAGGCGGGGCCACCTAGAGCAGGTTACACAGGAACATGTCCAGGCGTATTTTTAATGTCTTCAGAGAGGGAGACTCCACAACCCCCCTGGGCAAACTGGAATATATAATTCTTTTTACTTCTAGATATCAGCTTGAATTAAATGAAGAATACATAGCCAGAACCAATAAGGTTACTGAAGATGAGAAAAAAAATAAAGGTAACCATCTCTCTGAGATCAGTACAGTAGCTGTTTTATCTCTAGAGCTTTTACTAATAGGTGTCAAAACACTGTTGTTACTGAACAGTCACGATGTTAAGTAACAGTGGGATAAGTGACAGAAAAGCTATCAAAATAGATTTTGAAAACATGTAGCAGGTTCTAATGACAGGGTGGCAATTCCTTACTGTTCAGAATGCAATGGGAACTGTGAGCTGTTGCTTCACACAGAGGCTGCAAAGCATCCCTGCTTTTTCAGTTTCCCATCTCCTTCTGAAGTTCTACTAGCTCATTCATTCTCTAATTGAACTCTTGTACAATCTGGTACCATACCCTTGAATGGTTGCCAGCTTCTACATTTATTGTGCACAAGATGTTTAATTGGAGCTTGAGGAAGAGAGCTGGGACAGATTACATGTTTAGACTTTTAATTTAGGGGCATGTGGAAGAAATGGTATGTCATGTGCATATGAATTTGATTTACTTAATTCTAAAGGAGTATATGTATGCATATGAATATATTCACACAGTGTGATTTACTTAATCTTGAAGGAGTGTGTATAACATACAGTCATTTTTATGTATTGATTTAAATTGAATGCTGGGCTTAGCAGCTTAAACTCGTTTTGCTGACACAGTTTTTTTACTGTAATGCTCTACTAATTTTAATTCAGCATTTGTAATCCTTCCTACAGAGAAAGCTTTGCTTTTGCATGAAGAAGCCATTGCTGTTAATTCCAAAAAGGAAGAGCTCAAGCAAGCTATATCACGCACAAAAGAGCTTGAGGTAACTGTAAACATGAATTTAAAGAAGCTGTATTATAGTTAGTGCATTTGAGCTATATTAAAAAAAGAAAATGTGAAATAAAAATAATTCTGAAGTAGTACAGAAGTTCATAAGCTTCTAAACTGTTCTTTATCTGCAGCTGGATTTGGAGTCAGCGACGGCCCAGGTTCTGTTGCTAAATAAACAGAATCAGTTGTTGACAGAAAAACTCAAAGAGTTGTCAGACTATCCTTTGCTGAAGGAAGAGAAATTGGAGCTCCAAGTGCAGAATAAACTCCTTAGGCAACAGTTGGATGAAACTCGTAGTGAAAACCAGCATCTTCGAGACAGTCAGTGTGACTGATTTAGTAATTTTCTTGTTTATGTTTCCCTACAAGTATTTGTTTAGAAATAGTTTTCATTACAATCCATTCTTTGTATTAGGTTTACTAGTGGTTTGCAATAAATCCCAGCTAATCTTTGTGTAAAATGAAACAGTCCTTGATATTTATTTTCTTTAATATGCCTGTATAGTAGAAATCCTGAATTGTTTGCTATAATATGAAGACTTTCAAAAAAGCAGTGCAATATTTCTAACCATAGCATTAGTATGGTTAATAGTAGTAAAAGAACATTGCATTGTTATTTTGAGGTGCTTGCCTGACTATAGTTATAAAATGCCAATTATTTTTAATGTGCATTTGAGATTATGGGAAGATAGAGATGTGCACCCACTTACGTAAGGTAAGGATGTACATTTTTCTTCCAGAATAGGACACTCTGGGTCTAATTCTTGGATGACCCCACCAATAAAAATTTCCATCCTTTGAAAAGCTAGAGAAAAGATCCCTAAGTATTTTATTCAAACAAAGCCTTGTTATGTTCCTAAAAGCATATCAGCTTGACATTTTGAAGGGGTTATCATGTAGAAAAGTACACACTTAACTATTTTACAGCTGACTGTCTAGTATTTCTCTTTCTGGGTAGAGCTGTCCCAGCCCTCAGCAGAGCATCTGGCCTGCCAAGTGGAGCTGAGGAGAGTGGAACATTCTAAGAAGCTGGCACTGGATGAATTTGAAAATTATCGGCAGACTTTGGAAAAGCAGTTACAAAGTGAGGTAAATTATTCTTCCTAAATAATTTTAATTCTTTCGTCTTCCTGTCATCTCGTTCATCTTTATCTATGTACCTGTGCAGGCCATTTATATTTTGTTTTGTTTTTTTTTTTTTATACTCTGTTTATTTTTATGTAAGCAACTCTAAAGAAAACAAACCAAACATCACCAAAAAAATGACCCCCAAAACCCCAACCAACCCAACATAACAAAACTAAGTCTTTTTAAGTCATTAAGTTGCCAGCACTGACTTTCAGTAGGATATTGTGTGTATATGGTTTGACTGGACCTGAAAAACATTTAGGAATTAGTATTCAGACAGTTGAGATTACTCTTTTTGTTTGAATTACGCTGATTTTGTTTTTCTCTTAATCTCTTATAGGTTGAGCGTTGTGCTCAATTAAAGGCCCAGTTGTTAGACTCCGAAACTACTGTCAGGAAGTTAAATGTGCAGGTTGAAGAACTGAAACTGCAGGTGAAACAAACACAGGCAGGTTTGTGTCTTACACCAGAGCAGTCCTTTATGAGAAGTTCACTTACCTAACCAGTGTAAGAATTTCCAAAAGCTTAAAGAACCTGCAGTTACACAGAACTAATATAACACCAGTGAGTGGATTTCCAGTTTAAAATAAAAATCTATTTAAAAGTCCAATTTAAAAAGTACACTTACTGCAAATGAAAAACATATGTACAGGAAGAAGGAAAAACATTCCTCCTTGAATACTTGCATGTTTTTCTTACTTGTTTTTCCTCAGCATAAAGGCATTAATGTTTGTTGCTAACATAATCACTGTTTTCTAGGAGGCAAGTTGTGTTTTAGTGCATTTTGATTCTTGAATGTTTGTAATAAGAATAACCAATTTGAAACTGTATTGCATACCTCGCAAATTTAAATCAAACTTCTGAGCGTTTGTTGTCAAGGCTAATCACTTATGCACCTTGTGTGGGCATTAGAGAGGCAAAAGCGTAATTTGCCTAAAGCAATTCATTCTGCTGAAGAAGTGCCAGTTCTGAAGATGCCTATGTCAAATTGCTAATATCAAGTATGACAAATACAATTTTGGGATGTATATTTGATTTTAAAATTCTTCAATGATTGCAGCATAGTTAGGTATATCCATACTTTATATTATTTGATAGACCAACGTGCATTTTCCTGTGTGGTACAAGTATTGGTACCATTTGGAATTGGAAATTTGTTAGTGTCAAAATAGCAAGTATAAATTTTAATTAAATGTCTAAGGTACTGAAGAGACTTTTATTTTGCATCGGAGTTAAGGATGTCATTGAAGAACCATTTATGTAAATAAAACCAAAGCTGTTAATTTACTGAGAAAAATACAGCCCGATAGATTGGTCTTTTGAGCTTGCTGAAGTGTAAAAGTGCAAGCCAGGAAGCAGATAGCCCCAGAACGTTCCATTTAACTGACAGTTGTGGAGAAATAACCCGCAAACAAACAAACTCAAAACAACATTATCTATTTACAGTGTAGGTTTTCTCCACTTTTTTTTTTTTTTTGTTATCTAAATAGAAGGAAACTGTTAAGACTTGTAGCCTGCCCTGTATCCCTCCCCCTTTAACAGCATGATTGGATTTTATGTGTCCAAAGTGGTGACATTTTCATTTTTATTTTTCATTTAAGCGTAATTTAAGAAATAACATTGTGGAGTGCACACTTTGTGATAGTTTTATATGGAAGAATTATATATTAAAAAAAATCAGTTATTATTTGCAGCTGTGCAGCTACATTAAAATATATTTAAGTCAACTCATTAAATTCTCAAAATTAATCCAATTCTATATAAAAGTCATTTTGATCAAATTGGAATTTGAATGCCATGTTTGACTTTTTCTGTTTTGTTATCGTCTCCCTCTCTCACTGTTTACTGTCACTCACTTTCATTGCTATCATTTAGCTCTGGAAAATGAAGTGTATCGGAATCCAAAGCCTTCACTTGTTGATCGCTCTGTCCTTGACTTCACCGGTGACAGGGCTGTACCTCATGATATTTATGTGGATAGTGCATTCCTGAAGAATCAGGTTATGACTGATGCCATGAAGGTAAATGCTGTTCCAAGATCTGGCTATTGGCAGCAGCTACAGCCACACAGTGCTTCTGCAGATTCTGACCTGGAGTGTATGGCACATACCTGGGCTAGAATAAAAGAACTAGAAGAAGAGGCAGAGTATTTGGAAGAAGCCTACAGGAACTATCGACGCAGTGTCATGCAGGATGCAGCTGCAAGCAGAACACTGAGAAAAATGCAGTCTCCTTTACTTCTACAGTGCGCTATGGGTAAACCACCCTTGTCTGCCCAGCATGAAGTTCTTGAGGGTAATCCTAGGTCCCAGCATTCCCCTCTGAGCAGTCCAAGAGATGAAAAAGACATCAAAGGAACTGGGTCGGTTGATGTCTTTAAAAATCCCTTAACGCCACCACATAGAAGAACGTCTGTTTCAAGATGCCTTTCTTCTACTCCTGTTTCCAAAGTGGAAAGAGATCTCGGTAACAAGAAAGTTTCAGATGGTAAGTCACGATGTGGGCAGGCTGAGAGCTGGGGTTGTTCAGCCTGCAGAAGAGAAGGCTCTGGGGAGACCATATCGTGGCCTTTCAGTACTTAAAGGGAGATTATAAGAAAGATGGGGGTAAACTTCTTAGCAGGGCCTGCTGCAACAGAACAAGGGACTTTAAGCTGAAAGGTTTTAGACTAGATACAAGGAAGAAAGTTTTGACAGTGAAACTCTGGAACAGGTTGGGCAGAGATGTGATAGATGCCCCACCCCTGGAAACTTTCAAGGTCAGGTTGGATGGGGCTCTGAGCAACTGATCTGGTTGAAGATGTCCCTGCTCATTGCTGGGGGATTGGAACTAGAAGACCTTTAAAGGTTTCTTCCAATCCAGACTATGATTCTATGATTGTTAATGTGGTGTGGTATTGGGCTTTTCCTTATTGCTCCTCTTGTGCTATGGGAAGAGAAAGATTTAGCAGTGGTAGTCTTTCACTTATTTGTTAATTGCTAAGAGTCAGGAGAAGTCAGAAACAAAATATGCTAGTACCTTGGAGCGTGACTTCCTCGTGGAAACAGATACTGGAGAAATAGATTGAGGGAGGCTAAACATACTGTGCTTTAGATAGCTTTAAGATTATGCCATAAAGTTCACTGCAGGTGTAACTTTATGGTATGCAGAGTTTCATTCAAAAGTTGCAATCAAGTATAACTACTTTGCAACATTATTTGTAACTTCCTAGTTTTAATAACCTTCCCTCTGTATTCCTGTACTTTCATTTAACACTGCAGTTAACATGTGCAGCAAAAGACTGCTTCATCTGGCTTCTCTTAAATTGAGTTTTCCCATCTGAGAAGTCCAGATGTGATTTTGTTTGTTCTTTTTGCTGTGACATCTTTATCAAATATTCCTGAGCAGTTTTAAGGGGGAAGGGATTAGTGTTTGGAAAATTGTAACTTGCTATTAATTTGACAGTGTCTAATAATTACGAAGTAATTTTTTTTCAAAAGAGCAGTGTTCAGGAAAGCAATCAGAATAGAAAAGAATTGAAAATTAAACAGTGGTATGTTGTTTCAAATCCTGCTGTGTGTCTGCTTGTCAAGTCACACAATTCTTGTTGCCCTAGCCCAAAGTGGATTTAATGGGATGTGAAAAAGAGATACTAAGAAAACCAAGCAAAGATACTGAACAGCTTCTGCGTGAAGGAAGGTTAAATGCAAGAAAGGCAGCTTAGTTTGGAAAAGGGTTGGCTGAGGTGGGCTGCGGAAAATCTGGAAGGCAATGAGTGATGTAGAAAAGTTGAAAACGAACAAGTTAACCACTCCTTCACAGACCCTACCATCCTGTGAAATTGAAAGGAAAGAGAAGGAAGTACTTTGTCATACCATGAGTAAGTTGTGGAAGTTATTGTTCCAGTGGCAACAGATGGAGATGCAGAAATAAAACTTCATGATCAGGAGGACCTATCTTTGAAGGATGAAAGGAAGAAGTGTGTCCTCCTGTAAAAAGCTACTAAAAGTAGGAGAGGATCCTTTTCTGCTTTCCCCTGCTTGCTGTCTCCAATCTGTGGGCAGTAACACAGATGAAGAAACAGTTTCTGAGGAGAAAATTCAGATTGCCATCTTATTACTTGATCAGTACTTTTCACCTTAATCATTACTTGATCAAGCTTCATGCTTTCTGATGAGAAAGAGCAAGGTTGGTGTGTCTTGCAGATAGCAAGCTATGAGCCAAACACCTCAGGTATTTGTCTCCTGGTAGAACATCAGTAAATTCAATCCTGCATCATTTCGAAGTGATAGTAGGTTGTAGTAGATTATGGTATGAGATGACTGGTGTGCCGTCTGTCTTCTGACAGGCAGTATGTGTTACACTGAGGAGGCACTAAGTACTTACGTGCGTAAGTACTGCATGCTGTTCTTGTCCATTCGTTTTGCACATGAAAGTTTGACAAGTTATTTTATAGAAGATTGGATGTGGGTAAGCTGAGGGTTTCTACCACTAACAGGTACTTCTGATACATGAGTATGACATAGCTGCTAGGTCCTGTTCTGTTAGTGCTCACCTTCCCTAGAGGGTGTTCGTCTGTGATGCGTGAGCATAGGGGCTGTCTGGAGGTAAAAATACATGGGCAACCCCTAGTCTGAAGCATCCTGATTTCTGCAGTGGGATGTACACCATGAGTTGGGTCCACTTCTATGCAACCATCTGAAAGGACTTCAAGTATGGGAGTGTTAATAGTAGCTTTTTATCTATTTCTTGAGCCAAATTAGCACTGAATACTGTAAAAGTTATTTAGTTAATGAAGAGAAGGAAAAAAAACAGTACCTGCCTACTGAGTGAATATCATATCTTGTGGGGAAAAGTAATAATCATAGTCTAGTAATGAAAGACCTGTACAGCTGCACAAGAAAGGAAAATTGAAATTGCAAGGTAAAATTTAACCAAAGCGCTGGACTTTGCAAATTTGATTAAAAGCCTTTTATAATTCATGGATTTTGTTTTTTACCTTGGTTTCTTAGGAAACTCAAGACTCTCTAGTTATACTCTGTTTCCTTCTGTGCTGACTTTACAGCTGTTGATAAGAGAATAAAACCTTCAAAGATTTTCTTCCTTCCTTCATTGCCTATTTTCACGAATCTGTAGAAAAAACCTTTCAGGTTTAATTTCCTAATGAAGCATCGCCTTTGAGATACCTCAAGAGCTATCTTTAGCTGGCTAGTAAGCACATCCTTAACTTAAAATCTGTGTTCGTAACTGCTTCCTCTAATGACCAGCAAGGGAGAAATTATTTGGTGTTTTGCAGAGGGGCTGCAGTTTGCAGGGAACATAGGTGTATGGGTGATGAAAATCATGGCTTTGTAAGGAGTAAGTTTATGATGGTGAAGACCTGTAAAGGAGAATTGCCCACAGGAAAACTAAACCAAACAAACCCAAAATAAAGAAATTACCAGCACAAGAAGTCAGGTTAAGAACTGGATGTTAGTTGTCTTATGGTGTCTGCACGGTTCAATTATGCATGTGCAGCCTTGTCTGAGAAATGGTAGGACAAATAACTGACTAATACTAATTGTGTGATTTTCATTCTGCAGACACCAGTCACTTGTACCTTAACTCTTCACAGCAGAGTGTTGACAAGGTGCTCTCTCCTATTTCAAAGCCATATCCACTTTCATCTTCTGAGTCTGTTTCTTCCTCACCATCCAGTCACGGCCAGAAAATCAGGTAACATTGTTTACAAAGCAAGTTTTTTAACCTGCTTTTTAAAGAAACATTTATCTACCTGTGCATGCCAAGCTCTTCTAAAGATGGATAAGGATTTCCCTTCTTGAATATCATGCCTCAGGAGGGACTTAGTTATAAAAAATCAAACATCCCCCCCCCCAGCCAAACACCGTTGGCAAATATGATTTCATATTTTTCATCTCTGTTAAATTTGTACCTCCTTACAATGCAAAGTTATGTGCAATGAAATACTTAAGTGCATGAGAAACTTCAGGTGAATGTGGTGTTTCTTTAAAAAAAAAAAAAAAAGAAAAAGAAGTCTTGTCCTGTGACAAAGTAAAACTTGATTGATTTACATAGTGTTCTGTAAAGTCATTTAACTGTTGTAGCTGAGCGAAGATGAAAGCTTTGAAAGATTCCCTCTGTTGGGGCAAACGGTAATGGCAGCAGTAGACCCAGGGCCTAAAAAGTCCAAAAGTGCTAGGTGAAGGACTGACAAGTCAATCTGGGGAGTGAGAACCTGAGGCGTCCTAAGCACGTGTTAGTTTAATGCAGATAGAATAAATTGATAAACATCCATCACTGAAACTTAGCTCAAATTCTGCCATTTAAGGATATTAATGTGTAGAACTGCGTTTCTCAGCACTTTCAGGTTGTGCCACTTCAACCAATGTAAGTATTGCTTTGTTGCCATGTGTGCCTTCGAAGATAGCAGGTGGTTCCTTTGGTGTGCAATGCCAACACTAAGGCAAAAGTCATAAAAGGGTTAGATGTTCCTGGGCTCAGGACTGACTGACTTTGTTGTTTTTCAGACTGTTGTAGATATCTACATAGATTTAATGATGAATTTTGCTTTTGCCCTTCTTTGCTTCTGCCCCTGTTTGCTTTTCAGTGTTTCCTGTGTCAGTGTTCTGACAAACTTTTGAAAGCAAGGTTTGCTTTGGATTCCCGTATTTCAAGCTCTGCAGGGCTTGAAATCTACTGTAGTGCTGTAATCCACCTGTTCCATTGCATTTCTTTACATAGTAGACCATTTTCAGGCAGCTGACTAAAAGATGTATTGTTAATAAATAAATGTTTTGTTAATCACTAATTTCAGAAAATGGCTTTTCCAGAAGTTTAAGCATTCTGAGAATGTTTAAAATCTGTTCCTAAATGTAAATCTGAGTTAAACAACCACTGTCTTGTATGACTGTAATATCTATGAAAAAGTGTTAGTTTTTTAAGCAGTGAGGAATGTGTACATATGTCCAAGATGTATCTGACTTTTCCTGGTGTCCTGTAACTTTGGACCATATTGGTAAGTTAAAAATTTGGACTGTATACTGTTTAGATAAGAATAATGTTTGAACCATGTTGCAAATGGGAATGTGAAGGTACTACGGTAGCCAATTAACTGTTACTTGGCATGTCTTATTCACAACAGTCCTATCGGACATCTCACCCTCGTATGAATTACTGAAATGTGAATGTGTTTTTAGCAGCTTGCTGTCATGAGCTTTTTTGGCAGTTTTGATTCCTCTAGTAGGTTTCTATGCCATCCATATAAATTTGGTTCCAATAACGCTAACAAGAACTCTTGCTGACATTGTAGACTAATTTGAGAACAAACTTTGTTTCAGAAGACAAAGTTGGGTCTTTAGAGGAGTAAACTTCATTTTTCAATGACTTAAAATTATTTTTCATCTTCCTTAGAACAGGTGTTTTGAATACGCTTGATTTTCAAAAGCTGCCAAGGTTATATTTGATGCACAAGAAACCTCTTAATGAAAAAAAAGGCCACTAATTCCTTGAGCAAAGCTATGTCTCTTTTATTGTGTCTCTATTTTTCACATCTGTGACCTGACTGCTGAGCTTTTACTGATTGAAGCTTGGTAGTTTCTGCTACCTGAGAATTCAAATCAAGGCAGTTGCACATTCTCACTTCATTAGCAAGCTGTAATGCTAACTTTGTTGTTGTTGTTCTCTGAAGAGCTTGTTCATGTGTCTATCTTATAATTTCCAGAATAGGAATTCTCCAGTCTCCTTTGCATGTGCGAAAGGGATAATGGGTAGCAGAACTTTTCTCTTTTCGTTTTTTGATTGGTTTGGTTGGTTGTTCTTTTTTTTAAGTAAGTGAGTAACTTGGCAAAATTAAGCTGCATAAGAATGACTTCTCTTTCCTCTCTGTATCTCCTATTTCTATGCATGAAATTCGTCTGTTCTTATAGTCATTTGGTGCCTCCACTGTCCAAAATTGAGAATCCTGAATAGATGTCTTCAGAAAAAGCTCAAATATTTAATTATTAATGTTTCTTTCTTTAGAGAAACTTGAATTGGCCTTAACCTGCTAGCCATCATTCTGGATTTGATGGCGGAAGAAAGCTTGTCCTGGGGCAGCTCTAGCAGGCATTCATACGGCTTATTTTTTATCAAGTCCTCGATAGACTAGACATTTCATGTAGACAGGGTCTATTCTGTGATTTGAATTTGGGGAGAGCCTTTATGATCTTGGCCTTGAAAAGAAGCTGTTGGTATTTCCAGGGACTGGAAGGTTATTTCCTTTAAGTGGCTGTCTCTTCTTTCTCTTTTGATTGGCATTTTCTACAGTATATCTCAGATATCCTGTATTCCTCTGACAGACCTTACAAAGCGAAGTTTGAATGTTAACCTGCATGTTAAGGTGGCATGGGAAAATGCTCTAATACTGGGAGGGACTGTACTTCTTTGAAGGATGTTATAGAGTCCACGCTGCCTGAAGAGTGAATAGCATGAGCAAGTTGTGTTGCAAAGAAAAGGCCAGGGTCTCGGCAGGCAGCAATGGGTTGTAGTTGTGTTCTTGGGTTCCTTGTGACAAAGCAAAGGGATGAGGTCCCAATAATTTTCTTGAACATTGTGCTTTCCCAAGGCCTTCCTAAAGGGAAAACATTGTTGAGGATTTCTCAATTTCTTGTGCCTTGGACTGTGTTCTGTTACGTAAAATATTTGAGAAATGCATGTGTGGGCTTTTCCAGTTATTTACTCATTATTGGGTAAATGCTGCATCATCGGTGTGTCGTGGGATTAGTTTATGACCTGTAGATTTTAAGTGGCAATGGGAACTTTGAAAAGAAAATACAATGCTCTAACACCAGTAAGCCATTACAAGTTAGACCAATGTCAGTGGGGCAGAACAGTTGCATCTATGACTACAGGAGCTCCTTGTTTATTTATGTTTCAACATATGAGTGTTATGAAGGAAGCCAATAAACACAGGAAGACTGGAGTTATAAGGCAGATTATTATCTAAACTATGCCTTTTTTTATTTAGGAATGAAGAAACTGATTGTGAGGTTTATTACCAGTTTTAGGCTAAAAAAGTAATTTTGGACATTAACAAAATAGTTTAGATGGTGGTGATTGGGGTTTTGGTGGGGTTTTTTTAAGCTTTAATGGTAATTTTATGCATACCCTATGCAGTTTAACAATTTGGTGTTGACTGGCATAGCAGTCTTGTTTTACGGAATATTGACATTAAGTACAGCTCAGGGCTTGGTTGCCAACTTTGCATGATGGAATGAATTTTGAAAACTGTTTGGAAATATGTGTGTTTACCTCTCTTCATGGAGCTGACCTCTTCAGTTTCCTGACTCGGGGCAGTGTGTTGACTGTCTGTCTAGCAGGATGTGGTATTGAAGAAAGTGGCATGGATGTCCATGAACCTTGCATCCTTAAAAAAAATACTTAACACTTAACCATTTCTGTGAAGGAAAGGCTAAAAACATGACATAGAATTCCAAAACCTTGACGTTCCATTTACTCTGCCATATTTAATTTACAGGGTGTTTTCCCCCACTGATTTTATTGAACTATCCTTCTGGCAATGCAGTTTTAGTTGTTTGTCCACCCATTTACATTTTTGTTGAACATGTCTCATCGTGGGGGCATGTTTTGTTTATTCTCCACTTTTGCTCCATAGAAGACCTGAATTCCTTAGATTGTAAGTACAACATATTTATGTGGTGGTGAAGAGCACCAGCTGGTGTGGAATAAGCTCCTTTATGAAGTGCTGCTCTTGAATTTCATTAGTGACCTACACTACTTTTTTCTGTTCTGGTTCTGGTCAGGGTTTAGTAATTGGGTCACATGGGAGATACTGTTCTTTCACATTATCTTTCTGATGAGATAAATGGGGATTTAGAATGAGGGCACTAACCCCACTTTTCATAGCACCCACATTTTCACTCCTGCATATGTTTTGCCAGACATCTAATCCTAATATACTTCAAGCACATCTGTTAAAATGACATCAAAGTGGGAATTAGACTATAACAGAGAACCTAAAAAGGCAAATTTCTTAATTTCATTTGACTAAGTGTCACAACTCATTGTATTCATCCTTTTTTCTTACTCCTTTTTATGCTTTTTGAGGGTGCACTTTGTTTTAATATAATGCCTTTATGTTATTTATAGGCCTTAGGGAAAGGCAGCATGGAGCTAGCTATCAGAGAGGTGGAGCTGTCTCTTGGTAAACGTCACCAAAATACATTTAAATGTATTTAAATACCTCAACCTTTGAGCCAGAAAGTTACAGCATTCTCGTTGCATGTTTTTTTATGTTTGGTTTAATTTGTTTCTAAGCATGTAAGTAGCCCTTGTATTTAAATCTCAGATTGCTATTTGCTTAAAAGTTTAGCATTTATATTTATTAAATTGTTTATGTCCTTCCTTTTTCTTTCAGACTTCATAATCAACAAACAGATAAACCAGATTTCAGTGACATTCCCAAACTAGACGAACTAATACATGAGGACCTTGAAGAATGCATTTCTTCTCTTGAATGTAAGTGTTTGTGCATTTTAGACGGTTCGTTTAACACCTTAGTGCTTAATGGTTGTGAGACAATTTTCTTGATAGCTTAAGACTGTAGTGGGAGAGAATAAAGTCTGACTGAAATAAGAAAAAGAGTCTCTAATGATGAGGGATAAATTTTCTTATTTGTGCATTTAGGAGGAGAAGGGTATGTAGCAGTAAGTACACACTAAAATCAAGCTGGTTCTGAATTTTGAGAACTTTTTGTTCCAGACTCTTGCATAACCTTGTTCTGATTAATGCATGTAGGTCTGACGGTTGTTTCAGAGTGGTTTAAAATGGTTTAGGGTGGTTTTGGTTTTAAACAGCAAAGCATATTAGTATATGAACTAACTGGAAGCTGTTTTGTATTTGCTGCGTAAAGTAAAACTCCAAGGGGTGTTTCTTGTGGACTGGTATGAGAGTACTATTACCAAGCTGTAATTTTGAAGATAAGTTTCTTGCAGCCATTACATGTACTGTTGTTGATTTTTTTCCTTCAGTAACTGTGGCTTAAATAGTATTATGAATTAGTAGTAACTTTAGAAGTGTTTGTAAGCACGTAAAGAACAGTTGCAATGACGCTATCATTAATCAGCATCTTTGAGTAGTTTTGGAACATGTGGTTCAGTTACTGAAACATCAGTGTTACCCTATTCTTTTTTTTTTTTTCCTCTGAGATCAGCATTTTATTTATTTACATTTTTGTGCTCTTGCTGATTGCAGGAAGGCCTTTGACATTATGTCAGTAATGGTTTGTGTTGAGTGCTGTTTCCTTCTCTGTATATGCTGCAGTAAGCCTACAGGGTCAGTTCCCAAAAATTTTTGATGTAACTGTGGTACTGTAGAAAAAGGAGGATAGCTGAAGTTAATGCACTTTATAGCCATTTGTGTATTGAGAGAAAAATAGGAGCACATTTGCTGGCTGTATTTCCTAGTTTTTCAGCATTTGAGTGACATCTTAATGTTGGACCTGAGCAGAGTTCTCTCCTATGAAACTGGGGGTTTAAAGTAAGTGAAACTGTCAGTAAGAAAGATGTAGACTGCAAGCTAAACACCTTTCCCATTTCTAAATTTTGATAGGTCTGTAAAGTCTTGATACTGGTGGAGGTATGTCATTAGGTGGTATGATTAATCCACAGTTGGTGAAGAGATTATTGTATGGGAGAGTTAGAATCACTGATTTCAAGGAAAATATCTCTAACTGGTGTGAGTTAGGTCCCAGACTGGCTTATTCTTTCGATTGTGGTTAGATAGATGGAGTGATACAGTTGCTCATGCTCCTGAACCTATGAATATAGAGCTTTCAGTGTTTTAAAAAGAGCCACCCCCAAAAGCTGCTGTTTGTTTGAACAGCGATTGTGCTGACAGTTTTTAGTGGTAACTAGCAGAAGCTGACGACTCATCTATTAATTTCTCTGTGAAGTCTTAGTATATTCATTATTTGTTAATTTATCTCATTTACTTTTCTTTTTTTAAGCTTTAAACGCATTATTTGAATGTGAGTTGAGTTTGTAGCCACTAATGGTTTCTACTCATCTCATATTTTAGTTAGATTTAGATTTACTTGTTTCATTTTGTATTAGAGACTTTAAGAATATATTAGATATTCCGCTTTTATCACGTATGAGGCTAAACTGGCATTTCCTTAGCAAATCTACCTGAGTTTGGTGCTGCGCCCAGGTAAGTTACCACTGTGTCATTAAGTGATGTGAGGTAGTTGAAAGGATGGTTTTAAGAGCTTGTATATGCTGATGATTTCTTAATCAACAGTACTTCAGCTGGGTCAGACTGCATCACAAGGCAATCTCAGTGTGCAGAAGGGAACCAGAATGGCTAAAAAAGGGAGCAAGTAACCCAGGAGAAACTTGGGACGGAGGGAGGATAAGGATGTAGAATCTAAAAAGTAAATGTAGAGTAAGATACCATTAAGGAAGAAGTTGGTAAGAGTAGGAAAAAATAACCTGACTGAAGAAGATGCCAGAAAATGTGGTGGAAGCCTTTTAGTCCTACTGTGGGTGAGCTCTAGCGAGAAAAGATTGGAATTTCTGTTGGCGGTAATTGCTTTAGTTGATGTGCTTGTCTTAAGGAAGAATGCATCTCTTGCTGTCCACCCTTACATAAAGCAGTGATGGTGTACAAAAACTGTTACCTTTTTGTCTTTTGCAGAGTAGTTAATGTAAAGATATTTTGTGCTGTATTGTTTTGGGTTTGGTTTGTTTCCTTTGTGACGTTATCAGACCTTTAGAATTTAGGTATAATATTTATCAGGAACCTATTTGTGAAAGGAAGTTTTTGACTAAACATTACTTACCCCAGAAAACATTACTGAAGTTTCATGTGGAAATAATGATGTTGATAACACTATAATATAAACCTCAAGTTAAAGAGAGAGCAAAAAAACCAGAATAGCTTTTCTTCTGAATGTCGTAGCTCATCATTTTGATCTTAGGTAAAACTTGCATAGAATTCACTTTCCCAGGTGAAGCTGGTAGGACTTCTGGTGTTTTTGTAAGAAACTGAAACAGTCTTGTAACTTAGCTAGATTGATGGTTTGGCAGACATTTTCTCTGATGCTTTCATCTATAATTCCTTTAAAATATTTTGAAGAGATTCAGAGCATTCAGAGAGAGAGGCTGATTGGTTTGGGTGTCTCATTTTTCTTCATGCAGTATATTTCAGTTTTATTATAATGTGGGAAACAAAAAACTTGAAACCTTGATAATATTTAAAGGATAAGAAATTTCAAAACCTTTACCTAAAAATTAAGGAGATACATGAGGTATCTGTACTATGGTACACCAAATGCTTTGAAAATGGTCTTGTGTATTTGAGGTTGGCTACCTAGAAGTAAAAGCTACATCTGACTTTTTATTTCTCTTTATTTTCTCTTGTAAAATTGATATAATAGCAGCCTGCATACTTGGCAAATAAATAATCAGGAAGCAGCTGAGTATCACAGCAGTGATCACAGTTGAAGTGCAGTACTGTGGTTTGTAAATTCAGAGCTACGTTGCACAGGAGGAAGAATACAAAGTAGAATATGGGAATTAGTAGTTATCCATCCTGTGCGCCGAAGAAGACAAGGGTCCTACTAAAAAAATAGTATGCAATCAAGTAATTAAAGGTTGTTTTATGTGCATAGGAAGTATGAGCTGAGCTAAACTTGGCCATGTAATTTTTCTGTGACCTGTATCTTACATAAAGAAATTGAAACATTTTGGTTTTGCTATATATTTATTCATGAATCTGTTTTGGCTTTGTAAACAGGTGTGTTCCAATAGCTAATTTCAAAACTAACAATTCTGTAATTAAAAAAAGCAAGTACAGCCTATGATAATTCTTAGTCCTCAGGGAAATGACCAAGTGGAAGGGAAAATGCTCAATTAGTACTGATATTTACGTGTTCTAGTTCAGCCATTCCCACACTTTGTGTCCATTGCTTTGCTCCACTATTGTGATTACAAAATAATGAAGCCATTGTTCAAATTTCTTCTCCAGATCAGGGAGACATTCCAGAGCAGTGTGAAAGCGATGCCTTGCATCCGTGTGGGGACATCGTCAATGGAAACCATGTCACAGCCACTGTGCCAGCAGCAGCCGCTTCACTGCAGGACTTAAGTGAGTTCTCCAGTCAGAAACGAAAGTGAATGCCCTTTTTACATGTCATATGTGTAACACAAAAAGCCAGATATTTAACATTTGGTGGGTATGTATGCTGGTGTGATGGAAAATTTGTCCAAAAGCCCTAATTATGTGAAAGAGGAAGGAAAGTTTTCTGTTGCTTTACTGAATTAGGATGACTTCACCCTTGTTTTGGTCAAATTTGTTTTTAATTTAAATGCTTTTGCCACCCATCCCACCCTCCTGTCCAGCTTTTGGAGGGATGATTTTGTTCTTTTCAGGATAATTCTTCTTTCTGCTCTTGCTAGAAATCAGACTTGAAAGATTTTTGGAGGTTGTGTTTCTGTTTCACATGGTTTATATAGGTCTTGTCTGGATTTTTTTTTTTTTTCATTTTTCTTGGCTGTGTTTGCAAATTGTATTACCCCATGCTGTGTTAATTTTTCAGGTAGATGAAGGTGATGTCAGTGCAGCATATGCCACTTTTCTAATTGTCCTACATAGAAGCATTATGATTATTTTTATTTAGAGAGGAGCTTTCTAGCTTCTAACAATTCCCAGTATTTAGTTTGCCTATCTAATTACTGTCTGAATGTTGTCCTACTTGCACAGCTTTTTAAATATGCTGGCCACATCAGCAGCATGTCCTGCAATGATTTTCAAGGGGTTTGTAAGTACTTTGCTTTATAAATGTAAAGAATTATATTCAGTCAGATTGCTGAGGGGTAAAGAATATAGCAACATGAATTTTAGGATAACAGAGATTTAATGAGAAAGTCCATGACAGGAATGAGAAGTGCATAGAGAGATTTGTCAGCTCTCTGGCCTCTACTTTTGCTTTCCCGTTTAGCTCTTAGGGAGTCATACATCAGAATAAAAATGTTTAGAGGTGAGAAGAAACCAGATACCTAAGAATAACATCGGTATATATGTAAACAATATATCCAGTTGCTTTTCATTTACTAGTAATGTTACAGAGGAACCTAATACTTATTTTTATGCTACTGTAGTAAATAACTGAACTACATAGGTCACAGATGTTAAAATAATTTTTCGCAGTGGTGCTGGATCAAAAACAGATCGAAGAACAGGATAGAGAAGTGGAGAAAAACCTGGAAGAAGAAAAGAAAGCAAGAGAAGAAAGGGGGGAGGGAGAACTACAGGAAGCTTTGGAAAGACGGCAAAAAGAAGAGGAAAAGCTTAACAAAGAGGTAATGATTCAGTATTTTAACTTCTGGCAGTAATGCATCTTTGTAGTGTCATGTATTTTAGGATTGCTATGTGTGTTACTTGATTTAAAATAGACTTTAAGTGAAAGTAGTAGAGGCAAAGTTCTTTTATGATCAACCAGCCTTGATAGAATTTCTCCTTATGCCAAGTAACTTTTCTCACAGGAAGCAGATGGTTTTTCTTCCATGCTTCATGCAGCTGGAAGCTACAGTTCTATGGCCAGAACCATGCTATTGGAATAGGTTATACAGTCACTGTCTTTCTGGTCTGGACTGTTCCTGGTGGGACACCACTGAAACATGTTAATATCCATCTCTTCACTTCCTTATGTCAGGGTATCTAGGGTACTTTCTTGGAAGCAGATGTTGTAAGGAGACCTTAAGGAGTTTGCTTAAATCCCTTTGAGCTGACGTGGCATGTGTTGAAATAGTGTTATGGACTTCTAGGACCAGTATAAAACCTGGGTTTTGCTCCCTCCCACTTCACCTTCCTTTTCCCACTCATAAACCTTGGTTAATTTGATTCCACTGTGCTCACCCTACCCTTCACACCAGCAAACTAGGCCCTTCAAGAAAGTGGCGTACCTGTGTCAGCTCATCTTCAGTTCACATGTAGGTGTCACACACAAATCTCAGGCTTCACAGTATCTCAGACACCCAGACAGCGTTAGAGTGGGATTTTGTGAGTGTCATGTTTGTAATTGAAGCAATAGCTTAACATTTCATCTTGAAGTGCATGTAATGGGTTTAATGCTGTTTAGACTGGCATGTTTTACCCACATTAATGTAAATTCCTCCTTGTAATGCAGATACCAAAATATATAGGTGGGGTTTTTTTGAGCTGATCAATATTTAATTTTGATTATGTGTCTTAAAGCAGATTCAAGACTCAATGAAAAAAGATGAAGAAAAAGAAGACAAGGAGGGGGTAAAATCTGAAAACAGTAATTCTGGTGCTGAAGATAATGTAAAGGATCCTACTCCAAATCCATTAGAAAAATACATGAAACTAATTCAGCAAAGGAGGGCAAACAAGGTGAATATTCTCAAAGTGGGGTTCCAGAAATAATATTGACTAAATTTAGATCTTGCTAAGTATGCTTCCAGTGAAAAGAGTATCCCCATTTTTATTTTTTTCCCTTCATTCAGAAGCTTTATCTGACAACCTGCAGAAGCGTGTTTGCATTTGTATTGCAAAACTGCGTTGACTCAAAAGAACAAAATCTGAAACCTTTCTTCTATAAGGGCTTTTGTTCTGTGTCCTGTGGGGGAGGGGTTGGCTTGTTTGTTTGGCTTTTAGGTACTAGGGCAATATTTACATTTAAAAGTCCTCAGTTTTCAGTTTAAACTGTGCTTAAATAGTTTGAATCTACACAAGTCGGCTTGTGTTCCACTGACACAACTGAGAGAATTTTTTTCTGGCAAAATGGAAAATTTGATCTTAAAGAAGAGGTGTGTATGGGGATGTATCACATGACTTTGAAGGAATGTAGCATATTTTTGTTCAGACATTATCCAAACCTGATTTTTTCCAAAGTGTTATTCTAGATGCAATGTAGTGTTTGTAGAATCAGGGTATCATCTCCTTTGGATGACTTATTTTCAGTTAGGTGCCTTAAAGTACAGATTCTTAGAGTCACTTAAACCTTAACTGAAGAACCAATTACAGACAATGTATTTTTTCTCTTGGTTGCCAGGATTCAAAAAAAGAAGTGTCACTTACAGAGGGATTTGGACTTAGCGAAAAGGATGACAGGTAAGGCTCATATATTATTATTCATCACTTCTGTTACTCCATATTAATAGCTACAGTATGAATTATGCTTAAGAGACATCTGCCTCTTAAAAGAAAAATAAACCAGTAATCAAAACCAAATGTGTTGCGAAAAATTGAGGACCCTTCCAGTTCTTACACAGGTGAGCTGTGGAATGATCCGTTTCAATAGCTAAGGCAATTAGACCTTTGTATCTGCATCTGGGTGACATCTCCTGATTCTTCACACTGAGCTGAAGTATGAGGGATTCTTCTTGGGTTATGCTCCTGTGAAGGTTTGTTAGTGCCGCACCTTGCAGATGGCCTGTTACTAGCATTGAATCTAGCTTTGAGTTATCAGGGGCATTGTGGGCTTTTAACAAATGAGTTCACACTTTTTGGCGGAGATTTGCACTGCTTGCACTGGATTACCACAGCTAGGGCATTTCCTCTGCTTCTTTCTAGACACTGATAAATAAGGATATGTAGTTCTTAGTTGCTTAAGAGGGGAAAAACCCCAACAACTCTCTATCACATCTTTCAGTTTAATTGAAGATGTAGAAATGAAAATACGTATAAGCAAAAAATATGGAGCAATTAAAAAAAATGAAATGCTCACTGAAACAGTAGTAATGATTCAGTATTCTGTGTCCTTGAAATGCTGGTTTACATACCAGACCCTACCATGTGCTCCTGAATTGGTACTTGTGCAGTGTTATTTTTACTGGGTGAGCACCACAGACAGAGCAGGTAGAAAGACAGATAGTATGTCTTTTTGGTAGGTAGGAGATGACTTTCTGTTCATTAAGGCCCAAGTCTTCACCCTTAAGGGCTTGCTTATTTCCTTCAGTTCACTGAAACAGCAAGAGAACTGTAGCATAGGCAATCTCTTAACTAACTTCCTTTTTAAAACAAATATTTATATTTAAGATACAAAACTACTTTGGACTCACACAACTTTCTTTTCCTCCCTTCTATCCTTATTACAGCACTGCAGACATTTCTCATGGAGACATGGATGAAAGCTTCTGGTGAACAATAGCTGCTGCTAATTATTATTATTACAATGTTTTTAAAGCAGCTTTCTGCCTGTAACAAGTGTCAGGCACCAAGATTGCAGACTGTATAATTCTAAACTAATAAAGCTGAGTTTGAGCTGTCTCATCGCTTCAGCCGTTGACTTCAAATAGTGAGTCCCAGTGTGTCACTAACGCAGGAGAAGGCTCTTGGATGGGGCAACAGAAAGGTCAAAGCAGTGTGAAGAAATTAATCAGCATGTCCAGGTAGATTGGCTTTGGCATTGAATTCCTGTAATTTCTATAAACAGCTTTTCAAGTGGGGCCCTCCCCCCAACCCCTTCCCCACTGTAGGTCAAAGTAATAGTGTGCAGGTAACAGAAAAATGCAGTCATCATGACCTGTTTTTAAAGGCGTCTCGTAGGGACAAGGTGGCTTGGGTGGTTTCAGAGTGGAGCGTGACAGACCCAAGCCAACATGTCCCTTTTACTGCTGTGGCAGGGGAAGCAAACAGACACTTGTAGAAGCAGCCTTATCTTTTGTATCTCCTTGTTGGTATTAACCACCCCAGAATGGAGAGATTAAAATGAAAGTGCTATTTAACTCATCTTTATTTAAGCTTTGTATTTTGTAGGTAGATTATAGGCAAGATCATTAAACTTTATTTACAGTATAAAATACAGTATTTTTATCAATGAAGTGATTTTGAGTGGCAGCATATATTACAACTTGCACTGCATTTGAGGCTGCTCAGCTTGACCTAGCTACAGGAACATGAAGCCAAGTTTGACAGAATTTAGGGGCAAAAAACAAAGCTCTGTCTTGAATTCATCAGAAGCTGAAACGTGTACCACAAATGTGACAGAAATAAACTTTGCTTTTAGAAATCAAGCTAGTATGTAATCTGATGGCAAGTCTAATTTTACATGCTGCTTAATTTGGTGCTGCAGCAATGCTGGCACTTCAGATATTTCTGAGAGGCCTTCTGTTTGATGCCCAGAACGGGACAGGTAGTGCTTGTTGCATTATGCTGGCCAGGAACTACTACCACCGCTTTGTGCTAGAGCCACCTGCTGATTTGCCACGCTGAAGCGTACGCCACCAGGGCCTCCCTTCCCACTACAGGAGCACCTGGATACTCCTGAAGAAAACATCTTTAACTTCAGATAGGGACAGAAAGCCTGAAGGTGCACCAGGACGGAGCAGCTGTAAGTCTGTTTTCAAATAAGCGTACACAAGTGTTTTCTATTATCTACAAATATTTATTTTAACACTTGGATGTAACTACAGGAAGCCCTTGGCACTGATAGAAAATATTGATTCACTGTTAGGTTACAAAAATTTATACATAGCAAAATTTAATGCTCTTTACATAAAAATATTAGACTACTTAAACAAAACTTCAAAAACTCCCAGTCATAGCTACACTGAATTAGAAAAGAATTAGGCTTTAAGACACTGCCTCCATTTTACCCTTATGCAAACACTGGGCTAGAACATCACCTGCATTGCTGTAGAAATGTCTCCTTCATGCAACAGGTAAGAACATACACTAGGCTATTTTGTCATATTTGCTCTACATTGATCAACTTACTTTGCCCCTGTTTTGAAACTGTCAAATTAGACTTCAACATTTAAAAAAAAGATTCTATTTGAAGTTAATACCCCCCAAAATGCCTTTCTCTTAATACTGACTTGAAGGAATTTGTGCTGCCTTTGCTTTATATTCAGCAGTGAAAACTATCAAACCACACGTCAGCTTAACATGGGTATGACTTGAATATTTAATTCTTTCAAATGCTGATGTGTTTTACTCCCCCCCAACATTTATATATATATATATATATATATCATATAGAACAAACACCAAATATACCATCACTAATACTCAAGATATCACTGAATGCTTCTGAAAAAAAAACATTAATTAGAAGGCAGACTTCTATGGGAAATGACTTTAAAATGGCACCAGTTTGTTTGTTGTTGTGTCTCTGAACACCACATTTTCTTAATGTGCTAATTCATTTGTAAAAAGGAAAACACAGAAGCACTGACTATAATAAATTTGCTAAGCACCAAGATAGAGAAAGGTGGACAACCTGTATTCTGCTTTATGGCTGCAATTTGTATTGTTTGTGTAAATCTCTGCAAACTTTCTCATCTGCTCATTTGGAATAGTCAGATCAGTCTCATTTTAATAAGGTAACACTTTTCACATACTTAAAATGTAGGATAATGGTCTCCTGCTGTTATATAAATGCTAAGACATTTATAGAAAATAAATATTAAGGCAAAGCTGACATTTATTTTCCAAGAAGGGGATCATTATCCAGACCCAGGGATCTACATTCCATTAAATACACAATAAAAAGATTAAAACTTGGGACCTCTACTCAACACTCCTGTGAGCACAGGAGCACAACTGCTTCATCGTAGAAAAGCGTGGCACAAGAGCAGGGTGCTGTTCCTGCAGCCCAGGCCAGGAACGTTCCAGGGCAGCCCTGCTGCAGCTCGGGAGACTTAGGCCTTTGCCTAAGGTCTGCACAGCGGGCGGCTGCCTTCTGGTGTGGAGCACCTGCCACAGCTCTGTGCAGGGCTCAGGGCTGTAGGAACACATCAAATGCTAAATATCAAAAGTCTGGAAGAAGAATATTTTGGTCACTTATTGTGAAGTGTTGCCTTTTAAAATGCCTGGAATAAAACCTCCATTCTCTATAAGAAAGGATGGAAGATTACCCACAGGAAGATTTCCCTATGAAAGTGTTCCAGGAGCTGGAATGTGAAGCTTTTGCACTTCTAACTTTGTTTGGTAGACACACATCTGTACTGCAGAGCAGCTATTTGTTGATTTGTCAGAGCTACAGGAATTCTTCTGCGGAATTACTGTGGCAAACATCTATGTGTAAGAATTGAGTTGCTCTTTTGACCGAGACTGGATATCCTGAAGCTCCTGCTCTTCTTTTGCTTTGATATCTTGGTAGGCCTGCATTTTGCTGGCATCCTTTAAGTAGGCCCAGTTAGAAGACAGTATCATGAGGAAGTGGATCTGGAAGAGAAGGGTGAGCATGATGGCTAGTGAGCATGTCAAGAGGCAAAGCAAGCTGCTAGTTAGATTAATAGACGCTCTTTGAAATAACAACCAAAAAAATAAAGTTACTCTACGTTAATAAGCATTCTGTTATGAAAACAAGCACAGAGGCTATTTCCACAGGTCTCTAGGATCTGGCATGCTAACACTTCAGTCAGTTATTCACAATTTAGAGGCAGTTAGTAGAACAGTAACAAAATGAGCTACAGAGTTGTACGGATCAATTAAAATGCAGAATGGGGGAAGCAGGAAAAAGGTTTTGTACGTGGCGAGACACGGCATCCATAAACTACGAGGTGCTCAGGAGAACTGCTGGCTGAGGTTGTGCTGGTTACGCATATCCAAGCCCAGATCCCGGCAAGTCTTTTCCCCCAACAAGCAGATGAGAATTCCACCCTCCCCCTGGAAAAAGCCTGCAACTGTAAACAGTTTTATTTACGTGAACAAGGCTACAGTAACAGAGTGAAAAATTAAACAACAAAATGTGAATCCAAAACTAAGCAAAAGCATGCAATCTCCGGGTTAAGAAGTCTTAATCATGTACTTTCATAGCTACATTTTAAATTTCCATTGTCTAACCTCAGGTGAAGAGTTTTGTACCACATGTAGCAACCAGTTCTTTTTCGTTTAGTTACCGGGTAGATTTTTTTCTAGTTTGTGCCTTTGTCTCTTCCCGACTTCTTTTCACCACACTTCATGCAACAAAATCTACATCTGAAAACACTGATTCACTTTTTTTTCCTCTTTTCCCTAACAGTGTAAAAAGGTCTCTCTGGCCTATGCATGGTTTTGCTTCCCGTGCAGTCATACTTACATTTTTGAGATCTGGCTACTGAGAAATCAGTTACTAAAGTGCAAGCTGCACAAGAGCAGAAGCTATTTATAAGCTCGTTCTTACTAGTTCAGGGTCTAAAAGAAAGAATGTGATTGTTTTACGCAGAGCTAATGCAAGGATGCATTTCCTTCCAGAGAGAGTGTGATTTGGCAATTACTTGAAACTGAAGTAAGAGGAAATAATCAACTTCTTCATCCATGGAATCACTGGAAACACAAGCCAATTAGTCCATTGATACCTGGCCTTCCGATTTCTGCCGAAAGGGATTGGCACTACCTTATTACTCCTTTTCTTTTGCATCATATGTATTTTGTATGCTTGGGAGGGGGTTGTATTTGATGAAGAATAAATTAACAATTCTGACCCTGAACTGTTCCAGTACTTGTTCTAGAGATGACTGTTAGAAAGCCAGTGGAGACGTGAACTGAAAACATCCCATCTTCAGAAGGATGCTTTATAAACACCCCTACAGTAACTGAATCCTCTCGACATGAAAGAATAGCCAGATCTCATCCACATCATAGTTCATATACAAGAAGTCATTTTATTAATCTGATCAGCTAAATGATGCTTATTGAAGCTATTTACAATTACTGTCACAAAGTTCAGAAAGCTAGACTTTCAGCCTAGGGTGTCAGTGGTATTTCAAGCTACGCAATGCAGCTCTTTACTGGGCTTATACAATTTAGAATTTAGTGCAGCAATCTTCCCGACTCTTAAACTTCAAAACAGCATAGTTATATGTAGTAGCCATCATGTAGATCAGCTGGTGGAAGAGAACAAAATACAGGACAGTAAGATACAACAAGGTGACGGCTCAAGCCCACATGGGCAACTGTCGATACTTTTACAACAGATGTTATTCTGAGCTTCTTCCAGGGTGAAGATGCAAGATAAATCATTTGCCATTTATCCCAGAGAGGATAACCTACATGCAGACCTAAAGGCTATTTCATCTACAAATATTTGGGTTACGCCTTGGTTGGCTGACATGAGGTTAGAAGCTGGCAGCAAAAGGAAGCATTAGATGTATGAATAAGTCATCTCCTTAACATCTCCTTTTTCCAACTGCCACCTGTAAGGGGCATTGCAGAGTTGGACTAGCCAAACTGCCTGGGCCCAGACAAAAAACCCAAGAGGTTACAAGCAACTGACCAAAGAAACTACAAAAATGAAATGAAATAATGGATATAAACCCAGAAATAGTTGGTAGAAGTAGGATTTTCAAAGGATATGCAAAAATTTTCTTTCTAAGGATGAGGGAGGTGGGTTATGATGACTTCTTAGAGCAAATGTTTGGGACCTGCTGACTTGTAATGAGCAAACTGCAGCAGCAAATAATGGTGATTACAGCTCACTTTCCTTAATGTCTACTATCACTATTCTGAAGATACACAAAATTTCATCTTAAAGCATCTTAAGCCTGAAAGGAACATGTCATACAGTAAACCATCAAAAAATACTACCCACCAATGCTATGACGGTGGCACCAGCTCCAGCACAAGCCACAATGAACAGGTGGTAAGACATGTAGAACTAGGGAGAAAGAGGATGTTAAAAACACTGAAGTAAATGAGAATAATGCAATATGCATTTCAACTGTTCTCAAGGATAAGGATAATAAAGGCATCTTCACTGCAGGGTATTCAAAGCTTTAGAAAATAAAACTGTTCTGAAGTAATTTTCTTTTATCGGATGACCTAACAGAATAATCTCAGTGTTGCGTTTAAATCAATCTCTTTATACTACCAGGATTAGTTTTCTCCAAAGTTTTTTATCAAGCTATTTATTACACTGTGCCTGAGTGACTTGTAGGCAAAAGCTGCCAACAGGTTATGTTTCTGTACCTCATTTGTGTTGCAGATGTTCTCTAGAATCGGGCCACAGGCTTTGCCAGGTACAGCATTCCAAGGGATAATACCTGAAATACCACAGCAAAAGAAACCACTAATTTTAGCGATCAACACACACTTTCTGTTCCTCTCTCCTCTTTTCCGCCCACTTGCCAGTTGTGTTCCCATTCTGGGCATCCGCACGTTGACCAGCAGAGCTCTGAGTTGGCAGGAGGAATTAAAACAACTCACTCAAGATGCGCTTTCTCCTCACACCGAGGCTCGCTGCCAAGGCATGTTCTCAGATGTGGTTTTCCCATATGGCAGCCAAATGGTTGGTTGGGTTTTTGCACTCCAGGTCCAGTCCCATACCGCCTACTCCCCCACTCAGCACTGAAAGGGATGAACTGCACCTCAGAGGTACTTGGCACCTTTCAGGATAGCGCTTACTTACTAGATTAAGACCTATTTGAAATTAGGAGAGTGTGAATATGGAGCTAGACAGTAGGATTACAGGATTTTTTTCTGGTTTAAGTTCTGATAGGTAAAAAGCATTTGGGGAACACTGCTGCAAGGAAATTCAGGCTGCCACACCTCACCTACTCCCAGTTACTTTTCTTAACATGATTGAAAATCTGAAAAGTCAACGGCATCTAGCAGATTTAAAATAACCTAAATTCTTAGACCAGTAGCAGATGTAAAGCTTAAGCAAAAGCCATTTGAAACAGGAGAAAACCAGCTTGTCTCCCCCATCGAGCTTGCATTTCAAACTCAGCTGGCTGGAATTAGCAACTCTGCAAGGGGCAGGTCACTGAAATTATCTTAGGATGGTTTGGCTTTCAAAGAGATTTTATAGGATTTACTTTAAAGCCAGCTTCTTCTCTGCAACTGCAATATACACCTGAAGCCTTTTAGCTACTGCTTCCAGCCAAAAACACGAGGGCAGTTCAGTGACACAAGTTGCCGGTTAAGGAGCTGCTCTCTCCCACCACACACCCAAATGATTCTACTGATCAGAGGAACAGCCAAGCCCCATGCGACGCTTGCACAGCTGCCAAACAACAGGGAGAAGCAGAAAGGTGGAGGAGCCCATCTCCTCCCTGCACTCCCAGGCTCTGCTGCTGAAGAAAACGTCTTCCCAGTCTCTTGCTGTCAGTTGCTAAAATAGGTTGCAAGCATTTAACTGATTTGGGACTTCTTGCTTTTAAAATGTCTATATCTCTTCTACTGGACTTACAGTCTGGAAAGGAAAGCAAGCCCCAGCTTCCTTACTTTTTCAACTCTGAATCCGTTTCCTCAGCTGTCATGGTTTGAGCCAGCCGAAACCAGGACATGAGCTTTGAATGCCTTAGTCCAAAGAAAGAAGCATTCCTAGAAAACGCTTGCTAAAATGATGCCAAAAGTCCTGGTGACAAAAGCTCTTCTGCACAAGGGAAGCTGCAAAGATTAACTTTAGACAAAATTCTCCTTAAGGAATGAACTACTTTGAAAAGCCTGACCTATTTTAAGCCATTGTCCCACTCTCTTCTCTGCTACCTGCACACCTGTGGGATTGCTGTGTCTCATCAAAGGAGCGTTAATTCAATAATTGTTAAGGCAGACTCCCGATTGCAGGTTTTTGGTCTTTTAAACTGAAAGTAACTGTTAGTGCAAAGTTCAGGTGCTAACTTCCTATTTAAATATAAAACCAGCTTTTTGAAAGGAAAGAATTTATACACGTGGGCTCAAAAACCAGGATCTGGTTATCTATTTCTCAGCACTGGTTCCAAGCAGTTTATTTTGAGGCTGATTTATTTTTAAACCTAATAGTACAGTATTGGAAACCGCCTCAAAATCACTTTAGATAAATGACTTGCCAGTTCAGTTAAACTGATTGCATCTGGAAAGAGATCAGTGTAATCTGAATTAATTAGAAAAGTAATAGCACATTCAGAGATACAAGATGCTTTTGCATTTGGTTCATTTGATAAGGCTGAGACAAAACTACTGAAGACAGTCCAAGGAGAAAGGATAAAGCATTTAATCGGGATTAAAATGAGTACCGTATTGCCTGATATCCACGCAGATCTGGTCCCCTGGAACTGTCACATTTGTCTGAAGAGATTTGATGACTTCGCAAGTTGACCAGATGTTATAGAACATAAAGACAGGCACAGCAGAGAAGCCAAAGACCCCAAGCCAGGCCACTCCAAGCACATAGGTGAGGAAAACAAACTGGGCAGAGAAAACACAAGCACTTCACATTTATTCTTTGAAAAGAACACTTGAATTTTCCTTAACAAGGGTTCAAAATAATCTTTAAGCATACTTTTGGAAATCAAGGAATATAAAACATTTGATTTCCAAGCATGAATAAAATCAGTATTCTCATCGCTTACAATTACATTGGTAGTTTGAGTGCTACTGAGAAAGTAATTCAGGCATTTCCTTTTTCATCAGCCTGCTTGAGCAAACAGCTTGCCCTCCTGAAAGAGCAGTCCATTAATTCCTCAAGATTCTCAGCTAAGCAGGGATGCTGGTTGTAGGCTAAACCCAATAACATTCCAACAAAAATCAATTCAAGGAGTTTTTTAATTAACTGTAGTATACCAGCATTTCTATGCAAGATGCAAATCAAAACAACAGAGCGAATCGATGCTCACAGAGCTCTCCCATACTGATTTATTGAAGTCAATTTTGAATGTAACATTTGAGAATGCCTATTTTTTAAAACATACCACAACCTTTACAGCAGATCAGAAGGATTCAGTTGATCTAATACACATTTGCAAAGAAGAAAATGAGTTAACGTCACCTTAGAGAACCATGGATTTTCCACTGAAATTTGCTGGTTTGGATTGGCTCTTTTTAAAAATAAAAAAAATTACTATCTGCATTTTCTTTGGTAATATTACAAAGTATGGCACTCATTGCTCTGGAAATTTCCAGCTTCCCACCCCCACCCACTGGACTTCTTCCCTTTTCCCTCTGCTTCTAAGTTTCACGATAAAACTGAATTCCCTGGCATCAGTTCCTAGCTCCCTCATCCTGGTGAGACAAGGATTTGGATCCCACTTGGAAAGTGGGGGAACACTGTGACATCTTCTGTGTTCCCTGTTCACTGTTATTTAACTGTAGGTGTACTGGAAAGGCTTTACTTGCACTGGTGTTGCACTGTCTTACTTGTGTGCCAGAGAGCAACAGTGAGGATGGAAAAGGCTCTGATGTGGGAGAAGGTTCTCTCAGCCTCACCCAGAAATGACAGACTGAACTAATGCTGCAGTGGTGGAAGTTCATATCCTCATGGGTTTTTATCCAGATGTGCCGAACAATACTGCAAACATTACAGCAAAGGTTGAGCGGTTGGTGAGGCTTTCCAGTCAGTGCAGGCGGTGTGTGGGGAGGTGGGAGAGCTTGCAAACTAAGGCACACAAATAACCCAGCTAGCCTTTAATTCATACACAACTGAACTCAAATACCCTATTTCATATTAGATAGTGCCACACAAGAGACCTGTGTGTTTTACGTGAGAATTGAGAATTCTCTCTTTGGATTTTGGATAAATGGACCAGTTTACAGGACTTTTATAGGTCCACATTTTATGATGAGTATGTCTGCATATGTATATGTGGAAGTGTTCATGCAAGAAAGAACATAAAGCCTTTAACTCCTAAAATAGCCAGGAGAAAACACACTCATTCTCACATTTAATGTTATAACTGTGGGAAATGGCTGTTTTGCATTACCACAGCCAAAACAAATAATTTATGGAAGTTGGAAGTCTGTCTTCTGCTATAACCTTATGCAAGATGGAAGGGACAGCCTTTTATGACCTCGCTCAGTAATGTAACAGAGACAGGAGTAGATTAAAGGAGGAAAAGTTAATAAAAATAAGTCCTGTATATCTAAAAGATTGTTGTCCATATCCAGCTGTGGCCAACATTCTGTTAAGATATTTTATCTCCCGCAAATCTTGTTCTGACCCTGGTGTTTTAAGCAGCTCTACCACTACACAGTAGCATACAGGCATTTTTACGCCATGACTGTCACCACTAACACTAATGTGTATAACCAGAGCTCCAAGCAATTATTCAGCTGCTAAATTCTCTCCTTCACTTGTGTGGACAAATATGGGCAAACATGAAAATACATTTTTTCTGTCATATTTCTATGTGTCACGCTGGTATTTGTGTAAGCAGCTGACAATCACGTGCCTGCAGCTACTCAACTTCACAAGCAATTCTCTGCAGTAATTAGATGCACATATGTTTATGTTTCTACTATAGTTTGGATCTTTGGAAAATACTTCTATAGATCTAATTTTGCTCCTCAGTGAAGATCACACTTGCTAGAAAAAAAAAGCAAGTTAATAGCTGCTTGACTGGAAAATGATTGTATATCTTCTTTTTATTAGCTCTTGGATAATTCAGTAAATACCCAACAGCACAGTGGAAAAATTGTTAACCCTCTTGAAAATAAACATGCATTTCTTTTGTATTTAACCAGCTGAAAGTACATATTTTTAAAGTACAGGATATAGATTGTATATTAAAATGCAACAATCACATCAAAAGCCTCTTCTCTTTTCACCCACACTTTCCCGTGGGCGATCTGTCATACTGCTTAGCTTCCTCCATAACTACAAGCTTTGAATTCAGATTTTCAGAAATAGCTTTGAAATCCTGTCTCAGAAACATGGTTATGTTTCTGTTCTTGCAGAGTGCGCCCTGGGGGGCAATGTGGGGGAAAATCTGAAGTTTTATTTTTAGCTGAACTTTGTTTAAAATTTTGTTCTCATACAGAAGTATATTGAAGGGAAGATGGATTGTAACTTTAAGGCTTTAAGTGTTTCAGCTTTGCAAGAAAGACTCCCTGTTATATCTATCATAGAATCATTGAATGGTTTGAGTTGAAAAGAACCTTAAGCTCATCTAGTTCCAACCCCCCTGCCACAGGCAGGGACACCTTCCACTACATCAATTTTCTCAAAGCCCCATCCAACCGGGCCTTGAATGCTGCCAGAGATAGCGCATTCACCTCTGTGCCTTTTGCCATCTGCAAAAGGAAGACAGCAATACTTGATTCAAGTGCAAAGATGCTGTGAAGCTTCACTCATTACTGTTTGTCTGAAGGATCCAGACATCCTCAAGCAGAATTGACTGTAGAAGTCATTTGCATTTAGTTTGCTATTTAAATAGCTCTGCAGACCACAGCCATTTTACAGTCAGCCTTCAAGCATCACTAGTGTGCTCCATGTTTAAAAGCACAAACTTTGTTTTGTTTTAAAATTAGCAGTCTCCAGACCACTGGGTTCAGCTTTCTGACATGGGAGGCCATGGTAGCACCCTGAGAGTACACCTGCAGAATCTGGATTTGACCAAGCATCCTCGGAGCTCAAGGAAGGACCAGCAACAGGGATTGACTCTGACCACCCATAAGGAGTTAAAGAAAGAAGGAAGCGATATGCTTTTGTTCAGAAAGCCAGGAGTTAAACCAAGCTCAACAGGTTTTGGCTAAGTGAGGACTACTGTTCTCATTTCTGATACTGCTTACCATTCCACTGATGCAGCGGCCACAAGCTGTTGTTTTGAACTCTCCATGCAGCTCCTTCACAGCACTTGTTGTATAAAAACCTTCTGCCAAAAGGATTATTCCGTATAAGAAGAAAAATGATGCAATGCCATAAATTACATACTGCATTAGCTGAATTCTAAAATGGAAAAGAAAAGATAATTAGATTTCACTCCTATAAAAACACAGTCAGTCCTCCCAAATTATAATAGGTATAAGATAACTCCTTTTCCAGAAATACAGTTCAAGGCTCTTTAATGCATTTTAAGCAAGCAGACTGCAAAAGAGGCCAGCGTGACTATCCCAGTTCTACAGGTAAGCAATACTAATGTGCATTAGCCTTGTACATGCTTGGGGCACATGGTATAAGCACTCAGTCAGATATTACCTGAAAAAGTTCTCAATTCCTTAAAGATCTCTTATGTCTAGAATAGGTAAATGGAAAGAGCAATTTCTAAATATTATCAATCAGATTCAGTATCTGAAGCTAATTGTTTTGGAGGACCAGAATGTCAGATCTTCCACACATCACTTTTGGCCTCCAAAAGTTATACGTTGTTATTAGCACAACTTCTCCAGAACTTACACCTTCTTAAAAGTAATTTGGGATGGCTATTTTGGATGAAGCTATTCAAAGAACAGAGGTTAATTTTATAAATCCATGATGCCAGTTTTCTAAGGATAAATATATTTTTCCTCAGATGTCTTACCACTCTCCACTAAGTAGCTACTAACATAGATCTCCAAGGAGCATCTGCATGTTTTAGCTTAATTTAATGACTACCATTTATATAGCTGAATGTTATCCAGACAGATAGCACATCCCTTGTACCAAAATCAGATCTTGCTCATTTAAAATTATATGTGGGAAGTGTTATGCTTGTTTTCCAAACTGATTAAAAATAACAGGATAAATCTGTTGCACCTGTGCTGTAAAGCATGAAAAAATTAAGCCAAGATTTGAGAGAGTACAGCAGAATTCATTTCACCATCATTAACACTGTAGGAGAAGCTCAATGCATGTTACTAGAAATTAATAATATGAAAATCAGTTTTAAAAAATCTGTTCCAAAGGGTGCCTTACTAGTATCGTTTATTTTATGTCTCTGTGGCCTTAAATTATTTGCCCTTTATTATCACCTCCCTTGCCTTTCTTTCTAGGCCTCTACCAAGTCCAAGACCTCAGCTGCTTTGGTAGGAATGACACGTTTCCCCGGGCGCTGATGCTGTCTTGACACGAAATAATTGCCAAGAATAGTCCAAAATTTTAAAGTTGCTGCCTTTTATGGCTGCCTTGGTGATTTCTATTTTGCTTAAATGAAGACTGATACAAGAACAGGGTGTTTTGTTATTTGGTTGCTGAAGAATGGCCATTTGCTAAATTTTGTGGCTAACTGCAGAGTTCTCATAGCTCGTGCACTGGAGCTGTGGATGCAGTACCCAGTCCCAGGGTGTAAGGGTGGGCAGTGCTGGGATGAGGGACCCTGGCCGGGTTCAGTCCACATGGCAGGCCTGGACAAGAGGGTCCTGCAAGGCGGGGAAGCCCTGAAATGGTGCTGCAAGACTGACGCCAGTGATCCCAGGAGATGGGAAGGGGTCAGCTGCACATGCAAACCAGCAGGTCTATGTCTGCAACCATATAGAAGCAGTGAGGAAAGGAAAGAAAAAGAAACACATGAGAATAAAGCGTGTCAAGCTGGACCCTCATAGCAAAGTCTCTAAATAACATCCTAAAAGCTGGGTCTTAAGGGCAGGTAAGCAAAGCACGCGTGCCTTGTTTGCTGCCAGTGCATCCCTCTGCACACAACGCAGTGTGCACCACATAGGCCCCCTCATCACAGAGGCAGGTGGCCTGCACAGGGACCCCTCCCAAAGCCTTCAGATGGCTTTCAGGTTTTGGCTGCCCTCCTTCATGCTGTCCCGCTGCCTGGGGTTGGCTGTGCACTGTGCCTGTGGCTGGTGCTGGCCTATGGTAAAGCAGCAGGCAAGATGATGAACCCAGACCCAGTCAGCATATCAGCGCTGGTGTGCAGATGTCATGAATCACAATGTGTGCAAACTTCCTCAGTGCCATCACACAAAAGCCTTTTCAAACTCTGGCAGTTCAACTGGAGGAACCACACAAGACCCAGTGTGTTCAGACCATCAGCCCAGAGCATGGGACCCCTGCACCCCTCAGTGCCAAGGGGGGAGAGAGACTCATGCCAATGGGGCTGGGTGCTTGAATGCAGGCCCTGATGCAGGCCTCCAGGCCTCACTCTGGTTTCATGGAGAAGCCTCGGGAGCACAAAAGCCCCAGATATTTCACAATAAATCTACCCTCTTTCAGATTAAAATTGTTACCCCTGTTCTGTCACTACAAGCCCTGGTGAAAAGCATTTCTACATCTTTCTTATAGGCCCCCTTTAAGTACTAGATGGCTGCTATATGGTCTCTGTGGAACCTTCCCTTCTCCAGGCTGAACAAGCCCAATTCTCTCAGCCTGTCTCCATAGGACAGGTGTTCCAGCCCTCTGACTATATTCATGGTCCTTCTCTGGACTTGCTCTACCAAGTCCACGTCCTTCTTATGTGGGAACTCCAGAGCTGAACACAGGACTCCAGGTGAGGAATCACAAGAGCAGAGTGGAGAGGGAGAATCACCTCTCTTGACCTCCTGTTCATGCTCCTTTTGATGCAGCCCAGGATACAGTTGGCTATTTGGGCTGTGGGCACAGATCATCAGCTCACGTCTGAATTTTCATCCACCAGTGTCCCCAAGTCCTTCTCCACATGGCTGCTCTCAATTCCTTCCTCCCCCAGTCTGTACTGGGCATTGCCCTGACTCAGGTGCGGGACCTTGCACTTGGCCTTGTTAACCCTCATGAGGTTTGCAGGGCCCCACTCTTCAAGTCTGTCAAGGTCCCTGCAGATGGCATCCAGAGTGAACTCGGGATGGCATTCCCTCAAGTGAACTGACTGCACCACTCATCTTGGTGTCATCTACAAACCTGCTGAGGGTGGCTGCACTCAATCACACTGCCTATGGCATTGATGAAGATATTAAACAGTGTTGGTCACAATATAAACAGGTAAAGCAGCACACACACTCTGGTTCTTTGTGTGAGAACACCGAGAAGACACTGAGCGCTTTGGACAAACAATCTAATACTCAGGGATGGAGACTGGGTTTTGAATCCATTTCTACCCATTTAGCATGAGGGTATTACGAGGAATAATGGAAATGGGAGGCATACTTACACTTCACTCAGCAAAGCATGGTCACTGGCAGTCGTGGAGAAGTGCTGCTCCAGGATAGATACAGTTCCTGTGAGCGCCACATGGCCGCAACCACAAAACAACGCAACCCCCGAGAAGCAGAGAATGGTTGCCACGAGTGAAGCATATGGCACTCCTCCTAGGCACTTAATGCAACATTCAAAGCAACCTAAACAGAAGAGAGAAAGCAGAAGAAACTTTATAAGCAAAAAGCAAATTATGAGGAAAAGAACATCCGTCCTCCGCTTGGTAAAAGCCACAGGGAGTAAAAGGCCCAGGCATTGACATGCTAAGCAAAAATCTATAGGTGGTGCAAGACAACATCACCCTCTAAAGCAGTGACCTACAGATCTGTTGGTGTGGACTCAATGCCCAGAAAGTGTGCTGAGTGCTCCTGTCTTTACAGGATCAAGAGATCGATGAGACAGCCTATGAAATGGAAAAAGAAAAAAAATCACTTGTCTAAAGTGATCCATTGCAACTCAGCTGCTCACACAGAGCTCACCACGTTTCAGCATTACTAATCGTAGGAGCACCAGCTACACTGGCGCCATTCAGGAAGCCAGAGAAGTAAATACTCAAGACAAGACAGCCTTTTGGAAAGTGCCTTTTGCACTTGGAAGAGAAACACATTTAAGTCTGCAAAACTTAGCCACCTTACACTCTCCCATGGCTCCCAAGCATCTTTTTGTATAAATCTGTATGAGGTTATAGGGATACAGGTATTTTAACACCTGAAAAATTGAATGGGAGTCAAACAGTAGCAATTTATATTGAGAGCAGTGAGATGCAGCTGTGTTAAACAGACAACACATTTCCAGCTTTATAGGATACACTGGATTTTCAGTGATCCCTGAATAGTCTGCAGTAGCATAATCATAATTTTAATGAAATATATCATTTAAGCAGTCTGAGTTAACAAACCACCATCCTCCCTCCTCCAAACTGCTGTTTCCCAAACACTGCAATAAGGAGGTTGCAGCTGAATTGCCAGGTTCCTTCCAACCATGTGGCCTGAAAACCCATCTGCTTGCAGGGCTGGGAAATGCAAATTGGAAACAAACACAGCTTTTAACTGCGCTATAATGGTAATGGCAATCCATACCAATTCATTACTTCAGGGTGATGGCATTAAGCTGTCTCCATTAATGTGCATTTCATACAACTGTGCAAAACACAAGCCATTAAGACAATGCTTAATGGAGTGACCAGCATTGCACATTGCAGGAACAGCCCACTGCTTCTCTGGGAAGGTGCTAAATGGACAAAGCTTTTGAAGGCAAGGAGACAGCTGGTGAGCATGTACATCACATCACATCTTCCCACCCCAAAAATTCTTCACAAAGATCAGCAAGTCTCCATCCGCCACATGAGGCAAGTTTATTTTTATCCCCTCTCCCTTTCCCGCTAATGAATGAGTTGCAGAGCAGGCACTTCCGTGGTACACTGGGGAATAATATGCATCCGACAACTGAAAGCCTTCTCGTTTCACAAGTGGGAAACTCTTCTTTTAGAGAGCTACTAGCAAGTGTCCTGGTCAGGCTTAAGCAGCTATCACCACCAAAATGACTTATGAAATGCCACTTCACTAACTGCAAATAAGATTTAATTGTCTAGAAACAAGCCTGGGAAGATTTTATAGTCAAGCCCACAGCTGGAGTCCATTCAGTAGGAACTATCTTCATGACAAAAATAGTGCTGAATGAACAAACACTGCAGCTTAGCAGTGACAGGGCAAACAAAGTCCAAATGCATGCTATGAGAGGAAATCATCTCTGGGGTTCATTTTACCACAGAGGTCCCGAGATGAGTTCAGACACCAGAGCTTGCAGAGCAACACTCTGCACTGGGGAATCTGCCTGAGTGCAGCTTACAAGCCATATGCAACAGCAGCCATACATTGTGAGGCTGGCTTGCCTCCACAGCATCTGCTCCCAGGCCAGGCCCAAACCTCCAAGAGTTAATCCAAGGAATGCTTGCACCTGGCACAGGATTAGCAGTGAAGGATTATCTAAGAGCAACCACGCTCTCACCCAGCAGGCAACGCTCAACACACATGGCCATAGGCCATCACAAAACAAATAGACTTTCGAGCCACACTCCTAAAGGAGATGGTGACTAAATGCCAGATCGTTGCTTGGTGTGGAGGAGAACCTAATCATGCTGATCCACAGATTGCTTTGCAGAAGGATCCCATCAAAGACAGGAAAGAAAAACAGCTGGAAGCAAAGCCAAGGGACTGTCAAGGTCTGAAAGAAAAGCTGATGGTTTCAGAAAATGGGAGCAGCCTGCATGACAAAACTAAACATTGGTGTAGACCCAGGACTGATGATTAACAACCTACACTGCACAGCCAGCTTTCCAGGCCACTGGCAGAATTCACCCTGGAGAATTTGCTAGACCCCTTACCCAAACATGACAACATCTGCCACTAATCCACAAACCCTTAAACACAACCCAACAGTGGCAAAGCTCCTCTCATCACCCAGCGCCATGCAGCTGCACAAAGCAACTTTGTGACCATACTCTTTATGTTTTCCTCTATAGCCGAAGTGAAAAAGCATTACAATATTTAGGTGACCTTCATTTTATCAGTGCAGATGATGGCCAAGGGATGCTCTGAGAGGTGGCTAAAGCAACCACACTATTTCGGGTAAGGTAAAGAAAACTGCCTAAATGTGGAGCTGCAGAAACTACTCACTTTTGCAGCATGTCTAAAGCAGAAAGCAGAGGGACTCCAGTTCATGTGGAAATAGTAGGCTGTGAGTTTGCAAGCACAGGAAGCATCCCAAATCAGCAGACAGCATGCATCCATACATAGTCATTCTGCACCCAAATTGACAGCAGAGCTGCACAGCTTCCTTCCAGAAGGTAACTAACTGCTGCACAACACAACCTCTTCATGGTGCTGAGGCTGCCAGATCCTCAACAGCTCCTATTGTGAACACTCTTTATGAGCAACTTAAATTCATGCCTAGCCTGAGAAGTATAGCTGGGTTTATAATCTTGTTTTAAAGCAAGCCTAAAACAGTACTGCCAAGAGCAGCTTTCAAAACCAGCTAAAATTTGAAGCTCATGAAACATTTCTATATGCTTACCAAGTTTCCCAAGAAAACACTAAAGCAAATCAAAGGATTGCTGAAAAAAATGAAAGCTTTCCAGGAAACCTGCTTTATGATCTCTCTCTGTAACCCCAAGTCAGCAAGTATCTTCATATCATACAACTGAAAACCCATGATGATGTTTGCCTAGTTCATGTTCACAAAGTAACTTGCTAATGCACTGATGACAACTGCAGGCTGGAGGCCTATGAACTCCAGCTGACTAAAATAAGCAGTATTAAAATAAGTTTAGTTCCAATTTTCTGCTAGTTTTTCCTTTCCATATGGCCAACACGCTGTACTTTTCAGCTGTACATCCACTTCCAATGCAACAGTGTAGAACGATTTAAATATGAAACTGTACAGCACAAACACACATCACTGCATCTCCCCTTTCAATGGCCATTTTGTGCAAGGCATCACTAGAACCTTTTGTGCAACTCAGCAGAATAAAAACATTTTTTGTCCTCAGGCTGGCGAGCAGCAGTTGCCATGGAGGCAGGTTAATAACAGCCCAATGATTTGCCCAGAGCTGCCTGCGATCTTGGCTACAGATTTAACACACTCTCAGAAGGAGGCCAGCTAAAACAAGGACTGAGATTATTCTCTAGGGAATGAATGCTATTAAACACACACACACACACACACAAATATTCTTGCTAAAGGACAAAAATAAAGAGAAGAGAATAAACAGGAACCGCCTATTCTTTTAATCTCCTGGAAACTATCAGTCACAGGAAATTGGTAAAGGATGAACCTACATATGTACACAAACGGGCAATTGGTTGCTTAATGTATGAAGAATAATTATACAACCTACCCAGCAGTGTACAGGCTATTGCATATATGCAGGGGCTTAGCCATTCAATTTCCCATGTCAAATGGCAATTGTGTGGCTAAACCTTCTTTGATACTTTAAGTATGGCTTTAAGATTTAAACTCAGAAAAGCAAGGTAATGCAGAATTAATAGAAAATGGTCTTTAAAAAAAAAAAAAAAGGCAATTCTCTGACTCTAACTCATCCTATTAGGGTCAATTCTGTGCTTCGGAAAGTACAGAAGACAATGCAATGGGATCAGGTAGCTGTCCTGAGTATTCCCAGGGCTTTCTTTAGGAAGTTCACACATCAGCTCTCAAAGCCAGACTTCAAAAGCTGAGACAGACAAAGCAATCCCTCAAAGCAAAGCATGTAAAGCATGAAGTAAGGGAAGAGTGTCCATACCTCCTGGACAGAAAACCAGCCTGTCCTCTAACATCCCAAACTCCTCCTAGTTTGAATTAGTCCCTCAGTGTATCTCAGGTATGAATCATTGATCTCATAGTCAAAGTTACTGTGGAACAAAAAAATAAGGAACAAAGCCTGAAAAGTGGTTTGAAAACCTCTCAGTTTCAAGGATCTAAACCTCCAGACTCTCAGGGCCATTTTCCGAGTTAGTTCCAACTCTCTTTTCCTTAGAAGTTCCATTAGTTTCCCTCCCATAAATCAATCTTGCTGTTCTGAAAGATGAAGCAATGAGAACCATTTTTTCTCATCTCTTTCTGTAATGAATTTCTAGAAATCCTGGCATGTTGGACACTTGCTCAGTTAACATGTGGCAAAAATTACATGACATGTTCCACCACAGAACCAAGATATCTGTTGGCTTCATCACCACAGTGCAGGGAGCATGTGTGGAGAAAGTGCTCTAACAAAGAGAATGTTGCAAAAGACCCAAGGAAAGGAAAAGCAGTAGATAATACCTTAAATTAAAGCACTAGATAGCATCTTAAATGCAGCCATCACATGTAAATCAAGCTCATTATTACATATCCACAGGAGCCTGGTGTTGGGAGCATTATTCCCAATTCACAAATAAATGTGAGAGGTCAGCACTTCAGATTCACCTCCCATTTCCCCAGTGCTGAAGATTATTCAATATCAAGACTGCATAATAGCATTGGAGTCCTAAACCACCATGGATCTTTGTCAGAAAATGAACTGTAAGTCAGTGAAAGCAAATGCTCATTTTACTTTCTGCCACTGACTGTATTTTTTAAAATCTCCATTATGAATGGCTTACGCATGCTAGGATGTACATTTTCATACCTTACAGCATGACTGACAGTTACAGGTGAAGAGGTGAGGGATGCAAGAATACACTAATACCTCAAAAGCAAATAGGGAATTTACCTCCTTCTTCCCTGTGTGAGAATAAGCCACCACTTGGCAATAAGATAATTTTACTTCCCACATTTATCACCCACACCAGCAGCCAAGGGTCAGTGGCAACAGTGCAATAAGATAAAACATTTAATCTTACATGGGTCAGTTTAAAGCATGTGACAAATTTATTTCCCCACATTAATAGGGGCACTAAAATAAAAAGGCTGTGTGTTAAATCACTTGGAAGTCTTTGTTGAAGCTCTATCCTTACCTGTTCTTGTTCATCTTAAACGTCACTGATTTCCAAAACATGACACAAAGGTAAAACCTCTATAATTAATGACAATAAATGCTCACCCACCACACACGTTTGGATTAAGTACATTAAACAGACTAAATAAGTGATGAGCTCAAATAGAGAAAGTCCTTTGTTTTCCTCCCACAAATCTCTTAAAGCTCTTCCACAGATAGCTTCATTTCAAGTTCAGCCTCTCCTAATTTTGCCTTTTTGTCCTTCACAAATCAGAAGTTGTGAAATTAATTTATACTAAAAATGAACTGTTCATGAGAGCCAGAAAACTTTATGCAAGGGTATTTTGGTCTAGAAAGATCGATAATCTCCCCCCAGCCTGCAATCACATCCTGCTCTTCCAGTTGTTAATCAATAAATTCTCCTTCCTAGCCAGTACAGTATCTGTGATGGAGAAGACATGACCTTTGGAGACCACAGCCATCAAAGTTGCCACCAAGGATCAGACCTGAAATCCAGCAAGACAACCACTCTCATCCATCACAATGGCTAGCACAAGATGCTTCATTCAAGTGAAAAGCAGTGAGACCTGCAGTAAGTCTGATCCATCCAGTAAGTCTCATCCCAACCTGCAATATTTAAGAGCTACCCGAAGAACAAGTAGATCTTTTCTGAAGGTTTTCAACATTAATGGCAACCTCTTCAGATATTCTTGATACATGTAAGACAGATGTGGTTTCAGCACTGCATTGCACCTAGGTCCCCACTTCTGAGAATGTATTTATTTTCTTTTACCAGTTTTACACCTTCCATTTTTAAACTTCTTTAGAAGCTTCCATACTCTAAGTGTCACAGAGAACTATAAAGCCTTGCTCATGCTTCCTGTGGTGGAACCAGTGCAGAGAAACCAGAAGAACTGATACACACTAGGAACAAAAAAAAAAACAACCCAAATACCCCTGGCAGAGGTTATCAATGTTCATCAACAGCAAAAGGCAATTTAATTTTTCCCCTCACTAATGAAAACACAACCTCCAGATTGCAGAAAAGTCTGTTTTATCAAGGCAAGATTTGCCTCTTCTGAATGCTGTTAAAGGACAGAGAAGACTCTAAGACAGCTGTAAACATAAACCCTGTTTTTCTTCAAATCTCAGGTCCAAACCAGACTTCTTCTTAAAAACAAAACAAAACAAAAAACCCACAAAAAACCACATTCCCACTGTAGGAATCAAACCCATTTCATCTGAGGACAGATGATCTGCATTGCCTTTCACAGGCTTTCTCTAATTCATCTTCTTCAAATTCACTGAAATGAATGCACACACTTCCCATCTATATCATTCCCAGCCTCTGTAAGGCTCATTAAGCTCACAGGCTTTCTGAAGGCATCTTTTTCAGGCAGGACAATCTATGAAAGATGAATCACTACATCCATGCTTATTGCAAGTGCCCATACGAGGCGTTTGCTGAGTGAGAGCAAGGAGTCAGACCTGCATGGCGAGAACACCGCTGCCCCATGAGACAGTGGGACAAGGGAATTGCTCTCGTCCAGCCCTTGGACATAGGTCAGGCAGAACTTAAGTTTTAATTCATGTCTTGTCTGTTTTACTTTTGGCCTATGAAACACTGGAAACCACAGCAGAAGAAAAATACCTAATTTATACTTTGGAAAAGGCCTTACTTGAATCAGATTTATAAGGGAATCCTTATGGATCAAGATCTTTTAGCTGTAAGCTACTTCTGCACAGAAAAAAATTAGGTTGGTGATTTAAAAAGAGACTTCTCATATAAGGGATGACTCAAGCAGTACTCATATGAGTTTTGGCATTATTCCTCCCGGAGACTCATTCTACTGTTTTACTATGCAAAATAACCCTTGGGACTTCTGCACAGCAGGAGCATGTGGAAGAGCTCATTGACACACAGAGCTCAAAGTTCAAACACATTGCACCAGCAAGGGCAGCTGCTGCTCCAAACTGCGGCTGTAACTCTCAGATGACATAGCAACAACTCACTGGAAAACGTGCCTGAAGACATTCCTCCTTGGTGCCCTTACCCTGACCTCCCTCCCTTCCTTCTTGCAGAAACATGCTGAATGGTCAACATGCAAGAACTGCTGCATCAGTAGATGCCAGTCCAGGTGATAACTTTGGACAAATCAAGCCAAAGAGGTAAAACAGATGAAGCAACGGGCAGACTGCCAAAGATAATCAAATGCCTGAAGGCCTAGACAAGCTCACTGGGGGCAGTACAAAAGCACCTAAGCATTTCAGTCCCCCGGGGCTACTTCAGTAGTTCTGTGAAACCTTCTGTAAGGACATTTGGGTTTTCTTGATTCAATCATCCTCCAGAGCCACCTGTACTTGGTTGACATGATCTTTAAAGCTGACTTTAATCAAAGGTGAGTATCTTACCTGGAAAACTGTAGTTGAGACTCTTAGCTCCACCTTTCTGGCAGCTGCAACTCACCTCACTCTCCATCAACCTTCAGAACTCAGCAGGAGAGCAAGACTTGACACACACTGGATTTCAGTCACAGCTACGGACCGCTTCCCCAGTTGACTCCTCCCTAGCTACAAAGAAGCAAACAGAAACACAACCTGTCTCTCCCTACAGCTGAGGGGCCAAAAACTGGGGGGGGGGGGGGGGAGAGTGGTGGGCAGAACTTCAGCCTGGTGGATATGAGATTTGGAAGGTAAATTCTCCATTTCAGAGACAACTGAAGATGCCAAGGTCTTCTCAGACATTTACTCAACCATGGAACTAGAGGAGCGATAAGAAACTTGAACCACAGCTGGAGAAATCTTTTGCCCTGCAAGAGATTTCATGCAGGTATTTCTCCAGTTGAGCCACCACCACACCATTTTCAAAATGTAAGCTTGCTTCATTAAGGGAGCAGGCTGTTTCAGTGAGATACTTCACATACGCCTTCATGTGCTCACAAAGCAGCTGAAACACCTCCCAGCATCTGGGGAAACAAGTCAAGGGAAATAAAAAGAAGAACAAAAAAAAAAAAAAGATTCCCATAAAGCAAACAACACCCACCCAGCCTGGAAGACTGCCCAGAGCTAAGCTCATGTTAAACAACCATTGCTAAGTTTCTCTTAGTTAAGTAAAAGATGGTACTTTGCTTCCTGGGAAAAAATTGTTCTAGGCATTTTGAAAGGCTCATTAAGCTTGCAGGTGTTCTGGGGATGTCTTAGCTCCAGCACCACAGTGAATATCCCATGCTGACTCTTCCCTCATAGCTCAAGTACTGCATAAAGCTTAAAATGGGGAAGGGAGATCATGTCATATCTGAAGACCCTGAGAGAAGAGATGGATGCCACGAGAACTGCCACAAAGGTGCTCTCCTAGTGATGTCCATTCAGACACTGACAGGGGAGGCAAAGTAAAAACGTCCATACTGCAAAGGCAACCAAGAAATAATGTGGCTTGTCAGAGAAATGGAGAGTTTATCTCAGCACAGGAGCCAGCGCAACCCATCAGTGGGGAGCTGTATGCCAGTACTGAAGGGAGACATGTTACACCTGTGACTTGGGTTGTGACGGAAGCAACATTTCTTTCCAATCTAAGGGAAGGAACAAAGACCAATATTTTCACTGTGGTTAATACATCACTGGTAGATTAGTCTTATTTGAAATCTGTTTCATCACTGCCTAAAAACATTTTAATTTAACTGCGGCCATTTAAAGGGCCTCCCCTTTGAATTAGCATTTCTGGACTTTGTTAGTGGGGGCAGTTTAACCCCTTTTTCAACTTCTCCATGACAGGCACCACATTTACCTGCATGTTACTTCAGGAAGATTCCCAAGGCAGCCTGAATAGTGTTTAGTTACCTAAACAAGGGTCTCTAGCACCATTTTAGGTGCCAGACTCCCAGCTGCTGCAACAGAATGCTACGAGTTTCCTCTGTGTCCTGGCTCATCCATGCCAGTACATATGGACGTGTCTCATCACTGGGACAGATGAAGAGGCAAAACACACTGATAACCAGGGACCTGGCCTGCTCCCTCCATGTACTCTACAGCCCAGGAAGCAGCATTCATAACCTATTGCTCCTTCCTGAAGCATTTCTGTTGTGTATAAAGTATCCTATGCGCGCAGATCTGAAGTTTGGAATGTCTTTTGGCAGCCAGTCTGTCACCCAGGTAATTTATCATAAAATATGCCTAAAAAGAATATTAATATTGAAGACGGAGATCATGAATTGCAACCTAAGTATCTGAGGTAGGAAAAAAAAAAAGCCATTCTGAAATACATAAACATTTGAAACCTAAAGACCAAAAGTGTGCAAACGTAATGGAAAGGTGAAGGATGAGGCAGCGAGCTTTGGTGAATATTTCCCTGCAACTGTTGTTAAATCTCTAATGTGGAGGCAGACACCTCCAGCAAACAAGCTGTCAAGCAGACTTCAATCAGCTCCATCAAGGGAAGAGGACTGCTGGACAGAGCTAGCTGAAAATGCTGTCTCTGAGCATTTATATCCTTCACTGTGCTAACTCTCAGACTGGAATTTTCCAATGCAATCAATCATGTGCTTGATTTCAGGTGTCTTTCTGAGAAGCTTCAAAACTAAATTCTCCTGAACTCTTAAAATAAAGCTTCCAGAAAACAAAGCAGGATCTTTTTGAGGTCTCAAGCCAGATAGTGAAAGAACAGCCATGTGGAATTGCCAAACCATTTTTAAAGCCTCAGCTGGAATCCTCCTTTAGGTTCTGACATACACACTTACTGCTTCTAGCAAGGGAAAAATGCAAACAAAAGCACAGAACATTTCCTAGGAAGTGTACTGTAGCAGACCAGTAAGTCAGATGTGCTGTGTGTCAACTTCGTATCAATTACCGCAGCTGTGACTGACAAGTTTGATAGACTCATTGGCATACAAAACCCATACTACGCCATCTCATCTGTAAACAGTTTTGAAGCAATCGGGCAGCACAGTTAAAAATGAGGTGGCCCTCACCACACATTATTGTCTTTCAAGCATTAACAACCAAATTTAAGTTTACGGTAAATATTCAAATGGAAGAACTAAACTCTTTACAGCCTTAACAAACAAAACAAGAAAAATAGAAGGACATTTATCTTAAATTGTTAGGACTAGTGCAAAGCATTAGGTTTATGCTACTACCATTTCTGAACTCTCCATTTCCCTTTCACCCAGCCCTTTATTTACCTTGAATCCCCAAAGGACTAATATTGCCTCTCAATGCTGGCACATGATGGTACCGGTGTGGCCTTGAACTCCTGTACATCCAGTGGTACCTGCCAATTTCCATTTCTGGTCTGGTGATCACTGCCAATTTTAGGTGGTAAAAAGTCAGTGTCACCAGCAAGTTTTAGTTCAGCACTTTCAATCATTTAACTTTAAAAACTAAGAGCCCAGAAAAAAACACTGCAGTTTCAGAAGTGAAACAACATAAGCTGACAAACCAAGGGAAGGGTTGGAAGGGACTGTCAACAGGGAAATGCTAGCACAGGTGTTAAGAAAGGTTGAACAGCTAAAACTCCGGCTAGTATTTGAATTAAACATGTAAGGAAGGACTTGTCATTTGTCCCTCCCACCCACTCTCACAGCTTTCTCTCTTTGTCCATGGTGAAAAGTGCTGTACCAGAAGTAAAGAAAGACAAAGTCATGGAAAGCCATGTTATCTGTTTTTTAGAAGACTCTAAATCTGTTAAAGAAAATGGTTACTGTGATGTGTAATGGTAGGGCAAACACAGGCGATTGCTCCATTATTTTCATACATTAAAAAGTCACGGCCTTTATTTTACCTAGGCTCTGCTCAGGTCCAAAAATCTGAACCAAGTATGTTAAAACAGACTTGTTCTAAGTTTACAATGAAGGAGAGCAGTTATTCTTCAGAGGACAGCTGAAGCTCAGCAGCAAGACCCCACATGAAGAACCACACCTGACCCTCCTGCACACTCATCACACATTCACCAGCATGGAGCTTCCAAGCCTCCTGAAAGAGGCCACTGGCAAAACAACATCAAACCACTTTCGAACTGACACATCCCCCTCAGCACTGTTATGGCTTTGTCAAGGCTGTCAGGGTGAGACAGACAGGTCTTCATTTAAAACGCACTGCAGTCCCACTCTGCGGTGCCTAAATCAAGAAAGCAACCATCATCTCTGGCCAAAATAAATTCAGTTCAGCAGTGTTCAGGCATATGGAGGAAGTGAAGGTTACAATGCTGAAAATCCATCTGGGGCAGACGCAATCACAAATAAATTCTGGGGGCAGGGGGAGTAGGAGTACCATGTATTTCTGGTCCCTGAGGGGCTTAGGAAGGTCCTGGACCTGGTCCCTCTCTCACATGGTTTTGCTGCTGGTGCAATGAGGAGTTTGGCACAGTTACATCTGCATATGTCAAGAAGAGAAAAAAAATCTCTGCCTCAAATCCAAATGCTGGATCCAGGGACTTGAGACAAGAATTTTTTTGTTCCTCTTCTACATCAGCAAATAAACTCTAACACAGTCTTTTGGGTTTGGGATGCAAACTTAGTATCAGTGACTCTCTAAAGGATACTTTACGGCTGCCAAGCAGGTATTAGGCAGCGTGTTTTTCCTACAAGACATTATTCCATTTTGTATGGCTTACCCTTCCTTTTAGGAAAGACAAATTCCACATCTTACGAGCATAACCAAATTCAAAAGGTGTCAAAGGTATTGTTCCAAAATGTGCACACTCAGAATGATATCATCTCCTTTTGCTTGCACAGGAAGAATCCTGTTTATGAGATCTAGATGATCTTAAGGTCCTTTCCAACCCAAACCATTCTATGATTCTGTGATCAGAAGGAACACCATAGTAAAATGACTTGAATATGAAACTGAAAATAAGAGAATTCTTTGCTGGTACTGAATATCATTTCCCTCCTCCCTCCCAACTGCCCCCTGCTTTTTTGAAGCTACTTACTGGATATTGGTAAGAGATTCAGATTTAAAAATAAATAAGTTTAAAGGACTGGTTATTTTTAATATTATTTATGTATTTTAGTATTATTTAATTTTTTCTTTTGCACTACAATAGTATCTAGACCAAACTCTTGACACCAAAAGGATTTTATCCTGCCAGGCCTAAACACACAATTCGTGATTTCTCCTGCAGTAGCTACAAAATCCACTTGGATCTGGGCAGCAGAGCATGCAGCCTGCTTTCTACCCTGGCCTGGGGAGACACTGGTGAAGTCACCACTGTCTGCTGTGGGACAAACATGAAAACTGTAAATGTGGAGACAATATAATTTCTGTAAATGAAAATATTTTATGAAGTTGGGTTTTTTTAATTAGCAATTTCTGATTTTGCAGTAACAGGGCTTCTTTCATTACAAGCCAGCTCAAATTCCGTAAGGAATCTCAGGTTTTGTCCTGCTCTACAAAGAGCCACTTAGCAAGGGCTGTTTGGTAGCCCTTACTGCAAGCCTGGCATGACCTCTGAAGTTGAAGAGCATCTTTGGTGCCTTTGCTGGGACCTACCGAGGCCCATCATCACCAGGTCAAAAGCTCCACAAGCTTCAATGACATAACAACTACTGAACACAGTATGTATGAGTTAGAAGTTTAACTCTGTACCTCAATAGTTAAGAAAGGAAATAGCTTTAAATGACTTCTTTACCTTCTGCTTTCTGAGGAACTAACAACACTGACTGCATTCCCGGGTCTAGGTTACAACATTCTCCATGCACAGCCAAGCTCACGCACCTCAAGCCCTGCTGTCAGCACCAGGTTGTACTCAACCCTGCACAGTCGCAGTAGCTATAGAACTGACAATGTTTTCATGTCACACCATGCAGGCACAATGATGGCGACCGTGGTGTTCAATATTCATTGGTATGAGTCATCTTGCACGCCTGTAATAAAACTCCCAGCGCTCAACATCCTCACGCTTGCTGCCTTTAGCATATGGTTTTAGAGCAAACAGTTATGACATTCATCTGTTGCAGCTGACGAAGCAGTCCGTAGGAGCAAAGAGAGGGCTGTCATTTGGTCATTTATGATCTGCCAACCTGGTGATGAATAGTGCATTAGGAGCAAGGGTGGTCAGAAAACGGGGAAGGGTCAGAGTAACCAAAGGGGACTCCCTTAACCCCTCTTTGCTTCCCCTTTTTGCTCCCACTGAAGAGTCCATTATGCACATGCAGTGCCATCTGGGCTCCCCTCCCAATTACTGTATCCTGTGACACATATGTCTGGGTTTTCTGCTTTCATGAGGTCGTCCAGACCAGTATGAGTACATCCTCTGAGTATTTTTCAACCCTCTCCTATTTAGGAACCAAATCCTATTCATTAAAACCTAAATCACTAAGCCTACCAAATTATTATCCCCAGAATATTGTGTGTCCCAGATTCTCTCTGGGCTGGACCTCTCTTCCTACAATCATACTCTTCAGGGACTTAAGGCAGTTAAGTGTTTTCAGGGAATCTGAAACACCAATAAGCTGTATAAAATGGGCAAAAATACGCAGCACACAAATCTTTACACAGCTTGACAGCTCTGATACCGTGTGAGCCTAACATTAAATGGGTATGCTTGAAAATTTTGATTATATACCAAATAATATAACATATCTAAAAAGAGACATTTTTTTCAATTTGCTGTCATGCAAAGTACATCTACCTGTAGCACATTAATATGTCATAAGCTCACTGCATAAAACATTTCACTAAAAGTTAATAAACTGCACATTAACTCATCCCTTTCTCACATCACACTTCAGCAGCTTCATTTACGCGTCCACACAGTTGTGCTTAACTATTTTATTTCTATTTTTGACTGGCATATACTTGTCTACTTAGGGTTTAAGAGTAGAAAGATCACTTCATATATGATGAAAATAATAAAGCTCACAGCCATTCCTGAGCACGACATCTTTCATGGAGAGCAAATTAGTAGAGAAGAGCCAATTAAAAGGAACCTTTGGTACAGCTGCTCTGGCTGGTTTTCATTATTCCCCAGCACAGCATATACAATTCAAACATCATATGTGCTCATACACGGAATCTATATCCTAGTGTAACAGCTTTCTTCTGTCCTCCCATGCGTACCTGGTGAATGCACTATGGTCATCCACAGTTGAGGTGGGGGTTTGTTTGTTTGTATTTGATTTATTTACTTTTTTTTTATTTTGAAACCTGGTAGAATTTCTCATAGTTAAATGTAAAGGGAAACTTCTTGTCTCCATTAATGTGTATCAGGATCTATATCGTTCACTGCTGATGCAAAACGGCATTTCGTTTTTCTTATATATTCCACCTCAGTAAATCTGCCTGCCCAGACCTCACATTTTGATTTAATTTAATGCCTGCAAGACAAACCCTGTCATTTGTAATAATTTGCAAACCTTCATCTTTAAAATGTATCCAATCTGTCCTGCAGCCCTGTAAAGTATCTGTTATTATTTTGCTTCAGCTTGCTCATGGTGTTCTCTTCTGATAAGGGCTGCTGATACACAGTATATAAAGCTGACTTCTTTCTTATCTCCATCAACATGGGTGTTGCTCCGTTTCCAATTAAAAAACTGGGGCAGCTGCCACTCATCTGGGTGCGGAGAAACAAATGTCTGATAAACACTGAATCCATCCACTGAATCAGGCAGGATATTCATGATAATAATTATTAAAATACAAACCTGGAATTCATATAAAATTTTGCAAACTTTAAAATTCTAAATAAGATTAATCATTTTCATTTATCGTTCAGTAATTATTCATAAAGCACATTAGCATGTGTAAATTGTCTCAGCTAGACTGCAATCTGAAATAACTGGCCATCCACATTTGCCACAGGGATGGGAAATGCAAACCAGTACCTATGAGAGACCACCATTCAGATCTGACTGTATTATGGTGCTTGAACCGAAAATAGATCTCGCTGCTCATGCCAAGTGCTTGGGCAGTTATCGCTCTCCAGAGCTCTCCTGAGTACGGGGAGCCGTGTGTACAGACAGCATGTAGTCCCAACCCAACTTCCTTCAAGTGTGTATTCTATACAAACACAGCACATCACTGAGGAGGTCCTTTCATTAAAAAATCCAACCCGGAAAAGTGTAATTTATTTTTTTTTTTTTTACGGGGAAAAACCTCTTAGATTAAAAGTACATTTTGCTATTAGCTAAATGCAAATACTTTCCCCAGACCTTGGCAGCGGACAGTATACTGTCTGTGAACCTGAATACCCAAAGTGGAATGCTCAGGACCTCTTGCTCAATATTAGCAACAGTGACATCCCCCAAACTCCTTCAGATGTTCGGTTATCTCCTTGGACAATTCATTTCTGGAAGGAAGAGTTAAAAGACTTTGTGATAGCACTTCAATTGCTTCAGGCTGTGGTGGCTGCCTTGCAATCACTGGATCTAGGGCATCACATAAAGCATGGCCATTACACCAAGTCCTGGTAGGACCTTAGAGGGAGAAGCAAATGTTGCAAGCCTAGCAAGCATGTAAGGCACAAAAAGCAAGGGATCCAGTCCAGACAACAAATGGAATCATTTTTTAAGGTGTCATCTTCTATTTCATACTCCCAAAATGAAGCAGCAGCATTTTCCTGGAAGTTTATTCACACAGAGAAAAAGCTCATTTTTCTCCATGAGAACTGTTCATGGAGAAACATGAGAAAAGGGAAAAGAACCCTCTTGAAAAATCCTGCCATTTCAGAAGTACCTTAAACCTGCTGAGCCCATCTGAAAACCCAACTGGGCTCAACAGCCTTAGCATTCTGTAAAATCTGCCGTGTGCCCCCCAAATCAAATATTTCTCCTACATCACTGCTCCATGGCAGTAACACTGCAGGGAGACCTGGGCTAGTTATTTTGCTATTGAGACTAGGAGTGGGACTGTTTGAGCTTTCTGCATTTTAGTTCACTGTGAAACATATTGGGAATTTAAGCGAATAGGAAAAAAAGAGCATAATGTGAGAGACCATGTGTTACTTTGAGAAATTAGGGAACTGGCAAGAACAAAGCCTTGAAGTGTTACATACACATACCTATGTAACAGATCCAAAGTATAAAATTATCACAGAAAAACTAGGAAATGGTGGTAAAATTAAGATAGGAAGTTCCTCTACTTGCATCATATGAAGGCAACAGATCAAGCACCCTGACTTGGTAACAGATTTACTGCTCTACATGTTGTGCTTTCATCCTTGCCAAAACAAAAGGGAAACCATAAATTCATCATAAACACACTCAGCAACAGATTTCGTTTTGCACAGCTGCTGATGCATACGGACAACTTTCTTTGGTGTTTATTGTACATGAATTCTATCAGTTTAAAGGCAACTCATCAATCAGAAGCAAAAAATGCTGTAATTTTTGAAGACTGATCTACGAGTTCAAAGTGGTTTTAGAGTCAATGTATTTAGGACATTTTGTACATTAATTACTCAACATCTACAGTGAGGTGGGTTATTGTCCACATACAATAATGGCTTTCAGAGTTTAATCTCTTTATCAGTGGACCTCCTTTTGTGAAATCCCTAACGGATTATGTAGTACTATGTATAATCACTTGACAAATTTCATTTACTTGAAACTGAAGCTAGGTTTGAATCATACAAAGTGTGTAGGAGGAATCAGATTCGAAGTAGGAAAACAGAATCTGGTACTGGGCAGTACAGGGATTTGTCATTATGTTCGTATCTGAACTGTTTAACAATAAATGAAACAATTCCACTTGGCAAAATGTATTAGTCGTGTAGCAGCTGCTTATGCCTCTGAGACACTTAGATTGCTTATAAATGACACAACAGATTCAAAAGTATACAACAACTCATGTAAAAAGGCAGTAGAAATTTCAGTAATTTTGTTGCTGCTGCATCATTTTGCAAAACACCATCGCTATAATTCATACACAGTCTGCCACACTGAAGAGGGACATTCACTTGTCATAAATTATATGATGCAGAAACAAAACATCTTTCGGTAGCTGAATTTACCCTCTGAAGTTCAGCACTCCAGACCAAATAAATCACCTGTAAGGAAGGCTGGGATGGATGAAGCACCTCTCCCTTCTGCGCTTCCATCTCTCTACCGCAGAACCACTACCATGGAATTGTTCTCTCCATTAAGCAACAATTCCTGGTGATTAACAGATCCTGAAATCTAATGTTGTGAAACTCACTGCATTATTCCCCATTACCATACCATGAGCAGATCTCTACAATAGCAAAATTTGCCGGACGACACCACAGAAAAGGAATTTAAAAATAAAAGTAGCATTTTCATCAAGCTAGCTCCACAAACATTATGAGATATTACGACATATATGTTATTATAACCTAGGTCTCCCACACTGCATTGCAAAGCCTTGCTACATGGCCAGTCTTCATGAAGACACCAGATTATGGCTCTGAAAACAATATGCAAACACACAGGCACATGCTATCTCTGTAAACCAAATTTACCAAAATCTATCAAAGATGCAGCAATAACAAGAATTCTTTTGCAAACATCATTTTGGGTAGGGTTAGGACAGATTCAGAGCAAATACAGACACAGACAGAAAGATTGCTCTCTATTAATTTGCTGTCAAGCCATGCAGGAAAGGACAGCTGAAAGCCCGAAGATGCAGTAATGACTGTTTAAGAGCTATTTGAAAAAGTGACAGAACTGGCCTAAACCTCTTTAAGCCCCCTGAATGAAAAGATTTAAACAGGCTATTGTTAGACCCCTGGGTACCTTTTTTCTCTTGGCTTTGTTCTGCATTTTCCTCTGCTGCAGTTTCCATGGCTGGCTTCATACCATCCACCAAAAATGCCGCCCCCCCCTCCCCCCCCAGCAAGCACTTTTTCTCTTCGCCTCCTTTCTCACTCCCTTCCGTCTCCTATTTACAGCGGCAGTGTTTGAATGGCTCTGTTCTCCCCTACAGTAGATTACAGTCCTTTCCAAAACGCCAGAAAAGTCTTGTCAGCTTCAATTTCGCTCCGCTGACTGGTCCACGAGGAGCACTGCCAGCAAGCGCTCAGCCATACGTCACCGCGGTCCCCAGCTATAAAATAGCCATCCTGCGCCTGACCGTGCCTCCACTTGCCGCGTCCTGGGGACCAGCATCACCAGCTCGTGCCCCCTTCCCCTTGCCCTCCGCTCTTCCCCTTTTTCCCTGTCTCCCAACGAATGTTAATCAATTCTCTGGGCGGTGAATGGATCAGTGACATCGGGAGGGGAGAGGCAGACGAGAAAGAAAGGAGCCCCCTGGCCGCCATGGGGTGAGCCCCCCAGCTGCCGTCTCTAAGGGGAGTGCACGCCAGCACACAATCACAAGGCTCCCTTTCCCATGGGACCTTGTTATTATGCTTTGCATTTTGATTTATTCCACATGCCCTCTGCTCTTTCAAGGAGCAGGGGGCGATGGGTCTGCTCTCTCTGTTTGCTTTCTTTGCTGACTAAGTTCCGCTCACCCACGGCAAAAGGCTGTGAGAGAAGCGTAAGAGCTAAAGTGGGTATGTATATGTATACATATAAAATACATGGAAAATTTACATTCTTTCTCTGACCAGCAAGCGCGATGGAAAAAAAGGCACAAGTAGAAAGAAAGCAAGCTCAAGTGACTTAAAATGCATGTGCAATACTTTAAAGGAAAAAATGTTTAAGAAGACACAGCTTGGGTTTTAAAAGGATGTCTGTCATTAGAGACCTAAGACTCACCTAGAAGTGAGTGCAGAGCTGTTGTTAAGGACATGTTTGATTGCTCCTCCAAATCTAGACAGGCTGCAACATGATCTAACAAGGTGTACTAACCCGGCTCTGGCAGCAACAAAGCCAGGACACATCTATGCTGCACTGTGTGAGGTGAATTTAGGTGTGCCTAGCCTGCTCTGAGCAGAGGAAACACAAAGCAAGGCAACACCATGCAGGGCTTCCTTCCAAACCCCAAGATAATATATTTAATGCCGTACTGAGGCTAATTAATCTTGTCTATCATTTTGCTTCTCAGTGGCTTCACAGCATGCCACACTGACAGAGCAGACATGCCCAAAGGGACCCCTTTTTGTGTGTAGTATGATGGAGTAGCCATGGAGCAATGGCCTTTGCAGTCTGGCAGGCTTTACTGGTCCAGCCACCACAGCTGATCCTGCAGGCTGCAAAGACGCCTAGCAGATTCAGCAAATGCTGGGGATGTTAAAACCTACACGCTGCATGTTCCATTTAACAGATTCAACCAGGAGAGTGGGAAGAGGGAAGCAGTCCAAAGATTTGTAGCTGCAATTCAGCCTCTTCTGGCTGAAGTCACTACACCCACAATTTTGCTGTGCATTTTTATTTCTATAGACTCCTAGTGAAAAGCACAAAACAACCCTCAGACCCAACCTTTAGAGAAAGTTCTCTTGCAAGAAATCAGTGCACAAATCATCATCTCTTAACCACTGTGCACAAATCATCATCTCTTAACCACTGTCACCACAGTTGTTATTTTTCTTTGGGCATTACTGCTCAAACACATGCTTCAGCTCAGCTGCCAAGAGGTCTTGGATTTACCCTAAGGTTTCATAACACACCATCAAAACTTGATGTCAAGCATTTGCCTAAAAAGCCTTCCTGGAGTCCAGGAAAAGTCTGCAGTTGAAGCTCCCACCTCAACAGACCTTTTTGTAAGCAGGATGAAGTTAGTATGTGCAGAAGACAGGAAGCAATCTCAGGAACTAACAGGAAACAATGGGTTGGGTTCCTCAGGGTAATCAAATCATCAACCCCAGCAGAGATCTCAAACCAGGTGCAAGTCATATGTCTCCTGTCTCCTTCCCCAGTGCCCACCCAGTACTCCATATACACATTGAAGTCCCTGCCAGCAAAACCATGTACTGCAAACATACTCTTTCAAGAAAGCAGCTGAAAGGTGAAATCGTAGTTGATGTGTTTGCTGTATGCTTTTAACCATTACTAAAAGTTGTTCAAATCCCGCAGTCAAGAAAGGGAAGATGACTTCTTTACATTAGGGGTAATGATATACAAACAAAATGTTATACAAAGAGTGGGTTTTGTTCTCTATTTAACATTATTAAAATTGAAAAACCATACCAAACACACCCTACTCGCTAAAAGTAATGTAAATTTTAGTCATTGGTCAAAACAGTCGATTGCCTTCAATATTAAAATTCCCTTCTTGGAATTTCTCATTGCTCATTCTGTACTTCTGCTTGCTACTGTCACAGTCTGGACCTCAATTTCTTAACAACTTTTGCTTACTTTGGAAGGTCTAAAAGTTTGAAAGATAACGCCCTCCACAAACAAGCAAAGAAGAAATCAATGCACAATAACACAATCAACTTCACAAAAGCTTGAACTGAAGACTTCAAAGCCATCAATCCCAACTATTCCAAAGCATTAATTCTACCTACTAAATCATCCGCTAAAAGCTTCAAGTGATGCATGAGTGTAAAGTTCCGCCCTCCCTCCCTTCTTACTACTTTCCAGATTGCTGTTATGTATGATGTGTTTTAAGCACTTAGCATTTTAAGTAATTTCTTAATCTTTCAACCTCTCTACTGTCATTGATAAACACATCAGATAAAACAAACTGTATGTTATTTTCTTCAGTGCCAACACGGGTGCTGATCTTGAGCTTTGAGCATTAATCTCAGCCAGAAAGCTGTCTCAACCAATGTTGCCTCCCTTAATCAGATACATCCTTTTCATAATATGTGATGAGACTGGGAGACATCAAGTCTAAGCCTATGATAAAATGACAAAAGACAAAGCCATAAAGGCAGAAAATACAAAAAACTTCTTTAAAGACTGATATTCAGCAAAAACCTGCTGTACAGACCAGGGTGATTTAGATAACCAGCAATTAGGGAAGGCAGCTGGTTACATTTCAGGAATTCAGCCCAGCATTTGATTTGCAGACCAAAATGAAATGAGCAGAGGGCCTGAGCAATAAGGGCTTCTGCTGCTAAAGCACAGCTCTGATCTGACAGCCAAACCTCAAGATGAACAGCAGCAGAGCAAAGTATTTGAAAGCACTGCAGACCAAGTCACATTCACTGCAAAACAGTTTTTTTATAAAAGGTTTTAATTTATTTTATCTAGGTTTTAAAAAGCATTAAATCATTTTGTTCAGTCAAGAAAAACGGCACAATTGCACAAGTTTAAAAAGTTATTAAAAAAACAGTTCTGTTCATGTGCCAATTTCTTTTGAACATCTATCTTTAATGTCACTGAATCTAGTTTACATTCCTGGAGGCTGAGAAGTTCTATCATGAGCTACTGCAAATTCTTCACAAGCTTTCAGGAGATGAATACACACTTGCCATTCCTACAAAGGCTTCAGAGAGCTGTAATAAAGACTGTTTCACATACTTCAAGAGCAATTTAAGATTAGCCTATGAGATCTGAAACTCAGAAGCTAAAATACAGGACTGTCCCTCAAACAAGATTGACATGTATTCCAAATAACTAATCTTAAAGACAACTTGTAGAATGCTCATTTTTTTTTTAAGGACATATGCAAAAATATTCAAGAGAAAGCACAAATCCACATGCAGTAACTTGGTGTGTCTCTCAACACACCAATTGCTGATGTTCAGACCAGCTTTAGACCAGTTACCTAAGACTTGAGTATAAAGCCCAATCTCTATGCTTACTCAAAGGCAGGCAAATTTTCCATGTGGATAAAATCAAAGCATGGCAACAAGCTTTTAGTGGCGCAACAGTCATATACCTGGCAAGGACTTAAAAAAACCCAGATTTGGGGCTTATTCTTTCAGACATAGTAAGTTACTGTGAAAATGAAAACCGAATTAATGAACAAGTAACGGAAAAAAATCTGCAGTTTTACCAGAGTATAAAATATAGACTACTGAAAAACATGAGTCTACAATGCACTTAGGGATCTCAATCTTGGATTTCTGTAGAAAGGGCAAAACTAAAGGCTTAAGCATTAAGTAGTTATCTTTACAAACACAGAAAATCACTGAATTAACTGATGCAGGTAAGTCCAGGAGGGTAAGCAGACCTTAAGATTGTGAAGGTGCCAGTCCTGTGACCCTCTTAATAAAGCCCCTCAAAGAAGGCAGTAAGTGCTGCCAAGCTAAATGCCTGTTGGCAAGCAGGCAGGCAAAGTAGATGTCATTCATTTGTTGGGTTTCATGTGTTTGTCTGGCCAGCCTGCTAGTTTCCAGCTGGACACTGCTTCAGTTAACTGCAGTCACAGTAAGTGGTGAGAATCAAAGGCAATAAACAGCCTAAATCCAGAACATACACGGATGCCTGAGCTTTATTTGGAACATAAAGGGTGTCTGTGGGAGGAAGGGGGCAAAAAACCATTAAAGAGTGAATATATGGTTCTGTACAGCTTTTCTAGTAGATAAATCTGATCAAGTTCTAGTCTCAAAGATGACTCAAATGGCAGAGATGTGAAAGCAACCAAAGGAGAAAGCCTGAAGAGCTATACTGAAAGTAAAAATAAAAGCAAAAGTTGATGATGTCCCTAAGCAGCTGGGAAGTCCATTTCTGCTCATGAAAGGCAGTCAGTAGCATGAAAGTAATTAAAAAAAAAGCTAGATATTATTTCTTTATAATAACTAATGGCTTAGTAAGGTTTACCTTACTAAGAAGTAAGAAAGGTATAAGAAAGTTGTATTTAAAAAACATAGCTGGGGAAACTGATAGAACAGGATGCCAAAGACTGCTGAGGAAAAGCAATAAAAATGAAAACAAAACAGGCTATTTGAAACTGAGATGGAAGCAGCATCGCCTCCTGCACTCATCTCCTGCAAGGCTGCCTGGAGAAGCATCATGGTCTTGGCAAGACATAAAGAAATATGCTGACAAACTGGAGCCCATTTATACTACAGCTGAAAGAGCACGGAAATATAGGAAACAAAAAGCAAAGACCTCCTAGCATCTCTCCCAGCAGAAGCTTTCATTCAGTAAACAACATTCAGAGTACCAGTCCTGATGGTCATCTTCAGCTTCTACTGCAGCTCAACCATTTTATGGCAATATGTATCGTTTCCTACAAGTGTAATGCCTGGCAAGTTTCAAATGCTTTAAATTTAAAATTAGGCAGCAAAACAAGGCTTTGAGTTAACCAATCTTATATACATTTTCTGTTCTGCAGTGGCAATTTCCTCACATTTCATGATTAATATATGAAGCCCTCCAACAGTGCTTCAAACACTCCTGCATCATTGTAAAGGCTAGGTTTTGCTAGGAGTTTGGGATGCATAAACACTTTTTTTTTTTTTCTCTGTCACCTTCACAACAGAGGGGAGATTCCCAGATGTTATGCCTCTGCCTCAAATCACACATTCGGAAGCAGCAGAAATGCTGCAGAGCAGCAGGAAAACAATAGGCTCAGGTCTTTTGTCTTTGTTCCCTTAATTTTGCACCCCAAAGACAATCCAACCTACTTAGCTTTTGCTATGAACCCTCTTCTCCAATACTGTTTCCAAAGCCTACTGCCATCTCAGAAGACTAGCAAGAGTTTCTAAATGCTTGGACATACTCAATTAGCATCCTAGATATCTATGTCACACTTGCTAGCACTTAAGTACAAGTGCCTCTTGTACTTGTAGAAGAGCTATTTCTGCCAGAGTTTTAGAAGGCAGCAAAGGTATCATTATAATATATTCCTGCTAATACAGCTGCTTAGTCTCAAAACACACAAGAGTCTGAGGCAGAATTACTACTGGGAGGCTACCTGTTGATTCTTCTTTCCTCTTTCTATCTATAAATAAATCTAAACTTCACTGGGTTCAGCCTTGACACAAACTTATTCTTTTGCTCCACAAAGTCAGATTTAACCAGACAATCCAGTGTTAACTTTATATCCAGTTCTGATTTTCAAAATTGCCCTCCCACTCTTTGCATAGACTTCAGCATCCCACCTACAATCTCTCATCTATTCAGTGCTCGTTTTGTTCTTCATTCTTGGCCTCAGTCCAGTCTTTTCACAAAGCATGGAAAAATGCTGGGAGATATAAAGAAGTACAAAACTCTGCATCTCCCCAGAAAGAAACCAGGGGCATTCATTATGAAAAAGTACCCCACACTGGAGAGGCATGGGGAAAGACAGGAATGAAGACTCCTCCTGAATTTCATGAGGGATTCCATGAATAAATCGTAGATACGGATGTACGTGTGTACAGAAAACATGTACGTATCTGTAAGCATATGTAAAAGAAGAAAGCATATGCATGATTATATACATATTTTTATTGAGCAGGAAACCTTACCAACATCATTGGAACCACAACAAGGAATGCCAAATAATTTATATAGTCATGCAGTAGGTAATCAAGTTGATAGAGAATACATGGCAAAGCACCATTCAAGTGCTACAGCCTCCTCCAGCTCAGGATTTCAGGGCAAGTCACTCAGTGTCAGACTGGAGTTTGAGGCAGAGCTACACCACACAGCAAGAGCACCATTTCTTAGGCACCATTACCCACTCACCTCAGTATCCCAGGTTGAAAGGCTGGCCCTACCAACACTAGGCTCAGCTATACGTTGCTCCAAGACCCACTCATGGATTATTGGGCAGTTGTGTGTTGATGTTTTGAAAAACCCATGTAATGTGGCAGTCAAAATGTCGATGTCAAAGAAAGCATCAAAATAATGACTGGTACAAGGTACTGAAATCCATTGTTTACAGTTTCAGCACCTTGTAAGTCACCATTACTGCAGCTGTTTCTCTGATACTGAAAATTCCCATTCTAGTGTAATCGAACTACACGTTGGGAAAGATCCTGGACTGGTTCTGACATGCAGCCATGGACTGCCTGTTGAATTGCAAATATAGGTTCTGTTCACACACAAGGCACTAGTCAGGAAATTCTCTGTTAAGACACTAACGAAAGAGTCCCCAGTTAATCACCGTATGCTTTGCAAGAGCAGATACCCTCATTAGGAACAGGGCAGGACATTAACAAGTTCCACTTTGAGGGTGTCCAATTAACTCATCAACTAAATATGTGCCAGGCAATTCCGACTGGGCTAGCTTTTCCAATCCCCTCTTTCTAGCTGCATCAATTGGGATCCCAGTCATGTATAAAGTAGCGGTTCTTTCTGTACTATGCCTTTCAGAATGCCACTGGTGGACAACAACCATGGCCGCTGAAGTGTTTAACAGGCCTTTCACTTGCAGCCATAAAAAGTTAAGTGTGCATTTAGGGAGTTCAGCACAATTAAACAAACCCCACCCTCTACCTTATAAACAGGGGATAATTTAACCTGCCAACCACCAGCATGGTTGGAGCTCCGTCTGGATCATGTCACGCCTCAATTTTTGCCAAACCTCAGCAGTGGGTGATCCTGCATACAAAGTGAGCTCCGAGACAAAAGTGCTGTCGGGTGAGTTAAGGACAAAGTAGCAGCTTTCAACCTGGATTCCCAGATAGGCTGTCAAGTAAAATCCTTTGCCAGGGCAGGATTATTCCCTACAGTATACATTTCCAATACTTTGTCTCACCTGATTTTAAGCATTGCAAGCTGAAAGCATTTCAGTTGTTTTATGGGAGAAGCCATCCTGCAGCCTGGCAGGTTTTGAGGCCCAGCACAAAGGAAGGCTTGCACAATGGCCAGGCCCCAATCACAGTTGGGGCAGAAAGATCAAGATCTTGGCCTCTGAAATGGCCTCCAGTCCCTCCACCTGAAAACCACAGACTCTTTATTGAGCAATCCCTCCTTGACTGTGCCTAGGTTACATCCTCATTTCCCTGTTTCTTTCCAAAGATGACATTCACTTGTTTTAAACAGCTGAAAGGCATCATTTCTGCACTATATAATGAGTCAGAATGAAATTCATTTAGCATCTACTCTCCTTCATCTGTTCCTTGTATCATTCCCATCCTGTTTTTTATCTCTCAGGGTTTCGGCACATTTGCAACCATCTCTCTTGCACTCAGAGATTTCCAAGTGTAGCCAACTAAGCATTATCATGATGCGTTTGTTCTGGAGATCCTCCTACTCATTCCTGAAAATGGCACTGGGTATTTTTGCTTTCAGTAGTAATATAGACACACCTTGCTTATCTATTACCACTATCGATTCCTGAAGTACCATCATCTGCTCCATTTGGAGAGGAAAAGAAAGCAGCTAAGAAACCATGGAAAGAAAGAAGGAATGGACATATTGAAAAACAAACACATAAAAATCCCACAACCCCCTAAACTCTAAACCAATGGAGAAAAGCAAAAGGTAGAAACAAAGGCCAAGCCTTTGGCTAAGGTTATTTCTTTGGTCCATAGGAGAAATTGTGTCTCCAAATCAAAAAACTGCACTATGTCAATTGTGCACTCACCATTCTAGAGGTGACCCAAGTCATGTTGCTCAATGTGGGATAGAGTTCCTTTAATTGCAAAACAGTCTTGCCCATAGGTTGCAGAAGAAAGATCACAGCTTCTCATACCAAGCCTAAATCAACAGTCGTGATTTGGCTGCTCACAAGTTTCTACTACAGGGAAGAAACTGAAGACCAACCACAGCTTTTAAAGTATTTCTAAGCACTTAATTCCAGCTATGGTCCTCAGAAATATTTAAACCGATTGTGTGTTTGAGTGCAGCACATACTCTATTGCAGAAAGAACATCACCAGATTGCAAATGCAATCAAAACCCATTTTCTTAGTTTAATTTGCCATTAGTACACTGCAGGTTTATAATGACAAACAGACAACTACAACTAAATTCTCATTGCCATTTCAAACTGTTTCCAAGTAAATATCATAGCAACATTATCAGAACCTGAAGTTCATTTAATCCCAAATTCTTTCTGTTGAAAAGAAAACAGAAAATGTAGTCATCCTGCGTAAACTGAGCATCTCCCCAGCTCCAGACCAACAGGGTCAGACTCCCGATAGAAAACCCAACTTTAAAAAAGACAAGAAAAACCCCAAATCCTAGGTTTTTATATATATTACACAATATTTGAAGAGTAGGGCTTACAGGTTTTTACTCTATACCAAACACTGATGAATGTAGTTATTTCAACCTAAAACATACTCATATAAATGAGCTGTAACAGACTAAGTAGCATTTCACAGGTTCCCTTCTGTTTCATAACCGTGAGGAAAAAAGCCACCCCAACTGCAGCAGCACCTATTTCCCAAGTTGAAGGCGTGTCTTCACTGAGGGAGCTCAGTGGCGCACAGCCAGCAAGCAACACTGCCCCACAACCATCAGCAACTTGTAAAGGAAGCAAGGGGGCCTTGTCAGGAAAAATCAGTTATTTCAGCTTCAGCTGCACTTAGAGTGAACAGAAAGTCGCTGCCTGTGTTACCCAGAAACAAATTCTGGGTTACAGGGCTGCAGGATGGGTGAGGGTGGCTGGTGCTTGCCAATATTGATGGCAACCCTCAAGTTCCTGTCCTGGCTCCCGGCAGGGTGGCTGACACAGGGAGCACCCTCGAGGACTCCTGCCCTGGCAGCAGTGATGGGGGTCCCGGCAGGGTTTGGGGGCAGCTGGCGCCCATGGGAATCCACACAGCCCTGGGGATTCACGGGTGACCGGGCTCGTCAGCCCTATTCAGCCCCGCTCCCTGCGCACAATAACCAGCAGCCGTGCTCCCATAGATACGGGCCTCCCCCTTCTCCCCGCTTTTATCATCCTTCATATCTCAACGATGACAGGACTGAAAGGGCTTCTGATGGGAAATGTGCTTCGAATTAGCATATTTCCCCCTGCATACAATGGAGGCTTTAAGCTGCTGCGTTTTGAAAGTCCAAACAAAAGCAGCCCAGTCTGTTTTTAGCAGCGCTGTTTGAAGTTTTATTCCCCCTCTCTCTCCCAAGTTGCAAGCATATCTAACAAATTTCACTCTTCTGAAAAAAAGGAAGCACGACTGATAAAAGCTTTTTAGTAAATTATATTATTTGATACATTTCAGACTTTAAAGAAATTAAAAAAGCTGCTCTTTCAATGCAGCAGAGAGCAACATGGTGTCCGTGCAGTGTTTTCAATGAACTGCAGGCTGAAGGTCCACCCCCTGGTGAGCTTGTCTGGCTGCCCCCAGCACTAGCATGAACCCTGTCATCAAGGATTCTGGAACTAAAACACATGCACAGTAACCCACTATAAAGAGTCCTGTACCCACAGCTCAATTTCCCCCCATACCAGGGGCACGCTGCTGAAAATACCAGTTTCCAACAAGAAACTAAATCACTGTGGTACAAGGAAAAATAAACCAGCTCCCCCAGCCCCTTGGATTATCCTTTGGTTTAACTTGAGGGTTACAAACAGGGGAGCTGAACTTCAGAAGTACAACCTTTATGAAATTGCTTCAAATTAGAAAGTGAATAGCTATTTACCAGGGAAAGGAGGGCAGGAAGAAGGAGATGGAAATGACACACATAGGGAGGAGAGGAGGATAAAGCACTTCCATATCAAAACATCTTTGAGCAACAGCGGCTAGGAGAACCAATCTACCTCAGCTCACTGTGTTGGTCTGTAATTGCTCATTAGCACAGCTGGACCATTAGGAAGCCAGTTTGTAGCTTTCCTGGCAAAGAGGCATTTCTGCTTCTCCCCTGTGTTAAGCAGATTTTTCTCTGAGGAAGACATAAGATTCCTCGGTCTAAATGCTTCTCAGAAGAAAGGTTTGGTGTTCTGGGGCTTGGTTTTCTTTCCTTCTTTCCCCTCCTAGGATTTCAAGGTATTTATGTAATTTTCTATATGCGGCACAGCTAAGAACAAAAATCACGTTCCTTAACAACATGAGACTACAGCAGAAAAGCAGAATGCCAATGAGATCCCAGGCAGGCAGCTTGCAAGAGAGGTGGGTATAGAAACTGTTCAGAAAAAAATCCTGGGATGCAGCCTGCAGAAGGAGTCTTGTAAGAGAAATGTCTGCTTTGTTCAGACTCTTCTGTTTCATCAGAGAATTTTCCTGAGGATTGGGATCCATCTCCATTCCTTGATTTCCTTAGCAGCGATGCTCAAGATACTCAACAGTCTCTGCTGTGCACAAACACTTTGCTCTCAACCATCCACTTTTCCCCTGCCACGTGCCAAGCAGCCCACGCAGCGCCTTGCTCCCTCCTGTAGAGTGCTAACCCAGTGGTTTTTGCAGATCTGCACTACCTGGCAGGACAGGCATTTCACTTGCTGATTTCCATCAGAACCAAAGAGTTCCTGGCACTAGTACGGTATGATGTCCATATGGCAGCTATGCAGCAGTGACTGAGATCTAACTGTAGACATATTCCTCCCTCTGGCAGATGTTCTCACACCCTTCTCACCAAAACATCCTTGCAGCATCAAGCACCTACAGCCCAAGGGTCTGTTTGCTGATGACTAGCACTGTCCTCTGATGCAGCACCTCTGCCACTAACAAGCCAGCACTCCCTCCCCAGGAAAGCTCTTCCTGGTCTCGAATAGCTACACATTTGCTTTAAAGATGCGTTTGCTGTATTTGAGACCACACATAACCAGATGGTGACTTACTGACCAAAAGAGGCTAAAGGAACTCGGTTGGAGAGTACTATTCATTATTTGAAGTATTTTGCTACCACAGCTTATAAATTGCTCATAAAGGCAGGACACACATTTTTCCACACTCTGAGGCACTTCACAACTTGGTACCAAAACACTGGACATGAGTTCCATGCTATCACATGAAAGGTCTCATGTCAAAAGCAAAAGGAGGAAGGGCTTCCACTGCCCTTCAGAAGCCTTCATTCACTCATTAACAGCTGGATGACAGTAATTAACCAGTCTAGGCAGGAGACAGGGGAATTAAAGTTCAAAATGGAGATCTGTTTTCTCAGTCATGCGAGGATGAGCAGAACTTCACTTATAAGCACTCCTTCCAAGATGAATTGTCCAATCAACTGCCATGAGAGCTTAGCACAGTAAGAGATTTCAGTTCTGTTTACAAATGGATGTACTTGTACTGCTGCAGTTCTTACAGGGAAGAGAAAGGTGGTGCATGGGTTTGCATGGCAAGGCTTTGGTAGCTGGGGTGGGGGGTGACTTCTGTGAAAAGCTGCCAGAAGCTTCCCCCATGTCCAAGAGAACCAATGCCAGCTGTCTCCAAGATGGACCCGCTGCTGGCCAAAGCTGAGCCCATCAATGATGGTGCTAGCACCTCTGAGATAACATACTTTAGAAGGGGTAGAAGTTACTACACAGGAGCAATTGCAGCCAGGGAGAGGAGTGAGAGTATGTGAGAGACACATCCCTGCATACACCAAGACCAGTGCAGAAGGAGGGGAGGAGGTGCTTCAGGCACTGGAGCAGAGATTCCCCTGCAGCCTGTAGTGCAGGCCATGGTGAGGCAGCTGTGCCACTGCAGCCCATGGAGGTCCACGGTGGAGCAGATCTCCACCTGCAGCCCATGGAGGAACCCACACCAGAGGAGGATGCCTGAAGGAGGCTGTGACTCCATGGGAAGCTCATGCAGGAACAGGCTCCTTGCGGCACCTGTGACCCCATGAAGAGAGGAGCCTGTGATGGAGCAGGTTTGCTGGCAGGAGCTGTGACTCCACAGGGGAGCCACACTGGAGCAGTCTGCTCCTAAAGGGCTGCACCCCACAGAAGGACCCATGCTGGAATAGTCTGTTCCTGAAGGACTACATCACATGCAAGTGACCCAAACTGGAGCACTGCGTGAACTGACGCCCATGGGAAGGACTTGCCTTGGAGAAGTTCGTGGAGAACCGTCTCCTGTGAAAGGGATCCCACGCTGGAGCAGCAGAAGAGTGCAAGTTGTCCTCTCCTAAGGAGGAAGGAGTGGCAGAGACAACATGATAAACTGACTACAACCCCCATTTCCCTGTGCTGCTGGGTGAGAGGAGGTAGAGAATTTGAGAGTAAAGTTAAGCCCAAGAGGAAAGGAGAGGTGAGAGAAAGGTGTTTTTAAGATTCGGTTTTACTTCCTATTATCCTACTCCAATTTGACTGACAATAAATTATTTTTTTTTTCCCAAGTCAAGTCTGTTTTGCTCATGATAGTAATTGCTAAGTGATCTCCCTGTCCTTATCTTGAGCCACAAGCTTTTGTAACATTTTCTCTTCTCTGTACAGCTTAGGAGAGGAGTGATAGAGCGGATGTGGTGGGCATCCAGCCACGGTCAACCCAGCAATGAGATCTAGTCTTCTTGAGGATGGGACCTATCAACAGAAACTTCAAGTAAAATAGTCTCATATCTTTGAACTTAGATCAAGAAAAGGCAGAGTTAAAACGAAGCCTTCCACTGATTAGGAAACACTACATCTCACCCATCTAATTTCTCTTCAGGATGGCTGCGATGTGGGGAAGAAAGGAAGTCAGGGCAAGGTAAAGCAGTGCCTTTCTTGTTGATGCTCCAAAGGGACCTGACCACAGTACTTTACCAATCAAGGAAAGTATCCTCAAATTCCATTTATTCTTCAGATTCACTGGATTCAGACCAACGATGAATACACAGCACATGCTGCCATCCGCCGTGGCGTTCTGGCACAGGGCAGCACCCTACCAACAAAGGCACCACTCTTCCTTTCAGAAGGCCCCAGAAAGAGCGCTCTATTCTCATGTGATGAGATGGGCTTTTACAACTCGGATCACCACAGGGTATTGAACTCTGATACTTTTCCTACCAAAGGTTCACTTGATTTTTTTCTTGGACCCCAACAGGTATGATATCTAAGCTAAAACAAACCATCCTCATTACATTTATTTTGGCATAATGAGTCGTAACCTTGCTGAAACAAAACTACCTTCTCACTTCCACACTAAGTGTTACTAACTGTCCCAGTATCCCACCTACTGCTACTTTCTTCTGTGCAAGTGACCAATATAGTATCTCAAAATACGCTTCAAGCTTCAGCTTTCAGTGAGAAGAGAAGGCACAGAGGATGTTCAGGACATACTATGCCTGCTCCTGCAGGCAGAAATAGTTTCTGGCCTTCTGTATTAATCCCATGAAAAAACAAACCCCAAAACTACTGGCACACAACTAGAAATTGATTTGCCATGAAGCGGGACATGTCCCTCATGTTTCCTTTCTTGTCCTATTAACTCAGTGTAACAAAATTAACTACCTGGATCGTTACTATTTTTACTACTTTCTAAACACTATTCTGACTTGGGGAATCTAGCAGGAAGTATAGGTGATTATAGTTAAGGCATAGGTGATTTTCAGTGTTCTGAGGATATGGTAGAGATTTGCCAGCCTAAAATTTCTGCTCTTATTGTAAGAGCCTTAGCACTTGTTTAGACACACACATACACATACACACACACACACAGATGTTACATGAAAAAGCATTCTGGGTTCCCAAAGCTGTTCTGGGACAGAGGAACAGGGCCCCATAAAATAGGAAAATCCTTTCAAATCAAGGCTGGAGAGTGGGGAACACCAAATACTGGAGCTGGGCCACCACCCACATCATGTTCAACATCAGGACAGTGATGCAAGTTGGCACACAGCAGGGTGAAAGACATGCCTCTCCACATCGCATCCTATGCATCCTGCTCACTCCTAGTTGAAGTGTAGTGCCTGTATGGAGCCCATCGTTCACATCACAATTCTTCGTGGTCACAGGCATGCTGCACAAGCTGATCCCAAACTGGGGAGGAATATCCTGTGTCCTGCTACAGTGGCGCTTTCTCATAGAGATGTACCTCTGAACAACTCCAGAAACACTCAAGTGCCCATATGCTTTGAAACATACAAACCCTTCTCTCTCTAACAGCCGTACTCCCGTTTCCTTTCTACCTCTGCTACACCTACAACACCACAGGTGCTGACAAGGTATCATTCCTCTTCTAAATATTTCAAAGAGAACATAAAAAAAAATAAAATCACAAATTTATCAAAAATGTAGCAACCAAGTATGTGAGATGCCCTACACAAGTCAAATGTAATTCTACCACCTTTTTGAATCATCTGTTGCAGTGTTAGACATGCTGGTCTACCCTCACTATTGCTCAAGATTTTTCCTAAGGACACAAACTACCTACTAACAATACACAGAGGTTCCCACTTTCCACCCCTACAAGCTGAAGCACTGTTATGGATATGCTGTGCAAATAAGGCCTGTGCAATCCCACCGAAAAAAGAAATTGCACAACCCAAAGCTGAGCAGATATTCAGAACTGCAACAGAGAGGGAAGTCATGAAAGGAGCTATTTCTATCTTAAAATACTTGTAATTTCTACTATGCAACTCATCATTTTCTTTTCAAAAGCCTTAGCTTCTCAAAGCTGGTGTAAACCCTGAGTTCGGAGACATGGGGAAAGAATATGTATTCTTCCACAGTATGCATTTATAAAAGGAGTTTCTGCCTCCCTCTATCCTTCAGGCCACATTTCAGCCCAAATTTAACCTTTCTTTGATATACAGCATAGCTGATGTGCATGTAAGTGAGTAAGATTAGAGGGAAAGTATGTTTTTGCTTGGAAACTTGCCATTACAACAGTGTTGGAAAACAAAGTACATAAACCCAACAGACTCTCCTTTAGTGTTTGCTCAGATACTTCACAAATGTAAGACAGGGGTATTATCCTTTTAATGTATAAACTAGGCCATAAAAATTGTTTTCACAAGCACTAAAATCACTTTATTGATCTTTCACAGTAAATGCCTAGATTTCCAGATGGACTCGAAAATACAGGGGTTAATTAGGTGCAACAGATACCTTTAAACATACCAAATTATCTGAACAGAAAATGTTAACAAATAAAATAGGTTCCCATTCGTGTGTGCTACATCTTTCAGGAGCAAGAAAGCTACTTTCAAGTTATCCCCAAGGAACACTTCAGTAATGTTTCTCTGACTTTTTAGCTAAGCTATTCCTTTCTTTCACATATTATTTTTTAAAACTTCGTAAGAGTTTCCTAAACTCTTCATGGTAATTAGGTTCTAAAACAGTTCACAAGATGCGGGCAGTCATCAGTACTCCTCCCATTAAGGACTCATGATTCAAAAAAATACTGAAGCTGCTTCGGCTCGTCCTTGGCAAGGTAGCTCTCTTCAGCATTTACCTCCTACAGAAGTATAACGCAGGGACTGAAGTGAGCAGCACAGGTTACATTTCTGTTTTATACCAAGTTTCTCCTCTCAATAGCTTTTGTATCATTCACAATTTATTTAGGTTTGTGTCTAAATACAACATCAAAAGCATGAACTATTTTCAGCTGCAACAGCAGTATTTTATCTCTTACCAATGTATTCATCAATGTTTCTTTTTAGAGAAGATTTTACAGTCAGAAGCAAATGCAAATGCAGTTTTAAAAGTGAGATGGTTAAGACTCAGTACAGCACTTAGGAGATACCCATGCAGCAGGGACAATAACTAGCAACTATGACATCACATCTAAACACTGGTACCCAATACTTACTCATTAGTGTCCTTCTAAAATCTTGCTCCTTTTAAGAGGTTTCATTATCTTGCCTTCAAAATAGCTACGATTTGCTAATACATGACATGCCTTAAACCTCCTCTGACAAGCTCTACTGATACAGTCATGTTTTTTTCCCACTTGTATTTTCACATCATTTGAATGCATGCATTGTCAGCCTCCTCTGCCTCCACCTCTCCTACATTATGTGCAGCACCCATTTGTTTCAGATTATAAAAAGCACTGGTAGATTCTAAAGCCACTAAAAAGAAGTAGCCACCACATGGGAGCTGTGGGAAATTTGATCTAGTAAGTGAAATAAGACTCAACTTTAGAATTAACTAATAAACAGAAGTTTCAAATATTATTACTATAGGATGGGTTGCATATTCCTTTTGAAGTTATACACAAGAACTGTGACCATCACACTTGAAGAAAACTGCAAGAAACCTGGCTGTTTTTTTTTTTTTTTTAGGAACAAGACAGATGGCCCTGGTTTCAAATATAGAAGACCTTCCTACACAAATCAGAGGTGATGGCACATGATACGTGGGTAGAACGATTTTTCTGGGTACTTTCCCAGGAATGTGTGCACCCAAGAGGTGAAATAGGATAAGAGAGAAAAGGCAGGGGGGATGATGACATATAAAGCTAGGAAGGAGGAAGCACCAAAGCAGCAGGCTCAGAAGGGATGCTGATACCATGTTTGTGACCAAGGAAAATGCAAAAAAGCATAGCTTTGAGCAGATGGGTAGCAAAAATGTACCTTTACATGGGGATTCAGGTTACCACACTGATTACTATTTCTGGATGACTGCAGGGGACTTGAGATGTGAGCAAAGAAATTACTTCAGTTCAGATGCAGGAGATGGCAGAGCTTTATCAGACTGCATCCACCTCCCACGTAAGTGGGAAAGCAGTGCTTCAAGTCCTGCAAGCAGGCAGGGTTGTGCCAAACCCACAGTGGGTTTCACCTCACAATTGGACCACCTCAAGAACCGAAACAAGAGAATCTCCTGCTCAAGCAGCAACTCTGAACAGTTGGCTTATCGCTCACTGTCTTCCTCCCCTGTCACGACCATAGGCTTGCTTTCTTTGTCTCCCTTCTGAGTAACTCCTCCTGCTTTCAGCCTGTGCTTAATCCTCCAGGAAATCTCACTCTCCCGAGAAGAAGAGTGCTTCTGTACATAATCTCCAGACAGCAGCTGTGACCCCAGCACCCAGAAAGGGGATCATTGTGCAGAACCATGGTATCAGGGATGAACTTCCCCTCTCCCCCCGCCATTTACTTAAGGGCTGCTGGAAGAGCGCTGTTAGTTTATGCACACACACTGCCAGCAGTGATTTTTGCTGGCAGCTGTGGGGTGGTTGTCCCTTTGCCCTCATTGCAGGCTACCCTCAGAATCTGTACAACCATCTATTTTTTTTTAATTTTTTATTTTGCATTTTAAGGGATTAAACTTCCCACCTGCCAACAGAAGGAGCACTTGTTTTTTGCATTTGGTCCTTGAGGCTACAGCACTATTACTGAAAAGTCACTTTGTCCACTTTTAATATCCAGAAATACAGAACAGCTGTGCTTTCGTGTAGTCCTTTCGTATAAGAGTGGCTCAGAGACAATATGAAATTCAAGGCTGACAAGGCTCAGACCTGAACTGCCTGAAAAACACACCATTTCCTCCCCACCACCTTCTAAAGTCCTTTTTTCTTTTTTTCTTTTACACTTTATATTAGTTCTCAAGACACACTATCCTACCAGCACCAGTCAGCAGAGCAACAGGCGTTATTTTAAAGTACAAGACTTTGAACGACCTATTTCTTCACAGCATGCTTATCAGCCTTTCAGCACACTCAGCTTTTATTATTCTGACACAAGATAAACCTTACGTAACAGCACAGAGCGTACTAATTTATGTGATAACAACATGGATGTGGAGTTCAGAACACTGCACTTTTGTTTCAAACTGTGGATATTTCCCATACCCCTAAGAAAAGCATATGCTGCGCAAACACTTTAAAAAGCATCCAAGTGGAATTTAATACATTGAAAGAAGCTAAAGTACTCTGGAGTGATTAACAAATGCACTTCAGCAGAATGGCAGAAGAGGATAATTAAGGACTAAACCCACAGACACCGAGACAACTAAAATATCTCCAGTTTCTTCTGGAACTGATCAGAAAAGTCCACTTGCCCATTGATGGTGTACAGGTGGATGTAAAAATGACTCCAGATCACTGCAAGTGACTACAAATCTTCCTATCTGCTAACACAATCCCCACTTCTGGAGGATTTAAGTGCTCCTGTTTGGAGACACTGAGCTGAACAATACCTCTCCTCTGCCTCCTTCCTTGGCTAATGCTTTTTCCTCATGTGTGAAAGAGCGCTGGAAGCCATCCACCCCGGAGCTAGTCTCCAGCAGAACAAGAGTCAGAGCAAAAACAGTATTAAAAAGACAGAGCTACCTGAAACAGTAAAAATGGCAGTGAGGTAAAATGATGAGACTTCTTATTTTTCCAAAATTAGCCTGTTTCATCTGTCCTTCATACCAGAGGACAAACACAAAACACCTCGAAGACAAAGGGATGCGTTTTCTCCTCCAGCTCAATAAAAGTTTTCCAGAGTCTGCTTACACAATCCAAGGCATCATCTCCCCACTGAAACAACAACCCTGGTGAAAGGTAAATGGTCACCACTCCCTATAGAAATAGATCACAGCAAAGCTATCTTCTTTGCTCTAGTCCTTCCCCGAGACTCCTATTGGCTCCCTGAACTATTGCTGATATCTAAGTCCTCAAGCAGAAAGAAAAACAGCCAAAAAGCACTCACAGCACTTTCTCAAAGGCTGAGACAGATTTCCAGAAGAGATTTTACACTGAGCTACTACTTGTGACCTTTATAACACACTCCTTTCCTTCCCTTCCCTTCTTGGAGAGAACTGTACTTAAAGGTGCGTGCACATACACATTCCTGCTAGATTTGCCACACACAGTCAGGATTTGTGGACCTGGTGATGAAAGACACTTTGCTACCATGGGATAGAGAAAAGCTCCCAGCTGTAACTCCATATAGGTGAGCCCTTTTTGCACTCATACCTGCTTCCCTTCTCTTTAAAGAGAAGCACTTGCTTATACACTATCTACCATGCTAGTGCTGCATACACAGGTTGCTCTGAGTATCCAAGCATTTATATGACAATCCAGCCCCCCTACAGATGAGGTGCTTCCAATCAGTCAATAGGCTGAGGACCCCATTCCATGGTGACAAAATGTGCAGGCAGCAATGGGCTGTGATCATTCATACACTGTTGTATCTGTTCATGTATCGTCAGTGAGCATCAGGTGGCTGGCACCAGCTCTGCCTTCCTCATAAGTGAGTAAGCAGCTCTGAGGCAGATTTGTAATCGCTGAAGATGCTGTTCACCATGTCTGCACAAATGAGCATATGGCCTTCTAGCATAAGGCCAGCTTATACACTCATTGATTAGATATAATTTCAGCCTGTTCAACATATCCAGTACAAAAACCTGTCCTCTAGTAGGAATGCCCTTGTGCCTTAGAAACTTTCTCTCTGTGAATTGTCTCATCTGGTGAGGAAGGGTTAATATCTTTGCTTGTGACCAGATAGATTTCTGTTACAGACTTCTATTACAAATGTAGGTAAAGCAGCAGAAACACACCCAAACTTGCCAGTGGGTTTCTTCTCACTTTCTCTAGTTCTCAGTACAAGTAGAAGGTAGGTGCTCCCCTCTCTCCCTCCAATATGCAATACCCAAGACATTCTCCAAAAGCACCATCACAGCCCAGTATGCATTACGATGCCAGCAATTCAATCATGCAGCCAAAGCTCAAGGAAAGCTCATGGAAGTAATCAGCCCATATGTTGACATACCTCATGCCTCTATATGCCAAGATGGACTTGGTGAATACTTTGAATTTAATAGGTTTTAAGTGAATAATCAGAAAGAGGACTAGTTGCAGCTGAAGACTCAGAAAAGTTGGCATGCAAAACATATTTTTGGTAAAAGGTGGTAAAGTTTTGCTCAGATTTTGTCTCATTGCCTCATTTTCTCACACAGCACTGCTAGAGGCACATATAGAGCCCCAAGACTTGACTGATACTCAGAAGTAACCAGAGCACATGAGAACCTCACCAGGGTTTACTCATCTACCCACATGCAAAGGAGGACTTCAAGTCACGCTCTCTTCCTTCATCCCTCATGGTATCATATGGAAGTTTGAAATATAGCACCGTTTACAGAAAAGCATATCAAATTCATGGAGAATTTCCTAAGATCAGATGAAGTGCAAACTGCCAGTTAGTAAGGAGAAAGACCCAATCTACAGGCATAGTCTGGAGTTAGTGAGGAGAAGACATTCAATGTAAAGTGTAGGGAGTTTTCAGCAAAGCAAAGCAGGTATTTTACGGAAAGGAGTGAAGATTTAACAGCAACAACAAAAAAAGGTATTTGAGATATAGCATTCCATTCAACTAGTCATCTTTGATGGTACTGATCTATTCCTGAGTTACTATAAAACAACTTAACTTTTCTTAGTAGCTTTTGATCGGACACCCACTGCAGAACAAAAAGACCCCAACAACAGTGGTTCTTCAAAATACAGCGACTGGTAGAGGTGTTTTTCCGTGGAAACAGATGGGCAATGAGACCTTTCCTTCAGAAGCAAGCTGGTTCGCTGGTTTCCCCTCAAACCCTGTAATGTTTGCATATGCTTATTTTTAGCTGAGCAAATAAACTTACTTGAAAGTGCACTGAACCCCTCCTTCATGTGAACTCTGTCAGCTTTACTGAATTGTTTTGCTAGAGATACAGGTCTCTGCAAGAGCTGAGTAGTCACGAATTACATACATGTACTGATTATTATGAGAGGAAACTAATTTTAACTTTTGTTGTGTTTCATTACAATAGATTTTTTTTAAGACTGACTTCCAGTGGATTCTCAATGTTAGTAGAAAAGTTGTATTTTAAACACCTATAGTATATGAATAACGCTGTGCTTCTGTAGTATATTCATCCGTTCTCAATTCCCAATTTCCAATTGATTAGGACTTAGTAGTGACTATTTTAATGTAATGCTTCACTATCAACTTCTGAAGTTGGTAATCACTGTCAGCTGACTGCTGACAGGCATTTTCCTCATGCCTCTCTCCAGATGAGGTACTTCCAAGCAGGAACAAGGCAGAGCTCAGTGGTCTACATATGATCTAGGATTCCTTGTTTTGTTTTTTTTTTTTTTTTATGTCTACAGACTGTATGAAGATATGTACAAACTGAGGAGCTCAAGTTTGTTTGACATCTTTGCTATACCTATTCCTTTCCCAAAAGAAAGTTTCAAAGGGCAATGACAGTGAAGAATCACTAAACAGTGTTGATATTCATGTGGAAGGCTCTAGAGAAGTATTTGGTACCCAGAGATCTCAGTCTGCACTAATAGGCTGGAGACAAATCACTAAACTAGACCACCACCTTGTGATAATGTGCTGTAGTAGGTCAGGGCATCACAAGGCAGGTAGGGGGACAAGACTGCAGCATCAGAAGATAACTTTCTTATTGGCATTTAACTGGAGATAATACTTACCACATAAAGACTTGCCAAGCTAGACAGAGCATGGTACTCCCAAAACTTACAGGACACACTTTTAAATAGTACTGCAGAGAAGTGAATAAAATGAAAAAATTCAGAGTATGAGAGATTTCAGTTTCCCTCTCAACATTTGCATGGTCTACATTCTGCATCTCAAACCACATGCACCTGCCATGAGGGGAGCAGAGGCCCTAGGAGTTCACCTAAAAGGACACCTAAATCACTACAGGGCTAGCATCCAATTGGTTGTACATAATGACGACAGTCAGGTCTCTGTGAAAGGGCACTAGCCCAAAACTGGCACAGTTGAGTCCAGCAGAATCTATTCTGATGCAATGATGCATAGAGCTTCAAGCCAGTCACAACTGTCAACAGAAAATATTAAATGATTTCCTAAGATGCTTCTGAATGTTTCCTGAAGAGTGGAACTTAACTGCATGTAAAAGCCTCCAAGATCTAGTCTTGCCCTTTCTTCTCTGCAGGGCACCCATATGACTTTTTGTTCAGTATATTCTTTTGTTTCCTCTGATGCCCAAAGAACTGCTCTGCTAGAACAGATTATAATGTGCATCATCCCTTCCTGCAGTGAAAAGACTATGAAGCAAACCCACATTTCCTTCCACTGCCAAAATCACTTAGACTTTTTGGCAATGTAGGACACATTCTTTATGTTAACTGGCAGCTACTGTCTGACAGCTGTTCAGCAGCCTATCTGAAAAAACCTGATGGCCTTATTCCAGTTCCTGACAGACTTATTCCAGATCACAAGGCTTCCAAATTATTATAGCCCATAAGACTTCATCCAGTGAGTCTTCCATCATCTCACCATCTTCCATCTTTGCTGCAAATCTATAAATCTATACGATTTCTTCTGGAAAAAGACAGCTAATCCGATCTCTTTAAAGACTTGACCAGATGGGGAACTTGCCAAATTTTTGGCTTACTTCTTTTATAAATGTATCATCAGCATAGTACAGAGTATTACTTATTAGTAGCATGCATTTTGTATTCCAACTTCCAGACATCAAATCTTGTTACGCCACTGCCTTATGAATCAAATCTCTGTCCACAGGTAGAAGTATTCTCCCGCATAGAGACTGGCCTGGCAACAACCTAAATTTCACTTAGATCAAAGCAAAAACTTACTCCCTCCCAGCTTTTCTAGACTTACTGTTCTCCTTGCAAATCTTGTGATTCAAACTCTTTCACACAGTACTGAATTTTCATCAATCCTGTAGCCAGGGATCATCTGTGTTCCTTTACCAAGTACTTTACACCAAGAACTCGTGTTTCATTATCCATCACAAACCGTATGTGCCTCTCTAACTGCAGTTCTTCCCTCTTTTGGATTGTGACCTACATTCAGTTTCTAGATACAATACTGTACTGATACTTCATCAATGTTCCATCTTCATCACCTGTGGCTGGTTGAATTAAAGAGATTATCCTTCTCCCCCACCTGCCCACCCAAAAAACCATCTACTTGAAGTCCACAGGATTTTTATGAAGCCAGTTTATGTCATGTATAATTTACTCACAGTAGCATTTATTTACTGTTAAAATGGTGCTGCCAAGACTTTCTTATGCCCAGGTTTTTTTCATTGGTCAGTAGGAAGGTAAGTCACCCTTATATTAGACCTGTTGGATTATGCAACTCAGGTACTCCAGGAGCAGCTAATATTTAATGACTTTTCCACTTCTAGGGGTGACAGGAGGGAGGAAAAAAAAAAAATCCAATTGCTTTTTCAGTCACAGCTACAAAGAGTTTCATCTCAGCTCAGTAGCGTAATGGTTTTAAATGGCTTCTGCAACTTTGCACAGAACCGAAGATGCATCTCAATGCTACTTGGTTGAGTTCTTCTCAGAAAAAAAAAGAAGTCTTCAGAAGTATCTCAAAACAAGAAACTTGGTCTTTCACTGAACATCGCCTACTGCTTTGTTAAGGCCTATACTCTTCCTCAAGTCAACTACCACTTGAAAAAAATAGCGTTAAGAATACTAATATGCAGAATACGACAAGAAACCAAATTCTCTTACCTAGCTGCTTCCAGCCTGGACCACATACCTAATTGATTTTAAAGTTTTTTGACACTGATGGCCTGCAACAGGACAGCATTTACACAACCCTATTAGATAAGTGACTTAATGAATTACTTCAGAATAGCAAGAAAGGGAACCTCTTGGATAAAGAGCACAATATTTTCTGCTGACACATTTCATGTTCATTAATGCCAAGGAATTTTCACTTTCTGACCTGTTGGGTTGGGAAGCATCTACATGACATGACTTTCTACTCATCCTGAATCTCTGGCAACAGGCAGTCAATATCCTCTCCAACAACCATAAAGTAAATAAAAAAGCTCACAGAGGATTAGAACTGGATATCCCTGCCACTTTATATGTTTAGGTTAAAATTTAGTATTTAAACATGTTTTGAAACAAGTACTTACTTGGAAAAAGTCCTGGAGTTTTGCTGGGAGGAGACAGGTGTTTGAAATAACTGCTATTTCCTTTTCTCAGCATTCACGAACCAGTGATGTGAGACTGGATTCTTTTAAACTGGTCCTGGCAAAGGTCTATACTAGGGAAATTAAAGCTATACAGTATTTTAAACTTACAATTTTCATTCACCAACACATTTTTACGCACATAATGAAAATCCATGCTGGGCACACCTCTTCGCAGCTACTTACCACATGACAATCTGCAGGCAGTTGACAAGGACTAATGTACACCTCTACACACACCATTTCATGGCTGCAGGATAATATCCTGAATATGCAGCAGTTTGCTGTGCTGGACTCCTGAACTCTAATTGCTCACTAACTAGTTGCTGCTGTAGACTTGTGATCTGTACCAAGACCATCCCCTCATTTCCATTTCTCTGGTACTGTCAGCAATTATAAAAAATTACAATCATACAGTAGAATGACAAACTCATGTAATACCACAGATATTGCACATACAGTGAAGATTATTTTCACAGAATCATAGAATTTAGTTTAGGAAGCATTCCTGATGGTTTCTAGTCCAGTGCGCTGGCCAAAGCAGGGTGAGTTACAGCAGAACTGTCATGGCTTTGATGTGCTCTATACCAAATATCTCTTCTGATGGAACATCCCCAGCTGCCCTGGGCAACCTCTTCTGTCACAGGGAAAAAAAGATTTCCTTTGATCTCATTGGGAATTCTTGTGTTTCAGCCTGAGGATGTGTTTTCTCATGCTAATACCATGAACCTCCAAAGTGAGCCTGGCTTCTTGTTCCACTGTTCAAAGGGTGGCTACAAAGAAGACAGAGACTTCCTTTATACAATGGGTCACATGGAAAAGACAAGGGGTAACAGGCACAAGTTACTCCTGGGAAGATTCTGTCTAGACACAAGCAGAAAATTTTTAACAAAGTGAACAATCACCCATTAGAATAATCTCCCCAGGCAAGTGGTGGATTCCCCACCACTGGATACTTTGAAGATTCGGTTGGACAGGCTGCTGCAACCTACTTTGCTAGAAGAAGAGAGGGAGTGAGTTAGCAGGCGGCCGCATGGTTCTGAGTTACTGGCTGGGCTTAAACCACGACAGGTTGGAACAGATAATCCTTGAGGTCTCTTCCAACCTGGTATTCTATGATTCTTCTCCAAAGCCTTCTACTGGGACATGAAAGACTATCCAACATGGACAAAAATAAATACTTTCTTTCTTTCCACCACTTAAAAACCATTTTACCCAAATATGAAACTGATACAGTCTTCAAAGCATTATGCAATCACAATTTTTATGGTGGAGCTGAAAATATTTGTAAAGAAATACACTTTGGGAGGATGCTTCAAGAAAGAGCTCCATTAAAGACCTTATTCTGTGCATTCACAGATTTCAAAAGAAAACTGACTACTCAGTATTAAAGGAAAAGCAGAGAAGAGGGAGAAAAATTTCCTCCGTTAGTGCCAAAATCTTCAACTCTTTCAAAAAAAAAAAAAAAAAAAAAAGAAAATCACATCCTGTAGTTCTAAAAGCTGCTGTAAGAATCAACACAGTATTTTTTTTTTTTCCAGGAAGAAGAAAGTTAGTTTCCCATTAGGCAATCACAGCTAAAACAACTCATCTGCATTGTGATTAAATGAAACTTCTAAAATGTACTCAAAAGCTACATTCATTCCTGTAAGGAAGAATGACCTCCCTCATAATGAACTCCAAGGCTGGCAGCCAGCTTACAGAGGTTTTATAATGACCAGTCTTGGCTTCAGAGTAGCTGGTAGCTTCATTTTCCATGTAGCGTAGATTTGGGGGCCTGCTGAGACATTGAAGAGCTGGACTCAAAAGGCTGCAATTGGGGCTAGAAAATGATATTTTTGTATTTAAGCAATATATTATAAACCTCAAACTCAGCTTTTATTTTAGTTTTGTATCTTCAGATAAGCAGTAGAACTGGACTGCTTAAGGCAACTTCAAATGCTATGTTTTAGTTTTAAATTGTGACATGAGAAGAAAGCTCCTTATATACTAAGGAATATGAGCCGGATCAAGAGACAGACAACACTCCTGAATGTAGTGCGCCTACTAAAATCATAGAATCATAGAATGGCTGGGTTAGAAGGGACATTAATGATCATCTAGTTCCAACCTTTCTGCTGTGGGCAGAGACACCTTCCACTAGGCCCTAAACTTTCTTCTGCACCCCTCTCTGCCTTTTGTACAAACACAGCTCGGGACTAGACTAGAAAGAAGGACTGAGCTTGCCCAGAGCTCCAGATTTAAACAGAATAAAACTCCCTCAGCTCCCCTGAACAATGATGAGATCCCACAAGTTTTCTCAGTTTAATTGGGAAGGGATTTTCACATTTGTAAATTCAGCCTTAGGTAGCTGAAGCCTCTTCTGGTATGGATTTGGCCTGAAGTTACTGTACCTTATAATAATACCACCCCTGCTGCTATAGCACAATTCTTTATTTTCAAATTCAATATACTGGACACACTATTGCTGCATTAAATCAAAACTGAACGTACAGAGTTCAGATGTGTGCCTGCAAACACAATTAAATGTTAAGAGCTCCATAACCAGAAGTGCCTTTCCTATAGATGGACACACACTTGGCAAAGTTGGGAAAGCAGTTCGCTAGTGAGAAGATCTCTCTGAAACAAACCTCTGTCCCTTTGAGGTCATCACCAAACAATTCTCTTCCAGAGACCCCATTTAATCTCAGTTATCAAGAGGGCATTCCATTAGTTAAAATTAAAAAATCATAAGCAAAATTATTTGTTTGTATTCTAATGCTCGATGTTTATTTTTGATGGATTCCTGGCTAGAAGACTATCATCAAACAAAGAACGTAAGATGGAGTAAACTGGGAGGGAGGATGACTGGAAGAATTCACACTAACCTGTACAGTTTTCACAGATTTTTTTTCCCCAGTACACATTATTGTCAGAGGCACAATAGTGGCACAGGAAGACATGCCCAAGTTAGATACTCTCTAGCTTGTGTAGTTACCCATCACAAGCCAAGTCACAAGGAAAGAGATGCAAGAACAAGCTGTACAAATTCAAGTACATGGGCATTTCATCTGAAATGAAGGGTGAAACACCACAATTTCACTGCAGCCCCCATAAGCCTAATCTATTTTGAAGAGCCTGACTTGAAGCCTCTCAGTCTTGCCTGCACTTTTTCTACAGCCATACCCAGCAATAGGGGTTGCCTTCAGGCATGCCGTCCTTCCCCCCACTGGTCTGTATCTGCATCTGTGTTACTATTCTTTGTAGCACAGTAATAGGGATATGCAAAACATAAGCCATTTTCTTTCCCTCCACAATTTAAATCTACTTTCTGGCTGCTGAAGCTAGTGCATGTTAAACACATAAGCACCATAAAGGACTTAAGGCATGAGGAACTCGAGGGAAGAATGTGATTCTGCACTAGCACAAAGTACAGTATGCAATTACAATGACTAGAAATATTTTATGTGGAAGATTTACTGGCAAGCCTCTGCAGGGCCTGTAATCCCTAGCACAATTTCCTGTCCCATTATTAAAGGAAGATAACCTTTTGGCAATTGTTTTTATAAGACGACAGTAATTCCTCGTGATAAAGAGTTTAATTAGAGAAAGATAAAGTATTTAATTGAAGAAAATGAGAGCAAAGTACATTCTGCTTAATTCTCAATTCTTGTAATAATTGATAAAATTGAAAAAAAAAAAAAAAAGAAGGCTTGTAATTTAAAAGAGAGCAAGAAGATATTTAACAAAACACAGGACAGGGATTGCAAAAACACTATCCAGCCAGCCGCAGATGGCTGGACAGCAGCGTACACGTATTTGATTTTGCATTGGGTTGTGTGTGGGCTTCTTGTTAGAAATGAAAGTAACTGTGATATACACAGACTTCTAATGAAATGTTGTTATGGAGCTCTTTGTTACCCTGTGACTTGGACACTGCATAACCACGTGCTTCATTTTGCTGGGAAAAGCAGCCTAAGGAATTCTAATCAAACACAAACACAACGCAACATAAAGCATAGCCAAAAGTAATCTAAGACAGCTTTCCTTAGACAAATAACATCCGAAGAAGTTAGCAGTTCCTAACCTCGATCAAAAGAATCCCCAAACCCTAAAACATGTGACAAACTGAGAGGCACAGAAGATTATGAAGCATGAAGGCAAGGATAGGCGGTCAACTGCTCCATGCCTGTAGGCGCTCAGTTACCACAGCAACATGAGAAAGGCTGGAGGAGGCAGGAAGCAGCAAGGAGATATCTAGGACTGCAATGCTCACACCCTCCCATTCCGCAGTTCTGAGACATTTAAACTGCAGAGGAAGGACCACTAAAAAATACACTGGCAAATCAAAAAATACATCCACCAAATATTAAGTGGACTTTGCACTTGGCTTGACTTCTGCAAATACCATCTCCTGGATCAATTTATAGACAGTTCTACCCACCAAAAGCAAAACACAGGCTTAAGAAACAGGGCACTGAACAGCATACCTCAGTCAGCAGTTAAGCATGGATCCCAGCTCTGTGTCAGTTTGAGGTTTTCCTACCACATCGTACTAGTCTGTATATAGGTGCTGTCAGGAGCACACTTGCACAGAGTGCCCTGGACAAGCTGCACTGGCGTGACACCCCAAGCTGTCTCTCAACAAGGAAACCCAAAATGGATTCTTTGAAGATAAATGTCTACCAGGTAACCAGCAAAGTGATAGAATACAAACAAGTCATAGTTTGCCATCCTGTAGCCTGCCCCTTAATTACTTGCAGATAGCACATGCTAATGAAACACTTCTGGCTCAATGCCTTTTCAGGGAGCAGCAACTGCTACTCCAGGCAGGTGAAATAGAGTAAAGCTGATCCATGTCTGGAAGCAGAAGCCCTAGGATTAAACAAAAACAAGCAAAGGAACCATGTTGTCCATTTGACTGGAGGGAAAATTTTAAGAAGAAAAACTCCCTTCAAAACATGAAAGGAAAGTCAGGAACTCATCCCAGAACAGGAGCTGACATCCATAAGAGCTCCCCACAGCTGAGGACTACACACAGGGTTGGCAAAGAGAGTAAAACTGGCCTGACGTGGGAAAGCACCAAACTCCTGGGAAGTTCTGCAGTTGAGGTCTGTTTTTCATTATTTAGATCCTGAATTGGCAAGGTGTGAAAGCACAAGAACAGACCTTAGACACTCTGGACACTTAGGTCAGGCATGTGCATAGGCCTCATCAGCAATGTAATCTATGCAGTAGTTTACACAGTACTCCATCACACATAGAAATAACACCGCATTTAACATGTATAACTTATCTGGTGGACCTGAAAAATAATGTTAGGCACACCTAGAGGTAAAAGATGCAGACAAATGTCCCTTTCTGGGTCTACTAGGAAGAGGCACCCTAACCCTGCCCCGAAGCGCTCGTCACCCACATCTAGGCAGGATAGGTGCTGCTCCGCCAGGGCTGCCACTGCCAGCCCCACAGGAGCCAGGAGCTGTCAGATGAGCAGCTGAGCCAAGCTAACAAACATCCGGGTGCTGGCCCATGGCCCACGCGTAGGGTCCACATCTCTCTCTGCCCAAAGGGATAAGCATTTCATGGAAGCATTTTCTCCAGATGTTAAACTACTTTCTATAGCCAAAGAGAACCCGGAAATGTGTCTCTTTACTTGGCCTGGCCTCAGAGACAAACGCGAGACACTCATGGCAAACCTGGGCTCGTGCCAGTGGCAGTTCGAACATGGGGAAAAAAGGGGAATGAGGAAACCAACCTTTAGGACAGTTATAGAAGGCTGCAGAATGAATTTGCATCTCATCCCTTCTCCTGAATGGAGTCACGGGGTCTCCAAGAAAACAAACTGATAATCTAAGGCAACATGCAAGCCTGAGGAACATGCATTTCAAGTGCACATACAGAAACACTTTCAAAGGACTAAATCCAAGCCCTGCTTAAGCCCAGATGAGTCCTGTAATGCTAATTTTGCTCACCTGTGAACTTCAAGCTCTAGCAAGATTTTGCTCTGCATCAAACAGAAGAAATCCTCCCCATCTCTGTGAAGTTTATCAGTAAGGGCATGCAGTTATGTAAAGGACAATATTGTGCATGTATCCAGCTAATTTTCATTCAACTGCTTTCTTCTAACTAAATACATTTTGTGTTCATTGGAAAGTATCCAGGAAACAGGTCATATATGAGCACTGTTACCAGAAACCACAAGAACAAGATACTTCTGAAATATGGGATAAACATTTCAAGGCCTTGTTATAGTACATGCACATACATGGGGAAATTATTTGTTTAGGGACTAATCTGAAGTGATAAATAATATCTACATGGCACTCAGCTAGACCAAGTGCTTTCCAATCCCCCTCTTTTCCTCTCCTGCAGTTGAGAATCTGTTCAGACCAATTCACTTACAGAGATCCCAGTTGAAAAAGCTCTCTCCCCTTTGTAATGCATACTTAAGCACCATCCTTGAATCACACTCACTAAAAATGCTTTGCCAGCTCAGAAGCACACCAGCCAGCACAGGACAGCAATATCCTCGGTCTGCATGTGGCATTCTGTACATCAGCTGGGTAGCATATGGCCCAAATACAAAAAGCCAGTAATGCACAAATTACTCGCACCATCTCCTGTGCACCTGAAGAATTTGCAAGTTGGACTCCCCTGAAAGCACCTCCAACAGGAACTTTGAACCAAGGCTACAGGAGGTTCCTGAGATGGTTTCACAGGATCCTGCCTAACTGGAAACAGAAGCATAGTTTTCTTTGCAACTGACATCTCAAGAGGCTTGCTGCTTTCTGTAGTGCAAAGCATGTGTGCAGGGAAATATGAGGTCTGTCATATGACCTTCAAGTCATAATAATTTTTGGGGAAAAAAATGCATCAGCCCTTGGCATATCAGGTGTCCTTTTCCTGACCAAAACATGATGTCTGTTTTTTTTGTTTATTTTAATAACTGAAAATCATCATCTTTCCAAGCAAACAGTTGCATAATCTTTTTTTTTTTTTCCCCAGTGTCCTTGTCTCTCGGACCTTAAATCACTATATTGGTAAAGCAATGGCAGATGAGATTATGGAAGTATTAAATCTATTACTATCCCCAACCCAAATCAGTTGACTTCATTTATACTTGTGCAGAGCTTGGCTCTCTTCCTTAAAAACATTAAATTAGCAGTTAAAATTGAAATTAATTCCCGCAATTTATACTGCACTATTTGTCATAAGCATTACCAGATTTCTTTCTGAAAGTGGTTGAACGAAGCGTTTTACTTGCACACAGCCCAGTCTTAGATTTAAACTTCATGGCCATACTCCTCCAGTGTTCACATACTGTGTTTTGAGAAAATGCCTATCATAAAATGGCCCACACTTCAGGCAAAGGGTGAATAAAACAGGCATAAATGTAAATGATGTTCTGTGTAATTTAAGATGGGCTTTTATGAGCCTTCTCTGAAGAAATAGGATATGGTTTTTAATACTGAAAAAAACTCAGAGGGATCTGCTTAAGAAAAACATTTTCCTTATTTTTAAGGTCAGCTTTTAAGCAGCTGCATCTGATAAACGTTTTATTTTCATGGTATGGAACACAAAACACTAATGACAGATCCGTTACTATTTTAATTAACTTTCAGGGCTTTAAAATATGGCCCTATTTTGACACAATAATACGCAGTCGTATTTGTTAGGAAGATCATTAGCAAGGCTAAAGGAATATATCCATAGCTCTAAAGCAACTGTTGAAGCTCTTCAAAGCAAGTAAAACATGCAGTATACTGGGCTGATCATCTTTACATCAGCAAATAATATATTCCAGTAGACTACCATAAAGTTTAACCACTATCCACCCTTAGTTTAATCCTGTAGAAGACAAAACTCTCAAAGTCCTTGATATCTGGGTCAAACTTTTCACTCTCGCCACCAGGTTCTATTGCCCTCACCAGTGTAACTCCACTCTTCTGGAGAAGACAGCAAGTACAGCTGCAGTCCTGCATGTCCTTACCCCACGGTATGCACCATGCCACAAATGGTGCGTGAAACACCTCCGCCTCAGCCAATTTCAACTTCACTCCAGAAGATCAAATCACCAGGAAGCAGAGAAGTAGTGGAAACATCCACTGAGAAGTACTGAGAAGTTGGACTTCTGAGTGATCAGCGAGTGTTACTTGCAGTTGCTCCTGCTCCCACTGTTTGTTGCCAGTGCCCCCAAACCACATGATGCTGTATTAACAGCACACCCTAGTCAGCGCCAGTGTGAGCTGCTGGGTTGAGAGATCAACTTTCTCATAGAAAAACAGGGGTGTGAAAGGCCTTTACACCCAAGTGAGGTCTGCATGCACACATCTATCGGGACCAAAACACCGCGGCATGCCTGTATTGGACATCTGCTTATTGAAACCATAAAGAAGACATGTCACTGTTTAGTCATTTGTTCATCAAGTTAAAGAGAGGAGGAGGTGAGCTATCTTCACTTTCCTTACATTAACTTAGCACTTTTATAATGCAGCAAGTCAATACAGGACACAGAACATTACCATGTGCAAATGCGGCTCACACTGTTGAGTAATACCGCTATTTTAAACCCTCTGCTGCTAAGCAACACTGACAGTATGGTTAGAACATTTTGGAAATACCGAATGCTTCAGTTCTTCACCCCACACACGCATACAAAAGCTGCTTCTGCACTGTACATATATCCAGAAGCTATTCAAAGATGGGATTTCAGTTTTGACTAGGCTAAATCTTCATAGCGTTTCAAGGACACTGGTCATACTTGTGCAGAAGCAGCTCCTTAAGAGATGTACAAACATGATCCTTTAATTTTTATTTAGGCACGCCAAAGTCACCATTCCTGCAAAGGCTCAGCAGTGAGCTGCTTGTGTTGGACCCCCACAGCTACAAAAGAAATGTTCAGTCCCCTTAGAATCACAGAATCATAGAATGGTTTGGGTTGGAAGAAACCTCAAATTTCACATAGTTCCAATTCCTGACATGGGCAGGGACACCTTCCACTAGACCAGACTGCTCAAAGACCTGTTCAGCCTGGTCTTAGACACTGCCAGCGATGGGGTAGCCACAGCTTCTCTGGGCAACCTGTTCCAGTGCCTCACCTCTCACACAGTAAAGAACTTCTGCCTTATGTCTAACCTAAATCTACTTTCTTTCAGTTTAAAGCCATTCCCCTTTCTCCTAGCACTACCTGCCCTTGTATAAAGTCCCTTAATTAAAGAACAACACAGGTTGGGATCTCCTCCAAATATAATTCTTACTTGTAATGTCTAAAAAAAGGACAGTTTATGCTCCTTCTTTTAAGAGCCAGGAGAGTATTTGTGACCAGCACTACAACCCAAAGAAGAGTTGCTAACTGCCAATGTAAAAATTTTCCAACACTTGCAAAGCAACAGGGACAGAAGAGAGCATGGGGAAAGCACAACATTAAATGTCTTTGGAGGCAGCCAAGGTATTAAAGGACTCTGGTGAAACCTCACTTACTTTGTGAGGAATGCTTATTTTAAACTTATTTATTTACCTACGCTTCAGTAGAAGGGGTGAAAACAAGCTTGGAGGGCTGTAGCCCAGCAGCTATCAGCAGTTAGTCACTTGAAATTGGTCTGACTGCATGGAGGGCTTTTCCACTCCAGTATTTACCAAGCAACCTGACACCCATTAACTTGGTTTTCTCTTGGACAGACCCCTTCACAAGGCTTGCCCATGCTTCCTCAGGCAGAAGCATGCTTCTGAGATACCAATTAAGAAACGTTGCCCAATTTTGACAGAACATACTTCAAACTTTTCATAAGCTTATTCCTCTCATTGCTATTCTAATTTATTCAAGAGTATTTTGCCACAGACATTAGCAAGGTTACAAATATTCACATCTCTCCACCTATTAATTTTATGGCATCTTTCAATTCATCATATTTACCCATCTATTAACTTACATGGATGATTTCATTGGTAGTCATTTCTGCTAACACCCTTTTAGACATTTGTGACTTCAATACTGATGATGTAGGTGGCTGGAAAGATTTGTTTGTCTTCCTCCTCCCTCCTGCAATCTAAAATTAAAACTATGTGACCAGGACAGTATGCCTCACACATCTTATATTTCTTTGACAGATAGCACAGGTCTAGACCCAATTTCCACGCAAAAAGTGAATCACTGAAGAACTGCAAGGCAAAGCTTCTCTTAAGGCACATTACATGCTCCTGGGGAGAAAGTGACGTAAGACAGATGTAAACTTTAAACATGGGTGTCGTAAAGATACTATTAAGCAGGATGTTTGAAAAAAATGTTTTTATCTTCCAGTTGACTGATTTTTACAGGAACAGGCCCTAATTTGGTCAGATGAGAACTACAGTACTGTGTGATTATGCTGTAGTCAAATATGGTCCTCCTACCTACAGAAAATGCGTTTAAGATGGCATCTCTTCAACCATTCTCTGCTTATTCCAAAATAAGGTCCAGCAGTCCACTTTCTATAATCAACAGAGACTGGTAATCCTAATCTCATCGCATATGTCTCCCTGATCTGCAACATGACTATCCTGAGGATCATCTGCTGCAGAAAACAACATCGCTCAAGCACAGTGGCCTTCAGCCTGCAGTATTTAAAAGCCCTCTTCAGCTATCGAAAGGCAATTCTTTTCTCTCTTTTCATCACAATGAACTGCAAAACAAGAGACTACAGCATGACTAATGAATCCCTGAATTCCCATCTGCCAACACAAGTCAGTCAGTGTTTCACTCACTCGCCCCCAACTACTTAGCACTCTGAAGCGTCTGTTGAGCACTGCACCTGATCTGCTCAAAATGGGATCACTGAGAATTGCATGCCATGCCACACATGCCATGCCACCAAATCTTCCTGGCAGGGCACTGGGCACCTCTTGCTTGCTTATGCTGTTAGCCAAAAGGGCATTTTTGATAGCTATTTTTTTGTTCCACCATCAAGTTTCATAGAATCATAGAATCATTAGGGTTGGAAAGGACCTTAAGATCTAGTTCCAACCCCCTGCCGTGGGCAGGGACACTCTACGCTAAATCATATCACCCAAGGCCTTGTCCAACCTGGCCTTGAACACTGCCAGGGATGGAGCATTCACAACCTCCCTGGGCAGCCCACTCCAGTGCCTCACCACCCTAACAGGAAAGAATTTCCTTCTTACATCCAACCTAAACTTCCCCTGTTTAAGTTTTAACCCGTTACCCCTTGTCCTGTTACTACAGTCTCTAATGAAGAGTCCCTCTCCAGCATCCCTATAGGCCCCCTTCAGATACTGGAAGGCTGCTATGAGGTCTCCACGCAGCCTTCTCTTCTCCAGGCTGAACAGCTCCAACTTCCTCAGCCTGTCTTCATATGGGAGGTGCTCCAGTCCCCTCATCATTCTCATGGCCCTCCTCTGGACTTGTTCCAACAGTTCCACATCCTTTTTATGTTGAGGACACCAGAACTGCACACAATACTCCAGGTGAGGTCTCAGAAGAGCAGAGTAGAGGGGCAGGAGCACCTCCTTCGACCTGCTGGTCACGCTCCTTTTGATGCAGCCCAGGATACGGTTGGCTTTCTGGACTGCAAGTGCACACTGAAGCTGGCTCATGTTCATTTTCTCATCGACCAGCACCCCCAAGTCCTTCTCCGCAGGGCTGCTCTGAATCTCTTCTCTGCCCAACCTGTAGCTGTGCCTGGGATCGCTCCGACCCAGGTGTAGGACCTTGCACTTGGCATGGTTAAACCTCTGTAAATCACAGGAAAACCACAGAGAGTTCACTTTAATTTCCACATCCAGTATCAAGGTTTACCATCATGGCTGCTGGAGTATGAGACAAGCACAGACCATTGTCTTGTATGTAATGTAATGACTTGCTTGCAATATTTCTTATTAGAAGTCTCTTCTTTACATTAAAACCCTCAATGCAGAGGAAAAAAAAAAAAAAAGCAAAGCTGCTTTCTGCAGCATTACCTGCCAAATTTAAACACTAGGATGAAAAATTGACCAATTAATTTAGATATGCTTGAAACAATGTACCATCAAGGTCCAAACTACTGGAAGGGAGAGGACATCTCCTATGTCCTTTCTCCCTTTTCCCTCAGTCTCCCAACAGTGGTTCCACCAAATCTGAAATCAAACACTGCTGTAACTTTGCTGACAGGTAAAACCTAGAGTACAAGTAGCAGCAGAATAAAAACCAACTAAAGGTAGCATAGAGAGGAATCCACAGCCATTTTGATGCAAGTTTGCTCTACGTGGTGAAATGCGGAAATGCAACTGACCTGCTGAGTGTACCTTGGCCATCCTGCAGCCCTGCCATGTGAAGGTATTCTTCTTTTGTGAGAAGCAACTATACTGTAAACTGCCTTGATCATGAGCATAAGTCTTACTGCATTAGCACCCACAAAGTTCAACTAGGGAGAAGGTTCCTGTTGTGACAGGCATGCCAGAAAAGAGCAAAGCAGACTGCTGTAATCCTAGACTGAACTCTCTGCTATACAGAGAAGTTGCAGGAGCTGAACAAAGGAAACAGACAGAAGGGAATTAGAAGGGAATGTCCCTCAACTGAAAGATAAAGCAATAGTAAAATCAGGGCACATTTTATCAAAATCTGAGCCTTTAGTCAGATGTTCAAGATCATGGCCAGCCTGATACTAGGTGCACTCTGGAAAAGAGATGTTAGCTAAGCGTTGCTTTTCCAGACAGGGAGCTCCTTCCATGTGCACATGGCAGCACTACAAAGAATCACAGAATGGTTTGGGTTAGAAGGGACCTTAAAGACCATCCAGTTCCAACCCCCTGCCATAGGCAGGGACACCTTCCACTAGATGGGGGTGCTCAAAGCCCCATCCAACCTGGCCTTGAACACTGCCAAGGACAGGGCAGCCACAAGTTCTCTAGGCAACCTGTGCCAGTGCCTCAACACCCCACAGAAAAGAATTTCTTTCTAATGACTAATCAGTATGTTCCCTCTCCTAGCTTAAAGCCATTCCCCCTTGTCCCATCACTACATGCCCTTCTAGTAATTCCCTTTCCAGATTACCTGTAGGCCCCTTCAGGTACTGGAAGGCTGCTCTAGGGTCTGCCTTGAGCTTTCTCTTCTCCAGGCTGAACAAGACCAACTCTCTCAGCCTGTCTCCACACGAAAGGTGCTCCAGCCCTCTGACCATCTTCATAACCTCCTCTGGACTTGCTCTAACAGGTCCACATCCTTCTTATGTTGGGGGACACAGAGCTGAATGCAGTACTCCAAGTGGGGATGAGAAGTCATGTGCATAAAAATGCACAATGAAAATCAACAGAGTTGTTTGTGCAAGAATTTACATCCACACCAAGCTGGTGTCAGAATACCTTGCTTGTTTACATGCATAAGAACAAAAAACTATTTGATCAATTTTCATGCTTCTGGGAACATACTTAGTAACAATCCAGCTGCAGGTTAGCTCAGAGAGGGCACATGCCATGTATGTATGCATAGGATACTGCAATTAGGAAAGGGGTTCGTTCTTCCCTTCATCACTTCTTGTTCAAAAAGATGCAACATCAAACGTGGCTTAAATAAGTAGTGACTCTTCAGTGTTGTCAAAGAAGTCAGTAGGAACACACTAGTCATGCTGTCAGGAAACACAAAGGACGAGGGAAGGACAATGGCAGTCATTCATTTTTTAAAATGACGTGCTGCAGCAAGACTTTGAGACAGCGCTTCCCTTAACAAAAAGCAGCAAATATGATCAAATACTCATCCCCCCCTTCTTTCACTCTATTTTCCAAACAGAACAAACAACAAATGTTAAGTAGCATCACCCACCCTGTATTCCTCCAGAAACTCTTCCAAGAGCACCTGGTTATAGAGGATGATGCCTGGCCTCTCAATTTCTGATGCATCATAACCAAAGCTGTCACAGAAAGAGAAAATATTCTTCCTATGAAAATGGGAACAATTTGTTTCCATGGCAGCAAGGACAGTGATGAGCAGCTCTGGCAAACAGCTTGAGAATTATCTGGAGCACAACATGGATCAGATGATTTACATACAACATCAATAGTGCAGGAGGTGACAAGAGCAAGCAATAGCCTTTGAAGTATGAGAATGATAGTGCCAATCATCAGATCTAGACTTTTGTCTTTCCTTTTTGTCTCTGTGCAGAGTCAGGAGAAGACTCAGCTCAGATGGATAAACACCACTGGAGGAGATATGATGACATCTCTGAATCATAATGCTGTAATCCCAAAGCAGGCTTTCAACAGCCAACATATGTGTAAGAACAGCGGTAATTTAAACAATTTTCAAAGTGAGGCATAGTTTGTTTATTCTGCACTCTGAACACTGTCAACTGTTACCTGAAACAGTCGGACAGACACTGTACTACCCTATTTGAGGAAGTTGCACATCTAAAGAAACATTTACTCAAAACTCCTTTTCATAGAATCACAGAATGGTTTGGGTTGAAAGGAACCATTACAGGGACACCTTCCACTAGACCAGGTTGCTCAAAGGCCGTGTCCAACCTAGCCTTGAACGCTTCAAGGGATGGGGCATCCACAGCTTCTATGGGCAATCTGTTCCAGTGCCTTATCACCCTTGTAGTAAAGAACTTATTTTATTTTTACTATCTAAATTCACCCTCTTTCAGCTTGAAGCCACTACTCCTTGTCCTGTCACTGCATGTCCCTGTAAAAAGTTGCTCTCCTTTTTATCAGTGAAATGAGTGTTATCCATCCCCAATTTTGAGGGGATTGAGACACAAATCCAGGGCAACACAAACCCATGAGAAGAATTCAAGCCAGGCTCCCAGTCATCTGTGCTGAGCACAGGATTTCATTCCCTCCCTCCACCTGTGTGTCCAGAAACACCCTAAGCTACTAGAGGATCCTACTTTAATACTGTTGTGCCTACTCTCTTTATAAATTTGAACTAGAATTTTGGTTACAAAACTACCTGAACTAGACACAATGATTCTCCAGCAGCTGCAACAGTTTCTGAAACAGGACATTTGCTAAAAAAAAAAAAAACAAACCCAAAACAAAACAAAACAAAAAAAAAACACAACCCAAAACCAACAAAATAATCAAAACCTCCAAATTCTGCAACTTCAAAAGTACAAAAAAGTTGCACACTGTGATAGAAGATTACACTCCCTGTAAAGTTTTTCTACATGGACTCATTTTGTTTATTATTAATACTGCAGATTGCTAGCAGGCACATTTTGAGAGCAATATTGCTAATGCCTTTGACACTGCAACCTTGAAGCCACCCTGAATTCTGAGTAGCATCACAGCTATGCCAGAGCTAATCCACTTTAGAAAATGAAGACAAAATCCCTCACTTGATATTTCTGAGAACAAGGTGATAAAGTTTTAGCAAACCTACTACTGAAGGTACGCTGTGTAAGACAGCTCAGAAAGTTTTCATGGAGATTATATCCAGTTATACATATGTTTTATCCAGAGCCTCCCCTCACCTAATGAGAAGCGTGACAGAGACAAGCTTTGAAAGAAGCTAGACCTGACTTCTTCCTGTTCTGGAAACTCTCTTTTGCAGCCATTGCCTGGTCTTGAAATAATAGCATGGGAAGAGAAGCGCTATGAGGGTGTGTACATCCCCCAGGAAATAAACATGTCCATATGTATACACAGAGGACAAAATATCTATAGCATGATGTTTGTGGGAACATGAGAACAGGAATTTTGTGTTGCTTAAAAATGTAAGTAATGATGCCCAGCTGTGTCAGAGCAATAGCATCTAGCCCAGTGTTCTGACTCAGAGAATGACAAAAGCAGATGCTATTTAGAAAGATCATGCAAGCCTGGCCATTTTTTGCAGCTCTTATACTCCCTGAGGATTTGGAATTGCTATACTAAAGAAGTTAGGGGGTACTTGGAACTTACCAGTGAAATTTTCCCTGAGATCCTAAATCCTTTCCTATCCGTAAATTACAGCCTTACAGAATTAATCCTTGCTGTGATACATGCTGCAGATCTTGATCAACAGCAGTGCACAGATTTCAGTAACGTAAAAATGCCTCAGAAGAAGACACAGGCAGGCACCTGCAACTCATTAATACCTATAATGATTTTTCCTTTTATTATCTGTGTATTCCAAATAGAGAAAAATCCTCCTTTAAGTTAGTTCAATTCCTATTTGTTCATCTGGGAGCAGCTGAAGTTAACCCGCCATCTTTACAATTGTTCCTCCTCAGTTCACACTCTTAGATCACACTTCATTGCTTCCACAGTATGACAGCACTATGGGGGACCAAGAGGTTGCCACCACCATATTGCACAAAATCAAGCTCCATCACCTGAGTTTACTGTAGCTCTGAAGCTGCTGCTACCACTGTGCTTAGCTTCAGTCAAGAGCCAGTAACAAACCCCAGGCCTTACTGTCCTGAACACATCTGTGTAAAGTAAGACAGTTGATTTCTATGCACAAAAGCCAGATATTGAAGTGAAATTCCCACCCTTGCAGTCCATGGAGAATGTTACCCATACAGCAAGCAAGCTGCTTAAAAGCTTCTCCCTGTGCCAGTTTGGTTTACTGTCTAGTCAGGAAATGCTTCTGCATCCCCCTGCTCAAAGGACATTAGCATTATTCAAGTTTAGTGAGAGCAGCCATTATTCTGGCTCAAAGCAACAAAACATCACCCTCTGAGTGTTCTAACTGTAGCAAAGCTTTGGGAAGAGAAGAAAAGCAACAGGGAAAAAACAAGTAAGAAAAAGGTATAGTTACCCTTTGACCCACAGAGAAGGATCTTCCTTGGAACTGGATTCTAGGTAAAGGGATCAGCTGATTCATTTTTTAAGCTCAATATGAAAGCATTGTGGTGTTATTACAGTCCCAACAGACTTGTAATAAGCAAGTGGCATGTGACACTGGCTTCACAGAAACCTCTTCTCATGGTGTTAGCCGAGTTTTGATGTACTTGGCAAGCCCAAGGAGGCAGGGTTTTAAACTTATAAAGCACTGCCTGCACTAGCCTGACACAGCATACTTTTGCAGGTCAATGCTACCCACAACAAGCACTGTTGATGCTCTCCTTTGTAGCATGCCTGAATAAACTCAGTCTGAAAGCAAAGCACAGATGCAGCCAGAAACAGTTGAATCACTTGAACTTGACAGGGAAAGCTCCCTGGCTGCTGTTAGACTAATGATGCCCTCATGGTTGAAACAGGTTGGATTAAATTGAAACACATCAGTCAAGAAGCAGGTCCCTTCATGATCTTTCAATTGCCAGAGCATGCCTGACACTGGCTGCTGTCTCCAAAGGGCTATTCTACAAGCTCCCCACAAACAGTTAGCTAGAGAAAGCCGCCTCAACTACAAGGCTAAAGTTAGCTGGTAACATAGAAACGTGTTCTCACTACCCACATCTCCAGATGTCAGATTAATTTAAGCATATTTAACCATATTCAAAATCCATGCATTGCCAGGAAAACAAGTACATTAATTTGTGCCTTGGAGAACTTCAGCTGGCAAATCCAGAAGCAACACAGAAGTGATAAACAGGTTAGATAGTGGAAATAATCATGCATTTAGTGTTGGCTGTAATTCATCGATATAGGGGGTTTGGCAAGGAAAAAGCATTTGCACAGAGACCTAGGAAATGAAGCACCGCCAAAAAATATCAGCTGCTAGAAGCAACACTGCCATCTCATGATTTTATTTCAAGTCTCATGATATTCAGTGCCTTTATCAGGGCTTCAGCTTCTCAACTGTTAAACCTCAGCTGTAAGCTGCTTAAAAAACAAACAAAACAAAACCAAATTTCTTAGCCTCCATGTTTTCTGAGAAAAAGCCTAAGAACACAACCTTTAACAACTTGAAACAAAGAAAAACTGATGAACCCAAAGTGCTCACAGTTTAAAAACAAATCGTGTGCTTTTGGGTCATGACTTTCAAACAGTCCACCCTTCTGCATCAGACGCTGTCTTCATGAGCTAGGTAAGCATGGCTGGAAGCCCAGCAGATGAGTTCACAGACCAATTTGAGAAGGTCCAACCCTCTGCTCTACCAGCTCTAGAGCCCAGGTTTTGGGCATCTGGGCAAAAAAAAAACAACCAAAACCAAACCCAACTCAAAGATAAGAGCACACACCTTCGTTGCATTACAACTGTCAGAAGGGACCAGCACACAGCTCAGTAACTTTTCTAGTTTCTAGCAAAAACTAAACACAGCTGATTGACAAACCACCAACAGATCCCCTCACCCCACTCATAAGTTACTGGCAAAAGGGCTTTACAAACAGTGATTTGGTGTTTAGAAACATATGAAGAGTCATTTAAACCTGAAAAAAGACCTTTTGCTGTTCAGAGCAATGTCTTGCTCTTCAGCTGAAAAGGATGGAGGTATAACCTGGACCCTAACTCTTCTCCATGGTATTTCTCTCCCAAGCTCCAGCTTCTCCCCACCATGCAAACACTCTCCATGCTCTTCCTGTCATGCAGACCCACTGATGCACTTTCTCTGGCCCAGCAGGAGCACAGAAGAGCCCTATACCCACATGAATCCAAAGCATTCGCTCAGTGATCACCACAAGGTTTCTGACTAACATCTCAAGACCTCTCGATTCACCTGTTTTATTTCACCCACGACAGCTGGAAGGCTTCTATGTAGCTTTAACTACCTGTGGTACAGAATTATTTAGGACAGGAAGAGGTTAAGCCAGATCGCAGGTAGCGCCAAACCAAAGCAAGCAAGCCTTGCCAAGAAGCACACAGGACACAGCACCCCAACTCACCCCAGCTGCCCAAACCCAACCAGCTTGCAGTTGCAACCCAAAGCCGAAGCCAACAGGAGCTTTGCTATGCTTTGAGGCTCAGGGCTAGTCTTTCACAGGCCACATATGCTCATGGAGGCAACATAATCATAATACTCAGCTGAAAAACATATACACGTTTTAAGAGCTGTACTCTTAGTGGTAGGTCTTGATTAGAAGGGCTCTCCTGAACAGCTGCCGTAGAAGGGCTTTTTTTCTTTCCCCCCTCCCCCAAACTTCACTTACAAAGGAGAGATTTTCTGGACTATTAGGTTTCTGAAAGAGCAAACATGAACAGCAGAGCTCTTTCCTTTGCAGAGGAGCACCAGTAGAGGCCACCACAAACCCAACTGAGCAGGTTTTCAGTTGCATAAGCAGGTGTGTGGGTTCACCCACACAGCAGGAAAATGGGAACGGGATAAGGGCTTTGGCTACATCTTGACCAGCGTTTGAACAAGGCATCAAAGTGATCTTCATCGCTAGCAGCCAACAGAAGCTCTTCATGTGCTACTCACACCTTTGTTTTAATTCCCCTTTTCAGCTGGAAGCTCACTATTATACTCAGAAAAGCACAAGTGGAAAAAAATAGTAAATAATACAACAGTATTTCCTAGGCATCATGCAAAGTGCTGTGGCATTCATAAATGAGACATTCCCAGTGAATCTTTACCAAGAGAGGCTGCAGCTAAGCTGTCATCCCTATATCCTCTTGCAGTTCACAATAAAGCCTTACCTACTGATGTGAAATTCGCATCTCTCATAGGACAAAGTAATACAGGCCAGCTATTTTTCCTCTCAGCTTTTTCCCCAATTAAGTTATCATCTCAAACTCCTATACATATATGAGGGTCCCACCCTTATACTCTCTCCCTTCTAAGGAACAGCTACTGGCCAAAGTATGCAGAAAACATGCAAGGGGCCACATCTATATCACTGAACAAGGTTGCTTCAATTTAAATTGCCACTGGACTAACAAATACAGCGCAGCAAGGCCAGCTCAAGCCAAGACTTGTTTCACAGCCTATACGCATCAACATAAACTCCAGTCTGAAATGCAAGCTAATTTTGTATGGTCACCAAGTGTGTATTTTCTGTAGGTGAGGAGCTGTGTAAGGGAGATAAAAATCAATGGATGTAGTTTTGGCTTGAAGGAAGACAATTGGAGTTAAGGGCAGGGTGACTTAAAAGAATATTAATTAGCTTCAAACAAGGTGATCTGGTCCCTGTTATTACTGAAATACTGAAGCAATATTACAACTTCGAAAACTCCAGCAGCCTTCCAACTCTCCCTTTTCTACCTATGTGCACTTCCATGTTCTGGCTCGAGGGAGGATCAGAAGATGAGCAGTATGCCTGTAAGTTTACAGAGACCATTTATTTTACCACAGCACTTGAATACTAGTCTTTTTTTCTTACTGCTTTCCCATAACATTGCTCAAACACACAAAAACAAACAGACAAACCAACCCCCAAAATCTAAAATTCCCTTCCTACTTTTTTTTTTAAATTTCTATTGTACTATTGACTATAGATCCCAAATAAGATAAAGTTAGGTGCTGATTGTTGCATGTATGGTCATTATTTACAAGATGTGTCCCAGTTGTAGGTGTCGAGGTGAGAAGCCCCAGTAAGAGGTAAGAGACTGTTTCCCAAGAGCCTCAATCTTTATGGTAGGACACACCTTTTCCGTCAGCATCCATCAACCCACAGTAACTAAATAACACTGAGCACAAGAGACCACTTCCTCCCACAGCCAGATGTTTTAGCACCTGAGACTGGTCACACACAACACCTGTAAGTTACTTGCTACCAGCAAACCAATATTGTGGCTTTCTGACTTGTGCTAGGAAGCATCACCCAACAATCTCTTCTAAAATGTGTACAAGGTCTTTTTAAAGGTGTGTGTAAAAAAGAGAAGTAAAACAGTATAAACCTGTTCAAATATCAACCATGCAGTTTTACACTGGCAGATTCTTGAAAGACACTGCACTGAAAACATTCTCCAGTGGTTGCATGTATATGACCTCATCAGGCTTGAAGGAACTGTAAGAATATCTTAAGCTCCTGCTTAATCAAAAAGCCTTCATTAAAAAGCCATTTTTTTATTTCCTGAATAGGAAGACTTTCAGGCAATGACATTTAGAACTTCTGTAAGCAGACTGCACAGTTCACCTCATTAATATACTTTTAGAAAAAACCTCAACTCTGGCTCTCTAGAGCTGCTTCTGGATCTTGGATGGAAGCAATTTACCAGAACCAAAACAGCAGTAATGGCCTCTCTTTGCCCTTTGCACTCCACAAAATTGAGAACAGCAGCCTTCAAGCAAGGCCAGATTAAAATTCCCCACTCTGGCTCAAGCAGAGGGGTTTTTCATTGCAGGTTTTGTGGAGACTGACCTAGACATAGAGGTGATTGGCTCCAGGCTGGGTGCACACCAGAGTCACAAAACCCAGCTATAGCAAAGCAAGCCCACCTTGCCAATTCACCCACAGGCAGTGCTTGGACACAACATGCAAGAATAAACCAGTAAGTGTAGTTAGACTACTGCTGCCAGCTATTTCCAAACTAAGTCATTCTTCGCTGTCTAGTTACGTGTTGTTGACCATTATATGTTATTAATTGAGCATGACAGGTTAAAGCCACATAAATCAAGGTTAAAGTGATAAACAGGAAAGATGTGTACACATGTTTCCTCACAACTGCTTATGCTACATATTTGCTGTTGAATGTCACACAGGTTTGCAGATATCTTTATTTTTTAGGCTCAGGAAGACCTCTATCTGTCATTAGATCAATAGTCTACAAAGAAAAGAAAGAAGCGTGACAAAAAGTTTTGAACATCTGAAAGGTTAACACAAAGAGGATAAGAGCGTATCATCCTCCCTATTCACCAGGGACAGACAGAACAGCTGGCTTAAAATGATGACAAAAAGAAAGTTAGACTGGTTATTAGGAAATTGTGGGGAGGCAGTGGTTGAGGGAAGAGGAACAACAGAAAAAAACAAAGACAAACTCCTGTGCAAGGTGTAAGAACAGGTCACTTAGAGATGCCCACAGTGTAAGTCCCCGAAGGTTTTTCGAACAGGCAAAACAAATGTGCGGAGAACCAATGGGACAACAGGCATCACTGTGCTTTCCTACAGTGTCATGATTACCAGATTTAATTCACTTTCATTTTGTTTTACATGTGCTTTCACCAAAAGCCATGTACCTATATTAGACAGCTGACAGGAGATTACCACTTAGGGGAAATGCATTCACCAGAGGTGGATGGCAATCAAAGACTTTAAAAGGTCTGAAGAGATGAGGAGCTCTTTCAACAAATCACCGCTGCCCTGTCTCATGACTTTGAACTACCCCTTGACAACATCTCCTGCATTTCAAAGCAATGCAAAGACCCATCTGAGGGGATTTGACAGGTTTTTAGGAGCAGCAACTATGCAATTTCCTTTTTGATCCAAGGAGTGAGAGGGAATAAAGATTATTTAACCACTTTCAGCTATGCAGTTATCTTTTACTGGATGGTATGTGACAGAAAAGAATAATTCCTCTGGCATTTTGTTGTTCAGTCAAAATGATCAATATTTGAAAAGTGTAACAATTATTTCCCCAGGTCAGTTAAAGCAGGTTTAACACACTGGCCTTTTTATTGACTCAAGGACAGTACAATAAGGTTCTTCCTTTTCACACTCATCTATATTAATCCTTTAAAATGAAGTTTTGTAGAAGTTGCTTTTCTTTAACTACATAGTTAAATAAATGGTACCGTAGTGCTCTGGAAAATGCATAACAACTTTTATCCACAGATTTTTGGCATCTGTGTCCTTAAAGCTGTCACAGAATATAATAGAGGATTTAGAAATAATACCAGGAATTTCTGAAAATCTTTTATAATTCATTAGTGACCAGATCTTTCCAGTATCTCCTAAGACTTATGCAATCCTTTCCACACATTGGTATTGGCTGCACTCCACAACTATTCTGCATACGCATTTTTTCTGTTTGGCCACCACCTTTTTATGCACAATTTTTCCATTCAGGAAAAGTCTGGTTATGAAACTACAATAACCCTAACCACATAACAATGGTAAGTTTCCATGACTAAGTTTCTAAAAACCCATCATATATATTTTAGACTCACTTTTACAAGGAGTTAAAATGCCGTATCAATGGGTCAAAACATTCAAGAGCTCTCTTCAATGTAAGAAAATAAATGGGTGTCTAAGGACACACTTTGAAAAGCAGTAATTTAAACCATCTTATATGTGCCTATAAAATAGGTTACACTGCACACTTGCACTTGTACATGGAAGTAGCTGGTGAGTTGGGCAATTCCACAGTGACACACAGAAGATCCACAAAGGGCCAAGGTGCACCTGTAGCTCCCTGGTTTTGCTTACCATGAGAGAATGATGGCACTAAGAACTTAGGCACTGACAATTCTGATTGCTAGAAGGAAGCACAGCCTTGTTACCATAGACCCATGATACTCTAAGAACACATGAATAATTATGTGATTGAGCAGGGCTAATGAGTTCTCAGCTCCCAGCCACATTTCATGGCTCCCAAACAGCACTGTAGTAGGCATCCTGTTTGTTTTTCTTTTTTGTTTTTCATTTCTTCTTTTTGTTTCAATTGAAACAAAAGATCAAGAGTCACTGATTATTCAAAGTGGCAGAAAACAAAAATCCCTTACCTTAAACACAACATTTTTCAAGCTGGGGGAAATGCCTAAAACTATCTGCACTATCTATTCTGGCTTCTTAAAATAGTGATCTGATCCTTGAGTAAAGACAGTAACAGGTGGACCAGTTAATGTGACTGGCTAATGTATAGCAGACGATTAAAATTTCATTAACCCTTTAAAACAGATATTCGCTTGTTTAAGGTGAAAATGGAAAATTGTCTTGCTTTGACTGATGCCACTTCCATTTTCCATCTAAGGTTTCCCAGTTTTTGCATTACGCAGTGATCACATAGTCAATCATAAATTCTCATAAAATGGCCTGACTCATTAAAAAATGCTTAAACAACAGGCATTCATACTACATCCTCCATTAATAAATTATTCAGGAGGTGTTGGCCTTCAACAAAAAAATAGTATCACAGACTATAAAACTACATGATAGGGTGGAGGAGAGGACAAGAGTGTATTATATGAGACCTGAAATTTGACCACATTGCAGAGTCTTCACCCCACAGCAGGATAGTGCAAAAAGTTATGTATGACACTACCTGGTCACACACAGCAGTTCAGGATTATAGGAATCCATTCCCATTGAAATTTAACATCTAATTAAAATTTGTCTTGGGGCTTTTTATCCAAGAAAGTCATGACTAATCACAGATGAATTAAGTTCCCCTGTGAAGTTCAGCAGTAATTTGAAGGACCAGTTGTCTGACAGGACCTTCTCAAGTAACTGAAAACAAGCATACAAAGTCTTTTTCATGCCAGAGATTTCTCTCCCACAGTTATGTACCCATACTTCCCTGGAGGGGGTGTAGGAGAAACAGGGTAAGAAACAGGACCACACACACTCCACAAAGGTGTGTTATGAATTGTGCAAATGAAGCCAGTCATTTGTAAGGGACCTCTGGAGGTGACCGAGTCCAACCTCTGCTTATCAAAGCGCATACTCAATGCACTCCTGTTGTTAAAAGACGGATGGAAAATGCCTGCACATACAACAGAAATAACCTTTATTCTAGTAGAAAGTTTGTCAAGAGATTACTGTGCACAGTGACACATGTCCAGAGACTAATTCGTATACACAGCTTCTTCCATAAACTGCCTCAGTTTTGCTCATGGGGATACAAAGCAAGCACATCTGTGTTTTCATTTCAACTATCCATCTTCTCAGTGGTACAACCAATAAACAATTAGGTGGCTTCCTCGTTGCTGGAACTGACTGAAGTATTTTTTCAAAGTCATTGTAGAAAGCAGAATGAAATGGAGATGTGTTTTAGATAAAACTATATAATGGCAGCAAGTTCTCCTCCTACATCCCAAGCAAAAAGCAGCAATACTGTGCAATAATTCAGGTCAGGTGACAAATAGCAAGCTATCATCACCCACACTTCCCATGGTCTCTCTAATACTTGGCATTACTTTTGACCTGTCCTAGAAACACCACTTTTTTTGTGGTGCATACTATCTGGAGAACTGCTAAAGCAGCAAACTGCTAATTACAAAGAAACAGCTTGCACCAGCTGTTTCTAGCAATGAAGAAGGTAGGAAAGGACTGGGGGAAGGTGGTAAAAAAAGCATTCTCAACCAGTCAACTAAGAACTGAAGAATTAAAAAAAAGATCAACTCACTGTAAAAAACAGCCTGTAACTTAAAAAAAAAAAACAAACCCAGACCTTTTACAGCTCCACATGTAACTATCAATGCTTGAATTCTTGCTGGAATTTAATAAGTGATGCTTCCTTCTTACAATGATTTAAATCATAATTAATATGGATTGATCATTATAAAGAAAAGCCAAGCAGCCTGATCCTCTTAAAAACTACAAATAGTAAACCAGGTGCAGCCTTGTCATCTTCACTCAGAGAAGATGCAAGATGCAAAGACAATACCAATGACAAGGTCACAAGGTGAGCAGAGTCAAAGATGCAACTGTGGCAAAAAGGCACCCTCCATTTGTCCTTCTTTGCTTACTGCTTAGAAAGAAATATCAAGATCTGAGCCTGCAAGGGAAAACAAGTACTTTTCAGTTTACTGAAGTCTTGAAAATTGAGCCTTACTGAATCTATGTCAGATCAGTAATTATCTTCACACCACTCCTCCTCCCCGCCCTGGAAAATGGCCTTCCTAATCGAAATACATCCAAGTGCAATTCTATAGGGGGAAAAAAAAAAATAAAAAATTTCTAATTTTGCTTTCCCAGAATCAGTTTCTGGCTCTCCAGACAGTGAAAGTCCCTTTTGCTAGTTTTATTTCAAGAGTACTCAAACCGATCACAAAAACAGTCCTCAAGTGCAGGACAGACAAGTTGCTGGTATTTATCTGCAAAAGTTCGATTTTTCTTCTTAATTTCTACAACTGCCGAAAGGTATGAAATTTAAATTTCTATTTCAGTTTATTGCTTTAATTACATGGTCCGGATCTTCCTCTTACGTAATGATTATATACTTAGCAAACAGATGCAAAGACTAACACACAAGCTGGAGGATGTCAGACTCCAGGCAAGTGGCGGAAGAAGGGGAAGAAACGTATCAGGGTACAGAGTATTCCCATAAATCATTTTCACAAAGCAGTCACAAAGAAAGCATTTATCTGAAACTGAGTAATTTAGTGCTGTGCTGGTCTGCTTTCCAGCTGCAAATTAAACTCTAGCACTGAAAGGAATGTACTAAACCTTTTCCAAAATGACCAGATGTGCACACTCGGACATCATTCACACCACTCTAGTGAACAGCTGGGGCTAAGTTTTGACAGAGACAATGCTGCAGTTTAGTAGTGATGGACAATATCATCTGAATTATAACCAAGTGATATGCTCCAGCCAAAACAAAACAAAACAAAAAAGCTAGGGACATTGCAGAAACCCATTCAATAACCATGAAACATTAATGAAAAATTGAACAGGCAAAATCAGTGCTCTTAGAAAAAACACACAGGGATTGAACAGCTAGGGAGCACCTATAATACAATCCCCCCTGATTACTATTTAGATTAAATGACAAGTAGTTATGGCACAAATCTCCCAGTCTTTCCCAGTTACCACACCTTGTTTCACACTGCAGAGCACACAAACTGTCTTTATTTCTAATGAAAACAAACTGTGTGCCCGAACTTATATAAATACACTCAGTTTTCAGGCTCACACCAAAGCTAATTTGACACAACCCTCCACACTCCAGCAAGATGTTCAGCAAGGACACTGGGACCTTATCAACAGCTGTTTCACTCTACAGATCCAACCCTAATGAGCCACACTCTTTTTGTTTGCATGGGACACGGCCACCTCTGGCTGCATCTACCTGCTCTGCACAGCCTCCCCTTTGAGTAGACCTGCACTTGGTGCAGGAGAGTCACAGTTCTCATGAGGCTCAGCAAGAGATGCAGGTTTCACCTACTGGGCTGCAACAAACTCTGGTCTGTGTCCAGTGTGACTAAAAATACTGAAGTATTTCCTTCAATGCTCTACCTGAATAAGCTCTCTAGAAGCTGAGAAGCTGTGCTACAGCCACCACCATTTCAGCAGCACTTTGTTGTTTTACTTCTTCCTAAGGTCTGCTCTGTCAAACCTAAACACAATTTAAAAAGAGAACTACAGAAACTATCACAAATCAACAAAGCATCAAACAGCTAAAAGCCAAAGTGAAATAAGTCACAGTAACTTCACTTCTTTGTGGCATACCTTTTATCTTCTGACTTTCTATACTTCATAGGCATCATATGCTTGGCACAGATGCTGCTCTGAACCATGGTCAGCTATCTAAGCATGGCTGGGGGGCTGTATGGTGGGCGAGACGTACCACAAAAGCAAATTAAAAATTAAATAAAAGACTTCCTTTAGTTTTCCTCAAAACCAATGCTGAGGTTAACACTGCTTTATCACCTACGTGATTACTGTGTATAGCATATAACCAAGCAGCTTATGCTTTCTGTCAGGTTTCAAAGAAAGACAAATCAGATTAGTGGCGGTCACTAGCTAAGCATCCAGAATTAGAGGATACTGTTTGTTTATTTTTTTCTATTTTTTTTAACTCTTACTTTCCTGCTCACTTAATTTACTGCTAGTCCAGTCACACACACACACTTCCCCTCCCCCAGGCAGGATGGGGAGGAGAATCAAAAGAAGGTAAACCCCATGTGTTAAGAACAGTCCAATAGCTAAAATAGAATATAAAATTACTACTACTTACATAATAATGATAAGGGAAATAACAAGGGGATAAAATATAAAACTAAATGGGGAAAGGAAAAAAAAAGAAACAATAAACACAAACGATTTACAGTACAATTGCTCACTACCCACTGACCAACACACTCAGTCTGACCCAAGCAGCGATCTGGGCCTTCCGGGTAACTCCCCGCAGTTTATATACTGGGCACGATGTGCTGTGGTATGGAATACACCTTTGGCTAGTTTGGGTCAGGTGTCCTGCCTCTGCTTCTTCCCAGACTGCCCTTCCTCTCACTGTCAAGAGCATGAGACTGAAAAGGCCTTGATCGGAGTAAGCATTACTTAGCAACAACTAAAAACATCGTGGTGTTATCAGCACTGCTCTCAGACTAAAGCCAGAACACAGCACTGCACCAGCTACTAGGAAGGAGAGAAAAAAATAACTATTCCAGCTGAACACAGGACAAACTACTTACTAGCCACACATATGCACCTCTTTTTAAGGCAGGTTTGTTAGACGGTTTTATTTAACCTTGTTTTAGTCAACTAAAAAATGCTGAAGGTGTTTGAGTACATTAAAAGGATGTGCTTTTCATTCAAATGAAGTCTAAAAATAGTCATCTTCCATCTTTTAATAAATTAAAAACCTCAGATTATGTATCTTCTTAAAATAGACCTGCACATTTTATGCATGACAAAATCATGTGCAAATTTATCACAAAAGCTATCTATAGCTCAGTCAACATGTTTTAAGTGGAGAGATTGAGAAATAATTTTGCAAAGCGATAGCAGCAGCAGACTTGCAGGGCAAACAGTTGCTGCTGAGGACTCAGTACCCATAGAAGATATACTTCCATAGGAGAGGAGAGGTGAGTTCTAGACAACTCTAGCCTAATGCCATGAACTAAGCAATCCTCAGTGGCAGGAATGTTGCAGGTGCTCTCCTGAAGGGCACATTTCAGTCCAGTTTCATCCATAACGAACCCAGGTTGTGGACTACAGGACAGCTCTGAGATTCAAACCAAAGCTTATTGCATAAGGATAAATGATATTTGCTTCAGAGCTGCATCCCTGGGACAAAAATAAAACACAAATACAAAAAAAAACACCATCTGTTATGGCCATTTATTTGACTATGGATTTCCCTTTGCTCTCTAAATTTAAAATATTTGAGCTTATACATTCCTCTGGTACAATTTTCACTGTGAAATAATTTTGCCTGCAGTTCAAAAGAATTACAAGAATTCCCTTCAGGTTCATAGCTCTCAATTTTCAGCTTTGCTTGCTGACCCCAGCTCCTACAACTATAGCACAGCTGGAGAACAGAGAAGGACACCTCCTCTGTACTCCCCCTCTCACTAAAGGTTAACTTATTTGCACATTTATTTATGATTCCTTCTTCTTTAGAATGCAGTACTGGGTGCAGCCATGGTAGGATGGTTAATTTTAGTTATATATCCTCATTTAAGTCAGAAATTTTGCTCTGTAGGTAAACTGAAAAAACACACTGCATTGAATGTAACAGACAAATATTTTTTAGCTGAATGAAAATGGTACCTTAATGGTGATGTGCAATCAATCACACTGCTTGACCTAACTAAAACAGAGTACCAGGGGGTAGGAGGGAGGTCTTTATCCACTGTTTTGTCAGTAAGTAAACAGCTATCTTACCCACAGTAGGACAGTACTTTTCTTCACAGGTTACTTTCTTTCAGGTCATGACATAGCTTACAGATCTTTCAAGGAAAATAATCCTTTGAGCTTGACGCTTCCATTTATCCCTCAGCAAGTTAAAATAAAGCAGCACAAACATTAATGTTTAATAAAATACAGTCTTAGCATGCACCTTAAAGTCTGTCAAAGCTTCACCTAGCTACTATGCTCAATAATAGCCCATATTCCTTACCACAGCACATTTCCCATTGCACAGGCAAGAAAAAGGAAGAATGCATTAGTGTCAAATACCCAAATGCTGGGCTCAAAGTCCTGGTAAATGAGCATCTAAACATTCCATTCAAAATTGAGCTGCATCCTGTATAAAAAGTTGTGTTATATCTACATTGCACCTAATGTTAATAATAATTAAAAAAAGAAATATTTATACATATGTAATCGGATACTCAGGAGGGTGACTAATTTAAAAATTATGTCCAGCTCTTCTGGCAGATTTGACAGCTGCTCTGGAAAACATCTTTCCTCCTCTTTTCATCCCTATTTTCCTCCCCATTTTCTCTAACAGATGCTTTTATTCTGCTTAGGGTTTTTTTTTGTTTCGCCTCTTCTCTTCAGTGGCAGCTTTGGGGGGAGGGAGGGAGGAAGCGTAGGGTGCTAATGCACAAAGCAGCGCTTGTTGAAAACTGAACATATCCAGGCAATTCGCCAAATTTAATTCCAAAGACCCCGCTTGTGATTCGACGCTAAAATGGAATATAGCATTGTTCTATCTGTCTGCAGGACACTGTGTCTTCTATGGAAGAGGGGTTAAAACCAAAAGGACAAAAAACAGCTTGACACTCCCTCCAGCCTCCAAACACAACCTTCATTCCAGAAAATACCATATTCATTGGCCTTCAGAGTTGTTAGAAATCAAGCAGCAAAAAAATAGGATTATCTCACAAACACAATGAAAAAACATCACTGAAGTTCACAGCGGACATGGTAACAGCCAAAACCAGTCAAATCTGGCTGATTTTATCAGATCTGCTACATTCAACATCTGGATTTGGACTTATTGCAGTGTTCATTAGGAAGGGATATCAGAACCTGGCCTGAAAATACTGTGCCCTGTGTCCTTGAAAAACGTAAAGTACTGACAAAGCTTCCCAAAAATCTTTTGAATCAAACTGTGAATCCCATATTTATTTCATAAGCAATCACTACCAGAGGCTAGAGGAAAGGCTGCACAAGTGAGAAACTGCTCACACATGTAAATTGGTGGCTCTGAAGCTACGACTGAGATTAGTTTATGTAATGGGGAAGGCAGAAAGACAAAGAGAGCTTAATTACGCTTAAAATCATGAGTAATAGACAAACACACTTCCTCTCCCACAACTTACCATGTAGTCCAATTTGTCCCAAAAGATATTAAACCATAACGCATAACAATTTAACAGTGGAAAGAAACACTAAATTGTGAAATGGGCATGAGTTTAAATTCTACATGATTTATGCCACTTGCACTACGCATCCAAAATAAAATGCATATACTGTCATCCACAGAAGTAATAATACACTACGCTATATACCGAAGTTGCACATGGAAATAAATCAATATTTAATTGACAAGGTACCAAGCACAAATCTGAGCTCACTTCTTGGTTAGACCATTTTTTCATTTTTAACCTCATATGCAAGAAGTGCTGCTTTCCCTACAGCTTTCCAATTTTACCCCACATACAGCCTTTCCCATCTCTGCCACAACTCCCCTGCTCATCTCGCGCTCCATCTCCCTTCAAGCTGGGTCACTCGGCCACCATAGAGATTAACACTTCATAAGGGCTGAAAGTAAATGTATCTTTTGCCTGCTCCAGCTGTTGGGATCTCTGCCTTCACGACCATTAACAGGGAACAGTTATCTTGACTTGCAGAGCACAAGGGAAAATTCATCTTCAAAGATGGGCAGACAAATTAGGAAGGGTTTGCATGTCTCAAGGCCAGGAAAGAGTAGAGCTTCTCCATTCCAGAGCTGTCAAGCATGCAAACTCTAGGAAACGTGGTTACACCTCTCAAAACCCTAAACCCTGTCATCCAGCTCTTTCTCAGTCACCTAGAAGAGGCATAGGTCCCCCCGTACACTGGACAACCATGCAACTCAGCCTTACCATGTAAGCACAGAAAGCAACAAGAATGGGCTGGTTTGCAGCTGGGACATGCTTTGTCTATCTGAAGCTCCAGAGGTGGCAGAGCTACAGAGAGCTCCAAATCAAAAATCTGAAGCAGCAATGGGCTTTTCCAAGTTTTTTCTTGCTTAGTTTTTGGGATTTGTTTTTTTTTGGTTGGGTTTTGTTAGTTTGATTTTTTGTTTTTTGTTTTGTTGTTTGTTTTTTTTTCCCCATCTGGAGTGGTAAAAACTCTGTGTCTTTCCTATTTAGACAAACTTACGTGGAAAGGTAGAGAGGAAGGATGACATGCTGGGAGAGTTCCGGAAGGAAACTAAACTGCAGGAAAAAAATTGACACTGGTTTCCAAAACATAAGGCAATGCCTCTTTCCTCAGCCACAGCTCATTTCTTCTTCCAGTCATCTGCTTTATGGTTGCAACAGGAGAAGCCAAAGGGACAGGACTTAGATGCCTTTTCAAACATCACTCTTTTGGAGAACACAGATACGCACACTAGTTGAAATGCTAAGAAAAAGTATGAATCAAGCCTGCAACTCTAAGCTATGTTTTTTTCCCATAGAGAAATCTCTTCAGCATCACCTTCTATTCAGACACCAAAGCATTTTGAAGATGATAATTACCCATTAAGCATCTTGAATACATAAGCAAATGAAAGAATGAAAGTGAGGTAAAAGAATTCAACTAGTTTTCTAAAAGCCATAAAGCCAAATTAACAGATACAGATATGACTTAACATTCACATGTATCACATGACAGCATACTGCCTTAATAAACAGCTAAACATTCTGCTTAGGTTGATCTGCTTATTCCTGTAAAAAATGCACTTGGGAAGATTCTCTAAAACATTCTGTAGTCAAATACATAATGCTTTCTCAATGATGTTAACATGAAAAACTGACCTTAAAAAGCAGGAGTGACTGAACAAGCTTTACATCAACCCTACAAATTAATCAACTGCTACATAAGACTTGTGTTCCTCAGTGCTCAATACATGCAAGGCCCACTGTCTGTTTAGGACAATATGCTCTTGAAAATTTCAGCTGTTAGGAAATCACATTATCCTATTTAGTGCTTCATTTAATGAAGTTTAAACATCCGAACAAATGAACTATCGTGCAGCTCTTATGTTACAAAATCCAGAGACCTGGTTGTGAAAGAATCATGCTTTTTGGGAATTCAAGTGTTAAGAGAGCCGTTGTACACGAAGTGTTCATTTAGAGAGGACATAAGTTCTGCATCCTCAAGCATTTTCTTAAACACCTCATTTTGTAACAAGGCATTTATTTCCCAACCTGTTACACAAAATAACCTGGTTCTTCTTCATAAACTCTACTGGACTCTTCTTAAAACAAACTAACTTGTGTAACTTTGATAAGATGGTGCACTCAAAAGTACTTTTCATGCTGTTGACTCAGCGTGGGTAGCTTGTAGACTAGCAAGTCTGTTGTAATGAACAGAGTCTGAAGATAGACAGCACCTGACCCAATGTTCTATACAGACACAAAAAACAGCTAGACCAGACCACCATTGCTCATAAATAGCAGGATTGGGTTTTTTTCCACTTTGTTTTCTAACAGTTCCTCTAACTAAAGCATATGACTGAACTTTTTACCACCATTATGACTGTATGACTGAAGAACCCCAAAGAAGTTTCTTACTCATGCAGGAAAGTTTCTTACTCATGCAGGAAAGCAAACGACCTCAGTGATTTAGTCTAATAGCTCTAATAGCTGCCAGCTCTAATGACAGCTCCATCTCAAGCAGAGATATATGCAGAGCTGAGCTGAAGTCTTCTCCGGCTTCCTATCCAAACCACTGTGGCCATGAGCCAGATACTACAAAGAAAGGGTTGGAAGTTGAAAGAATTTAAGGCAGCACATAAACTATCTACCACCTCTGCAGGTAAACTATGCCCAGCAAAGGACTAAACAAGCCATATGTAGAACTGCAGTAATCAATTGAGTTTATAAGATTTCCTATAGGGCATGGTGTTTGGTACCAATTGCATTTACATTTTTAGACTGATTTAAGAAATAAGGCATTCTTTTTGAAACAGCATATCTTAAAATAGAGACAACTCCCTTCTCTCTCTCCCTCCTCCTCATAGTGCTTCCCATAATTTCTGCATTCTAAAAGGACCTAGACCATATAATTGGAGTGAGCTTCAGGTCTAATGAGTGATACACAAACCCGCAGAAAAGCCCCTGCTTCCAAATATTTACACCCTAAACTTCTGGTCTGCATAGGTACCCTCCCATACCAAACCTTTCACAAGAATTGTTTAACTGGTGTATTTATACAGTTGTACAAGATATGACAGGTAAATAACTGAATGTCAGACACTAAGAAAGCCACGGTTGTAGAAGCACGAAGTGACATCTCTCAGCTATTTCTATTTTAAAACCAAATAGATGGTAGACATGCAATCGAATCTATTTCTGACCATTTCGACACCTAGAGAAAATATGCCATGAATAAAACAGAAGGAAGTTGCTTACTTTTGTATTCTCAAAGGACAAATTTCTGGCAATGTAAGGGTATCACAAAATTCTTTCTTTTAAAGACACTGCGCAGTCACTACAAAGCAACCCTGTTGCATTTATAGTATCCCTTTATTTTAAAAAGGTACAGTTTCTGCCACCTAGCTGCTACATGTAGGTTTTTGCATGCCTATATCTAAAGGAGTTTCAGCATTTCAGAGATGAAAGTTTATTCACAATATAACACATTTTTGAAATGGTATATGTATTACAGCATTAGTTTATACCACTAAATGCAGGTGTAAGAGGGGTTATCCATGTAAGAGAAATCACCCAGGAAGGCTGCAGTTAAAGTAATTGTTATCACTTCACTGCTGAAAAATAAACTGGTATTTGGGATTGTCTTTGCATTTTTTACAGAAGACTGAAAAATGCAACTTGGAAAAGCACAACCAGCGTGTTCCCCTGCAGTCCTGGCAACCAATTCAGCACTTCCCAACACATCCATAACTGTCAGAAGCCCTGTTTTCAATTAAGTATAAGCACGTTTAACGCATTTTGCAACTATGAAACACTATCAACTTTGCAATTATACCTACAGTCCCCACCACAGACCAACTTTTTACATATTACAACACATTCAATTGCTAGATGGCAAACAGCGGTAACAACAGAGTTGCAAAAAGAAAGTGGTGTGTGGTTCTGGGAAAAAAGTTCTATGTAAAAACTTCTATGTGTGTTACCCCATTGCTAGGCATGAAACATCTGTCAGAAGCCAGTAACCATGCTTTCATGTCATTGCTCTACGTAAGCCTAATCATTTGTATCCAGTTTGCAGTGTACTTTGTTTCCATGGTAGTGAGCTTCAATCACAACTCCCAGACTGCGCTCATAGCATGGAACGGGTTTTGTAGATCTTTTATAATCAAAAGTTGTTTCCTGCATTATCAAATAGCAATTTCTGTAATTACTTACCTGAAAGATGAAGCTCAGGAAGTATTTAATTTCATTTCATTTTTGATGCAACATGCTTGCCAAATAAAAATTATTCCAAGTCATGCTTTACAAACCACTCCAAACCTTCCCCCCCCCCCCCCCTTCTAAGTCTAATACAAACTATGACTTTTTCTGTCCGTTAAAGCACACAAGTATTTGCGATGGTAACAAAACACTACCACAAAGTCTCAACGGAGGTAAATTCTACCTGCTGTGCATGTATATTTTCCTACATGTCTTTTTAACACATGCATGCACATTAGAGACCCTGATCTAGCAGTTTACTTGTTATGTTCTACAGCCACATATAGTAAGTATTGTCTTTCAAGCTCACAAGGCTGCTTGTTGGTGTGTCCAGGGATAATTACATATATTAGTGTGTTTCTGAACTGAGACAAAATTTTGTATTAACAAGCATTTGCTGCTAACAGACTGCACCCTGAGACACAGTTCCCCTCTGAAAATTAGTTATTTAAATAAGCAGGCATTTGGTTTCACATTTTAACTGACTTTCTTTTCAAACAGACATGACATACATTTCATTTGCACCCACTGCTTCTCTGCAGCTTGCCATATAATCGGGGAAAGAGGGGCAATGATGAGCATTGTGAGAAAACAATTAGTCCTCGGTTTCCAGAGATATATTATCCATCAAAGCAATCTTTATTTCTTCAAAAACTCTTTTTATTTGGAAGTTTTAGGAGGAAGTCACCTACTGATGTAATATTTTGTAGAGAACTACCCTCTAAAAATTATGTTTTTATTTTTTTGAGTTCTTCAACCAAAACAAAGCAAAACCAAGTTAACTCTCCTGTTCTTCGCAACATTAAGGCAACATCATCTGGTTCTAGATCCTCCAATCTCTTCTCATGAAAGACAGTGAACTGCTTCAGAACTTTAAACAAGAAAATTACCATCTTTTGCTTTTAGGTTCCTTTACAGCAACCAGCAATAAGTATCCAATAAATCATGGTTAATTTTTAGTTTTCCATACACCTCTGACTCAGCCTGCTTTGGGTGAAGAACTTGATAAACTCCTGTTAATTGGAAGAAGTTCAGCTGAACCTAAAATCTTCAAATCAAAACCACTTGAATTATATGTACAAAATTAGACTGCATGGAGCCTTTTATCAAAAACAACAACAAAAAAAGGCCTATAGGAAGGCAAATTGAAACTTATCAGGATAGCCCATGGTCTACAGTAGAGAATATGTAACCCATTTAGACAAGAGTCCAAAGCCTCTGGCATTTCTACCCTCACATTAATTACATTAACTAGAGACTGAACAGGTGGCAGCAGCAAGATCTGAAAAAAACAGTTCCTTGACTTGAAGGAGCCTAATAACTATGGAAGCTGTACAGGACAAAAAGAAATCTATGCAATTATTTCACAGTACTGTAAACCCATTGCACTTCTAGTTTTCAGGGCACAGTTTTATTGGAATTTTGCACCTTGTTGTAAAAATGTTGCATGGAAAATGAAAGGAAATATTCCTTTTCTTTCTAAAGGGAGCTTGAGAACTGTGCACAGATCTTCATTGGCAGCTGTTTGTACCAGACCACCAAAGCCATGGTGGTGAAAAGATGCTCTAGCAGTAGCTATAGGCAGCTTCTCTTCCCTCGCTGTGGTAACTCTCTGTTTTTAGTAAAGGGCAGATGTTGTTCATGACCCAATTGAATACCCATTTTATTTTGTTATGGCTTTGGGGAAGGAAGAGAGTGTTGCATGCAGAATTCAGTGTTGATTAAAAAGCACTAACATTTGGCTGAACAAAACCCAATTTAGCCCCCTGGGCCTGTCTGACCCACTAACCGCTGCTTCCTAACTATTCTGTTCTGAGAAAGTTTGCCTGAAAAATGCAGAGTTTGCAGAGGAAAAAAAAAAAAACAAACCAAAAAACAAACCAAAAAGAAGAAACCCAACACTTACGTCAGTTTTGCAACATTTCCTTAATGACATTACTGTGAAAATCCCCATTCTCTCAGCCTCAAATTTATTGTTTTTAAATTAAACATTTGTAACAAAGACATAACAACTGAGGGAGCCTCTTTAGTGTCCGAACAGGATATGCACAGAAGTGTCAGACACATGTATTACATTGCTCAAATGCTGACAATAAATTTATAGCAAGATCTTGTCTCCCTATAGGGAGAAGATGGGGAAAGAAGCACAGAGTTTTTTGAGAATTTAAAATGCACTGGAACGTGCAATTTAAAATGCTATGGAACGACACTTTTCTTCCAGGCAGTCTAAGCCTATCGAAATAGGTATCACAAACCAAAATAAGAAAAATTATCCCCATTTTGTTTCCACAGCTTTCTTTCAGATATGCTGGGTCAGAGCAATCCCAGGCACAGCTACAGGTTGGGCAGAGAAGAGATCCAGAGCAGCCCTGCAGAGAAAAACTTGGGGGTGTTGGCTGAGGAGAAAATGAACATGAGCAAGCAGTGCGCGCTTGCAGCCCAGAAAGCCAACTGTATCCTGGGCTGCATCAAAAGGAGTGTGACCAGCAGGTCGAAGGAGGTGATCCTGCCCCTCTGCTCTGCTCTTGTGAGACCTCACTTGGAGTATTGTGTGCAGTTCTGGTGTCCTCAACATGAAAAGGACATGGAACTGTTGGAACAAGTCCAGAGAAGGGCCACGAGGATGATCAGGAGACTGGAGCACCTCCTGTATGAAGACAGGCTGAGGAAGTTGGGGCTGTTCGGCCTGGAGAAGAGAAGGCTGCGTGGAAACCTCATAGCAGCCTTCCAGTACCTGAAGGGGGCCTATACGGATGCTGGAGAGGGACTCTTCATTAGGGACTGTACTGATAGGACAAGGGGTAACGGGTTAAAACTTAAACAGGGGAAGTTTAGATTGGATATAAGGAGGAAATTCTTTACTGTTAGGGTGGTGAGGCACTGGAATGGGCTGCCCAGGGAGGTTGTGAATGCTCCATCCCTGGCAGTGTTCAAGACCAGGTTGGACGAGGCCTTGGGTGATATGGTTTAGTGTGAGGTGTCTCTGACCATGGCAGGGGGGTTGGAACTAGATGATCTTAAGGTCCTTTCCAACCCTAACTATTCTATGATTCTATGCCTCCTTAAAACATATGTCTTTGATATGTGTTGTAGGCTCAGGGTTTGCTTAGGGCTCATGCTTTCCTATAGGTCTGCAACAGTAAACCCTATACAAAACATAAGAGTGTAAAAAGCAGAGGCAGGTAGCATGGAACACATTCAGCTATTTTTTTTCACAAAGGCAAGAGCAAAGGTACTAATATCATGCACGAAGAGAGGCATGCTATCTCCACTTGAACTGCCCCTTGCAGTATCAGCACTGAGTTTATCAAGATCTGGGGCCAAACTTAAATCACAATTCTAAAGCATGCATGAAGAACTGCATCTTTCATTATGAAAAAGAAGAAAAAGAAAAAGGAAGTAGATTTCCATTCAATATCCATTTATCATCACAAAAGGGGGAAAATTTGAAATAAGTACCAGCCACTAAGTGCTCAGAAACCAAACAGTAAACAAAAGACTCCAATAGCCGGTCGTGATTTTTTTTCCATCATTCAAGCAGGAACCAAGAGCAAAGATTTTTTTAGTGCTTAAGAACAGATGCCTGCAGCTCTCTGAAGGACACTTCCACCTCCTGCACAAAAAGCAGAGACAGCAGAGACTCTGTCCAAAGAGCATGAAAAATCTTACAGGTAGTAGAGATTAATAATATCTTGCAAAAGTATGATTGTTAAAAAGGAAGAAGGTACTGTCATGTGTAGAGATGATCAATACAATCATTTTACAGGCATAAAGAAAATTATATTTAGTTAGCTCTAATTTCCTGGACTTTCCAAAGATAAATTAGAACTTCAGAAGAAGAAACATGGAAAATCAGCACAGAACCAAAACACAGCCCGTCTGTACAACTCAAAGAATCACAGAATGGTTTGGCTTGGAAGGGATCTTAAAGATCATCTAGTTCCAACTCCCCTGCCATGGGCAGAGACACCCTCCACTAGACCAGGCAACTCATACATTTGCTTTCCTTTCCAATCGCTCCCAAGCTGAGCGGATGTTGAATACAAGCCTTCAAACTAAGGTTTGGTTTCATTTCACAGCAGAGATAACTCTTTCAGAGAGGAAAAAAAAACAAAATATAAAACAAGCCAAAACAACAAACAGCCTTCTACAGCGCTTATTTCAAATTTCTTTTGTTTCCAAAAAGATGTTTCAATTTCTTATGAAAGGCCTTTCTAGTATAAGTTTCCTGTTTCTTGAGTTAAATCCTTCTTGGATTAAAAGAATAAAATCCTACTGCTTTTTGTTCTTCTGCCAGCATCAGAACATAGTAAAAACAAATAACAGTGAAACCAGTATTTGCTCTATCACCACAGGTTACAAACACGGTAGGCCTTACCAACACCACTGTACCGCAGATCAAGGCAGGGGCATCTGGGCATCCAGGAACTATATTGGAGAAGAACTTGGGAAACCATACCAGCAGCTCCCAGTGGATCCTGTCTGAAAAATGCTTTAGAAAACAAATAGCACAGCTGTAATATGAGAGACTTTGAAACTAGTGTTCCATAGCCGTGACCTGGTAACAAGACTTGATGCAAAATGCTTCTTTTCAGAAAAGCTTTATTACATATTTTTTAATGAAAACCCATGTTTCACAGTTTGCTGTCACCACAAAGAGGGCTTAAAGATACTCTTTCAAGTCGTGTCATCTACACATAAAGAAAAAAACATATCATCTAGCTCATGTGAAAGAAAAGCATAAGCATGGGTCTCTGAGCCCTCAAACTGACAGAGCTGTCACAGACTGAGATTAAAACTCTTTGTACTCTTGCTTTTTCCCCAAATTTCCCACACATACATACAAAAGGCAATGCCCTTGAACCCCAAAGGACTTAAATTTCATGCAGTAACTCCAAGCAGTCCAATTTTGTTAACTGTTTCAGATGCCCATAAGAAGTACAGCATTCAGCACAGTTATGCAAGCCATAAAGTTGCCTATTCACTCCCCTTTTTCTGCTCCCATAGTTCTGGCTTTCTGAGGATGAGCTAACATGAGACCCTGTCAGCCATTAGCAAGCTGTACAGTGGGCATCGCATCCTGGACAGGGTTCCACTGAGGCTTATGATACATTTAGCCAAGTCCTTGTCTTCTCCACAGAAATGAAGGGTCTCATCTAAACAGATACTATCCCAGTAAATGTTACTGAGGTGATGGAGTAGCAGGGGAATGAACAGCATGGAAGTCAGGGAAAGATTTAGCAAAGCTGAGTACTACTAGAGTTAATAATCATGCCCTAATTCAAATCAGGCTCTTCTAAAGCAGTTCAGGTAAATTTTAATTACTGCACAGGTTTTTTTTTTCTTGGCATAAGGCAAAAGAGTTCACATCAGAATCACAGCAACCACTTGGGAGGCAGGAAGCCACTGTGCTTACCCTATGAGTATCATGACCTGAATTTATTAGTATGTAGTGCTGCACATTTCCTTAAATCATCTCCAGTGCGTACATTCCTGGTCTCGCATCCAGGCTCACCATAGCTATGAGGGAAACAAAAGAAGGTGGTGAAGCTTGCTGGGACTGCTGCCCTGCCTCTTCCACGTGCCTCCACAGAGGCACAACTGCCAAGGCTAATATTTGGGAAGGTATTTCCTCATGCAAACTCCTACCATGCTGCAGGTAAGCCCACACACAGCTTCATGAGAAGAGGCAACAGGAGAAGGAGAACTCAAGCAAAGATGAAAATTAAAAAGTGTGCATGCTAGTGTGCGAGAGGGTGAGCCAATAGCCAATTCAAGGCCATGTGAAAAGAGGCTAGTTTAGGTTACTGTATGGACGCCAATAGGAAAGAAGCTGTACAGCTCAGACAAAGCACTACCAGACATCCACACTGAGCAACTTTTGTCCTACTGCGTGCAGAAGCATTGTGATCACCCTATGATGCAAAGCCACCTAGTCCACAGGGCTTATCAGAAATGTGTGTTAGCAATGTACACAAACCCAAGGAAGACCTTTACATGTAATGTTACTGCGAAGTCTGAAAAAAGTCTTTTCCATTGCATTGCATTAACAAACAAGAAAGCTTGCCTTGTTTCACGCTAAGCCCTGAAAGGCTATACAAGCATCAGCCTCTAAACCCCTAGCAGAAAGGATCACAGATGATGAAGTCATGCCTTACAATCTGTCCTGCAGCCACAAAAGCCCTGGTCATGGTGTTCTCCCACGCAAGGGACATTGGCAGTGGGTACACAGCTAAGAAGAGCTGTAATCCTGCTCTCCCCTTCTCAAGCTTCATGTTTTGTATCATTAAGTTCAGTGCTTAAGAGAAACACAGCTGTCCTGGCAGGTCACACGCAAGGAAGAAAGGCATTTTCTGAGATAAGTGCAAAAGCTCCTTAAAAGTCATGATGACCTAGGGGAAGGATTTTAAATTAATTGTTAGTATCACAGTACATCCTGAGTGCTGCGGGAGGCCTGGGATGTAGATTCTCAATGGGGTGCTCTTCCCAGCTGTCCCCTTCAGGACAAAGCAGAGAGGCAGCAGATGCCAAGCCTGGAGGCTTTAAGCATCACAGCTCCACCATATCTGCCATCAAAGACCAAAGGCTCTTGCTGCAAGTTCACTGGAATATTACCTGGCAATGTGCACTTGCAGCCCAGAATGCCATCCATATCTTGGGCAGCACCTAAAGAAGTGTGGCAAGGAGGTCAAGGGAGGTGATTCTTCCCCTCTGCGCTGCTCTTCTAAGACTCCACCTGGAGTACTGCATTCAGCTCTGGGGTCCCCCAACATAAGAAGGATGTTGATCTGTTGGAGCAAATTCAGAGTCCATGAAGATGATCAAAGGTCTTGAGCACCTCTCCTATGGAGACAGGCTGAGAGAGCTGGGCTTGTTCAGCCTGGGAAAGGCTCAAGGGAGACCTAGCAGGCTAATACCTAAAGGGGACTACAGAAAAGCTGGAGAGGGATGTTTTTACAAGGGCATATAGGAACAGGACAAGGGAGAATAGTTTTAAACTGAAACGGCATAGATTCAGATCAGATACAAGGAAGAAGTTATTTTCTGTGAGGGTGCTGAGGCACTGGCTCAGGTTGCCCAAAGCAGCTGTGATTGCCCCACCCCTGGCAGTGTTCAAGGCCAGGTTGGATAGGGCTTTGAGCAGCCTGGTCTACTGGAAGGTGTCCCTGCCTATGGCAGTGGGGTTGAGATGATATGATCTTTGAGGTCCCTTCCAATCCAAACCATGTTATGATTCTAAGATTTCTCTCCTGTGTTTAAACTTGGGTAAGGAGAAGAAATATCTTTCCATAGAGATCTGATAATAATATGCAAATACAAGGCACAAGTGTTGGAGCAATGAAGCATATGCAACTAAAAGCTTGACATATTTTCTGAGTAAGGCAATAGAAAATACTTTATTTACAAGGTACAGAAGCTAACATAAGGAACATTTCACACATGCAGAAGAAGACAGACTACTGACCATGTGGGAAGTGGGCACAGTAGTCACGCTCACAAACTTGAAGGTATAAGGCATGCTTCCCTCCTACTAATCTTACCATCCTCTTCCCTAAAAACCAAAGGGTTAGGGATCAAATATTTTATTATTTTTATTTACAGAATTACAGTAGATGAAATGTAAGCAGGCATGATGGCATATTTTGATCTATAAACCTGCCTTATACCATGAGAAAGAGGAAGGAATGCTTTGAGAAGTCATGTTTAGGCTGGATAAGAGCTTCTCGCCATCTATGTCTTCTTACGAAGGCCATATAAGACTCTCCTCAGAAGTCCTGCACAGGCACCCATTTAGCATGCCAGAACCAGTTCATCAACTAAGTGCATTTTGTAATGGGAAGAAGTAGCTACTGTCAATTGTAACTATGCTGCTATTTTCATGCACTTTTTCTCCTTGTGTTCTTGTAAGAACAGCTAAAAGATTCAGCGTGCAGTAATTTAACAGTTATACATCAGCTTTTAACAGCAGCCAAGACATTCCCATTAGCCTCAGCAAGAACATTCACTATTTCACATGTGCAGTGCCTTTCTATTACTGTGGAAAGAGAAAACCAAGCCCCCAAACTTCCTCCAGTAAAGAACTTAATTCTGCTTTAAGAGAGTGTCTCCTGATTTTCTGTGTATTTTAAAACTGTTTCTCCAAAAGTACCCACTGTTTTCAATCTCTTAGGAGGGGTGCCTTACTTTGAAATGGACAGAAACTAGCAGCTATCATTCTATGGAAAACATACCTGCAAGTACCCAAGTGCACCATCGGGTAGTGTCATAGCCGTACTCACCTACCACGTGTAAAACCCATGCATGCAAAATGAACAAGTGCTCCTTCCTGGTCACCATTTGAGGGAGAATGGCTTCAATGCAGGCTCAAATGCCAACAGGAAGAAGAGGTACAAGGAATAATTGGCCCTCACACACACCCCTTTCCCACAAAACCTGGTAGAAAACAGCCTGGAAGGAGGACAAGACAAGGTTCAACTATGAAGATCCAGCACTTTCCCTTTGTAAGGGTGATGGAAAGAGCCTAAATTATGTCTGGGATGCACTGGTGAGCTGACCATAATGAGGAAAACATCCAGCAGTTTTTGTGACAACGGCCATAGAAAACCTTAAAAAAAAAAGAAATCCAGAAACAAAGATTTACAAAAAAAAAAAAAAAAAAAGAACTAACATTTTAATGAAATCTGCAGATTGGTTAAGGCTAAAATCATTTGAATCTTGACTCATGCTGCTACCTCATTTGTGCTTTGTTTCAGTTCCACCCACTCCCCACATACCCACCTTCAGTCCAGCACAGCTACTTTACATTAGTGTTTTCAAGAGTTTGTTTACTCCTTCCTGGCTCTTTTCTGCCTCCCAGAGGTTTCCACTGAGGAATAAGAGGAATTTAATACGTGGCAGATTACAACAATTTGTCAAACACGGTCTTGCAAGCATGTAAGTGGCAGGTAAGATGAAAAAAACTGAGAACCCCAGGAGGAGGTTAAAGATTAAGTATCTATTCTATGCTTCTCATAGCTCAAGTTTGTGGAGAAAAATAGGTATTTTCAAACTGTTTGAGAACAATATCAAGAGAGAAACTAAAAATTACGGGCCATTAAAAAGCAAAATTACTTAACTGGCTATTTTTCATTCCATGTCATTAAGTTTCCAGACATTATCTGAAATGGGGGATTTTCATCAGGCAATTATCAGGCATAAGAAATTGCCACTTTAATTTCAGCATGGACTGGGAGAATGAAGTGAAGGTATACATTCTTTAACAGATATAATTACTAATATGGGCTATACCAGTCACACATATTAAAGCCCCCTCTGCACTGCATTCCTTGTATTTGCTTACGTAAAACTGGCTCAGGGAAACAGCTATCAGCTTTAGTACCTAGTAACTTCACTGTCTGGGGAGCAGGCAATAATAGATGATGAACCAGATTCTGTTGCATTCCCCTGACATGGTATGACAAATATCTCAGAGATTTCAAGGCTTTTGTAGCAGAGCCCATCACAGAGCCCAAGCAGATGTTGTATGAAGTGTTATTGTTCATTACACCTTGCAACTCGTGGGCTCTTGACAGATGTGCTGGAGCAGATCCCTGTGCTTGCACCAAGAGTTCTCAGCTCCAAATACTCCCATTAGTCATCTCTTTCCTCCTCTCTTCTTTTTTTTTTTTAATACATGCCTAAGCAGCTCAAGAAAAGCATTTAATTTCCCACAAGGGAAGCTGCATGTGGCAACCTTACTTTCAGCTGTGTGCTTCACAAATACAACTCATTTTACACTTTTGTTTGGGAAAGTAGGTGACATTTATGTCAACAGGGTTCTGGTAACAAAAGCCTAAGTTTACATACAAAAAGCAATTGTTTAAAACCTTCCAGAAGTCATTCCTTCAAAAGAAACCCGAAATAAGATACAAAAAACACAACCAAGAAGAAAATGACAATTACTTTAGTAGAGAAGTTAGGAGAAAGTACTGAAGATCCAGCCAGAGCTCTGCACTAATTCAGACTTGCATAATGTTTGTCAACAGTGAGTGCCCAATTCTGACAGAGGTTCCTAGAACCTTGAACTTTAGAAGCTCTGAAAAGAGATCTTAAGTTGAGGAAAGCACTCTCATGTCATGAAACATTCATGTCCCATCAGAAACCAAACCACATATAAACCCAATGAGTTAAAAAAAAAAACCAACAAAAAAGCAAACAGTGGGGAATTTCTCTTAAAGTGATCCTAAGATGCAACAGCAGCTCTTCTGCCAAGCAGGCTCACAAAGGGTGCAGGCAAGAGACTGCAGGCAGCCAACGCTCACCTTCACCCAGCAGCTTCACTGATGCACACTCAGCATTTAGGAATTTCAGGAAATTATGAATTTCCTAGCATGCAAGCTGACAAAAACACAGACTAAAATGTAAAGCAAAAACCAGACATCAGAGAACCCCAGTTAGCTGTGCCTTGCTGGCAACAGGAATCAGATTCCTCTTAAGTTAGCTCCATGGCTCCAGCTCAACAAAACCACCAGTAAGCCCAAATGTATGTTTCCAATATTAAGAAAACCAGCTCACTACTCAAAACATAATCCTCCTCTGGCCGGGCTCCCATCATTTACTCTGGTGTTTGGATCTCCCAGCCAGCTGTGTTGTTACCACAAGGTGTCCTTTCTGCCTGTCACTCCACAAAGCAGCACCTGGAAGGCAAGCCAGCTGCTTCCTCACTCCTGAGCCACCAACAGAGCAAGTTTTGCCCTGTTTGCCTTCAGGGAAATCCCACTCTCTGATTTATGCATGGCTTAGACTGGGGCAATTCTTGTATTTTCTTCATTGACACTGACACAATGTATACAAAGACAGTGTTTTAAGGCTGCAATATGCAATGATAACTCTGTGCAATTAATAAAACATTAAAAAAAGCCATCACAAATTCTGAAGGAGTACCATATGCTGGATACTCCAAATCAGTTCATAACTTCAGTCTTCTTCATGACCCAGGTCCCAGCTATATTTGAACAATGGTCCTTTTCTACATTTTTCTCCCCAGGCAAAAAAAACAAAATGGAACCAAACATTAAGTGCAAACACATTCCTGAAAATCAGCTTTTGTACGTATAACTTTAGGCTGAAATTCACGAGTGTCACATCCACTAAACTATCAAAGCATTAAAACACACACAAAACTGACGCATAGCAACACACCAAGGTTTATATCACTCAATAGCTCTGTCAGGGACATCTTTCTATTAATGAAACATAAGCTCCATTCACATTTTGAAACTACTGCTAGTGAAACAGCTCCAAAAACAGGGAGAACAAAAGATTTCAAATTCTCATAGTTCTTTGTGTTGTTTGTAAATGGTTCCCAAGCCACAACTCCACATGCAAGCTTTGAGCCTAAAACCCAAGAGACAAATAATTACAGAGACAGAGACTGACAAAGAACCAAGACAGACCAACAGTAGAAAGTAACAAACAGCTGAGGACTCAGTGGAACAGGATGCTATGTGTTTGTTACACTGAATGGTGAAATCTTCTCCCCTGTTGTTTACAGGGGAGGGATGACATGGAATTTTGACAGGCACAGCCATCCCAAGTTGTCAGAAGTTCACACCTGCCCACAGAAGAAAAGTTGTGAGAAGATCAGGAGACTTTGATTCCTCCCCCAGTACTGTCATGCTGAGTTCACTTCCTCTGGGACATAGGCTATGTTAAATACAACCTGGAAGAAGACACCTTACAAGACGGATGTGATGGACAAGAGCCACCATGGATATGTTTCATCCTTTGGCCGTTTTGGGTATTAACCCACAAACCCTCCCAGCCCTGGCTTCTGCATCTGGACAGAGCCTCACAGGCTCAGCTGAGACCTATTAGTTTAATACAACATTCTTTGATGTCCCACATGGAGACTGAACTATCTTTCCTTACATTTGCTCACCACAACTCAAACCCAGAGGCACTCACACCCAAACAGATTTTAAAGAACCAGACAGAAGAACAAAAAGGATTTTGATTTCCCTGGACAGCTCAAATCAATCCAGCCACAAGTACCCTGGAGAACAACCCCCAGACGTGCCACAGTGTACCCCGATCAGCCTGGCACTCCAGCGAGATGCCATGTGTTCCATCAGGAGCAAGCTTTGACTTCACACTTCAGGGTAAAAAGCATCTATATTAAAAGCACACTATAAGCAAATACATACATCTTCTGCAGTGGTGCCATGAAGAGTTCAGGTTTTTTTTTGCAGGTGGACCTGAGCAACTCACAGGCAAGCTGCTTCTGTGGCGCTGTAAAAGCTCTCAATCCCCCTGCGGGAGCAGCCCAAGGAGCTACTCAGAGGAGCAAGGTGATGTGCCGCCCTAGGGGATACGTTCACTGGGACCAGATACGTACATGTGTGTCTGAGGAGGGGTGAAGGGAACACACAGCTGGGATGCACATGGGGGAGGTCAAAAAGAAAAGAAATCCAAGAGTTTCAGTGGGAAGAACGCCCATCCTGTGGAGTGTGGTAATGTAACAAGCCACAGCAGTGCCCTCTGCAAATGATCTACCCCAGTGAAATTTCATTGGATTCAATGCTCTTGCACTTCTAGAGATACAACAGTGCATTTACATCCAAATACCAACAGTGAAAATACATTATGTGCAGTGATTCTGCGTCTCACTGTACCAGCTGTATATCTCAGGGAAAACAAAATCCTCGCTACAAGAACACACACCACTCAGGGACAACGAATATAAAAAGATACCAAGAAGTGGGCTTCACTGGGTTAATTTTCAATTTATTTTAACCTTATAATGAAATAGACTTCAGCTTTTTTTAGAGTAATGACTTCAGATATCACTAAATAGTGCTCAGAGAAGTTGTAGATGCCCCATCTCTGAGTACTCCATCCTTGAAGGAGTTCTAGGTCAGGCTGGACAGGGCTTTGAGCAAGTGAAAAAGTGTCCCTGTCCATGGCAGGGGGGTTGGACTAGATGACCTTTAAAGATCTTTTCCAACCCAAACCATTCTGTGAGGAGAGACCTTTTAGCAGGGCCTGTTGCAATAGGGATAATGGTTTAAAACTAAAAGATGGAAGATTCAGGTTGGATGTGAGGAAAATATTCTTTCCAGTGAGAGTGGTAAAATACTGGAACAGGTTGCCCAGAGACGTGGTGAATGTGTCATCCCTGGAGACATTCAAGGCCAGGCTGCATGTGTTTCTGGACAACCTGATCTAGTTGAAGATGTCCTTACTCTTCACAGAGGGGCTGGACCCTTGAAGGTCCCTTCCAACCCAAACTGTTCTATGATTCTGTTCTGTGATTAGATAGCGTTAATCTTGAAAAAAAAGGCTATAGAAAAATGCTGTATATAAACAAATAAATGATGCTTGCAACATGACAACTGCTGGAATCACAACACATGGAAGCAAATATGAAAAAAAAATAAGAAAAGGTCCTTGGCTTCAGAAAAGTAATTCAAGTTCTTTAAACACTGAAAGTGACCTGAAGATTTCAACTGGTTTAAGAAATTCTAGAAACACTCTGAAAAGACAAATAATCAGGCACTGCCAGACTTCAGCCCTCCCAGGGATGTATTCAATAATCCAGTATGTTTTTCTAAAATGTAACATTTCAAAATCTATCAGATGTATCATAATTCACACATGGGACTGCAGCTTTCTTGTATTACTGAACCACTTGTTTAAAAAGAGAGCTAGAGAGAGAATTCATAAATATGGTGAAAACACAAATTGTTTAGGATACTGGGAAATATGTGAAATGCACATTTTCTCCTCCACACCTTTCTTGGACACAAAGGATTACAGTGGGAAGGCAAAATAAAGTACTTTTTAATAGCCTAAGCAGGTGTTGTGGAGATAGAGGAAAGGCAGCAGTATAAAATTTTATATTTCACAGGTTTTAAGGGAAGATAAACTTAGTATTAGTTTCCTTTTTTTGTAGAAATGAGGTTAAACATATTTAAGAGGTACACGACTGAACAGAATATGGACTACACCACTTGGCAATTGAAATCCAGCCACCCTTAATGACGGATACTAATCAGATTTTACTATTACTGTGACACACAAAAGACTTCAGCTCCTGCCTGAACAAAGTGTATAGCTGAATAGAAAGAAAAGAGGACTGATTTTCTTTCAGGCTTTGCCCCCAGTGGTTTGTAAGAAGAAAGCCTGGTTTAGGGAATATTTAAACTTACTTTGGACACCCTTCACATAAAAGCAAGGACTGTTTCTACAGGTGTAGAAGCCCCTAAAGTGGAGCTCCTGAGGTTACTGCCTGCAAGGAAGGGATGGTTCATTCTGGGATGGAGCAGCAAATACTGTTGGGGGATCTGGATGTGCTGCAGAAGGTGTTAAGGACAGGTGACACCCCTGGGAACTCCTGTGTCTGCAGGCTCCATTAGGCAGCATTTCCTGCACAGGGACTCAGAGAGATGGGATGCAAACCCACATGAAGACAGGCATCATACCATCCCCTGTTTGCACACAGTGTTCTCCCCTGTATCTCTTTTAAAAAAAAAACAACCAACCAAAACACAATATATGTACATACCCTGCTCCAACCACTTTTCTTATTTGAAAGCAACTGTTTGGAGAGTACAAAAAGAAAAGGCGCAAACTGATGAAAACACACAGTTTCCAAGAAATTACACTGTATGATGCTTGTGAAACTTTTTAGAAATAAAAACCTTTTGCATTTTCTGTTCATTTTATAATACAACAGTCCCACATTCCCCCCACTTCCTTGATAAGACGCTATATTTGGGAGAGTGCGTGCCACGATGTAAGACACCAACAGGTGGGTTTTCTTGCCCTGCACTGGTCATTACTAACGCCCTTCCAGCCAATGCTGACCCTGATTAGTGTTGACTTTCAGAAGCACTGAAGGCCAAAAGCCCAATGAATATCAGTGGCCACAGTGGGCTCTTACCATCTCCAAAAGGAAAAAAAAAAAGAAAAAATCAGCCTCAGCAAGCCAGTCCTACAAAGAAGTTTTGTGCAAGCAAGGACAATTCAAATTGTCCTGATGACAGTCAGTCAAATACATCCTTGCTATTGAATCAGGAAGCTCAATATAGTACTGGGCTCCAAACAAGTCCTGGTTAGATGGTCACATTGGCCTCAGCCTACCTAATGCCAAGACAGCAGTTATACAATAGCATAAACAAAACATCGTATTCATGAAGGACTGGATCCACAGCTGACAAAGGCTTCTTTTTGCGCCTTTTGAAGTACTTCATCTGAAATTTGTGCTAGAAGTCCCCTCTCCTGACTGACCATGCCATCACTGCCCAGCCAGCCACTGCTTGATCATCCAACAATGTTTCTAAGCAAAGAAGTCAAGAGACATTGGAGTTTTGCGCTGTCGCTGTTATGAGGGAAACGTTTAAGAAATGTTTTCTTCTCTCCACTCCCCTTTTCCCAACTGCTACATTCGGGACAAGACATTCTATACCAACACAAAACATGCATTTCACACACTTGCACAACCTGCAAGACTAACTTTAGTGGTTTTCTAAGACTTTAGGACTAAAATAAAGATTTGCTTCTCCTCAGGATGAATCCCTCACGAAGATTTAAAACAACTTTTTGATATTAAACCCCTAGCAGCTTGATTTTCTGAAGAAATAGCAGTTTTATAGACTTAGCAGCAAAGACACTTAAGAACAATTTTATATGTGTTATCTAATAAATTTTATCCCTCCCCAAGACACAGTAATCCAATGAATAAACTTCTTTTAATAATACTAAAAAACATTCCTTTCTATCTTTCACTCTTCCGTCCCATTCCAACATTTATTTGACACCAACCTACGGTAATACAGTAAAAGTAGTAAGCGGATACTAAGATACAGACATGGAAGAGGCTGTCAACATCACTGTTTAATATCAAAAGTTCACATAGGGAAAGCGCTGTCTAAAAGGTGTCAGAATATGCACACAAAATACAAGCTTTTTCGTGCCAGTAATGCAGCTGGCTTGCTCATTTCAGCCTTCAGAGCTGCAGAGGCAGCAGGAATCAGTACTTCAACATGCATTGAAAGGGGTGTTGTAAACTTCAAAGAACTTAGTAAAAAAGCTGTAATACTACAGGAGTCTGATCTTCACTAAACTAGGGAACAAACCAGTTAATAATCATTTAGAAATTCAGGAATTAAGTGAAGCGGATTAATTTAACAAAGTAGCAACCATAGGAATTCTGTCAGCTTCCTTTAGTTTTTGCTGAGTAATTAATATTTTTTTTTTCTTCTTAATTAAAACCAGAGACAGCGCCAGCATCAGTATGTGCATGTTAACACACAGGCATGCACTGATGGCTCTGCTTTAGCAGCTGCAACCTCTAAGCAATGACACACCACCGGCAAACTGGACCAAAGATACAGTTGCGTTTTTCTTTTTTCCCAAATTTCATAACTTTCATTACTGCTTAATTAATTTGGATGTACTGTTGGTTGAAAGGACAGCTCGCAGGAAGCAGCCCATGCCTGAAAGGATGAGAACGCTGAACGTGTGTGTTGAATATCGAGTGACCCATGTGCAGGATGAGTCCTTTCCTAGCCAGGGCCCCATTTCTGCTCGCGTTAGCACACTCACACACCCGCTATCCTCCCTATAAGTTGTGGAACAGAAGCCGCCAATTCTCATCGATGCCCAACTCTCTCCACTGCGAAGACCCAAGGCTAGAGGGAAAAGCGCACCGCGTTACCCCAATGTCTCCAACGCTCAGGGCACAACAAGCGCCCTCAACCCTTCCCCATCCCGAAAAGGCACGTCTACTCTCCGCCCTGCCCCCGAGGTGATCCCTGCTCCCACCGGCCACACTGCACCCCACGGCAAAGCTGAGCACCCCCAGAGGACTGAGAGGGACCCCGCTCCGCGCCTCGCCCGAGGGGAAGCAGTGAACAGACCGAGTCATTACCCGAGACCCGAGGCTGCCCTGCTACTCTTCGGCCCGGCCTCTGCGGCTGCCCCTGCCTCAGGCGTGCGGCGCAGACCCCCGCCTCAGCGCCGGCAGGACCGGGTAAGAAGGCACACTCCGGGCCGGCTGCGGACAACCGCCTCCAAGAAACTATCTCTCCGGGATCCTGTAGTACCGCCACTAACAGTAATTGATTTTTAAAGGAGAGAGCGCTCTGCAGCTCGCGTGGTCCCGCTGCCTCGCCGGCCAGGAGCCCTCCGAGCCCCGCTGTGGCAACGGCGCGGCCCGAACGGGATGGAGCGGAGGCCGCCCCCAGCCCGCTCTGCCGGGGCGCTCAACAGGCTGCCTCCCCACGGCAAGAGGCCGGGCTGGGGCTGCCACCACTCCCAGGGCTGCCCAGCACCTGCCCCTGCTCCTACCCCGCGGTCCCAGACTGGGGGCTCCCCGCAGCCCCTCTCGCTTACCCATAGCCGGCTCTGGTCGCCCGGGCGATGCGGGGGAAACAGGGCAAGGACTCGCTCTACCGTGCCTCGCTGGACTGCGCTAGGCTGGGCGGGAGGCGCACACTGGCGGGCTCCGCTCGCCTCCGGCGGCTGCGGCGCGGAAAGAAGGGAGGGGAGGGGACAGCCCCGCCTGCCTGCTCCGCCCTGGGGGAGCCCGAGACGGCCCGGCCCGGCCCGGCCCGGAGAAGGGTAGAGTGGTGAAGCGCCGCCCGGCGGCCTGGCGCGGCACGCAGGCGGTGCTCCTCCCGCCCGGACCCTGCTGCCGGGGTGTCCCTGAAGCTGGGGCTTGCTTTCGTATGGTGCCCCCGGTTTCTTCCAGCGTTTTACCGTTCGCCCTCAGGAGGCTTCCAGGAAGGAGCCCCTGGGGCCAGGCTGGTTCCCTGCTCCTCTACGTTTCAGGCTCTTGCCCAGGAAATGGGGCTAAGGGCACCCTTGACCTTCAGAGGCATCTTCTTCTTGATGTTCCTCCACTGCAAGGGCACAATGTGCGCAAAAATAACATTACTTCATTAATATCTATATGCGTGTTCAGCAACGTGATTCTTATCTTCACTGCCTCTTCTGAACCTATGAATGCTGTTGTATGGCATTATATAGCACTGCGGTAGCTGCCACCCAAGTGATGTTGCTACCACCCAAGTGATGTTCCTGCCACACAACCCTGCCTTCCTGTGCTTGCAGTGACTTTTTAATTTCTTTAAGCACTGTGAGAAATGTATCTTAGCTTTTGGGGAAACCAAATTGAAGGGGATCCAAAAGTAACACGCCAAATAGCTTGGGGGTCTATGAGCGACTTCTCCCCTGAGAGCTTACTAGTAAAACCCCTTCATACCTGGATGTGTTGGAAGGCAAAAACAATCGCGTTGTAGGAGTGAGTCTTCACAGATGGAGGTGAAGGGTATGGATCAGAGTGGCAAAGTCGGCTTTTTTCAGTTTAGTTTCTTTTCAAAGTTGGATTTTTACCATCAGAGCAATTTGATTCAGAGGCAAAGGCCAGTTCTTTAGTCAGAATAAATGCATCTGCAGTGACTAATATCAGTCAGGTTGTGCTGATTTACATTAATTGGGTAATTGGCATGCATTTCTCTGTCACAATAATAGTACCATAATTTTCTGTTATTTACGTGAAGTATAAAGAGATATTTAATCTTTTCCCATGATTATTAACAAATTGATCTATTAAATTATGTAACCATATTATTCCCCTCTAAAGAAGATCGATTGCTTAAGAACATATTAATAAAACACGAAGGTGAAGGAGTGACAAGTCTGACCACTCATTTTGAGGGAAATTAGTTCATTCTTTGCAATTTCAGCCCCCTGCTTGTGAAGTAGTGTGTGCAGTCATCTGAAATCTGTGGGACTAGTTGCTCAAGGGAATTTGGTCAACACAGTCAGCACTGTCCAGATTGGGTTTGCATACTTGCACCAAGGTATGGAGTAGACATTTCTTTGGTAGCACAGGAATTGGCCATATTAGCACATATGCAGTGAGAGGAGGGACTCGCTTTCTGTCATCCTTAGAAATGTTGTTTTACTGTCCAAAGAGTAAAGCAAAGAACAGCTGTCCAAATACTGGTTACGGCTCAGCAGTCAGTGGGGATTTCCACTCACAGAAATATTGAGTCTCTGACAAGTGAAGAGAGAAGTTGACAGGGCTGATGTCAGAAGTTTTGATTCTTTAAGCAAAACTACACTACAGTACTCAAATGAGGTCAAGAAGGCAGGGATGCTTAGCTGGAATTTCTGCTAAGAATAGAAATAGATGGATTTAATTTCAGAACTAAGCTGTCTGTAGAAATAGGTACTTCCCTATTTGGGAAAGTCTTACAGCTGGATTCTGGTCCATGTTCTTACTCTTTTATCTAGTATATAATGGGAAGGAGAAAGGCTGGAATGTGTAGGATTTCAGCCAGTCTCAGTGGCTGAATGGCTCCTTGGGTGCTATAGCTGGTAGCCCTAAGGGAAGGATAAAGGCCTGCTGTAGTTTACCCTGGAAGCCTGATAGATTGATCCAGACAGTCTTGTCATCAAGGGATCATAAAACAACCTGGTGCCATTGGAGATCTGATATGTAAAAGAGAAGGTGGAGGTCAGAATCCTGCACTGATTAATGTCATTCATTGCCTATGCTAGGTGTTTGAAACCTTTTCCATATCATGGGTAGCAACCTGCAAGCACTTCTTTATTTGTAGAGAAATTTGTAGTGTTACCCTAATACTAGTGTGATGATACCAGGTATTTCAAGAAACACCTTTACTCCCTGCAGCAATATGCTTGGTGTATCTTCTAATCTGGTCTGGAACACTGTGTTCTTCTCTAGAGAGGTTTTAAAAAGGCCTTCTGAAAATTTAACTTCAATCTCGAGATCAGTCAGGGAGAGGTAGGATAGAAAAGGAGGGCTTCATCAGTGATAACTGAGGGCACAGTATTAGCCTGAAACTTTGCTTTTTACTGTATTTGACCATTTCTAGCAATCAGTGATGAAACTGATTTCAAGAGCAAGTGAAGGCTGGTTGTATACAATTCTTTTTTGTTGTGATTTAAATTTACCAGGCTCCATCTGTTTCCCTACTTCTTCAGTGGAGAAGACCCTAGCTCTAAAATTAATCCCTATTTTCTTTGTGGACAGAACAGTGTGGTAGGTGTCACTACCTGTTTACTTGTCTCTGTTTTCCACCCCTTCTGTCTTTCCTCAGGCTGTCTAACTAGACAAATTGCCCTAGATACAAGAAACCTTCCCCATTAAAACCAGAATCAAAGGCAAGATGTTTCCACTTAATGTTTTAGCTTTGATTAAACATTATGTAATGTTAAAGATGGTGGTCTAGTAAAAATATCTTTCAGTGGGACACCTGCTTCAGTGGCTCTTCAGCTCACACAGTGTCCTACCTTTGGCTGCAGGTGAGCCACCTTCCCATGGCTCCCCCTGCTAATAGCAAAGCTAGTGGTTAATTGTAAATACTACTTCTTCTGAGTACTACACAGGCAGTACCAGTTCCCAGAGTGAGTGTATACAGTACCACTCCTACACTTTTTTTTCAAAAATCCTGCAAATCTCCAAAACCTTAGAAAATCAGAAGCTCATAAACCAGCCTCCTTTTGAATGTTAACACAAATGTATTTTAGTTTTAAGGGAATCAAAAGTGAAAAAATACAGTTTTAGTTGCAGTCAGTGCTCTCTGTGGCCTTTCTCAAGGGGGTTCATCCATCTTCTCTGCCTTGAACTTTTGTGATTTCACATACAGTTGAGCCGTGCTGAGGTTTTTCTCTCCCATGTGATCTTCTGTTCAAAGTGGCGTTTCAGAGGCCATGGATATTAAAGAGAAGTAAGATGACAATTGGATCACTTTATACTCTCATCTGTGCACAAAAAAGTAGTGACCTTTTCATGTTTTAAACTCAGCATCTCAGTGTAGATGAAGGGGAATGACTCATGCTCTCCTATGTTGTTTGTACCTTTTGTGTAAAGCTGATCCATTTTAGACTCCAACTGCTGCTTCCAAAACCCCTTCTCAGTGCTCACTGCAGAGAGCTGTTTGCAAAGTTCATCCAAGCAAAATTGTACAGATCATGGATGCTGTGTAGTCTGGGGTAAAGAGAGAAAGGAAAAGATAAAAAATGAGAAGTAATTTGATACAGTTTAGCTAGCATGCAGGTACTCCTTCTGAATTTAACATACAGGTGCAATAGATAGTGTAAGGAATAAATATTCTTCAAAATCAAAACTGTTTATTACCAAGTAGGTCATATTTCCAGGAACTGTTTCTCAATATGCAAATTCAAGCAGTGATTGCTTTAGAATAGATATAATTGTATATTCAACAGAATGCATATTTTTTCCCAATGAACCATAGTTGATTTTATCTGAAAATTAGTGATTACCATTTTGGTGTTAATTACGGAGTACTGAATACAACTCCAGTGTTCAAAGACAGACTCATCTCTGTTTCATATCCCCAAGTCACTTGTGGAATAACCAACATCACTTTGTGATTTTAAAGGTACAAAAAAGAAAAAACAAAAAAAAATCTAGAAGATATAATTGAAAATGAAGGATTAGTGTTTAGATCAGGACCTCTTACCTTACCTTACCTTACCTTACCCGAAGTACAGTATTTTGAACTTCTGTGTGTAGATACTCTGTAAGTGTCTGTGAGAGACTGGGCCTGGGTGAAGACCAAGAGAACGGTATTGGTTGTTTTTATTCTGGATATATATACTTGCTTCTGTGCCTTTCTCTCTCTGCGTGCCACACAGGTAACCTGTAGCTGGTAGAGGATCATGTAGGAGATAATACGAGGTCTGAAAGAGTGTGGATGGTCTCAGTAAGGCATTATTCAGAGCAGAAAGCTTGTGAGTGAAAGAGTAACAACTCTGAAATGGATGCCTGTTACACAATAAAAATACAAGTCAATACAACCTTTCCTTCTATGTGCAGCCCACCTCATTTCATCCTCCTAAATAGATCTGTGAAATGTGGATGAGAGATGCTGGCAACCCTCTCTCAAGTAAGGGAGAGAAAAGTCTTATGTCCTGCTATGTGAGTCACGATAAAATGATCCCTTTGAAGGCTTTCTTCCATGTGCCTAATTCTAAAACATTTATGCTCAAAAATGCACTTGAGTTTGGTCAGAGGTCATAGGCTCAGTCTAGCAGGCCTGGATATAAACATTCACTGAAGTGCTTTGCTAAGGTCCTGTTGTGGGGTAGGACTGTGGGGGCTGGAGAGGCAAACAGTGTCTTAGGAGGAGCTGACTCAAACGTATGGATTATCCAGCATTTTCGTTAGTACCAGCCAGGAGATCCTAATGTGGAATAATTTGCAAATGAAGAAACCAGACGCATACCCAGGAGCAAAACACATACCCAAGGAACATTAGCGTTTAACTTCAGAGCAACTTCTGTGGGAGTATATACGTACTCATTGCAATATCCTGAAAATAATTGCATACATATGTATGTTAGCCCCGCCCTCCAGCAATATCAATGGACTTAATCCGAGTTTTATGTTGAGTTGCAAATTAAGGGAATAGACTTTAAGAGTATTGAACACATGGCTGCCATCCAATAACTTCAGTATGGCACCCACCCAAGGAAGTGCTCCAAGGCAGGCTAATCAGGGCAGAATTCCTGGCAAAAGTGCATTTGGAGACAAGGCTTGCTCTTTTTCCAAAGTAGAAAACTCCTTTGATGGCAGCCACAGAGAGCATTTAAAAACGTTCTCAGGTGCACCCTCCCCCTTTTTAAAAAAAAAAAACAACTAAAAATCACATTCTAAAGGCTGCAAAGGAAAATTGCAGGACTCATTTTAACACTTTTCCTGATCCAGTTGGGCAGTGAAGGCTGAGTAACAGCCAGCTGATTTCATTTTACTTCTCATTTTTTCACTTCTGTCAATAGGCACCGGCCCGTAACTTATCTGTAATATAATAAAACTCCCACAGGCTCCAGCAGGGTTAAACTAAATTAGGGTTGAACTAAATTAGGTTAATTCAGCTCTGTAAACATGAATGATGCCTAGGACTTAAACTGTATCATAAAGCTGAGCTAAATTCTCTTGTAATGCTTTAGTTTTCTACTAATATACATTCCAAAATACTGGTTTGGGGTTTGTGTTGGTTTTTCTCCCCCTGCACACACTGTGTTTTATTGCTTCTGTACTGCTCTCCACACTTCGCACAGTACAGTTCTAGCAAATGGTTATACTCAAGAGCTGTGGTTTGTGGCAAAAATGTGATGTGTTGGAGAAAAGATGGGAATGACTCAGTAACTCAGTAGTGGTGTAACTTGCTGGCTTGGCATGCACAACAGTGCAGAAGAATAGTTCAAACAGGCTGTGGAGGATGTGTGTGCTGGGCTGTGGGAGCTATGGTGGCAGGTTCTTCACTGGTAGGTAATGGAAATGGGACTAAGGGGCGATGACATCCTTCATCAGCTCTGTGAGGTGTGGTTTTGGAAGGAAGATGTGGCTTCAGATGTGCTGATGTCATGGAAACACTTCACCTCCTTCTGACTTCACTGAAAGCCAAATGCATTAGACCTGCCAGAAATGCAACATTCGGGAACAAAAAAGCACAAGGCACTCTGGTCAGATGAGTGAGAGCCCTCCAGGAAAGCCCAACCAGGATGAATGCAACTGAGGAAATTGGCAAATAACTATGAGATGGCATTTGATATTGAATCATGGGTTCGGAAGATTAGTTTAACATCTCATTCCCTAGACTAACAAAAATGGTGTTCTTTCTTCTTTAAAAAAATCCAAACAGTTATTCTAAACATAAGCATTTTCCAACTATTTTCAGTCCAGATGCTGAATTTTTGCAAATCTCTTTTCTTTTCTTTTTTTTTTTTTAAGACTCTTTTTATCTGATTTTTGTTATCTTGGATATTATGTTCAGCAAGTAGAAAAATAACACAATCCCCAGAGAGGAATGTAATAAAACCTTTTATTAAAGCCATATTAAACATGGGCTACTGTCATAGGTGGATTTGGATTCTTACATTTTGTACTTTTTTTTTTTTTTTTTTAATAAAATTCAGGCCAAATTCAAGTGTTTCTCAGCTGCCAGATAGCCTAGAACATTAATTTTGGCCTCCAATAGTCTACGGAAATAACTTCTTTGAGTTTAAAAGATGAAAGGGCCACAGGCAAACCCAGCATCACATGGACCTGAAAGATAAAAATGACCTAGGACTGTTAAAGAAGCTATGGAACCTGCAGCTTGGGAAATTATTCCCAAAAGACAACAGCACTTCTAACACCCCCTGGGGTTTCCCTTTTGGAGCCCATCTTGAAAAGGATGCTGAAATGTGTGCCCGTGCCTTGAAATAGTGTGTTAGGGCTCATACATGTGAAAGCAGCAAGGGGATGATGCTGTGATGAGCTGAGCGCCCAGAGCCCTGGTGGCAGGTGATGGGCAGGAGGAACAGGAGACAGCACTTAGCAAGTGTTTTCAGAGCTGCTGCATGTCTGCAGGAGAAGAGATGCCAGAGCAAAGGCAGATGAACCCATCAGGCTGGTAATCAAGGCAACAAACCAAGCAGGAGGCAGGGAAAGGTACAGAGAGGGAGGCAAGGCACTGGAAGCAAGCCCACTGAAGGAATCAAGGAAAGTGATGAGCAAAACAGAAGACAATGGTTATATTTCAGAGAATAAAAAAAACAACAACCCAACCAAAACCCCCAAAAAGGTCTTGTTACAGCAATTTTGAAGGCACCAGGTGTTGCTCCACCTGCAGTGACATGTAGCCACATCTCTGTAGCAACTGGCTGCATGTTCTGGGCTTGTGTCCTTCCTTTCCTAAGACTTCCACAGGTTTTGGACCCTACTATTCTATTAAAAATCCCAGTGGTAAAGTTAGAAACCTGTAGCCATTAGTATAATGGGAGATCCCTAGAGAGAAAGCAAACACTGCTACATAGAGAATTTATTAGCAGCAGGAATAGAAGCCTGTATCAGCACTTTACTGGTGGATAAATCAGTGGGTTTGCTAATGATGTTTCTCTTGATTGAATTGGATTTGTAAGGGAGAAATGCAGCTGCAAACTGAATTGCTTTGTATGACAAGAGAATAATGAGTAGCCAATCCTGAAAACCCAGGGTTTCTGTGTATATGGGATAACTTAGCTTCCGTTCTTGTTATTATTTTATATGCAAATCAAATTATCAACGCCTTTATATAATTGCTTCCTGGATCAAATTTATTCTAGAGGTTTTTTGCCTGTTTGTGTGCAAGAAAAATTTCTTCCCCTCTTTTTAGCAACTAAATCCTAGTCCTGCTGGAGCCTGTGGGAGTTTTAATATATTATAGATATGAACCATTCAGAGGACATTGAAAGTGAACATAAAATACTGGAACTGCCTGTGGTTATGAGAGTGCTGTTATTTATTTGGAGATAGGGCCTATTACCTTGTGTTATTATCTGCACGTTACATGTACTGGGGTTTTGCATATTTGATATTTACTTAACATGCACATCAGGTTCTTCTAACAATAATGTTTTGGAGATGATCTGGCTAAGTGCCCTCATCAGCCTCTTGGTAGGTTGTTCTCTGGGGTTCCAGCCAGTAAACCTTTATGTGTTTTAAGCTCTAAATAGGCTACTGCTCCCCCTCCAAGGATTCACACTGAGCTGAAGCAGTGCCCACTGGAAAGTAGAAAACAAGATGCCAGCTGGCAAAGAGGGCTGAAAAGAGAGAAAAAGAGATAAAATCATTCTTAAATTGAGAAACTGCCTTAGCAACATCCTCATGTGCTGGGTGGGAAAAGATCATGGTTGCCTGATTGGTCTTTCAAATGGCCAAGCTCCTAAATCACAGCTATGCCTTGCTGTTGGAGAGATGGAGTTGACAGAGATGTACTGTTGAGACACACTATGAATTAAACAGATGGATTGTGAAGCCCAGGCTCTGTATCCAGTAATTGTTTCTCCCTCTAGGGGAAAGTCTTACAAAAGCTTCCCCTGGTGCTCAAAAGGATCATGGTGGTTTCACTGCACTGCAACTTTAGAAAGGCTTTGGTCAGTCGTTAAAACAAATAGGGATATTTACTCTGAGTGACTGGAGTCTACCCAAAGCAGGGAGAGACGAACTGGCAGTAACACCTTCCCACCACTTGCACAGCAGCGAGGAAGTTTTGTGGCTTAATTAGGAAAAGAGGAGAGAATGATCTCCCCTCAGCCACTGTCAGGTCAGGGACAACGCTGTGGGAAGTGTCTCAGCACTTTCTGCTTTCAGCACTTACGGTGCTAGAGGCACTGAACCTTTTTCTGGTCATCTAGATTAGTCCTGCTGGTTACTGAGTACATCCATGCAACATTTCGTGCCTTACATGTGGGAGGTGGACAAGAGTGTGGGGGCTGAGAGATGAGAGCAGAATCAGGCTGCAGAAGCATGTGTGTTTGGGGTGGAGGGAGGCAAGCTGGAGAGGAGCCTTTGTGAAAAAGATGAGGGAGCAAGAAGAGAGCACAGGTGGACTGAAAGTGACTGAGGCAAGAGAGACCCTGAAAACACCTCAGCTGGATCCTTGGAGATGCAAACTATGATGGACATTGCCAGGAAAATGCATCACAGCACATATCCATTTAATTCCAGGTAGCTTTGTGGGGATGGCAGCAGTGGGAAAGGCACTGTAGGCGGTTTTCGTACATTCAGAATGCATTCAGATGTTATTTCAAGCCCTGCAAAGTGAGGCTGCTAAGCCGTTCATCATTTTAAAGGTTGCTCAGCTAAGAAGTATAAAAAACCCCCTCACATTTTATTTCTGGAAACCAGGAAATTAAAAGAAAACTGAAAAATTGGAAAAACACAACTTTTTTTTAAACTTTTCCTACTAGATTATTAATATAATTTTTGCCACCCTACTAGAAAAAAGAATAAATCTGCATTGTACTTGAGATTCAGCTGTATGTTTTCTACCATTACTGTGGTTTTACATCATTTCACGCATCAAAAACCTGGCATGGAGGAAGTTAAACTAGCAAACCAAAATTGTTCAATTACTGATTTTAATACAGTATTTTAAAGTTTCAACAATATAAACTATTGTTATATTTCAGTAGGATGTGGTATCTTCTTGGACTGAAGTGAACAATTCTGTCATGCTGACAGGGACGATCGCACTTGCAGGCTATGCCTGGAATGAGAGCTTCCACAATGTAACACAAACCACTAGTGCAGTTAATTATAATCAATGTATTTACCACAAAAAAAGCTCTAGCCATAGCCATGCTGTAGAAACAGATTTCATTTTGCTAGACTTGAATAATGCAAGTAACACTATGAGACTGAAATAGCTATTGAAGGGAAGTGACTACAGTAAGACAGCTTTTTTTATCTCATTCCAAGCAAGATTTTACTGCTGTTGACAGGGAAAGTACAGGACAACTTTTTAGAGCAGGCCTGCGCAGTAAAGCACACTTATGAAGGGCAAGTAACTAATCCTAGAAGTTCTTTGTAGAAGCACTTTTGCACTCTGGAGATAAATGTTTATGCTCTGACACTGGAGCTGTAGATGACCTGAAGAGGGATCTCCGCAATGGAGCAAGCAAAGGAGGGAGCACTGAGCAGTTATACACCATTCATTTTCTCTATTTTCTTTGCTGGTAGAGAGCAGTTCTGGAGTAAGGGCTTTCTGTAGCACAATGTAGCTGTTCTTTCTGGCATGTCCCTGAAATTATCTAATCATCTGGCATTTCTGATATCACAGCCTGTTGCCATGGCACCCTGTCATGTCAAACACTCGGCATCGTGGCTTTCAGAGCAAGAGCAAGCGTCAAACGGGCAGTACAGTTTGCATGTTGAGTTCAATGGCTAACAAAAAAAAAAAAAAAAGGTAACATAATGAAGACCACAGGACTGGTATATAATGGTAAAAACAGCTACTGTGAGTGCTGCTCAGCCACAGGGCTTCTCAGAGGTGGTGCCAAGGAAGGACTCTCTGCATGCTCTGGAACACCCATGGTGGTGACACCAAAACAGGACCACAAAACAGCTACAGCACTGCTGTGACACAGCTCTCTGGCAGAGCAATACAAATGGAAACGTCATGTTATGTTCAGAAAGAATCAGTATAACAAATATTTCTTGCCTCTAGGAGAGTATGATCTGGCAATACTGGAAACCCTAAATTCATCAATGTATATATATAAGATCATTAAAAAGTCATGAATATTACTGTCTTCCCAAATGTAATAATATATAATGCCTATTAGTTTTTAATTGCTTTTGGTTTATAGTCCAGTTCAGATTTGTATTCTGTAGTCATGTAAGGATTATTTGGTTTGGAGCAGCTCATCAAACTTTTGTGTTTCAAATGCACTGCAGCATAAACTGGCTGAAGTTTTAGCTTCAACCTCATCACTTTGCATGAAAGGCGGACAATGGGATGGGAGCCTTTGGCTATTACCCAACCCTTTCATGGAATATGCTGCAGACCAGAAGTGTGCCTTTGATGAACTATTTCTTAAGTAAAAACATACTTCAAGCATGTACCTTTGTCACAACAGTAATTCCTTTCCTTCTGTCCAGGGAAAGGATATTACAGTACTGTAATTAATACAGAAAAGACCAAGATACATAATCTGTTCCTGCATTTTGATTTTTGGAGCCTTCTGACAATGGACAACTTAAAACTTGTGGGAGTCTTGATATTTTATTATGCTTTGCAAAAGAGAGGTGGGACATGCAGCCTTAACTAGCAGAAGTGGGGGTGACAGGAAATGGAATTTGTTTCAAAGCGGAGCCTAATTAGTTTCTGATGATCTGGTTGCCGGAGGTAGTAGAAACTAGACATGGTGACCCAAGAGCATTCCTATCCACTGCAAAGGATGGGAATAAGATTTAGCTATGTCAGAATCAAAATTAGTGAAATACAAGGCACAGACTTTTTCTTGCTGGATACTTGCACATGTCTAGACCAAAACGGCTAACTGAATCTTGGGCCTCTGACTCCTGCTATGGTTCCTACTGAGGCAAAGGGTATGAATCTGAATCGTGCAAGCATGCTCCTTGACACAGCATCTGCAAATCTGCAAACTCAAGGCACTTTAACATAGAAAGTAGCAATGAAAAATAAAAACCTTTAGAAGTCTTGGGTTAAACCCATCCATGGGTTTGCCCAAAATGACTGTTACCTTTTGTGTTCAGCAAGGAAAATAAACGTTTGCTTTTCTACATGTTTTGTATTAGAGAAGCTGGCTAACATGCCTGAAGAAAGAAATGTAAATGTGAATGTTTCAGACCAAAGCAGGAAAAATCCTCAAAGGCTCTGAGCACTAAAAAAAAAATGCACTTGTAAGTTCTCTTCTAGCAGCAGCAACATTGCCTTATGAATGCTTATGCCTGTGGAGTCTGCCTCCTCCAGACCTGCTCATCTGATTGCACAAGCGAGTGCTTCCTTTAATCCTTTTCACAAGTTACATTAAACAGCTTAGCAGTAGGGCTTTTCCAACTCAACTCCTTTTGACTTACAGCAATGGACTGGTCACACAGTTAAGAGCTGCTGACAGACCTTGATGGCAGGAAACTTTGGTGGAGTGAGCCACAGAGGTGATTTCTGCACCTAGCAAAAAGGATGTGTGGGATAGCTGAAAGCTGAACTTCTGGACTGAGATCTTTCAATCTTCATCTTCAGCATAAGCATGTAGAAAGATTCAAAAGATCCCTATAAAGATACCAGCAGTCTAGTTAGCTTCCTATGCAATCAGAATGGCAATTGCAGCTGCCTAGGACAGTGTAAGAAAATTCCATGAATAAAGTAGTCTTCTGTAATGTAACTTAATTTTTAACAGCCCCTGATAGGCTTTTGCCTCACATCTTTATTGAATCCAGATTTTGGTATAAACTGATACTTTTATTAAAAACAAAGTCTGAAAATTAAGGAGGACCACTTTGAACTCTGTTTAGAAACGATCCCTCCCAATCCTTTCTACTTTTCTCATCCATTCCTCTCCACAAAGGTATTTCTTTGGGATGGCTGTAAAGAAGAGCCATGAGGATCGCAGTTTTATGCACTTTGGCTTTTCAAAAAGGCTTTGTAGGCAAAAGATCTCAATGTAGCTTAGGGAACCAGCAGTTGTATTGGCCTCATTAGGCTGAAAAGTATTTTCTTTTCAAAAACTATGTATGTTCTCACTTTGTTTTTCTTGCTTGCTTAGAAGAAAATGATTCATGATTAAAGGGGAAAAAACCTTCTGTGACTGTGTAATTAGTAAAATCCATGCACAGAGAATCCTGATTACACACTCAAAGTGCTCAAGATGAGCAAGGTCTTTCTCCACTTTTGGTCAAGCAAGATTTCCACGCTGCTCCTGCCCTGCCAAAATTCACACTTGAGGCTGCTGCCTGTGTGCTCACTTACTTCAAAGAACAGACCGAATCCAAGCAATTCTTTTGCTATAATAACTAGGTTGCCAAGAGAATACCCAGATAGCAATGTCACGGTCCAGCACTTACCCACCCAGAGCTCCACTGCACATGTCTCTGAGTACTAGTTCAGGAATTTCAGCTATGTAAGAATAGATGAAGGGATGGGAGGCCCTGAACACACTGGCCATAACCGACCTTCAGGAGCACCTGAGGCTCCCTCACCAGCTGCTATTCTACCCAGGAGAAAGCCCATAAGAAAGTCATTCCTTCAGCAGGATCACAGGAGACAACAGGGCAGGTTAGACAGGGTAGATGGTTGATGAAGCAGCACACAAACATAAACCCAGAATTTCGTCACAGCATGAATGTATTATTTATCAACTAGTATATTCCCCAGCAACTTACACTTTTAAGAAACCAGAAGGAAAAACAGGGCTCTGGATGTTTCCTTTTGACAGATTGTGTTTCACATTTTGGGCAATAATCTTGGCCCTTCTGTAATTCTTTCAGCCAAAATATTCAGACTAGCATACCAAAAATCATACTTAAAAATCCAAATTTAAGCAGCTGAATCACAAAGTGTCTTGCTTTTCTCAATTTCTATTCATGAAGGTGGACATTAGCTGGACTAATGCAACAAGAAATGAAGATGCCAGTATTTGAAATGTACTTCATATAATGAATGAGAAGCTTTTGCAAAGAGAAAAAGACGGAAGCGGACAAATCCCTATGGATTATCAATGTGTTTATCCTTCACAAAGTCTGTTAAGAAATTTAGGTTGCATTTTATTAAAGCTTCTTCTAAGCATGACATGTTTGCAGCTATCCATTATACAAGACTATCATCAGAAAGGATGAATACTTACCAGTAAGGCTCACCGAAAAGTTATACTCATCAAAAATTGTTTAATCTCTTCTCAGCTTGCCTGTATGCACAGGCGTACTAAAATGTCAGGGGCTTTGTGGGGAAGTAACTCTAAAAGGATGAGTGTTCTTGACAATGTCACCAAAGCAGAAGAGTAAGCAGATTTTCTTTTGGTAGGAAACACAAAGGTCGTTGCTTCATTTGTATGTTAAATTTACATTGTGCCAGTTCTGAAAGGTTTTTATTATTTTAAGAATGTTTTCAGTAGAAAAGATCTATAACCATTTTTCTCCAATCTTCAAAGCACCTTCAAGCAATCACAAACTCTTCTTCTAAAGATGAGTCTGATTTGTATATTTGCATGTACCGAATGAGGAAACCAGTTTCTGAAATTAAGACTAATTGTTTGTATGACAACTTGTACTTGCGACTTAAGGGTATAATTCCTTCTACTGGGGCTGGGAAAAGCTCATGAGAAACCTCCATCAGCAAGTGAAGAATTCCCTTTGGGCAGAACTGTAGAAGAAGATGGTGTAACTGAAAGCAAAGGTGCAATATTCTGGACAAGAATCAAGTCTGCAGCATCACAGTTGTGTTCTAGTCAAGAAGCTGACATAACATTGTATTTGGGGGAAAATAAAGCACACATGGTCCCATGATTGGGAACTGCAGCATAATACATATGTGCAAGAAAGGTGAATGTTACAGACATTCTGACTGAACAGGCATTTTTGAGTTGCAGTTGCATCGCTTCCATGATCATATGCTTTTATGTGAGATATTTCTTAGAATGTAAAATGACACAGGAGATAGGAGTAAAAGAACTGCAACACAAAACCCCCAAGTTCCATCAAACCACCAGCAAAACAGACACTTGGCCAACTACAGCAACAGCCCATCCCTTGAAATTCAGGAGCAGAACAGAGATTATCCACTAGCAACTCAAAATCTGCAGTGGTGTGTTCCTCCCTTGCAGGCCTCAGCACATAGTTCCTAAGGAACATTTAATCTAGTTCTTTCTACTTCTAATGTCATGAAGCATCGTAAACCCTCCTAGAAAGATTAAAAGAATCAAAGGCAAAGATATTTCTTGTATATTCTACGTGAAGTAGGAAAAGAATTCAATGTTTGTCTCATATGCGGTCTGTACAAATACTTTTGGAAACCAGAATTTCTGCTTCTGCTAGCTGAACCAGTTGGACAAAGAAACAACCACAGGAAGAACTAGGAATTGCGCTGAAAAGTAAGAATAGCCCAGTCTTACCCATCCTTTCTTTCTTTGGTTCTCAACTGCACAGGGAAGACACCATCATCACACTGGAAACATTTCAAACAGGAACAGAGAGATCTATGCATGTTAATCTGGGATGGGATTTTCCCCCAGAAGATGCAACAGCCCTCCCATTCATTCTGTACCACGTGTGTGTGGTATTGACTAGCATTCCTGTGAACGTCTTATCAACACTCTTCATGCTTCTCGGTATGTTAAAACTGTCCTTGCTCTATACAGCAGCTAAAAGAAAGCTTTAGCATCTGAGAACTGGAGTGCTGAAGTATGGAAGTTTCTTCATAAATAATAAAATTCAATTACAAGGTGTTACAAAGCAAATTTATTTGGTGACCAAATGGAACCCCATACAAAACACTGAATTTCTGACAAAACCCACCAAAAACAAGAGCAAAGACAAATGCAGGACTGTTCATAACCCTTTTCCCCCTCCTGTCTCACACAAGTTTTTCAGATTAATCACACCAGTAGTAAGTCTTGGAGACTGGGGCTTTTAATTTTAGTGTTCAATTTAACTCCATTATGTCACACCTAAAGTGAAGGAGGTAGAACTGAAACTAAAATGCTGCTTTGAAAAAACATAGTAACATAGTAAAAGCAAAGATACTCTAAACTACACCACAGACTTACTTTGGTGCAGCTGCCTGCTGCAGAGGGCACAGCAACTGCTGGTGTGTATTACAAACTACACATGCCATAGAGATACATCAGACATAGTGGGCATGAACTGAAGTTAGAAGTTGTGACCTGCCTCTATTGCCAGAAAGACACATGAATCTTTGTCACAAGTAGAACAGCATAAGGCTCCTTTGCCATGGCATAGAAATGCTGCTTCATACACACTATAGCCCTTCAACACAAAACAATACGTAGCAGCAGTACTTCACAGAATGTCCTTGGAAGCATCCAGGGTACTATTTTCTAAGGTAGTCACCAGCACTGAAGGGACAGTTCTGCCTTTCTTACATAGACCACTTATGTGCCTCCCTCCACCTGGTCAGCAATTAGTGGGGCAAGCACAACCGACCAAAAGTAGAGAGTGACAGAAGTGGAGCAAAACAGACTGTACAGATGGATAAGTACACACACAGAAGCACATCTAACTTGCCTATGTTTAAGCTTTGTGCATGTAATATGCAGGTGGGCATGGGAAAGCTGCACCTAAAATAAACATAGCCCTCAGGGCTACATGGCTTCCACACCTCCATAAACAGCATATAGATGTACCCTTATCTATCAAACTAATATGTCTCCTTTAAAGCTTTAATCCAATTACATACTTTTTATCTGAATGGCAAAATTCACTGTAGGCACTGGCCTCAAGAGCGCTTTGTCCTCTGAAATTTCTCTTCTGCTAAAGAGATCTCTGACAGACAGGACCACATCAGGCTTCACCCCTACTCTCCCCACCCCCTTTATTAAAACATTTTTTGATATAATATTTCTTTAGAGTTGAACTTCTGCCAGACAAGTATCAGTCTGGAACAAAAATTTCCTGCTTTTATTATAAACCTTTGAAAAAGAATTCAAATGGCTGGCCTACAGTAATTTAATATATTATATCTTGGCCAGTGGACTCCCGGTCCTCAAAAAAGCCCTCCAAGATCAGCAGACATAACACTTCAGGCTGCGCTGTGTTAAACAGGATCCAAATGCTACTATGTTAAGTGAGACTGAAAAATGGGATCACTCATTTCCTAAATGGGAAAAGCAGACAATTTGTATAGTCTTTTTTTCTTTACCTCACTGCTTTAAATTTTCATGGTTCACTGACTATAGACATTGTTATTTTTCTTGCAAGCACGGACAAGGCAGGCAGGTATCAAATGAGCGAAACTATGGCTTTGGACAGGTTTATGTTACTGTCCCTCCTATTGACAGCTTGACAATAGCTATTCACTACTTGACAACTGTATGTAGGTAGAATGGACTGTGATCGTCACCGACAGGCAAGAAAGACGCTGCCCTTGCTGGTTGCTGCCCCAAAGCCCAGCCAAACCCAAAACTTGCACTTGTTTCTCTCAGCAGCACAACCTGACAGAGGCAGCCATCCATACAGACCTGTGGCAGGTCAGAGCACAGACCAGGTACTCACAGTTTAAGGGGGATAATAGGCCAGTATTTGGGCTGCTTTTTGTCACAGCTTCTATCAAAGATAAGCTGCATGGCAGCCTCCATTGCCTGGATTTTTTCAGCTTCAGCACCATACAGCCTCTTCATTTCTGCCATTCGCCTTTCCCCAGGTCTTTCTGTGGGTGGCTGCACGGAACGCCCTGTCCTTTTGTGAAGGTCTTGATCAGCCTCCACGTACTGGTTCTCAGCTTCCAGCTGCTGTTGCCTCCCTGGACAAATAAACCACAAGAGATGTAAATTACTGGGATATCAACCAATCACTTTTTATTTAAACGTCTTAAAATGTTACATATTCAAATCCATGCTGGGTCTAAGGGCCGATATCCACACTTCTGAGGGTTCAGCCAACTCCTGCAACTTACAAAACAAACTGCATGTTATTTGTCCTGCTGTGCTCATTATGCATAATGACAAATTCCTACTAAATATTATGATAAAACCAGGCTGGAAGAACTGGGGAGAAAGGAAGAAGATCCTGGAACTTAATCCTAAAAATGTAAAAAACCTCTGAATTAGTAATAACGTAAAAATTGTCATTGCTTACTTCTTCCCCTCGTATACCTCTTAAAGAGAAAAAAACTAAAAACCCAAACCAATCCCCCCTCCAAAAATCCAAAAACCGAACAAGAGAGCTGTTTCCAAAGTAATGACTTAGCAGCTGAGATAGGGAAACAATGCGCAGGACAATGCAACTTCAGCTGAACCATAGCGAAGAGAAAATGTAATCAGTTACTACGCTATGAAAATGAACAGACTGCTCTGTCATGTAAGCGGCTGCCATTAAGTGCATCCAGTGAAACACAGCTGTAAGTGTTGTGTTTAGATAAACTATCCAATCTCATCCATTTCTCAAGACTTGCAGAGTTCACAACTGGCAGCATTACTGCTATTGCTTTGAAGACAAGCCAAAACAGCACACAAATCCCTGCATCAATTCTTTTAAAAAGGATTTCACAGTATGTTAGAGATTGGAAGGGACCTCGAAAGATCATCTAGTCCAATGATTTAAAACAGTTGAGAGTGGTGAAACATTGTCATCAAAAATCCTCTTTGGGAAGCCCAATCAGGAATCAAAGAACTTGATTTTGTGTGCCCAAAGTTACCTCTACTTCCTGGCTGGTGCTCTGATGGAACAAATAATGCTCTGTGAAGTTAAAACAGCAAAGTGCTATACAAGACTCCCCTCTTACGGGGACATTTCTACAAGATGAAGAAAATCACCTGGCAGTTGGACTCCTTTGGCGATCAGTAAAAAACGAGGGCTGTCAAAGCCTCATCACAGCAACAGTTCACTACTAATGACAGCACTTTTTTTTTTTTAACCTCCAAAGGGACAGAGTATCCACCACTCAGGATGCATTAGTCACATACAGGACATGCTTCTCAGCATTTGGTGCTATGTACCTCTTCCCTCCTTCCCCTAAGACAGAGATTTAGCTTCCACTAAACACAACATCTGCAAACCCTAACCTAAAGTTAAATATCCTGACATATCTGTGTCAAACATCTGCAGTTTATTTTTACAGTGGAAAGTACTGTACAGAGCAGCCAACTGTCTGTCAGTCTTCCTAAATGAATTACCCCTCATTCACAGAAAATAGGTATTTTAAACAGTATACTCAGAAACTTCAATTTTTGCATCTGTCTGACAGGGCCACAGAAAGCTTTTGTCCTGTCATTCCAAACACCATCCACAGTTTTGTGTTGGTAGCCAAAGGACAGACAGAAGGGCTTGAAAGGCTATTAGAATCCATTCCAGAGAGCTGCTTCACTTTTTGCTTTAAAGGCACACCCCTGAAGGGAGCTTCACTGCCAGAATTCATGAGGAAACATACATTAGAGTCTGTATGTGTTTTTGGAAGAGTCAGATTTATTTGGTGTCAGGCCATTTTAACCAGAAGGTCTAAATTAAAAGAACTAACATTGCCTAAGAAGGGCCAAGCACTATGTGGATAGGCTATGGCACCCAGGCTGTGACTACAGAGGCCCCTTGCATTCCATTGATGCAAACTTTCTGGGACACCAGACTGCCCACAACTAGGTAACATGCTTTTAAGCATGAACTTGATGCAACATACACTGAACAGTTAGAAAAAATCTGTGCTGGAAAATGACTCTCATTGTAGGTTGTGCAGCAAAATTGGCTGGGCAATGAATGGAACCCAGATTTGTTGGCTCTCCTGGGCCACAGAGATAATGCCTTGTATTTCTGTATTGCCCATGGAAATTTTTTATTCATTAGTTCCATAGCTGCATGCTAGAGACAACTGCTTCCTTGCTTGTCTGCCATAGAATGCTCTCTGACAGCTCATTGCACAACTAGTACTTAAGAAAAATTAATTTCTCTGGAGACAGATAATGAATTCTTTGGTTTGGAAATTAAATAGGTCTGTAGCAGAAGCTTTATGATGGATGAGTGGATTACAGTTTAGTGTGCGTCATCTCCAATTTGTAGCAGAGAGTAGTTCATGAACCCACAGATCTTAATGTTAGCAATCAAAATAATAATACCAATTTAAATTGCATTCTCAAAATTACCTACAAAAATCTGAAGCATAATGTTTACTTTACACTAATCAGATGTACTGCCTTTAACTTTCTAACCTGAATCTCACTATTCCATAGCTACTGCTTAAAAATTTCCAGAGTGACTCTATTGCAGAGTCTCAGACATGTAAATCAGGTCTAGAGTCCAGACAGAGGCTGAGGACAGAAATCTGCTACAGTGACCTACTATTTTTTGCACCAAAGGCTGAATTTGAGCATAGAACATGGCAGCTGCTGCTGGTAAATATAACTGTAACTGTGTGAAATATGCTGCTGTTTCAAATCAGTTATTGTTATGGTAGTATCTCTCCAGAAATCTCCACTGACCATGACAGCGCTACTTGCTGTCACAGTCAGTCAAGGGAAGAACAGCCATGGAACTAAATGGGTATGTAAACTACTGCTTTTCCAAGAGCAGTATTTCCACCCAAACACAAAGATAAGAAATAGATGACAGCAGAGAAAGTTTTGTCCTGTTGAGGTGCATGCTAAACCTTCTTTGGTGGGGCAGGGGTCGGGAAATTGAACTGCTCTTCTTTCCAGCAGCCTGCTTCTTTCTGTTACCTCAAGATTTACTTTGAAAACATACAAAGCAATAAATCTGCAGCTAAATGGGTAACTACCTCTTCATCAAGATTACAAGAAGCCTCTGACAATGTAAAAAAAAACACCAAACAAAAAAAAAAATTCTCTATAGCCCTAAACCTATAGAGTTAACTAGAATTTCTCTGAAGCAAGCACCAAACAGCCATCCATGAATTAGATAACAAGGTTTATGAAAACCCTAATTCTGAGCCTGCAGCATTACGTCCCCAGCTCATTCTCAAGTCATAGTTTCACACTCCAGATTTATAAGTCATTGTGCTGCCAAGTTATAAATGTGAAACAAATAATTTTTACACAGTTCTAAGTAGTTCCTCCTTCCACTTCACACAGTGAAGAATGTGCTTTCTTTTACAGCATGCAGCTTCAATCACTGGCAAGCTTCCCCCATCATGGAACACTATCTTGCAAATGTTCACAAGGCAGGCAGGCAGCTGCAGTGGTTGCTGGTCCCTGTGCAAAAGAAATGTATTGCGGACATTTTCCTAATTGGTCAGGTCTATTTCTTTCCAAAGATACTTTTCATCTCTTCAAGATCTTTTCAGAATTAACTTACTCCCACCAAGTCCCGTTCTGCTGGGAAGTCATCACTACCTGGCCAAAACTAGTTGAGATATCTTTTTCCAAAAACAGTAAAGCCTTTATTTCTTCATATTTAAGGAATACGTAACTCATACTGCATCCTGAACATCACCAATGATTCCAGGCCTTTTGAAAAAAATTTTGGGGTGGTTGTTTCTTCCCTTCCCCCCCCCCCCCCTTTTATGGACGACTTAATCTAGGATATCCTAGCTGAAAAGTAAACAAATATAGACAATTACCTTCATCCTCAGGGAGTGCCAAAAGCAGGATAAGCAGTAACTAGTATATTAGCTATTCACTGCATTTATATGTGCACAAATGCTCTCTTACACACTTTCAGAAAAACCATGACCTAAGCTCTTTAAGACATAAGCTGTTTTCCCCATAGGCCCTTAGAAAATCAGACCAGTTATTTCTCTTATTTTATAAAAAGGAAAATGTTACAAACTTTCGGTAAGTTTGACTCATTTTGCTCTTCCCTCTTTGTAATATCCTTTGAGAAGCTTAAGCAGTAACAAAAAAGATCTCCTCTCTGGAATTCATTCCTTTTGTCATTAAAATAAAAAGAAAACAAAACCACCAAAACAAGAAAAAAACCCAACCCTAAACCTAAAACCCAAATAAATTCCCTTATTTGGAGAGAAGTCTTCATGGAGAGACTTTTCAACATTAAAAGGAGATGAAACTTGGGAGGGTAATTATCTATGTTGGATTTTTATGACAGATTTATACCCAACATTGTGTGGTTTGTCATATCATTTTTAGCTCTTAGTGTTTATACATCCAACCCTCAGCTCACTGTAACCAGTGATCATACACAGCATGGCAATTTTTTTTATACAGACAACCTTCTCCACAGCTTTCTAGGTGCTCACACCCTGCAGTCTGCCATATTCTGCCCCACATGATTGTAGTTATGGCAAGAGACCAAGAGCTTGCTCCTCTTAAGCGTCAAATGGCCTTTACTGACTGTGAGCTTCTTGCTTAGTTAGCACATTATTCTTCAAGCAAATAATGCACTTTCCCCAGCCTTGATCTGCTTTTTCTTTTCCATGATTTCAGCCTGACCTATACCCCTGTTCACATATTTTGCTGCTTATTTCAATGCTGAATGATTTTCTGTTACTGCTGCATGTGCACTTTCTGAACTTTCTCATCTTGTCGTAAATGCTACCTGAACTGATCTTGGGCAGCCCCCGCTAACAGAGTTAAAAAAACTACCCATTTCTATTGATTAAAAACTCCTAGTTCTCTCTTTGAATGCCACTTCCCACAAGCCTATCTGCTGTGTTGAATGTTCTGCCCACACAAACTTCTCAATGCAAAATGCCAGCCTCTTCATCTCCCTAGAAAAGCTGTGTACCTTTACAATAAACTTACGTATGAGTTTTTCTGAGGTGATAACATCAGACCATTTTATTATGCCCATACTTGCATGAACCAGGCATACCATGGGGAAAACCAAAATCTTTGCCTAAAGGAATTACAACAAAATAAGCATTTAAAACTGGGGATTTGTAAACAGGATATTCAAGGAGTTTAATTTCTACAGAGATCAACAGAGGTCTGGATTTCCAGAGGGCTGTCATCTCAAGAATTACTCTTCATCAAGTGCAAAGCTTTGCAGAATGAGAGTTTCCATCAGTGGGAGCCTGTGAGATACAAACAATTGTGACTTACCCCCACATCTCTAAAGATAAAACATTCTGGGTCACTGAAAACATCATGGTCTGGCTTGCTGAAGGGTTACTTTGAAACATCAAATAACTTACAGAAATTATGGAAACATACTGAAAGAAGAGAGTGAAGATTATAGTGGAATGAACAGCCTCATTCTGGCTATAAGTTGGTTTGGAGAAAATAGACTTATGCTTAAACTCCTTAAATTTAAAAAAATAGTGCTTGCAAAAAAGCAAGAAAAAGATAACAGATGACACAATGTAACTTCCCCCTTCCCATTTTTAACAGGAGAAGCCCAATCTTCAAAGAAGTGGAGACAGCCAGGCCGTATCTTACCATGCCAGCAGTCCAACCTATGCACAAAACTCAAATGCTGTAGCTGGCTTGAAAACACCAATTTGGAATAAAAGTGACTTTTTGGGGGGAATAACTGCCTGCAACAATAACCTCTCAGCATCCAGAGTCACAACCACCCTGACAAAAAAAAACCAAACAAAAAATGCTGAAAATATTAAATTCACAAGTATCTAACGTTGACAAGTTTTCCATCTGCTAGTTGAGGAGGGAATGAGTTAAAAGAAATCAAATATTTCACCACATATATCTACAAGTAATGCAATATTCTCAAGAAAAAAGAAAATGTTCTGTTACAAGCTTTGAAGCAAGAGCAGATGTGATTGCTTGGCAAGCTTGTGGCAGTCTGAAACCATGGTTCCATGGACATTTTTCTTGCCTCAGCTACAAAACCAGCTTATGCAGTTTCTGCTCCCCTCCTTCTTCCTCAGCTTCATGCTCCAGCTCCCTCCCAGGCCCCTCCAGGATCCTGCTACAATTGTCTAAGGGGCCACACAAGGAATCCTTAAAAAATCCCATCAACAAAAAAAACTTCCACCCCAACAAGTTATATTTAATCCTGGTACAGTTCAGTGTCTTGGCACCACACATGCTGAAGTAAAGGGGCACCACTGGAGCAGGACTGAATGGCTAGGAAGAAAAACTGCTTAATGTCACTTTGGCACAGAGACATGTTCAGTGAAACACAGTCTGACTGAAAACCTATTGGTAAAAGCAGGAAACAGTCTAAGGTGAAAGAGTGTGCTCCCCAAGAAAGACATGGTTGCAACAAGCTGTCTAAGCAGACAGCATTGCAAATCTGAAGTACTCAGTTTGATACCTTCTCTTTCACTGTAATACAGATTTTCTAATCATTTTGAAGAGGTCAGTTCTGTAGAAACAAGGGAAAGCTACTTAACAAGACTGCAGAGAAACTAGTTTTGAAATCAGAATTAATAGTAAGCCAGGAAGTAAGGTTACAACCAAGGCGTTCCACTTCCAGGTTTGCTACTGGGTGGTACGTATCACTCTCCAGTTAATTAAGCACATGCCTCACTGTAATAATCTGTGAAATGATTTTCATACTTTCCTACCTGACAGAGTTTTAAAGAATTAATTATCTCACATTATTTTGAAATCTGTGGGTTAAGCAACTGGCAGAAAGTTACACAGTAAACCAGAGAACAAAGAAACTGATTACTATTTTAGAACTAGGATTAAAACCCAAGAAAGGTTGTCTTGTGGTCTCCAAAACTAACTGCCAAAGATCCTAGATGGAAACAATACAAGCCTTCATGTCCATGTTTACACTAGCAGTAGGTTATACTGGTTACCGCCCAGCTAAACAAGAAAGCACCTTTCTTCTATTCTCTTCTAGTACCTTCCACAATGAAACCCTTAAGAAGGAACAGTCTTATCCCAACCAGAAAATGAACTGAAACAATCAAACCCCATAAACACCAAACAAACAGCTAACCCAGTGGAACCCCAAGTGAAAGCCTTCTCTAGAAATCTGAATCAGATAATGTATTATAATCAGATATATGCATGTGCATCTAGGACAGAAAACACGCAGGTGAGCCCAGAGCAACCAGGTGTCTGTATCACACCAAAGATACCAAGATGTCCAGGCTGTATGCTTGTGATGGAATTAAATGGTGAGGAAGCTGCTGATCAGCCACTGCTTAGAAATTAGTACAGGATCAGGCACTGGCAGCTGCCTCTACTAAGGATCAAGTCTGCAGCAATAAGATTAAATGCAGGCCAGCTGACTCTGCACTCCCATCCCCCAAAACAACTCCAATCTGTCACTGATGGCAACAATGCTGACGCCAGACAAAGACACCAGTGCTAGAGTAAACAGAAGGATTACTTAAATCTATATATAACTGTATCCATATATACACACACATTTGTGGAACAGTCAGAGGAGACTGAACAAGGAAATGCTCAAAATTAAAAGCGCTTCTTTAAAAAGAAACCAGCACACTGAAGAAACATGAGTTTCACAATCATTTTTTGTGTGTGCCCTGCATAGAAATTAAGCACATGCACTTGGAAGAAAGTGTTCCATGATGTAGTGTGCCGGACAGCTAATACAGAAAGTTTGATGCTTACACACACACACAGAAAATAAATATATAAAGGAAGTAGCTTGTGTTAGTCTTCCTAATCAAACCTGCATATTCAAACTTCATCCTGAAATACCTTTCTTGACTCCAGCCACAAACTACACTGCTAAACTCAAGTCTGGTTTATTGCATGAGATGAGAAAGCAGCTCAGTAGTATCTGCAGGGAAGTCTGCTACTTGACGAACAGCATTTGAAAAACAATTCCTTGTGACCATGTCACTGATTTTCTGAAAGGAAGCATACTCAGGTTATGAACTGACCTTTCAGCTAACTGGCATGTCCAGAACTTAGCATTACCTACCGCTGACATGTGGAATTAAATAAAAATCTCTGACCCAGATAAACTAATTTCAGCAAGTAAATATTTGGGTTTTCTTTCCATGCTGTTAGTAAACTACAGTGTGCTGCCTGACCAATCATTTTAAAAGAGACACCTGGAAACAGGGTCAAACTAATGGAATCAGCAAAATATATTACGTCCTGGGAAAGAAAGAGATGAGAGGTAGCTTTGTAAACTTAAGTTTACTTCTGACCTGAGCTTCTCATTGCTCATTTCAACATTCTATTAAATTAAACATGCTGAAATACATGACGATAAATGCTATGCCCAGTATTAAAATCACAACAAAAAACTTTCCCGAGCTGAGCAGCTCCAGAGAGGAGCCTTCAGCACCGGAGCGAGGGGAAACCCCGCGTCCAGGAGCCTCAGCTCCGAGCGGCGAGAGCCACCCAGGGAGCCTCGAGCCCTCGCCGGGCCTTGCCCAGGAGCCGGCAGCTCCGCTGAGGCGGGCGGGGACTCGCAGGGGGCGGAGCCAGGAGGGACGGCCCCGCCCTGAGCGGAGAAAACACGGCTTAAGGAGCGCGAGCGAGGCGGAGCGCTGCGCGGCAGTCAGGGTGTCAGGCAGTCCGGGCGGCCAGGGATCAGGTTAGGAAAGCCAAGCCGCAGAATTAAATCTAGCCAGGGATGTGAAAGAGAACAGGCAGGGATTCTATAGGCATGCAGCAAACAAAAGACAGACTAGGGATAATGTGGGCCCTCTCAGGAAGCCATCAGGAGAACCGGCTACTCTGCATTTGGAGAAGGCTGAGGTTCTTAGTGACTTCTTTGCCTCGGTCTTCACTGGCAAATGCTCTGACCAAACCACCCAAGACTTGGAAGGCAGACGCAGGGACTGTGAGAAAGAAAACCTTGGGCCCACTGTACGAGAGGGTCTGGTTCGAGACCATCGTAAGAACCTGAATGTGCAAAGTCCATGAGACCTGATGAAATCCATCCGTGGGTCCTGAAGGAGCTGGCGAATGAAGTTGCTAAGCCACTGTCTATCATATTTGAAAATTCACAGCAGTCAGGTGAAGTTCCCGACGACCGGGAAAAGGAAAATATAACCCCCATTTTTAAGAAGGGGAAAACAGATGACCTGGGGAACTACAGACCACTCAGTCTCACCTCTGTGGCTGGCAAAATCTTGGAGCAGATTCTCCTAGAAGGCATGCTAAGGCACATGAAAAACAACAAGGTGCTTGGTGACAGCCAGCATGGCTTCACTAAGGGGAAATCCTGCCTGACCAATTCGGTGGCCTTCTATGATGGGGCTACGGAACTGATGGACAGGGGTAGAGCAGCTGATGTCATCTACATGGACTTGTGCAAAGCGTTCGACACTGTCCCACATAACATCCTTGTCTCTAAATTGGAGAGACATCAATGTGATGGATGGACCACTCGGTGGATAAAGAACTGGCTGGATGGCCACACGCAAAGAGTTGTGGTCAATGGCTCAATGTCCAGCTGGAGACCAGTAACGAGTGGTGTCCCTCAGGGATCAGTGTTGGGACCGGTCTTGTTCAACATCTCTGTTGGTGACATGGACAGTGGGATTGAGTGCGCCCTCAGCAAGTTTGCCGATGACACCAAGCTGTGTGGTTCGGTTGATATGCTGGAGGGAAGGAATGCCATCCAGAGGGACCTGGACATGCTTGTGAGGTGGCTGATGCCAACCTCATGAAGTTTAACCATGCCAAGTGCAAGGTCCTACACCTGGGTTGGAGCAATCCCAGGCACAGCTACAGGCTGGGCAGAGAAGAGATTCAGAGCAGCCCTGCAGAGAAGGAATTGGGGGTGTTGGTGATGAGAAAATGAACATGAGCCGGCAGCGTGTGCTTGCAGCCCAGAAAGCCAAACGTATCCTGGGCTGCATCAGAAGGAATGTGACTAGCAGGACAAAGGAGGTGTTCCTGCCCCTCTACTCTGCTCTTGTGAGACCTCACCTGGAGTATTGTGTGCAGTTCTGGTGTCCTCAACATAAAAAGGACATGGAACTGTTGGAACAAGTCCAGAGGAGGGCCACGAGGATGATCAGGGGACTGGAGCACCTCCTGTATGAAGACAGGCTGAGAAAGTTGGGGCTGTTCAGCCTGGAGAAGACTGCGTGGAGACCTCATAGCAGCCTTCCAGTATCTGAAGGGGTCTACAAGGATGCCAGAGAAGGACTCTTCATCAGGGACTGTACTGACAGGACAAGGAGTAATGTGTTCAAACTTAAATAGGGGAAGTTTAGGTTAGATACATGGAGGAAGTTCTTTACTGTGAGATTGGTGAGGCACTGGAATGGGAAGCTGTCAATGCTAGATCCCTGGCAGTGTGCAAGGCCAGGTTGGATGGAGTCTTGGGTGACACAGTTTAGTGTGAGGTGTCCCTGCCCATGGCAGGGGGGCTGGAACTAGATGACCTTAAGGTCCTTTCCAACCCTAACTATTCTATGATTGGGAAAATATGCCTATATCTATAAGAAGCCTATCAGAAAACCTACAGATACGCATCTGTCGTACCTTCTGCAAAAGGGAAATGTTTGACACTAGAAATACTTCCAGAGTCAGTTGCTGGAGTCGAAGTTTGAGCACTGTCTTCTTTCCAAAAGGCAGCTGGGGTCCTGACCTGACCTTCAGAGTTAAGCTGTACTTCTTAGCAACTGGGAAGCTTCTGTTGCTTCAGTGGGGCAATTCTCACAGGAAGGAAGTGTGTAATTAACTTGAGAAAGAGAAGACTTTACATGAGGAGAGCCATCAGACTAAAAGCCCATCTAGCCTGACACTGCATTCATGACAGAGGCCAATGACTAATGCCAAGGGAAGAATGCAAAATCAGGGTATGTAAATAACTACACATCACCAACTTTATGTACTGACAAATGGAGAGATGAGAAAAAGGCAGATACTTCTTGCACTTTTCCAAAGTCATCCAGATGCTCTGCCATCTACTACCTCAACACCTCCTCCACCAACATATCACACATGATGCAGTCTACATAGTCTGGACTCTTCTACAGATTTTCAGCTTCCTCCCCACCATACCAGTGGCCAAAAAGCCCAAAGCAATGACAAGAGATGAATCTTCAAGTGAGTCTTCCAACCCTTCTGCTTAGCAACCACATCAGAAATTGCAGACCTTCTAGATATGAAGGTGCTCTGCAAGCTTGTGCAGAGTGGGAGAACAGCGGCATTGACTTGCTAGCATATGAAGAATCATATTAAAATTGAGGCCCAGCATGATCTTTGGAGACCTACATTCCTTGGCAGAGTTTCTCCAATTACTATTAACAGAGAGCTGACTTTCAGCTCAACAACCACCACTTCAGCAATTACAAATGAAATTAAACCCACAAGATTCTTATCCAGCTAAATGTGAACAGCAGCAATCAATAGCGTAACACTCATGCTATTTATTTAGTATAAATCTAATTTCAGTACAAATATCCATTTCAGATTTATTTTCTATTTTACATTGCCTCCGTGATTTCAGTGTACTGCAGAGCAGTGTTACGACAACTTAGACATATGTCCTTGAAAATATCAGGGTGAAAGCTTTGGTGGCCAAACAAACAGGTTTGGGTACTTTGGAAGCCAATAGCAATTATAACACCAATGAACAGCTGGATCAATCTATACTGAATAATTCATATGGCTGCAGCACAACTCTTTCTTGGTGTGCTGTCACATCAACCTGATAGAAAGAGAAGTGCTATCACCCCTCTAGTGCCTTAAACCACAACACTAGTACAGGTCCAAATAAAAAGAAAATGGACACAAATTCCTAGTGCAGCACAGTGCTTTAGATTCCTTGATATGGGCTTCATAGCAGATCACATCACAAGGTAGGACAGCTGCTTAACACAGCCACTGGAAAAGACAACACTGACAATGTCTCCTTGCACCTTGGGGTTTAAGATGCTCCATCCTTTGGCTACAAATTACTGTCTCCCTTCTTCCTGGAAGGCATGGATGGAAGAGAGAGATTATTATTTTGGACATCTGTTTCTAAATTCCACCTCTGTTGCAAGCTTTTATGGATCTAGCCCCAAACGGCATGTCCAAGGCCATCATGGAAGTCCGTAAAGGGCACCCAAGTCTGAGATGGGGAGCCTAACAGCCTCTGTCTGTCTCTCTCACTCCATTTTGAGTATGCGAGGTAATTAGATTCAAAAAGACCCAGGCAGACAGAAGTCTCTGAACTCTCAGTTTCTGCCTCTGCAGCACCCACATCTCCCAAATGACAAAGGATGTGAATTCCATCTGTATGCTTCTGATAAAACTGAGGCACAGTGAGAGATGTTGAAAAGGAAATGACGCCTTTGAAGTCTTGGTATTAACAACACCCAATAAAATTAACAGGGGTAAATGTTGTGTCTCCAAGCAAATCTGTACAAGAAGTTTACTTTATAACAGATACATCTAAAATGTGTAACACTTGAGATATTTTGCTGCCCTGGTCTCTTGTAGATTCTTAGCAGATTTTGTAGATAAAGAGCACTGGTTTTTCACAATTACTCCACTGTTGAAACTTTAAACATTCTTGGTACAGAAGCAGATCCCCCAGGTAGATACAAAAAAGGTTGTTATAAAATGCTTAATTCACAGCCCACACTATCACTGTTTCCTCTTACAAGGTTGAGAGTACTATCAATGAATTCAAATTTATCAGCACAGAACTGAGACAAGAGCTGTCTCCTAAGTAAAATCATTCAGAGATGCAAAAATGCTCCATGTGGCACTTAGATGGAACCAGTAAACAAAGAATTTTAGGGGAAATGGGAAAGTGCATAAACAGTAAAGACAGACTGCCCAAACTGAGTGATTAGCACAGAGCAGCAGAGCAGCTTTTATGCCACTTTTCCCTAGAGCTGTGTCTGTCAGCATGGTCTCACCTGCTCTTTTCCGCAGCAGCTGCAGCTGCTTCCACAGGCTCCCCTGCGGGGACAAAGAATGGAGAGAAGACCAGAGGAGCCACTCAGAGCAGCTGCAGATGCTAACGGCATAAGTAAGCAGGCAGAGCTGCCTTCAAAAAATTACCAGCACGAGTTCTGAGTTTAAGTAGTGTCTGCATCTTCCCACATTGAACTGTTCCCATGTGAAGCAATCTTCCATAACAGCATTCTGAAAGCTGGTTTTGCTCTTACAAGACTGGGGAAGGATTCCCTGTTCTTTATGTGGCATCGCAGCCCTGGAGTCTACCTGGTAGTTCTTTGCCAAAGCCCAGGTATATCCCAGCAATGCCCTCAAACCTTGGAAACTGCATGGACACAAAACAGGCACTGGCACTCTGCTTACTTGACCTAAAACTGAGTTACTGCATGTATTGTCTTTGCAAGGAGAAAGTTTCAATAGCTAATTCATCACTGCAAGCCACTGACCTGTTTCCACAGGAACTTTCTGAGACCAGCAACTATCAAGACACAACTATCGAAAGCAGATCTAGCACATGGATAGTGAGGGACAGGGCAGCTGAGAGGGGCAATGATCTGCCTCTGTCCTGCACATCTCATTCTCATATCCTCAAGACAAGCCACAGACATCCAGTCAGAAGTAGTTTTACCACAAATTCACTAAGAGCAGCAACAATACAAGATTACCAGACTTCTCTTACTGCCTCATGAATAACTTAAGGATAACAGTTCTCTGAGAGAAAGAGTAGCTCAAATCCCATATTTGTTCAGCAAAGATGATGTTGACACAATGTGTTCTGGTCACAAGGATGACATCTAACTTAAATGTTAAGCAAAAGGTCTGGAATGAACAATTCTTCTCAGATCAAACTGTTCATTCTTTTACCACTTGAGGCTTTTGCTTATTTCCTGCTAAGCTACCCAAAACCCCTTATAAATCTGAAGAAACTGAAACTCTCAACAAGCCACCTGTGGTATGCACTATCTCCAATACAGTAACAGGAACACATTAGACAGACAAATAAAGGGTGACAATTTCCAACACAGGTTTCCAAAACTTAATACATATTAAGACAGCATTCTTCATTTCCATCAAATGTAAGAGGAAATAGAGGGTGTTTGACATCCTGGCATTCCTCTTAAAGCAGTGCCTATGCTACAGCCGCACTGAACCATGTAAGCTTCTTTTCCTGTGCTCCTAGCTATGAACCTGCTGTAAGTCAAATACCAGAAATCCACAGCATGCTTAGGAAGGTTTGAGCCCAGTACAGCCACTTAAAGACAGGGAAGTGGCATTCCAGGCCCCAGCTCTACCCAACTGTCCAGGCTGCATCCTGGTCCACAGCATCCTCAGATGCCACCTAGAAGCTGAAAACTGAAGCATCTCTTAGCAGAAGAAAACAAGCCTGGCCTTGCACTTGCATAGTTTTAGGGTTTGTCAACACTGTCAAAGTTTCACCCAGAGGCACATAACGAATAAGAAAAATTTCACATATAATTTCCAGTTCTGTGTATTGATCCTCACACAACTCTCCTGAGCATTCAGCAGAGGATGTCCATTTCCAACTGTCTCTGGTCCAGTGAAACAAAAAGCAGAGTTTCCTCAGCAGCACCTCAAGCTTTCTAGTGTCTCTCTTCCATTAATTCCTGTAGTGGCAAGTACAGCATAATGTCCATTTGTTACAATGTGTTGGATTGATAGGAAAGACACAGGTCCACATAGCAAAACTATACATTCTCCTAAGCTCTAATTCTGTCCCTAATATGAAATCCAAGGACGTTTTCTTGACTATCACATATTCTAGGAATGGCTGAATTCTCAAATTGATACTCTTAGGAAATAGATATAAAACTATGCCCAACTGTTACTATCCACATTCAATTCAGACCCTCTATTTTTGCATGTACAGATTAGTTTTCAATATTAAAACAGTAAAAATTGTAGCACTTTTCCTTGTTTCTCTAGTAAGAAGGCATTTTATTTTATTTTTTTTCAAGCTGTTGGCTTCCAGTACCAAATAACACAGCCTCTACACTGGACACAGCGTGTGCACTTGAGAAGATTCTGCTGCTATACAATAAAAGGTTCAATCATCAAAGCAGAGACATGGTATAAAAGGAAAGCCTTTCACATTTCTCCTTCAGTTCATAGAGGAACGTGGTTCAGATGCATCTCCCAAACGCCCACACGTACTGCAGAGAACACTTTTCACAAGCATTTCTTCAGAAGCTTCAGTGATTCAACTTCTAAAGAGAATGGTAAAAGTTCATGTGACAACCAAGGCTGACAAAGCCAAGGAAGCTGAGCAGACATTTTCAACTTCACCATCCACACTGTTTTGAAAGTTTAGCGTAGGGAAGAAGAAATGAAAGAGATGCTGGTGACCAAGACTAAGGATCTGAACTACAGTCTGATGGAGAGAAAAACAGATGAAGAACAGGGAGAAGTGGAAGAAAGATGGAAACCATGGTGGCAAAAAACCTCGATCAAAGTCTGTTTTCCAAGGAAGCACACAGGCCTTAAACAAAACCAAAAGCTTCACAGATCTGTTACTGTTCAAACAAGTTTCAAAACATGGAAAATTCCAGTGCTCCCTCTTCACGGAGGAGGCAGTGACAACTGTCATCTCTCAGAGAAAAAGAAACCCGAAGGAAAAACCCTACAAATTGCAGATTTGAAACAATCATCTTCATTCACCATTTCCTTTCAATTTTTTTTAAAAGGTTTTCCATCTGGCATGAAAATTGTAAGTTGAGACAACATTATTTTGGGAAAAGCTGGAGGGTATGTGTGGGCAATATAGAGGCTTTAATGGAAAAAGCTAGTCACAGCAATAACAACTGGCAGACTATTACCCGTCAGTAATGAACTGACATGATGGTACTTTCCTTTGCTTTTCTTTGTTTTTAAATAAAGGACACTGTCTCATTGCCTGCTGACTACTACAGAATGGTTCCTAATGTACTCGAAATACTGTACTCACTCAATTACAGAAGTCACTTTCTCTTATATGCAAAAAGGGAACAAAGAAAAACTGCATAAGGACAAACTACATGTTTCAAAGGCTAAATTTAATAGTGTGATAAAATACGTGCAATTAGATAATTTACAGATTTGCTGGGCTTGTGCATCTTCCTTTCTTGGTTTTTGTCCTTTTAACTCTTGCAAATATAAAAAGGTAACTTACAGTGTTCTGTTCTTTACACCCAGGATGTCTGGAGAATTCAGTACACTATCTAGGTCTGACAGGTATGGTAACCCAGAAATAACTTCATGCATTTCAATGGCCAGAGGGAAGATTTTTAAATGCAACTAAAAACATCCCCCAGAAGCACAGTATATTAGGATCACCAGTTACGTGAAGAACTAGAACAACAGACTAACCTGACAAGAAATGCCCCTAAAAAACAGAATCACTAAACAATTACAATAGCATATGAAGAAACAACTTCAGAGAAATGTAAACTGTCTGTAGGGGCATTACATTATAACCAAATGCACTATATATCTAGAACACAAGATAAGTTCGTACTGCATTACTATGCCTGAGTTCATACAGGCTCAGCAAAACACTCCCAATTACTTTGGGGCATTCCAGGAACACATAACTTGACTGAAATACATGACACGAACCTAAAAACTAGTAAGAATTTGACATGAATTCAAAGACAAAAAGTAGATTGTTTTAGAAGAGGTTGGTTGTGAACAACTGTATTACTGCTGAAGTGTTAAATCATGCAGCACGGCTCATAGTTTGCCAGTTTCAAAGGCTTTACTGTACAAGTCAGCCAACCACTGCTAATGCCCACTGTGAACAGAAGTGAGGAATCTGCTAGTTCTTAAAGTTTGTCGCACTTACTGAAAAATGAAATAAACCTGGAGTTCTTCCTCTTTGGCTGGTCTGACGGGACAGCTTTGTTTGAAACCCTTCTCTTTACAATTAGCATTAATGCTTGCATGGCACCATCCAGACACAAACGTCTTTCCCACCTACATCTCAGGCCTGTGTAAATCTACCACAGTTACAGTCTGCAAGATCTTAGCCCCTGATGTCTGTGATCACCTCTAGCAGACTCCAGATCAAGCATTAGAAGTGAAGAGTCTGACATCAGCTAGGATTTGTTTCAGTCCTTTTGATTATCCTTCCACATGTTGATGAGACATGGATGAAATGTGGGAACCAGTTATATCTTACTTGGGAAATCAAGACTCTCATTATGCATATCCAAATAACTCTTTTAATGCTGCATAGCATTTCCTGATTTTGCAGGGCTTGAAAAAACACCACTCATGGAAGTCATCCTTCACAAAGATAAATTAGACCTCCACCCCTCTGTACTAGCATCTCCTTCCTTATGTGACAAATTCCCCTTTCTATTTGTCCCACTCTTCTTCTTTTCCCATATGTCTCACACTTCAGTAAATTGCCAACAAATGTACCAAAGTTGCATGGTATTCATTTTAAAGGAAGAGCAAGCCAGGTGTCCTCTACCAAGTGCATGTCAAGGTGCAGGAGTCAAAGGCTGTGAACTCCACCTATAGCCTCTTATTTACGCCAGAGAAAGAAAACACGAGACAGCCCTTCCCTTAACCTTCCTTAACAGCTGACTTATACTTCAACTGATCGCTAAAGTCACTATTGGTATTCCACTCTGACATACTCAAACATTACTTTCCAGTTCATAAAGAAAATTGAAAACTCTTACCATTACAAATGTCTCTGCTGGACATGGATGCCTAAATTTCAGGTGTTATTCAGCTTTTTAGTGCCCAAGTTTCTCTATAAATCTCCTCCTAAGCTAGGCGGAGCAGCCCAGGACATACAGTTGGGGATTAAAAGGAAAAGGCAGTTACTTAAGTAACTGTGGGTTTCTTTTGTAGATGCATTATCTCCATCTTCTTGAGCACTGATACAGAATGACAGAATCATTCTTCAGCACAGTATAAAAGATATGACAGCATCATTATGAATTGCAGCTTAATGAACCCCAAATTTCATTTTGTTCAGAAACAGCATCCAAGAAAATCAATAATACTACCTCCTGAAGTAGAGTGGTACTGCCTTCAACATGTCTGCCATACCAGCTCATTTCCATGCCGTCAGGTAAACAATGATTTTCCTCTCCTCCTGCTGCTTAGGTTTCTTCTTCTGAGAAACTTCAACAGAATTAGAAAAATCTGTTTCATTCTATTTTCCTTTTCCCTTACCACACAAGAAAAAAGTTATTTCTGAACAAGATCACATCGTATTTTTTCCTACTCACAAAATTTAGCATTTAGATAGCACTGTTCACCCAAGAGCTCCACAGCACTTTAAAATTTCAATTAAATCAAGTACTTGCTTACTTTTTCATGCTTTGAGGAATTACAGCTTATTATTACTAACCTCATTTTAGCAGGGAAACTACTATCGCAACTGAGGCAAGTAGTAGCTAAAGACCAGATTCAGCTTAAATTTGCATGAAGATCTGAAACAGTGCCGCTGAAGTGACTGGAATTACGCTTACACAGAACTAGGCTGCTACATGGCACGTGGCAGAGACCTAATTATTCCAAAAGCCTCCAGGTACCACTGTGGTGGAAGGAACAAAAGTAAAATCTGTATTCTGAGTCACAAACCTTTTCCCAATTCATCTGCTCATCATAAAGAATCAAATCATATTTTTAGCAAGAGCAGCCAGTGAGGGGTCAGGAAGAGATTAAATAGCTATACCGAGGTCATCTAGTATATTTGCAATAGAGAACATCTGTGAGGCCAGATTTCCCAATTTCAAGGATACCACTTCAATCATTTGCATACCTTTAAACCCCACTAACCATAAAGACAACATAAAGCCAAAGAAAATAAAATGCATCTCCTGACACAAACAAGCATCTGAAAACATTATGTACCTCATTAAAAGAACATTTCAACAGAGAACACCAAGCTGATTCTGTGAAAGCATGATGAGAAATGGATGCACGTTGGGCACTAACACTGAGCTTCTTGAGATCAACCGTGCATCATACTGATGGGAAGTGTGAAGTTAAGCTGAGGTGTTTCAGCTCACCAGATACCCTCTGATCAAAGAATTTAAAACAACACAGTTTTTATCTCTCCCTCCCCATCACTGTGTTTATTATGCATTTTTAGAACATCTCAGTCTTCCAGAGAAAGCTCTATTAATCATTCATTCTGGGTATTTCCTACTGGAGTCACGTGGAAGTTATCTTCATCATGCTGCTTTCTTGAAACAGATAATAAATGTGCCTGCAACATTCGTATATGAAGTAATGTGTCAATAAAGTACTGCGTAATTTTTATTTCTTTTAAGGATTTCATAGAAATAAAGATGACCAATACCTCTGAGGATTAAGACCTGAGAAAATTCTTAAGTCTTTGGCTTACATTCCCTGCTTAAGGACTTGGGTCCAGATCAAGATGTAAAACAAAGAGAAACTTGTGGTATAGTACAGAATGAAGAGTACCCTAGGGATGCAGAGGGAGAAGAAAAAGGTCATGAAATTTTACTGTTGAGTTAGCCAAAGAATAACATGCAAAATGGATGCTCCATGTTATAAAATACATTGAGGTTTTACTCTAGGGTTCAAAGAGGTAGTAAAGCACTTCCTTTGGGTTCCCTTCTCAAACATGCAGCATGTTAACTAGATTTAACCATAAAAATTCTGGAGTTTTTCCTTCAGCACTGAAGAAGAATATATTATGAACAAACGTGTTATTCTCCTCTTTGCAGTCATGATTTTCTCTCCCTTGTACTAAAAAACCTTGAAACATTTTCTGAGACTTATTTGTAATGCATGGTACTTAACTGCACCCATCAGCTTTCCCTACTTCATTTTCTTTGGCTTGCTCCATTGCAGTACCTGTTTCTGTGAATTCTTACAAAACCTGTAGGTGCTGAAACCATCCATCATTCAGTGTTATGGCCACCAAGAACCAGAAAACACAGAACAAGCATTGACTTACGCAGTTCTTCTCGGTGTGCCTCTGTCTGTGCAAAAAACTGGCGAAGCTCCTCCGTGATCTCCATGTTACTCAAGTCATATTCTATCTCCCCTTCAGACTCAGAGTCCTCCTCCATTTCAGAATCCCCGTCAGTATCCTCCCTCTCTTGGTGGGCATCTGCATATTGCTGAGCTCCCCTCTGGTACACAGCTGTGCCACTTGGCCTAGAGCTGGAAGAATAGCTTTGGGTATGTGGGAGGTCATTCCCATCCCAATCTGAGTAGTGACCACTTGGAGAGGCTGCAGGAAGATGCCATGGTACGTGATAAAAGGACTCCATGGCTTTCCTGTAGGCTCGCTGGTGTCTACGCATCCAGCGCATGGCTAAGTCATAGTGCTTCCAGTATTTTGCGTACACTTGCCGAGAATACCATGGCTGAGCGTCTTCCTGTGGCCAAAACATGGGGGAGAGGGAAAAAACACCAAAAAGAAAGAAAACAAACAGTAATTGAGGGCAGGAAACACTGTAAACACAAGCACAAAGCCTGCCTTTTAATCAATAATCATCCTTTGCCTACGGTAAACCACACAGGTCTAAAAGAGGACAAGTATTAACACAGTACAACTGCACTACACTTTATTACTATTACAAGAGACTGGTTTTGCATCAACACAACTACCAGTGAAGAATCAGCAACAGAAATTTGTAGTCTCCAGAAGGTATTTTTCAAGTATTTGTGCTACTACAGTGGGAATTGGCTCTTTTTAGAGGATATGCTGTGTGGACATAGTCCACAATTCCTTAGCTGCTTATGTGAGTTGTAAGAACCGAACCATTCCAAGGTGTATGTATTACAACCTACACCTGATTTCCAAATCCGCAGACAGAAAACACAAGAGATTAAAATTCCTCCATATTAAACAAAGGCATTCATTTTATCCAGTAACATATTTCCTCCATCTGCCTGCCAAAATAAGTTTCTCAGAAAAGGTCAAATGGCAATTCAGCCAAGCTCATATATCCATCATAGCCTTGATCAAAAACAAGACTGTATTTAGCCAAATGCAAGCTGCCAGTAAATCTCCCTTTTGTACTCATCAGCAACCAACATATGAAAAGGGGTAATAAAGTACCACTGATAAAGTACATGGAAAATGGTTCTATAGAAAGAAGCATACTGTAACACACCTTCTCCTGTCTTCCAGTTAATTTCAGTTTTCCTGAAAAAAAGTTTCATGCTGTTCAGATTTCACCAGAGACTACAAAGCCCCCCAGTCCCTCTAGCATTAAGCCCCCTTTGTACAGGCCATTTCATCTCCACCCTCATCCTACTTTCAAAATGAGGGGATAATAAGGTATCCTGAAAGAAAGCCATAAAGTAAACTAGAGGCTAGAACAAGTATAATAAATTTCTTTTTTTCTTTCCCTCACCTCTTAATTTCCTTAGAAAATCTTTTATCTGGGCCAAACCAGAATGTCTGTACTTTAAATTGAAAGAATTTTAATTAAGCCATGCTTTGGCAAACACTCAAAACTAAGGCGAGATTTAGCTGACGTTTTCAGAGACGAATGTGATGTTTACAATCCTTTATTACCTTAGTTGGGGTTTTTGTTTGGTTTTTTTTTTTTAAAAGGCGCACAAGACAAAAATCTTTCTTTAAGTGTGTTTTCTTGATCTGTACTGGCACCATTCTGCCGCCTTTAAGGAATAATTTTCTGGGAGAAAATAATTCGAAAACAAAACAGAAAAAACATCCCTAAGAAATACCTTCCATTTAATGCCAACAATTTCGAGAGGTTAATTTCATTTCCTTACATTTATTTTCAATTTCTGGTTCTCAAGCAATAACGTAAATGTTAGAGAATTTGGAATAATAATTGTAACTTTCATGTTTCCCCTCTTTCTGCAAAATTTAGCTTGTTATCCCATAAGAGATCTATAAATACAATCGCTTTTTAAGGTCATTGGGAAGCACTTTCAGAAACAAAATTCCTCCAGCTAACAGAGTCCATAAAGAAAATGCATGACAACAAACTTGCATTCTTTAGGTTATTTCTGATCAAACACTGCACTCTGTTTGTGAAGGGCTGTGGGACTCAGCTATGTGATTTAAAAGTCTAGACAAATGATCTTTCCTGAAAAGCAACAATTCATGGGGGTGAATCTTTATTCTGATTCTCCTCTTGGTTTAACATTGCACTGCTATGAGACCATGCATTTCAGAATATTTATTCTTAACATGAGTGGGTGCAAGAAAAGCATCTGTCTTCCATATGGAATGTCTTCATTCTTAATCAGCCAGCCACCTAAAAGCTAGGAAGAACAACGTTTTATTTACTGTTCTTGCTTTGCTTAAGAATGCCACACTGACTCCTCACCCTTCAGCAGTCAGACAGCCTCCTGTTGTCAAATCTGATACATTTGCAGGTTACTTTCAGAACATTCTATTTTTCCCAGTACTTAAAAAAACAGGTTTTGAAACATCAAGAAGCTTGACAAAAGCAAGTAGCTCCTACATTCTATGTATTTCCAAAGAAGAAAACATATTCTTTAAAATATCAAAAATTATCTCCAGTTCTTCAAAAATGTTTCTAAAAAGGGCCTTCATCACTTTACTGAAAGCTCTGGAATCCAGCTGGCTAATTTGTCTAGATGACTAGCTTCAGTTGTTAATTTAAGGGAAAAGAAGACAAAAAGCCAGTTCATGTAGACAGAACTGTGATGCTGGTGCCTGTCCAACTACTTTTTGTGGCTTTTTTGTTGCAAGTGACCCTTGAAATCCCTTTTACATTTGAATTTTAAAAATACATCTGTTAAAAAAATTACAGAAATGTTTTATATCGGGGTGGAAAAGGGAAAGGAACACTTTAAAGTTTAACTTAGTTCTGTGTCTGTGCTTTTTCAGCTGCAGAATAAATGGAAATAAGAGATTTCCTCAAGGAAACAAAAGCTATAAATCTAAGGCAAATGATCAGAGTCCTCTGTTATTTTCCTGTTATGTCTCTGGAGTCTTCCCAGGAGTAGACAAATCATCCACTGTTACATTCTGAATTCCATTTCTAGAGCAGTTTAGCTACTTTCACATCTAATTTTTACATGTCTGCACTGGCAGTTCAGTAAGTGTTTATATGCATTTTGTATATAAGAAGTGACTAAGTTCTTACATAGAAACACATAAAGACCACTTACCATCACTTGTGGAGTTTGTTCTGGTGATCAAGGTGAACTAGAGAAGAGAACAGTAACTTTTAAATTCATGAGAATGTATGTATTAAAATGGTCACAAGCACTGAATATATTTTTGTTAAACTTGGATACTATGGCCTACAGCTATTAAATATCCCTTTTCTGTTGCGACTCATTGAAGTGTCTTATTTATAGTTTTTGACTAGCTTCAGTAAAAATCCCAATCTTAAAATTCCCCACTAAAATAAGAAGGTGAAAAGGGAACCTTCTACACTACGCAGCCCAAAATGCTGTGACTGAACGCTTCCCTCCACCCCCACCCCTCCCCCCGCTCCCTTTTCTATTGTCTCATGCACTTTATACTTTTACAACCTTTATCTTCCAAATGCTGAACAAAAATAATAAACTTTAACAAAACGCACTGTTCTCACTTTTTAGTGGTGTCTGCTCAGGGACATATATAAAGGAAGCAATTACTATAAAATGATTAAAACAGGCTGAAACCAGGACATCATCTTGACTCTATTCAAATCTGTGGTGCACTTATAACCACCTACAATACCTTCTTTATCTCTCTTCTTGGTAAGGGAAGAGATGGAAAACAAGCTATCTATAACTACCAGGCAGGATTTATAATTACGATCATTTTCAGTGTGATTTACCAAGAGGAATCACTGAAAATCTGAATTCCCTCCCTACCTGACAATTATTAAGATGTTAGCTGCTTCATCCACATATTTCTCCTGACACTCTCAGTCTTGATTTGAACTTTATGTCAGGTGAGTGACAGTGAAAAGTAACAGGAACTCAGTACACTAAACTTCCACTGATAAGACACAGTAAAATGCAATTCCCAGCAACACTGGAATATAGCCAAGACAGCACTTACAACTGTTGCAGATTTATACCAGTTTAAAACTAAGATCTTTCAAAATGCATATGAATTTAGTATATACATCAGCTGTGTTCTGTCTGAACTGATTAAACAACAACAGTTTGTCTCTAAGACAAGCCATGCTGCACGAAAGGAGAATAAGGGTGAGCCACATTCAAAGAAAATGCAAATCATGCTGCTACTTCAAAAGCAAACTATTATCCTTTGCAAAGCCTACACTATGCTCAAACCTACAAACCCTCAGTCACATCAACCTATCTACAAGAAAACCTACATACGTGAGCAGTCCCCTTACAATCAATGGGATGACTTATGCAAGCTAAGGATTGTAGAATCAGACGTTAGGCAACCAAAGTATGCGAGTTCATTGTATTCTCTCCTGCCTGCTTGGAGGAAGAAGAAAACCTAGTGCTGAGGTCACTGTAAAACACTGTGGTGACTTGTAACACTTGAAACACGCATGTACATAAAGGACTCTTGTGATACCCTTCTCTGCTCATTTCAAACATCTCATTTCCCATGCTAGCCCTCTTTAAAACTTCACTCCCATGACACACACAACTTTTGTCCCTTCCCTATATACATCTGGATACTGTCAAGGTTGTCATAATATATTTTTCCTCATACTTAATAACCTAAGTCCATGGTAACTGATTCTTCCATTTTCCACTTTAGAAAAAGTATGTGTATTTCATTTTCCAGTTCACTCACAATTCCTACCTGACAAAAGATTCTTTGAACCAGCTTCTGCATAAACAGATATCAGGGCTGAAGCTTAACATGCAGACACTTTTTAAGTGGTGAATTTTGATACTTTATTATTAATACATATTTTCTAAAGGAGAAGGAGAGGAAAAACTCTGGCAAAATTATCCAACTACATTAATTTACCAAATATGAAAAACCTGTTTTGTCACACACAGAAACATTAATAATTTTAATAAATTATTTATGAAACATTAGACTACAAACATAAAGCAGAGCATAACAATGTTGCAAGCTGGGACACTAAATTTTCAGCTGAATTACTCTTCCAAAACAAACTACATAAAATGTGAAACATGACAAGAAGCACAAAATGTGTTGATAACTCTACTTCTATAATTTATACTTTAAAAAATCAAATATGGATGCAACTGAACATTTGAAACTCTCTAGCAAATGTAGACTTTAAAATGAGTAAGAGATTTGTTTGCCTATGCTGATCATTAATGATGAAAAAGTTATTTTTAAAATAAATTTTATTACTTCCTTTTCTCAGTTTTAAAATATTTCCTCACCGATAATTAAATACAGATGTACTCCCTTAAATCAAAGCACATCTGTCCTCTTACCAACCTGAGGCAAGTAAGCATTAGTGAAAATAAATAAATCTGATCAAAGCAATGACAGCACTTAATCCCAAAGTGAGTCAAAGGAAGTTGAGACAATGTCTGTCATATTGTGAAACACAATCACGAATCATTGTTTTTTATAACTTGGCAATGTAACTCATATTCTGGGAGCAAAGCCCTCTTGTGGTGTGTTAGATATAGTGCTGCCACATGGCTGCCATATTGGAGGAAACAGGTACAGCCAGAAACACCAATGCAGCATCAAGGAGGGTTTGGCTATTCAGAACACCAATGTGAACAAGATGAACCTGTTGCACTGCAGTAAGATAAAAATATAAGATGTTATTAAACAAAGGTGAAACTTCAATAAATTCAACAGATTTCAACAAAAAAAAATATAAATCTTTCCTTGAAAGGCAAAATACATTTGAATCAGAAATGCCCAAAAGAACAGACAGCTGACCACATCCTTTCTCCCTGCTTCTTCAGCCTGTGAGAAGTGCCTTCCTCAGTCAGGCCACAGATGTCCCTAACTCAGCAACCAGTTTCTGGCAAAGAGATTAGAGATATTCAGTAAAATGTAACACTAGAGCACACATACAGGAATTACTTTTCCTGGTACATTTGCCCCTATTTCAGCAAGTGACAGCTGACATACTTTTTTCAGCTCCAAACTGGTTCTGGAATTCAAAGCCAGGCTGCCTTTTTCTCAATCTATGAATACTAAGTATTTCCACAACATCCCATCAGAATAAATTTCACAATTTAAGGTGTTAAACACCAATTTGTGCGTGTATTTTTAAACTCACCCTACTACATACTCTTTAAAAATATCTGAAGGATTCAGCAAGAAAATCATGCTATGTAACAACACCTAAAGTGTACAACTTCCTAAAAACACCTATTTCATTCTATACTTCTAATGCTTACTCTTGGTGCAGAATCACCACCAGAAAAGGGAAATGTCTGGAAAGTGTTTTGACACTCTGTGCTTCAGATTAATACTGTGCATTGCTGGCATACAACTTTAATACCAAAGTGCCCTACTTAGTCAAACAGATAAGCCTGTGATTGAGACAGTCAGCAGTACAAGTTATTTCCCTAAATTCCTAACACTATGCACTGCATTCTTGTTTGTGAATGGCTCGAAATACAAGACCTGTCCAGCACTTAGGATACAGGTACAGCTGGTCATCATCTGAACAGGACAATTAGTTGACCTATGAAGACCTACCTATCACTATGATGTCTTCACAGCAGTGTCTTTACACCAGTAGTAGCAATTCCTGTGAATGGAAACTACACATAAGACAAAATTACATTCATTGCAGGGACAATCCACGTTTAATCACTAGACCTGTGACTAAAGCATGCAGACCAAACTTTACCATATGCATTACAGCTCTTTTGACCTGAGCAGAGCGGAAACAGCATAATCCTCTGACTGCTCCCAAAAAGAGTTATTTTTTTTTTTTTCTCTGAGATCCAGGACACAAACCCAAAAGCTAACTGACCCAAAAGTCACAGGTCAAAAGCAGAGTGCTGAGAGCTGCACAATTATTAGTAGCCTCAATTAGCTTATGTTTCATATATGGCTTGGCAGTTTACCCATAAACGAGGGAGAGGATGAAACTTCTACTCTATTGCGTGTGAAAGCAAAATTCCTTTCCTCGTCTCACAGATGCCATACAGACTGGTCAGTGACTTTACAGATCACAAAACCCATAAGCAGCTCCTGTGTCTGCCAAATAGGGCAAACAAATCAAAAGGCTGACAGGAAAACAAACCCTTAAGACAAGCTCACGCCGGCGCATCCCTCACGCTCCAGCTCTACCCCCCGCCTCAGGCCGGAGGCCAGCATTTTGCAGAGAAGACGAAAAGCCGCGAGCCCGTACAACCGAGCTGCCAGCCACACGCACCACCTCTCCGCCCCGCCAAGCTCGAACGCAAAACTTCCTCCTGAGCTGTTCTCTTCCCGCTCACACCACCGCTCGCCCCGGTTTGCCCCTTCCCTCAACCGTCCCGCCGCGGACCAGCGAGGCGGGAGGCCTGATCCGCAGCCTACGCAGGGGCACCACCGTCCACGCACCCAGACGGGCTGCCTGCGGCTCCGGTGAGCAAGGAGAGCCGAGGAGAAACCGAGCGAAAACTCCTCCGGTACTTCCTCCTTCCCTTCCTTCCGGCGAGGGTGAGCACGGCGGGCAAAGCTTCCTCCCGCCGCTTCCGCCCGCCCATCCATCTCCGGTCCCGCGGCGCCATCTTGTGGGGCTACGGGGAGGTACCGGTAGGGCCCGGCTCTGGCTCTCAGTCACCTCAAGAGTCTTCTCCGGGAAGGGGCTGCCCCATTGTAGGCACCTGCCCCTCACAGGGGCAGTGGTGCGAGCTCCTGTAATCCCGTCTGCTGCCTCCTACTTCCTCCAGCCCTAGGGTGTATGCAATACGCCACAAACTGAATTGTTAGTCAAAACGTCTGTGGGATGTGGTGATGATTGTGCTGTTGATGACTGTGACTCTTGTCCTCTGATTATTGTTGTTTTCCTAAACTAGTGTGCTAAACACATAAACATATTGGCTTTCACAAATCATAGGTGTGGTTATGCGGGTATAACTGCACCAGTTTACAAAAACAAAGCTCGCTAAAGACACAAGATCAGACAACAAATTAAACAACGGGCCAGAACTCTTGAGCAAAACGGAGTCACCTAGCAAAAGAATTTGTAAAGGTAAAAGAGGGGGGGGGGGGGGGGGGCTTGATATAAGAAAAGCTAGTGCCTGAAAAAAATAAGAGTATATTTATGTTGTAAGTCTGTGGAATGTAGTGGCTGCACTAAACATGAGTTAATTGTTTCACACTAGTCTTCTGAAGTAGTTTTAAAGAACAATGTTTGTGTTGTAAGTCTGTGGTGAGATAACAGGATTTAGTGGCCCCACTAAACATGAATGAGTTATTTCACACCATCCTTCTACTTATCAGTTAATTTAGAGACAGAGCCTCCCATACATCTGCTAGCTTGGGATACTCCTTGTCTGCCTATCCTGCAATAAATTTTGCAGGAAGGTCACTCTGTTTTAAATCTTTGCTAGTTATCAGAAGAATTACAGATACAGCTAGTTTCAGCTAGTTGTGCGATTACTGGGGCGTCCGACTGTGCCGAAGGTACACTGTGAGAAGTTTTTATCAGTGGTGTCCCATAATGCAGCATGTCCCTCTTGAACTCCTTTCTTGCGTTGCTGTGTTCCTTGTGGCTTTTGGTGTTGCTCTAGTGGCTGAACATTAGTCTTGAGCCAGGCTGAAAACAGGTGATGTTTCCCGGAAAGAGAATGAAATGTTAGACTAGAACAGCTATTAGAGCAGGAAAATTCTCTCATAAGAAACAGCATTTGCAGCTGTTGGGTCTAGACAGAGGGCATTTGTCAGATACTCAGATTCATTAATTAGCCAACTAATTTAATTAACTTATGCTTTAAGAAGCAAGGACTGTAATGAATGGAGGTTTGTAAAAAATGTAGATTTTAAACCTTCAGCACACTTTACTGCTTATATAAGCTGAAAACGGCATTCTGGCCATCAGATCTGGAAAGGTGGTAGTTTTAAGTACAGGGAGGCAATGATAGGAAGTTGGAAACTAGGCAGAAATCTTACTCTTGTACCACTGTTCCGGAAGTACGTATCTGTCACACTCAGATGTGTGGCTCTGTTAAACTAGTGCAAATTTGTATGTAGGCCATTATTTTTCAAAGATTGTGTTACTGTAGTATTGCTCTACCGATTTAAGCATAATCAAAAATAAGTCACCTTTACAACTGTAGACTAAAGTGCTAGGGCATTGAAGTTATTGACTTTGCTTGTCCTTTGTTAAGACAAAATCATATTTAATCATATTTTAATTTAATTATTTGTAGTAGATTTTCAACCATGATGCAGATTCTGTTTTTGGATTAAACCAAATCTGACTTAAGTCCAGTTCTGAATCTACACTTCTGAAACTTTATAGGAAAAGGTTGACAGCCCTTTCTGGGGGGTATGTGTGTTTGTGGGCAGAAAACTATATGTAAGACTTCTTTTACTTAGCTGTCCTTTCTGAGGAGGAAAGTGGACAGGCTACCAAAGGCAGAGTAGGGGGAAGAGGTAGAAACGTCTTAAAGATGATTTTACTGCCAAAGAAAATATGAAGTGGAGCTGGACTTCTGACCAAATGTCATCACTCCTATCTAAAGTTAGATGTAGTTAATATCTGTCTTCTGCAGTACCTGTGGCCTCATTGTATCTGGATACAAGATAAAGAATTAAAAATTAGCAGCATCTCTGAAGGCTTTTCCTGCTGGATAAGGGGGTAGTGTTCCTTTTGCTGTCTTTCTGCTCTTGCTTACAGTGTGACAGTGATCTCTGCATCTAAGCTAGTCACTCTTCAGATCCCATTATAGCCACGGGCAAAGCACAGTAATACTTACGGGTGTATTTGTCTGATGTGTATTTGTTAACTACTTTGGGGTGAAGTGAATCACACCCCAGAAATGCTAGTTTCTTCCACTGATTTTCGAGGGAGCCTGAGGCAATTCTCGGTAGGTGCTCTTATTGCAGGTGTGTATGTTTATCCAGATAAATCCCACTGAGGAAGAAAACAGTAAAAGTGCAAAAAATTGAGAAGGAAAATGTGGCAGCAGACTATAAAATGTAAAAGCCCACCTCAGCCAATAGATGGCAGCACTGGAAATGGTAATGCTGAACCTCTGCCTGAAACAGTGATGCTAGGATGTATAAACTGGTTGCTTTGGAGGAATAAAAAATCTGCCAAATAGCCCTGACTCGTGTACCTCTGGCTTGATGAAATATGCTGTCTTCTCTTAGCTTTCAGGTGGCACAAGGTCTCCTTTTTTCAAGAGAGCTAACAAAGGGACCTTGGACCCTCCAGTTTTCCAGAGTCTGAAAAGCAGAGAACTGAGCAGTCAGCCTATTCTTAAATTTCTGTTTCTCAAGGCTCAGCACTGGATCATTTGTCATAGCTGCCTATGATGGTTTAGAACAAAATTTGGAGAGTGCGGCAGAGAGGAACTTGATGAAATTCAACAAGGGCAAGTGCAGAGTCTTGCATCTGGGGAAGAACAACCCCATGTACCAGTACAGGTTGGGGGCTGACCTGCTGGACAGTAGTGAAGGGGAAAGGGACCTGGGGGTCCTGATGGATAGGATGACCATGAGGCAGCAATGTGCCCTTGTGGCCAAGAAGGCCAATGGCATCCTGGGGTGCATTAGAAAGGGGGTGGTTAGTAGGTCAAGAGAGGTTCTCCTCCCCCTCTACTCTGCCTTGGTGAGGCGGCATCTGGAATATTGTGTCCAGTTCTGGGCCCCACATTTCAAGAAGGACAGGGAATTGCTTGAAAGAGTCCAGCGCAGAGCTACAAAGATGATTAAGGGAATGGAACATGTCTCTTATGAGGAGAGGCTGAGGGAGCTGGGACTCTTTAGCTTGGAGAAGAGGAGACTGAGGGGTGACCTCATCAATGTTTATAAATATGTAAAGGGTGAGTGTCAGGATGATGGAGCTAGGTTTTTTTCAGTGATGTCCAGTGATAGGACAAGGAGCAATGGGTGTAAACTGGAGCATAGGAGGTTCCATGTGAACATCAGGAAAAATTTCTTTACTATGAGAGTGACAGAGCACTGGAACAGGTTGCCCAGGGGGGTTGTGGAGTCTCCTACGTTGGAGATATTCAAGGCCCGCCTAGACAAGTTCCTGTGTGATGTACTCTAGGTTACCCTGCTCTTGCAGGAGGGTTGGACTAGATGATCTTTTGAGGTCCCTTCCAACCCTTAGGATTCTGTGATTCTGTTATGTGGTACTTTAATGCAGTATACACAAGCAATAAAACTTTATAATGATACATTTTCATCTTGTCTTTGAATTTTATTGTTGGTCTTCAGTAATTTCATTTATTTTATGTGCCTTTGTTAATTTTGTAATTATTCTACAGCAACAGCATTTAAATTTTTTAATTAGGAAATACATATATGCTGTTTCTCTTGTGCAGAAAAAAAAAAAAGAGAAAGGAATTGTTTCACATTTGTTGTTGGTTATTTTTAATCCAGAAAACTCATTAATAATGTCAGGTGTGCTTTAAATGTAGACAGCAGGTAGTGTGTGAAGAGGCCACAGCAGAAATGAAGACTACAAAGATACCAGAAGATGCAGGCCATGTTTTGATTCCTTTATCCAAGGAGAGACTCAGTGCCTTGAGCACATCAGGGAGGTGCTATGTAGCCAAATGGCTGTGACCACAGCAGTGTGGGATGGGGCTGAGCCTCCTGGTAAATCATAGAATCACAGAATCATTAGGGTTGGAAAGGAATCCTGTGCTTGTTCTGTCTAAGCTGCATAGCTTCCACCCTGTTAGCAATTCTCCTGGCTTAAGTGCTACTGACACTAAGTGTCTATTTGATATGAGCTCCTCACACCTGAATGTGGTCCCAAGAAAGTGTGTTGAATCAAACTGCATGTAGGTTAAACCAGCACTGTACCTGGATTTCTTGTTCTCTTTCCTGTTCTGTATTTTTGTAATATTACTAAGCCTCAAAAGATTCCCAAATGCATATGGGATACATACATAGATATATTGAAACACACACACTCCATTCCATGCACCCAGTTATTAGAATTTAGTCTACAAAACACATGATATCCAAGTTAATGCCCCAAAGTAATGTTCAATCCACTCAGTTATAGGTTAGTGTTGTAAGACTTTGCAAATGATTTATGACGAATAATAACTAACTAACAATCAGCAATTTAATACAGGGTCAGGGTTTTTTTGTTTGTTTGGGGATTTTTTTCATTTTGCTTTTTTTTTTTTCTTCTGCTTTGACAAGCACAATATATTAGGGATACAGCTGCCTTCCTAGAAGAATTTTTAGGTTTTTATTGTTTTTATTTGCACACTGAATTTCTTCATTGGTCTTTGAAGTGTTGTGAACTACTTAATAGGTATGGGCCCACAGATTCCACCAACATGAATAGGCATCGACGTGTGGAAAGGGTTTGTGCAGATCCCGTAGCTTGGGATCAGATTTGTTCATTATTGTGCATATGTTAACTTCTGTATAATCTTAAAAATCAGCCTTCAATTGACCAGAGGTTAGTCACAGAGCTGCTGAATAACACTTTGAATTCAGTTAAAACCACTTGGCTATGTACTTTGTCAGGCCTTGTAGCTGTTTGATTTATTATCATTGCCCTCCATCATCTTCTTTTCTTCTTTTCTTCTGTTACTGCTTGTACCTTCCTGTTGTGTCCGCAGCTATTAATGCTGTCTTGTCTGTGAGCCATAGCTAGCTCTCACTTTGAGTTCTTATTGCAGAGTGCCTCACTGATGGTGTTGCCATGACCTTTTGAATTTCCACAATTATAAATGGCTGTGTTCAGTATAGTGGGTAATAATAATTCTACACATAGCTGCACCTAAATCCAGAGAGAGACCACAGCATGCTGACTGATCTTCCTGCTACAAGAGGGCTTTGAGGAGGCAAAAGGCTTTCTCTGTGTTATCTGTATCCTCTGCTATAAAAGGCTTTATTCACAGATACTTGAAACTGAGACTAGAAGTGCACTGAGAAGCCATGCAGAATATAGATTAGGTGTGTGCTCATGTTGACCTGCCCCAGAAAAGGGGAGGCTGCTTGATCCTGCAAATGTAGTGCTCAGTTTCCATGGGACTGAGAACAGCAAGGTGCCTATTACACTGTTGCAAGAGCTACAGAAAGCTCTGGACAAGGACAAGAGATGTCAACGGCTCTTGAGTTAGGTGCGCAGATGGATTGCAACCCAGCAAAATCAGTAACAGAAGCTTCTTAGAGCAGCCAAGTGTTTAGATGACCCACCAGCTATGGGGCCAGCGCAACCCTGAGAGGCACAGCTTTGATGGAAGAGCCACATCTGAACTGCTTCTAAATCTGCTGTAGCTGAGGAGCTACAAGTGGCTCTTTAGTGTCAGGGTTCTTGAGATTTTACAGGGTAGTTCCTTATGGGTCAAAATTAATTCAGACTTAAAACGGACTCAGGATTTAACTAATAGGGGGGAGAGGGAAAAAAAGACAGATGACGTAGAAGACATAAATACATAACTTTTAGGTACTTAATCCACTAGGGGGGATCCAAAGTTGAAAGCTATGTCTGAGGTTTTCTTTTAAACCCAGGGAGGCAGTTGGGTGTCCCAGAGAGTTACCTGAAAAGCCTTTGTACTTGTCCTGGTGTTTATTCTACCATCTTTAAGCTTCCAGCTGAAGTGCCTCTACCTGCCTTATAGCGAGTGAAGACCTGCGACTCCAAGAGACAGAGGTTCTACTTAGCATCTGAGCTAAGCTCTCTGGAAATGGCTGCCTCTGTTGACCTTAAACCAAACCTTATCTTAAGCTTAGGTATTTCTGCTGCATATTTAAAGGTAGGTGAGAAGAATGTTGAGAAACCATAGTGCGAAAACATTTTTATCTGCTGCTGTTCTCTCAAAACCCACACCTCTTTTAGGTGGCAATAAAAAAGTCATGATGAATGTGCCCCTTCATATTGTAAAATAGCTTGCTGAGTACATCACTTCCTTAGAAAATGAGACACCTGGGTTTAATTCCCTTCTATGCCTCAGATGCTTAATACTTACCCCAGGGGAACAAATAAGCCACTTACCTCTTGCTGACCTTGAAACCTGGCCTCCAGTTTATAGGCCAACATCAATATCTTGTTTTTCATTCCAGCTTTTGTATGTGTTCACAGACATTATTTGGCAAGCCATTCCGCTGGCTTTGCCATAGGTATTGCAGTGCTCCAGATACAAATATTTTGGCCAACTTAGAGAAAAAATACCACCAGGCTAAGCGACTTGAAATTTAGGGGAATAAATAGCATATTTGTGGCAGCAAGAATGAATAATCATGGAAAAAAAAAATCAGGTTAATAAATTTTAAATATTTTGAGCATCAACAGTGTGTTTTATTTTACTTGCCTAGTCATGAATTGGACCCATTTTCTCTGTACAGTTACCTCCTGGGTTGACATTTTTCATAGAAAAATTTGGTAATGCTCTCAGTGTAGTTTGTTCTTGTGCAGAAGTACCTGCGGATCCATCACAGTGGGGTCTCCCTGGGAATGGGCGCATAAGAATGAAACAGCTTTCCTCAAGAAAATCTATGTGAGGGCTGAGGGAGGTTAGTTATGTTGACCTTGCCTTCAGTGTATTCTTACCTCTTGCCATGAGGTCTTACTGTTGGTGATCTGGGGGAAGCTGATTTCTCCTTCTGGGTAGGAAAGGTGAAATCTGAGTCTTGGAAATGTCAGTATGTGTTCATAAGAAGCATGGTAAATGCACAGCAAGGCCTCTGCTATTGAGAAAGGAAGGATCCACTGTTTATGGGGGTACAACTGGTTTGCTTATATATAGGAAAACCCAAGCACCTTGAAATTATGAGATTTGATCGACACACAATATGCTTCTTCTCCAGCAGCCCTATCTAGTTCTAGAGTTGGATGAGAAGGTGCTATTCAGCTGGGTTATGACAGACAACAAAATCTAAGGAGCCTCCTCGCATACAGTAGTCCAGAAGCTCCAGACAAATGGATATATCCCTCAGATTTCCTCTACCAAGAATTCTCACATCAGAAAAAGGAGCTTGTTCAGGACAGCCTAGTTACAAGCAAGCCCAAAGGAGTGGCCTACGTGTAACATGCAGATAGTAATGATTCAGGAGACAAATTCCCACTGAGCATTAAATCCTGAAAGCTTCACTTCTTTTTCTCTCCTCAGTCCTGGGTTCAAACTGAATAAAAGTTGAATAAGAATCTCAGAATATGGCAAACATTGATATAGAATAGTGTCAGAAACTTTCAAAATATTTTTTGAAAGTCTAAATAAAATGTATTTGTAGAGAAAATGGTTTTGTAACATTGAAAGCAAATGTATTTTCCTTTGAGAATTCATTAATTGCTGCTTCTGGTTCTCATTATCTGGGCTGCATTTTACTGAGATGTTCTGGCCTGAAGTCCCAGGTAAATTCTGAGAATCCTGAAGTTTTCAAGAATGTGAACTTTGAATCAAACTTTTTAAAAAAGCAGGGTATACCTCATGCTGCTGGGTTGGCTCCTGGTGATCCTGTGTACCTTTAAGCTTTCTGCCACTTGAGTAATTCTGGTATAGTTTTCTTGTTCTCTTCTATAAACTTCTTATGTGAAACCTGGGCATCTTTCTCAGAAACAGGGCTTTAATGCCTAGAAGCCTGAACTAGCTAGATGCAATGGTGATCCCTTGGTGTCCTTCACATGCAGTTGCTCACTCTTTCTCAGAACTCTGACTGGGGATGCAGAAAAAAGCATCCAGAAAATGTTAATTCTTTACTTTACCTTGCACAAGAAATCAGAACCAAAGTGTCTTCACATATACCTGTGCTCCAGTTTTCTTCTTGCTCTGGAACTGTTCTTGGGCTTGGAATACTCACAATCCTTCTCCTGCAGCAATGGTACTCCTCTCCTTCCAGAGTCTCTGCTCTGGCATGTAGCTAGCTTTCTGCCTCCTCTCCTGGACAGACCTCTGCTTCTCTACTCAGACCAAATTTCTCTGTGTCAATTAAAACTTTAATTGGCCTCCTCAAATGATCCAAGCCCCCTCTCAATACTCCTTTGCTTGGTTGATTCTCTCTTGAAATCTAGGTTTAGGAAAGCAGTTGACCAGTGTGATAGTGAACATTTTATCCTATGAAATTTCCATGTGAACAGAGGATGACAAAAAATTAATGACTAAAAGAGTTCAACCAGTCTGTAGCGTAGACTGGAGATGGGAAGACAGCCTGAAGTGGGCTGGAAGTTTTTTTCTGGGATTTTACAGGCTCTTTTCTGTCATTCTCCCTCCTGAAGTCTCAGTGGGCTTTTTCATCATGAGACTGGGAATGAAATATATTTACTGCAGCTGACATGCTCAGGGCTGTCTTGCTGTGGCCTGAGATGTGCATGTGAAGTCACTTAGGAGACCTGATGCATGTACACAGTCCCACCACATGGCCAGAAGTGATGTGTGTGATGAAGCACATAGTGACCATGGTAGACGAAGGATCTTGTTAATAGTCCTATTATGCTGCATTTGTGGTTATATGAGTGAGAAAGTTAGCAACGAATAGTTGATGAACATCTCTGTAACAGGTTATGTGACGCTGGCAGAAGGTGGCATCACTGCGCAGCTCTTAGCCCGAAATCACCATCATTGGGAATTTCAGTTCAAAATAAAAATGATGAGATAAAACAGCCTATAGAGAGGAAAGACAAACTCTGTGTATGAAGTGAAATTGCATTTTTCACAAATTAAACACAGACAATTCATAATATCAAGCTGTTTTTAAATTGCGTATACAGAGATTCGACAAATCATTGCATAACCGTTTACAGCCAGTTATGTTGAAGTAATAGGCACAAACTTTGAAATTCCTAATTCTTTTATCCCTGAAGAAATTGAATATTTAGTTTATTGTGGACATCATCCTTCAGACATTTTTTTTTTTGCAGAGAAGTCAATGACGAGCTGGTGACTTGACCGTCTATCAGTCATAGTGGAATGTATTGGGCCAATGTTCAGTAGGGACCCTACAAAGACGCAAAAAAGGGTACAAGTGCATGTACTGGCTTAGCAAATATTCAATGATAAATTGAGGTGGCATTAATTCCCAAATAATTAATTATGAATTGTTCATCTGTTCTCTGTTGATTTAAAAGTTATTTGCCAGTTTTATCTTCTTAATTTGGTATTTTATGATTTACAAGTGGAACATCTCTCTGTTAAAAGAGAGCTTGATATTTCCAGAGAGACTCCTATAGAATGAGTAATGAAGTACTTTTTATTAAAGTACAGTGAAAATTAAAATCTCACTACCAGTATTTCATGGAGGGTTTATCTTACAAGGAAATGCATATGGGGTTGAACCAGTGTGAGAAGAAATCTTCAGGAGTAGAGATGGTAATCTGCCTCTACAAAATGAAAGAAATGCTGGTGTGATAAATAAAACTCACTTTCAAAAGCAAATTCAATATTTACCCATTCAATTTCTCAGGCTTGTCTATACATACCATATCACCAGACAAAAAATATATTACATTATTTCTGTTATTTCTTATTATACTTACTGTACATTGTACCCAGAGACACTGGACAAGCTGTGATATATACTGTACAGACACGAGATACACAAACCAACTAATCTGCTAGCATAGAACTGAATATGAATGCTATCCTATTGTGGGAAAGGGGACAGAGATTGTTATTTATATTGTAAGTAGTTGGAAGGTGTTCAAATGCTGCTGTAATGGATAAAATATGACATAAGTGGATAGATCCAGAGGTGATTCCAGAGATTTATTCCTGAGAACTTAATTCCGCTCTACACATCAGCATTCTGTGATACACTTAACAAAAAAAAATAAAAATAAAACCAAATGCTTGTGCATTTGCGTTGTTATTTTACAGGTTTATGAGGGCACCATACAACTCCTTAGTCTAGATTTTTTTGTTATAATCAGAGTACTATTCCTAGGTAGTAAAAATTAATTTATGAGAATATGAATGCTGAAAATCCCTCTCAAAATCCTTCTGTCTGGCTTAGCTTTTGCAGAATTACCAAGGCTTATTTTATTACTATCGGTTTAATGTTTTAGGCATCTTTGCAGTACTGGGTTAGTCTTCAGGTAAGCTAGCCACCTTTGCAGCTGCAATTACTCTGAGCTCATGTCATTTACCTCCATGGAAACACTCTTACTGCTTTATAAGGTGTATGGGTAAGCCAACAGTGAGGATTAGGCAGGAGACAGCAAGAGGAGAGGCATGTTTGCTTGGAAGCATGAGCATTAGCGGAGGAAAAGGCGGCAGTATGACAGCGTATTTGTAGAGCAGCAGTAAGAGATGGCAACTATTGGTGCATGTGGCACTGAGATCCATGCTGTGTGCCAAGGTCTGAGTTATTTAAGTATGGGGTGATCTTCAGAACAGTTTGTTCTACCACACACAGTTGCTTGTTAGACATAAATATTTTTTGACGCACAGTCTAGTGCCAGCGCTGTCTGTTGTTAACAGAATACAGTCTGTACTACGTGCTTCCATTCACTTTGTATCCAAGAGTTTCAGTGGTTGTGTAGCCTAAGGGTGCCTTTGATCATTTTGTTGGCTAGAAGAAAAACTTCCACCTTGACACACTTTTACACTATTACCAAGGTTGGGTGCAGCTGCAGTGAAGATGGGGTAGTGGCAGTTGTACAACGTGCACTATGCTGAGCAGTGATAATGTGTAAAGCTGCTGCTTCTCTCTGGTCGTCAATCCAGCCTGAAGATGGGCACTTACTGCTTTCCGAACTCTCTTTTCCGCTTTCAGTAGGACCTTCACCATTGTTTCTGGAAACAGAGGGATGTGAAAGTGACCAGGGGAAACTCATGTCTTCTTGTGTGAGGTTGTTCCAGGTAAGACAGTGCTTCTGCTAGAGCATCTCCTGTGGTCAGGGCCTGGCATCCCTGAAGGTGAGCTTCAAAGGCAGAAGACTTCTAGGGTGCTGCTCAAACTTCTCCATACACCCATTCTGTCCAGAGTCTTTACTGCAGTAAGCCTTCCTAAGTGAAAAAGTGCTGTACAGTCTATGTTAACATCTTCACACAATTCCTTAAACTTCAGAAAGTATCACAGAGGAATTCAGAGAAAGTAAACAATCAAAATAGTTGTGGTGGAGGAGCCAAAATCAAAAATGAAAAGTATGCAAGTCCCAGAAAAATACTGGTAAACCAGAAAAATGTAATGCAAAGCTTTGTGCCATAAGGGTCTAAGAAATTAATTTCTTTGCCTGTCATTCATTTCCTCTCATTTATCTTGTTACTCTTCTCATTGCTCTAGAATTTACAGAAATCTGTAATTTGGTATTTTTCATTTTGAAGTAGAGAGCTCTGCCTTTTCTTGGCATCTAAATACTATTCAAAATTCATTGTGTTAGATTCTCTGAACATTGCTTGTAGGACGTTATATTTTTCAAACTCTCAGGACACGTAACCTTCAGATATTTTAGTTTAGATTAATTTTGGCTCATTTTTATCTTCCTATAAGACATTTAACTGAGATCACAATGTCTTCATTATCTTTTAGTAACTATAGAAGTCTGTCCTTAGTGCATTAATGCAAGTTATAGAACTTGACACATATATAAAGATTATCAACTAATGAGATATAGTTTTCATGTGTATACATGTTCCATCAACCTTCATTAAACAAGAAAAATAGAAGGACCACAGTTCTAGCTGGGCTGTGCTGGTGCACAGCCAGAAGTGTTTCTTTTTATATTTTTATTGTCTGCCACTTCAGGAATTTTGATGGCAGAGCTTGGAAAATAATAAAGTATATTAAATTATAAAACATTTAAAAATCATTGTGAATACTTTAAATAAAATACTTATATTTAAAGCATTCAAGTCAGGTGAGAGTGGGCAACCTCAGCAGTGCAAGGCCAAGGCAAGGGTGGTGAGGGGCAGTGCAGGTGTAGGGTGGTGGCAGGGGTGCACAGTTGGGGGCTGTTGGTGTCATTGGTGGGGCATGAGAAATGGAAGCAGAAAGGGATAAACCCCAGTGATACCTAGGAAATAGTGATTTGGGGTATGATCTGGGGGCATGTGAAGGGATCTGGCTAACATGTGGGGAGATACGAAGGTCTGGGCTAGGCAAAATGCCAGAAATTCCTCCAGGAAGCTGCAGTCTTGACTGGGATGCAAAGAGCATGGATGGACAGGGCTGGCATGGCTTGAGCTGCAAGGATTTGTTTGGAAACAACGATGTAATAGTTCCTACTTTTAGGAAGGCTGGGAGAAAGCCTGCAACTTGGAGGGGCAGCAGCATAGGGGTGAGTAAATATAACCATGTTTATAAAGGGGATGGGAGTAGGAGGATAGACAAGCTAATGCAAGAAAATGGAACTCTGATATAAATGTTAGATAACTTTGGAAACATAGTTGTCAGTTAAAGCTGTTGCTGTTGCTATAGCTGTAGAAATAATAGCGTTTTAGTTTTCTTTAAATCTTTTCTTGTTACACATTTTGACAACTGAACTTGTGCAGTAGCTTAATTTCTTTAAACTAGTCATCTTGCCACTATCTCTGTTCTTTTCAAAGTGTGACAAAAGCATCAAGTCCTTATGTGGGCTATTATAGGTCAAAGACAAAACATCTGTCAACTCACATTGACAGGAGAAAATTTCCATCTCTGATGGTAATTCACACAAATTATTGTATGACCCTGCAATAAGAATGGTTTTAAAATATGCCAGCTGTTCACAGCTGTTTCCTTGACCACGAACAACAGAGCTTTCATGATCATGCTCCGTAACATAGCAAATAAGCTGAACTACAAGAAATAACGACCATCCAAGAAGAACAGCTGTAAATTTTTTTTCTTTTCCAGAGCCTTATTACATTTAACCTGCTGTTCAAGTGCTTGAAAACCATGTGATTTACAGCTGTTGTTTAAGTATCCTTAACCTGAGCCTCCTCTAAGTTCATTAGTGTGCGTTTTCATGTCAAATTTGGTGTCTCTCACAAATAGACAAAAACCCCAAGATGTTTCTGCACCAAGCCAGCTGGTGGAAAAATTTCACACAATATCTGTGGGAACAGCTTCCATTCTGGGTAACAGGAGAAAGATGTTTATGCAATAGTCATTTGATTTTCTCCGTATTCTGTCTTCTGGTTTCTAAAGAGTTTGTCTGCAGCAGAGATATTACTGGGGCAGAACTGATGAAGTCTGGCTGTTTCAAAGCATAAAACCACTATGAATTTCACTCACAAAAGTTTTATTTTTTTCCAGTAAAGGCATTCAAAATAAGATAGTGTGATTCCTCTTTGTGAATAAAAGGAAACCCATTCAAATTAGAGTTTTTAGATAATTATGGTGCCTGGCAAGGACATGCTGTTTCTTTTTTTTTTTTCTTTACTTCATTTTATATTTCAGTCAGGTATAATCAGGCACTGCAGCAAACACTTGCAAGGTAATCATCTCTAGAGCAATAAGACAAAGTAGAAATCACCCCCATCAGAATACTGTGTAACACAACCTGTTTTACTGGCATTACCTATAGCAGTATCTGTAGCTCATTTAGATGTACAAGTGGAAAGCTGAGCAACATCAGAAATCAAATGTTGGAAAACCTGGGTTATTTCCAAATGCTGCAGTGCAGTGTAATTGCTCTGACTATGCTGTGTCAAGGTTCAAACTTAAGCAGGGAAAGTTTAGGTTGGATCTAAGGAAGAAATTCTTTCCTGTTAGGATGGTGAAGCACTGGAATGGGTTGCCCAGGGAGGTTGTGAATGCTCCATCCCTGGCAGTGTTCAAGACCAGGTTGGATAAAGCCCTGGGTGATATGGTTTAGTGGGAGGTGTCCCTGCCCATGGCAGGGGGGTTGAAACTAGATGGTCTTAAGGTCCTTTCCAACCCTAACTATTCTATGATTCTAAGGTCTGGTTGTTACTTTTGTTTAAAATGGGTGATTCTTTAAAAAAAGTCTTCATTTTCTCCAGATAAGCACATCATCGGTTCTGAAGAGCTCCAGTTTTCCACCCAAGAGGGCGATTTTCGTAATAAATATTTAATTTACTTTGGCAAACATCAACGTTTAAATGGTAATCCCACTGCATCTATAAAAAGCGCAGAAACTCAGGGCTTGTTCTTCTCCTATGTCCCCTCCTGGACCTATCCTACTTTTTTTCACTATTCTTGCCTTGCTTCTCTTAGTAATAATTTCTAGCTTCTCACAAAATTAGGCTTATTTTACAGATGTTTCTCTCTTCTCTTTAAAGAGGGAGGACAGGCCACGATCAGCACAATATACAGCATCCTGCTGAGCAAACTGTCTTGACTGCAAACTGTCCCCTGCAGCACAGAGGCACTTGAGAGCAGAGATGTTGATGAAAACAGCACAGCTGAATACTTACTTGGAAGTGGGAACATTGCAGACAGGCAAGATCAGAGTCTGGATGGGAATAAGGTTAATGTTCTCAAAAGTATCCATCCTGACCCTTTTGAATCTTGTCATTTACACGTGAGAAGAGTGTAAAATACTGAGGAGCTGACTTTCTTCTTACTATTATCAGAAAATCAGAATGAGACTTTTATTACTTTACCTTGTTAGATAAATCATTTTGCTGTAGACAAGTTTTTTGTATGCTTTCTGGTGATAATTACAGTAAGAAGGAGATGATGGGAAACTTTGCCTGAAACATTTTTCTTCCTTTCTTTCTCCCCCTTCTATTTATTTAACACCTTTCTACAAACAGTGACAATGGTGTGGTGAATTTTCAACAGCCAAAGAAAGGCTTTTTTAGCATGGGAAATGTCAATAAAACAGTATTTATGTGGCAAGATAACATATACCTGGTCAATAAGCACTCAGCCAAGGGTCCTGAATGCATATGGAAGAGAGGTATGTAAAGACACTAAAAGTTTAAAAAATCATAAAAGATTATCTGAAGGCTGCAAAGCACAATTTTTTGAAAGCCAAGGATTATTTTCTCCCTTGCTCTCCACAACAACTTTAAAAGTAGTATTAACCTTAATAAAATATTTCTCTAAAAATGTAATTTGAGAGAGAATGTGAAGAGCAGTCTTTTCCCACTGTGAATTTATTTTAATAGTGTTTTGTTTCTCCCATGAGTATTGAAGTGAGTGATTCTCATTCTTGGTGTTGGATTTGATTTTGTCTACTCCCTAAAGAGGGAGTTCAAATTTATCTTAATAACATTTTGACTTGAGGACCTCATATGGTGTCCAAAGTACTTTGTGTTGTCAAGAGCATATCTGAAATCCAAGTAAACCAAATGAAATAAAGATGATGATGCAAATAATCCCATGACACATTCAGCTGAGTTTTTTTCTGGTTCTGATTTCATTTAATGTAAAAGCTCTGACCATTGTCCCAGGACTCAGCAGTTTGGCCACTACAACAAGTGCTAATATCCTGCACATTCAAGCAGTGGTTTGGGGCAGAAATTCCCTCCCTCCTTCTCTCTCCCTTTAGGAGCAGAAATGAGGCCAGTCACAACTCTTATGACTAGATGTCCTGCTTTCAGCAGTAGCAGTCATTTTTTTCCTTCTTAGTAGCTGGTACAGTGCTGTGTTTTTGACTTTCAGGCTGGGAACAGCGCAGGTTAACACCGATGTTTCTAGTTGTTGCTCAGTAATGTTTACTCTGACCAAGGACTTTCTGAGTCTCATGCTCTGCCAGGGAGGAGGGGAAGCTGGGAGGAAGCAGAGACAGGACACATGACCCAAACGACAGACCTGACTGGAGTGTGTGTAATCGTATTTGTGATAAGCATTTATTGTTTTGGATTAATAGTCACTCGTCACAATGCTGATTTATTGGCTTTCAAAGTTGTTGCTTTTGAGCTCACAGTTTCAGCATGTCATACCTTACTTACAGCTGGTATTTGCTGTGTTAGTGTTTGTTGGCTGGGAGCCTTGGGCTAAGGTTCTTGTTTCATTGTACTTTATGGTAATGACTTGTAATACGATAGACTCATTGATAATAAAACTGATCTGGCTTGCGTTCCCAATGTGGTCACCACCTCTATACCTTGGGAAGTATATAATAGAAGTGTATAGCAATTACACATCTTTTTTTCCCTCCTCGGGTGGTCAACCTATGAGGGAGACATTCCCACACACCCTAGGGACAAGTGCAGCAGCTACTCAAACTCTGACCGCAGCAGACAACACAGCTACTCCAACTCCAAGCACAGCAGCTACACCAGCCCAGTGACAAGTATAGCAGCATCGTTTGAGAGTTCTGAATGTTTTGAATGGCCTTTGGGTGCCCTTGAGACCTGCCTGCTGATAGTGATGGGGATCAGCATGTTGGCACACATACAGACCACCATTTCATCTGATATCAAGAGCTGATCCGAGTCGGGTTGGGGCCTTGTCTGGCTTTGGATGGCGATATGGGGGGAAGGGGGATTTTCTCCAAGGCTGGGCAGTCACGAGTGGCAGGGTGTGGGGGACAATATGGGCAAGTATCTAGTCCACTGGGCCCCTCCAGTGCTTTGGAAGCATCAAAGATGGAAGGCAGCTGTATGGAGTCCCCAGTGACAAATTGCAGAAACTGCTTCAGGGGACAGTGAATTATTTTGAGCCTGGTGGGCCCATGGCACTTCAGGCCATCAGAGTAGAGATGCAACATAGAGATGGACTCATGATCGAGGGGTGGACTTAGCAATGGACACTATTGCCAAGGTTATTCATGAGTGTGAACACTGCACACAGCCTCTCCTGCTCTGAACAACTGTTACAAGAGATGGAGCCTGCCATCATGGACCAAATCATAGAATCATAGAATCATAGAAACATAGAATAGTTAGGGTTGGAAAGGACCTTAAGATCATTTAGTTCCAACCCCCCTGCTATGGGCAGGGACAACTCACACTAAACCATCTCACCCAAGGCTTTGTCCAACCTGGCCTTGAACACTGCCAGGGATGGAGCATTCACAACCTCCCTGGGCAACCCATTCCAGTGCCTCACCACCCTAACAGGAAAGAATTCCTTCCTTATAACCAATCTAAACTTCCCCTGTTTAAGTTTTAACCCGTTACCCCTTGTCCTGTCACTACAGTCCCTAATGAAGAGTCCCTCCCCAGCATCCCTATAGGCCCCCTTCAGATACTGGAAGGCTGCTATGAGGTCTCCATGCAGCCTTCTCTTCTCCAGGCTGAACAGCCCCAACTTTCTCAGCCTCTCTTCATACGGGAGGTGCTCCAGTCCCCTGATCATCCTCGTGGCCCTTCTCTGGACTTGTTCCAACAAATCCATGTCCTTTTTATGTTGAGGACACCAGAACTGCACACAGTACTCCAGGTGAGGTCTCACAAGAGCAGAGTAGAGGGGCAGGATCACCTCCTTCAACCTTCTTGTCACGCTCCTTTTGATGCAGCCCAGGATACGTTTGGCTTTCTGGGCTGCAAGCGCATGCTGCCGGCTCATGTTCATTTTCTCATCGACCAGCACACCCAGACCAATGGACTCAGCAGCTTTATAGGGATTGGTCCATGCACTAAGGAATCACTCTCTCTCTCTGTCTCTCTGTGTATATATATGTATATTTATGAGATAAGAGTGATGGTATATTGAAAATGTGGGATCTGAGCATGATGTGAATGGTATGGAATAAGGAATGTATACTGTCCTGGGTTCAGCAGTAGCAGTCACTTTTCTCCTTCTTAGTAGCTGGTGGAGTGCTGTGTTTTTGACTTTCAGCCTGGGAACAGCACTGATAACACCAATGTTTCTAGTTGTTGCTAAGTAATGTTTAGTCTGACCAAGGACTTTCTGAGTTTTATGCTCTGCCAAGGAGGAGGGGAAGCCGGGAAGAAGCAGAGATAGGACACCTGACCCAAACTACCTAAAGAGGTATTCCATACCACAGCACGTCATGCCCAGGATGTAGAACTGGGGACAGTTACCCAGAAGGGCATGGTCAGTGCTTGGTCGGGCTGGGTATCGGTTGGCGGGTGGTGAGCAGTTGCATTCTCTTCCCTTGTTATTTCCTTTATCAATATTATTATTGGTGGTAGCAGTAGTGGTTTTGTGTTATACCTTAGTTACTGGACTGTTCTTATTTCAGCCCATGGGAGTTAGATTCTTTCGATTCTCCTCCCCATCCCTCTGGGAGCGGGGTGGGGGGGGGAAGGGATGAAGTGAGACAGAGACTGCGTGGTTCTGATTTATGGCTGGGCTTAAACCATGACACTGGAATAACAGAGATGGACCTTCTTGCTATATCTACATCCGTTAATTGAAACTGCCTGGGAGGGCTGCCTGGTGCTGTTATTGACACCCTGCATCCACACTGCTAAACCATCCTCCTCTTTAATACAAGCTTGCTGCATGACAACAGCCTATCCATGCTGACTTTTGAACCTTAACTGCAATTTTTTGAGTAGTGTTAGATGATATGGCCCTGAACTGTACCAGGGATCACTAACAATTTAATGGTGTAAAGAATGGAGGCTGGCAGTCTTGAGTCTGAAATGTGCCTTGGTGCTGTTTGATTTGCAAGTATAGGCATAGCTGTTGTGATTTTCAGCTCTCTACCATTAAATGCATTATCAGTATGTGCTGGATTTATTAAGACATGCTTTACTTCTCAAGTCTAAATAATCCAAAATTGGTTTTATCAGTGTTTAGTTTTATTAAACTCCCAGCATGTAAAGAGAAGGAGCTTGGACTCATTAGTATGTGCCAGGTAAAGCTGGATGTAATTTTGCAAAAAAAAACCAAAATGAAAGGCATGTGACAAGAAGCTGAGCACTACAGAAGTGTTAAACCCTAATCTATCGTTGTCCTGGGAAGACACAAACCTATTCAAGACACAATAACTTCTACATTAACACAGGATTGTGGCTGAGAATTTAAATGCTCAAAGCCAGAGGAATTCCCACAACAGTCAAATTTCAGCCCTCTGTGGTACTGAAGATTACTTTTAGCCTGAGCAATGTTTTTGTATGATAAACCCATTAAAAGGTTCAATGAGGAAAGACAGCCATGAGATGGAGGTATTGGGGGCCTTGGTGGTGACTTATAAGCAAGCAGAGATCATCGACAGAGGATACTGACACTGAGATGTGTATGTCTTGGCACAAAGTATCTATCAATAAGGAGGTGAATTGCAGGATAGGGTGATGCATGCCTCATCTAGCTGAACAGGCAAATAGGGCATAGATGAAGAGGCAAATAAGCAATATCAGAATCTAAAGCCAGAATACAGCTCACAATATTCTGTATCTTGGAGTATGAGCTGTGCATTTCAACTGACTCTGCCTCATGACCAGTTCTTCATCTGACCTCAACTGATATGTTACTTTGGACACCAGAGGTGCCAAATAAATGACGCAGGAATAAGTAGTGAATGCCAATCACCTTAACGTTTGTGACTTAACGTTCAGAGGTAATTTTCTCTTTTTTACAAGCACTGTAATTTGAATTGTGTGATTTTATAAGTTGTAACTTTCTTTCTGCACTACAGTTGCCAGTTCCTGAGGGTAAAGCCGTTTGTGCTGCTAAGCAGGGGCACAGCTGAATTTTGCATAATCTAGATTTTTCTTCATGACTTCTGGTTACTGTCCTTGATACACATAGTTATGTTTATGGAGCCTAGAAGGCAGAGACTCTTTAAATGATTATGGCCATATCTGTAGGATATCTGTACCTGACAACCAGACATTTATGACGTCTGAGCATTTGGGTTTTTTTACTTGTGGATGAGGCTGGGGTCAATCAGGTAGCATCCTGGGGAAAAAAATAACCTGTGGCCAAAACCTGTGAAATCCCATAAAGCATTTTTTGATGCTGCCCCGTATGTTCTAATATATTTTCTGAAAAATGCCAAACAACTTCAGAAGGAAAGAATGCTCTGTTTCACAGGAAAACAGAAATACTCAGAAGACAATTTCTGAAAAAGCTTCAGGGGTGAATGTAAGAGGGCTGACACAGGTCAGAGGTTATAAAGTCACATTTTACATACTGTTGCTGTTGAGAAAAAGGGCTGTGGGTCTTAAAGCCTTCTCTTTCTAGCACACTGATGAAATCCTGCAAAATGCTTGTGATTTCATCAAATGGATAAAATACTGCTAAAGCTTTCTTAATAGTATTAGGTGGTAATCCATGCTGTGTACTTGCTTGTGATGATATAAGCTCAGAATATCCACTGATTCCAGTTAAATTGTTCTATATTTACCTATAGAATAAAATTTACCTTGATATTTTTGCAGGCTATTATTTGGCAGACCAGCTTGACTTTAGTGTGACGTTGTAGCTATGAATGGAATTTATTTGTACATTTTACAATTTTTTGATGTACAATGCCTGCACGTTGCACTGAATTAGAAGAGCAGTACAGGGAAAAAACAAGTAATGAAATAAAACAGTTCAATCAGAAACTAGGAAGACAGGATTGGACATGTTGCAAGAGTTATGTTTGTTCTACATTTATGCTGCATTTATTCATGCTTAAAAATGGACGAAGAGGAAGTAGAGGATCAGTTTCACTGATTGCTTTACATCATTCCAGCTGTCGATGAGATTTTCACTGCCACACTACTTTTTGTTGAACCCTATCTTTACATTTGCTCATCCCATTCTGGGGATAAAGTTTTTCTTGCAGTGGCAGGCGCTTTCAAGAATTCAGCACAGAAAGCCTGAAGAAAACTTTATTTTTTCTGAATAAGATATCAGTGAATCTATGTAACTTATGTAGAACATAGAAATGTTTATAATAAATGCGTCTGTTTGTAACACATATGACAATGTTTAAGATATGTTTTATAAATTGTACAAATGATATAAATCTATAGCATATGTATATTCATATTTTATGGTGTGTCTGTATGTATAAATATACGTTATACAATATATCAAACCAAAATTTCACTGTGTTGCCAGCAGTATATCATCTCCTAGTTTGCAACTGGAGGCTACTTCACTTAACTCAAGAATGGCTCAGGGAAATGTGTCTGCTTTGCTGCCTTGCTATGTGAGATTGTGCAAACATGGGAAAAAAGTGCAACAGGCTCAGTTCCCCACTGACCCCATGTTTGGAGCTGAAAGGCAGAAGGTTTTGCTCATCCTGAGTTGGGGCAGTGTGAGGAAGGGACATGTCAACAATGCGGTGCCCAGAGGAGAGGGCTCGTCATTCTGAACTCCTGCAGATACAAACATTTAATGCAAAATTTTCAAAGAAGCACCTGCTGGGAGCACATCTCCTCTCATTTGGACAATCGTCTATTCAGCGATTTGCTAGTGCTCCCAAGGAAACTTTCAGGATTAATTCCTTGTTGCTAAGGGGCTTCCAAGCAGGAGGGGAAGTTGGCACCTTCTTTACCGCTTTGACTGTTTCTTCAGGGGCCTTCTTTCAGGCCTGGCTCTTTCTACAGGCTAAGTAGCCCTAAGCTGGGTACTCAGAATTATTTTATTATTGGTGCCTGCTGTGGCCAGACATCCAGTTTTGACATGTTCGGCACTTGTGTTAGGCAACTAAAGTAGGCGATCTGAATAGACTCCATTGTACCAGAGAACTGCAGGGAGGACAAGTGCCAAATTTAAGATTATAGTCTACAAACAGAAAGCTTATTGCTGCTCTCTAGCACAACAAGCCAATTCAAAGCCAGTCCCTTGAGCCAAAAGTGAACCAGCTTTACTTATTTCTAATTTTGAGTCCAAGCACAGAAGGCAAATAATTTGTCTTGGAGTTGCATTTGCAGATGGGAAAACAGGCGTGCTGCATCTGGATTTTTACCTTACATATTTGTTATTTTATTTATGAAAAGTCATGGAATCTGAACAACCAGTTAGTGAATTGCTTGCAAAGCTTGCTTTAAATTTTGCATGTAATTTATCTATGTATCGAAGTATGGGTTTCACCATGTTCCTTTTTCTGTTTTCATTGCTTTGATTTGTTCACTAAGAAATTCTGTTTGCCTGTTCTGTAAAATCGTGCATTTGGAAGTATTTTTTTGCATGCTTTCAGTATTAACCTTTTGCTTTCTACTTTGTTTGCTAACGATTGTCAGTGTACATTGTAAAAATAACCTGGCTTTTTCAGAAGGATCTATCCTATTTCCATCTGCACATGCTAGACTCTTTTGGGAAAGAGGACATGGATGAGGAGGGAAAGTGGACTGGAACACAGAATAATAAACCTAGTTTAACTCCTTTCCCCTTCCTCAGCAGGTTGAATCAGTTTTAGCCAGACATTGGAGAATCCTTGGGAAAGGCCTTAGACTTTGAATAAAAGTGGTGTTGGCCTTCCTCAGATCTCTTTCTCTCAATGCTGTAAAGCATCTACTATGACATATGGTGAATGGTACAATCTGAGCTCAACACTGAATTCAGTTCTGCATGTGGTAGTATTCAGTATGGAGGTGGCTGCTCCAGACTTTGTTGCCCTTTTTCCCCCATGCCTTTCAGCAGGAGCACTGCAGTCCTTTCTCTCCTGTTCAGAACTGTGCGAGCTTTCCATGTCCCGGAATCTTTGTTTTATTTCCCATGTACAAAAATGTGTCTTAATTCTTGTTCAAATGATGTAGCTGGGATTGTCTGCCCTCTCTCTTTGCAGGTCAGATGAGTTACCTCCTTTTTGGAGAGAGCAGCAGAGGCTTGAGAGCAAGATAGACCTGCAGCATGAGCTCCAGATGGAAACATAGCCATATGCTTGCAAGGGTGGGCTAGCAACAGGCTTGTCTGAAAACACCAGATGCTATAAAGAGGAGGGTGAGGATACAATGACTGTGGCTTCTAGACAGCTGAGGTTTTATTAAATAAATAATAAAAACATAATTTGAGAGTACTGGTGCAAGCCATTGTTTGCTGGTGCAGACAGTTCTCCATTTGCCTGCACATGGTGTCACTGGAACATGCTATGAGAAGGCAAGTGATATCCAAGAATAACTTTAGCAGCTTGAACTGAGGGTTTGGTGAATGAGAATCGCAACTAAATTTGGGTGCCTAAATTTGGCTGTTTGGTGTAAGGCAGGAAAACTTTAAAGGGGAAATCAGGCCTCTAATATAATCAAGAAATACTTTTCAAGTGGAAAAACAGCCTAATTTTTTAAAGGGGTCAATGTAAAACCAAACCTTAGCAACTTTCTTGCTTAAGTTTCTGGACATTTTAAGTCCTTTCAGAAACAATGTAGACATGAACTGTTGCAATATAATTTGGAGTGAAATACGTTCCACTGTGGAATCAATAGTTGGACTTTGTGTTGGTTTTAGTGCTTTCTATGCAATAATTTGAAGGGTCGAGAAGGACTGTCTTGCGGTTACTCTATTGCTCTGCTGTCTTTCTAAGTTGCGGTTGTGGGAACACAAAATTACTTGTCCAGTGTGTCACTCAATGTATAGCAAGTAGCTTGAAATGACTTCTATTGAAACAGCAATTACCTCTCCAGCAGCACAAAAAGGCATGTAGATGTCATGGCCTTTTTTTTTTTTCCTTCTCTCTAGGAGAGCAGCTTAATGACACAAGACATGTACATAAAAAAAAGTAATAAGTCTGTTTTGCAGCCTTGTTGTATACTGGGCTTTTCACATTTCAGAACTATTACTCCTGAGGAGCTTTTGTGTATCTGTGGGTGTATGTGTGTGGGTAGGCATGAGAATCAAAGGAACATAGTGTCCTTTGCTTTAATAGTTTATTTTATGTTATTGCTTTGTGTTCTGCGGTCCCTCTAGCCAATCTGCATTTATGAACTGAAAAGAATAGGAGCCAGGGGCCTAATATTACAGTAAATTAGGTACTGAATTTCTACTCAAGTGATTTAGTTCTGAATTTAGCCTTTATTCTAACTAGTTAATGCACAGTTATCATATTGGGAGTTAGGAGGCTTGCCTCTTTCCTTAGCAATAAGAAGATTGTAGTCAAAGAGTGAAGAAGAATGCTTCCCTTTTACACTCTATTTGCTATGGGCTTTTGGGATGTTCTGAGACCTTTATATGGTGATTCAGGGGTCCAGTTGCTGGGGCTACTGAGATTTTTAATTGTGACTAAAGCAGGAACAGAATGATTCCTATCTGTAGGGAGGAAAATGCAGTGGCTGTGCTTTTCAGATTCATTTGCAGCAAGAGGCTGTTTATGTTACCAGTCTCAAAAAAAAATCATTAATATTTGAAAAAAATATTTTCTACCATTGCTAAAAGGAAGCTGGGTTAACAGAGGAAATGTATACAGTTCAGCTTTTCCTGTTTTACAGTTTATGAGACAGTTTGTGTTGGAAATATGATCAGATTAGATTGCTTCTTTTGTTCCTTTTTCAGCAAATATTGCAACGTGTTTATAGGCCTGAGTTTATTTAGATTGTTAAGAATATGGCTTTTTGTACAGAAAATTGTGTTCTGGTGCCATTGAGAGGGATTGGGCTGATCTTCTGAATAATTGTATTCTGTTTGTATGTAACTATTGTAAAATTAGCTGTGTGAAAAATTCACTACTTTTGATTTTTCAGTGGTATTATGCATTCAGATTCAATTTTTAACAATAAATTATCATTGATAATTCATATAAAAACTGTTACAGCTTTTTACCTTCTCACCCCCAGCCATCCTTGCTGGTAGAGATTGTGCCAACAGGAGGTTACTATTTTCAGGAATTGCAGTAACCTGTTTCTGCTGAGATGATCAATGAGCTTGATTAAATAGATAGTGTGGTTCCATGTAATTGGCAGAGGCTTCCAAGTGCACGCTCAGGAACCCTGTCCCAAACTGAAAGCTAACTGCTTAGGTGAGACCAGCCCTCTTGCCTCATGTGAATCCATGTGTCCCCACTAGCAAATCTCCAGGAGCTGTCCCAGAAAATCATCCTGGAACCCAAGAGAATGGCTTGAGCACTTGCATGTTTGGGCTTTTCCTTCTTTCCAATTGACTTACCTTGGTAAGACTTTCTGTTGCAGTGTTTATTTTCATGTTCTGAAGCCATGTTGGTTTGTATTAGGCTCAGTGAAAAATGACATCATATGCATTACATGTGAGGTAGGCAACCCAGTGGAGTTTCATGACACCTTTATGGCCATTGTTACTTTGCTCAAACACAGAAGACAACAATGAAATAGAATGGCTAGGCAGCTGATGTTGAAACTGCTGTTTGTTATACCAAAACATAGCTATCTCACTGTCAACTCATGTTTGCCTATCATCAGCTTTTGGCACCCATGCAATACCTCCTGTTAGTTTTGGGGTTTAGAGCAGGAATTACCTTATTTCACTATGTTTGTGGTGGTTGCTGTTCTCCTGTTAAGAAAACAAACAGTTCCTAAAGGAAAAGACTGTATTGATCTGTGCAACATACTGTTTAGATTGGCATGGGATTACAAACCTATTGTCATGCCTGAAAAAGTGATGTTATGTATTTTACCAAAACTTTTACTAAAACAAACTATTTGATGAAAATCATGTTGGTTGCATCTGAAAAGGACCGAGGCTTTGCAATAGATTATTTATTCTACTGTGTATATGAGCCAAAATTGCAAAGAAGACAAGATGTATGCTGAGCTACTTTAGGAGGAATGTGGCTAACATCAAGGAAAGACATTATGCCCTCTCCTTAGCACCAATGAAGCTTTTGCTGGAAGACTGTATCTAATTTTAGGCTTCTATGGTTCAAGATGGATGTGGACAAACTGAAGAAGGTCCAGTGAAGTGCCACTAATATGTCTGGGAGCTGGACCATGTTCTACATGAGAGGAGGCTGAGGGGGGACGTAATGGCAGCCTGCAGCTACTCGAAAGGCAGTTACAAAGATGATGGAATCAAATTCTTTTTGGTGGGGTAAAATGATAAAACAATCACAAAGTGTGGCTGTAGACATTCATGTTGAACATTAGGAAAACCTTCTTTCCAGGAGGGCAGGTGCCCAGAGAGGTCTTTTCATACATTCTTGGAGATTTTGAAGACTGGGCTGGACAAAGCCAAAGATGAACTGATTGGGTATTGATGAAAGTCCTTCTTCAAGTTGGAGGTGCATGGGATCACAATTGCTTGCCTTTAAATCAGCACTTCTGCAATTCCCTCACTTTGTATCTATATCTTCGTTTCAATTTTGACAAGAGGTCTAATTGTGGAAACCCAGAGTACTGTTAAGACCTGGCACCTCACATCCACAATGTACTATGAAGTCAGGCTGTCTGCAGGTTTAATCTTATTTTGGGACCTTTGTAGGGAGGACTCCTGGATTCCTGATAAGACATTGGCCATGTCATGCCTCTGAAGAGGCAGAAGGAGGCTGTATGATGTGCATGGTCTGCTTGTGTAGCGCAGAAGTGCAGTTTCTTCTGAAAGCACCCAGTGCATTCAGTGTCTCTTTTCAAAGAATATCGGCTGGATGATCCCCAATTAGAATTATCAGATGTGTGAAACTTCTTTTGTATGACTAGATAAAGGAGGATATTCAGCTTGGAAAATAATACTGTGGTGTGGAGAGAGGACAGAAGTCTGAGTGTCATGGAGAAGGTGAACAGAGCTTAATTGACAGTTTGCTATGTTCCAACACAAGGACTGAGAGAATATAACACCAATGAACAGAAATCAAATGGACAATGGCTGGGTGATTTGGCCTCCAGCTTGGCCTTTAAGCTGCTCCATTGCAGCAGTGGAGGCAGAAGAAAGGATAGAGCATGGCAAAGGGATGAAGAAACTATAGTGTGTGGATAGAAGGACCAATTTATTGCTATTTGAACAGCAACATGCAGTAAAACAAGCTGTTGAGGTGTTAATTCAGTACTTGTGAAGCCAGGGACAGAAAATAGAACAAATGGCAGAACCTGAGCAATCCCTGATGCTGGATGTCTAGCAGTGCTGCTGGTTTAGTGACCAGGCATCAGGTGAAACAATCCCACCCTTCTTTTGCAGATGACTGGCTCTGGAGGCTTTGCACATAGTGCTCAGAACACAGACTCCTGTGTTCATAATGTCTTTATAGCTTCTGTAGGCTTGAACGCAGATGAGAGTCATACTTTACTCTTTCCTTAGGTATCATTGATGTTGTTTCATTTTCTAGTTAATTAATCTGAGACCTGCCAACTTGTCCAGAGATGTCAGTGGCTTGAAACTAGGCCCACACTTCCCAGACAGATTGTCTAAGGCCATGTCTGTATCCAGGTGGATCCTTGGGCACCATCCCACCTGCTGTGGTATCAGGTTTGCACCAGCCCCATCCTGCTCAAACTTCTTAATCCATCTGTGGAGGTATGGCAAACCCTGAAAGGTAATTTGTAACCTGAACAACCATGACCATGCAAATGAATGGGAATGAAGAAAAAGTCCATACAAAAGTCCTTCTCCCACCATCCATTGGAGCAAGATAATGATTATGTCTGAGACAAGCTTCTAAAGACATGTACATGCCTAACATCATCCATGCTGCATGTCTCAGGTGATGGCTGGCAATGGACACTGCTGGAGGACAGAGTTTTCTAACACGAGGATTGAGTCAAAATATCCAGACTGTGTCGGATGTAAGGCCGGACCCTAGTGATGAGGGTCAGACCTCAGTAGTCACCAGGAGCTTTGAATGAGAGGTTGAGAAAGAGTAGAGGTCCATGACATATGTCATCTCCTTGGAGGCTTCACAGCAGAATGCTGTGAGGCAAATGAGGTGCTACTGTTGAATTCCTCAGGGCTGCCTATTTTCCTTCCAGACATAAACAGAGGGACAGACACAAAATAACTGCATTTCGAATCTAACATTGGGAGCTAGTCTATGCATGGCTGCCTTGCATGGGTTTCTTTTAATTTTTTATGTCACTTAAATGTTTGTGCTCATTACAATTCTTAAGACTCTTAAAGAAAAAGTATTTTTTTTTTATTCTGTGACCTACAAAAAATAATTGCTGCCTTTCCAGTCATTCTGTTTAAAAATTAATGATCAGAGTGGTCCAGTGGTGAAACTGTTCTATTAAAAATGTGCACCAAGACACACTGCTGTTCAAGAGCAAAACAAGCCACCTGTTCTGAGAACTGCTCCAATTGTAGCACGTACTGCAGCCCCTCCTGGAAGCCTGCTTGCGGTTTTAACTGTGGTACACAAAGGTCCCAGCGGCTTCCTTCCCACTTCTTGGCGAGCCCCTGCCACCTGGAGAAGTGGGATGCAGCTTCTGTGGATCCCACTGCCTGCTTTGAGTGGGCTGTTCCCTCCCAGCAGCTGCATGCTGTGCCTAGAGCATACATTCTAAGACTGGGCTGAACTGTGCTTCTCTGTAGTGAACGATTTATACTGTTTCATAAACCAAAAGCCAGATATCAAAGCTGTTCTCTTCAGGATTTATGCTGGAGTGAGTAAACCTCAGAAGCACAGCAGGGCAGGAGATGCTTTGTCTCCATGCATAGAGAGCTTTGCCTCTATGGGTCCTGGCTGCTGTGCATAGGGGACCACAACCAACCCCAGTCCCTCCTCCAGTGCCCCAGTAGGCTACAGCAGCATCTTCTAGCCCTCCATGGACTTGGGACCAAGGAGAAGGTAGCTTGTTTTCCTGTACAGTCTCACAGGGGAGGGAGGCAATGGTGCTGGAAAGCAGCAGCTTTGCTACCAGCATGAGCCCTGGCTTGCTCTGATAGAATGGGTTTCCTTTGGCCCCTGGTGAAGCGCTGCATATGCTTCAGCGTGCTCCCAGCACCCCTGCTCAAAAAGGAGAGCAGTCCAAGGCCATCTGTGCTTTTTCTGTGCTATTAAGGGATCAGCAGCTGGCCATGTCAGCTGTGTTTGCTCTAATAAATTAAGCAGTGGCAGGGCACATCACTGGACTTGATTATTTATATTGTTAAATTATTGAAATGCCCCCTGGCTTGCTTTTGGCCACACACTGCTCTCCCAAATGATTCTCAGGCACAGTTCAGAAGTTAGCTTAGGCCAGGAACTGCTCCCAAGTGCAGTGTAGCTGCAGCCACCTACTTTATAGGGTAAGAGAGTTTAATAATGTGGATACAGGCTGTTCCGTGCCACTTGGCCTTAGTGTCAGGGAGCAGCTTCATGCAAGCTTCAATCAGCAATTGAGGCATAGCTTTTGGGTCCAATCCTCTTTCATGCCATCAGAGCAGAATGAACTTAAAAATCCAGTTCTGAAAAAGAAATCCATCTCATGCAAACAATTGTGGTGGTGGCTTTTTCCGTTTCTTATTTCTGTTTGTTCCTGAAATACCTGGCCTGTTCATTATGTTTGAATATTTTTTTTTTTCTCCAGCTGGTCATATTACTATTTCTAGAAGTTTCTAAAAGTCACACAGAGGTATTAAATTTTGCTTTTACTGTTTTAGGGGACCTCATCTAGGATGGAAAAAGAAGCACTAACGTATCAAAAAAAGTTTAAGTGTTTTCTCCCATCTTTATAGAAAATCTGCAATTAATAACTCCCTGAGAAGCCTGTTTCAAACACATTATGTATCCATATACCCAAATTATATATGCGTACACACATAACATTTGATAACTTACTTTCCTTTAAAGATGAAAACTTCTTATGATCTCAATATTCTGATGAGCACCTTAATGCCCTTACAAATAGTCACAGCTTTTTTCTTGGATTTCTTTCTGCTTTTAATTTCTCAGTTAATTTTTTTTTTCCGAGTGAATTAAATGTTTCCCTGCAACAAGGACATCTTTCATAAACAATAAATTAATTTATTCTCTGAGGAATCAATCCAAATATTCAGGCTTTTCTTTCTTCGTTACTGTTTCAAGTCTAATATCACCTGTGAAAACTGAAGACTCAACACCTGCTGTTTCTTGTATTCCAATCCAGAGACTACAAAGTATGAGAAAACAGCTCTGCTTGTGTTCTTACTCCCAGCTGGAGTCACAGAGGCAGGCATTTTGGAGGTGTGAATATTTTGATGGAAATTTTATCCTTATCTTAGGCTTACCTTTAGAAAATATTCAACAATGGGAGAGACTGCGTCTTCTCAAGCCACAGCAGAGCATGCCCTTGATATTCTTATGTAAGCCTCTTCTTCTGGCCTCACCCAGAAGAAAATCTTCATATCAAAAACTCTGATGGAATCATAGTGACAAACATGAGCTCAGTTTTGGTTTGCTGCATTCCTACACAAGAAACATGGGTCTGAATATAACTGCTGGCATGAAAAAGGCCACTTGCTATTTGCCTCAACTTTTCCTGGGCTTGGTTGAGAAGGGAAAGGCTTTTAAATGTACACTCTTGCTCTTTGAGTTCACCAGCAGGTAACTGTAAGGGCTTCCAACAGCCTTCTGATTTTTCCAGGAAGAATTGTTGGTGGAACCAAATATTTCATGCAGCTTACAGGGGAAAAGCAAAGACGTGACTCTCCCTGATGGTACACTGGAGAGGGAAAAGTATGTAACATGACAAGGCAGGGTTTAAGATCTATGATTCTATGATTCCATATATTTGAACAAGCAGCCAGTTGTAGAATTGAATGCTTGGGGCGGGGGGGAGAGGTAAACCAAGACCTTGCTTCAAATTTTGAGTCATGCTGTGGAAAAAAAGTTATGCCTATATTGACAAAGGGTGAGAGAGAAAAAGGAAAACAGAGACAGAAGGCAGAGCAGAGGATTAGGAAGAGTCGTGCTCAGCAGAAGCCAGTGAAGTCAAATCACAGAGCAAATTCCAAATGTTAAGATAATCTGATGGATTTCACTGATTTAAAGCCTTTAGAAATCTGTCCAATATACTCATTCTTACAAATGAAAACAGAATGACCAGTTTTATAATTTAACAAAGGATTGGTCCCAAGCTCTCTAGACCCTTCACAATTTTCATGCAACTAATTCACTTCATTCGGACTCAATGAAAATCACTGTTTACAAAAAAAGATAATAAATTATTCCAGTCTTTAGGCAATGGGAAAGGGGAGCTTCTTGTATCCTATCTAAAATGCCTGTTACTGCATAATTTTGTCTCCCCTTATAAATCAGAGCATAACCTTGTCTGATAGCAGATACAAATCCATTACATCCATTTATCTTCTAAGAAAACATAATGAAGAGACTAGAGAAAAGTATCACTGATGTTTATTGGAAATGATTAAAAGACAAAGAAAGTTAGACTGTGAGATTAAAAGCAGAAAGCAGATAACTAGATTTTGCTGGCAATGCATAATGAGACACTATGTCTGTTGCTTCTTGTCCAGTCCAATCCAATTCAATCCCATCAAAGGTAATCCATACCCATTGGAAATGTTGTGGCCATGAGTACACAAATATCAGCCTGTGGTGGTAAAGGTCTAAAAAAATCTTCAAGCACTGTTTTTATGTTAAGGTCTCTGACCTCTGCTTTTCTACTGTGTATAAGGTCAGGACTGAGGTCCCAGTGGCCATGTTGCTCTTGCTCCTGAGCTTCTAAGTGTGGGTACCTGGCCCAGGCCTCTCCTGACTCCTAGCTGTTGTGGCATGTGTGCAGCTCAGGCATAGCCAGTGTGAATATGGTTATTACTGGGACCCTGAGCAATGACAACTGCTGAGTCTTGACCTAACAGCCTTGGGGCCATGGAAGGGATTAAATGCAATGTATTTTATGGAATTAGTAGGACAGTGGCCATTTCTCCCCTTCCACTTCCCCAGGTTTCATTAAAATGATTAGCCAAAGATCAAGGTTGAGTAAAGTACTCAACATCAGAGGGATGCCCTGAAACCTTGCTCTCCACCACATGATGGGAAAATGAAAAAGTGATTGTACAGCCCTTACCCAAATTGTAGTTAAAGCCAGAGTGGGCTGAAGGCATTCACCTCTGTGGGAAAATATCACTGTCTGCGAAGAAGGCTGCAGGTGGGTAATGGGAAGATAAAAGGGGGAATATGGGGGTTTTAGATAACTCTGAGTACATGAAACAGATGTATGGAAGACTTAGGATGGGAGAGAGCAGGGAGGTTTTGGGAGCCTTGGAGAAAGAATTGGAGTTTTGGAGAGCAGAGTTGGGGGGGCGGGGGGGGGGGGGGGGGGGTGGGTGCAGAAGCATGAGGTTTCTTTCTTCCTTCTCCTGTTTCCCCCTGGGGTATGGGATTTCCACTTCCCTCTGAGGCCTGTCAGACATCAGAGTATCTCCCTGCCCCATATGGTGACCTGCTTCTTCTCCAGTCCTCTTGCAGGCATCCCACACTGCTTACTGACCTGTGCATCTTGGTCTTTTGGGGAGGAAAGGATGGGACCAGTCAGAAATCTTAGTTTTGGGGCTGGGAAACCAGGGCTTCCTGTTCTTCTGTTGCAGGAAAAGGTCATCATCTCTTGCTCCTAACCCATTGAGAGCATGAGCTGGAGATGTCTTACCTTCAACAACTCATTTCTATTCCACTGGCTGCCAATTTACCTGCCGTTGAAGCTGAGGTCACCAGTGCATCAATGACTCTGGGAAGAATCGCCATCTTTCTAAGGTGTGGGTGGTTTTTGGTTTTGTTTTTATTTTTTTTCTTTTGCTTGTTTTTTTTTTTGTTTTTTAGGTTTTTATTTTTCCTCTCAATGAGACTTTGACTGTAGTTTGATGCTCAGTTGTTGAGCGATTTATTTTGCTCTTAGAATAATGTAAATAGTTCAAAGATTCAGAGGACCATAGTATATGTTCCACAGAAAACTGTGATTATGTTTTGTCGACTGACAGAAATAGCTTAGAGGGCTCTTTGGAGACTTAGAGTCTTAGGGTCACTTCGTCATCCAAAGTAAAATCAAGGAGCATGTTGGTCTTACCAGATGTCAGAAAATTTGCTGCATTTCTCACTACTTTACTCTTCTTGTAAATTTTTATTGCTTCTCTCTTTTAGATTTGTAAGATAACAGAGCCAGTGACTTGGAGGCAATGAACTAACCCAGTTAATCTTGCATCAAAGCCAGTATAAAGCTTTTGATGGCATTTCCTGCCCCTGCAACATGGGTTTGGAATTCTTTGTGTTTAATTTGACAGATGGCTCAAAAATAATAACATTTTGTGTAGAAAATCTGCCCGCCTTAATGTTGGTTTGATTCTTCTGAAATTCTTTCTTCAGCTTCATTGCTAACTTCAGGTAATATGCCCATTTCCAATTGCCTTTAACAGCTTTCATGACTCCAGCTTCACAAAAGATCACAGTCTGGTTCAGTCTGATTTTTGTTATAACAAAGCACCTGTTGGTAGCCAGGTACATAAGAAGCAGCCGCTTCCCCTTTAATACTTCTAGGCTTCTGTAGAAAACATTGCTGGCCTCCTCTTTTTTCAATGTTTCATTTGTTCTTTAAAAGGACTGAAAACCTATTTCATCTAAGAACCAGGTTGTTATTTACGTCAGAAACTAAGTTATGGACCAAGATTGCCATTGTGCTTGATGCTTCAGACAGACATAAAAACGGTCCTTGACCAAAAAAGCTTACAATCCAAAAATGAAAGGAGAGGTACTTAGATAAGCAAATTACCAGGGCAGCACAAAGAGTGGTTAAAATACCATTAGTCATTGCTGTAAGTGGGACTTGCACACCTATATACAGCAATATATATATAAAAAATACGTAATATAATAATATATAATAAATAATATATAATATATACCTGTATTTTTCCTGAGATTTTGTGCTTAGAAAATCTGTCACAAGGATATGAAAAAATGCACAACTACAGTTGCAGAACAAGCATGCATAGATGTAAAAATATTTGCAAATATTTCAAATGGCTCTATTTTTATTATAATCCTTTTAAATTGAGAGCCTGCATGACTAAGAGGATGGAACCCTGCTATACGCAAGTTTTCATTTGCACAGCAACTTTTTTGTTCATCCTGTTCCATTGATAAGATGTGCAAGCTCCTAGCTTCCTAGTAACTCTTGTGATAGGTAGTTAGAAGCTTGAATCTTTACTTGAATCTGGCTTTGGAAGACTAGTGATTTCACAGCGTGGTAGATGTTGTATATAATGTAATTAAAGCCCTTTCTGTTGTTTGAGGCAGAAAGTTCTTCAAAATTACTTTGTCTCTCCATTAGTACTCATAGTACAACCTGTAAAACAGTGAGAAACATGATCTAACTAAACACTGAGGAAAGGCACTCTAAGACAGCCTGCACTCATGACTTTTGATCATTTGCAGTTTTGCAGGATGAGCTACATGTCTGAAAGCTAATGCTTGTTACATATTGCACTGATAATGTAAGTTTGAATGAGAGTTATCTAGTCATGATTCAGAGAGACAAAAGTAGAGTTCAGCTATTTTTCAGAGGAAGATGCCAGGCTACTTTCACCAAGGTAGAATGTCAAGCCCAATATCACAGTCAGTCAAATAAGCTGTTTGATGGTTTCCTGCTTTATATGATTTTGATATTGCTCCCTTAAGAATTATACCGTCTGCCCTGCCTGGGCCACTTGGCTGGTGCTGCTTGTCTCAGGTGCTTGCAGACTGAATGTATCTAGTGTGCCAGCTAAGGTGCCTACATCCTTTTGGACTACAGCAGAGAATAAATGTACAAGAAGTTCAAGGCAGGAATGGCAAAAGGAAAGCCAATACCCTCTAATAACTAGCAAACATGACTCCTTTGGGGAAGTACCCAAGAACCAAGAATACGATGCTCTAAAGTATAACAAATTATAAAAGTTTAGTGGTTTGGTCTAGAAATAGTTCGGAATAAATGCAAAAACATTTGCTATACAGTTTCTAGTGACTAGAAGGAAAGAAATTATGGTGTGTTTATATGGCATTAGTGGCAATTTTAGAGTGATATCAATAATTAAAATTGCAACTGCTTAGGCATGACTGAAGAAAATAGGTATGAACCCAGTATTTTTCAAGTGAATTCATGTTCAGCTAAACATAAGCCAGCAGTGTGCCCAGGTGGCCAGCAGTATCCTGGCTTGTATTGGAAGTAGTGTAACCAGCAGGACTAGGGAATTGATTGTCCCCCTGTACTCAGCACTGGTGAGGCTGCACCTTGGATCCTCTGTTCAGTTCTGAGCCCCTTACTACAAGAAAGATATTGAGGTGCTGGAGCTGGTCCAGAGAAGGGCAATGAAGCCGGTGAAGGCTCTGGAGCACAGGTGTGATGGGGAACGGCTGAGGTAACAGGGATTGTTTAGTCTGGAGAAAAGGAGGCTGAGGGGAGACTTTATCACTCTCTACAACTACCTGAAATATAGCAAAGTGGATGTTGGTCTCCTCTCCCAAGCAACAAGTGATAGGACAAGAGGAAATGGCTTCAAGTTGCACCAGGGGAGGTTTAGATTGGATATTAGGAAAAATTTCTTCACCAAAAGAGTTGTCAAGCATTGGAACAGGCTGCCCAGGGAAGTGGTGGAGTCACCGCCCCTGGAGGTATTTAAAAGACATGTAGATGTGGTGTTAAGGGACATGGTTTAGTGGTGGACTTAGCAGTTGGTTGCACTCTGTGATCTTGAAGGTCTTTTCCAACCTAACTGATTCAATGATTCTAAGTGCACATTGTGATTTTCATTAGGGTAGCTGTAGGTTTAACATCTCGCTAGATTAAAAATCCTGAATAAAGTGCCCAAGCCTATGAGACTGGCTTGCAGACAATGATATCTTAGCCATGCTTCTTGTTTTGTTGTGTTTTTTTTTTTTTTTTAATAACCTGAAACCATTCAGGAACACAGTTAATAGGTTTTGAGTTTCTCAGTAACCAAAAGAGTTCAATTTTGTTCTGAAAAAAAGCTGTATCCTGATGTAACAAGCTGGGTCTAGTGTTAGATACTGCAACACTCATAATAAAATTGGGAGACTGACATCCTTCAGAATGAGGTGTGCTAGTGAAAGTGCTGGGATGCAAGCAGATAAAATTATAGCAGTTTGCCACACCACCCTTGTAGAAGATTTAATCTACTATGCAGGGAGAGTGACCAAGCATTTTCCAGATGAATGTTTCAAACAGAAAGGGAGGCATCATTCTCCAAGCAGCTATAGCATCTTTATGTCTCTTAATAAAGTCCCTCACAAATGCAGGCCTTATTCTGCCAGCAATTAATGTCACAACCAAAGGTAGACCAGACAGAACAAACAAGCAGCTTGAGTTTCTCTCAGTGGTATTCTGTCCAACATGTCACATAACATGGTGACTTATTAATGTTGCAGCCCATACCGAAACAATACAGTTAGACAATTTGATCTCAAAAGGCAAGATTTGTTTGGTTGTCAATACTTTCAGAAATAGAGGTTGTAAAAGCCAGGCCAAACTATTAATGAATTGGCAGACACTCAGATTTACCAACTAGACTAATCATAACCTAGATTCTGAGGTTGTCTTCTGTGGTGACTTCATCTATTCTGTCTGCCTGACGGTGGCATAAAGCAGTTCTAAGTCTAGATATAAAACAGGATCGTGTAATTAATATGGTTTATTGGCCTACCTTACGCTCAAAGCATCATTTTTTCTTAATGTGACTAGAAAGCATAGATGTTTCAGAGGCAATTTACTGAACTAGTGAATCTTCACAATGGTTTCAATCCCATCTGAAATCATTCCCATCTGATGCTGAAAGCTTTTTGCTGTATGCACTTGATTTCTGTTTTGAACATCCTTCCCAAGAGACTAATATGCATGAAGAGGACTTCAACGGAACATGGAAGTGGAGCATCTATGATAACCATTCCTGAAGTCAGTGACTAAAAAGAAAAATGAGGCGATTTTGTATGAAGTGGACCCAGCTGACAGAGCAGGTTGAATTTTCTTTTTACATTATAGCGGGCAGCTGCAATATTTTTGTTTAACACGACTTTTTGCAATGTAGTCGTTATGGAACTATGTATATCCAGTGATTTCCAGAAAGAAAAGAAATAGAACAACAGGCATGCTTTCAATTTCAACTTGCACGCTTCCCGTTTTCTTGTTATGATGAGAGACCATAAATGAAATAGCTCGCTGATGCTTTGGGAAGTCTAAAAGAACCCCAAACCTCTCTTCAGTGCCTTTTGTTTGCATGGTGCTTTAGAAGAGTAAACAGGGAAGTTTTCATGTCTGTATAAGTCAGGGACAGCCAGCTGTGAGTTACTTGACACCATAGATCTGAAGCCTCCACTGAAGGAGGCACCAGGGAGGCACCAATAATTTATGAGTCAGGACTAAGAAGAACTACCCAGAATGCTTAGGAAAATATGCTAATTCAGTACCTTAATCAGGAGCTTTTATTTTATGCCAATTTAAGTGCACTTTTGAAAACCTGTGTCATTCTGCATCAGAACAAGACACTCTCGGCAGTGACTTGTTATAGGGAAAGGCTTGGGAAAAGCTTGAAGAGGTACCACAGCCTTATTTAGGATGTGTCAGTTCCATCTAAATCAGGCTGTAGACATGCTGAACTGTGATGTCCACAGCAATCACTTAGGATGTGTGTGACTGGCTGCTCCCAAGCCTGGTATCTTTGAAGAGCTTTGTTGGGAGCTTACACTTGAAAAGTCCTTCCAAGGAAGTCTGTTGATGATATTCTGCACAAAGATTTATCTTTGCTTACCACTCCCCAAAGAGACAGAAAAAATTCTAGTTTTCTCCGAGTTGTTTCTCTTCTTCTGGTAACATCCTATCAACATGGTAAAAGTATTATCCAGTGGGTACAGAGCATGAAGTCTGCCCTACTGAACCGAACCGGATAAAGTACATGAAAGGACATGACACACAGATTTTCTTTGCATCTCTTAGTAGCTGATGTCTACAGCAGTGATTTAGCAAGGGATGAGCTAAATAAGTAAAGAGAGTGTATCTTTGCTCATTACTTTGAAGCAACTGAAACTCACATTGCTAATAAATTAAATCTGGTTGTTAGAAGTCTAGAAGGGAAGCAAGAGCAGAGGACTAGTAATTGAAAAAAATGTGATGACATTCTGAGTGGAACTTAGCTAAACAGCTTAGTATACCAAGAAAACTGTTCTGGGGAAAAATCTATGGCTTCAAGGCTACAGCCTCCTTTCTCTATGTCAGCCCTTCTATATGAACTGTATTTTTTACTTATCACAGTGCTCTGTGGGGCTTGGTGTCCCTATCCTTAGTTACGTCCCCATTGATTATTATTCTTACCATTTTTTAAATTCAGAACATATCTTCCTCTCCCATCAGCAAGTCAATCCAGGTCAAGAGACGGTGCAAGTGGCTACATCCTTTTATACTTCCCTCTAAGAAACACCATGAATGAAGAAGTTTCTGCTTCTCTTTCTGCTTTTCCCACCAGCCTTCTCACCCAGTTCATAAAGTGGTCCGTGACTACTTGGCTAGATACAGGTGTGGGGCTGCATGCCACAAAGTGTAGCATTTCATTACAGTGGTATTTGTCCCGAGGCTCTGCAAAACTAAAGTAAGGCTCAGTTCCCTTAACCCCCTGTCTTGGACTATCTGGCCCTTCTCAGTCTCTCCTCTTTCATATAAATTTTTGCCTGTGGATCAATAGTTATAATCTCAGTCAAAGATTTCTCATCATTAAATGCTGAAGGACACTACAGTTCTGCCTTTTGCTCATTACCTTTGTCTTGTCCCATTTTGTTCTCTTCTATTCCTCTGACCCTTTCATTTTCTTTCTCATCCTCCTCCTGTGAGTTTCTTCTTTCCAAATGCTCCCTGACTTACCAGTGCAGTGTTTGCAGCCACCGATACTATTTGGATATCCTTTGTTCTTTACAAATACCTTGGCTCTGACCTCCAGACCAGTGTCCTTGTTGCATTCGTCCCTGTTGTGCTTGGCAGGCTACAGCAGAACTCCAGATGGGAGCCAGATTTAAGTTTAACAGCACGTTTATTTGCTATTCTTTCAGTCTGGCTGCAACTCCAATATTTACTTGCTATTGTAAACTTTTTGCAGCTACAGTAAGCCTAAGAGATAGGAGTGGAGTGTTTCTATAAAACAATCCTATTATCTAGTGAAGTTTTATATGCCCAGCCTGGCTTTGTTGAATAGCCTCTTAAATCTTTCCTGGGTGCTCAGGTACACCTCAGGTCTTCCCCATGCTTAATGTCTGCTGCATGCTCACCCTGGAAATGGGTCTGCCAGAGTGCACAGCGGGGACTGGAGATATCCAGGTACCTCTCCTCAAACTGGATGAAAAAAAGTATAGAGGCTCACTCAGACTCTTATCAAAGCCTGCATTCCCATTGCAGTTAATTAGAATGTTTTAAAAAGATAGGTCTAACAAAGTAAGGTCTTGATTAAACCTAATCACACCTATGTTCTGCTCCTTGGTAGATGTGATGTATAGGAATTCTGTAATTTCCCAAGTTACGTTTGTATTCAGATACGTCTTGTTTCCCTCTTGCCTTGCTGCTACATGACCTACACACACAGAAAGCTCTTTCATGGATGGGATATGGCTAGTTAGGGCATTATGCAGCTAAGGAACAAGTAAAGGAACATGTGACCTCTGAAATACATCAATACATGCATGCATGCATATATATATATATATATATATAAGTATATATGCAAATATCTATAAAGGTGTACATCAATATATGTGATGTGCCCGTGGGAAGCACAAGTAAATGAATGCCAACAGTAAGATAATTTCAGGGAGTGAAGTTGGTGGCAACCAGTGATGTTAATTCTTTATTAGTTTGGGATCTCTTCATCTTTGGATGAAGTATTCACAGTGTCCTGGTAGAAAGTTAAGTGGAAAAAAACCGCTGAGAGCTGTAATAAGACCTTCACTTTTTAGTACTCATAATCACTGTCTAAATGTGGAGCTTTCTGAAACTGGGAATTTTAGCTTAGATGGTCCAAGCATGGCGGTGGATGGTTGATTTGGAATGATGCTAATATAATGAATAAATTGATACTGATATTGACATTATTGTTAGTAACACTGATTACTGTAGCACTAAAACATGTGATGAGCTCTTTGTGCTTCTGCTACATCATTTGATGCAGGAATTGTCCTTGTAAAGGGCAATGTAAGTATTTAAATACCAACATGATTTTTAAACTAATGTGGCCAAGAAGACGAGTGTTCACTTGGTACAATAGATAAATGATTACTAAAAACAGTATAGAACTCTTTAAATAGAGACCTGTTTATAAAATGTTGGTAACAGTAAGCAATGTCAGCCCCCAACCTAAAGTATACTGGTTTATTTTTACCTTAGGTGGGACGAATGCTTTGTAGCAGCATTTATGAAGCCCATTTTGAAATGATCTGCCTGTAAAAATGCAGTTAGGAGATGCTGGAGAAATAAACTTGCATTATAATGTTAAAAAGCTTGCTTTTGGTAAAAGAATATAATTTGGAAGAAATCTATGGTATTGCTAATTGCACTTTGGTTCCTTTTTTATGTACATTGAGATAATCTGGCATATTTCTCCATTATTTTCTTTTTTTTTTCATTAACGAAAGCAGCAGAGTGGCATTGTTTTGTCAGTCCTTTGTAGCCTTTGAGGTTTAAAAGTGGTAGCAAAGACAAAAAAGGATTCCATAGGAGTGTGCACCTAACAAGAATCAGATTTAGTTAAAACAACTGTTGGTAATGATTTGACTGTTATCCCCCCAGGTTTCTAGCAATGTAAAGTAACAATCTGATGCTTTAGCATAAGAATACCATTTTCTTCCTTCATGTAGATGCAGCCAGATTATCTATCTTCTCTCTATACAGAAACACTCTATTAACTTCTTACTGCTGTAAAAATGAATGCTGTGTCAAGATCATAGAATCACAGAATCATAGAATGGTTTGGGTCAGAAAGAATGTTAAGATCATCCAGTTTCAGCCCCCTGCCATGGGCAGGGATGCCTCACCCTAGACCATGTTGCCAAGGCTCTGGCCAACCTGGCCATGAACACTGCCAGGGATGGAGCATTCACCACTTCTTTGGGCAACCTGTTCCAGTGCCTCACCACCCTCACAGTAGAGAACTTCTGCCTTATATCTAACCTGAACTTTTGTTGTTTTAGTTTGAACCCATTAGCCCGTGCCCTATGACTGCAATACCTAATGAAGAGTCCCCAGCATCAAGTATACACTTTTTGAGAAAGAGCAGAGCACATTCTTCAAATGTTTGTATATTTTAAACAATGTCTGTGAGAAACAGGATACTATTCCTCACATTATCATGTTCTCACCACAGTGCAACAAGCCTCTTTAAGATGTGAAATAAAAGCCAATTATAATGCAAGTCATAATGAAATGCTTGATAAAATTTATTCAAAAAATGAAAATACAGCAATAAGAAACCAGACAATTTTATTATCTAAAACTTCCTTATTTTTTCCCAATATACTGCATACACCAATTTTGTACTTCAACTGCCATATTATATTACAATGTAAAATATTACAATATTAATAATGTAATATTATGTGTGTCTTTGACTTACAATCAGTACAAAATTCTTTCAGTAGAGGACCCAAAGCTGTATTTAAAAACCAAGTGTCCTTTTAAGAGGGATTTCTGCTGGATTTTGTATCCTTTCTCTATGTTCATTTTGTCAAAGTCAGGAGTCCAGGGCGTTTTTGTCTGTGGCAAATAGAGCAGATCTTGTTTCATCAGTGCCTAGATATGTCAAGTTAAAAAGCAGCAACTAGATCAAAAAAACTTCCAAGATTTTAATTCACATCTATACCAGGAAGAGGAAATATGTATTACTTTGTCTGTTGCTTTGGAACACATGAAAAATCTTCAGAGATGAAGATAAATTTCTGCAAAGGGAGTGTAATTTGTCACTATTTCTGACCCTTTTTCCCCTCTTTTTTGAGATTTCATTTTAATTTCCCATTATAAAGCACAAAGGTTTTATTCCTCATGGTAGCAGACCAGCCTGCTCCCAGTATAGACTCACAGGACTTGGAGGAGAGCCTTGAAGATCATGGGGTTTTAGTAATTTATTTGTTATTAGCAGGCAAAATTGGTGGTTTTACTTTTAACGTTTTTCTTGCTAGGTGTGATAAATATCCTGCTGCTGGAACTGTGACCTCCTGCTAGGGACACAAAAGGTTTTGCTCATCTTAATTGCTAGAATGTAATGTTGTTTCTTGAGACACAAGTAGGACTTGGATCTCAGTATCCTGTTACAAGAGGCCCTTGTTGCCTACTTTAATTGTGTCTCTGTGTCATAGCAGTATCTACCTGCTGCGTGTATAGAACAAATGCAATAATAATTGGCAAAAGACCAGAGTTTTATTCATGAGGAAGGAATTGTGGGTGCAAAACAGTAAATACTGAGCCCTGTAATACCCCTCTTTGTTTAAAGAGCAGGCATTTGGTAGGTCTAGCCTGCACAGATAATATGTACCTGCAAGAAATTATTGTAGCCTGTCACATAGGTTCCTCTTGTCCACTGGCAATCAGAGACACAGCGAGGAGGAGAGATGTGCAAGAAACTGGAGTGGTTTGGCTAAAAAAATTGCTTGCTGATGCAACAGGGATGGAAAAATATTTATGGTCAGAATTTGAGTGCCTTTGTTCAATGCTTCAGGATCCTGGAAATGCTCCTAAACATTCCCAGATTTGTTTCTTTCTGCACTGTCATTGCTGAAGAATTCTGAAATTAAATAATGTAATTTGGAGAAAGGAATCAGATTAAAGTGTAGCTGATGATATATTTCAAATTGTCCCTCAACTTTGATGTGGAGAGATTACATTAGCTGTCTATGAAATTCTAAGTGATATTGCTGTTCTAAAAAATGGCTAGAGGTTTATGCTGGTTTGATATCTTTATCATGGTCAAAATTTGAGTGAAATCTAAAACTTTCAGGGATAAATGCTACTTGTGTCTGGACAAAAATCTTATGTCAGAAGACAGAAGTGTGTGTTAAGCTGTCCTTTGTCATAAAATGTAATTTTATATCCACTTAAAAACAAAATTAAACAAAGCCTAGAATCAAGAAGTTACATTTGTAGGGCTCTGAATGGAAGCAGAAATGTGTGTTCCTCACTACACGTGTCCAGTGAACGTAAAGCTTCAACCTTGAGGGTTTTTATAAGCATGGGATTAGTGTGGCATGGATAAGGGGATGACAAGGATCACCAAGGATCAGTGTGGACAAAAGTAGAGTCTGTGTCTCATAATCTCAGAATATTTTAATGCACAAAATTTAGCAAACCCCCTACAGTATAGGTTTGAATTTGTAAGGGATATTCCTTCCATCCTGTAAATGTACCGAAGTATCAATATGAAGTAAGAACCTTGCCTGGAGTGGGTAAAAAAACAGAATTTCTGAATGGCTTTGGAAGAGTAGGGGCAGATTATTTATCCTGAAGGGGAAGCTGCCCTCCTGCCGTCTGCAGGAGATTACCATTCTGACAGACATTCCTCATTTCTTTCCAGTAAAGAGTTTGAAATGATGACAAAGAAATCCTTTGGTCTACAAGCAAGGCCAAAATCCAAAATGAAAAAAAATCCATTTTATTCCTAAGTATAACCTTGGTACCTGACTGCATAACTACACATGGGGCTGAAATAAAATGCTGCTTTCTTCAGGCTGCTGTAGCCAACAGACTGACAGGCAGCCAACTTCATCTGCAGGGTGGCTCTTGCATCCTTCACACACAGAACGCACAGAGCTGCTGAGCAATGGGAAGTTATTCTGCAGGTTTTGTAGTCTTTGATGGGAAATGCACTGTCATTGAATTTAATAGCTTTTTTTGATTGTAGATTTGGTGGTTTTTTTTTTGTTTCTATGTATTTAATTGTGGGGGTTTGGTTTTGTTTTGTTTTGTTTTAAATGAGTGTATCTGTTACTGCAATCCAGAGAGAATGCCCTGATGGAAACAACATATGGTTTTCTTTACAGCAGACATGACGGATTACCTCTGAAGATAAGGGGTACATCATCAGCACTGTTTAAGAATATGAATGGAAGTCTTCTGTGATAGCAGAAGATAAAAGGCTGTGGAGTTTTCTAATCAAACCCCATCTGCCTTGCTTCTGAAGCATAGGGATGCTCTTTTCTTGTGGGGCAACTGAGAACTGCCCCTCCATGTAACAGAACTAACCCTACCTGTAGAATGCCTGATTGTACCTTTCTGAGCATATAGCTGCACCTTGTACAGAAGTTATGTGCTTGTATACACACACACAGAGAATTGAACTGCACATGGGAACATTTTGGAACTAAAGGAAACTGAAATGAAGCACATTGGTAAATCAGATTTTGTTTCCTGTAGCCATCTCCCTCTTCCTTTGACCCTCAATGCCGTCAATGAAATGCTTTCCACAAATTAATGTGTACCTGTGCCTCATTCATTAGTATTTCCAGAAAGATCTTCCTCTGTGGCTTGGACATGCTTGAAGTGGACATTGCTGGCTGAAGCTCTCCAACTGGGCTTGATGTTCAGGAAGACTTTCTTGCCCCTGCCTACCTGGGATCCGGCTGTAATTTCTTGCATACTCAAAAATGCCTGGGATAGGGGACTCCTCAGCCTGATGTAATGTTTTCTTTGTGGTGCTCCGAAAGCCTTGAGTGGCAGAACAAAGCCCTGTATCTCACAGGCTGCCAGAGAAACCCATGCATCCATGTTTTTGAGCAGCAGAAAGCTCAGAAACATTTTCCCCCCCCTTTTACCTCCTTGCAAAAGGACTACAGCTACGATCAGGGTTGCTGCACTGCTTGGGGCAGCACTCACCACTCGGCATGTGGCAAGTGGCTGTCCGAGCCACACACCCTCTTCTGGGAGTCACCCGCCTTCTGTGAACCACTCCAGTCAGCAACAGATTATCAGGTTTTAACAACCGGGCAGTGGAGGTAGTTCTGATGGCTTGAATCTCAATATTAAATGTCTATCAAGGGGCCAATTACTTGATGATTAATTAAACTTTAATTAAATGTAATTCATTGCAACAGGAACAGCCACTAGGCTTCACAAGGGCTTGAGTGATACTAAACCTCTTACTCTAGCTATTTAAATGTGTTCTGAGAAAATGAAAATGTACTGCATAGAAGACATGCTGTTTGCAAAGAAGTAATTTTTGGAAATTCCCAGAGTGGGATAGGAGAAGGAATTGAAGCCAATGGGAACATGGTATTTTAAACTCTTGCATTAGTCAGGCAGTGTTCCCCCACCTCTGTAAAACAGCCTCCCTCCTGCACTCTCCTGCTCATCTATCTCTTCCTGACCCTACCACTGGTCAAACTGGATGCTCTCTCCAATGTGCCTCCATGTCAGTGGGAGCTGGCTGTTTTCTTCTGCTCTTTTCATTCCAGCAATCACCTAGGAGGAGCCAAAATGCAGATTTGTGCCACCCACCTCCTTTACCTGGTGTCACGACTGCTTGTTTCAGTGCCTGTCTCTCTCCTCGTCCTTCTCTGACTTCCCAGTCCACATCCCTCTGACTACAAAGTGCTCAGAAAATCTCCCCCAGTGCCTACATGTCAACCCGAACACCTTGTTCCTGGTGTAGGATCGAACGAGGGATCATTTCTACCTTCAAACTGGCCTCTCTTCTGCAAGGATTCCCCCAGGGGATTGGGCTTTTCTGATCTGGCCTGTTTTCTAGGTCTCTCTCTTCTGTGGGTCCTTCACTTCCAGTAAAATAGGCTCCAGCAGAAAAACCCTCCTCTGTCTCAGCACACTTCTAAGATGTTTGTCCAGCGAGGAGCCTGTGATTTTTGCAAGGAGGGGTTTTGGATGGTTTTCAATCTCTCATCCATTGGTGTCTCTCCTGTGTGGACTCTTGATTTCACCACAGACCTGTGGTAACTCCTGCTCCCCAGCCAAGGGAGCTGGTGAATGCCCTTATGGCTGAGACAGCTCTTATGTGAAGTTCTTTTTCCATTTCAGATATTTATACAGCATTTCTCAGGTGAATTTGTTTGTGCTCTCTTGGGTAGCACCTCCAGCAACTCTACAATGGCTGTTTATGCAGTTTCTCCTTGGGGAAGATCCTGTGACACAGAGAAACTTCTGAGCTCCCACTGCAGGTCTTACTTCAGTTATAACATGGGTTTGATCCCTCTCCTGTGCAATGGCTGTTGTGATCAGGGATGCATTTGTGAATACTTTTCATGCTGAACTGCTTTATCTGATTCCTCCTTGGAGAGCATCTTTGCTGTTCCTCAGAGCTGTATTCTCTCTGACAAACTTCCTAATATCATACCTTGGGGAATTTTAATTTTCAATTGTCTTGGTAGTGTGTGTATGTGTGTTTAAATTCCTTGAAAATTTCCTCTTGTAGGTCCCCAGTCTTCTTGCTCAGAGTGTGCACCCAGTGGAGAACCCAGGTTTGCATCAACAGTTAAGCAAAAAATACATGTCCTGTAAAACATCCTCCAGACCCTTCCCACCAGCCCAGATAAATCCATGTAGTCAACTCTGATGGTCAAAATACTCCAGAAAAATGAACAAAGCAGTCTCCAAATGAGGTAAGAAGAAAAAAGATGTACTTCCACTTGCAGATGAAGTCTCAGGGAGAAAAAACAAAATGATAATGCTAACTGCTAGAAAAACAGTAGGAGGCTGAAGAAATCTGACTAGGTTTCTGCTGCAAAAGGAGAAAGCATCCAGAAGCAACCCAGGAGTCCTTCTTTACCTCCTCAGGCTATCAGTTTCCTGACTCACAAATTCAGTAGTCAGAAGGTGGGGATCTAATCCTTCCAGTCAATTGTTACAACTATAATCTATTGCCACAGTTTCTCTTTTATCCAGTGTCTCAGCAGCCAAAGAGTGCAACCTGAGCCTATTTTGAACTGAGTTAAGGAGTAAATGCTGAGGTTTTGGTAATTCACTGAGAATCTCTGATGTGGGGGCAGAACTGATGTGGGGGCAGAACTGATGTGGGACAGATTCCTTTGGGTTTCCAGAAGCATAAAAGTAGGTCTGGAATTCAGAGGCAGGACTCTGGCCATTACTAGCAGTTAACTGATAATGCTGTTTATGCAGCCTGATTAGTTGTAAAAATTTGGCCAGTGAGTTTTTGAGACTGTATTAATTTCCGGTATCTAAAATGTATGCTTGAGCTAAATGTTTAAGTGCCTTTGACAATCAATCAACAAAAAGGCAAAACTGAATCAGAATAAAAGTGCACACTACCCTACTTGTAACTTTCACCTATAGAGGGTCCACCTTTGGTTAGAAAACAAAAAGCCCATCCTAGTTGTGAAATAGCCCATATCCCTTCATCTCTGTAAAGAGCTCAGAGAATGAATATTCTGTTTCCTGGATTTTTCAGGGTAGCTGTTGTGCATGAATAGTAATCGAGCCAACTCTGAGTGATTACTCAAGCATTTAAAAGAAGAGTTTATGGAAAATGAGATGCTCTGATGAAGAATACCCTAAGGACAGAAAGCTGGTGTAAACTGAACAAGGAGCCCAGCTCAGACTTGCCAGGCTGCACCAACCCCATTTGACTCCAGAGGATTGTTAAACTGGGGGTCAGGAGAGCTGTGGCTCAGGGTTGGTAACCAAACCTAATGGAAGGTGAAGTGGGGTGTCAAAACAGGAGTCCAGTACACAATAACGATATTGTTACTGGTGCATGCACAAGTGACACATCCACTTCAGACAAATTTTCACTGTCAAAAATAAACAACTGGCTGAAATTTTTCTTAGTTTCTCAGCCCTTCACCTTCTGCCATTACTAACCTCCACTTTGCTTCTCTGTCCTTCTCTTTCACCAATTCCTTCTCTTGATGCAGAAAGGTCACAAAAGAGCTGAACACTTGGAAATATTCTCAGCTTTTCTGGTCTGTTCAGTCCTTTTGTGGTTTACAAACAGACATTTGATGAGGTTTCTCAAGCAACATGTAAGCTGATATAGACTAACCACCAAAGCCAGGTTCCTGTTGAAGTTCAGGCAGACTCCTGCCTATACTACCCTTTCCCTCCCTGCCCAAATCCTGCAACAGGCTGGACATCTCCCTGTGAGCTGCCTGCTCCCAGCATGGACAGTTTGTGTAGGGTAGTGATGGGATCCTGTTTATGCATGTCTCACACTCCTGCAGTCCCCTTTGCCTGTCAGTTGTCACAGGGGTGATTTCTGAGTCACCTCCATTTGAGGTTGTCCAAGTTAGTGTGGACAACTTTGGAACAGCTGCCAAAATTCATCAGACAAGGAGAAAACACCACTGACTGCCTTAAATACCATGGGAGGCAAACGTATGGGATGATTTTCATTTAATCTTTGTTGTGCCTGTTTCATTGCCCTCACTGAAGCTGGTGGAAAATGCAGGTGTTCTGCACATTTTAAAACTAGTCCACTATATTTTAGCCTCTAGATACACAGCCTGGAATATATACTTTTACATTGTAAATAAATCTACAGCCTTCTGCATTCAATGAAAATGTTCTAGTTGACTTTTTTTAAAAGGCCGTTTGCAAAAGACCAACAATGTATAAAAACCATGAAGTCAGAGCCATAATATAGAACTATAAATACTTTCTCTAGCACAGGGTTTTTTGTGTTTTTTTTTTTTTATTTTTTAAATTATCTAGTGTTTTACTGATATTTAATAAGGCCAAATGAAGGGACTTCTTCCCATTTTGGGAGATTTAGCCTATTGGATGTCTGCTTCAGGCAAATTTCTCCCCATTTCTCTTGGAGTTTTTGCCACTTTGTACCTCCTCTTTAAACAATCTGCCTTTTTTTCACAGTCCTCCTGGTGTTTCATGTACCCTTTAATGTAAAAAATCTAATTTGATCTCATCTCAGTAAACATCTAATCTTAAAGAAATTTCCAGCACTCCTTAAGATATCCTCAAAATAATATCTCCATGTATAACATATATTTGTTGCTTCTGTACTTTCATTGCTGCTCCCTCTCTCCAGATCTTTAGCCCTTTTTACTCTGCTTCTCTGGATTCCCTCTGGCTTCCTCAGTTTTTCTGTGTAATAAAATGGGTATCACTGAAAGCCATGGGCCACAGGAGTGTCTTCTAGCATCAGACAGAACACAGCTGCCCTGCCCCTGCCAAGCTGCTCAGACACAGTTCAAAATTATCTTCTTAATTTTTGCTGCTTATCGTGTTGGATTCAAGTTCACAAAATGGGGGCAGCTAGGATGGGCTTTTTGTTTTCCAGCCAAAGGTGGACTCTGTACAGGTGAAAGTTACAGCAACTGGGATTCATCCAACAGATCTTGGACATTTGCAGTGTGTACTTTTAATCTGATCTAGTTTTGCCCGTTTCCTCCATTGATCATCAAAGACACCTAAATATTTAGTTCAAGTGCATGTTTTAGATACCAGAAGTTAATATAGTTAATAAATCTGTTGACAATTACCTTTTCCTGGGATCGCTCCATTTTGGCTATTTCCCCAGGTGTATGGTTACATGATGAATGTCCCCTTCATCTGCTGGAGCTGAGCCGGCATGGTACCTGCAGCATAAAATACTGGGAAAAATCCCTCTCTACCCTAGTTCAGGTGCTTTCTCCTTTTCCCTCCCCTTCCTTGCACTGTTTCACTGCTCTTCTCTAATCCTGAAGCTGAAACCTACTCCCTCTTGCTTCATCTGTGACAGCAAGGGGAAAAGAAACTTGATTAGCTCAGTTGGTTGAAGTTTTATTCCTCTTGGTTACAGAGGTGAAAACAGTGTTTATCTTGTTTGAAAAGGTAGTGCCACGTTAAAAACTGTCCCTGAACAGCCTCAGGGGGATTCAGCTGACCATAGTCCTCTGCATCAGTACTTGTTGTCTGAGTCTCTCTCTGTGGTCAAGAGAGAAAAGTGGGCAAATCTCCTAATCCTAAAGCAAGTATCGAAAACAGATGATAAGGGGCCCCTTGTACAACTAGTGCTGATGTCTAGAGTTAGGTGACATCATCTCACCTCAGCTGTCTTTAACTGTCTTATAGAGAGTTTGTATTCTAGCAGAAAATGTCTTAAATCATAACTTCAACAGCATTTCACCAGCTACAAATTCATTCTCACCATTTATTCTCTTGCTCACTGTTTTAATTTCTCTCAGGCTAGACACAGAGTTTCATTTTGCTTGCAGTAAATCTCCCTTTGCAGCTCTGGTGCATGCTAGGGCAGTGCTGTAATGGCATCCAGAAGATGTTATTACTTCTCCTCCCTGTGCATAATGTTAATTTCATTCACTCTGCAGACCAAATCAGGGTGCTGTCTGCTTTGGATTCACCATCTCTAGGTCCTACAAAAATTATATTTTGAGGCAAACTTCACCCAAAATGTAACACTCAGAAATTCTTGTGGAAATTGTCAAAACATGATGGGGAAGGGGGGGGTGGGGGTTGCCTGCAGGACACAGACTAAATGTCCATGCTATATTGGAGCCTTTCAGGCAAGTGCTTCTGCATAATGATGCTTGCTGAAAAGGGCATCAGAGTCACTAGAAGAAAGGAAGAAGCTGAACCAAATTCTTCCCCGGTGAGGTATGAAGAAACCCCATTAGTTTTATATCTTTTTAACAGGGTTAAGCTGAACGCTGCTGGCAGGAATGTGTTCCCCAAGGTAGCTGAGTAAAACTGAGTTGAACTCTTACTTCTTTAGCTGAAGAGAGAGTAGGAATAAACGTACTAATGGCAGGGGAAGGAAAATGCAGGCAAACATGGGTTATACTTTTGCCTTAAAATCTGGAGCCAGGCACTTTGCTGGCCTTTTCTTTTACTTGGAGTCCCCAATAATTAATCTGCTGCCTAAAAAAAAACAGTTTGCTGTTGCTAGGCATGAAGATCATGTACAGGGAGCTACTACAGTAGTACCCGTGTTCCTGGCAATGACAGGAGACAGTAGAACTCAACGCTTCAGTTTGAAGTCCTTGGTTTGTAGCAGCTGAGTGATGTACTCATAGGAGTACTCATGCTGTACTGTATAGGAGGAAGTACTGCTCTTGGTGTTTCCTTGTCTGGATTGCTGGCAGCTTTGGTGCTGGGCAGGTGGATTGCATACATCTTTTACTTATTAAGGGAATGCTACATGCAGTAATTTGTAAAAAGTAGTACTTCTGCAGAGCTGGAGTGATTTCAGTAAACTCCTGCTGAGGAATGGGTGGTGCTTGACATTTCTGTCTGGTTTCCCAGTAGCTCTCTAAGAGCACTGTTGGAGGTTCTATGGCAGGTTATCCAGCAGCTGAAGAAGCATTTGGATTTTAAGTGGATAGTTTAGTACTTGCAGATTCTCAGCAGAAAAATTGCCAGCCTCATAGTACCATGGAAGCTCTAGGGGCAGAGTTCCTGATTTCAGCATCTTTGGAAATTTGTAGAGATCTTTGGACTTCCATGCTCCCCAGTCTATGGTACAAGATTCCTGGACTGCCTGTGTCTCCACAGGGATAACTAGCTGTGTGAATGAATTATCTGTCAAATTTTAGAGAGTAAAAAAATAATAAATAAATTTGCTTTTTCTTCTGATTCATTTGTCCCCAAGATTGCCATTCAGCAGGAAATGTCAATATTTGTAAGGTATTTTTTGGTAAATAACTTGAGAAGTGAGGTGCAAAAGTTAGCTGTCACCAGGAACTGAGCTATAATGTTTTCAGTAGTTTCCATTGCTTGCTTTAGGATGTACAAAGTTGCAAGGCACCTATCAGTAGGCAAGTGAAACGATGAACTGTGTAATTCATGAACCTACAAAGTTGAAGAAAAGACATCTGCTGAATGGCAGATGTCTTTGTTATACCAGCAGAGGCATCTGTGAAATGCTCCTACTGGCTCTGGTTAAAGTTCTCTCAGCATATGGATTTTGCACGTTTTTACACCTTAACAGGTCATCTGAGCTCATTTAATTCTCTGGGTTTAAGGGTCGGCTGCCCAATGCAGCCTATAGCTCTGCTGGCTGCTTCTTGGCTGACTATGGACAGCTTGTTTAAAGCCAGGAAATGCAAAACATCTTTTGTTTCACTGAGAGTGCTCAGCATCTCATGATAAGATAATGGAACTGCAGCAGCAGCAAATTTGGCTGAGGCAACCTGATGTCCATAGTAACTATTTATGAGAACTCCTGGAGGAAGCTCTGACAGAGAACAGCCATGATGTCTATCTTCAAAAAATGTCAGGGCAGGCCAGCCAGTTTAACTTTGTTGTTGGCAATGAGCAGTAAACTGAACATCAGAACATTACCACAACTGTGGAAAGATTTCTGATACGGTCACATCATGTTTTCTTACTTGCATCATGAAGATTTCCTTCTCAGAAGGAAATCTGAATTAGCTGAAACTGCTGTGAAGCGAAAGCAGAACTGTGGAGTGCACCATATTGAGGGAGAACTTATTGGTCATTCGTTTTCACACCAGGGGACTGGGGAAAGTTCTTCAATGGTTTGGTACTGTTCAGTATTTTCATTAATACTTGAAGGAAAGAGTAAGAGTGCACTTTGCAGGTGTGAAAATCAGGCTGAGGGATAGAATTAGAAATCTAGAGTACCTTGACAAACTGGGGAAATATTCCAGAAAGCATACAATGAAGCTAAATGTAAAAATTGCAATGCTTCTAAAACGTAAAGAAATTGTTCCATATTTTGGTAGGAATGTTCATTTGAATAAATGCAGCATAGAGCAAGATGTTGGACTGAATAAAGGCAATATGGGGAAAACTGATGTAGAAAATGTCCTCAGGATCTAATGACTTATGGACTGAACATGAGTCAGCAATGCTTTGCAGTTGTAAATGAGATGCACAGTACTATAACAATAAAGAATATGGTCTGACACACTAAAAATTAGAGAACTAATAGAGTTCAGAATATTTAGAAATTAGAAATTCAATTTTTTATAAAGTTTTTATACAATATCCAACATAATAGAACCCATCTTATTTTCAGAGCACATTGTCAGCGCATTCAGGTGTTCCCACGAAACCTGTCATGTCAGCATAGTCACTCATGGGCATATGCTTTTGCAGGAGGGAAAACTGCAGTGGCTTTATAGCTGTATAGTTTTTAATCTTGCAGTTAAGCACCCATGACAGTGAACCAAATCTCACTTTGTGCATAGTTCTATCCCAGCAAACAACAGACGTGTCTGTGGCCTTTCTGATGGCAGATACGGTAGGTCACTGCAAACGTGAACTGCCCAGATGCAGTGCAGCTTTTCAAAACGTGATACTGTGGCTCTGGAGGGCACAGTGCCTGGAGCAAGGTGGACAGCATGATTTGAGAGAAATGCTATTTATGTGCATGGAACACCAACGAATATTTGAAGACAAAAGTCACAATTTATTCTTGTGGTTACCCTGTGTGGCTTCAGGGTTCTGTCTGGTGTGTTCTGGCACAAAGGAAAGGATGGGAGTGAACAAGATTCTTCACTGGAGTAGGGACCCTCTACTGATTGTTTACTCCTTCCTTGAGAGCCTCCTTGGGAGCATTGGTGGATTTTGCCATGGTAAAATAAAGATTAAATTCTCTCTCTTTTGATTCTCTAATATATTGTAACATTCTGTGTGTGACAGGCTGTTCAAAATCTTGTCTTTGGTTATTCAAACACAAGGAGTCTGGGGAATAAGAGGATTATTATCAGAAAGATTACACTATGACACTATGCTTACCTTCATTTTTATTTTTTTTCTTAAATGCGTTAAGACATCCTTTTATTAGCACATTTAGTAAATTTATTCCAAAACACTTTGCACTTACCTTCATATGAATATGTAGAATATTTTGGATTAATTCTAAACTAATTATATAAATACATAATTTTAAATAATATTAAAATAATTGAAAAGAAGTAGAAAAATATATAAACCATTAAGCCAAAAGCGCACTCTGGTCCATACAGGTTCTGTATCCATCAGCTACAGAAAACAGCAAAGTAAACAGAATAAGGACATTGTTGCAAGCCACTACCACTCTTTTGGTGGTATTGAGATACCGGGTATTCACCTCATGGAAGAACAGATATTCCTGCATTTTATTTACATTATAGTTACTTTGCATAAATTTTTATGTCTTCTTCAGTTTTTAATTCGTGGAAGCAACCACACAATCTGAGGTCTTCTGAAGCTGAGTCTCTGAACTCCAAGAACCCTGAGAACACATACCTAAAGAACTTATTGACTGCATGCCCATAGAGATTCTCTACCGTATCAGAAGGATAAATTTCCTATTCCAGTTAATCACTTCTATTTTTCCCACATAGTTTCCATCTACTGCTTGTTTAAACATCACAGCAGATTAGTGTTTGATAGTATTTCACTATTTTTCTTCATGGTTCTTTCTTCTAACTGAGCCTTCTGAAATGAAACTGTAACTATGACTCCCACTCTGTGTGTACATGTAGAGTTCCTGCTATTTTCTCAACATGAGATTATTTTTTCCAGTCGGTTTGGATGCTTCAGGCTGGGTATACCTGTGTACATTGCAGATCTTATTACTTCAAAAGAGCATTTCTGAATATTGAAAAAAAATTCTATTATATCTTTAAGCTTTATTATCAGTATCTCTTTCATGCTCTTAAAGCTTAAGAAATTCTATTACTTTGGTTGCAGTACAGAGATTTTGGTTTTGTTTTTTTTTTGTTTTTTTTTTGTTTTCTTTAAGAGCTAAGCTTGAAACCACTGGGAAATGCAATGCAAATATTTCTGAATATGTAATGAAAAAGAAAGGTTATACTTTTGCTGAATTGTTGTATGATTTCAAACCCTTATTTAGCATCTCTGCCAAGACATGTATAACAGAAATCAGCTATAATTCCTAAAAGAAAGTAAATTTCCCAAGATTGTCACAAACTTTTATATTTATGAAGGAAAATATGCAAAGGCCAAAGTTTTCCACAGAGTGCGAATTAAATCTATACATTTCAAACCTTTTTTTTTTGTGATTTTATTGACATTCTGTTTCATGTTATGAAGAGGATTAAGAGTATCTGTTTTGGAAAATTGCCTCCGAGGACTTTATTTTTGTGAAAGCAACAGTATTGTTGGGGTTCAATCAGCACCCTTTGCTAGTTGAAGAGTAGAAAGAATATTACATGAGTCATTCAAGATGAATTGCCATGGTTTTAGATAGGAACTCTTGGTTGTTATTGTTAAGAAACTATACTCGCACCCATCACACTTTTTGAAAGTAATTGCTTACTTTATGTAGCTATTAATGTTAATTACATTGGAGGAGCTGACATGACAGGCTATTTGTTATCCTTGAAGTTATGCAGTAGAAAGTTCAATACGTCAGCTGGTAGCATTTTTCTGAAGTACTTGACAAAGCCACTAATTCCCAATTTTTCTTCACAATTCAGCATCAAACACTTGGATAGCATTTATTTCTTAGTATTTTGTCCTGACCTTTGGTAGATGAAGCCTGTTTAAGTGTCAAGTAATGAACAGTGGATAAAGCATTTTCATAGAAAGCCTAGATTATGCAATTCCTTGAAGTTTGACTGTCAGTAAGTTTTGTTTTGTACTCACTTTTGTACACACAGTAGGTTTCAAGCAGTGTAGGAAAAGAACCAGAATCTGGAGTCCTGTTCCCAAAATTGTGAGCACAACTCCATAAAAAGATAAGGCAAATTCCATGATTTTCCTATGTTCAGTAAGGCTTTTACACAGATAAATGCTTAGAGTTTGAAGGTTTACAATGACTGATCTGTTAGCCACAAACCTTGAACATTCTGTGGAATGAAATAGCAGTTTCTTTTTCTCCTTGCACTTCAAGGCTAACTCACTAGGTGAATATATGCATATATTTGCATCTGTGGTTTAAAGTCAATCATAATGTGTTTTAGCAGGACTGACTTGGAGATTGGTGTTTCAGAGCACATGGGAATCTTTATTGCCTTGAACTCCAGAGGCTAAGTGCTCTACATGTAACTTGAACAGACAGCACTTCTGGACGTAAGGCTCTCATACAAATATGCCAGACATAGGAAAGAGACTTAAGAACATATTAGTAATGCCAGTGTGAACAGCATATGTGACTACTAAGTAATGCTAGGGAATAATCAGTATATGAAAGTATATAAGGTAGCCCATGAAAGTGAATGCAATCCAAGCCAACCAGCTTCTCCGGTTTGATAATATTATTATTATGTTTAAAACTTAAAAGGCTTCTTTATTAAAATAGCTTGGAGTGAATAATGCAGTTTTCACCTCTTAACTTTAAACAACCAATGTTTTAGCTAGAAAACAATACATGTAGTTCATTTAATGTAAACCAAAGTAAATGACCTAAGGTGATAGACTGCTTGCTGCAACATATGTCAGATCATTACTGCAGTGACAGTCAGCTGGGTGCACTTGATCCATTAAAGTTTGTAACAATGGGCTCACTTCTGCAACTGTACAAATACTTTTTTTGCCTGAAAAAGCAATTGGTTGTGGAATTGGTTATTGGCTTTGTTGCTGTGTTGGTTTAAACCCAGCCACGCAGTTTGCTCTCTCACTCCCCCCCTTCTTGCCCTCCGCCTACTCCCGGAGGGACGGAGAGGAGAATCGAAAAGAATGCAACTCCCATGGGTTGAGATAAGAACAGTTTAGTAACTAAGGTAAAACAGAAATCACTACTGCTACCACCGATAATAACAATGATAAAGGAAATAACAAGGGAAGAGAATACAACACCTCAGCACCTGCTGACCAATAACTCACCCTACCCCACCCAACCAAGCACCAACCGATACCTCCTCCAACCCTGCAGTCCCAGCCCTTCTGGGCAACTCCCAGTTACATCCTGGGCATGATGTGCTGTGGTATGGAATACCTCTTTGATCAGTTTGGGTCAGGTGTCCTGTCTCTGCTTCATCCCGGCTTTCCCTCCTCCCTGGCAGAGCATGAAGCTCAGAAAGTCCTTGGCCAGACCAAACATTTAAGCAGTAACTAAAACCATCGGTGCTATCAGCACTGTTCCCAGGCTGAAAGTCAAAAAACACAGCGCTGCACCAGCTACCAAGAAGGAGAAAAATGACTGCTACTGATGAACCCAGGACAGTTGCACATATAAAGCATTTAATTTTCTGCCCAAAATATTATAAAGGTTCATTTCATTATATAGTAAGCAGAATTCTATACTCCTTGCACCCTTCTATGCTGTTCAGCTGACTCAGGTGAAATGTGTGAAATGGGAAAATGTCAACGTCATGAAAGATCTTTTACTTGAATTACATAGCCTTTAAAGCATTGTATCACTAAAAAAGTACCCTTTGTACACAAAGTCTACACAGACTGAAAAAAAAAAAGCAGAACTCTGTCTTTTTGTGCAGATATATCAGGCTCCTGAAACATGCCTTAGGCTAAGAAATCCAGGGACAGCTCTTCACATCAACTCCCTAAAATCAAGCAGAAACTCCGAACCTGGTGGAGTTTGAAATGTCCAACGAAAATCAAAGCTGGCATGTTGGTGCTGTCTACCACATGTGGTGAACGGTGAAAATGCTCAGTAGGAGATTCACACTGTATCATACCAATTAAAAAGTAAAAGCTCCAGAAGCCACAGATTTGTGGTGCAGATCCACAGGATTTGCCATGGTCTGAAGTACTGCTGAGGGAGTCAGTGTGCAGTGTCTCTAATTGTGGATCATGAGAAACTGTTCCAACAAGCATACTATGAGAACTATCGAAGAAAGGATTGTACATCCAGCTGCTACTGCTTTTTTAGGTATTAATTTGTCATGCGTCATTTCCTATTATTTTATGTCATGACATGTTCTATTGAGTTATTTTAAGATATAAGCTGCAACTGCAGATGGCACCGTATGTCATGTTATATCATATCAAGTGGCAGCATAAGATAGATGCTTAGTTTAAGCTTTTAGTTTCTTTCAGCAAATGGAACAGTTAGGGACATTCAGGTGAATGAGGCGAAGAGGGTAGGAAATGAACAAACCACCTTGTGCCTACTGAAAGGGTAGAAAACCCAACTGCCTTTGAGGGTTAGATGCCCTCCAGGGTGTCCTTGCTACATCACCACGTGTTTGTGGAGCCCTGGACTTTGTCCTGGTACAAGCGTAACTTTGCCTCTCTTCCAGGTTCAAGACTGGTTTCCTTTTCCTAGGAGCCTTCTTGCTTTGGAGAAGAAAGGCCAAGTTGTGTTTTGAGATTTGGAGGATGAAACTCAACATGTTCCCTTCCTCTGTCCCACTGTTGGGCACCACAGTTCGTTAGGTTCGGTGGTTTTTGGCACCCATGTTTTGAGGATTGAGCTTGCTCAGAAGCCTGGGGTATGAAGAGACAGCCAGTCATCCAAAATCCAGATCCTGGCTAGGAACTGTGAAGGGATAAACTTGGGCTTATACTCCCTGATATCAGTGTATTATCCCTGGTTTTGACCAGAGATGACCTAATGACCAATACATGCATAAAATGGAAAGTAGGTCTGGGACTCCACTTCTGCCCCTTCACAGGTCAAGCTCCTTCTTCCCTAAATACTTCATACTTCCTGGCTTCTTCATTCCTATCTGCACAAGATTGCAGGGGCTGCATGAGCAAATACATCTACCCTTTTCACTTCTCCTTCTCAGAAATTATATTTAGATCAAATGAGTAACAACTAACCTTCCAGCCCTAGCTGAGAGAGAAAATTGGAATATCCCTGCAATCCTTCTGACCCTTCCTTTTTGCCCAGAGGTCTGACCTTTTGTTTTAGACTGCAGCAAGACTTCTTAATGTTTACCAAAGACCAAACCATTAATCTGAAAAATGATGCATCAGGGCTGGTGTTGCTGCTTCTTAGCTGTTCATGGTGAACTCTGTGGTGCAGCTTCCTGCCTTTTTCTGCTTCTGCATCCCTGATGTGTCAGACCTGTCTGATGTGAGAACTGTCAGCCTGTTGTCCTGGCTGATGAGTTTCTTCTCACGCAAAAGATATAGGAGAGACAGCCTCTGAGCAAGTGGTTTGCTATATTAATTCTCTGGCAACATATGCTCTGGGTTCCAGCTGCCATTAAATGTTTCTAGCAAGACTTCTCAACTCATGCACTTTAAGCATATGTCTCCACATAGGTCTCTGGAGATCAGGCACAAGGTATGTCACTGACTTTATCATCCATGACGTATGTGAGATGTTTTGCTTGCAGACAATGACTTGAATCTGCTGTTGACTCCCTAGATACAAGCAAAAGACCTTTTGTTTCCAAGTTGCTAGCACTTACAACTCTCAGTGCTGACATTTTCATTCCTGTGTATTCAGGGGCTATGAATAAATGTAGGCTGGAAATCAGAAGCAATAAGGGTCTGTAACAGCCTTCCTATAAGAATGATGGGAACAAGCTAATTGCTTTTTAGGTGGACCAGAGCAGGAAAAGAATTAGATGCTGTGAGCGCCTGTGATGGCTGGTTTTGCCACTATGACCCATGTGTTTCCTTCCAGTGTTGTATTTTCTGTTTAGAGGAGAAAACAGGTTCCCTTCTGTTCCCATGTTTTCAAACTGTTAGTGCCTTATGAGCCATTATTGCAAGTTTAAGTTGTTGGATGCTAGCCTCCTCCCATCGTTCGCTCTTACCTAAGTGTGTTGATGCTTCATATTTAGATTAATCTGCACAGTTATGCTTAGATGCCACTTCCATTTACATTGGGTAAGTCACCCTCAGTTAATGGTCCACTAATGCTGTCCTCCAATTCTCTCTGTGAGTCCAGAAAGACAGGTTCCCAAACCATACTCAGTGAAAAGATCAAAGTAGTTCAGCATAATGTAGCATCAAGAGCCACAGGAGATGTCCACAGATCTAAAAGCATAACATGAAAAAGCAGAGTACCAGTGAAGGACCATTAAATCAATTGTGACTTTGTAGTGTGATTAAAATCAGTTGGACAAGGATAATCCATCTGCGCTGATGCAAGACAACTATTCATCTGAGTTAATGGTGTGTTAAAGAACATGCCACATTTTCATCTTCTAGGAACACAGGAACATTTCATTCAGACAAAAGGTCTGTCTAGTCCTGTCTCTGTCTCTGGCAGTAACCAGCAGTGGTTAGATAGGATGAGGATAAAGAGGGACCCTGGGCTTTCCCTGGGGGTAAAACTGCTATTTGTATCACAGGAAATGTGGACATCTCTGATGAGGAAATATCTGTAGGTGAGCCAAGAAAAGAAAGAGCTGAGCCGAGTCTCAGCAACAAACTTGAGACTTTATTCAAGTTAATGGAAAATGTGGATTTTCACGGGGCTGGGATTTCAAAACAGATTTTCACCCTTTGAATTTTTCACAGCAGACATGTCTGTTTCTATTAAATTTCTTAGAATCAAAAGCTACTTATTTTTATCCCTCTAGGTTCTGCTCTCCTATTAAGAAAATCACAAGTGCCAGTGGTGCCAGGATTTTAAAGGTCTACAGGCTCAGGCTGTCTATATATAAAACCAGCCAGCTTTTACTGCAGTCTGAGACTGCAAGTGCCATTCATTTTGTGTCCACTTAAACCTGAAGACAATGCTGTCGTGGTTTGAGTTCAATGATGCTGTTGTGGTTTAAGCCCAACTGGTAACTCAGAACCAAGCAGCTGATCCTCACTTTCCCCCTTTTCCACCCCAGCTCCAGGAGGGATATGCCTGTATACTAGTGCCCAATTATTAGGGCACTGTGTGAATCCTGGCTGTCAGGAAAAACTGGGAAGCTGGGTCTCTGAGGGGCATGGACCATTTTTGTGAGACCAGGAGGAAGTAGTGAGACTGAGACAATGTCCCAGTCTGCTGCAGCAACTAGTATGGAAACAAGGAGGAACAGTGTAGTAACTTCAGGATCTGCTTCCCTTGTTTTAACTGTGTTTTACTGGAGGATGGTAGAGTCAAAAATCCTACTGGGTGTTTCAAGGCACAACTTGAGACAAAACTGACAACCAGTCATTTTTGTGCTTTGCTTTACTCTTTGTTTTGCTGTGCCAGTTGTGCCAAACCTGTTTCCTGAGAGTCAGGTTGCTTGTGAATGTCTCCTACTGTCTTCAAGATCCAGACTGTGAAGTTTCCAGTAAACTTGGTAGCAAAGTTTGATGTACTTTTCATTAATATATGAAATGTACAAATATATGAAATTCAGTGGTGTCGTCAACTCCTTTCCATCTCATCATTTTGCTTGGTGTAGCATTGTAATGGAATTGGTGGCTTCAATTTTTTCCTAAATGGGTGCTTATTTACATCACATAACTGTAGCCCTAGATCAGAATTACACTTAAAATGAAAACATGCATCAGTCTTGACATATCAAAATCCTCTAGAGTGGTGGTGGGCTGCATTCAAAGTGCTTGGGACAGCTTATTTAGTGCATGTTCACAATTATGGGTAGGCTGTCCAGTTCTACCATGCTGTACCTTTTTCAGGTGGTAAAAGTGTAAGTTGCTGGTAAAGATGAAAAATGAATGAGCATATCTAAGAAATGATATATCTAGTTCAGCCGATAAATGAAAAGTTTCTTCAGCTCTGCAGCACAACACATGTTGACACAAAGGAACAAAAAACGTATGTTCAGTAATTCATATTAGCATCTTGCCCAATTCCCATAAATATTACAGCAAGCTTAAATGTGGACAGTTATTATACCATCAAATACAAACTTTGTCTTTTACAATCTGGATACCAAAACCAAATTAACTGCTTATGTGAAAAGGAGTGATTCAGAAGCAATTACTATTTTTTTTGCTGTTTCCCTAGTTAGATTAAGGATACTTGGGCCTGTCAGAGAAGGCAGCAATTCAATCTAGCAGTGAAAAAGGTCTTTGAATGTATTATTTTTCTTTGCGCCTATCAGAATTAATGGTGATTCATGAGGGTCATGCTTTCAGACAATGTCTTTAATAATGATAGATGTCAGAGAGATATGAAAGGGAATGTCAAAGGAAAGAAGTGGAGAATGGTTCATTACAAGTTATTACACAGGTGTTCTTGGAGAAGGGAGCAGGTAATGATCTTACAGTACCAAGGCAGTTGCTGACCTCTTATTGTTATTTACAGTTTTCATAGTCTTGGGACTGATCCTCTTCAGCCTGGAGAAGAGAAGGCTGCGTGAAGACCTCATAGCAGCTTCCAGAATCTGAAGGGGTCCTACAAGGATGCTGGAGAGGGACTCTTCAGCAGCGACTGTAGCTATAGAACAAAGAGGAATGGGTTTAAACTAAAACAGCGAAAGTTTAGGTTAGGTATAAGGAAGAAGTTCTTTACTGTGAGCGTGGTGAGGCACTGAGGAATAGGGTTGCCCAAAGAAGTGATAAATACTCCACCTCTGGCAGTATTCAAGGCCATGTTGGACAGAGCCTGGGGCAACATGGTCTAGGGTGAGGTGTCCCTGCCCATGGCAGGGGGTTTGGAACTAGATAATCTGAAGGTTCTTTCCAACCCAAATCATTCTAGAATCCTATGATTCTCATGGTGCCCATCACTAGCATAAACAAGAAACAAGCTTGGGGTACCTCATATAATTTCCTGTTGGCACAGACTGAGAAATTAGTTTTCCATTATTCCTTACATAGCAGAACAAAACAAAAAATCCTACTTAATTATATATATATAAAAATAATTTCTTGTTTTGGAATAAGTCTTTTACCTTGTTTTGTCATCTATGGCTTCCATGAATAATTGTAAACATAAATATTAGGCAATATTGCAGTCTAAAGACTTATTTGTATTTAAAACTGGGACTCTGAAATGAAACTCCTTGATGTTCCCTGGTGTACACATTAGCCTCACATATTCAGAATTTGAATTCTAGAGTTGCCTAAACTTACATTTTGGAGCCTGAAAGCGAGATGTTGAAAAACTTGCATGTCCGGGATATCACTGCAAATAGTAGGCAAGTGAGAGGGAGTTTCATGATTACAGCCAGGGAGCAAGTGCTGTATGGAAACAAATGGCTGTATTACTGAGGACCAGTCTTCAGGTTGAATGCATAGCAGCTGCCTCTAGTTTGAAGAAATATAAGGATCTGGATTTTATACTCTGAAGCATAAGGTCTTTTGCAAACACTGGTTAAAACTTACAAAGAGTTTTGGGCCACATTCAGCCTCTAGATAGTCAAATATACACACAACTCTGACTTCAGTGGAAATTTCATACTTATTCCTCAGGAAAGTCTTAGAGTTGCTGTTTAATATGCTTTCTGGAATTTTAGGCTGCTCTTTCCTGTAGAAGTAAGAGGATTCACACATCAGAGAGCATTCCCAGCCCCAGCATGCCTGGTGACCACTGCCTGCAAAGTTCATTCACTGATCACCAGGGAGAAATCTACCTTCATGGAGTCTGTAGGTGTAATTTTCCAAAATAAAACCTTACAGATTCAGATAGGAGTTGAAATGAAGAAGCATTTATTAGTTATGCCATTTATTAAATATTTATGGGGAGCCCTAACTTGGAGTGGTATTTTAAGTATAGTATTCAGAGATTTATTTCTCTTTCTCCTCTTTCAGATTACTAACACAGATGTACTTTTATGGGTTTTGAATTAGCTATCCTGACTCTGCGCTAGCATCAGTCACATTTCTCCAGAAAAAGCTTCCTGGTGTGATTCAACTGGACATTTATGTCCTTTTGTAGCATGATATGTTGTTCCGATGAAAGCTAATGAGCCTCTGGATACTGCACATTTCTACCTGGGCTAGGTCAAGGCTTTCTAAAGTTACAGTTCTGCACACCTTCCAAACAAACTTGTCTATAATACCAAGTGACAAAATCCAGCGCAATAAGAGTTTCAGTTTCTTGCAAGCAGTCTCTTTTTTTCGCACTATCCTTTAATTTATACGGCCAGTACATTCTGTGAGATACTCCGCTATCCAGATATAAATGTCTGTTTTAGGGTGAGCTGAACTACTCCTGCTTCCCCTCCTCCCTGGCAGAGGGGGAATGAGACTCAGAAAGTCCTTGGTCAGAGTAAACATTACTGAGCAACAACTAAAAACATCGGTGTTATCAGTGTTGTTCCCAGGCTGAAAGTCAAAAACACAGCACTGCACCAGCTGCTAAGGAGAAAAACTGACTGCTACTGCTGAACCCAGGACAGGCCCTAATTGCCTTGATTAGCTCTCCATGGACCAAAATGGGAGCTTAGCCATTGCACTTGTGTTTAGAAACTACAAACTGTAAGTGTTCAAGGTTAGTTTTCAGCACTGGATTTGGTTGCCCACACATGTCAGGTGCCATGTGAAATGTCCCTGGGGATCTCACCTGGTGCCTAAGGGCTGTTCCAGAATGGTGAAGGACTCTCAGAAGTCCAATTCCATATCACCCAGGCTTTATTTTTATGGCACAAGGTATCTGCATTCAGAGACCTGAATTCTGCTGTTAAATCCCATGTTGATTATGTTGCTCTAGCAAATAGATCCTTGAGGTAGATGCTGCTCTTCAATCACTTGACAGAATAAAATACGTACCATGTATTTGTCAACCTTTTCATAATGAATACCTTACTACTGATTTTTCTTTCTTTTTTTTTTTCCCATGGCTTATTTTTAGTAATGTATTAACTTTTAACATGTTCCTGCTTTTTTTTTTGTCCTTTGTTTTTTTTTTCTTTGTTTTATCTACATTGTGGCTATTTGTTTTGTAGTCGATAACAGGAATATACTCCTAGAATTCAACATGAGCTGTGTTTATTTTATTTTTTACAAATATTTATTTTTGAAATGTGTTTGGATTTTTTGCTGACGTTATTATAGCTGTTTACTTAGCATGATGCTTTTCATTCCACTAATAACTGCTCTCCTGCAAGACGAGCTAATTTTGCATAAATGAGCGTGTAATTACAGACTCATTTCAAAAATAGTGAAAATCCCTTCACTTAAAAAAAAACGGATTAAATGTTGAGTTCTTACATTTTATGCATTAAAATGAATTGAGCTATATGCATTTATTCCTTCAATGCAGCAGAATGGACAGAATGCTATTGCAGTTACTTGTTGATATGAGGTAATATCACAGTTCATTTCTGCCCTTGTATAGAACTGCATGAAAGTTTTTGGGTAAGAATAATGTCACTGATTTCTGATGAAATTTTTCTAAGGACATGGAGGTAAATTTTTATTATAGCTTAATTTTATCTAGTGTCTGATGATCTGAGAGAATGTATCGTCTCAAGATCTGAGAACTATCCTCTAGTTATGATTTTTATACACACATTTATATCTAAATGATCCTTTAGGTGACTGATAATTTCTTGATGGGTTGGTATTTATTGGACTGTTTTTGTTGATGTATAAAACAAGCCACTGCCACTGTGATGCTAAGCTTTCTTCATCACCTGTAGATTCACTCAGTCTAAAGCTCATACATGTTTTTTCATGGGACCCGAGAAGAGATTTTGAAGAACACCAGAGCTGAAAGCCTCCCTAGTCCAAAGATGTGAGGTTATTAATGTCAGTCACAAGAGGATGAATTCCCAAATGCAAGAGGTACAATATTTGCTTGTGTTTGTGGACTTGCCTCTGCTTATATAAGTTGAGATGTGCTGGAATCATATTCAGCTTTCTTGCAATACTGAAGACCATGAAAGTCTGAATTTCAAGTTCTGTGGTATTTTCCTCAAAGTTCTTCTTCCTGAAGAAGTTTCTTCAGGAAAAACTTCACCTATGCTTTGGTTTCAAACTAATTTCTTTTAGAAAGAACTCCAGGTTGAACAGAACATATCTCATAATTAAAAATATTGCTACTTCTTTAATTAGTTTTACCTGCCAGGGTCAGTTTCATTGATTTCAATTAAAAAGGAAAAGAAAAGACCTGTCAAGTGACCTACCTCTTAATGTATTCGGTAAGATCAAGGTTGGAACAGCAAAATGTTTTAATGAACACTGTCTGTGTTTGCTAAAAGTAAAACTATTACTGAAGAATAGAAAAAACTAGGTTAGAGGATATTTCATGTTTTGTCATTAAAAATCATTGAATCCAGGACTGACCTGCTTTCTCCCTCTTGTGTTTACACTTGAAACAGATTAGATCATTAGGGAAACAGTAACAGTCTAATTATTTAGATTATTCTTAATTCAAATTATAGAAGTGGATGTACTTGCCTAACTATAAGTAATGAAATGCCTTTTTCTACACAACAGAACTTGTGGAAATGGTGTTATGGCAGACTACGGCCACAGGACAGTATTATTAATTTATATGATCACTTCACAACTACCATGTAAATTAGGTTGAACGGGAACATCAGAGTTAGTTAAGAAAAAAACCTTTTCAGATTAGGCTTTAGTAATAAGTGAAGTCTTTTATCTTTGAAGGATAATGTTGCATGATGTACATCACAGCTTGTGAATTGTTTGTCTAGAGGACATCTTCAAGGCCTGTAAAGCAAATCACACGTATTTCTTAGCCAGATATTGCACTATAGAATAATATGGTTATGGCTATGTCTATAAAGTTATGTAAGAGTGGCAGAAGGAGTGACCCTTAGCACTGGGTCACTTTGTGAATGTTACCTCTCACCCTACCTCTGCTTTGGACCACTCTAGCTGGCTCTTTCTAAGACCAAATTTATGTAGGTGTTGGCAGCATGGCTGTGAGGTAGCTGCTGCCACTTGGTCTTGGTGCCAAGGATTGCTCCTCAAAGTTTTTTTAGTTGGCAGTAGAAACATGGCCAGTTGGATACTTGGGGTCCAGTTCTACTAACCCTTTCTCAGACACACAATGATCTGGCTGCACAGTAGTGTCAGCACAGTAGTGCCAGTAAAATGCTTTCTCAGCAGCGATGACTTCTATGAATAAGAAACTCTTAGGATGGGCTTCTAGACTGGTTAAAGAGATCAGCTCAACTCTTGCTAGGATCTGTCTGACCTTTCTCGCTTTGACGTAGAAGATGTTTGTCTCAGTGATCTCACTGCAATAATTCTGTGTTGGTGACTTTCAAGCTTTTAAATGTATTGTTTTCTATTTTCACCTTGAGCTTTTGTGCAGAAGTCCCCTAACACAGTGCTACCATTAGCTTTAGCCAGGAGGCTTGTCTTGTCTTGAAAGACTTTGAAGGGCTGAGGGACATTATTCATAATTGTATTCCATTCTTAAGTACAGAAACAGGTTTTAGTTTTTCTAATTCATGCCTGCGATTTGAAACAAGCTAAAAACAATGACTCAAACCTTCTTTAAGCAGACAATCAACTAGGCTTAGTATAGCTATTGTGCAGGTAAAATCCAATCTATTTTTTCACTAATATATGCCATCATATTTTCCATGTGTAAAGTACTGTCTTCTGTCAGACTATCCCCTTTAGGCTTTTGTAAGTCACTTTGCGTGTCCCCAGTAGTTTTAGACATTTTGTTAAGTAAGTCTTACTCGTGTTCATTTCACTGAAGCTGCAATTTCCCCAACTAATCTTTTAATAAAAGTATTTCTTTATACAACTTCTTCAGAGCCTGCTCATTCGATAATTTGATTACAAAGCCTTTACATCCTTTTTGTAACATTGCCACATCCAGGATTAGATGAACAACTTGGTAATTATAAGGCTGAAGTTTTTGGGTCATAATCATTGATCAGTTTGATGAACTCAGCTTTGTAGAAGTACAACAAAGTGGTCAATGAAAGAGAACCTTCTTGTTATATAATGACTTTTTACACCAAAATTTGAGTGACAAACCATAGCCTATTGAAGTCTCCTTATTATTACTATTATTATTATAAACTTTGTAAACTTCTCATCTGTGTGACTGCACCATCAGACACAAACAGGCTAGACAGATGTCCTGCTTTGCATTTTTTGCAATGTGAGATGTAGTTATGTTACTTTCCTATCAGCCTTCTGGGAAATCAGTGCATCCTAAAGCCAGATGGCTAGTATCATTTATCAGGTATCTTGACTTTCTGCTAAAACAAATGCAAAAAACCTCTACAAAACTAAGCCTATCATTCAGAACACATAGGCTGTAGTTTCTATGGTAAGACAGATAGTTATATAGCAATGGATGCCATGAATATCATGCTGGTACAACAGTACTGCTTAACTCACTGCTTGTTTGTCTGGTGCAGGTGTTTGGTAACTGAGGGCCATTTCCTACATTAAGTACTGGCAATGAAGCCATCTTGCTCATTGCATGGGAACATTAAAAAACTTGGAAGGAATTTGAACACTGAAGAACTTGGAAGGAATATAAAAAAAAGAACAGAAGCAATTATTTGTGAAAGAAAAGGATCAATTAATTGCAAATAACATGAGAGAGAATGCTAGTAATCTACTTAGTAGATTCATATTATAATAAAACATACAAATGATACAATAACTGACAATGGAGGAAAACCTCTTCTGCAAATGCCACTCTAGACCTGTCCTTCTCCATTTCTTGTGAAGTGCAAAGGATGCTATACTTGTCCTTGGAAAGACTGTAGGTATTTTGAACTTTTTTACTTTCTGCTCCCCATCTTGCCATTCTCCAATTCACTGATTGCCACCAGCCTGACGATGACCTAAATCAAGTCAGCAGACTTATTCTCAAAGTGTATTTGATTTTACATTTAAAGTTCACATGCTAAGTACCTTCTGGGATTTCCAGTCTTAAAATTAGCCCCTTGTGGAAGTATTTTAAGAATTCTGGGCATATTTTATTGGCACAATAAGATTACTTTATTTTTACTTCAGAAAAGCATCTGGATTATGCTCTTAGCCATATGGTTTACTTTAAGGTAGTCTTGTGAGGAGTAGGGAATTGGACTTCATGATCCTTAAGAGTCTTTCAATTTAGATATTCTATGATTCTATGAAATAAATATTACACTACAGTTTACTCTTTGACTATACGTCATTATTTTGCTGTAACTTATATAGCTACTCCTCTTTGGACTTCGTTGGGGTCTTAAATATGTCCACAAATAAGCCACACAAGAACCACACAGGAATCAGGCTGCCCTCTATGGAAATGTTTTCTGCTAGCTCAGTTCCTAGAAAAACAGAACAGCTGAGGTTGGAAGGGACCTCAAAAGATCATCTGGTCCAACCTTTTAAATAGACATCATGACAAATACAAATATGCATAATTCTAAACTAAGTACAAAATAGTCATCCCATTCCCACAGAAGACTTTGAAAATTCCCTTCTCGATGTTTGATACCTGTTTGTTGCTCCAGATGTGAAGATACAAGATAACACCCAACTAATCTTGACAGGAAATAGTGCCTGCTGGCTGGAGATGAGGCTTATGACTGATTTCTAAATAATAAGCTAATTCTTTTTTGTCAAGCGGTGATAGCAGCCAATTGCTAAATTATTAGAAGAATGCTGACAAAAGCATTTGAACAATATTTGGGGTTTTATATTTCCATAGCATACAAAAAAGGGAGTAGCAATTAATAAAAACATAGATAAGTTATTTCAGGTTATATCATGATTAAAAAAAACATTTATATGCTTCTTGTTAATTCTCTTATGGCTGTGTGATCCTTATGGCTAATTGGTGCCAGTGGCCAGGTAACATTCCCTAGTCAAACCATGCCATTCCACTATCTGGGAGGTTTCTTACATTTTCATTGCCATTATGACCCCTTTTATGAGATTGATTATCTGCCAGCTTTAGCATTCATTACATTAAAACCTCACTTTTCTTTTGCCTAAACATTAGTAGATGTATGTATCATTTTTATTACTGATGCTAGCCCAAAATTTGCAAAAGCCCCGAAGTCACTTACCTCAGTTTTGGCTTTCATTATCTCATTGAAGTGTTGCGGTTCCCTTTTCATTTTCACTCTAGGGAAAAACTGCTCCATGAAATGGTGGCTCTCAAAAACTGTGAAAGAGTCCTATACATTTTAGTTTCCACATTTAAAGCCTGGGGTCTTGGAAACAGTTTTTGATATAAGAAGTCAGTTTCTCATTTAGACAAATATGCTTTGAGTCAGACATTTTCTGGGAAAAGATTTGTGTTATGAAATGGGATGGTGTTGTTTTGGTTTCTGGTGATGGTAAGGCACCCAAAAAACCCACTATGAAACTCAGTTTTATCAAGTTTAAATATTGCTTATCTTTGTGACTATTACGGCACATGATGAATTTCCTGAAAAATGAGGGTACAGGACAAAATGGCCTCTCTAAGCAGCATTTAGCAATGTACAGGCTGTGTTCTCTACTGTACACTCAGAATGTGTAATTTATAAATTATTGTGTCTCCAACTCTTCATTAACTGCATAACAGTGACAGGTGTTATCCAAATTTCTCTTCAGTGGATCACCTAAGCCAAGTCTTCTATGTAGTTTATGTCTACAGGCAGATAAACAATATTAGACCATTTCTATGTCTCCTTTGTAGGTATGCTAATTTTTTTTTTTCTTAATATGACGCTGACTCCACCCAGACAAAAGTTAATTAATTTTTTGATAAATAATTTTTGACAAATGCGTGCTCACAAAAGCATGGGATTAGCAGTCTGAACATGCAGTTTGCAAAAGGAGATGCAAGCGCTTTCATAGTCAGGAAAATCCTCAGTGGCTCAACTGCAAAGGGGATCTCACAGCACAAATAAATGACTGGAGTGACTTTTTGTAGCAGCTGTTGGGACTTTGCCAGTCAGTTCATGCCCTTTTGTTTCTTCACTAACTTTGCACTGGAAAATGTGAAGTTTGGATGGGAATTGTTTACCAATTCCAGCCACTGAAAATCAGAAGTGAAGTAGCTAGGTATGTGCCAAAACCAGTTCCATTATTTGTTACAACTTGAGTGATGTCTCTGTGTCAGACATAAGCCTGTCTCATGCTCCCAGACTGTGTGTGACATCGAATAGATGAATAAAGGAAGAATAACTTCACAGTTCACGCCATGAGTTGCACAGGGCAACACTTCCTTTCTAGACTCTTCAAAATCTCATTTTTTAATGTGTACTGCCAGCAATCAGTGAATACTTTTTCAGTTTTTCTTTCTGCAATTGTCTCTTGTGCCTTACAGAATTTTTACACAGGGGAATTCACTTCATATGTCATGCAGTTTGAAGTGTTGACTGTAATGCACAATGTCTTTCCTACCTAACTCTGTACTTGGCCAGGTTAGATTCTAATTTGCACTTTGGTTTCTGGTTCCCTTTTTTGTCTTGTATTTATTTAGACAAGATGAAGATCCGTAAGTTTAGGTCTCGAATAAATTAATACAGATTTTATTAAAAAAAAATGAAATAAAGCACCTTACACAAGAAACAGACTCACCCAAGGCTTTTGATAGTCCTAGGAAGTTCTGTCTATGAGCATTTCTACCTGCATTCAGAGGCAAAGATTTGGATGAAGACCTTACAGCACCATGAGCATCAGGGCTTAGACATCTTTTTCTGTTAGACAGGCACATGAGATAACAGATGGCAATGTACCCTGGGGACAAGGAGAGGAGCTCAGTGGCTCTATTAATGCTGATAAATAAAGGAGGTAGGGACCAATCCCTGATGACAATGCTGTGTGGTGTGAACTGTCTTACATTCACATGGCTTAGAAGTTTCCCTGGTGGAATGAACTGGCTGTAAACATACCTGTCCTGGGTTTCCTTTAGGATGCAGGTAGTACCCTGAGATATAACTCACCTTTTGTGCCTGAGGAGGTGAGTTTCAGTTAAAAATGAAATATAGTCTGAAGCCTGTGTTGTGGTCTACTGGAAAGTCTTTTTTCAGTATGAAATGGAGGGTATATCTGGCATGATTTGAGTATGGTGTAAGGTGAAGATATTTGATGGTAGTAGAGAAGCCTACACACAGAGGGGCTGGAAGAGGGCTCAAGAATATCAGAGATAACTGGTCTCTAATACTCTCTAAAGCCTTTTGGTTTCCCAGACCCTGCTACCCTCCTTATCTTCCTTCTCCTTTGCACTGCTGTAGCCTTCTTGAACACCCAGTCCCTCCTCGTACACATTCATAGCTATTTTTCAGTTTCTTCTGATTTTTCTCCTATGCCTTTTTTCTCATTTGTACAGCTTAAAACCTTTCCCCCAAAGCACTTGCTAAAGAAGACTGCATTAAAACATTTGTCTGTCTTCAGCTTTCAAAGGCTGGGTGTGAATTGATGATAGCAGGATGAGAGGCAGCTGCACTGAATGGTGATCTGAATCACATACTAGCCAGATCACATTAAAGACCTCAAAGTCAAAAGTTTGAATGACCTTTCATCCTCACAGTGTGCTTCTAAAGGGTGAGCCTTTCCAGTAGTGGAGCACTGATGAGAACTGTGGTCTCTCTTTTCCCTCCAGGTATGCACCCACTACATAGCTGGCATGGAAGCCAGACAGTTAAATGATAATGGAAGCCATGAGTTAATCCCAGATGCAACTGAAACAAATGAGTAAAGCTTGCCTTTTTAATGGAAAATCTTGTTTTCCTTCACTTTTTGTTATATATATACGTTTCTCCATAGTGCTCTTTGTCAAGTTTGCCTTGTTCAAATACTCTCAAATCTGGAGCACTGATGCTAACCACACATCCATATAGATTTTAAAGCAATTTGATGAGTTGATGAGGAAGAGTGAGAGCACTTTTAATTTTAGTACAAGTGGTATTCAGCTATAATAAGCAGGGAAGAGAATTATTGAAAGTACACCTTTCTTTTAGTACAAGTATGCTAATTGCTTCCCCATCTGGGACAACTCTAGGCACCATTTTAGCAACATTTCTTATCAAAAGTGCTTCAACGTTTTAATTAAACAGCATTTGTTTATATTCCAAGTCTTTTAAATCGGTAAAACACCCCTTATCAAGTGTTTTTCTGTCTCAGAAGATCCATGTTGGAATTGTTTCAAGGATGCAGACCTATCAAGTAGAAAGGCAGGAGATTTTGGAATCTCAGTGTCTGATAGCAGGGACAGGTTCTGAACCTTCCAGGGGAAATTTCTCTTCACAGCCATGCTCGCTGCTTACTTTCTGCTAAGGTAAATTATCTTCAGATATTTTTGTGTTCAACACTCCCTTACCTTGAATTTCTTGCTGCTGTAAACAAAGTCCAAGGAAGCTGCTAGTGCTTGTGACAGCATTAACAGTTAGACTCTTGACACTGTGGTAAAGCATCTAGATTTACACTGTTCAAATATATATATCTGGCAGCTTTAAACACTACTATTCAAACAGAAGAAATACAGCATCCCTTTTCCTCTGATGTACAGCCCCAAGTAAAGGAAGTGATCTAGTTTATAACCTGCTAAACCCAAGCACTGGTGTTGTTGGAGTATGGATATACTCACATTAAACACATTCTCTTTTCTATATTCCTCTCACAGTGAAAACTGCTATTTGGTTGTAACATTTCAATACACTTTGCCTGAAATACCTTGGTTAGTGATCAATTATCCCATTGAAAAAGGGCTGCATGCATTAAACTCATCTAGGAACCCTGTTACCCTGTACACAGGATTAAGGGTTGTGGTGCCAGACCTTTCAGAGGAAAGTGTGGAAAAAAGGTGTGAATGCATTTAATAAAGAAGACAAGCTACCAGAAACAGGTTTTTCATCCTGCATAGTTCATGAGAATTGTTCTAGAGCATCTAGTGAAGGATGCCATCTCCCAGCTTCTTTAGTATTTTTCCTGTGTATTGATTTATATAACATCACAATAGATTGCATTATTTCTCATTCCTTTAGGAAACGACATGTTGAATTTCATTGGGCACTGTCTGCTGAAAGCTGTTTGTGGTGGGCGACAGATGTCACATTCACAAAAGGCTTCTAGGTTGTAAAAGCTGACTATTGTATTCAGGTTTGAAAGACAGGTTACTCTTACTATAACTCCAAAGACATCAAGATGAGTCACCTCTTTCCTTTAAATTCTTTGTTTATGCACTGTACCTTCCTGTTGTCACACTGATGTTTATATTCCTGCCACGTTTTAAAAGGGCTTAAAGGAGATACTTTACTATGGTCAGGCAGTCCAAGTTCTTCACTACTCTGTGCTTTAATTCCAGAAGCAGTCTCTGGGCATCACATAAAAGGCTTATCAAAACACATTCTTTGCAGATGCTTGTTTATTTCTTTACAAATAACTCTATGTTGTTGCATAGAAACAGGATATTTTTAATGATTCTTTCTGTTTGCCCAGTAAGCATTAGACAGAATCAGATGTAGATGTTATGAAGTTCTGAAGGAAGTGAAACATCAGAAAACTAACATTCAAACTAACATTCAAACATTTATGGCTAGTATAACAGATAGCATTACAGAGTGCACAGGAATGCTTGCTAGATTACTTTATATACCAAAAAAAACCCTAAAAAAAACCCTGCCCAAACCCCAGAATTATCTTGAAAGTCCTTACCATAAAGATATGTTGTTTAGATGAATCATGTGGAACAAACGTCACCTCCGACATTTGCACCGCTAATGTGATTTTCAGAGGGATATTTCAGTTCTTTTGTTTTCTGTGTGATTTCTCTAGTGGCTATTTCTTAGCCTGTGTCTTGATCTAATGGATAATATAAATCCCATGATTTTTCAAAAGTAGGAAGTGTTGCCTTGTAGCCTCTAACCACTTTTGCCATATCAGTATTCAAAAGATCCTGTGGCAAGCAAGAGAGAAATACTTGGGAAATAATCCCTCTGTGAAAGGTAAATGAGTTAGTGGATTTGTATGAATAAATCCTACCTCCGCTGCATACAAAAAAAAGGGAAGTCTTGAGAGATTGTGAAAAGTGTTAAAAAAAGAGGGAGAAAACTTAACTGCTTGAGAACAGACTGAGCTGCCACTACTGTGGTGCTCAGGGAGCCAGGCCTGGCCAGTGGTGACCCCTCATAAATGCCTCCCTTGCTTTTTTTCCTTTCTCTTTTATTTTTGCATCTTAGCTGGAAAGGAGTAGGAATACAAGCACAAAATAGCATCTCCTGTTCTACATCCAAAAAGAAGGGATGTGACTTCTATTATTTTTTGATTCTCTCTCTTTCTATGGATTAGTGATATTTTTGCTTTTATTAAGTGAGAATGAAAACAGCCAAATATTCTGGGGGACATGTGCCTACATGTATCTGAGAGGCTCCCAACATTCGAGCAAACCCGTAACAAATTAGGCAACTGTGTCTAATTCTGTACCTTTGAATTGATATAGCCTGGACTAGGACTCTTCCCACTCAAACCTTGGCATACTCAGATATGGCTCCCTCTCCCTCAGCCTACCACTTCTTAAATGGAAGATCATCTACCCCTGCATGCAGGCAGTCCCTGTTCATTTCAAAAAGAACTGCCTGGGTACATATCTGGGAGGCAATCTGGCCACCAGTGAGAATGTAGGGCCATAGGAAAAGAGATTGTTACCGTTCTCCTAACTGGCTCAGTAGCCAACATGTACGAAGTACAACATGTACAATTGCTAAATGCCTTACCAAACCATTTTCTCAGAATATAAACTAACATTTTTCAGAAATAATCTTGTCTGTTTCTGTGAAGTATTTCTGTCATCTTGAGTGGATCCAGTATCCCTAAATTTGATTAGATGGAAAATCCAGACAGCAAATTGACGTACATTTTATTTTAGCATATGAGTTTACCAAAGAAGAAACATTCTGTACATGTTGGAAGAATGCAAAAAACTATTCGCCATGTCTGACTATTTGTATAAGGGCAGCCAGTTTAACTGCTATTCTCAAGCAGTACCATCTGTCAGATCGGCTAAGAGGCATGTGTTTATACCACAATAAAGATCAGATGATAGTTTCTGATAGGGAGAGAAAACGGTGATTTGGTGTCTTTGACGCCTAGATGCTGCCTCACAGGTGCCAGACCTTGGTTTGAGAATTCTCTTCTGGGGCATTGCCATTTCCATCTTCTTTTCCCCAGAAAAAAAAACCCAAACAAAAACAAATAAGACCGCCCCTCACAATCCTTTCCAGCTTCCTCATCGTCCCCCAGAGCAAGCAGGTGTTCTTGGACATTGTCCATTTGGAGTAGTAGCTTCTGAACTCACCTTTCCTTTGTGTGGTGAGAGCTAGGAACTGATGGGAGCAGTTGGACCAGCCTTCCTTGTGGTTTCTGGCTCTGCTTGGGATATGATAGGTGCTCAACTTCTGACATACAAAACCAAGATTCCAAAGGCATTACTAAATTATTTACTGCATCTTTGACACCTGATTTTCAGACCCAAGATTATTTACCCACATGAGTTGTACATTTAATTTATTAATGAATATGTACTTACAAAAATGTCAAGATATTTTCCTTTTCTTCTCCTTTTGCTTCCAGGGTAAAGATAATTTATGTCATAAGAAGCTGAAAAATTTTCTCCCTATGGCTTTTCCCCAACAGAGAAGGAGTTCTAAATGAGAGCTGGACTAGTTCAATGTGTTAAAAATCATCACTAGGTTCTCTGTAAATAAAGTACTCTGTAAATATAATGTAAATAATGTACTCTGTAAAAATATACGGTGTAAATAAGGACTAGAATTGCATGCTGAGATAATTTATGCCTGGTAAAACATTTCATAAGGGACATCAAGTCCTGCAAATTAATTATTCCCTAAATTTCCAAGCCTCTTCCATGGCTGGCTCTGGAATTAGGTTCCTGTAAAGGATGGAGGTAAAACTGTGTTTGCTTATATACAGGGAAGTGGCCCCAGTGTGGCTGGAAAATAAGGCATGCATCAGGGCATTGGCACATGAAATAGGTAAGATCCTAAACTAATTCTGGTGTTTAGGACAATTAGATCTTTCTTTGCCTCGATTTGATGCCTATAGTAACTGAGGTAAGTGTACTTTCACACCTTATTATTCAGTAGAGTACTATGAAGTTTTCTGAAGAAGGATGAAAAGCAGATATTTTCTGTGAGAATATGATCTTAGATAGATTGTCAAATCTTTAGTAAATCTTTTTGGTTACACTGACACTGTTAAGTGACAATGTCTATAAGGTTGCATGGCATGAAAAGACAGTTTGGCGTATGCAAAGAAGCTGCCTACTACCTGGTGTGCCAGACAGAGTACCCTCTTTTCCCAGGCACTTTGCTTCCCTCTGCTCTTGGCGCAGTCCATCTCTTTGGTATAGATGGAGACAGCATGGCCCTTCTCCCTGAAAGACACGAGCCACTGCAACTATGCCCTAGGTCACTGTAGGCAGACCTCCAGTGCTCCCAGTGAATCAACAGCAGCTTCCATGATGGTATTCACTTTCATGGCACTGCCTAATAGAACCAGCTGACAACCTTTTCCATGATAATACTGAACACACAGGCTAATCACCTCCCTGTTTCCCTGTGAGTAACGCAGTTCCTGCTCACTCTAGCTGACAATGTCCTTCTCAAGCCTTTTGAAGAGGTTGTATGTTTCAGTTGCAATACTTCATACAAAGCATATGGGAACAAGCTAACCTTCAAGAGAATTTTGTTGACCTGCATTAAGGTTCTTTTATAATAAAATTTGGCACACTCCAACTACAGGTTCTGAGTTACCTTTTAACATCATAGCAAGTATCTACTGAGACCTTCGGCCCTTTAAAGTTGCAAAACCATTTTTCTACATTGATTGAGTTGTAGCTACCTTGGGAAAAGTCTCTGGAACCTTGAAAAGAAACAATTTCTTCTCAGCTCAGTGTGACACAATAAAAAGACTGAGTATTAGGAAATTATTTAATTAAAAAGGAAAAGAAATCTGACTGAAACTTTAAGATATGCCAAATCCCTGTTGACAAGACCTTTCACTTACCACAAATGAGATAAATGAAAACATCAATGTCATATTAGGTAAGCAACTAAACTGAAAGAGTGTGTTTGAGGAGTCAAAAGACCCATTGGGAAAAGCGGAGCTTCTCTTCAATGGGCTGAAGAAATGAAGAACATTCTTCAAATGGCTGCTTTATCAGGAGGTAAAAAGGCCAAGCCTTTATGCTGCTGTAATTTATGGATCTCTCCTGTTTCTAGGACAAAGTGAGATAGAAAAACTTAATTATATTTCTGCTGGAGGAAGAAAAGACTCAGCCTCACTTCTGTGTAAAAACTCAAATTAATTTTAACTTGATACTGTCTCTATTGCTACCAAGTATGAATAAGTAAGCAGAGGTGCACAGTATAACTTTGGAAGCACGCTTGCCAAAGATGATAGCAGCAGGAACTCAAAATATACATCTAAAATTAGGACATGGTCCTGTCTTTCTTAGCATACTACAAACTGGAAAGTATATAGTCCAAATTCTCAAGCGCTTCCCTCCTATGGGGGGGTTGAAGTAATTGCATTCTGGTATCTCTGGCTTTTCTTTCCATTTTGGCTATCATACACTTAATATTATCATGATTGATGAAGACATCATCATGCTCTAGAGATGTTACATTTGACAAGTGCTCCAATTAATGCAGCAAATGTTATGCTCACTTCAAATTCTCTGAACCTATGAAGCTCACTTGAAAGCAAAGTCCTTCCTCTGGGCAAAGCTCCCAGCTTTCACAGTTTGCACACGATTACTTTAGTGGAGAGGGGAAATAACGACCCCTCCAACCCCCAGATGAAATTTTATCATTATGTCACTTTTACAGTCAAGAAAATATATTTCTAGATTTTGTGCAACAGTAGTGATTTCTGGTGGGTGCTTAATCTAATCTTAAACTCATGGAGGTTTACAGTCAGCTCTTTCTCTCTGCCACTTCTCCATGCTGTTCCTCTGTTTCAGTGTGGGGTCCCTCCCATGTGGTATAGGCCTTCATAAACTGCTCCGGCATGTGTCCTTTTCACAAGTTCAGTCCTTCAGGATCAGACTGCTCCAGCGTGGGTTCCCTACGGGTCATAGGTCTTGCCTGCTCCAGTACAAGCCCTCCACAGGCTGCAGCTTCCTTCAGAGTACATCTCCCTGCTCCAGTGTGGGGTCCTCCTGGGGCTGTGAGTGGATATCTGCTCCATAATGGACCTCTGTTGTCTGCAGGGGCACAGGTGCCTCACCATAGTCTGCACCGTGGTCTGCACCATGGGCTGCAGTGGAATCTCTGCTCCAGGGCCTGGAGCACTTCCTCCCCTCCTTCTGCACTGATCTGGGTATCTATAGGGCTGTTTCTCCCCTATTTTTTATAACTCCTCATTTTCAAAGCTGCTGTGCAGCATTTTTAACCCTTTCCTAAATGTCATCACAGAGCTGCCACCAGCATCACTCACTGGCTCAGCTGTGTCCTGTGGTGGGTCCATCTTGCAGCTAGCTGCATCTAGCTGTGTCCAACAACTGGTGGAGCACCTGGCCTTTTCTCACAGAGGCTACCGCTGCATCACTTCTATTACCAACATCTGGTTCTGTAAACCCCGTATGTCAAGCTCATCTGAGAATCTTACTGGATACTTTAGATATGCTGTACAGAAAAGGTGATGCTTGCATACAAGCTTCTCCTTAATGTTAGTAAACACATCACTAATTTTCCCTTTCCTTATTCCTTATTATTTATTCATATAAATTTTGTTATTAAGAACCATATTATTATCTCTGTACTCTTAGCCAGTAGTTACTTGTGGTTTGGAAGGAAACTGAACCCATGCTGAATGATGTTCACATAAGAAGTAATGGTGGGGAACAGGTATATGCCCTCTACTGAAAGATATCTACAGATGATATTGGTAATAGGTGCAAGCAAACTAGATGGCTGATTTGTGGCCTTTTTTTCATGCAGATAGTCTAAATTAGCTGGGCTTTGCTCAGCTGAATGTGTAGGTATCTCAGAAAAATGTATTCTGTTTCTGATGGGTATTGAGAGTGTTTAATTCTGAGGTTCATAGATGTCTTGTGGCTCTTCAGATCTGCGTTATCAGCTGCCAAAAGGGATTCATCTTGACAGCATGACTGCCAGTGTTTCCAAACCTAAAGAGGCCTTTGTAAGATGAGTGTGAAATGGTATCCCAATTTTCTAGGCTTTCCCAATGCTTGCTGAATGAAAGGCCCTCTGTAGTTTGCCTATTCACTCTGTTCAACTCACTGCTCAGAAGAATGGGGGACCTTTTTGCTTGTCGTCCCATTCAGAGTTAGCTTTTTTAATAGATGAGACTATGGGATAAAAGGAATCAGTTTGCTTTATTCTGTCAAAATGAAGGCTAAGAGAAACGTTTGCAGTTTTGAAAACATAAACACAGGACAATGAAATGAATTATTAACAGTGCCCTTGTATTTTGACTTTCCATTCCTGTCACGTTTCCCTTTTGAGATATCATTTGTCAGCTGGACTGAGGGTAAACCTTCCTTACATTTTCTTCATCTGTGTGAGCTTCTGAAAATATTTAGCTTTAGCTTTTGACCTTTATTTCCCTCATTCCTTTCGTCATCTTTCTTTCCTGTTCCTACTTCCCCCCCCCCCCCCCCTCCTTTTTTCAACCAATAGGAATACAGATTTTTTTTGCTTTACAAAAACTAAGAACTGGAGAATACATCTCTTGCTGCCTAAACTCAGATGCCCTGCCTGGCTCATTCTGAACACACATGCTAAAAGAGGTGGATTTCACTGATCTAGTTTTTCCAGTGTTATCTCACACTAATGCAATGTGGGGTTTGCTCCTTCCACAATACCAGCCTCACTGGAGCTAGTGCAATGGGTTTTTACTCACCCTGTTCATCAGACTCACTTCTGTTCAGCCAGATAGCATGCTCAGTCATGTGGTAATGCAGCAAGGCTTTGCTTTGTCTAGCTGCACTAATCTCATTCAGTACAATCCTTTGTGAATAATATAAATAAGAAAACAAATAACTACACAAAGACATCAGTGCATTGAGCCCAAGAGCTCTACCTCCTCCCATATTTTCACTTAGCATATACAACATCACAGAATAATTTGTCACTGAGTTTGATGTCAACTCCTTCCTTTACTGTGCTAGAAGTACCAGGCAAGCATTTGCTCCTCAGGCGTTCAAAGCTTGCTGGTTTTCTGATCTTAATTTATGTCCACTTTGCAGAATATATCTGACTAAAGCAAACAGTTATTTATATTCCATTATGATCAAAGAGGCGCAGCAGAGTCTTTTCTACCTACTGCTTCTAACATAGCTGTATAGATAGTCATAACTATATAATAAACCCATACTAAATCCAGCATTTCAGCAGCTATTAGACAAGGTGCTTTGTATTTTTCTGAGGAGTTTTCTGGCACATGTAAAAAACCTGTGGAAAAAGAACTGTATAAGCAGAGGACATCACTGTAACCAATGATTTTATTTTTTGTTGCTCTGCTTGAATAGAAATTGGATTCATGCCTACTTTTTGGGTGTTTTCAGCTGCTTTAAAGTAATGATGAGGGTGGAGGTCAAGGGCAAGAGGTAATGGCCTTAAGCTGCACCAGAGGAGGTTTAGATTGGATATTAGGGAAAAAAAATTCACCAGAAAGGAATCAGGCATTGGAACAGGCTGCCCAGGGAAGTGGTGGAATAAACTGTCTCTAGAAGTGTTCAAAAACCATGGAGATAAGACCCTCAGTGACATGGTTTAGTGGTGAACTTAGCAGTGCTCGGGTAGTGGTTGGACTTGATGATCTGAAAGGTCTTTTCCAATCTGGTTGGTTCTATGATTCTATGATTCTAAGATGTTGCTCCCTTTTCTGATATGGAGCTCAAATTCGCCTTATTCATGTCTCTGTGCCTGTGGTAGCCAAAATGATGGGCCTGGGCCTTTCTCTGCCTCTGGTTCCAACTGCAGGGCACAGTTTGTGCTCACGTGCTAAACCCTCCTCTCCTCCTGTGGCCTCATCCATATTGTTTGCTGGGTACAATGTGGGTATGAGCTCCGCTGGATCCTTATTCTGGCTGTTTGGGTGCTTGGTCTGGCTGGCAGCAATTTGGCAAAAGCTAAACCTTTGTCAGCATATAAGCATGTTAGTAATTACATGGGATGGGTGCTCAGGGGCAAGCTATGGACATAGTCTTTGGGGCTTTCAGTGGCCCCAGTTTTTTTCATTGATATTGCCAAGGGAAAAAGGTCTGGGAGTGCAAGCTGCCCAAAAGGAGCAGCCTGGCTAACATGGAGGCAATGGCCTTTGCGCTGCACATGCTGGGTCAGCAGCACTGAATGAGTTACCTAGTCCTCCTGTGACAACAGACCAAAGCTGATTGAAAAGCTTTTCCTGCAGACCCCTCTTTATTCTCTTACTGGAAAGGATAATGAGATACAAGGGTTGCAGGAAACCTCAGCACCTTATAACTCTGCTGGCAGAGCTGAGATGTGGCAGTGTGGCCTCACTGTGGTGGTGGGTATTGAAGAGGCTGGCCGTGGGGAGACAAGGTGACATTTTGCCTCTCAATCATCATTTCTCTTTCCTGCATCTCTGAGGGGCTCTGGGCTGCTGGCTGGCTTCATTTGCCCTGGAGAGATAGCTCATTTAATGCAGAGAGATTTGCACTGCCCTTTCTCTAGCGTGGCTGTGTAAGTGAATGTTTAGTTTTCTTTGTTTGGAAATTTGAATTTGTGTCCCCAGCTACCTTGGTGGTTAGCTTCCTCTATAATTAACAAGTGTTTACGCTTTCCTCATGGGGTACAAGTACAAGTCGATTTTGACTTCCTTTCCAGTAAATTCAGTATGTTTTTGCCAAGGCTCAAATGCTTTCTAGTATAGTACACTCTATTTCTTTCCTAAAATCAATGTTTCAAAACACAATTAGCAGTGCTGTAATAGATCTTAAAATATCACAAAAGAACTGTGAGCTAGAGGGCTTCAAGATACCACTAAAAATCTAGAAAAGACTCTCTTAGCTCTACTGTTGAAGAAGTAGAAATTTCACTCAGATAGTGAGTTCCAAATATTATATGTTATAGAAATAATTTATATAATTAAAACTGTCATTGACCTATGCTGCTTTTCCACATTGTTGAAAGAAAATATATTTACCTTAAAGATACAAAACACCTTTTATTCCCCTTTTGAAAGGACTATTTTTCTGTTTTGTTTGAATGCAACTCACTTTAAATGTTTCAGAAATTTTAACCTTTGCTAAGTAAGAATCCATGCAAAAACAGGTGTTACTGATTTCAGAAAGAGTGTCTGTCATTTTTCTAAAAGACGTGGTAGTACATTTAATCTGGTGACATTATCGACTATTTGCTTCCTAATCTCTTCCGTGAGTCCTACATCACAGTTCTGACAGTAAGCCTAATAAAAAAATGTTAGTTTGATGGAGATGGCAAAGTAACTGGAAAACTTCTAGGAAATGCCTATCACCAGCCACATACTTCTTTTAGAAAGCGGTATAGGGCATCTCAGGGTCCACAGAGTGAAATACCTGCCCAGGCACACTCACCGGGACTGGAACCCTACAGTTCTGAATAGCAGCAATATATATACTTTGTTGATGAAGCCAATCTATCTTCTTCTTCTGATGATGATGATCTTTTCAACTTCTAAATCCATATTTAGGCATTGCTACCTTGACTTAAAGAAAACAATAAACAAAATAAAAAGGCACTTCTTACCTCCCTTTTCCTTCTGCAGAAGATGCAGGATATACAGAGCTTTTGTTTTCAAATTTAAGCATCTGGATTTGGCTATAAGAGCACTAATCTGTCGCCTGTTTAAGAAATAAATTGTGTTGAGAAAGATTTGTGCATATTTTTGGTAGATTTGCTAAGCACTCCTGCCAATTCAATAATCCTCCAAAATAACCCTGACAATTCACTGAAGAGGCCTAAAGTCTGAATCATTATTGATTTTCTCCTTTAAATAACATTCATAAAATATTTTTAATTTGCTGGGAGCAATTAAATGGGCTCACCACATTGCAAAGGCAGAAACTTCTTTAGCTGGGGTTTTGCTAAAGGCAAAAGAAGAACTGCAACATTCTATTGGTTTCAGTGAGCTATTAGAAAAACTTGTGATCACTGTACTCAGGTACATTAATGCCAGGCAGTTCATAAATTTTCTCACCTTCACTGCGCCAATGTTTCAAACACAAGCTTTTAGCCTAGAAATGTAAGTTGACTGACGCAGGAAGTTGTGCATGTCCATGCAAATATTTGTAAATGCAATTTAGGAACACTACATTTAATTTGTACATATGCAAAGGAAAGGCCACATATATTAATAGTCTATAATTCTAATGCTGATCTTTTAGTAACATAGCTAAATATATGGTTTTTTCTTTGTGTCTATGTTGGACAAGTTTCTATCTTCTCATAGAATCACAGAATCATAGTTTCAGTGGGTTTTTTGAGTCTAGCCCACCCTCCTGCAATGAGCGCAGACATCTTCACTTACAGTCTTGTTCAATACATACTGATAAGGGGTTCTGATCCTGCTAAGAAGCCCCTGTGTCACTGTAATCCAAATGAATCACTATAACTTGGTATGGATCTTGCTTGCACCAGTGCTGCTTGTAAAATTTTGGTGGGGAATTTCAGTCAACTGTAGGAAAATCTAGAAAGGCTTTCACAAGTCAAATACTGATCACATCAAGTAATGATGCAAATGAAGCATAATCACTGACAGCAGAAAAACCACTGCCTGGTCCCTTTCTGAGCATGAGGCCTTTTTTTCCCTCTGAATGTTTTAATCTGTTTTGTAGTTCCTCAATTGTCTGAACCTTTATGATGCTCAGGGGCTTCCTTTTGCATCTGGGCAGCCCTTACCCTCTAATACTGCCTTTCACTGGCAGCTGTGATAGCTGTCATGCAGGCATGCTGAAGCTGCTGCAGCATTGCTTTGCTGCTGCTGCTGCTTTTGTACTGATGTTTTTGTCATCTTGCATTTGCACATCCTGAAGTGTTGTGATGTCTCTATTGCCAGCTTTCTCATGGAAAGTGACTGCCACCAGGGTGAGAATCTCATTCTTTTTGTTTTGTTTTTAAACTGAAAGTGACTTTAATCACTGGAGTTCATTGCACATCAGATATGGATCCTGCAAAGAAAGTTTCATGCATTGTCTCAAATGTTTTAAGAAACACAAATTGAATCAATATATTTTTTTCACAATCCATAATTAACTGGTAAAGTCCTCAGACAAAGTATTGTTTAGACCATGAGTTTGAACATAAATATAGAAGAGGGATAAAAATAATGCTGTGCATGAGGCACTCAGTTTGAAAATAAGATTTTTAAAAGAGAGAAGCAGCTCACAAGCATGAAGCAGCAATTGTCAGTGTAGGCTTATGCAGGAATTTCCTCTGTGAATGTTTTCTATTACTGCTCATTATGAAGATTCTCTGAAGACTTTGCTCCTGGCTAGGTCATTCATTTCATAGGGAGCGTTGCTAGAGAAAACAATCCGTGATGAAACTGAATTGCAAAGCTTGAAATGGGATCCAAACTTAGAAAATATGGCTATTTATGTGGACATAGGGGCTTTGTTAATTGCATTAATTCTAATTACAGGGGTGAACATTCTAATAGCAGGTGAGGTTGCTTTTGTCTCTCAGGTCCAAAGATTATTGAAATATTTTTACAAAAAGGGCTAACTTTGCCACATCTCAAGAGAGACCTCATTTATACCAGCAATTAAAAGCAGCCATTAAGAAATCCTTGTAAAAAATGCAAGACCACTCTTAAAAATCAGTCTTAAAATCTCTTTTCTGAAATACAGAAGGGTCTTCATCCTAGGCTTCACATTACAAGCAGAAGTGTTGATCGTATGAGAAGAATTATGAAGGTATAGTAAGATATTATAGGCATGGAAAAGGAAGGATACAGTACTTTCTTCTTACCTATTTTGTCTGGATTTGATTCTACAGTGCTGAAACTTTATAGATTCTCTCTACATTTAATGAAAGTTGGGTGACAAGGAGCCAGCTTATTTACGGCTTCCTCTTTTAAGCAATTAAGTCCTCCATGTGAACATGGTCCTGAAGGCCTCCTGTGAAGCGTGGAGTGTGCTTTCAATTGTCGCTGTTTTCAGCAGGGCTTGATGGTACCAAACATTTCACAGGACCAACTCCTATTGCACCAGCTCTCAAAATGACAGAGTACAGAAAGTGCTGTCAAAGAGCTGTGAGGTTCTGACAACTGGGTCAATTATTTACCAGCATTTGAGTGCGCAGTAACTTAAGACCACCTGTTTTGACTAAATAACATGACAGAAATAATGAATAAAAAAGCACTGCCTCTACAAAGTGACCCATTTATGTTACAAGAGGGAGTTGCCTAGCTTTGGGGTAATATATGTTCATGTGAAGTTTTGCATACCAACAAGCATAATTGTGTGATATCCTATCATGCTGATGGAATCCAGAATAGGAGGTATAAACAAACAAATATCTGTTTCTGGTTGAAACATGATAACTAGATGAGCAAAATGTGAAATGAATGTTTTTGAAAAGAAAAGTTAGAATTCTGCAAATTACTTGTGTGAAAACAACATAGACAATTATTCTAAGGAAGCTAGATATTTAGTGGTTATAACAGTTAATAAAAGGTAATTTGGCACCATCACATTATGGAGCTTTAGCAGTGTGCTGGGTTTGGCTGTAGTGTTAGTTTGGGGGTAGAGTTAATTTTCTTCACAGCTGCCAGCATGGTGCTCTGTTTTGAATTTGTGCTGAAAACAGTGTTGATAATTCAGGGATATTTTTGTTATTGCTGAGCAGTGCTTGCACAGAGTCAAAGCATTTTTTGCCTCTCCCACCACCACCTCTTCAGGGAGTCGGCTGGGGGTGAACAAGGAGCTAGGAGGGTACACAGCCAGGACAGTTGACCCCAACTGACTCAAAGGATATTACGTGTCATATGGCATCATGCTCAGCATATGAAGCTGGGAGAAGGTGGGCTGGGATCCACTCCTCAGGAGCTGGCTGGACAGCGGTCAGGTGGTGGTAAGCAATGGTTTTCATTTGCATCACTTGCCTTTCTTGCGTTTTATTTCTCTCTCTTTGTTATTTTATTTTTCATTACAATTTATTCTTATTGCTGTTATTACTATTTAATTTTATTTCAATTATTAAAACATATTTATATCAACCCACTAGTTTTCTCACTTCATCCCTTCCAATTCACTTCCCCCCAGCCTACTGAGGGGGCAGTGAGTGAGCGGCTGGGTGGTGCTTACTTGCTGGCTAGAGTTAAACCAGGACAAGCAGTAATATGGACTTTCCAGTAATGAAGCACAGCCGATAATAAGCATTGGTGTTACAGCTGCTGTCTTCCATTTCTATCCAATTCATCTGTCTCAGTGCCTGAAGCTGTTCAGCAAGACCAAGGGAAACAACATTAGACTCTTTATTATTTATAACTCATTTTTTTCCCTGATAACACTGCAATACCATAAACACAGTTTCCATGGAAACTCAAGTAAGACAAAATTACCATGGGTATTGTGGTTTATCCCTCTAGGAATATAGGTATCTGAAGTTTCAACCTGTCCCTGAATGAGAAAGGAATGTAGAAGTGATTGATATTTTTAATTACTGGGTAATATTGGCTGAGTTGGGGAATTTCTTGAATTGCTGTGTGGTGTGCTGCAATCATGTTATCCAATTACATCTCATGCTTCTCACTGACTTTATTTCCTTTGGAAGCTGCTCTTTTAAAAAGGCAATTATAAGGAGTTCCTTGCTCCTACAGGCTTTGGTGATGCTAAATAGTGCATTACATTTATGTGATATGGAGTAATAGCATTTAAGGGCTGGGAAACCAAAACTGTCTTTGTGGGTTTTGCAATGCAGATGGATAAACATGAGGCTGTATAAGAAGTACAAAAAAATTAAGTGATCTGAACTGTAAAGGTCATCCACAGTTATACCTAAGGCATAACTGAAAAGGAAAATATTACCTTTAACAGCTGCCTGGAAAAGTGAAGACCCTCACAGAAAATTCAAAGGCCCTTTCACCCCCTGTTGAATTACTTAACCAAACCATGGGCCAAATAATTCTATAGTAGAGCATGAAAATATAAACGTGGGCCAAACCAGCAGCTTTAGCAATACCATAATGTAGTAGGTAAGGAGTTATTTCGTGTAGAATGTTACACAGCTCCAAGGCTATCTTTTTCCAGTTACTTGACAACAACATTTCTGCAGAACTGGGTGATCCACTCAAATCAGTCATATGACAGAAAGGGTTGCTTTTCTCTCATTTCTCCTAAAAAAGGGTCTCAATGTCCTTTAGTAGGTAAATCAAACAAGTGTGGATTCAAAAAGCAGAGCATGAAGAAGGACGTCTCTCTCACCTGGTGAATTAGGCACTTACCTGGAAGGTGTTAATTGCTGCTGCACTGGACCTTGAATTATTTGTGTAAGGTGAAAGATTATTAAAAAGGGAGGCTCAAAGCAAGTCCTCTCCCTTGTTGATAACAAGCCTGGTGTTCTGGCCACAGCTCTGTGAAACCAAGACAAACTTGCTCCTGCAGAGATGAATTAGAGGAAAATTCATTGGTGAAGGTATGAATCAGAGTTGATGCATTTTGAAGGAAGTCTGGGACAGAGCTAAGGAAGTGAGGCAGAAGCAGCTTTGGGAGTCTAGTTCATCGTCTCCTTCATTTTCTTAGCAGGTGCTTAAAACCAAAACATTTGCTTTTGGGGTTTAATGTAACACGTTACCAGACTTGAACAGGGTTTTGAATACTGCCTGTTTTGGCAAGAATCTGAATTTGTTTGTTTGTTTTCACTGAAGCCAAATCTATTTTGCAATCATTTGCTTTGCCTGCAGATCAGTTATTGACAAATCCTATCTGCAGAATAATGCTGTGAATATTTCCGCTTCTCAGCCAGAATGACTGCTGCTTCCTGCTCAAGGAAACTGGAATGGCTCTTCCCTTCTTGGAGCAGAAAGCTGTTTTTTCTTGCATCTCAGGGGTGTTTAAGGTACCTTTTAAGTTTAAAAGTGTCTCCTGCAGAACAGGAGAACTTCATTAGGCTAGTGGGTAAGGTAGTAAAACATTTTTCTGCCTAGAATATAGAATCAGTAAAATTATTCTAATGCCATACCACAGCATTGTGTTGGCAAAGAATTGTGATATATTTTTTGCTCTCCACAACTGTGTAGCCGAAGAAGGGTCTATTCATCTGAATAGTTCTTGCTTCATACAATTAGTTACCTTTGCAAATAGTTGCATTTCATTTTAGATATCCATATTTCCTTTTGTTTTTTAATATCTTTGTCAAATTTTCTTTGTCAAGATTTGGCAGATTATTACAGCAATTCTTACTTTTAATTGCACTTGCTTTAATGTAATCTAGCTACCGAATCATGACGTGGGTACCTCCAAGAAGGTGTCTTCCATTATGTTCTGTGAAAACATGCCATTCCTAGCTGTTATTTCCTTAGCTGATATTAGCATGGCTTTGGTTATTATTTCCTTTAGAGGAAGGAATTTCATAAACATCAGGCTGTGCTATAAAACAGATTGCATTGTTTTCAGCAAGCCAGGGCAGAGGATTTTAATCAGTAATTCATATAATTACATTGGAAAACAGACTAGCAATGCAGATTTCAGCCCAGCCTCCTGCTTCCAGCTGTAACAAGCTTCTCTAATTCCTTCCATTCCACACATGACATCCACCCCCGTGCCAGGGCCCTGATAGCAGTGTGGATGAGGCTGTGCCACCTTGGGGCTGGGTGTTGGGCTATGGAACAGAGCATGAGGCTGGGTATGGGACCAGGGCCTTCAGGATTGGGCAGGTCCTGGGCTTGGGGTGATGGTGAAACGCAGCAGCCGGTGGCAGGCCCCCATGCTCATGGTCCCTGGCATGGCCTTGAAGGGCTGCTCTCTATACAAAGTCTTCTTTGATGGTCTCCCTCTGTGCCTTAGGTCTACTCCTAAGCACATACAGGCAGTGCTGAGCCACCTCTGAAGAGACAGCTGTGCCCATAGAAACTAAAAAGAAAAGAAATAAAAGCTCTTAGACAAACCCATGCATTAGTGAAAAGCCAGTTTACCTTCACTTTCTTTGTAATGCATTGTGCTCCCACTATCTCAGTTTATCTTTTAATATAAATGGTGTTTTCTTTGGATTCATGCTAACACTGTTTAAAATATCTCTGTGGAAAGGATTTAAATAATCTTCCATCTATAGAGAAGTTCTAAAACTAGCTCTGTTGTTTTGTGTTTTCTTTTTTACTGCATAGCAAAGCTTTATGTTACAAGATTAAATCATACTGGAGATTATGATATCTCCTTGTGTTAGCCTGTCTTATTCAGACTAGATAAAATACTAGGTGACTAAGAATGTATTTGTTTCCCAGAAATTGTTTTTCATTTATATTGTGTACCCTCTAACTTGTGATATTTCAATATTTTTGTATTTAGATATGCTGCATGTTCTGATGTTTCCTATGGGAGAGTGAAGATGAGGGTGGGAAAGTAAAAATCTTAAAGGCATATACAGAGATATTCAAAGAAGGTATAATCACAGAGAAAACAAAGTAGAAATTATTTCCTGTAGCATTGCTTAATCCTGGAAATTTTATGGTCTGCTGGGACATTTATGACTAATCATTTTAATATGAATATAATAATTACTTTATTGCCAACATAGTACCATGCTGCAGACAAAACAAGACAAAGTTTTCAATGAAAATGCGTCTGATGATGATGAATTTATTGCAGGCTTTTGAAAATTCTCATTATGTAATAATTTCTTCCACATTACTATTTTTTTCCATAGCTTTCTGAATCTTTATAATATCTGTAATATATATCTGAATAGTTAGTATAACCAAGCCTATAATATTTGTCAACCTCAGAACTGATGCTTACCAAACCGAAGTTACATAGCATTCTTTAATTTTCAGAGTTTATCACCTTTGTAAGCTGGTAAGCATTTTTTATTCACGTTTATTCACAGACCTATTGTTTAATGCTGTGCCAGGGGAGGTTTAGATTGGATATTAAGAAAATTCACCAAAAAGGTTGTCGAGCATTGGAACAGGCTGTGCACAGTGGTGGAATCACCATCCCTGGAAGTGTTCAAAAATCATGTAGATGTGGCATTTAGTGACATGGTTTAGTAGTGGTCTTGGCAGTCCTGGGGTGATGGTTGGACTTGATCTTTCTTATGGTCTTTTGCAACCTAGTTGATCCTATGATTCTATGGTTGTGGGACCACCCAGAAGCTATTCCAAATATGAGAATTTCAGTCTTTCAACTATAAGTTTTCAGAAAATTTATTTGCACTATCATTGTTCCTAGAAACATTTTTGTATATGAAATTTTCCTAAGTACAGTCAAAACCAGTAACATTTTGCAGCTTCTCATAATCCAAGACAAAGGTTTGATTTTCTGTTTTTGTGTATTGCTACCATGTTCACATAGCATATGCTGCTCACATTGCATTTGCATATGCATAAATATCTAATAATACACATTTCTAGAGAATCAGGCCCCTTACTTAGGTAAAAGAGGATACAGCTGTCTATGAAGGGATGCACCTAAGGAAGCCCTTCCCAGCAAATTAAAAAAAAAGCTTTGAGAAAATGATTTCCACCCTAGAGTGGATTATAGGGTTGTGGCAGCTGAGTCTGAAAACATACCAGCTCAGCACTAAATTGTGGTCAAAAGAAAGAACCAAAAATTAGGAATTCTTAGGAAAGGAACAGATAATAGAATAACCTCATTATATCATTATGAAAACGTAAGGTTTACTTCTGTCTTGAATACTGCATACAGTTCTGTTCTGTAGTAAACAAAGTCTTTCTAACATGCAAAAAAGGTAGCTGAGGAAGGGTGTGATACATGTCTGTAAAATCACTATTGGCATAGGCTTATCAGTGAAAAATCTAGGTGGCTTCAGGTCAGTCTAGGAGGATCATTGTTCGAAATAACATGACAGTAGACTTGGAGATGTCCTTGCCAAAGGATGTTGTCAGTTGGAAGAGTTTGCATGTATTCAAAGGGAACTGAGGATTAATAAATGTATAGCTATCATACACAGATCAGGAAATGCCTGGGCTGAAAGTAGCTGGAAGCTGGTGTATTAGGAGGAATGTTCTTGATCTGTTCCTACTCTTCCACAGTTATTTGTTTTGACTACTGTAGAAGACAAGGTATAGAGTTAGAAAAATCTTGGGTCTGTTCATTAGAGGCTTGCTTTTCTTAGTTATGGATATTGTGAATTGCTCATATTTGATTTTCTTAGGCATAAATGCATAGAAATGTAGATGAACTGGACTACTTTGGGCACAGTATCTTGAGATTATTAAAAACATAGTTCCATTGTTTTCTGAATGTGATTGAAAATGGTATTTTCGTTACTGCTGACTAAATTCTGTCTCACCTGACTTTTGCCTCTGCTACAGCTGCTTTTCTGAGACCTGAAATGATTTTTTGAGATGCTTTCTCTACGAAAAAGAAATGAGCTTTATATTCAGGTCAGCATTACTGCTGGGGAGAAGCTGTCCTGAGGTTATTGTTTTGCCATAATTGACTTTCTCCAGGTTGTTTTTGCACAACTTCTCTCCCAGCTCCCCTTTATGAAGACTCCTTGAGGCAGGATAAAGGTCCCTGAAATTCTATGTGCAGAGTTCTTGTGGTTTAAACCCAGCCACGCAGCTTGTTCACTCACTGCCCTCCCCTCCACCCGCCCCCCCGCCCCCCCCCCACCCTTTCTTGCCCTCCCCCTGCTCCTGGAGGGATGGGGAGGAGAATCAAAACAATGCAACTCCCATGGGTTGAGATAAGAACAGTTTAGTAACTAAGGTATAACATAAACCACTGCTGCTACCACCAATAATAACAATGATAAAGGAAATAACAAGGGAAGAGAATACAACACCTCACCACCTGCTGACCGATAAGTCACTCCATCCTGCCCGACCGAGCACTGATCGATACCTCCTCCAACCCCGCAGTCCACTCTCCCTTCTGGGTAACTCCCAGTTTCATCCTGGACATGACGTGCTGTGGTATGGAATACCTCTTTGGTCAGTTTGGGTCAGGTGTCCTGTCTCTGCTTCTCCCGGCTTCCCCTCCTCCCTGGCAGAGCATGAGGCTCACAGAGTCCTTGGCCAGACTAAACATTTGAACAGTAAATAAAAACATCAGTGTTATCAGTGCTGTTCCCAGGCCAAAAGTCAAAAACACAGCACTACACCAGCTACTAAGAAGGAGAAAAATGACTGCTACTGCCGAACCCAGGACAAGAGTGCATCCCTCTTATCCCATTCCATGCCTCTGTGGATACCTAGAGTCTGAGGAGGGACTTATCTCAACTGCTTCGCATTGGCTTACATGCATTACTACTGTTTACCAACATGTTTAGTGTGAGATGAGTCAGAGGCTAAGTGGCGATGCCATTATCTGTTGTACAGCTCTAGTCAGTGTGCAAGATGAATAGGAAGCTTTCCTATCTCAGTGACTTTAAGGTAGAAACACATCTCATATGAGCTTGTGTAAAAGGCAGCAATTTTTTCAGGGGTCCGTGGATCCCTGGAGGTGTGTGAAAAATTGCAGAGGAAGTGTAAATTCAGAGCACGAATGGTAATGCAACTTCAGTGCATAGGGCTGTAATGTCCAGGCATGTTGAAAATCACTGAAATAGCTTATGTCTGTTTCCCTCAGCACAGGCAGGCAGGTGCACTTGTAGGATTCTTTTGCAGAAAATTCTGCAGCAGTCCTTCATACTGTCTTACCCTCTGTGTCCTGGTTTGCAGGGAAATGTGAAAAGGACCAGAAGAAAAGTGTACAGTAAAGAACAAGTGGAAATGGAAATCTTTGTTAAAAATGGAAATGCACATCTTGTTGATCTATGCACCTTCAGGGTATGTTTAATGATGTCTGGTTATTCAGACTTCAGGAGAGTAGTATTTGGAATAAAACATGGTTTATATTCATTATCATGACATCTCCCTCTGCTTCCCCTGTTGAGGCTGTATGCACTTTGTTTAATAATAGAAATTCTGATAGGTTTTCTAGGAGAACAAAGCCACTGAGAGCACAGTTCATTCATCGTTATAACTGCTCTCTACGTGCCATGCTTTTTATGATTTTTTTGAAGCAGCAGGCAATTACTGAGCTCGAAGATCTTTTTCCTTCTTATTGCAGGGCCTCTGGAAGGCAGTGCATTAAGCATCCCCTCTAACTATAAAGGTATCTGAGCCTCTTCATAGGGAGGGTTCTGTATCCAATTGTTTGCAAGCTTCTTGCAGATATGATTCAATGGAGTAAATGGAAAACATACTTCAGTCACTCTCTACACTGAGAGTAATTTAATAAAAATGAAAAGCTATTGATTATTTTGTTAACTATGTTAAAAGGCCACTGTAATCTTGGCTTCACTGCTGTTGGCAGAGTGTTCACCAGCAAGTAGATTTTTTTACTTTTCCTGGAGCACCAGTTATTAAATGCCACCTTAATGTGTACAGATGATTAGTTTATCTGAAGTGGGGGAAGATTTATAATACCATCCTGTTATTTAACATCTTTTAGTCAATTCAGACATTAGCAGCATTTGCAGAGATTTATCGCCTGTACTTTGCGATTTCGATTCTGCCATTTCTTACGCCAAAGGTGTCCCTGAGCTTACTGAGCTGGGACTGCCTGGGCAGAAGCTACTTTTGACAGATACAGAAAATAACATCCTTTTTCCTTGACTGTTATTGAAATAACCGCTCTGTGATGCTAATACCTATATTTAGTGACACAGGAATGTCACTTAAGCTGTACTGTACACCTCACCTTGAATAAGGAATTAAATCTATAAAGGTGAACTGATGTTAAATGATTTTATCTGTCTAAAAATGTTGATCTACTCTGCACTAGCAGGTTAGAAATATGCCTTCTTGAAACCCTTTCATATCACCTATTCCCTTTGGAAGTTCCTTTCTATCTAGACTGGATTTGTCCTATATTATACTGCTCAAGACCCCATCTAACCTGGCCTTGAACAATTCCAGGGATGGGGCAGCCACAGCTTCTCTGGAAACGTGTGCCAGTGTCCCACTACCCTCATGGTAAAGAACTTCTTCCATGTATCTGGTCTAAATCTACCCTTTTTTAGTTTAAAGGCATTAACCCTTGTCCTTGAACCTTTTTTATTTTAAAGCCATCTTTCTTATAACCACTATTTAAGTATAGAAATGAGGCAATAAGGTCTGCTAGCAGCTTTCTCCAGGGTAAACAAACCCAAATCTCTGAGTCTTTTGTCACAGACAAGGTATTCAGGTGCCCTTTCACAGCACCTCAAATAATTTCTATTTCTTGTTCACCCTCCCTAATACAGAGTAATCTGCTAATTTCCTCCTGCAGCTCCTTCACTGCTGCCTCAATGACTCCACCAGAGCACACCTTACACAGGTAGAGGTTACATGCTCCTTCACTTAGGAGTGTAAGGTACCCATTTTACAGCTCTCAACCTGGAAAGCAGCTTCCCTGATTGGAAGTTGTACTGGTTTTGGCTAGGGTAGAGTTAATTTTCTTCATAGTAGCTTAGATGCTCTGTTCCGAATTTGTGATGAGAGTAGTCTTAATAATACAAGGATATTTTAGCTATTGCTGAGCAGTGCTTGCACAGATTTGAGGCTTTTTCTACCCCTCATACCACCAGTGAGTAGGCTAGGGGTGCACAAGTGAGCTGGGAGGGGACCTGGCTGAAACAGCTAACCTCAACTGTCTGAAAGGGTATTCCATACCATATGGTGTCATGCTTAGTGATAAAGGCTGGTGGAAGAAGGAGGAATGTGATGGCATTTCAGAGTGATGTCATTTGTCTTCCCATATGACGATCACAAACTTCCAGGATTCCTGCTTTCCTGGAGATGGCTGAACACTTGCCTGCCAATGGGAAGTTGTGAATGAATTCCCTATTTTACTGTGCTTGTGTGTTCATATTTTGTTTTACTTATTAAACTGTCTTTATCTCAACCCATGAGTTTTCTCACTTTTACCCTTGTGATTCTTTCCCTCATTCCAAGGGGCAGTGAATGAGTAGTTTGTGGGATTTAGTTGCCAGCTGGGGTTAAACCATGACAGAAGCTCTGTTTAAGTTGCAGTATCCACTCATTCCAGGCTACTCAGGCTAGGCAGATGGCTCCTGGTAGCTGCAGAGTGCAGCCCTTGATTGATATTTGCCACCATGCTTCTGATGATCTCAAAGCACTACTTAATAAGCCCTTCTAATTCTCTGGAGACCTTAAACTGCCTTACAGCATCTTAAATGTCAGTATAATGTTCCTGCAACTGAAGTATATCCTGGCTTGGCACTAATTTTGGTGGGAAGAAAAAATATTCCTATCAGGAAATACCTTGTATCTTAAGAAACATTAGTTTGTGTGCTTTTTACTGACAATGATCTCCATTCCAATGTTTTCTAAACTATCTCTTTAACACTACGAACATTTGTTAGCAAAGCAACACTAAGGCAGACTTACAATAATATGATGCACTTTGCCTGTCCTTGACAGGTGGATTTTGGCTGTACAGCTCCAGTGGAAGAGGTAAAGACCGTTGGAGTAAGCCCTTGGCCTCCAACATTTAATATTAGTATTGGCAATAGCGACAAGTCTGCACTGCTGTGCACAGTTCCTGCAAAGGCAGGATGTCCAGTCACTTTTACTGCTTAGAAAGTGAGGAAGTACCTCTGGTTATAATAGCTGATTCACAGCTGACGTTTCTACCTGTTTTCTGGCCCATGTGTAGGGAAGTACATACACCAACTTGTTGGGAGCTGCATTGTTCACTGAGGCATAATGAAGTCTCTCAACTGTAATTAAAAATGTGCCAGTAAATCCTGCACAGTAGCTGTAAAATTGCTTCATTTTGATATTGAAGCCAGTAGGAAATGGCAAAAGTCACACTTACAGTGTCACGCGAGAGATATGAAGTCAAAGCTTCCAAACTGGATATACTTCAATGCTGAGAGCACCCCCATAGAGCAGGTATATCTCACCATTCAATTGTCCTGAGTTTCAAGCAAATGGAGAGGCACATCTGGCAACACTCATTTTAAGTATTCAAGTTCATCTCAAGGGCAATGCTGTTCTGAGTAACATCACTCATAGGTTTGGTTCAGCTAAATACGTCAACATCAGGGAAGAGTCACAGGATTACATCAGCCTTATGCTCAGACTCACTGTATGTTGATGATTTTGTATCTATCCTGACTAGTCAATGATAGCACTGCACAATCCTCCACATGGGTCATAAGTCCTGCATAAGTATCTCCTGTGTTTCAGGAGGTTGCCTGTTGCCTCTGATCCTGGCACTGGGCACCTCTTTCCTGCCAAGCTGGTCTCCAGCATATATTGATGCATAGGGTTGTTCCTTCTCAGGTGCAGGGCTTTGCATATTCCCTTGTTGAACTTCATGAAGTGCCCTGAACTCCACCATCTCATGGTCAATACAGGCAAGGCTGTTTGACCTTCACATTCTCAGCAAGTTCCTCACTGTTGGTGAGTATAAAGTCCAACAGAGTACCTCTCTTCATTTGCTCCTCTATCACTTGGAGGAGGCAGTTGTTGTCAATGTACTACAGGAACATCCCGGTTTGCTTTTGTCCTGCTGTATTGTCCATCTAGCAGATATTGGAGTGGTTGAAGTCCCCCATGAAGACTGGGACCTGTGAGCATGAGGCTGACTGAATGACTTGCAGTAGACAATCTGTGATTGCAGATTATGTCCTTCCTGACCATATGCTAGGAAGTGTTAAAGGCTCTTAAGGAACAGGACACTGATTTCAACTGCCTCATTGAGGTCAGGAAGCATTCAGTTGTCTCTAGATTGAAGCTGGCACCATTATCTTGCTGTTCAGCTGTGGCACAGCAGTGTGGTACTAAAAAGCCTGCTGTGACAATTGCTGTGACAAGTTATGCAAAACCTGTGTTTTTAGTATTATTAGTCTTGGACTGACATTAGCAATAAGGGCCCTAATATATACCCCATTCTTGAAACATGGCATGCCCAATATTATAAGGTCATCAAAAATCACATCCAGTGTTCTCTGAGAGAAGCCATGACTACCGTAATCATGAGGAATACCTTTCCATCATGCATTTGGGAAATCAGTGATCACACTATGTAATTTATGCATGCTGACAGTGGACACATTTCCTATGCATATTACGTCTCTGTTTTTCAGAAGCTGGGTATTTTCCTCCAGGACTTAGTGAATGCTGTTTTCCAACTGTGTTATTGCTATCAGCGAAACAAAAGAACACGTACATTTTTATCAGGGTGCACATATTCTATGCTGGCTACTGCATCCCCAGTGGTTCAAGTAGAGCCAGTTTCAGCCAGCTATCCATGGATTTTCCCACAGTTTCATCTCTCTTCTACCAGTAAGGCAGCTGTTATGAAACACTGAAGGGAGTCCAAGAGCTAACCGCTATGGGTATTGCTAGAGATGCCCCACTAGGATCAGATAGCCACAGTCACAAAGGTCCAAAGAGATGAATATTCTGTGATCTGACAGTAAAATTATATGAATACTAATGATGAGATCATGTAGTCTCAACTTTTTTTGGGTGGGGGGGTGAGGATCACAAAACAAACACACGGGGTGAATTTTTTTGTAGCGGATTCTAAAATACTGTATTATTTGGCAGATACAGTTCTTCATTATCAGATCATACTCTGTCCTTTCCACTATTAAACACATAAAGCATGACAGGTATCTTTTACTTCCTGTTGCATTACCAATTTTTATGAAAAAAAACAGTGAAGAATGCCACTTTTTATAAAGAGCTCTCCTATTTTTATCCCTAAAAATACATCAAAAAATGGTAAAAGAGTTTAGAACCTCTCCTAGAGCACTTTAAATAGAAAGTGAAGCCTTCTTTTAATTCTTCTGTCTGCTGACTGTTACCTTCATTGAGGTCAGGTATGACTTTTATGAATTATGACATATAGCCCAGTTTTCCAGGAATACTCTGGATTTGCCATATTATCTCAGTGTCCCTGGATAACCTATAGGAAGAAATGTTTTCTAGCTTTAATTTTTAATTTGCCTTGCCACTGCGGTAGAAGCTGTTAGACCCATCAAACTGATAATGAGGAATACACTTTTCAACAGCCTACAACTGTGAAAACCTTCCCAATTAGTGTTCAAACTCATTGCCTTCCTTTGCTTTAACCTAATTTCCCTAGTACTCTACTCCAGTCCTTTCCTGGTGTGCAGTGTATTTTTCTAGCACATTCGCAGCTAAGAGGGAGTACTTGTGGTCCACCCTGGCCTTCTTTCTTGTTCTGTGTTTTTCTCAACCATTTTCCTTTGATTTCAGACTGTAATCAGCCAGCAGCACTCTGCTTCTGTCTGTTCCCATAGTCCTTTCACTGTGTATATCTATTATTATGTTGCCAAAGGACTTTTAGAGTAAGAAAGTTACATTATTGTTCAGGGTCCTTCCAAGTTCTACTCGGTAGCTGTTAGTTTGATAACCAGTCACCCAAAGCGTAATAAAAATAAAATGTAAGAAAAATGCTTGCTTTGTCTACAGAATCTCATTTTTATTTTAAAAAGTGATTATTCTCTGGTAGAACATAATTTTTTCACTGTTAATGAAACTACTTGCGTTCATTTCATACCTTTTTCCTCAGAGTGAGTAGGCAGTATAGACACATCTGATGAGATTTACCTTACCTAACTTTAGACCTCAGAAATGTAGTTAACTATATCTAAGGTAGACCTCCACAGCTCCCATCAAAGTCTTCAGTGAGAAATAAGCATTTCTGGGGCATGACTCATCTGACTTATTTTAGACTTCTCCTTTGGGATGAGGTGAATCACATCTAAGTGACTCTTTCTCTGCACTGATTATAAAAGACACTAAAGGTGACTGACTCAGTCAAATCCCATCTGTGCTGTTGACACTGAGCTTTATGGGTGATTGGTGTGATTGCAGTTCATCACTAGCTCAACATCTGAACTTGGCATTTTACTGCTGGCCTCCAAAAGGAAAGAGCAGACGAAGTTTTTGCTTTCTCCTTTTGTTTCTGAATGCACAGATGAGACAATGAGCTCTAATATGGGCAATAGTATCTTTAAACATAAACTATAAGCTCTTTAATGTGCATTAGGCAGTTAATACATCCTTCAAGAATCATAGGGAACTGCAGATGATAATTAGCTTTGATGATCAAGTCACGTATTTGTAGGTCTAAATGTTAGAACTGTAAATGCACTGAATGCTTTCCCTTGTAAAGGATAACAGAAGCTTTGTCAGATGCAGTGAAACAAAATAAGAGGCTGTTTTGAGACTGCTTGATACGGATGATTGGAAAAAGAACATTTCCTGCCAGCCCTAAGGTGGGACGTATGCCCAGGAAAACATTACTGGGAAAGTCTGAGACATGAAGTTCTGAAACAATCTTGTTTTTTTTTCCAGTGAAGTTTAATGACTGCTTATGCTTCAAGAAAGCAAGCAGACAGAAAATACCTGCATTCTACCTGCTGCTTTTAAGAAGCGAAAGATGCAAGAGTGAATTATATTTTCTTTAGTACAGGCACCCAACAAGCATGTTTAGTAAACTTCTACCTGCCTTTGGAACTGTAAGAAAACATCTAATCTGCATTTCTGTGAAGTAAAGTATTAGCATACAATTATGGAGAGTTTTTTTGTTTGTTTTTCTTTGTTGGTTTGTTTGGTTTTTTTTCTTTTTTAGGGACAACCATATATGGAGGGAGTGTCTTCCAAATCACATGTGAATACCATTGTCCAAACTAAAATTCTGGCTTCTCTCTGCCATGGTTTAAGCCCAGCCAGTAACTCAGAACCATGCAGCCACTTGCTTGCTCCCCTCCTTCTTCCCCGTAGCTCCTGAAGGGATAGGGAGGAGAATCAAAAGAATGCAAATCCCACAGGTTGAGATAAGAACAGTCCAGCAACCAGGGTAAAACTCTAAACCACCACTACCACCAATGGTGGTGACAAGGGAAATAACAAGTGAAGAGAATACAACTGCTCACCACCTGTCGACAGATACCCAGCCCTACCTGAGCAGCGTTCTGGGCCTTCTGGGTAATTCCCCCCAGTTTCTATACTGAGCAGGACGTGCTGTGTGGGTATGGAATACCCACCCATTTGGCTAGTTTGGGTCAATTGTCTTGTCTGTGCTTCCTCCTGACTTCCCCTCCTTCCTGGCAGAGAATGAGACTGAAAAACACCTTGATCAAAGTAAGTATTACTTAGCAAGTACTAAAAACACCTGTGTTATCAGTGTTGTTCTCAGACAGAATTTGAAAACACAGCACTGTACCAGCTACTAAGAAGGAAAAAAATACCTGCTACAGCTGAACCCAGGACAGTATCCACCCCTTATTCCATACCATTCATGTCACGCTCAGATCCCACATTTTTCAATATACCATAACTTTTGTCTTTTATATATATATGTATACACACAAAGAGAGAGATATCATTCCTTAGTCCATGGACCATTACTATAAAGTTTGCTGAATTCATTCAGTCCATGATGGCAGGCTCCATTGCTTGCAACAGTCTTTCAGGGCAGGAGAGACATTGTGTAGTGTTGGGTTGTTGCCTGCTGATGACACTACTGAGCTCATCTGGTCACTGCTGAGCTCATCTGGTTGCATCAAAGTTCATGCTTTGTTGGGATGATGATTGGAGGGAAGTCAGAGTTAGTCTGTGGTTTTACATCTAAACACCTTCTCATTCTTTGGCAGATTAGCAAAACCAAACCAAACCAAATCATTAGCAATGGTTTGGCTTCCAGATTATATTCAAAACCTAGCATGCATGTAATTTAATAGTGTTGGTCAATATTTGCATAAGATGTTTTCACTCTGTCACCAAAGCCTACTGTCCTTAGCCTTGTTTTTTTAAAGTGTTAAAGGTGCTGGCTCAGCTAGGTGAAACAATTGACTCATGGATTTTTTAGTGTGAATAGATATTCTGTATCTATGTGTTCTCCCAGGTATGTGACATTCATTTCATTATTGACTTATTTCCATCTACTTCAACTGTATGGTTATTTGCTATTTGAATTGTCATACTGACGTAGCACTGTAGTCATCGGCCATTACCCCACTGCCTGAAGACTGAACAAACAAGACACAAATCTGCCAAGTGGCCCAGAGAAAATGAGTTTGCTTTTAGTCACAGGTAAGTACAATGGATCACTGAACATTCAGAAGAGGGAAACCAAAGAGAGTGTCCTGGGTTCAGCTGTAGCAGTTATTTTTCTCCTTCTTAGTAGCTGGTGCAGTGCTGTGTTTTCAACTTTAGTCTGAGAACAATGCTGATAACACCAATGTTTTTAGTTGTTGCTAAGTAATGTTTAGGGTTTTGAATATAATTTGGAAACCAAACCATTGCTAATGATTTTTTTTTCCGGTTTGTTTTGGTTTTTCCTAATCTGCTAAAGAATGAGAAGGTGTTTAGATATAAACAGGAGATAAGGATATGGAGTCAAGGTTATGCAACATGGATCAGATTGTTCTTTTATAATTACAATGATAATAAAGTGATAATTGCTCCCTTCCAAGCTCGGTTTTAATGCTAAATTTGAAAGCAGTGTACTAATACATGGTGAAGGCTTGCAGAGGGATTCTGTTGGTCAAATTAGATTTTCATCTAGTTTTTTCATTGCAAAATCCATAATGTTAATACTAATTTTGAAGGTATAAGCCAGCATATGATCTTGTGATGACTACATTGGGGAAACCATTCCTTGTCTGTCTCTATTGATTCTTCCTCTTTCAATCACCTGATACTCCATGAAAATGTTCACAGCTGGTTTCCTGTGTTTTCTTATGGAGTTTATGTCCATATGCACCCATACAGGAAAATACTGGAAGAAGAACTGCGTTATTCCGTCTTAACTTTCTGTGAGTCTCTATTATTCATCATGTAAAAACAGCTTCCCTTTAATGTCTTATCTGCAGAAAAATGGCACATTTATCTTCATTGCCACATTTTGACTTCCAGTGTATGTTGGAAATAAATACTTGTTTTGTGAAGGGATGCTGACTTTTTTGATGTTAAGAAAGAAAAACCTCCAGTATTTCATATTTAGTAAAGTACAGGTTTTTTTATAGATCACCTCTTGGTTTCTCGTCTAGTTATGTAACATGAGGAAACATTTTGTTGCTTGAATTTCTTTAACTGCCTGGCTTCTATATTCAAAGGAATAGATTCACTCGTATTTGGGGCACTTTTAACGGGATAATGTGTAGCAACACAGAAAACTTCCATGTTGATGGCTTGAAATTAGAATTGTAGTCATAGAATCATTTAGGTAGGAAAAGACGTTGAAGATCATTGTGTCCAGCTATTAACCCAACACTGCCAAGTCCACTACTAAACCATGCCCCTAACACCACATCTTCTAAATAACTCAAGGAATGGTGACTGAACCTCTTTTGTGGCAGCCTGTTCCAATGCTTGACAACCCTCTTGGTGAAGAAATTTTTCCTAATACCCAATCTAAACCTCCCCGGCTCCACTTGAGGCCATTTCCTCTTGTCCTAGCACTGGTTACTTGGAAGAAGAGACTGACATCTACCTTGCTACAACCTCCTTTCAGGTAGTTGTAGAGAGTGATAAGGTCTCCCCTGAGCCTCCTTTCCTCCAGACTAAACATCCTGAGTTCCCTCAGCCATTCCTTGTAAGACTCGTGCTCCAGAGCCTTCACCATCTTCATGGCCCTTCTTTACTGAAGTCTAGGTAGGCAAAGTCCACAGCCTTTCCCTCATTAACTAAGCCTGTCACCTTGGTCACAGAAGGAGATAGGTTAGTCAAGCCAGACCTACCTTTCATAAACCCATGATGACTTGGCCTGATCACTTGGTTACCCTATTAAATTGTTTATTCTTTTGAAACATTATAAGCCGATTTGGTAGCTGTTACTTCATCTGAATATTAAATGCTAGATATAAAAGATAATAGCATATTTCAAAGTAGTTTAATAACATACCATTTTTAATATCACTCAATGGTGTATACTATTATTGTTCTTTGAGCCACTGGATGTCTTTGTTTCTCTGATTCAAAGCATCTGAAAACCTTTATCTGAAGCTATCTAGTAACAGGTTTTAAAAAGTTTTATCACCTTTAATTAACTTGATATCATAATTCACTTCTGTATCCAGGAAAAAAAATCAGTTTTTGTATTAATGATGCTGGGGCAATGCTCTCAGGGCCAAAATTTCAGCTAGAGTAAATTAATGTGGTTTGAAGGAATTATGCAGATACTTACTGTTTGAGGGTCTAGCTTTTGGCTTCTGTCTTACAGAGTCATTGCTTTACATGGGCTTCCTGGCATTTACCTTAATCAAGAGCTGGTGAAGAATGAAAGCACTCAGATGATCTTGTATCTGTGTTTATAAGGCTTTTCACAGTGTAGTTTAATGTCTGTAGTAAATATCATCCTTAATAAAGTCACGTGATTTGATTAATACATACTGATGATAGAAAATTAGGCAAAGCTTGTAAAACTGTACATATCTGTGGCAAGATCTTTAGCTGATGTAGATCTCTGTCCCAATAATGTTAACCAGTTGTAGACCATCTGAAGATCTGAATGCTTATATTACATTTGTATAGAAACTGAAAATACATCTGCTACAAATACGAATTTTGAACACCATGTTGTTCTGAAGTTGCTATATTTTAAGTGGTTTTGTGTTCCAACCAGTTTGTTTGAGTAGATAATATAACAGTTTAAAGCTGCAAGGCTCAGAGGAAACATCTTTTCAGCATTTTGCTCTTGACTTATACCACCCTTATCTTCCAAGGTCCTTAATGTGAACAATTTTCTCGTAAAAGCAGGCAAAATCATGACAGAATCATCAGACCTCACATGTGTTTTTTTTTTTTAATCTAGTAGTGATATTTTGAAGAGCTGGTAACCATAGCAACCAAATAGGTTTTAAAGGCTGTAAACAGTTCAATAGTCTGTTGAACTGACAAAATGACATGATACAGACAAAACGGCAAAATGAATTGTATACCTTTTGGGACTGCTGCATGAAGGGATAGGATCTTTTTGTTTAAGATGATTTTGACCTTGAATATGGAAATTATCTTTTTTCCTGATGTGGAGATAAAACAAGGTGTCTCTAAATATTGCTGCAAAATGCTGCTGCAAGTGGCATTGTAGATCTTACTGTGAGCCCTAGTTTTGTACCACTGCAATCTCTGCCATGATGTCTTTTAGCTGCCAGGGACAATATGTCTAAGCTGGGTGCTAGGGGATGTTAGGGGGCCAGCAGAAGAACAGATTTCTGTTCCACATGGCAGCAGCACTGCAAACAGGGTGTCCTGGAGGTTGCCCCTCGGCTGTGTTGGTGAGCTTAGTACATGTCAGAGGACCCTGAGCGTGAGGTAAGGCAGCTCCGGTGCTGTCATTGCACTAGGATTGCAGCAGCCTTGAGGTCCTCAATGGCTGTGGTAGGTGATCAGGGACACAGGATGGTACTGCTGACATCGCTCCTGAGAAGGCTTAGTTAGGGACAACCAGCACACCTTATACTATTTGGTTGTCTGCTGCAGCAGGAGCTGGGTTTATTCTTTTTTTTCCCATTTCTTTTCTACAATACACTGAACTGTGTTATGAATGTAGGTGATCAATTAAAAACCTGCCTCCTTGAGTGAACATGATCCTGGGATTTTCTGGTCTGAAAATCTCTGTGGTGATTGCTTTTTTTACTTGACTGTCAGTATTTCAGGGAAGGTCAGGAGTCTAGATTTGCTTTTTTTCCAATTCTTTGTCCTAGCTAATATTACATTTTTTAATCTCCTAACTAAACCCCAGCATTTTCATCATATTTCTCTTTTGCCTTCTGGAGGATTAACTCCTTCTTTCTGTTTTGACACTGAAGGCTGTCCTGGAAGCACAGAGGAGGGTTTAAGTTCTTGCATGCTGAGCCTGCATAGTTTCCAGAGAAATAGCCTGTAGTAAATGTAGTGTAAATGTAATGTTGCAATTTGAAGATTTTCAGTGAAAATCACTTGGGTCCATTTTTTCATCCCAATAGGGTAACTCACTCTCTTTCTTCTATTTTGTATCTCAGTCTAAGGATCAGATCCACTGCTAGCTTGCAGGAGCCTAAAAGGAGGTGGAGGTGCAAGGAAATTAATACCATACTTACATCATCAATTAATCCTCTTGAGTTTTTCTTAAGTCTACTCTTCCCCTGTACATCTTTTTACTTCAAAGCATTCACGGAAAGGCAGGTTTAGATTGATCTCTGAAACATTCTTGAAGATGAGAGACTGAGTGTCCCACAACATTCTTGTTCACATGTGATAAATAAACAAGATATGGTCTGGTTGAGCACATGACAGCTTAGGTTCCCAGCAGACATTCTGAACTCAGCCCTCCATCAGCCTGTTGCAGATACAGTGGACCCAAGTTCAAGTTGGACAGTACCCAACAGCCCAGCTAGAAAGTGTCCAGCCATGCAACTGGCATGCATGCATATATTCCTGAAGCTGTTGTTTGTGTTTCTTGACAGATGGAGCTAGGATTTTCCAGTAGCTGTTCCCTATAAGTAGTATGTATCTGGGGAAAGAAGCAAAAGCCTAGTGAATTCTAGTATTTTTCGATAAAGATAAGCCCTGCAGTAAACCAACCAAACCAGAGTTATCTAGGTACAGAACTGACTACTTAATACCACTTTTCTATCATTTATTTTCTTGAAAGTAAGAAGAAGAAACTGGAGAAAAGAAGAAGCAAGGATGAATGTCATTCAAACATCACTAAGAAATAATGATCTAAGATGGTGAGAGAAGGCATCTCTAAGTACTTAAATTTAGAGAAATACAGAGTCCTAATCCTATTATTTCCCCTTGAGTTCTTAGATTCAGCAGTTTATTTAAATAGGAGATTGAAATAACCTGTGTGTTTTGTTTATCTTTGTGTGTGCACAGCTCTATATCTGGAGTTGCCAAATAGTAAAAAACTGTTAGTAGATAATTCAGTCACTAAACTAGAGGATGAAAGCATTTAAAACATGCCTTGATATTAAAAAGTAGTAAAAAATTGCCTTTTTTTTTGTTTGTTTGGTTGTTGTTTTTTTGTTTGTTTGTTTGTTTTTTGATGTTTATTTGTTTGTCCAGGTCCATCATGTATTTGTGTATATACGCACACAGAGATCTGCAGGTAGTTTTGCTTGAGTCTGGAGTCAGGTTCCCCAGACCATGTGGCTCTGTGTCTGTAAAGCAACCTTCTCTTCTGGTAACCCACTGCCTGTGCTTCCTCAGGGGTGCATCTCCACTCTAAATTCCAGACAACAGTGTACTCATAGACTCAGTGCTCAGCTGAAAGAAAATTGACCTGGAGCATAAACTTGAGACACACACTAATAACATGACAGAAGCAAATATGATCTATGTGGGAACATTCTTATTGCATTCACAGCGCCACAATTCTTTTGTATTTCTCTACTCCTTTAGCTGCAATTCTGTCTGCAATTGCTTTATAGCAGCGTTTTCCTATGCAGCCTGCTCCTTACAGAATACCCTGGTGTATTAATGTACTGATGGCTGTTCTCAGAAGATAGATCAAGTGCCTGTCACCTATTCATAATTAGTTCTTGAGGACAACAACTGCCTGCAAGCATGCAGAGCATGCTAGTGGTCATAAACAAGAGATGGGTTGTAACAGTCGCTGACAGAGCAATACATCTCTCTGGTATGGTGTCAGCAGATGGATCATTCATTACAATTTGAAGAAACTCCTGCAAAATTATGTGGAGTAAACTGAGGGTATAGCACAGCAAACGGATGCAGCAGTACCAGACAGACATAGATATTTCTCGTAATTCCCCTTTTTTAATATAACAAAACAGATGGCTATGGTTGTTTTTAGTACATTACAAACACTTTGCTTTCAATCTGTTCAGACTTCTCTGCCAGTACCAACTTTTAGCAGAAATCACCTCACTTGATGTTAAACCCATAACAGTTAGGTGTGAAGCTTAAGCAAGCTGAAGATCAGGCTTGGCTCCTATGGACACTCTAAGTGCATCTGCAAAAGAAACTTAATCTTGTATTTTCCAGATAGCTATCTTAAAAAGGGATGGATTGCTATCCTGAACCACCTCTTTCTCTTTGCTGAATATATAGGGAATCTAAACATTGGCTTAAGGTGATATGAGTAATTTTTAGATGGCTTACTAAGGAGAAGAGGAATCTTTAAGACGAAGGATTCATCTTAAAATCCTGTGTGAAGACTCCCATGCGTTACTGTTCTCATATATAACCTGAAGTTAGCAAAGGCAGAGCTTGACTGTTCTTAGTTTTTTTTTTTAAATTGTGTAGGTATCTTATTTATTTTGGGGATCATAACTGTTTAACAGCCCTGACTTGGACTCTTCAGTGTACCTGGTTTGCACCATGAGGTGCTGGTGCATTATGATCCCTGTAAGAAAGTCACTCAGACTCCCTAGGTTATCATTTAAAATGCTAGTTATTAGTGCTAAAGCTGTAAGGAGATAATAGCATAGGTAATCTTATATCCTCTTAGAAATGGGAACCCAAGTTGGTGCAGCACTGAAGGGGGCTCTGATCCATGCGCAGTATGCAATGCAGAACTTGTCCATGAAAGAAGTTTTCCCATTTCTATAATTTGAGCTATCGTAGAATTTTTTTTACAATAAACCAACTCAATTTATCATTTATACTGTCAAACTTTTGAACTTCTTGCTGTACCTTTAGATAAAGACAAGGTCAGGCTGGTGGCATAATCCCTGGTACCAAGAGGAAACTGCCTGCAGGTTCCTTTGTTGCAGTAAGCTGGCTGAGTTTACCCTGCAGCCAAGAGGTCTGTGCAACACAACACTGCCTGAAGGCCAGGCTGGATTTGCAAAACAGTGCAGCACCACACAGCATGGGCTTGGGGTCCAGGTTAACTGTTGTGTGGATCACTAACTAACTCCTTGATGTACAATGGTCTTCCATTTAGGATCACTACAGTATCTTCAAAGTATCATCTGAAGAGCTCATGCAAGCACTATCTGTATCTGTTTGGTTTTGTTGGGTTGTTTGGTTGGTTTTTTTTCTTGTTTTTTTTTTTTTTTTTAGGAAGCTTTGTAAAATTTGTTAACTGTGCTTATATCTTATTTTAGGCCATTTCTACTAAAATTCCATGTTTCTGTACTATATGTCCTGGGCTCTTTACTAAACAACTGCCCTTTGACAACAACCTGGTGCACACTAAACTTCAGAGGCATTAGGAAAGCCCCACACATGGTGTCTTTGTAACGGAAACTTAAAATGTGGCAATGCTGAATTGACAGCCAGGACTGATGCCCAGAGCAGAGATCCAGGATGTTTGTTTTAGGCCAGCATAGGAAAAGTATGTTCTAGCATAACTTTTATGTCAGATTTACTGCCATGAAATGAGTTCTGCATTAAACTGTGTATGCCTATTTTTGTGAAAGTCTCAGTGATTTCTTGAGTTGAATTGACATCTCTTCCTCGAAGGCAGGCTCTGTTTAAGAAGATTTTGTGTCCCACACACTTCAAATTACAGACCTGCACTTTTAAAGGTTGTGAATGAATGGCTCTGGGACTTTTGAAATGCTATTTTCCCACCTAACTAATTCAGTGAGTAAAAAGTTTTGCTCCCAGTGAAAAATTATTGTACATGATAGTATTTATACCTTGGAGAGAATCATTATGTCAGATGCTGAGCAAACACACAGATATTCCCTGCTCCAAGAAGTACTGCTGTGGTACTTAGGGGACTAAAATTCTTCTGAAAGGACAAGCCTCTTCTCTTACAGAGGCTTACTGTCTGAGGATCTGCTTTTCAGAAGAGTGGCTTGAAGAAAAATATCCTGAGAGCCTTAGGATATTTGTAATTGTAAACAGAGCTGGTTTTGCTCACTGTGGAGCAAACAAGGTGGCCACATCAGTGCCTCTGGAGGGCTCTTGTGAGACTAATGATGGGACAAGGCCAGGGAACAGTGCAGCTGGGAGCTTTTGCCTGTTACTGGGACTGCTATCAAGGAGAAGACAATGTTGTACCTGTGTTTTCCAGAAGATGTGGCATCTCTTTGCAAAATGCGATGCCTGGGATGCCAGCAAGGGTGTTAAGCTAGTCCTAAGTGGAAAAAAAAAAAAATCACTTGGAAATAAGTATTGCCTTCAGAAGTTGGGATTTCATTATTGCACCTGTTTATAGTGGGAACACGCTTGAGAAGACATCACACAACTTTCTGTTGGTGACTTAAGGAACCGCTAAACTTATGAAGCAGCATAGATGAAAAAGATTAAATTAGAGTTTAAAGGTTGCAGCAGCAGTGGAAGATACCTCAACAGAGTCATCTTGTGATATCAGAAGGTCCACGATGTTAAAGAGCCATGCATGCATGGAAGGACTGTAAACCCCTCGCTGTGTGGTCTGTATGGTCATGACACTTGCCTTTTGATCTCAAATGACTGCCTGTAATACTATATTCAAGCTGCAATTCAGGGGTAGAGCCAAGGGACCTCATGCCTTCAAATGCAATCAAGTCATATTATGGGCCTTTCAAGTCAATTAATGGGAAATAGATCAGGCTTTGCCTTCTCCTATTAGAAGGTTTTAATGGAAAAAGAAGATTAGGATTTAAATCACAGAATCACAGAATGGTTTGGGTTAGAAGGGGCCCTAAAGTTCATCTCATTCTAACCCCCTTGCCATAGGCAAAGGCACCTTCTATAAGACTAGACTGCTCAAAGCCCCATCCAGCCTGGCCTTGAATGCTGCCAGAGACTGGGCATCCACAGCTTCTCTGGGTAACCTATTCCTGCATCTTACCATCCTCACAGTAAAGAAGTTCTTCCTTATCTCTAATCTAAATCTTATTTAAAGCCAAATTTTAATTAAAGCTAAATTTTGGTTAAAACATTTACCCTTTTCCTATTACTGCATGCCCTTGTAAAAAGTACTATTTATTTACTTAGAAGAGAACCTTGTTGCACTCAGCATGGCAAATGCATTTGCACAAAAGGATTTTAATTTGTTACTGTCTTAAGTCTAATTTCTCTTCTCCTAGTATCTTGTCTGCCAAGACTTGCGGGTAATTAGGGTCTGAGGTGATCACAGGTGAGCCTGCTCATACTTCTGAGTTGCTAAAGTGTGGTAATCTATGAAAAGCAATAGAATGTATAATTACTATCTAGCAGGTCTGTAGCTGAGGTCTGTGGCTTTTGTCTCCAAGCCCTGGGCATCATCTGTGCTATGACTTGTTTATGGCTTCTTCTCATCTGGTAGGTATTTTTTTCCTGTCCTTGGATTCAGATACTTGATTGTATCCTGGTAATTGGTTTTGGCTTGCAATATTATGCTTGAATATGTGCACTTTAGACTCTTACAGGGCTATGCAGAAAGCAGATACAATTTTAGGATTGGTCAAGGACAGCCTGGCAATGATTATGTAGGGAAACATTGGACAGAACTCTAGTTTTTGTTTCAGTTAAGGTGATTCTTTTCTCTTTACTTTTGGCCATCCCTATCTTGATGTCTGGTGGGCTAATGAAGCACATCTCCCCAAAGCAATCTATTAATTTCTATTTTTATTGCTTGGCAGAATCTCAGATATATTCAGTCCTCTCTATGCTTTATCCCTGCACTTGGTCATTTCCTCCTCCTTTATCCATTTATTAAATTGCTTTTTTTTTTCTGTACAGTTCCGCTTTTTCCTAGCCTTAGCGTTCACCCAACAAAACCTCTCATACTGGGCTGATGAGCATTCTTGTCACAGTGTTTCTATCAGACCAGGCAGGTAAGAACTTTTTGTTGTTTATGGAAGTTTCAAAACTTTCCTGAGGCTGCTTTTCAAGTGTTTCTAGTCTCTTAAACTTTCATTTATAAGATCAAGGTTCTGCAATTTTGTATCTGGCTGTTTTCCATACATGTTGCCTTCAAAGGTTGTCTTTTGTTTCTATTCATTTTGATTAAGAAATAATAATTTTCAGCTGTAAATGGAGTACATGCCCAGAATGCTGAAGCAAACATATTACAACACACAGCCAGAAGGAAAAGCCTTTGAATCATCCCCCTCTGTTGTGATTTCTTTCCGCTTCTCCCCCCACAACTTGTATCTAACCCAATTGTCCAGTCATTTGCTCAGATGCTGTGGGGGGCAGCGCAGAAGTACACAGTTTGGGTTTGCTGTAGTATGAGTCTAACTTTAAAATGTTGATTCAGAATATGAAGTATTGATTCAACCTTGACCTGGTCATTATAGAGCATTAGACAGAGTCCTTGACTTTGTACCACATCCAGCTCTATACTTGGTTGCTATGGACACTAGGAGCTTCTCCTGGAAAACTGCTAAATACAAACCTAGTCTGAGAAAAGGGGACAGGTAAATAGTTTAATAGCTAACACATTTCCTTAAGTACAGAAGTCATTTTATGGACAATGCCTTTCAGAATTGAGGAAAGGTCTGTGAGAAACATGGAGGAAACATGGAGGGTTTCTTTGGCTATAGGATACTGAGAGCAACTTACCAATTACAGTTTGTGTGTAAGTAGTGTGAAATTGGATGAATTTTCTTTTCTGAATCTTAAGTTTCCAAAACTGCAAAGAGGTGATCAGCTGTGACTGAGATTTTGGACAGAAAAATTACAGTAATTACAACTGACATACTTGTTTAGCCTTCTAGCATAAGCAGAAAAAGGCTGTTAAGTCTTTGGAATAACTCAAATGGAATGAGGAAAAATATTTTATATAACAAAGAATAAATTTGCTACTCCAAGCACTAGCATTTGTTATGGAAAATTCTTGGTAATTACAGACCATACAAATTTAAAAGCTTATTTATAAACACATACACTTAAGTGCAAGACATAACAGTAATAGTTGCAAGCTAATGAAGATCAACTTAGGTCAGACATCAAAACCTAGTAAAGATCTGTTGAACTAAGTCTTAATAAAAATAAACAACCTTTTCACCTGTGTTAGGATTTAATAAAATAAACAGTTTTGTACAATAGGCCTTTATCTTGGATACTAAAAATATTTATATGTTTGGACAAAAGCTATTTGACTCTGTGACAACAGTAAAAATGTGCTTTTGAAAGGAGCTTCCTCCTGCTAGACCTCATGGACTGAAGTCCCAGTTGCACCTCTGTTCAGAAGTGTATGTGTTGCTAAGCTTGTGGATGGCTATTTTTGACACAGCTTTTCACTGTTTGAAACTGTTCATTAAAGATACACAGTGCCTGTGCAGCAACTTTTCATTGCTTTCAAATAACTGCATATTGAGCAAACTCAATTACATATACATCTTGGGTCTTCTTTTCACCTGACAAAGAATTTGGTAGGAAAAGGCTGGAATTATCTACAATTACCAATTTTTTTTTTTAATCAAATAGCATTCTTATCTCTATTCATATTTCTTAGATACCCAAAGATTTATGGAAATTACATGGTTTATTAAGTACATTTGGGAAAGCACAGCTACCACATTTTCCCAGCTAGCTCACATTGCATGATGTACTGGACTGTCTTTAAAGCATTGCCTATGCCAGTAACGCTTTCATACCCTCAGCCGTAGCTTTCTGTTTGGTACAGAAATACCATGTTTTTAATAGTGATTTGCCTTGGTCTGTGCAAATCTGATTACTCTCTTGGGTCCTTCCTTGTGCAGGTTGAACACATCTGGTTCTACCTGTACTGAATTATGTAAAATCTTGTCATTGGAGAGTAATGAATGATTTTACCTCAGCATGGTGAAGGAATAGAAATTTTTTCTCCTTCCTCCCACTTAATGCGGTAGCTTATTTGGAAACTCAAAACTCACAGAGCTCTTATTCCAACTATTTCAAACCTTTTCTAAAATACATGTCATTAATTTATGTTATTGGTTTTTTTGCCCATTCTATTTATTATAAGCAGCTGGCCTCAGTATGAACCTTAAGAGATTGCCATCCAGGAACATTAAAGAGATTTAAATCCCTTAATGTTCAATGCTTTAAAAACTATTTAATGATATGCCAATTAATGGTGACATACTGCAACTCTTTAATCCTGAGTGGCTGTCTAGAGTAACAAGATCCCATGGAGTACATTACAGATATAGGCTCAGCAGAAAATCAGCAGTATGTCCTATTTCTCCTTTTGCCCTTTCATCAACTAAAAAAAAATAAAGAAAACAATACAGGTTATTGCTGGGTTGAAAGATGCCATTTTGTTGCAGAAAGTTGTGTTTTAGAAGAAAACAATGTCCATCCAAAGTGAAGAATTCCTCCTGCAGGAAATGTAACTCTGGAGGATGGGGGACCTCTCCCTTCATGGACATTTTCTAGAGAAAAGGGGTTGAAAGCTGCAAACTTAGGCAGTACTGCTAGAGATGCCGTGATCGATCTTAATATTTACGTGTCTTTTATGACCTGTCTTTATACTCCACTTGAGCTGTTTGTGGCTATGGTCTCTTCATACTCAGTCTAAGAGGGTGGATGGCAACTACAGCATTTAGGGGACAAAAGAAAATGGTAATAGCTTAGGCATGTTTGCTACCTTGTTCTTTGCACCTGTGAGAATTGCTTAATGTCTCTCCTGTACCACTCAACCCATAGCTTTGATTAAATGGAATAAAATTACCAAGGAAAATGTAGTCTGGGCAAATCTGCAAGCCAAATCCACTTTCAGCGGAAAGAGATGCAATTTCTCAGAAGTCAGGAGATCTGCACCCTCACTCATTGCAGGTATATTTGATGAGCTTGCATTTTCTTTCTTTTTAATGAAATGGATTACGAGTGGGCTTTGCATGTCGGGAAAAGGAGAAAATGGAAGTGGTTCCTGTTAGTGCTCATCTGAGAAATGCTAGCTCCTCTAAAGGTACCACTCAGCCATGGCCCTTTTTGGCTTCTGTGTGGCCAGCGAAAGCAGCACAAAACACTGCAGATATGAATATATTCCATATATTTACTCATATGCATTGCCTGAACTAAATTATAGTAATTGTCTTTAAGACCATCTACATACAGTTAGAAGGTGAGCAGCTGACAAAGTTAACAGACCAAAGGAGACATAAATGAGTCTTCCCATTTTTAAAGTTCTTTCATGTACTATCTGCTAACCTGTAAATATAGAAGATTTATCACAGCTATTAATTCCACTTCTATTTCATCACCATCCAGGAATACTATAGCTACTGCAAAGTGGCCTTAGTTAAGCCCCAAGCAAGCAGCTCTTTCAGAGATGCTCTTTGCAGGCAAAGCATATGCCTGGCTTTTTTTTTTTTTCCTGTTACTGAAGTGCATCTTATGTATTCATTTTATGTATCTCTTATCTTTGCCTTGCCTCATGCTGGAAGGCTCTGTAAGAAAGCAATCTAAAAAGCCCTCTATATAGGATGAACCAATGCACCTCACTGCGAGTTGCAGAATACACATACATCTGTAGTTCATCTCATGCACTGGATGCACAAGGGTATGTCTTTGTTCTTCAAAACCAGAATACCCTTTCAGAAAGCACTTCACTGATAGGAAATGTTCTTCCTATTTTTTTGAATGTAAGGGGCCCAAAAATGATACATTTTCTTTGCTGCTAACATCTCCTCTATTGTCTGGGGAAACAGCTGATAATCAGCATGCCTATCTTGTACCTTATCTGTGGCTCCAGTGGAATATCTGGCAAGGCAAACACAGAAATCTTGAAGTCTGCAGTTGGAGAAAAGAAGACATTCACTCACAGATTGAGATAAAAGTGTCAGATGTGAATAATAAAAAAGTCTGCATCACAGCTAGCCTTTTCCTCAAGCCAGAGAATCCTTGTCGGACATGCTGTGTCAGACACTGATCTCATCTATCACATAGCTGAAGCAAAGATTGCATTTGGTTGTTGATCAAATGGGAAACCTCTGGGATAAAACCCCTTCTACAGGGGCGTAGAAGTAGAGTCCTCAGGTATTATTCTTCTGAAATCATCTGATACCTGGGAAGATTTCAAGGGAACACGCATGGCACAGGGGCAATTTCCTTTCAGCTCAGTAAGAAACCTAAGATCTCAGGACTCCAAGTCTTAGTCTGATTTTTTTATTTATTAAATAAAAAATAGACATTTATTTATTAGTTGTTTTTAGTAAAAATAAACATGAAGGCATACAACCGATAAGCTCTAAAAGGTGGTATGTGTTATTTAGCTGTGCCTGTACTTTTTCTCACTTTGGAGTGGTGAACTCCTGATTGTTTGTGCAAAATAAAAAAAAAAACAAACAAACCAGGAGCAAGAAAGGGTGAATGGGGTATGTGTATGTACTTCTATGTCCCTTTCCTGCCACTCTCAAAGCTCCATGCTTAGCATACTCAGCAGAAAGGTAGGTGATTTGGATGTAAACACACTAAGGCTAAGGAGGAAGCTCAACCAAGTCCCTACTCTCTGGGAAATTACTCCACCAGTGGAGCTGCAACAAGGACAAAAAAATCATGAACATTGCCTTCAGGGCTGATAATTCAAACATCTTGATATTGCCAGGGTTCTGGTGTTAACTGAGATCAGAAGAGAACAACTTTTCTTGGTAGAACTGAAGTGCAGTGAGTTGAATGAAATGACATGAAAGATCTTTCTGTGAAATAATTATGCACTAGAAGATTTTCTGCAAAGGACTGTTTCAAATATCTTGAGCTGGCATTTTTCTCATGTCTGCTTAGTTTTATAGTAAGTAATATATTCTAAGTCCCCATACAGTGTAAGATTCTGGCCAAGGATTTTACTAAAATGAAGCGCAGGGGAAAGATCTGCACTGACGTGGCATCTATTTTGCAACAAATCTGGATTTCTCTCTTAAGACAGTAGAACAGACTAATGAGTTTAATGGAAAACAACTGAGAAACATCTAAATTTTGTGTCTTATGAAGGTGAAGCCAAAGTCATTTAGCATCCAATTTTTCACCTGTACTACAGGTGAATCAATTAGGTGTAAGAATTCATCTACTAGAAGGTATTCTTACATCAGAGGGAAGCTACATCCTGCCTTTAAGAAAAGAAGAGATTAATACTTCTGGTTTAATCAGCCTAACAGTGGCTAAGAACTTTTTTTAAAGGTTTTCTTGAACAGATCTGTGAATGGATGATATCTTTGAAGACCAAAATTTGTGAGAACTTAAGTGATACTCAGGCACAAAACAAGCTGTAGCTAGAATAGAGTACTTAGTATTTTCTGTTGTTCTCATGATGGAACAAACAAAAACTAGACTTCATATTTTGCTGCAAACTGTAATGTCAGAACCTTGAGAAATACACAAGGACTCAGCAAACCAATCAACAGAATTATACTTTCCTTTTAATATAGCACTCTCTTCTCCTTGAGGATAACAGAGAAGGGACAGTTTGGATTAGTGTTTAATCAGTAGGTTCTCTGACTTGGTCTTGAAATGTCAGCTCTTAATCTCCCTCACCTGGAAAAATGAAGATACTGGGATTTGATGTAGTAGCTTTGTTTAAGAGGTATAGTCCTTGTGTCAATATCCACCTCACCAAGAGGCTTGCTCATAACCCAGAGTGCCATGCATTTCCACTGCCTTGGCACCAGCCTCCACTTCATGTGATTCAATAGCAAATTCAGAAATTTTCTCTGTGCATTTTTTTCAGCTTTAAACACATGAAATTGAAGCCATTTATTTTAAACCTGTGTTTAAAAGAAAAAAGAAACAAAAGTCTGCTTGGCACTGTGGGTATATTTATTAATGATGTCTGTGTTGAAAGTTATCAAATCATAAATGGGATTTTTAAAAACATATATACCCACACATTTTCTTCTTTGCCCATCATATCTTAATATAGAGGGGGCAGTTAAGTGTTTGACTTCATGGGGAAGTTGATCACATAAGAAAGGAGAGATTTGCCAATTTAATGTGATCTTTGTGGTGAAAATGGGAAAGACATATGAAAAGCAACTAGATTGGTACATTAATTGATCATTCTTCACATCAACAAAGAAACGTAGTGGCTTTATGCATCTTGAATCCAAAATACCAGTGCCTCTGGCTGCTTTGTAACTTGCTCATGTTGCAGTAATTTCTAAACTAATTTCTTAAAGGCTCACCTACAATCTCAGCTGGTCATTCTGCCACAGTGAATGTTTCAGGCTGGAAAAGCGGCAGCAAATATAGATCACTGATTTTTCATTTGATCACTTGGATCAGAGCTGGTGTTCTTGTGACTATATCTTGCTAAGGAGGACTTAGGAACAGATCCTCTTTGCATTAATTCAAGCTATACTAAACCTTTGTCTGCTCCTGTACTAGTTGTAATTGCCCGATGTGTTTTTAAGTGTAACAGCAGTTAACAGCGTGAACGCTCTATCCAGAGTCAAGTAACTGAAGCCAAGGAAAGATTCACAGATTATGTCCAATGCATAAGTGTCTCAGTCGGCCTCTCAGACATCCATGTAGGACCACTGCTAGAGTGCCTGCTGCTGCCTTCTGTCTTTTGCAGTTTGCTTTTCTCCCAGGGAATCGGGGTAAGGGATTAAAAGTGGAAATAAGGTGAATAGTCTTTTGTCCAGTTAGACTTTCTGGATGAGAAGTGCCTTCAAATCTCTTAGTATGAATCTATCCTTAATGAGTTCAGAAGAATTTGTGGTTGATAATTGACCAGCACTGAAGTCCAAGTTTGAACAAACGATGTGAAATGAATGTAGGTAATGCAAATTAGATTATTTTGCATAATACTTAAACAATATCAACTGGCTCTTACTTTCTATGCTATTACAAAAATGTTTTTCAAAATTGAGTCTTCTTCATGTTTTTCTCATTCTCTTTACACCCAGGTAAACAGTTTTTTCAGATCAGAGTGTTATGTGTTTTCCCTCACATGCTGATAGCAAGGATGGCTTCAGATCCAACACCTAAAAATCCCACACCTAGTTGACCTGGCGCTCATTAAGCCTAGATAAAAATGTGAAAAAGCATATCTCTATTTACACTTAACACATGTTAGGTGGAGTGCAGATAAAATGCCTTCTATGCTAGCTTGTTTTTATGTTAATTCAAGGTAGCAGAAATGAGCTAATTTTCTGCAGAACATTTCTGTACTCAAATTCTTTAGAGTAATTATTACCCTCCTTGCCTTTCCCTTTTAGGTCCATATCCTCTCTATGCACTTGGAGGGTTTGATCTGGGAGTGTCATGCAAGTGAACAAATTAGAAGCAATTTTTGCCTGCTATAATTTCAGTTAGTATGTAGATGTGGTTGTGAACTCCCAGAGCCAGATCTCATGGTACTCAAGAAAAGCAGCATTACCTTTAGAGCAAGACTGGAATCACTAATGTAGTGATTCACTTATGAAGTAGGGAGTAAACGTCTGAAAATAAACTCCAGATTGAATATATATAGCCTTTCATGCTAAACAAAGATGCTTAATTACTTATAAGATGTCATCTTTGAAAAATAAAGCTCTCTGTGTTAGATCCCTATATCTTATTAGGGGGAGAAATTCTGTGATTAGTAATGATATGGGAACAGCCGTTATTTCTTTCTTAGCAAGGTACAAAGGAGAGAAATCTCAGATATTTTCAAATGCAGAATCATAGAATCACAGAATCCTTGAGGCTGGAAGGGCACCTCTGGAGGCTGTCTTGTCCAGCCCTCTGTTCAAACAAGGTCAGCTACAGCTTTGACCTTCAAAGGTAAATACAGACTGAAAACAATTGACCTGACTCTTAACTGCATGGTGTCAACCAGTTAAGAAAAAGTTGTAATGCAGAGGAGCAAGGGAAAGAAATTTGGTTTCTTAGAGTTCAGATCACATACACTGAGCCAATAATTTCCATATATCACCTATGAGATGCTTCTGCCAAGTGAGAAAGTATCATTGATTTTACCTACACAGAGTAATGGCAGAAATGAGAGGAAGCACCATAAATCTCTTCCAAACACTGTAAGTGAGCTGTGTTCATCAGCTTTTGCTCCACTCTCCATGAAGGCTGGTGGAGCAAAAGGCCTCAAAAGAGAAAAAAGTGGGGCAAGAATATTAAAAGAGACAGTGCTAGGAAATGATGAAAGGGACTTGGGTAGTTTGCCTATGAGAGTGATGTCATATCTACATGATGCATAAAAGTAGATAGTGCTAAATAGGCGTGTAGATGACTTTGTAGTGGATGCTGGCTGAAACACTCTCTCTGCTTCATGATGGCTCTTTATGAACAGTAAGAGTGAGTCAGAAATGCCATCAGGCTGCTCAGTAGGGATCATATTGACCCTTGATCTTAAGGGAGCAAAAGCTGAGGATTACTTGCTTCCTGCTGATAGCCAGCTCAGGTAGACAATGCTGTGGGTAAGGAATAGGGAAAGAGCTGGCCTTTTAAGAGTCTAGCCTTCTAGTTGTTTGAAGGAGCTGAAAGGAGCATTCGCCCCTATGGCAGCAATTGCTTTATAGCCACTCTATGACTAAAATCTCTGGGATAAAACATACTGCAAAGGAAGTAGAATCTTGCACATTTACTTTGATGATTGATAAGAGTGTGAAAAGTGAGAGGGAAGTACCCCAGCCTAATTTAGGGTAGGTAGACTGGCCATGAAAGGATCATCTACAAGTTAACAGTGGAGATTTCAGTGTATTATTTCTGCTGTGTTTTGTCTCCTTTGAATATTTTTTGCTCTCCATCAGCATGTTCTCTGTCTTTATAATGCTTTTCTCATGGCTTGTTTGATGTGTAGGACTGGAGATGGGATATAATACATTGTATGTTGTAAGGAGCTAGTTTCCATGTGAACTCCTCAGCATTGGTGTGCTCTCACCCCACAGCTGTTCTCAGATGAAGAACACACCCTGGGTCTTCCTGCTCAGGGAAAGAAAGTTACTTTTCTCAGCACAAGTGGATTAGCTCACTCTTCCCCAGAGGTTTCTCTTCTGGATTGCTGATCTTTGTTGACTTTCACTGACCTTATGATGGTGAAAGCTATAAGGAACATTTCTTCAACTATATTTTTGCTTCAGACAATCTGATGTGATCTTCTTGCATAAGAAAGTGAAGATTCTTCTTCCAGTTTTGTTTCCTCATGAATGTATTTGGACACTCATTTAAATGTCACTGCAATTTATATTACACATATCTACTCAACACTTAAAGATCAAAGACAATCCTTTCATGCAGTCCAATGGCCTCATGGGGGGAAAAGAGGAGGGAGGACAAGAAAGGACAGAAATCATTTCAGTGTTTAACATAGAAAACTTAGTGTTAAACATCTTTAAGATGGAGCAGGTGTTTTTGTGAAGGTTGGAAGAGAATGAACAGAGGGAGAAGATACTGACAATTACACAGAATGAGCACAGTAATACCTGTGATAATATCCAGGAGACAAAGGACAGCTGAAAAAGACAGTGCTGAGAAAATAAAGCATACACAACTATAAGAAAGGAGAGAGACATTTGCCCATGCCAAATTTCCATTCTATAGGTTATTCATTCTCTCTGTAAATATGGCATTGTCAGGGTGCATTGCTCCAGTCATCACTTATATCCCTTAATGTCAATCTTGGATAAACAGGCATGCAAACATTAAAGCTCCTGTGAGAAGGAAAGTCATCCTGTGTTGTTTTCACACCTTTTCTCACAAAGGAAGCCTTGAGCAGGTGGTAAAATGGTACCAAGCAGGGTATGCAATGACAAAAAATCCACATTGGCAACATGAGGACATGAGGTGAGGTTTCTTCACCCAAGCCTGCACACCCTTCTATAGGTGGTCTGAGTGGGGTTTGGAGAGAATGACAGCTCCCAAGCACTAGTAAAGGCTCTCAAGGGCAGAGATACAAGTTCCTTGGGAATGTTTCACACCCTAATCAGTGTCTTGAGAAACCTCTCTTTAGATGCTGGGGCACCTCTCTCCCAGTCCCAAGTCTGAGAACAGCCTGATACATACAGGGGTAACAGAGACAGTCCTCAGGGTGCTGGCAGGCAGGTAGTAACAACTGCACCCCAGGGAACTCTTCCTGGTGGTTCTGGGCATCCACCATAGAACCATCTCAGCTCCTCTGCTTGCCGTAGGAGAACACAGAAAGTGTGGACAGGTGATATTGCAGCACATTAGCTAATGTTCCTACTGCTGCTAGTATTGATGGTGCTGAATAAGCAGATGAAACAGTTCAAAATATGAAGGACTATAGACCCCAGCGTAAATACTCCCCAAAATACCACTATTTTAAGGCTGATATAAGGGGGTTTACTCACATAAGTATTCCCATGGATTAAAATGGCATTGCTCATGTGAATATATCAGGTCTTATGCAATGTTTGGTTGGTTGGGTTCTTTTTTTTTCCCATTTATAAGATTTTAATGTGACTATTATTGACTTTTCTTACAAAGATAAACAGATTTTCACTGTGGTATTCCATATTGTTACCCCTTTCTAGTTAGGTTTTATAAATATTGCTTTATGTAGATAATGGCTTTTGTTGGGTTTGGGTTATTTGTTTGTTTTTCTCTCCTGCTGCATTTGATTCAAACTGATAATGTTTTATTGCAATTCACTTTATTGACTATATTGGAATTAGTTGCAAATATCTCACACACAATTTCCTTTTACATCAATAAATTCTCATTCCTTTCGATAAGTTTGTATGCCTCCTTATTTTCTCAAATCCAGTGTATTATTTTCTTTCTTGCTTTTACCTTTTTCTTTTGTAGATGTTGCTGCCCTTCATCCAGATTCTTTTGTCATAATCAGGTACTATAACTACAAGCCTTAATCTTCTTACCAGCTTTATCCTCTCTCACATATGGTAGGTGAACTCCATTTAAACTGTAGCCACCAGTATCTCCCTTAGATCCATGCACTGGAAATGATGGAGACCCTTGCTGTGGCTAAAGGAACTGAGATACAGTGAAATGAGAAAAGCTGAAAAGAGGAACTGCAGTAAGAGGGTTTGGCAGATATTTTTTTTTCCACAGGAGAATAATTGTGACCTGTTTGCTCTATTCTGTTGAAGAATTATCAGGAAGTGGTATTTGCTAGAGTGCTTGCTCAAGCTGTGAGTTGCCGTTTAATTGTTATGACTCTTGGCCTTAGTATTAATGTGTGTTGTGTCACTGATAATCCAAATCATGTGTGTTATATCTGTTCCTTGGTTCAAAAGCTCATAAAATCCACATAGGGCTTTCGAAATGGATGTGTATGTTTCCAGTATGGCTACATATTTGCGTAAGCTTCTGTCTGCAAATTCACGTCCAGAGAATGTAAGTAGCCCTGTCTGCAAAAAGTGTTATTCACAATGCTATGCAACACACTTTCAAAAGCATATAAAAATAAAGTGAAAATTAATTGAATGAACATTTACAGATATTGTTCTGCAATATTTGCCTATGTTTAAAGTGTTTAGAGAGGTATGATACACAACATACATAATTTTATGTACAAATAATATAAACATTGCCTATTAAAGACTCCAGACAGCACAGCCAGTATGTGTCTGACTTAGCTGCATCCCAGTGTTTAAGTCACTATGATTAAGTAATGGATGGCTTTTGGGAAATTAATTGATGGACTCAGATTTGCTCCTGCTGAAGTTATCACCATCATACAAACGAAATCATTATCCTGTTGCTTTACAAGCTCAGGAGAGAGATAATGAACAGTATAGGTAAGAAAGCTGAACTACACCTTGTCTTTAAAACAAGGTGGCAGCTAATTAACAGGATGCTATGATGATAACTTTTATTCCCACTTCCCTTGCATGACTTCTTCAGGATGAAAAACAGAACTCTTAAGATGTCTGAAACTTTCTTAGAAGTGAAATTATAAATACAAAAGCTCTAGGCACGCTCCTGTAATTTCTACAGGAGGTTGCTGGTTTTACTGTCAGAATTTTATACAAAACATTTTCTAAAAGCTTTACTAATGACTGGAAAATAAGTCCTTATCTAAAAGCAACCTGACCCTTGAAAAACAATGAGATGATTGAACAAAAGCAAAATAACAATATGCAAGAATGCAACTTTAATTAAATAACTTATCTGGGGAAAAATACATCTTAGATACTTTTCATCAGCTCAGAACTGTTTAAGAAAAGTGTATTCTACTAAAAACAGTTCAGCTATTTTTAGTACCTGAAGCCAAAGATATGTATATATATACAACTGAAAGGCCAGAAGATGCTTTAGGATATCATCTACTCTCTCAGACCCCTGGAAGGCAGAATCAAGATGTATCATTCTTGACCAGTGTTTGTCTCACTTGTTCTTGAAACTCTCTGATGATGGAGATACTCTTTATCCATTCAATAGTATATCCCAGTGTTTCATTTACCTTGCTTTTCTCATTTTTCCTCGTGTCTGCCTGAACTCTTCTATGCATCAGTTTAAGCTGTGCCTTGTCTTACCGAGCATATGTTTGAGAAGCAGTTTATTTCCTTCTTCTTTATAGCAGGTTTTCATATACTTTCATATTTTTCCCATACACCTTGTTCAATAGTCTCTTCCTAGTGTCATGAAACTGGAATCTGTCCTCTTCTTCATTGAAGGTCATGTTTTCTAGACTTCTGAAGCCTTTTGCTGCTCTGGATTTTCCCCTTAAAACCTTACTAAAGTTAATTTATATGATAACCACTGCTTCCCTTTTTAGCCCCAAAACCCTGTCTACCAATAGCACATTTGATTTCTTGACAAGATTTATCCTTGACAAACTCATTGCCTTAGTCATAGCTCATGTATTTATTCTTCACAGGGCAAGAGATCAACTCTTCAGCTTTCTCTTCTCTAAAGTATAAACCAAATGTGAAGATTCTCATTAAACCATAACGATTAACATTTTTTTTCATTCTTATTGTTATGCCAGTCTTCAAGGATCTGAGCAAATGAGAATATGGCATGGGATGTGGGGTTTAAACATTCTTCTGAGAGCTGTCAATGAATCAGTCAACTCAAGTACACTGTATATGTGTCACTGAAACTTGAATTCCTGAAGCCTCAGCTGTTTCTGGTGAGCTTGTCTTAGAAGAGATAGTGACACGAAGGATCTGAGCATCTGTGTCAAACAAACATCAAACAGAACTTTCTTCTGGCTGGCCACTGCAAGGCAAAATGTTATTGCTATCCACGTCCCTTTGCTTGGCACAGCATTGATGACTCCATCAGGTAGCCGATGGAAATCAGTAACAGTGAGAAAATATATAATCAGACATCAATAAAACATGCTGAGTAATAAGACAATGAAACTGATTGGTCTTACTCATAATGGCTTATGAAATGCCTGGAAACTCATAATACAAGTAAGACAAGAATTATCCAAGCATCCTACTCATCTAATTTTCACATAGTAGTTGCCCCTCCACAGGTTGTTTTCCCATTGGGAAGCTGTTCTCACGGGTTATTATAAAACCATCTCCCTTGCCTTTCACAGCGTTTCTGCTTCTACATTTTTTCATAGCCTTTTCCCTTGCTCTCTCAGGAGAGATCCTGGGAGATCCTGAGAGATCTTAGGTGTCTCTCCTGAAAATGTGAGAAGGAAAAATAGAGCAACAGTAAAGCCAGCAAGACTGCCTGTTTCCCCATGAGAACAAAGGAAAACAACAGATGTAGAAGGTTCATCTCACTTCCCTTCAGAATAAAACTAACAAACATTAAGTTGCAAGATGGACTACTCTTCCCACTCCTTTTAAAATAAAATACACAAAACTTTAGTAATAAAGTCCTGTTTTGTCACTTAATACATTCTCAAAAGCATGCTATTGTTGCTAAGAATGATACAAAATTAAAATAATACGGCAATAAAAAGCCCTTATGGGCTTTGGCGCAATTTCATCCTTGAGAAGTCTCCTTCAGGGGGGCCCCAAGCAGACATTCATTCAAAGAATAGGATTGCTGGAGATAGAATATCGCATCTGTTTCACAGTTCATACCCTGAAAGGAAGGCACAAAGAGGGAAATATGCAGCGCAGCTCAAATATACAAGCTTCATGTGGGATTTAGGGGAAGAGGGAATTCAGGTGTTATTTCAGATTTCCTGTGACTGCATGTTGGCTGGCAGTCATGTATTCCTGCTGAGAAGGAATGTCAAGTTCTGAGATTTGCCTATGCAAGTAAAAGACTGGCTTGATGTAGAAATAAGGATTTTGCTGCAATGGTGAAATGAGGCCCTTGTAATCCTCATCTCCCCTTCCACTAGACCACCAGTAGATTAATTCTCATGTCTTTTGCTGACAGGTTTACAAATTACCTCATTAGTTCCTGTGAGTCTGCATTCTTCCACTCAGTGTGTGAGAACAAATAAGCAAAGACAAAAGCAAAGACAAAAATCACAGCAGGCTGGAATTCCCATATTTAATATTTGTCAGGCAAGGCAATGGTTTGTTATAAAGAATTCATGGAACAACAACAAAATCTTGGTCAACATCATTATGTTTGATTTATGCAGGTAACAGAAAAGACTATGTGGTTTGATTAGTTATTGGAATAATACATTGATTAGTCTTATAATAACATTTTCCTGGAGCTCAAACACTCAAACTTTACCTACAGGCACTCTATGCATATTATGCTACTGATAGTTGCCATTAAAATATGTTCTTTTTTGTAACTGTCATACAGTATTATGTTTGTGCTAACAAAGACTAGTTTTATATAAACAAGTACTGTTGTGAAAAATATAGATTATAGAAATGTGTATTAACATATAAGCAATAGCTACCTCTATGCATGTATTTTCAAGGTGAAAAAATTGAATCTTTTCCTTTATAGAAATATTTAAATGCTGTGTATTTACTGGCTACCTACTAATTTTATCACTTCCAGAAGAGCAAACCTGGGTTTGGGAAGGTGATGCTTCACATCAATTTTTAAAGCTAGAAACTTGGCAAGGCTTCATAAAGTCTTATAACCCAGACTTGTGGGAGCTAGTTTTGAGCCATATATTTTATAAAGCCCATCTCCTTATTGCCCATGGTGTGCCAAGTTTATAACTTAGTTTGAAAAGTTGTATTCTCTGTAAAACATCATGCACAAAACCTGTTAATTTTTTATTTGATATTCTCTGTTTTGCCAAACATTAGTACTTAAGGTCCATAGTTAAGTGCCTGAAGAATTTGTTTTCATTAGCACAGTAAGCAGGTCCAGTGCACATCTGTCAGGTATTTTGACACTTTTGAAATAAACAGATCAAATTTTAGAGCCTACGTGGCTACTTTTTTTTCTTTCTTTCTCAGGTGACAGACTTGGACTGTAACCGTGGCAGTTAAAATGGGTGAGATGGGATGCCTGGATTAAAGGAACAACTTTGTAGGAATCTTAGGTGGAAGGCAAAATTTCAGGAGACTACTAACAGTGCACAAATTATATACGAATGACAGAGTAGATATTTCCACTGGGAAAGAGGCTGAATAAATTACAGGAAGGATCAAATGGTCAGTTTCCCTTGCTCCAGAGTTTCCCAATGGTCTTAACCAGCTGGGATTCATTCCTAAAAGCCAGTATTACCAGGAAAGACTGAGACAAATAAAACATTGAGAACCTTGGTCTTTCTGTGTTCTTTGTCAGCAAGGCTGCTGCCCCATTAGGGAGCAGACATGCATTTTCCCTCATATTCCTTTTTCTGCCTATGTACATGTAGAAGCCCTCCTTGTTGTCTTTCACATCCCTAATCATATTCACCAGCAGATGGGTTTTGGCTTTCTTAATCCCATCCCTTGGACACTTGGACAGTGCCTCTATACTTCTACTGGGTCACCTGCCCCTCTTTCCACCTCCTGTGCAAATCCTGATTATGTATAAGCTTAGTCAGGAGCTCCTTCATCACCCATGCAGATCTCCTGCCACCTTTTCTTGATATTATGCTTATTGGAATGGAACATTCTTGCGTTTGGAGGTGATCCTTGAGAATCAACCAACTCTCCTGCATGTCTCTTCTTTCCAGGGCTGTATCTCACGGGATTCTTCCAAGCAAATCTCTGAACCAGGCTTGTGATCCTGCTTTTTTCCCCTGTTTTCTCCTCTCAGGATCCTGAAGCCTACCATTTCATGGCCACTGCAGCCAAGGTTGCTCCTGGCCTTCACATCCCTGACAGCTTTTTTCCTGTTTCTAAGTAGAAGATCTGGAAGGGTACCTTCTCTTGTTGGCTTTTGGGCTGTTGAAATCAATGCACTCCAGAAATCTCATGAATTGTTTTGTGACACACTATATTGTCCCCTCAGCAGATACCAGGGTCTCCAAACATGAGGTTTCTTCCAGTTATCTGAAGGAACTCCAGTTGTATATGCTATTCCATCACATGCTGATAAAACTGTAGCCCTGCAACTACACAGGGACCTCCATTTCCTTCTTCCCATGCTGCAGACAGTAGTACACAGCACTTCAGAGAGACACTCAGATGTACTGATTTCCCAGAAAGAGTATGAGAGCTTTCCCTGTATGCCTGAGAGACCTTGTCAGTAGACAGAGACAAAGAAGAGAACTCATGAACAATATTAAATGTTTGTAACTTTCCTGGTCTGCTATAGCTTCAGAAAAGTTCCATCACCATGATGCACTGGCTGAGTATTCAGACACTCCTTAGATCACATAATCCTGCCTGTAGCAAAGCGGCTCCTCATTTCATCTTGGTGTCCTGGGTTCAGCAGTAGCAGTCATGTTTCTCCTTTGTGGTAGCTGGTGCAGTGCTGTGTTTTGACTTCCAGCCTGGGAACAGTGTTGGTGAAGCCGATGTTTTTGGTTGTTGCTAAGTGATGTTTACCCTGACCAAGGACTTTGTGAGGCTCATGCTCTGCCAAGGAGGAGGGGAAGCTGTGAGGAAGCAGAGATGGGGCGCCTGACCCGGGCTAGCCAGGGAGGTATTCCATACCACAGCACGTCATGCCCGGGGTGGGGGGTAACTGGGAGTTACCCGGAAGGACAGGGGCTTCCGGGTGGGACTCGTTTCTTGGCCGGTGGTATCGTATTCTCTTCCCGTGTTATTTTCTCTTATCACTGTTGTCGTTGGTAGTAGCGGTGGTGATTTGTGTTGTACATTGGTTGCTGGACTGTTCTTGTCTCAATCCGTGGGAGTTGCACTCTTTCGATCCTCCTCCCCGTTCCTCCGGGAGCGGGGAAGGGGAGAACCCTGGGGGTGGGGGGCTCGATTGTTGTCAGCTCAGCACCACTCACTGGGAGTGAGTGAACAAGTTGCCTGACTGGGTTTAAACCACAACAGTTGGACAATGTACAGGGAGTGATTTAAGACTTAATTATCAACCACCTATAACAGTGTAGTCAGATTCAATATCCTGGCAAATGCAAAAAACCCTTAACTGGCATGATAGGCTTAGAAAATTGTGGCTGTTCAGCCTGGAGAAGAGAAGGCTGCATGGAGACCTCATAGCAGCCTTCCAGTATCTGAAGGGGGCCTATAGGGATGCTGGGGAGCGATTATTCATTAGGGACTGTAGTGATAGGACAAGGGGTAATGGGTTCAAACTTAAACAGGGGAGGTTTAAGTCAGATATAAGGAAGAAATTCTTTACTGTGAGATTGGTGAGGCACTGGAATGGATTGCCCAACGTAGTTGTGAATGCTCCATCCCTGGCACTGTTCAAGGCCAGGCTGGATGGAGTCTTGGGTGACATGGTCTAGTGTGAGGTGTCCCTGCCCATGGCAGGGGGTTTGGAACGTGATGATCTTAAGGTCCTTTCCAACCCTAACTATTCTATGGTTCTATGATATAAAAGCTACCTAAAAGTGGGAAGATGATTAACTAAAAAGTGGCTAAGAGCATAAAAATATTGCAGACAGCATGAAGACTCTTTGAAGGCTCAGGATAATCTTTTATGTTAGGGTTAATGTGCATTGCAGATCAATGTTTTAGGTCCAGAGTAAGTGTATCATAATTTGGAAAGAACTTGAAGAGGATCTTCAAAAAGAATAAATGCCATGGTAAGAGAAGGGTAAGAAGACATTTTTCAGTCTGCTCAAATAAGGAAAGTAGAGGTAGTTAAAAGTTAATTCATAGCAAGGGAAGCCAAAAAGGGTTTTTATGAGAAAATTGCTAAAAGCATTTAAACTAGCTATAAAAAGATGAGTTTTTAAAAAACACATTGGAAGATGGAAGCTTGCCAGAGCATCCATGGGGCTGATAGCCGGTATAAGCATAGAAGGATTACTCAAGTATAATAAGGCCAGCAAAAAAAAAGTAATGAATTCTCTTCACCGGTGTTTGTTATACAAGAAATTAGTAATATTCCTAAATTGGTTGTAATTTTTAGTGGGACAGTATTTTGAAGAACTCACACAAAACTAAGACATTAATAAAATACACTTTATAATAAATTGACAAAAATGTGAAGACTTTATTTGAAGAAGATGATGTTTACTCAGGGATTTAAAAGGAGTTCAGACAGAGAATTGCTGGATTGTAATGGATACCAGTATATTACATCTAGTCAAAAGAACCTCAGTACCAGGCAAACACGAAGGAACAAAAACGGTACTAATTTTTTTAAAATGAATCTAAGGATGTTCTAGAGAGATACGTACTAGAAAAGCAGCCATCTGTCGGATTGATAAAAATAATAGTAAAGAATATAATGAAGGGATACACAAACAAGTGTTAGTATAATAATGAGGGATCTATTAGAATTTTGTAGAAGAAGGTAATAACTTACAAAATCATTAGGGTTTTGAAAGACTCAAGAGGCGCAACAAAAAAGGGGATCTGCTTTATCTAATGTACATGATTTTGGAAAAGCTTTGGCAAAGTCTTTAGTAGATGCTCTTCAAAATGAAACTGTCAGAGAATGAAAATGGAAGGTGCTCTCATGAATTAATAGCTGCTTAAAAGCCAGAAAACAGCAAAAAGAAATAAATGGATAGTTTTCATAGAAGAAAGAAAGGTAAAACATGAGGTCCCACTCTCATCTGTGCCACTCCATATTTTTATAAATGATCAGGAAAATGACATGAATAAAGAGGTCACAAAATCTGATGAAGTATAAAATTATTCTACATAATGAAAATTATTGCTGCCTTTGAAGACCTACAGAAGGATCTTGCAATAGTGAGATTTGCAAAGATACAATGGTAGATGATAAGACTGTGCAAAGAGACTGATAAGAAGAGCAGTTAGTCCTATTAATCGTTTTTTCTTGTTACATCTTCACCTAGTTATCTTGATCTAAAATGAAAGATGAATCAGACTGGGGCCCTCTGTGGATAAAAACTCTGGCAGAACATTACTAACATTTTCAATGTTTCCTGTCTGTGTTGTGTTAATATTTTCACTGAGAGGGGCAATGTGGAAATCAGCCATGGATATTTTCATGTTTTCTGGTATCAGCAATTAAAGCCCAAATCAATTTATTTTGATCTAAAAAATAAACAAACAAAAACCCAAACCCCAAATAATTGCTATCAGTAACAGAAAAACTCTCCCAAGAATTAGTTTTATCTTTTGGCAAAGCCTTTAAAGGGGAAGAGAAATTTTTTTTTGACAGAATATTTGCCAAACATTTTCCACCTTGCTTTACATTCATCTGAATTTCCCTTTGAGGATAAAGACACTGTAGGGATATGCTTGTGTATTATTGCCTTTCATATTCATTAAATGATAAATTTAATCTTTGTGCATCTATTAATGAATCCACCAAGGGCACAAGGAACTGGAATAGTCATTCAAAATACTTTTGGAAGGTATTAAGGCAAAAATATATGAATGCAGTAAAACTTCATTAAAATGCTTCTGTGATGATGATTCTCTTGGGAGAGCTGTTCCTAAAGTAGGTGGAGGAGTACTACATTTGATAATTATCTGGGTTGGATTTTGCTTTCTTCTTGAAAGCTTCAGTTTGCAAGCCCTTATGTGTGAGTTTTCTCTCTTTGTAGCCAGACGGGAAGTATTTCCTTACTTTTCTCAAAACTCTCTGGACCTGAAAAGAAGTATCAGTCGGCTCCCTTGGGTAAGTATACATGTTATTTTACAAAGCATAAAGGTTATCACATTTAATCAGGAAAGTGTCTGTCTGGAGTGGCAATGACTGTAGCTAAAAAGTCTGCTGTCAAAACCTCATTCTTACAAAACCTTTGTATATCCTGAAAATGCCCTTGCTTTGCAGATGAGAGAAACGTACCAGAAAATGTAGACTTTTTTCTCATGGAAAATAATAAAAAAGCATATACATTTCTCTTTTTCAGAATATATAGACAAATGTATATCATTTTCTCAAACAGCAAAGAAACTGGTTTAACATCTCCACACCAGCATCAAGTTGGACTAGAGAAGTTTAATAATGTTATCGTATCAACAAGATATAAACCATATTTAGTGTAGCAATGACCTTCAGTCAAAATAAAAGAAAACACATTATTTTCAAAGTGTAATAACCAGTAACATGGTTACTAGGTCTTTTCCCTATGAAGAGGCTGACAATCTTCAAATGTTTTTAAGCTGCTGCCATAAAGCTGCTCAGGCATTCAGAAAAACACATGACCTTGGCATCTTCTGCCCTTAGCATGAATCTATACCTGTGCTGCAGAGTGCAGGACTGCACTGGAGAACTCAGAACAACTTTGCATCTGGAATTTGGCAAAGCTAAAAACCATTGCTCTGCAGAAGTTAATATAGGAAAGTAAAAAATTTATTATATGCCTTTGTCTCTGCCTGAATGGCATTTACTGTGTTTGTACCCAAAGCTGTGCTGACTCTCATAGACACAGTTTATCTTACGCAGGGTATGAGGACATCAGGGAGGCAGATTTGTGATGTTTTTGCCTTCCAGATGGAAAAAAAAGTGCCCATTTCTTTTGCTAATAGTAATAATTCATTACGTCTCCATCACAGGAAAGCAAACTGTGCATGACATTAAGCTTTCAATTGCAATGAAATTACATTTCAACCAATGTTTGTATTACCAGTGATATGGATTCATAATTTATTGTCTTTCCCAATGCAAGACCTAGGAAGCATCGGATTGGATGCCAGGATAAAAGCAAAAAGAAATAGTAAGGATGAACAGGAATGAATTCTGAGAATATGACAGGATTTTCCATGTCAGAAAGAAGAAACAAATTCTTCAGAAAGAAGAAATTTATTTTGTCAGACATTGTCCCTTTAAAAACCTTAATTAAACAAGTTAACTTACTCTGCATTCAGACAGCGTTGTGAAAACCTTGGCTAAACAGAGACCACTGGATTGGGAATTTTTGCTTGATGAAAGAAAAGGTCTGCCTTTTTTTTTTTCCTTAAAAGTAAGATAGTCTTAGCCATTTGCTTCAGTAAGAATAATGTACAAACATGTACCTCCAGAGAGTATTTGGAAACTCAGGGTGCATAAAACTGTGCAAATCAGCTTTTCTGACAGAAGTCAGGCCTGGAGGAACTCATCTCTTCAGTGAGTATGTGTAAATAATGGTGTTAATACTGAAATTACCCATTTCCAAAGTGTAGAATGGTGTTTTCCTTTCAAAAGGAAACTCTTCAGCCTTCTTTCGATCACGATTTCCATTAGATATTCCTCTGATCAGATACTCTTCTGATCCACGATGTCCAGTAAGAAATGTACACAGAGACAAGGAAAAATAATTTTCTTTAGAAAAAAAAAGGCCAATGCATTTTTTGTTGGTTTTTTTTTTTTTTTTTAGGTTTGTGTAAGGTGTAGGGTTTCTGTGCTTCTGCTTGAAATGATCACTGTAAGAGAGGAACTAATGGTGCCTCCTCGGTAAAGTCAGTGGGTGCTCGGCAACTCTGTAAATAGCTACCTGTTAACTTTGACTTTTTTTCTTATTTTTAAGCAAGCCCCCATACCAGTCTGCAAGTACTCTTAGCTGTGTTAAAACCAGGTAGATTTTGTGCTGGCCTGATGCTGCAGACATCTGAATGCCAGGTGTATTTTCAAACCTTTGCACATACGAATTAGCTTTGGCAGTATCATAAGATCTTTCTGCAACTTTTATCAGCGCTACTGTCAAAGGACCATGGAGCTACAGGCCCTATCTATGAAACTACTGCAAAAAACCATGCTCATGAATCCCTGAAAAGGATGGTGTGAGAACCCTGACTGTCAGAAGGAGCTCCATCCATTTCCATGAAATATCAGTGAGGAAAACAGACTACCACTCCAGAAATTTAGAAAAAACTAGGTCTTTTAATTTGTGTAGGCTTTTAAATGTCAGTAATATTTTGAGCTAGTGCTCTGGAAAATTGTCTGCACTATGGTGTCTTGACTTGCGGTAAGTTGTCAGTCCTGATACATGGTAGCAAGAGCTGAGCTGTTCTTAGGGGTCGTTTCTAGGCTAGTTTAAACTCACCTCACCACCAAATAGGTCTACTCAGATCCATTGATTGGTGTCGTTATATTCACGATATGTGGGAGTGATAAAGGTATCTGTAACAAGTTTGAGTGGGATTTCTTCATAGAGAATATGAACTCTCATCTTCCTGTCTAGTATTTTTACAGGTGGTGAGCTCTGCACAGACTTAAGTAAACTCAGGTTGGTTCCACAGGGAAAACAGAAAGGTTTTGCATTTTATCTAGAGTCTAATCCCTGATAACTGGAAGAATTTCTATGTATCTAAACATCCACGTAATGAAAGAAAGAGATCTGGATCTATTTGCTGTGAGAATGTCATGAAATAAGGGAAAGACTCAACACCTACATTTTTCTACCTCTGACTCCTTAATCTATTGAAAAAGTTAGTGATATAAGATGAAGCATCACCTTAGAAAGAAGACATAGTTGGAGATTAAAATTGGGATCCTGTTACAATGAAACTGACAACAACAGGATTGAAAAGGAACTCTTTGAAAAAGAAATTTGAAGATTAACTGGTAAAAAGGTGGTGTTATTTCAGAAGCTCCCACCAAAATACCTCAACACTCCAGAACATGCTAAAAATAGAAACATGAGTTTTGAGATTAACATTTCCAACTGAGAGAATACCTAAGGAGAAAAAATTTGAAAGTTGTTGCCTGAAAGGTTTTCAGTTATCTGTGCAGATTAAAAAGGAATTGAGATTCTGTGTGAGGCTGCAGGCTTTGTTGCTCAGAAAACCTCTTTGTAATGATACATCTGAACTCTCTGTTTGCAGTGCCAAGAAAATTATTGTCAGTATGAAAGGAGGATAGTCAGCATCCTTCTGAACTAGTGAATAAGACTGAATTAGGGAATTTGTTGGGAAGAAGAAACACCTTCAGTTTGAGGGTGCATTTTTCTCCAGACTTACAGAATCAGAATCATAGAATAGTTAGGGTTGGAAAGAACCTTAAGATCATCTAGTTCCAACCTCCCTGCCATGGGCAGGGACACCTCACACTAAACCATCTCACCCAAGGCTCTGTCCAACCTGGCCTTGAACACCACCAGGGATGGAGAATTCTCATCTACCTTGGGCAACCCATTCCAGTGCCTCACCACCCTCACAGGAAAGAATTTCTGCCTTACATCCAATCTAAACTTTCCCTGTTTAAGTTTTAACCTGTTACCCCTTGTCCTATCAGTACAGTCCCTAATGAAGAGTCCCTCCCCAGCATCCCTATAGACCCCCTTCAGATACTGGAAGGCTGCTATGAGGTCTCCATGCAGCCTTCTCTTCTCCAGGCTGAACAGCCCCAACTTCCTCAGCCTGTCTTCATACGGGAGGTGCTCCAGTCCCCTGATCATCCTCATGGCCCTTCTCTGGACTTGTTCCAACAGTTCCATGTCCTTTTTATGTTGAGGACACCAGAACTGCACACAATACTCCAGGTGAGGTCTCACGAGAGCAGAGTGGAGCGGCAGGATCACCTCTACTTTGACCTGCAAGGAGCTTGACAAACATTTCTTTTCCTTAAAGAGGATGTAAAAATGTTGTGAAAGAGCTCGATGTTTGACTCACATAGTCAAACTGGGCATGCAGCAGTTGAAAAACCTTACAAACGGTGCTATATCATACCACCGCTTCAAAGAAATACAACAGCATTTCTATGCATGCCAAGTATTAGGTTACGTTCAAAACGTGGTGGTACTTCTGAATTTGCATACCTCTTATCTAGGTAGCCAGCGAGATCACTGCTGTCACATGAAAACGTGGTCATCAAGCATGATTTATATTTATACTGGATGTATTCTTCCACCCCTGTTCACACCGTGTTATACTTTACTAGGAACATGTTCACTGAAGTCCCTGTTACTTTCAAAAAATACCAAGTCTTTTTTCTCAATTGACTTGCACAAAGAGCTTGCGGGACCTCACATTATTCAGTAGGAGTGAGTGTGGCAGAATCTGTCCCATGCTTTGAGGCACTGTGTCCTTTTTCTAAAAGGCAACAGAATAATCAGGTAAATTACCCAGTCTGATAATGATCTGCCCAGTGAGTGACTGAGACATCAGCTCACTAATTAGACGTCTTTACACTTGTTTGCGGTTCCTTCCTGCGTTCACAGTTCTGCAAAGTGTTTGATGTAGGCCGTAGAATGGAAGAATTAAACGGTGTATGATTGCCATTATGGGTAAGTAAATAACACTCTGAGACCTGTAGCACTAATTGTCTCTTCAAAAGCCTTAGTTTCCTGATAATTAAAGGCCCATTGGAGTTAATATCATTACTCCTACCGATTTCTATAGGAACTGAACTGACCCCTCGTTTTCAGCTCTATTAACTGGAGGGTATTTTTCCCACCCCAGCCCGGCTGCATGCATATTCAGCAATATGTGTAGAACACTGAAAGGTAAAATAAGACTCAGAAATATGGCTGTGATTCCCTGATTCACAGTTGATAAGCCAGTTAATGTGGCAGAGTGGCCTAGGGACAACCCTATTTCGTAACACAGAAAGAATACCCCTACACAATTATCAGCACAAAGAGCAGAAATACAGCTTGGCTCCCTTCTCTCATCCATGTGCTGCCTATAGGATTTCCACAGCCTTTTACTGGTACTTTGGGCATGTGGAAGGAGATAAAATACCTTCTTACAGATTCCTGCTATTGCAGGATATTTCTGTGCAGAGACTGGCTGCTCTGAGCCAACAGTGCCTCAGCTGTTTGTACAAGAGGTAAAAAAATGTCAGCAAATTTATGAATCCAGCCAATGAAGGCTTTTACCATAATCTTTTTCAATCTCTCATCTTATCCTTTGCTTGTTATAATATTGATAGATTTATAGATGTTTAAAAAAAAGCTTTCATGCACACTTGTAACAGTGGCTGATTGTGACCTGGCTGGGTAAGGAGAAACATACCAAGCCGCTTATTCAGGCAAGTTATGTCAGATTGTGAAATCTTTGCATCAACAAAGCCAGGCTTATTTTTCCTCATTCTTGTACCTTACTTTGGTGCTGCTTTTGTTCCACCTTTTCAAGCTTCTCAGAGCAGTCAGCAGATCATTGCTTTAATAGCAGCCCTTGAGATCTGATGCATTGGGACATCATCAAGAGCTGCCATCAAAACGTGCCTTTTACGTGCAGTGGGCACCTCAAGCTTGGTCTTTCTGTTGAACCCACCACCTCTCTGACCCAGTGCCTCTCTCAGATGGAACAGTTGTCTTCTAGTAATCAGATCCTTTACCTCACACTGCTGTCCCACCTCCTAAGCTTGCTACTCTCCTGGTGCCATTCACTTTGCACCCTCCCCTCTCTTCAGTTCTTAGCTGCTTCTGCTGCTTCTGTAGCTTCTGCTGAGATACTGCCATGTGGAAAAAAACCCACATATACCTTGTGGCTGTTTTCCCCCCTTGTGCCCAGCTGGCACAGTGAAGTTACAAGGTGCAACTGAGGCTGACAAGGTGATTGTCCAGGGATATGTGGGTACCCTATATGATATGTCAGAAGGTGTGGCATGAAATGTCTGACCTTGGCTCCCTTTTTCCACCATCTCTAATATCCAGAGGTTTCAAGCAGCAGAGGAGTGACAGCAGAGCTTCTCCCTTTCCTGTGATCATAAGCTCATCAGATGTGCTGGGGTTTCCAAGCCCTTCTCCGGCACCTGCAGGAGTGGGAGGATGGGTTCAGCACCGAAGCACTGCAAAATTCCTGGCTATGTACCTGCTGTGGTGATGGGAACAACAGGGATTTAGCAGTTATAGCTGCACAAGATAAAAAGGAGCAAACGCAAAACCCCTACTGTGATAGAAAAATGGTACAGTAAAAGAAATCACTTTTTACTGCTTTAAGCCTATACCATCCTTGTAGTTCATTTCCTGTATAACACAAACATCTTCATGGGCTTCTGAATCAACCTTGCACTTATTTTAATATGAGGGTTTGTATTTATATGTGTGAATGGCATAACTTCTCCTTGAATGCGGTGGCTGAAGGAGTTGTGAGCTTTTTCTCGCTCTGCTAAATACAGTTTCATATGGAACACCTGCTGCTATTTTAATACATCTAAAACCATTTGGTTCTTGCAGCATTTGCCTGCAAATTCTTTTTTAGAATTGTGCTGAATTAAACCTGATATCAGGAGAGCCCTTTCCATTTGGCAAAAGGTAATTTTATGATTGTGTATTAGGCTTATGACATGTGAGTAAAATATGCTATTACTACTGCCATAAGCTGCTTCAAATCAACAAAAGTATCTCAGATGTGCATTGTGAATCTTTTTATTAATAAGATATTATTGCAGCTGAGTCCCTGAAAATCCAAAGGTTATTAGTAGGAGAAAAGAAGGAAGTATAAGAAATTAATATTCTTAAGTAAGCTGCAATAGCTTATAGATAGTCCTCACTGAGCAAACAGACCATACATTTGTCAAAGAAACAGTTTTGCTTTGCTAAGTTAAGAAATTCTTATTAAAAATAAGCAAGACAAACCTGAAGACACACAGCAAGAGGAGTACTCCTCTTTCCCCGTGGAAACAGTTTAGCTTTTGGTTATCACTTTTCAAATCCTGTTGCTGTCACCCTGGAGAAAGGACAGAACTCTGACTAAATTAATGAAAAGTCCATGGCAAATTCAGAGACTGACAACGAGGTGCAGCTATTGACATACCTGTCTGCTGAACTGGTGTCATGTCTGCTCCCACATCTGTCACTCACTCTCACCCTGTGAATATTGTTGGCTTATGAAGGGTATTAGGTGTGTGAGTTTCTCCTTCAGATGCTTGTTAGAAGGACAGAATAAGTTAGGATAGAAGGGACCTTTTTAGACATTTAAAGCAGGGCCTATGCTGAAGTCAGGTACAGATTAGATCACATTGCTCAAGGCTTTCACCGGGGAAGTTCTGAGTATCTTCAAGGAAGAGGTCTCACAGCCTTTGCGGAAAAAAACTCTTCTAGAGTTTGGATACCTTTCCTGTTAGAAGACTTTTTTCTAACATCAAATCAGAATTTATTATGTTTCTTGCCTCTCATGTTTTTCACTATGCACCTTCAAGAAAATTGTGGCTCTGTCTTTTCTCTAGTCTCCCATTAGCTGGTTGAAGACAGTAATAAGATACCAACTTAACATTCTCATCTTAAGACTGAATAAAGACACTTCTCTCAGACTCAGAGAACAGCATATAAAAAATTGGTGTTTTGGAAAGATGGTGGAAGGGACAAAGGTCATTGGTAGATGCTCTCATATTAGATGGAATATACACTTAAATATTAGTTCAGGAACCAAAAATGTCAGTACAGGTGGAGGGCAGGTTCACTTTTGTGTCAAAGGCCTGACAGAGAAGTGTTCCCATTTTCAGCGCATCCATTTGTTACACCATCCACCTAGCATCTATTTAAGCACATCATCTACCTAACCCTACCTGAAATACATATTTTCGTGTCTCCTAGTGTGTCTTCTTATCTTCCAGTTGCAAAGACAAAGGAGGGTTTATAAAATACATTAACAGTATTCTGCTCTGTCATGGGTTCAGCAGTAGCAGTCACTTTTCTCCTTCTTAGTAGCTGGTGCAGTGCTGTGTTTTTGACTTTCAGCCTGGGAACAGCACTGATAACACTGATGTTTTTAGTTGTTGCTCAGTAATGTTTACTCTGACCAAGGACTTTCTGAGTCTCATGCTCTGCCAGGGAGGAGGGGAAGCCGGGAGGAAGCAGAGACAGGACACCTGACACAAACTAGCCAAAGAGGTATTCCATACCACAGCATTTCATGCCCACTATATAAACTGGAGGCAGTTACCTGGAAGGGCTTAGATCACTGCTCTGGTTGGGCTGGGTATCTGTTGGCGGGTGCTGAGCAATTGTATTCTCTTCCCTTGTTATTTCCCTTATCATTATTATTGTCAGTGATAGCAGTAGTGGTTTGTGTTATACTTTGGTTACCAGACTGTTCTTATCTCAACCCATGGGAGTTATATTCTTTCCATTCTCCTCCTCATCCCTCCAGGAGTGGGGAGAGGAAGGGGGGGGAAGTGAATGAATGGCTTCATGTTTTTCGGGTTGCTGGCTGGCCTTAAACCACAACATGCTCTCAGCAGCTTTTCACGTAATAGAAGCATCCAGGTCCTTTTTTCTTCTCAAAAATCCTTCACGGACATCTTTCTTCTGTAGAAGTACTTGGATATGTATGCAGTGCAGTAGCTGATGTTTGCCACTGTGGTAAACTGAAGATTTTGCCTCCTTCACATGTGTTACAAAACTATCACTCCCCACAATCACAGTGTTTTATATAGCAATATTGCATTGCAAGCAGATATCTATTTTTATCTTCAGCCAGACATCTATTTTGATCTTCAGGCACAAGACAGAAAATTTGCAACTCTATTGCATATATTAAAATATTCCACACAAGTGAATATCTATATTTTGAATTATTCCCCTCATAGGCATCAGTCTACTTATTTAAAACCTGACCTATTTTTTTCTGTTTCTCAATCTTTTTGATACCTTCTCCTTCCATTTCATTTGTGATTGCAGTATTTTCTATTCTAATATAACCTGCAACATGCGGTTGGCTTTTTCATCTACTTATGTTAGATTTCAAACAACTGAGCAGCGTTTCTTGCACTCACTTGAAGTATGCCTCTGCCTTGTTCTGATCTGTACTGACACCTTCCCAACTTCGTTACTTTTTGCTTACAGTCCTTCATCAAGTTCATTATTCCTCTGACATGCCATTCCATGCAAAACAAACTATAATAATTTTTAATTCTTCAGAAAATTGTTACCCTTAGATAAAATTTCAAATTGTGTCACTACAGGAACTGATACAAATAAATCAGTAGAAATCAACTTTTGAAAGTATAAGGAAACATTACCAAGTAATTAGGAATTAATGTTAAAGCTCTAAATGCCTCTCCAAATCGATGCAACTACAGTGTACTTGAAATGTCAATATAACAATTAGAAACATCATCTTCAAATATCTTGCTAATACATATACTTTAAATTATGTTAATGAGTTCAGCCATTTCTCCCTTTCACCCTCCATACTTTTGAGAATGTACATGTGGTTTTTTGATAGTAGCATGAATGCACTGTCAATTTGAGATGCTGTGACAAAAGCTGGTTCATCAAAGAAAGGCCATCAAATGATATCTGGACAAAATTATGACTGTCTGAATTTCTTTGTGCTTAGTTATTTCTTTTTCCTTATTTCAAACTATCTTGCTGTTTGTACAAAAACCCTGCTAGAATAGTTTTTCTGGACAGGAACAGCCATATGAGATTAGAAAAAGATGCCTTAGAGATAAGTCTTCACTATCTTTTGAGGTAAGCTTTAAAGCCATCTTACAGTTAGTGTGCTGTTCCACACAGACTCTTTCATGCTCAGTCACAGGCACCTTGCATACCTTGCCTACCTTTGCATGTAGGCAAACTGCCAGCACACCTCTGTGTCCTGCAGTACTTACTCAGTTAGAACAGGCCTTGGAATTTAAAGAGGTGTGAAATAGCTGATATACCATTCCTTACACAGTTGGCTATCAGATACTTTAAAGGAAGATTATGACTACTACTACTACTACTACAGATGAACAGTTTTGAAAGCAATTAAAATCACAGAAATATAGAATGATTTAGGTTAGAAGAGAGCTCTGGAGGTCGTCTAATCTAATTCATTGTCTCTTTAGCTCAGTTTTCTCAGATATGTGTCTAATCAAGTCTTGAACATCTTAAAGGATGGAGATCCCACAACCTCTCTGGACACCTGCTCCAGTATTTGACGACTCTTATGGTAAAAATATTTTGCCATATATATAATTGAAATTTCCTGTGTTCCAGCTTGTATCTACTGCCTTTTTCCCTAATGCTGTACACCTCTGAGAAAAGTCTGTTACCTTCTCCGTATATTCTGATCAGGTAGCTAAAGGCAGTAATGCAAGTCTCCCCTGATTGTTATCTCCAGGATAACAAAAGTCGGCTCTCTCAGTCTGTCCTCCTGTGTCATGATCTCCAGGCCCTGGTCAGCATGGTGGCCCTTTGCTGGACTTTCTTCAGTATGTCCTTCTCTTTCTTGCAGTGGGAGTCCAGAACTGGGCATAGCACCTCAGATGAAACTCACCAATGCTCACCAGAGGAGAATAATTGTCTCCCTCTACTCACTGGCCACAGTCTTAGCTAATACATTCAAAGATGCAATTATCCCTCTTCACTGCTGGGGGACATTGCCGTCTCCTGTCCTGCTTGTTGCCTACTAGGACCCGTAGGTCCTTTTCTAAAGAGCTGCTTCCCAGAGTCTCCTCCCAGCCTATATTGTTACATGGGGTTATTCCAGGTCTTGCTTACATTTTTCTGAACTTCATGAGGTTCTTGTTTGCCCATTTTTCCAGCCTGTTCCACTTTCTCTGAGTAGCAAACCTGCCTTCTAGCGTATTGGCTGTTCTTCCTGATTTAGCATTGCCTGTAGACTTGAGTGCACTCTGTGCTGCCATCTGGATTGGTAATGAAGACATTAACCAATATGGGCACCCTGAGGGATACTTCTGGTTACTGGCTGCCGTCTAGACTTTGCACCACTGATGACAGTAGTTTGCTCCATCACCTTCCCAGGGTCTGAGGTGAGGCTCACCAGTCTTTTAGTTAGTTATCTGGATTATCTGGCTTGCTCTTGAAGCAGGATGAAGACTAGCTATAAAGATTACTGCTCTGTAACTCCTGATGTTTAATAATTGCTCTACACTTTAAACCATAAGATCTTATAATTCTCATAGGTATTTCATAGTGTATAGAGATTTTCATTAAATAAAAAAGTCCTGTATATTTCTTGGCTTCAAACCCAATTTGGGTCAACAAATTGCTCAGGGTAACTATATATACAAACAGCTTAAGCTGTTCCTTTCAATTGCTGCTCCTGGATATAAGCCAGTACTGACTTTAAGACATTATGCTTCTCACTAGCACATCTCTATGAGGTCCCTACAGAACACATTATAATCTTCCTCAGTCTTGCCAAATGAAATAATTTTCTACCATCTGCAAATTTACTTGCCTCACCATTCTCATGTTCTCTCAAGATTTTACCCATATTAAAGATATGGGATTCTACATGCATTGGTCCTGTCATGTTCCTTTTTAGAGGACTGGTATTTTTTTAAAGACTATTCTTAATATTTTTTTTTTTTCAGGGGGGGGGGGGGGGAGGGGTGAGGGTGTGGAAGTAATCTGATAGTGAAATAAAGTTCTGTGATCTGTAATACCCCAGATCCCTACTACCTTTTTAGGACCTAGAACTGCTGCTACCCTGCAGGCCTCCAATATAGCTGCTCATTTTAACCAGAGATTCTGCATTTTATTACCTGTTAAATCCCTCCTCTCTTCAGCACCTGTAGTTTTTGGATAGGTACCAGCCAGCCTTAGTGAGTTGTTGCTGCTCAATTTGCCAGTTTGTTTCAGCTTCTCTTGTACTTCTGTTTATCTTGAGTCTTTGTTGGTGGCCTGTCTTCACTGCTTGAAATTTCTGACCCTGGATTAGATGGTATATAATTTTGTCATGAAATGGTGGGAAGAGATTATTCAAATAATTATTTTATTTCAGTTGTTGCTTTTTTTTAGCTTTTGCTCATCATGTGTTGGGATTTACTAATTCACACATGACTTCCTCTTTCTGTAGCAGCTAGGGAATCTAATCAGGTTTGTGTTACATACGGCAGTTATTCTCCCTATTCCCTCTTTGCTCTTATGACTTCTTTCCTGCATATTGCCAGGGGTGGTTTGCTGTTTTCCTGACTTTCTTCTCTTGGGTCAGATTTCTTTCTTCTGAATGAGACCAACTGCACTTCAGTATATTTTGAACTTTCTTTCTTACCCAGTTAATTTCCTTGGTTATTGTCTGATTTTCTTATCCATCATGTCATTTTATCCATGAGAATACACTTTTAAGGTATTGTCATTAGGACATGAAGAATTCAACTTTAAATAATGCTCTGAGGAAACCCCAACTTATCATTAGCTTGATAGAAACCCTGTTGTGCAGTCTAACAAAGGTGCTTCTGTTAATTAAGGACCAGTATACACTTCATCAGTGGAAACTGGAGAGGAAATATCAGGAGATGAGGAAATTTTTCAGCATGAAGTGTTTGTTTAAAGCAGTAACCCTGAAGTCAGCTTTAGAAACTCCTACAGCAAAAAATTCAAAGCACTTGACAATGGCCTTTAAGATGAAGGATGAATACTGAAACAAATCAGCAATACCCAAATCACACACATATAAAGCCAGTTGTTGGATTTATAGATAGCTACAAGGTATTGCAGGTAGCTGTCTTGTTTTATTTCTGTAAACCCATCTATATGAACTTGTTCATCTAGATGGAGAATCAGTAATGGTAATTGTATTGTAGCTCCATAGTATAAAATATTAAATAACTTTCCTAAAGGTTACTGATGACCTTTTGTTATTATTACTCAGAAATCCACATGTATTTGTGATTTGCAGGAGTAAAGCAACCTTGCGTTTATACCTAGAAGAGAATACTTTCTCAACCTCAAATCTAGCCTAAGAGATCTATTTTCCTAACTCTGTTATTGCTGGCAACAACAGAAATCCACAAGGGCTTCTTTTCTTATAACTTGGAGGTTTCTCTACAGGAATTCTGAGTACTTAGTGAGCCACATGTAGGAAGGGGATATATTTACAACAAAATTAAGTTGCCAATGTAAGTCTGAAAACTGAAAAAGCTATCACTTTCTTTCTCTCCCCAATTTCATCATAATATCATAAATCAAGTTACATTTTATTCTCTTGGGAAGGCCTTTGTAGCTACAAATCCAAATGGTTATAACATGAAGGCAGTTCATTCCTTGTCCTAGCCTTTAATCCGGTTTGCATCTCTGCCGGAGGATCTCAGCTGAAAAATAAAGCTTGGTGGAGAAAGCCACTGAATTTTTGGACGTTTCTACTTTAGAAATGAAAATTTAAGTTTTTTAAATGGATAAATGTGAGTAAAAGAGCTTTTGGTCATTTTGATTTCAGAATTCTGAAATGCCAACGCTTTGCAGCAGTTGGCTTCAGAAAATAACTGTTTTGGACATGTACAGAACCACAGTCTGTGCCTTGGGAGTTTCCCTGAGTGTTTTCAGAAGCTCACTGATCCTACTGCACCTGCACTACACTGTGTCTAGTAAATGCTGGTGTGCATGATGCCTGTGAGGTGTTGCCCTGAAAAAGCAGTGCAAAAGTTAAATCTTTTCACTGGTGGTCAGAGTCTGCTGTTCAGGAAGGATAAATATTCCAATATCCATTATGTTGCATGCTCAGCCGTCCCCACATCCATGCAAGATGCCATCTGTGCTCATGAGAAAATGGAGACTGCATTTGCAGCCATCCACTATACATGCTACACAAAGTGGGATTCTGCTTTGCACGACATATCTCTTGGATTTCTCTCTCCTCCCTCTGGAAAATGGTATTTAATAATGTTTTGTTTCTGAATCTAGACCTTGTAGAAATGGAGGTGCTGTCAAGAGGGAATCTGGATAGTTTTGTGTTGGGTTTCTTTTGTTTTTTTCAAAATAAATTTGAGTAATTTCTAGGAAATCTGTTCTCACCGATTTTCTTGATAATATTTTGAGCCACAAGAGTGAGTTGGCTTTGATAGTTTTTCTCATTGGAAAACCTGTTTCAATAAATATATGCATAAAATGGCAGTTGTCTTGCTTTTACATTCTTAAGTGAAAAATGACCTTATTCATTTTGATATTATAGTAGTTTACATACTAATATTAAAGATTGCAAATTGAATTTTCATGGGCTGTTTTTCTTCCAAATTATTGGCTGATGGAAATTACATATTTTGAGCATTTGTTCCAATCAAGTAATGATTCAGGTTTCCTTCCAGATATCCTGTCTTTTGTCCTTTACTGGCAGAATCACACAGTACTCTTCTTGCATGAAAGAACAAGCAGAACTACTTGTACGCTTTAGGTGAAATAACCGGGTGATTTGAAATGAATGACGATTACTAGGATTTCCATTGTGAAGTCAAATGAACAGAAAATACAGCAAACTAATGTAAATGTAGGAATGTTAATTTTTAAAGGCCCTTATTTAGTTATTGCAATTGTGTGACTACTGTCTTAATACCTTTTTGTGCATTTAATTGTCTACATCTGTAAAAACTTAAAAGGTACCTATGCACAAGCTATTGACATGTCTTTAATGCCTTATTCAGTGCCATGTTTCAGCACAACAGCATGGTGTTCTCGTACAATGGTAAGTTCACTGGGGACCTGAAGCAGCTGCTTTATAATGGAAGAACAGCTGGCTGTAATTTTGGGGGAAAGCTGAAGAGAGGTAGAAAGCTGAACCTATCTATGAGAACACACACGCAGGTGTTGTGTCCATCTACAAGTGTTGGTTGAATAAACGTCTCATTTTCCAGTGTAGCTTTCCAGCCTCTAAATTCTCTCAGCAGATATATACTGTTAGTTTTAATAGTTTACACATTGTTATGTTCCAGTAAAGTACTTTAAAGCTTTCTGTCTGTGACTGAAAGGGCTATGCACATCCTAATTTCAATGTCTCTCATGTCATTCTAACAATCAAAAAAGTAAGGCAGTAGTTTAATGTAATTCTTAAGGTTTCCCAGCTTTATATTTGAAAAGGAATTTCTCAAAGCTCTTGTTAAAAAGAACTATTTCTATTTTACTTTTTAAATTTTGTTATTGGAAATAAGTCAAGACCCCTCCCCTTTGAATATATTGTCTCCATGTTATTTAATTGCAGGCATCTCTACCATGACCATGTTTTAAAGGCCTGTCCTCTGAGTGATCAAAATTAGCAGGCTATTTCACACTACTATCCAGCTTATATGATGCTGTGGCCATGCCTCCTAAGAAATTGGATATCCTATCTCAATTTGTGCAGTCTATCAGGAGGAATTCCCCAGACTTTAAAGTGCTCCTAGTAAATTGATTCTTTTATTGATTCATTATTCCCTGAATTTAAAGCATTTCCTGCAAAACAGTAAAAAGTAGAGTATACTAATGCCTAGTAGAAGCTAGAGGGAATTTGCAACCATATAATCTGTTTATTTATTCACCCTAACTAATCCCTAAAATTTAAAACTGATGAAAATAATGATTAAGAGTTTGTCTGATGATCTTTATATGATGCACAGAGTTTGAGACCATTATATGAACTAGAAGATTTTCTGTCGTTTTACCAGTCTTGTACAGCTTTACATCTTTTTAATCCTGATGCTTTGAATTAGAAGTTGCAGTAGCTTTTACAATGAGAATTTTACTGGGGACACTATTTCAAGATGGGATTTACTTGAATTCCCACTGCTTTGCATCTTAGTGACCTGTACATGCAAGTCTTCTAAGTCAGAATGGACCAAAGTAATACTTTCTCTATAAACTCATCTGAGAGAAAAATCAAGCCATTAATTTCATGCTTTACAGATATCTTCAGTAATCTAACTGCTTTCCAGAGATGTGATATGGGTACAAAAAAGAAGTCTACAAATAAATCATTTCAGTAACAATGCCTTGAGTCCTGTTTTGAACAACTGACCCTTAGCCTGCCTTGTCTTTGCAGTGATGTGACTTCAGTAATACTTAATATGAACATTGTCTAGATTTATGCTGAATTCTGACTAACACCAGCAGGACTTGAAAAGGAGCAAATCTTAAGAAAAACAGAAGTAAACCATTATGGGCCAGGCTGGCATTGCTTGCTGAAACATCTCTTCAGAGAAATTGATGCTAGCCAAAAGGAAGCTGACACAGTTGCTAGTTGTTTGCTTTTTCAACACAATGGATCATCTTGGACATACAGAAATGAAGCCAAAACCACTGATAAATCTGCACTGAGCCATTCTACCCATTCAGATTCTGAGTATCTTCCTGTTTAGTGAAAATCATCACAGAGAACATGCTATTACAAATCAAGCAAAAATGAATGCTCATAAATATGTGATCAGAGAAAGACAGAGTCCCCAGATAAAAGATTAATAATGGCTGAATGGTCTTAACATATTTCTTCTTCTATTCATGGGTGCATGGTTATAGCACAGGGAAATGCCACTGCTTTCAGATGAAACAAATGGCTCTGTATTGACTATTGAAAGCAACAGATGTTCTGCAAACCAGTACTTCCACAAAGGGACAGTCTTGGAACTATTTTGTAATCAACCTAGCTTAAATTTTCATACATGCACTTTGAGGATGTCTGTGTGACAGAAACTTGTGCAGATGGATCCGGGAAGTTGTGCAATGCAAAGGGCATCTAACTGAATTTGGAAAGCCTCAGGCAGCCTTGTTTGTTGCTTGCAAAAGAAAGTCTGAAAGCACTTGCCTATATTTGTGTGTTTCCTATGTGTCTTTCTCTGTATAAACATATGAGAAAATAAGACTTTTTTCTTACAAAAGTTTGAAAACCGTTATTACTGATCAGTACACATACATATATAAATTTTTTCTGAAGCTGTTTTTTCCCCATATGACTATTTTCTTTCAGTAAGTGATGAGCTTATGAATGGATACTGAATGAAAATATGGTTGAAAAGCAGCTGGAAAACCCTGGTAGTACTGTGAAGCTACTGAATCGGTGTCTTCAGGGTCTGTCTCTCTGATGTAATTCCCTCAAGGTGCAACTTACGAAGGTACATAGGAGCGCTATGAGGTCATGAACAGCTGAGCATTTTCTGATGGTTCATAATGAGAATGGCAAAAAAGAGGTGCCATTTCAGGGGAAACTGCTGTGATGGACAGGTGTCCAGCAGGCAGCCAACACACATAAACTTAGGGATTTAATTCTTACCAACTCTGCTTGCTTACTGTCAGGGGCCAATGAGGACTGGCTGCTTCTCGAGGTACTGGCACTGCTGGGGTATCACTGGAGCAGGGATCAATGGCCCTGGGCTGAATTGAAATGAGACTTCTGAGGCTGTGAAGGATGGTGGTGGTTATGGGGAGCAGTTACTTAGGCCCTGTTGGTGCCCTCAGGGCCCTGACATTTTGTGTATCACTGTTTGCTCTTAGAAATCAGAGAGCTGCAGCGGTATAAGCTTTGGCTTACGCAAAGCAATATCATTGGACATATTTCTAATATCTTCTCCCAGAGTTTTACCTGGTTTTAACTTTCAACATTTCAGTACATAGTTATTTGAAGAAGGGTCAACTACAAGAAAGCTGGAGGGAAACTTCTTAGGAGGGCATGAAGAATCAGGAAAAGGGAAATGACTTTAAGATAAAAGAGGGTATATTTAGATTAAATATAATGAAGAAATTCTTCACTATCATAGTGAGTGGGGAGGCCTGGCACAGGTTGCCTACAGAAGCTGTGAATGCTCTATCCCTGGAAATTTCTAGCCAGGTTGGAAGGAGCTTTGAGTAACCTAGTCTAGTGAAGGTGTCCACGCTCATGGCAGGGGAGCTGGAACTACATGGGCTTTAACGTTCCTTCCAACCCAACCCATTCTGTGATTCTATGATCTATGAAATTTTTATCCTTCCTATCCTCTCTTACCTATACAGAATGGAGAAGCCCAGGTGATACTGCAGCAAATCCATATTACCTGTAAGTCCACCTGGGTAGGTGTCGTGGTTTAAACCCAGCTGACAATTCAGCCATGCAGTTGTTAGCTCACTCCCCCACTTTCCTCCACTCCCTGCTCCCGGAGGGATGGGGAGGAGAATGGAAAGAATATAACTCCTACGGGCTGAGATAAAAACAGTCCAGTAACTAAGGTATAACACAAACCCCTGCTGCTACCACCAATAATGATGATAAGGGAAATAAGAAGGGAAGAGAACACAACCACTCATCACCTGCCAACTGATACCCAGCCCAACCAGAGCAGTGATCTAGCCTTTCCAGGTAACCACGACAAGCCCCCAGTTTTACATCCTGGGCATGACGTGCTGTGGTATGGAATACCTCTTTGGCTAGTTTGGGTCAGGTGTTTTGTCTCTGCTTCCTCCCGGCTTCCCCTCCTCCCTGGCAGAGCATGAGACTCAGAAGGTCCTTGGTCAGAGTAAACATTACTGAGCAGCAACTTAAACCATCGGTGTTATCAGTGCTGTTCCCAGGCTGAAAGTCAAAAACACAGCTCTGCACCAGCTACTAAGAAGGAGAAAAGTGACTGCTGCTGCTGAACCCAGGACAGTAGGAAACAGTCCCATGGGCTGCTGCGTAAGTAAGGCACACTGAGAGGTCCTCTTGGTTCTCACTGCAGCTATTGCTGCGCTGTGATGGTCTCCTGTTACAAAGACTGTTTCTAGCTGTTGATCTATAAGGTGTTTTTCCAATACCCGTTGAATGGGTTCACCTGGAAAATCAAGACAAATCTGTACATTTCATTTTACACATTGACTCTAATGGCTCCAGGAGATCCAGAAGCTTTATTTTGAAGGATCTTTGTGACTACCTATCATCCACACCATAAGTCATTACCTGAGAACTTCCACCTGGCATACAGTATCAAGAAGAAAAGTGCTTAAACCCTTTCTAAATGCCCCTTTCAAAAAATTACCCCAGGGAAGAAAAAAAAATATAATAAAATCATCTCTATCTCCTCTGCAAAAGACAGCTTTTTTTTTTTTTTTCAGATTTTCTATTGACTTTTAATTTTCAAGGGCAAAGGTTGCAGAAGGACTGAATGGTTCAAAGTTTTGCATGGCCTATGCACCTCTCTTATGAACCAGAAAAGAACATTGAAGTTGCATACTTTGGAAGTCAGTGAAGTTCCGATTTGCATATTTTATCAGCATCATGGACAGTCACATTTCCAGGGAGTACCCTGCTCTTCTGCTACACATATGACTTAAATGTCAGTATTTAGCAGGGCTCTTATGCATGTGTTTTAAACAGAGGAAATTGTTAATTGAGACCATACACAAACAGGCATGGTTATCTGGCCTTTAAGATGGAGTTAATGTTTTCTCTATTGAAATGAACATTAGGCATACTTTTAATCTCACTGAATAAATGGGCTTTAAGAATGTACTTAAGTGCCTTTCCCGCTCTTGTCAGGATCCTATGCTTTGAGAATTTATGTTGCTGGCTTAAGGACCACATGAAAGAGAAAAAGCTTATTTATTTGTCACTTGTGAGTTACGCAGATGAAAAATACAGGCTGTTTTGGGTAGATTCCAATCAAAGTAGGAACTATTAAATCTATCTTAGTAAAAGTAATATGAATGAAAAATGAATTACTACCTATTTTGACTAATTTGAAAAAGTATGTTGAGGTGAACCTGATTACGGTCTTATATAATACCGCCTGAATGACAGTGAGGTAATGTACAGGAGAAAAAGGAGAAAGTTAGACTAGTTCCCAAATGTACATTACAATGCACATTTTCCTTTTCTGGAGAAATGCTGTTTGAGATGTATTTCTGTGAATCAAGAAGGGCATTGCTCTGGCCCTTAGGCAGCACATGCAGTAGTGTCTGTCATATTACACTCAGGGACAGCTCTAACAATTGCTTTTTAGTGACTTTCTCCTTCAAAGATAGTAATTTGCATTAGATTCAGATGTTGCATCCTGAATGCAAATATGATCATAATTAATACAGGGAAGGGACAGGCATAATACTGCACTATTATATTATACTGTAAAATCCATTACATTTATAGGAAGCTCCTGACAGAAATAGCTTGCCTTCTTAAATAGCACCAATAAAAAAAAGGAGGACAAAAAGTCATTGATAAACTGCCACCACCCCAATGTCCTTGCTATATATTAGCCTGAAATAGCACGTTGACCATGTATAAAACTACGGAATTACAATGGGAGAACATGAAGGGTACAAAAGCATGCATTTCCAAGGGCATTTCCATTATGTAACCCACTACTGTGAGTCAACAGACTTAATATGTCACTGTGATAATTAAAAGGGGAGTGTTACTGAGGATTTTTAATGTTACTGATTTATCAAGGTATCAATGGAAATTAGGATATTAGGAGTTCTGAGATCCAGAATTATCCATCTTACTTTTTTTTTTTTTTCTGAATAACCAGAGGAAAGTCTCAGTCTTCTTTGACAGGAGCCGTGGCAACTCTCCCAGCTGCTGTTAAAGTCAGTGGCAAAATTCCCACAGATAACGGAGTGAGTTTCATGGGATGAAATTGAGATAGATACCTTTACCTATGCCTCTCCTCTACTAGGGAGAAATGACCTTAATTCTGGAATAGAAATCTTAGCACTCATTCAGAAGATGCTGCCAGCCATTACCCTAAATCCTGCCCAGTGGCCTCAAGAAGAGACCACTTGCGCATGGGTACTCCTGGTACCACAATGCCCTGTGGCAGTGCCTGTTGGCATTAGCCTTACCTATCCCATGTGGCACCTACTCTGGGCTCACTGGTCCGTATGAGCCCAAAACTTAAATCTGTTGGCAAGAAGCTTGGACCAGCATGGATCTACGGCCACTTAATGAAGGCACTGTTTTCATCAGAGCTGCTTTTGATAGCCTGGTCTACCTTAGTGAGTTCTGTACCCTGCATGGGCCTAAGGTCATGCAATAAGTGTAAATGCTCTTGATTTGGCTGTGGCCACAGCCAACCCCGTACACTAAATGAAGAACTAACAGATTGTGGAGACACTGCTATCAGCTGAATGGCAGTCTGTGGTGGCAGACTGACGTGGGGTTTTGGCATGAGGAGAGATATGTAAGAGTAAGAAATTAATTGCTGGCCCTAGCAGATGCCATGCATTTTATAAATAACAGTTAGTAACACTAAAAATAGTAGTATTAATGTATCAACTCCTCTTTTGAATAAATTTCTTCAATTTAAAATTAAATTCTTTTCAGTTGTATAATACTAAAGTTAGTTTTAGTTATGTAGTTATAAATAAAATCCTATAGAAACTGGTGAGCCTTTATGCAACTAATTTAGAGCATTCTGTAAGAATAAGGTCTCGCAACTCTAGCCTCGAGAGCACATTTAATTTAATATTTTCTAAGTATTATTTGCTTTCCCTCTGGCAGATATAATTAATGGCTCCCTAACACCCTCAGAATCTGATTTTCCTTAATTTATCTTAAAAATAATTGATTATTTTTTAGCTGTGTCATGTCACATAATTGTGATCAAGAACAGACTGCGTGGGATGAACCTGCACTAGTAGGTAAATGCTGAAGCTGCTGTTTCTGCCTCTCTGATTTTTTTTTGCGACAGAAGGCTCATCCTGGCACATATTGATATTTTGGGCAGTACCCCAGTGGAATTTAACTGGACTAGTTGCATAACTGAAGTGGACACCGTTTGGTCCAGTCAGATCCATGTGTGCATTCAACATGAAGTATAAAGGTACACCATTTCAGGATGTGCATGAGCTTAAAATTTCTGGGAACTGAGACAATGAACTCTCCAACCTAATTTGTGTTTTGCAAAAGCCTGTATTCACAGCTTTGCCAGTTCTGAGTAAGGGAACATTTCTGAATGCCATCAAATGCTTAAACATCATTTGCTTTCCTATCTCTTCCTTTTGGACTGGCCTTTTCAGTTTTTTTTGGGATTGCTTTTTTTTTTTTTTTTAATTGTCTCCCTTGTGTGTTACAAGACATTCCAAATATGCTAAGACAGGTAAGTGCCTGTCAACAGGAATAAAAGAATCTAGCTATTCTCTAACACACAAAACAGGCAGCTTTCTGAGTGTTTTATTAATGATGTAATCTTCACAAGCAAATGAAAACAATCGAGCCAGATTGACAACCTAAAACGCACTGAATGGCGATCCATCACTATGCAGGAGCAAGGTATGCAAAATGCAAGCTGAAAAAGGGCTAATCCTGCTGCTACACACAAGAGCTAATTTAAGAAAGTCCCAAATCATCCCTTGTCAGAGACAGTGACATTGTCTTGTTAGCATGATGGTACCTGAAGTATTTTTCTTTGAAGTCACGGTTCGAATTACATTGTAAATTTGCTGTGGTTGCAGTTAATTTTCAATTCAGTATTTCATTTTACCATGCCACATTTTACTCAATCAAGTAAGGTATTTTAATACTTTATGATAGAGCTGTATCCCACTCCACTCCATGTTACTTTTTAAGTTGAGTTGATTGTATTATTGTAAAAGCTGCTATTGTAAAAGCTGCTCCTTCTGTTAGACTACCAAGTACCATGGAAAGCATTTGCACATGTTATTTCCAGAAGAGGGATTGTGTGTATACCCCTGACTTAAATAGTCATGGCAATCTGTAGATGTTCATGAGAAGGCAGAAGAGAAGGCCTAGAAGTGGAAGGCTGGCTTCAAATAGTAGGTTTGGAGTCAGCCTTGTGAGTCTTGCCATTTTCTGGAATTGATGAAGAGTCAAGGCATGATAGAATAGAAGCTACTGAGGGAGAGATGTCACCTGGAGAAGACACTTCTGTCATGGCACAAGACCAAGGAAAGGCATGAACAACCAGATGTTGCAGGGGCCAGGCTTCTAAACTCTCACATTCTTGATCCATAAGAGACTCTACATCTGGCTTCCTTCAGCAAATGAAAGACATACCTAGCAGGATGAAAGTGGGTAAAAATTTGGGTCTGTTGATTTCTTATAGACTGGAGGAACTGAAGAATAGTTTTGCAAAGGAGCAGTCTATGAGCTCAGCAGGACTAAGCACTCTGGTCCTGAGGGCATGATTATCTCTACTACAGTTATGCACAGATGCTCTCCCTGTCACTTCACTCAGGCTGGAAAAGTTAGACAGCAGGTCTGGCATATGTACAAACGCCTATGCTCAGTTTATTTAAATATATACTTAGAGGGTTTTGTGTACTAAAGGCTGCAAACTTACTCTGTGCTACCACTGTGTTTTGGAGTGGAAGAAAAATCATCTTGTTGAGATCCCAGTGCTCTTGTGGACTGGGTCTGCCCTGGGGAGCTGCGCAGATGGCCCTTGTCAGCTGTAAGGGGATGAACCAGCTCCCCAGCACAGATCTGACACTGGATCTGTCTGTTCCCCTGAATGCTGACTTCTTGACAGGGGGCAGGTTTAGTTTGGCTCTGCTGCCGTGAGATGTTGCAACTCATTTAAACCAACAGACTGCATGTACAGGGGACTACAAGCAGGATTTTCTTTTTTAGCTCTCCAGTCAGTCTGAATTAAAGGGATCTTTATGTTATGAAATCTTGTGCATACAAGTATGCTTGCAAATGCATTCATATGTTTAGTGGACAGAAAGTACAATATATCAATCACTCTTACTGCTGGTCTACATTTCAGACATTGAGTGAAATGTAAATATATGTTAATGGCACAGTGTATGAGAAAAGCATGCTGGAATGACTAAAATTCTACTTTTTCAAGGAAATATTGAAATGAAATATTTAATGAAATATTTAATGATCCAGAGGAATCTCACAGATCTCAGTTTATTCCTCATCTCTCAAAATATTGTACATGTAAATCATGTACTTAAGATATGTGTGATTCAGCTTGTGCTTGAACTTGTTCCTCACCTTGTCAGTTGCAATATGGACAGATTCCAGAGAAATAAATATATTCCAGAGTGGATATTACACAAATAATGCAAATTCTGATGCGCTGAAATTTGGCACAGGAAATCATTTCCAATATAAGAAATACTGTTTATAAGAATGAGCATAGAGAGAGCATATTCTATATATTTGGCCAGACACAGTTTCCTGAATGACTGATTCTCTGATTTATCTCATAAACAAATTTCATTTCATATATGAAATTATGTATTATACAAACCTACCAAACAGCAAACTAGGGTTTTCTTTTGCAAAAATCTCTCAGTTATCATGCTTGAGATTAGAATTTCAAAAGAGGACTTTATACGATTTTTCAAAAGCCCTTCTCAGTCAAGACTCACAGAGCAAGACATTGCATATGTTCTGCTGCCAATATAAGAAAATTCCACATGGTCAGAAAGCTGGTAACTGCACTGAGAATGTAAAAGGGACCACATGGTTTAATGGCCATCTACCATATTTTATTGGCATGTTTATAAACTGAGTATTTGTGGTCAAAATGGGGGGGGGGGGGAAGACTATGTCTGTCCCCAAAAGTATTTCACAACCAGAGCTTTTTTCATGGTTGCAATTGTGAGTCTTGGCTGCTTGTCATGGCTAGCAAAAAAAGAGGACTACTAATCCCATTAAGAGATGGAGAAACAGCTTCACTGTAAAGCTGAGATTTTTTTCAGTCCCTCGGAGGCAGATAGAAGATCTGAGAACAGCACCTGCTTAGGAGGTACATAAAACACCTATGCATTAAAATATGCCCTGTATTACAAGTCCAAAATCAGTAGGATTTTATTTTGTTCTATGGAAGCTGAATATATTTTTCAACTGATTTGAGGCCTTTTGGCCATAAAATATAGAGTTGTTATATGGTATAAATGTAATCAAAATAAAGCTTGAGATGCTGAATTTCTTTTTAGATCATTTTCTCTCCTGTACTTAAAATACTGCAGGCTTGAGAAATGTCAGATTACAACACCAAGGGGGAGTCTTCCCTAACCAAGCACCCCCTTGGGTGTAAGCATGGTTCTTTACATGAGCTATTTATAGAAACATGATGATCTGTGGCAAAACATCAGCCCCAGATAGTACACTATAGAATTCTTAGCAAATAATCAGAGAAAATCTTGTAGGATTCTAGGAGTATAACTAAGTGCACATTCTTGTGTGAGAGAAAAAAATACATTAATATTTGATTGTTGACCAGCAATATGCAAAAAGTTGACAAAAATTATGAAACAGAACAAAGGTCATCTTTCATTTGTAAATATTGATTTTAATTAATTTATTTAATTTCCCTAATCTGCTGTTTCTGGCAATGATTAGTGCAGAATTGTGCCAAACATACTGTGAATCTGATACAAAAATCTTTGGCAGCTTCACGTTCAATAATTCAAAGCAACTTGCTGAACCTTAAAAACTGCTCCTTCTATGATGCTGTAGGTGCAAATTAGAAAGATAAATTGGAATTTAACTGGGCTAGATAAATGAGCCCATTACCAAAAGTTTAGTTCACTGTCATTTTTAGATGACAGAGAAAAGATCTGTACTTTACTTGATAATATGAATAAGTCATTATTCTAGAATTTTTCAAGCAGATATGCCTTTACTCATTCCCATTATCTTAGTATGTCTGGGTAACAGTTTTTAGGCTGTGCTATCAGCAGAAACACAAACAAGCAAGATGCCAATGTCATGGTAGGAGTCCATTGCAAGTTCATGGATAACCATAAATGCTTCCTTCAGTTTCTGTGCTTTCCTCACTGCCTTTCTTTAGTTCTTTTCTTTATGTGCCTGGAAGGGTTATTTGGGCAAAATTCACATGCTACATTCAACAAATCACATAAGGATGGTTTTGAAAAATGGGTGACACTTTGCATCTTCACCATGATATTTAGCATATTTGGAAAATTCTTCTTGTTTCTCCCATTTGCAACATCAGCAATTGCTGAGCAGGTTGTCCATGACCAATCATAAAGAGTCCATGCTTCATAGGAATCCCCTATGACAGGTATACATGTAACGAGGGATTAAGAGAAATGTTTGGATTTTTCCTCTGGAGGGAGCCTATGTTCTGAGTCATGGGTTTGTTTGATTTTTCCTTCAGTGAAAGAGAAACCAGTCTCTCCAATGAATTTCCTGATTCCCATGATAGTTTCTAGAATCAAAAAGGGAAAAACACACATGCTGACTTGAGGTAGTGTTGGCTGACTGTTGTATATCAGATATTCAAATTCCAAGGCAGCAATCCATATACCCACGCTCAGTCTGTCAGTACCATGGATATACACAGACACAAAGCCATTACAGCTGATGGGGGAGCAAGAACTTTTTACAGCTCCAGAAAACTGCATTGTGGATCAGCAAAACCTCTACCAGGACAGCAAGTTCTTCAAATAGAAGTGATTATTAATAAATGCAGTCATGTAACATGTAGGCTTCCTGCAGGCAGTAACTGTAAAATCTTGGAGTACTTACCACAGTAAAGAGACCCTCATCATTTCTTTAGCTTTATGAAGTCTCTCAGAAATCTTGGATGGTGCAGGCATACTCAGTTTGCTTTTAATCATTAGTACCGAAAATTTTCCAAAGGAGAATTACAATTTTCACTACTCAGTACTCCGACATCTCATGGGTTATCTTTCTGAATGTTTCCCAGAATGCTCATTATATTCTTTCACCCTGAACTGTCTTTCTGAACTCCAAAAGGTAGCCTGTACTACCCCTGTGCTGCAGGCATTGTGACCAATCATTTAATTCCTGCATTATTCCACAGCTGTAACAGAGAGCACACTTGAAATTCACCTCCAATGTGCTCTCATGACTCCCTATAAACAAATCAGTCACCAGCTTGCCTTTTGCCTGAAATTACAGCCACCACTGAAAGAAAAGGAATATGCATACATTAGATCTTTTTTTGGAGCTTGGCTTTATTACGATGACAAGAACATGCAATTTCAGGCTGTTGTTTCTTGCACATTCAGCTGTAGATGGGTTTCCTAAAGGTCAAGTTATCTCATCCCAAAGAATATTAGTATGGATTGAAAAGTGTATTAGAGTGTAGCTGGTAAAGCTTTCCAGTGAGACAGCAAGGTTGAGTGAAGCAGAATTCAGAGGTCATTTTCTTCTGGTATCAAAAGTATGCCAAATCAGAAACCTGCAAAGCAGGGACATGGTGTAACTCACTAAGTACTGGGTCAGATGCCAGATTCAGGAGGGTAATACAATAATCAGTGTTCAGCAGAAACCATGAATGATAGTCCCTTGTCTCATCTTTCTTTGTGAATATCTAGAACAGGACGCATGCCCTAGAGCACCCGCAAAAAAGTGTTACTCTGCAGCAGCCATGGTTCTTCAATGTTCTGTATTCACTGATCCTCTGACCTTCTGTATTTCCTTGTGGTCTGCAGAATTGCCAGAATACAGGGTTTTGCTGCTCCTCTGACTTCAATATCCTTACACAAGACCACAGGGAAGCTGAAGATCCTTTCAGCCCGGATTAGCCAAAAAAGATGTTTTTTTCAAATCTTCAGCAAGTCCTACCTATAGGGTAGCACCCCAGTGGCACTAGGAGGAGCATGCCATTCTTCAAAGATGCTTGAAACATGGACTTCATCTTACTGACTCCAGACATGAAAGGCAAGTGAAATCTCTGTACACCACTACTTCCTCTGTGATCTCAAAGCTGTCCTTGAAAGACTGAGATACTGATGGAGTCATTTAGAGATAAAGACTTTCATAGATCATCTCCATCCTATGCCCAAGCTCTAGATGAGAAGGTTTGTCTACTTGAAATCTTTGCTCAGTACCATGAATACTTCTAATTGTGCAACTCTCATCTGTGGAAACTGCCAGCTGCTGAGAGAGGTCTTTTTGAAATTCCCAACACGGAATTGAAAAGCCATGCTAATGAAGGAAAGTGTGAAGAAACATCTTGCATCAGCATTTGATTCCCCCTACTGCTTTTTTTCTGTTCTGACAATATAAAAGAGCATTCTCACAGGTAATACAGTCATACATATCTTTGCTGTTTGCTACACTGTCTCTGGCCTAAAAGCATATCAGAAGAATTGAATGGAGGAAGAATTTATTGGCCTGAAGACTTTTCTGATCGCTTTCACCTGTGAAGAATTCTGTGAAGAATATGCCAAGTAGCCAATTAGATTAAATTCACATATGGTGATGTTGGGCCATTGCTTGGGATGCCCAAGAGTTCAGGAAGCATATTTTCTCACATTCCGCTAAGGCTAAGGTGCAGCAAACAATTCTGTGCCTTGCAGAAGCCTCTGAGATATTCTGATCACCTTACATACAATAGGGTGTAAGAAAAATCCAAAGTTTCTGAGTGTCCTAAAAGAATCTATTATACAAAAGTATAATAGATTCTTATACAAAAGTATAATAGATTCTTATACATATAAGATTCTTATATAATAGATTCTTATACAAAAGTATAATAGATGGAGCCTGCTTGTATATTTTTGCACATAAGAGAGTAAAGCTCTCAAGAATAATTAATTGAAAATTATTTTAAGTATTAATTCTACATAGCAATGACTACCTTCTTCCTTTTTTGCAGTTGACCATAGTGAGTCTTTTGACATTAAGATGTCTGAAATGATGAATTTATCTTGTTTATATTAGCTTATTCCCTCCAACTCTATACAGTTCAGTATAAAATGATAAATATATGATTTCTATATATAATTTGGTATAATATATAATTTTCACTCCTTATGCATTTTTTGTTCTTGTGTTTTTATTCCATGCAGTGCCTGAAAGCCGTAGAACAAATAGGAAATTCTTGCCTAATTTCTTCTTTCAGGAGTGCAGTAGTGATTCACTGGTGGATTAGAACACCAAAAAATGAAGATAATGTCCCTTGAGCCAGGGATAACAAGTTGTCACTGTATGTGGTGCAACAGCAATTGTGCTAGAAAGCGAAATTCAAAATTGTTTTCAACGCAGGAAAGGCTGCTTACAAAGGTCAATACTGCTATGTTCTAAAATGACATAGTAGAACATTTGTGTTTTAAGAAAAGAGCAAACCCGAGTAATTTAGTTATTACTGTGTTACTGTAAAAAGACGTAAGGAATTTGGATCATACAAAACACAAACTCCTATTTTTTAAAGGTTACATATAAAGTTTTTCTAGTGGAAAACCTTTCCAAGTAGCCCTTGGTGTATAGACTGTCTCTGCTCTCCCATACTTTGCTGTTGACTGTTGTAACCTTATTGATGTAATTGCTCCTAAACCTCATTTATTCAGGAGAAACAAAGAGGGAATGTTGGCAAGTTTAACTTCATATGAATAAATATGGCCCAGGAGTCAGTAGGCCTGAAGGTAAAGCATGTGTTAGTTTATATTTTTTTCTGAACTAAGGCTGATAAACCACTGACTATGGTTAGTTTCCAATTTTTGGCACTTTTTGCTGCACTTACAAACCTAAAATAGAGTCACTTAAATGCCAGGTTGCTGCTGGGCTTGATCATGTCTTGCATGTCTTGCAACTTTCTACTTGCAAAAAAAGCAGAGAATATAGCTTTATTTGTGTAGCACTTGTGCAATGACTGGTTTCATACAGATTTAAGGTGAAGCTGCATATTTGTCCACAGATGAGAAATTTGCTATTCTTTATTCACCATTCCTTAACTTAAAATATCAGAATAAGAGCAATACCTTATGAATCCAGTTATCTGTGAGATGTCTGGGGGTGACAATCAATCATGTTAAAACTCTCATTTAAAAGGACTGAGTTCTAAACTTTATGAAAATCTATTTTGAATAAATACTTAACACAGATTTGAAGGGATATGCCTTGTTTTCATGCTTTATATATTTCTGAAAGGAATTTCTACTCCATGAATGTAAGGCTTCTGGTCTTACCATTGCTGAACAAGTGCAAGGAGAAATCACCTACAGTATGTTGAGAAAAAGCTGCCCCATACTTCAGGATTATCCAACAATGTACTTGCTCTATGGGATTGACTATACAAATGGCTGAGAGGTAATGCCTGGAGGTACCTCCCTGCCTGGGAGGTAATGAGTACTTCAATGCTTATTCAGGCATATGGACCTCAGTCTCCTTTATCCTAATGTTGTCTATTTAAATGCATCTTTAAAGTGTGGGCAGCTACTTTTACACTGTATTTAAAGAAAAATTGGACCCTATGAGAAGGTGGGGCTATTTAACACCATTCACAGTCAGCTTCCCTGCCATTTTCTTTTTCTGATTGTCACTTCAGCCTGAAAACAACAAGTTTGTGCAGTTCCATGTAGAGATCATTTTACAGATTTAGAAAGCTATGAAGAAAATCATAGAGGGGCCAGGGACCTGAGATCACCAGAATCACAGCAGTGTTCCTGTATACCTTAGGGCATGGTGCAGCAAGGAGTCCAGTCACATGCTATCTAGTTACTTTAGGAAGATAATGGAAGACAAGTTTTATCAAACTCATGCCACTCTGCCACTCAAATGCAAATATCGATCTCCATCATTTATAGCTTAGTGTTCCTTTAAGGTTTATTTTTTATTCTCTCTGTACAACTGTTCAGACATTCTGTCTGAATAATTGCAACAGCAGAGCTTGTGTTTGGGAGAGAGATCCAGATTATGCTGTGAGGCTTCCAGTAAGTTTGCACTTTCAGAAGTTTCCATTTCTGATCCCCACGTGGAGAATTTTCTCTCATAAACAACGTAATTTCCAAATTCAGAACTTAGATAGAGGTTGTCTGTTTCACGCACACTAAGGATGGGCAAATCTGTTTAAATGAAAGATCTGGAAGAAGCATTTATTAAAAAATCTCAGTCAGCTCTTCATGTAGCCAGGTGGGAGGTAAGGTTTCATTGGGTACTTTTACTAGAACTCCTCAAGGACACCTCTTAAATCAGAGGGATAACAAAGCTTTGGGCCCTGAATGGATTCAGAATGTTTTAGCCAAAAGCTAGGACGAGAAATCCGAAGGAAATACTGCAGGCTAAATGTTCCCAGAAAAATGCTTATGCTCTCAGAAAATGAAGTCATTAGGAGCATTATGCAGAATCTGTTCTTGTGACATTGTCCTCAGATTTCCTAGAACAAAACCTTTAGAAAGCATGTGCAATAGAGGAATTATATTGTAAATGAATGGGAGGAATTTGTCTTATGATGAAATACGGATCACTTCTTTAGCTCTCTTTGTAGTCTAGAACAAATTAGCTGGAGCTTAATTTTGTTTGAGTAGAGCTGTTCTTCTCCTACAGCTACAATAACCTACCTTCCTGGTTATAAGTAACATGAAGAGGTTTAATGTGTATCACTTCAGTGATAAATAAATCTACCTTCTCTATAAGATTGCTTACCCTCCTGATATGAGTCTTTTGTTTAAAAAGGAGGATGCTATTCATGGAACAAGCACCACTCAAAAATTACGCTATAGAGGAAAAGCTGACCTTGAAAGCAGCAAGGATATTCACAGTTTCCAGTGATGAGGCAATACATGATAAATAAACAGAATGCTTGTGAAAATGGTAGGATGGTGTGCAATGGTTCATATGCCTCTCTGGGGAGTACTTGTTGAGTGTCAGCAACTCAGCTGAGTTTTGGAAAGGAGGGAGGCGTGGGATGGTTCCAAAGCCCCTTAAGATATTCACTGTGCCTGAACAGAAGTCACTTTCTATTTGCCTGTGGCTGGAGAATAAGCTGAAAATAAAACTGCTTGGAAAAGGAAGCATTAGGTTACCCTCCTGGACTATCCACTTGCTGGTGCAGCGTTGTTCTCAAAAATAAATTTCTGTCTTTTGACAGAGGATAATTTTGGATCTTGGATGATTTTGTTTTTCAAGGAATTATCTGTGGGAAAACCCCAACCTCCTGACAAAGCCAAAGTTACGCTTACTATTGCATATCTATTTAGAATGCTAACCTGCTAAAGATCATCTGAATTTCCACTGTTCTTCTTCCAGTGTGTCACTGTTCTGGCTGCTGGTAGCATGTGGTATCCACAGGCATAGGTGTAATGACCCCAGATAGAGACCAGGTTTTGGGCTAAAGCAGCCAGAACATTGACTCCTGGCTCACCCTTGGCTATGGTGCACACACTAGTCCTGTATGAAGAAGACATCAAGCCTTATCTGACCTGCTTTCCTGCTTCTTCCACCCGCAGTGCTTCAGTCTGTCCAGGGAAGCCTTGAAAGATTAGAGAGGCAGAGTGCTCCTGTCAAGGGAGCCCTGTGCCCCTGCTCTCCCTTGCCCTGCTCTCCTAGCCCTTGAAGTACCACATGAATACACAGCAACATGCATCCCACAGAGCAGAGGGTGTTTATATTTCTCTGAGACACATGGCGATTGGCAGTGCAGTGGACAAGCAGGAATTCATACTTTTCTGAAAAGCTTAAGCTGGCTGTGATTGCATGTCTCTTGTCAACTTGCTACAGTTCGAGAGGGACTGATGACTTTCCATGTCTGTGTCCCTGGGAGGCAGACCACTGACAATCTCCAGGCACCACAGAACATGCACCATGAGCTCAGCTGTCACTTGACTCCACATCCTATTACAATTTCCAGTATTACGTATCTGTCTTCCTCTGTGCCTCATGTATTAAAGAAGATAACTTGGTGCTACTGAAATAAATACAGTACACAGCTCTCCTGTCAGGGTGTTTACTTCATTAATCAAAGAAAAATATGTTTCTCATAGTTTTACTCCTTGTAATTTTCCTGAAAGTTTTTCTGCTGGAGGCCCTTTATATGTAGTCAGCCATAGCATGTACTGTCTAAAACAATATTTGAGCTCTCTGTGAGTAACCCTTTCAGCAGAAGTACTTGTAATGGAGGAAGAAAGGAATAATATCGGGAGCCTAACGGTGAATGGCCTTTTCCCCCAGTGTTCACATGGGAGAAGAGTCACATCAGGTTTTAGACTGAGTCACCAACAGTAAATTTTGGAGGCAGTAGCACCAGTTTGCAGTCAGGCGACAACCTCACTAATTGGCAAATATGTCCGCTTCTTGCCGGAACAAATCTAGACAAGTCACTGAAGGACAAGTGATTCTCCTGTGTGATTTCTGATGTCTCTGCTCACCACTTGGTATGTGCCTGGACCACAGACCACACGGTTGTAGGGGTGCCATGGCTGCAGGAACCTGGGGACACTTGGGCTCTTACCCCTCCCGTTTCTACCCTCAGGAAAATATGGACAAAAGGCCTTTTTTAACAGCTTAGAGGCTCATTTTGCAGCTGAAGGCTGACATGGGTGTATAGCACAAGGAGAATCTTTTGCAAGTGTAGTTTATTTCAAGTATTTCTGATTGTAACAAGATTTAAATGGATGCTATGTATCATTCATATGGTGTCCTTTGTCTTTCTTTATTTAGATAAAATAAGCATGGAATATTTATATTGTTCTTTTCTTTTAAATTATTTGTCTTATAGTTCCCTTCCCACTAGACATAGACATGTCTACTCTCTTTTCCCCAGAAGACTCTATGGATAGCTGAAGGACTTGAAAGTTTATATCATCAGAAGCACAAAAGCAGTGAAAAGTGAGAGAGAGGACATGATTTTTTTTAGCCAGGTTGCTTAAAACTCTTTCCCTTGGCTTTTTTTTTGTTGACGCTTCATTAACTCAAGCATCTGGCAGACACTCAAGACTTGAGAAAACTCCACAGACTAGTTTCCCAGTCCACTAGGAAGACATTGAAAAATAAAAAATAAACGGAGAAGGCAGCATACTCTACCTCAGAAATAAGAAATAAATGGTAAAGAAAAATCTTCAATTTTGCACTTCTACATGCAAAATCAAGCAGAAAGGAAGCATACAAACTTTTGTATTTTGTGTGTATGTACTATAATAAATGACATGGAGTAAGATATTGGAGGTCATGAAGCTTGTTAAGCAAATCTTAATATGGAACTAATCCTGCTTTTAACAAAAAGATCATGATTAACATTACAGATCAGGAAGACTGGCAGGTGTTTTGTCTGCAGAAGATACTGTATATTTAAAGTGGTAGTTCTTACAATTAATCAGAACTGGCAAGGTGTCACCTCATAGGAAAATATCCACTAAGAAACAGATAGCTGCAAAACTGGGTAGTACGAGCTGTCTTTCCAGATGTGGTTAAACTGCAATTTATGATCAGTGGCCTACATATCATGCTTAAATAGACATAGTCTCATTCAAATAATAAGTACTAGGGTCACCTTTCTTTCTCCTGAAAAGGACTGTCTCTGTTTGGATGGCTGATTCCTAAGCCAAAACCAGGGAATTTTCTTGATGCTAATGGAAGAGGGCAGAAGATAGCATGTGAATCCAATTTTGAGGATAATGAGCCTGTTCTCCATTTTCCAGAACTGGCAGACTGTTTTCAGATAGGGCTGTAACAGCATGTTTTTCTCATTCTCTGCCCCTTCCAGGGGTCATTTGACCTTGCCAATACACTTGTCAAATGGCATAGATTGCAAGAGAGCTGAGACATATCCAGGGTGTTGGAAGAGGTATCAGTTGGATTTTTCCCTCACAGATAACATCATCAGAAGAATTGTTTGGGACTCCAAGCAGAAGCAGCGTATGACCATAAGAAGACTCAGAACAGCACGCTGGATTTGAAATGATGATTACTGTAGGTGCTATCAGAGAACTAGTAGAAGGAAGGTGGAGAAATATTTTTAAACTCAAATACTTATTCCTTTTCTCACTCTCCATGAAGATCTGATGTCAGGAATTTACAAAGATCATTCTCCAGCAAAATTCATAGTCAGGGGTGTCCTCTATAAATGTGGCTGTCCAGTATTGCATCTACAATCTGCATCCCAACAGCCTTTGCTTCTCTCTGTAGTCACTTTAGGTGGTTTTAAAAGTCAGAATAAGTGGTCTGAGGGTGGAGGCACAGATGCTGTGAGCTATAATTTGGCCTCACATGAATATAAGGGTTCTGTAGTGAAATGCTGTTAAGTTCTGGACAGGAGAGAAAAGAAAAAATAAAAAAATAGAAGATTAAATATAGCTTAAGTCTTATTCTTGTACCACAGCCAGTTTCATGGGATGTTTATCATGGGCATTTTAGAGCTAAATTTTGCATTCATATTTAGTTTGTTGCCAGTTTATGTTCTGTCACAATTCTGTCCCCCATGTGGAAATCGTGCTATTTTTACGCATTTATAGTATCCCTTTCAGAGATTAGTCTAGCAAACTCCAGGTATCCATGGATGTAACTGCTCTATTACAATAAAATCTTACGTGAAAAGATTTACATAACATACTCTTGACAAGCGATTGGCTCCATGAATTATTTACCCTAAGATGTCCCAGCACATGCTTGTGCTAAATAATTAGCTATACTTTTTTTTCAGCTATACATAACTGAGATGGGATAGTGTGTATCAAGGACTGCTGGTAAAAGAAAAACATGTAGATTAAGGTGATGCTGATGCTTGAAAACATTTATAAACAGATATGGTTAAAAAGGGATTGTTCAAAAGTCCTGAGTTAGGTGGACTACTCCTCTGAAAATTCAGGAAACATTGACAAATCCCTCCTGCAGTTCCAGCTTAGATACAGTCCTGTTTCAGCCGAGATAGAGTTAATCTGCCTCCTAGTAGCTGGTACAGTGCTGAGTTTTGATTTTTTTCCGATTCTCCTTCCCATCCCCTTGGGGAGGGTGGGGAGGGAGGTAATGAGCAAGCAGTTTTGTGGTACTTGGTTGCCAGCTGGAGTTAAACCACAGATACAAAAAATGACAGAAAGTCAAAAATGAGGTACCAAACTAAGCATAGTTTTGTGAGGAGAAGCCTTGCTAACCAGAATATGTCTTTGTGATTTATCAGTATGAGACGCATGCATCTGATTCTACGCTCCAACATCTCACTTCACAGGGAAGGCATCTGTCTTCAGACGCCTTCAGTCTTCTGTCATATGTGGTCTGTGATCTAGGAGTAGGTGCTAGTTTTGCTAACATTGGACTGAAGGACAAAAGAGATATGTCTCCTCATGGGGTAATGCACCACTGCTCAGGAAACTTTTGTTAAGTCAGCTCAGTGATAACTATGCCTGTGTAAATGGACATCCCAGGGAGAGATGTAGGTATCTATGCTTTAATGCAGTACTAGAAATGATGTGGACCTGAGGAGATTCTTTACCTGTGGTTTCTGAAGGCAGCCCTGAGCTCAGCCTGTGGTAGAGCCAGCAATGACAGTGTCAAAGTAGCTGGGATGAATTCTAGAGAATTTGAGTAAAAAATAGAAAATAGGAAATAGAGCATCTCAGAAAAAGCTGCTGGAATAAGGGTTTATGTTGTCTAACAAAGTCTGCCTCCTCTCATGCTACATAAAGGAGCTCTGAAAACAGTGTAAAATTTCCTCCTTTGCCTAACAATTATTTATATTTACATTGAAATCATGTTGCAGCCAGGCTCCTGAACCTCCCATCCAAATCCTTGTTTAACATTACAGGCAGGGTTTCTGCCAGTGTTTTCTCAAGAGAGCAGCTCTATTTTGTGAAACAATTAAATTTTGATTTGTTTGGTGGCCTGAAAGTCCTCAACTGCTTCTCAGGCTTATAAACACAGTGGGAAGAAAATGATCTCTGAGAAATGAGAATAGAGTCAAGTTAGGGATAAATATCCTAAATTGTAAACTTTGCCACAAATCCTGTTTCAGGAGCAGAGAGCAGTCAGGAGAGGTCGTGATCCAGATTGACAAGGGATGAATTGTCACTGCTGGTTTATAGAATCTAGCACAAGCATGTTAAACACAGTCAGTGAAAGAGACAAAGGAGATGTTGGGCTGAAATGGCGAAATCAGGCAACAAAACTTGATTTGCTAAAACAATCCATAAGAGATAGAGTTCCTACTTAGAGAGAAAGGTCACCAGTCCTGTGCTCACTCACACTGTAGCAAAATGTGTAGCAGCAGGTTATAAAACCAATAGTATATATATATATATGTATGTCCATCACAGTTGAAAAATCATGGCAGTCAGATGAAGTTCCCGATGACTGGAAAAAGGGAAATATAACCCCCATTTTCAAGAAGGGGAAAATGGATGACCTGGGGAATTACAGACCAGTCAGTCTCACCTTTGTGCCTGGCAAAATCTTGGAGCAGATTCTCCTGGAAGGCATGCTAAGGCACATGAACAACAACAAGGTGCTTGGTGACAGCCAGCATGGCTTCACTAAGGGGAAATCCTGCCTGACCAATTTGGTGGCCTTCTATGATAGGGCTACAGAACTGATGGACAGGGGTAGAGCAGTTGATGTCATCTACCTGGACTTGTGCAAAGCGTTCTACACTGTCCCACACGACATCCTTGTCTCTAAATTGGAGAGACATCAATTTGATGGATGGACCACTCGGTGGATAAAGAACTGGCTGGATGGCCACACGCAAAGAGTTGTGGTCAATGGCTCAATGTTTGGCTGGAGACCAGTAATGAGTGGTGTCCCTCAGGGACCGGACTTGTTCAACATCTTCATTGGTGACATGGACAGTGGGATTGAGTGCGCCCTCAGCAAGTTTGCCAATGACACCAAGCTGTTGATACCCTGGAGGGAAGGAATGCCATCCAGAGGGACCTGGACATGCTTGTGAGGTGGCTGATGCCAACCTTACGAAGTTTAACCATGCCAAGTGCAAGGTCCTACAGCTGGGTCGGAGCAATCCCAGGCACAGCTACAGATTGGGCAGAGAAGAGATTCAGAGCAGCCCTGCAGAGAAGGACTTGGGGGTGTTGGTCAATGGGAAAATGAACATGAGCCGGGTTCAGTGTGAGCTCACAGCCCAGAAAGCCAACCGTATCCTGGGCTGCATCAAAAGGAGCGTGACCAGCAGGTCCAAGGAGGTGATCCTGCTCCTCGACTCTGCTCTCATGAGACCTCCCTTGGAGTATTGGTGTCCTCAACATAAAAAGGACATGGAACTGTTGGACCAAGTCCAGAGAAGGGCCACGAGGATGATCAGGCGGCTGGAGCACCTCCTGTATGAAGATAGGCTGAGAAAGTTGGAGCTGTTCATCCTGGAGAAGAGAAGGCTGCGTGGAGACCTCATAGCAGCCTTCCAGTATCGGAAGGGGGCTTACAGGTGTACTGGGAAGGGACTCTTCACTAGGTACTGTAGTGACAGAACAAGGGGTAATGGGTTAAAACTTAAACAGGGGAAGTTTAGATTGGATATAAGGAGGAAATTCTTTACTGTGAGGGTGGTGAGGCACTGGAATGGGTTGCCCAGGGAGGTTGTGAATGCTCCATCCCTGGCAGTGTTCAAGGCCAGGTTGGACAGAGCCTTGGGTGAGATGGTTTAGTGTGAGGTGTCCCTGCCCATGGCAGGGAGGTTGGAATAACATGATCTTAAGGTCTTTTCCAACCCTAACTATTCTATGATTCTATGATTCTATAAGAATTAACTAATACAATTTTTAACAGCAGTAAGTAAAAGCCTTTCATTCTGATTGATATGAACTCAATAAATCTGTGTGGACTGCTTAAGTGTTCGAATGTTAGTAAAATTATAACTAAGACAGGTCTCACTTGTCCTATTTGTCCTGTTTTCCAGTTTCAGTAACATCAGTGTAGAAAAGCAGCTGTGTAAGATGAGAGCTGTGCCTGATCACAACATGAGGCAAGCGTTGTGGAAACTGGCCTAGCAGATTTTAACAAGTGAATTACAAGGTACTTTAATGTGTCTGCTTATGATGTGCTTATGAGTTGCCAGCTCAACAGGTGGGTTTATTCTGAGAAAACAGGGTCAGCACCCAGCTACACAAATGAAATGGAAAAATCACCCCCAGAAAAAAACAGCTTGCCTTGGAAGTCTTTTTCTGACTGGGAAATATACCTGAGCAGTGTTGTACATTTTTTGCTTGCAACTGGCTCCACTGAGCCAGTTCTTAGACTTAGTTCTTCATCACTGTCAGGGTTTTATGCTGCTTCTCAGCATTGCTACACCAGCTAGTTAACTTTGGAGTTGAACTATTTTTGAACATCAGGTTTTAGAAGATATATTTCCCAGTGTCTTGCTAGTTTGTGTTTTGTCTTTTGCAATGCTTTTGAACAGAAAGTTTAATAACATATACCAATGTCGTGGTTTAAACCCAGTCAGGTAATTCGTTCGCTCACTTCCCCCCCTTTCTTGCCCTCCCCCTGCTCTCGGAGGGATGGAGAGGAGAATCAAAAGAATGCAACTCCCACGGGTTGAGATAAGAACAGTTTAGTAACTAAGGTATAACACAAATCACTACTGCTACCACCAATGATAATAATGCTAAAGGAAATAACAAGGGAAGAGAATACAACACCTCACCACCCGCTGACCGATAACTCGCCCCCAAGCCCGACCAAGCTCCGACCGATACCTCCTCCAACCCTGCAGTCTCCCAGCCCTTCCGGCTCACTCCCAGTTACATCCTGGGCATGACGTGCTGTGGTATGGAATACCTCTTTGGTCAGTTTGGGTCAGGTGTCCTGTCTCTGCTTCCTCCCGGCTTCCCCTCCTCCCTGGCAGAGCATGAGGCTCACAAAGTCCTTGGCCAAACCAAAACATCTCTATCAGCTCTGTTCCCGAGCCGAAAGTCAAAACACTGCACTGCACCAGCTACCAAGGAGGAGAAACATGACTGCTACTGCTGAACCCAGGACATTATCCACCCCTTATTCCATACCATTCACGTCATGCTCAGATCCCACATTTTCAATATACCATCACTCTTATCTTGGTGCACTCTTATCTTAGTGCATGGACCAGTCCCTATAAAGCTGCTGCGTCCATCTGGTCCATGTCAGGCTCCATCTCTTGTAACAGTCTTCCAGAGCAGGAGAGACGGTGTGCAGTGTTCACACTCGTGAATAACCTGGGCAATAGTGTCCATTGTTAAGTCCACCCCTCGATCATGAGTCCATCTCTGTGTTGCATCTCTGCTCTGGTGGCGTGAAGTGCCATGGGCCCACCAGGCTTAAAATAATTCACTGTCCCCTTAAGCAGTTTCTGCAGCTTGTTGCTGGGGACTCCATACAGCTGCCTTCCATCTCCGACGCTTCCAAAGCACTGGAGGGGCCCAGTGGACTAGATACTTGCCCATACTGTCCCACACACCCTGCCACTCATGACTCTCCAGCCTTGGGGAAAATCTCTTGGTCCCCCTATACTGTTGTCTAACCCCAGACAAGACCCAAACCTGACTCTGCTTAACTTTTGAGATCAGACAAAATGGTTGTGGGTAGAACACAGCCTGTGTGTGTGCCAACATGCTGATCCCCATCACAATCAGCAGGCAGGTCCCAAGGATACCCAAAGGCCATTCAGAGCCTTCAGAACTCTCAAACGATGCTGCTGTGCTTGTCACTGGGGCTGGTGTAGCTGCTGTGCTTGCCGGCTCTCCCACCACCGGCTTCTCTTTTCCTGAGTCCAGCTCTTCCTCCTCTGCCTTGCTGGGAAATGCTGCGTGGTCTCCTGCATCCTCCTGGGGCTCGGCGGGTGGCTGCCGGGGAATGCTCTCGGCCGTCGCGGGGCTCGGCTCGGCCGCGGGGCTCGGCTCCTCCGCGGGGCTCGGCTCTGCCGCGGGGCTCGGCTCCTCCGCCGCCTTATCCTGCTGCTCGGCAGCCGCTTCCTTCTGCTCCTCGACCTCCCCGACCTCCTCCACCTGCAGCCGTCCCCTGGCGGCCTCCGGCCCCGCTCCCGCCGCCGCTTGGTCCCCGGGGCCGCTCTCCCGGGCCGCTTCAGCAGCCGCCGGCTCCCGGGACCGCTCCCCCTCAGTTCCCCGCAGCCTCACGAAGATGGAGAGTAGGGTGAGGGCCAGGACGGTGAAGAGCAGCCGGACGGCCAGGTACAAGTCCACGGCCACGTCCGTCCCGCCCTGCTGCTGGAGCCCACCCGTATTACAAGCCATTGCCATAAAGCACAGTGAGACAAGAACCTTAGCCCAGGCCCCACACTTGATAAACACTATCACAGCAAATACCGGCTCTACGTAAGTTACAACGGTCTGAAGCTGTGAGATCAACAAGAACAACTCTGATACCCAATAAATCAGCATTGTGATGAGTGACTATTAATCCAGTCAGATCTGTCGTTATCTCAACCCTTCGTGCCCCACGTTGGGCGCCAAAAAGAACTGTCGTGGTTTAAACCCAGTCAGGTAATTCGTTCGCTCACTTCCCCCCCTTTCTTGCCCTCCCCCTGCTCTCGGAGGGATGGAGAGGAGAATCAAAAGAATGCAACTCCCACGGGTTGAGATAAGAACAGTTTAGTAACTAAGGTATAACACAAATCACTACTGCTACCACCAATGATAATAATGCTAAAGGAAATAACAAGGGAAGAGAATACAACACCTCACCACCCGCTGACCGATAACTCGCCCCCAAGCCCGACCAAGCTCCGACCGATACCTCCTCCAACCCTGCAGTCTCCCAGCCCTTCCGGCTCACTCCCAGTTACATCCTGGGCATGACGTGCTGTGGTATGGAATACCTCTTTGGTCAGTTTGGGTCAGGTGTCCTGTCTCTGCTTCCTCCCAGCTTCCCCTCCTCCCTGGCAGAGCATGAGGCTCACAAAGTCCTTGGCCAAACCAAAACATCTCTATCAGCTCTGTTCCCGAGCCGAAAGTCAAAACACTGCACTGCACCAGCTACCAAGGAGGAGAAACATGACTGCTACTGCTGAACCCAGGACAACCAATGAGGTGACACTATGAATAGCTTTGGTCTCCTATGTTCTATACCCGGCTTTTCCTTGCTAGTAATGCCTTGTTCCCATCACTGACAAATTCCCTACCAAGCTTTCTCCTTTCCCTGATCCTGCATTTTCTGTTGTACATGGCCTAAAACTTGTTCTTCAACAACAACTGGTTTTCCTCATGCAGGTTCAGCGGTCTAATTTGCCTGTTCAATGGAAAGGTGCAAGTGAAAGCAAAATTTTGCTCTTTGTTTTTGACATGTTAGCCCGTGAAAAGAATGGAAGAGCAGCTCCACTGCTATGCTTCTGATGCTTTTGAGAAATGTCTGTGGAGAGGTGATGCCACAGCAAGGGCAGCTGTGAAAGGCTCTTGCCAGTGCAGTCCCTGAGCCAAGGGGAAACACAGCTGGAGGGAGAAGAGCTGACTGAAAATCCCTCTGTGAATTTGTGTGGTTTTTCAAATGGTGAAACTTTTCTTTTTGAATGTAATTACTTACTAAGCTAAACTAAGTTCTTACTAAAAACTTAGGAAATGATTGCCAGGTCTAGGATAGCAGTGATACTTGTCTGGAAGGAGAAAAGAGGAAGTCTAATCTTGGCTGGAGAAAAAAAGAAACCTGAGGTAGGAAGGAGAAACCTAGGGAGGGAAAGAAGTCAGAAAATATTTCCCAGCTGGACCTTTCATGGACAGGCTTCATGTGTTTCTCCTTCTGCCCCTGCTTTCCAGAACAGAAAGCAGAGCACCCCTCTTCAGGCACCCCTCTTCAGGCACCCCTCGGTACCTCGTGATGTGTTCTGCGTGTCACCTCTGAAGGGCAGCAGTCCCCACAGATGGGGAAGCCATCCTTCTGTGCTTTCCCAGGGATGCTCGAGCAGCTTGCATTCTTCAGGGCAGTTACTTTTTGTCCCAAATTACAAAGAACAGCTCTGCAAGGTTACTCAAACAGTGGTTTATCCAGAGGAAATCATGTGTAGTTGTGACTGGATGGCATTGTGCTGACTCAAATGGGTTTTGGACACTCACATATGGTATTACAGAGTCTGTTTTTTGTGATCTAATACAGTTTCATGTCATAGGCAGTGTTGAAAATGTTTCTTCAGTATGCTGCACCTTCAACACCACGCATGAGAAGTACCATCTTAGGTCCTTTTTTCCCAATTCATGGCTCATTCTTGCATTGCTGGGAATGTAATGAAGATAAGAGGTTTTTATTTGTTTCGCTGTATTTAAAAACCCTTCTATTTATGAGTGTGGTCGTGGGCTGACCCCAGCTGGCAGCTGAGCCTCTGCCCATGCCCTTGTTTCACTGTTCCAGTGGATGTGGGAGAAAACCAGAAGGGCAAACATGGGAACCACTTGTGGTTCGAGATCAAGACTGTTTAATATGTGAAGCAAGGCTGCATGCACAAGCAAAGCAAAATAAAGAACTTATTTTCTATTTCCCATTGGCAGGCAGATGTTTAGCTGCTTCTTGGAAATCAGGGCTTCTGCGTACATAATGGTTACTTGGGAAGGCAGGTCACATAGCTCCAACCATGCCCTGTTTCCTCCTCATTTACCCACAGTTTGTTGCTAAGCATGATGTCATATAGTATGCAACATTCCTTTAGTCAGTTCAGGGTTCTGGCAGTGTCCCCTCCTCAGCCTGCTCATGCTGGGGCAAGAGTGGGAAAAAGAAAAGGCTTTGATGCTGTGTGAGTACTGCTCAGCAATAGCTAAAACACTGTGTGTTATCACTCACTAATCTACAGCATAGCACCATACAGGCACCCACTGCGAAAATTAAATCCATACCCTCCAAACCCAGCAGTATCTCCATCTCTTATTCAATACCATTTACATTATGATTAGGAGCCCCACTATCCAATGCATTCTTACTATCCAATGCATTCTTGCTATCCAATACATCCCTCACATCCTTTGAGATGTATATATATCATTCCCTTGGTCTATGGGTCTCCCTGTAAAATTACGGTAAAATGTCCATAAAATATCCTTATAATATTCATTGATTTCATTTAGTCCATGAATTGGGGTCCATCTGTTGTAGTGGTTGCTTGGGACAGGAGAGGTGGTGTGTTGCATGGGGTTATTTGGCTCCAAAACCAGTTCACTTGGGGTCACTACTGCACTTGTCCAGCTTACAGAATCATAGAATCATTTAGGTTGGAAAAGATCTTTAAGATCATTGGGTCCAAATATTAATCTAACACTGTGTCACCCTGCCCATGGCCCAGGACCCCATGTCAGTCCCTTGGGTTCCTCCTCCCACCCACAGGAGGGCCTCCTTCCCTCTCTTATTTTTAGTTTTTGTTTGTTTTCTGCTGTCTACGTCCAGGCTGAATTTCTTGTCCAAGCGCAGACCTTAGAGATGAGTCTTTCAAAGCAACTGCAACGAAAAATAAACCCATATTTCACAGTGAAACAGGACGTGTTCACACTCATGAATACTTTGACTAAAAGGGCAAGTTTCAAGAAAGGAAAAAAATTGAAGGAACACTAAAGAGTCAAGAATAGTTTGTAGGCAGAAATATGGAGTATAATTTAAGTGTGATTGGGCAAGTGACTGCTCTAATAGAATATTGTGTGTGGATATTAATAAAGGATGGCCCTAAGAAATAACTTACAAAAATATTGCTTTTTCCAACATCTTTGGTTTTGTTAAAATTAGTTTCTTTGAGCTTTTTGTGTCTTCTAGAATGATTCTTGCTGCCTTATTTGGGTTGAATATTTGCAATCTATTAAAATATTCCTTCTGCTAAAGCTTTGAGAGGGAACACTTACACTCAGCAAATTCCGATTGGTATCAACATTGTAAGTACTCAGCATTTTGCTGCTGCACTAAGTTTGCTCTGCAGGTTACATGTGTAGTTTTTTATGCCTGCTTCTTAAATTAAAAGTGTGAAGGGTCAGGCTACGTCAGGTCTAATCCCTAGTCAGAGATGAGTTTTGCTGTATTTTCTGACAGCTCAGTATCAGAAAGAAAAAATGACTCCTCATTCATGTTTTTAAGCAGCTACCTTCAGACTGTTTAGTATAAGGTACCTGCCCTTACAACATGGGTATATAAGAGTTGGACCACGATTTTATTACAAATGACTTTTTTTGTTGATTTACTGCTCACCAAAGTCTTTGGTCACGTGATTACTATTGTACACACCCTGCTCTCAGAGAACAAATATCCAAAATTTTAAGTGATCATTTAAATTAACAGGCAAGGAGATATCTTTCCTAGCACTGACAGGTAAGTCTAATATGGAATTGGCTTCCAGTCTTTATATAAGTGAACGTTCCAAACAGTTTTTTCAGATAAGAGGTTGGCCTATTGACAAGGAAATTGAGTGAGGTAATATGCTACTATAAGCAAATATTTATTTTCTCTTTTTTTTTCTCAGCCAAAGCTTAAGCATATATCACATTTCTAGAGAAATTTAGGAAGTAATCAACAGTCACAATTATTTCTCTGTGTACTTTCCTTTTCTCTTTTGAATGAGACATTTAAAAAAGGAAATAAACAAAGACATGACAATCTCTTCCTACTGATACCAAACAAATCTGAAGCAGATGATGTAATAAAATTGACAAAACAGCATGAAGGACAAAGAAAGCTCTGGTGCTGGCAGCTTGAAGCCAGAAAATACTCAAAATTTTTAAGCTCACGTAATCTGACAGCTCTGATGAAATCATAAGAGTATGTATGCACATTCAGCAAAAAATATGGTGATGAACTCTATCTGTCTTGACAGGCTGCCGCTTGAATGGATACTTGATTAATATTATCTGTATTCACAGTGCTACTTGGCATGAACAAAAGAATTTCAAAATATCGAGCTAAATGCTTTCATAATTCACTGTCTCAGGAAGGATACAGTGCAAATGCAACCTGGAAAATTAGTTCTACAGTAAACACAATCCAACATTTTTCTAACAGCTTGGCTTATTGGGGTATAGATGTTACAATTATCTCTATAGTAAATATTTTATATAAATGCAACTTAAAACCTTATTCAAGATTAAAAAAAGTTTTACAACTTTGTAGAGTCTTTACCTGAAAAATACTATCCTGCTTTGTGAGCTCAAGGCTATAATTTATTCACACTTTTACTTACCATTGATTAAAATTCCTGAATAAATTCATTCTCTCTTTAACACCTGATTCTAGAGGATCCAGCATAAGAGCTGTCCTATTAACAAGCAGTAATTCTGCAAAGAGCAAGGATCTTGGAGTAAATTCTGAGGCACTTACTTCGATGCAGTTTTCCTTGTGCTACTTCCAACATTACTATGTGTACTGTTTTGTTCCTGTTTCTTGAGATCCATTTAAATATTATGGAATCTTCAGTTACACTTTCAATCTCTTATAATTTTTGTTCTGCAATTCAAGGTTCTGTTATATGGCTTGGCTGCTCCTAGAAGCTGTCACGGCTGGCTTCTGGTTTCAATCAGCGTCATAATATGGGATATACTGCACTTTTGGCTTAAAAGAAAGGAAGTCCACTTAGGGTGTTTCTATTTTCCGACAATACTTGGGTGCAGGATGGCAGTCCTTTGGCACAGTATCTGTGTGTGATCTGGAAAGAGCTGTGCTGAGACTTCTCCAGTCTACACTAGGAACTGAGTTCACAAAGGGCTTAGAAACAGAAATCATCATCATTGCCCCTTTTTTTTTAATTGTTTTTTTCTTCTGGCCAAGAAACACTGATATGGTTGAAAGTATGAACCAGCCGGTGAGAAAATGATCCTGCAAGACAGCATTCTTATGTTACTCTTGAGATTTTTACCTTGCAAATTCAGGTGCTTATGCATGAGTGTCTAGTACTACCTGAGACGCCTTGTGACATCTGAGGCGTCAATAGGGCTTCAGATAAGCTATGGATCCTGCTATGGTTTAAGCCCAGCTGATAACTCAGCACCATGACGTGCTGTGGTACAGAATGCCTCTTTGGCTAGTTTGGGTCAGGTGTCCTGTCTCTGCTCCCTTCCAGCTTCCTCACTGTCAGAGCATGAGAGACTAAAGAGTCCTTGATCAGGGTGAGCATTATTTAGCAACTAAAACATCAGTGCGTTATCAGCATTGTTCTCAGACTAAAGCTGAAACACAGCACTGCACCAGCTACTAAGAAGGAGAAAAAAAACACAAAAATGTTCCAGCTGAAACCGAGGCAGATCTTAACAGTAGATCTGTATCCTTTTAGACAGAAAGGTGTAGTCCAGGTAGGACAAGAGAGACTTAATCAGCACGAGATGTCCAGGTTCACATATATCTATTCATATAATATATTTTGTATGGTAGAGAAGATGTCCCATATCTCTGCCATAGCTGTTGATAGTAAAACTCTTTATGTTTTGCATAACATTTTATGAGTGCGCTTTCCAGCATATGAGTAGTTCTTAACCGTATTGCTCTGAACATTTGCTCCCACCCTGCATGAGTCATGATCTGGAAAGGAACCTTGAGCTCATCAAGGCATTGATATTTTGAGTGAGCACTTCTGTAGATATGTTTGCCTGAGAAACTGAAAGGTGTTCTTTTGCACTTCAATAGGGATTGCTCCATGTGGACATTGCTCATAGAGATGTCCCTGAAAGCAAGTAAACTGTGTTACAAAAACCGATGAAGTGACTTAATCACTTTTATTCATAAAGGTACACATTTTTTAATCTACTGTTCTTTCTAATCCTCACACTGACACAGTGAGTGGCAGACTGGTTATGCTATTTGATAGAACCAAAAGAAGGAACTGTTCATTACATATGTTCATTACAACAGCTCATGGACAACGAAGATGCTTTCTTATTTGTTCACTTTTTCTATTTGTATTTTATTCTCACGTCATATATGAGAAAATTCAAGTGTGTTCTTTTCATTTGTCTTCTGGGAACAGAAAAAGTTGTTACTGATTTTGTTTGGACATGTGCTAATTTTCCTTCTCAAACTAGGACAAGGTGGTTTTGAAATGGCCTTAATAGACTGCTCTGGGAACAGTTCCCAACTAATGAACACTATTAAATAGCCAGATCTAGTTCAAGGATGATGGCTTTGGTAATTCTGTGTAAAGGAACATGCTGGTTTTGCTTTGCAGTATAATTAGTCTGTGCATGAGGCACACCTGCTTTATTTTAAAAGTAAGCATTATGCTTGGTTTATGAAAGCCCAACATCTGCCATAGAGTTTGCTAAAATATGTACCTTCAAATACCTGCTTCTGATATGCTGCTATGTATCTTAAGGTAAATTAACAAAAATGTGTATTGATATTTTAACACTGAATTTGTTGTTGTTCATCATTAAATTTGTAGCTCTTCTCAAGAACTGTCCTTTTGAAATGCATAAGCCACTTGGTCTAAAACTGTCTTTTATATTTCTCAATTATCTTTTACATAATAAACACAAGGCTTGCTTCTCTCCCAGAATGAGTAGTTCTCACACATTTGTCTGCTTAATTGTACTGGAATTGATTTCTCTTGACCACTGCTTAATGAGGTTTACCCTTGAAAGACTAAAGACCAGTTTATCTCCTGTCAATTTCTAACAGAGCAAGAGGCACTGATGGAATGACCATTTAAAACTCCCCACATATGTTGAAACTGCCATAAATTTCCTCTTTGCAGTGGTATTTACAAGAAAAATACTAAAATATACCAACAGAGTAGATGGTTTTTCTGCTGTAACAAAAATCTTAATTCACTAAAAGGTGATACCTTTTACTAATGAGAAGCACCATTATCCTCTATCTTTCTGAACAGTGTATTAAGCTTGCTTGAAGTTTTTACTTTATCTGTTCTACTTACTGTGAAATTAAAATTAATACATTTTGTAATTAAATTGTCTAGTCACTTCAAGGAAAAATCAACTGTTCTACGTCAGCTTGTGTTAAAATCATCAACCCACCGAAAGAACTTGGCATTGTAATTTCAACATTCTGTTTTAAAATGGCAAGGTTGAAAACAAACTAGAATGTGCATGATGGTTTTTTGTCACTGATCAACCTGTACCCAGTAACTGATTGCTTAAACAGAGGAACTGTTAGCAAAAAGGGAAAGCTTCCTTTCTCAAGTCCCCAAAAGTGAGAGATACAGGTTTCCATGTGTTTCCTCTATGAAACTGTACTCTCCAGTTATAGATGTACTTAAGTCATATTTGTTAAAAAAAACAGTGATTTCTTCTGGAAGTCACAAATGTATCTAATGGGAGGAACTACCTTTAAAAATCATCTGCTGCCTGAACAGAGGCTGGATATTAGCGTAGGTTAATGTCAGTTCAATTGCTCTCTACATTCTCTTCTTGGTTTTATGTGCGGTTTGTTTAGGGGTCTGTTTGGGGAAGAAAAGAGGGAATGAGAAGAAAAATTGATATTTTTAAATAAGGCTGTGGAAAATAACCAAGAGATTACTACAATGAAGTATTCATCTTGTCCAGCAGACAACACTATGTAACCATATTCCATTAGAAAATGGAGATTGTTAAATAGAGCGTATTTCACAGGGAATTCATGAAAAAAGTTTTGACAATAAATTTGTTTCAACTTCATTTTCAATGCAAAAAGTATACAGCTTTGTAGGTTGTATATTAATAATAAACTTGAAATACACACCACATTAACATAATTACACATGTATGATACAGCATTGTGTTTCAACTTTCAAAAAAAGAAATTTTGTACTTCATATTGAGGGTATTCTGAGTTTCATTCTGTGAAAAAAACATATTTTAATGGCGAGATTTGTTTCAGGAGAGTAACAATGAACAGCTCTACATGTAAATAAAGTTATGTGGCCGATGGGATTGTTACATAGGATGAAAAATATTCTGCAACATTAAAGTTCAAATCTCTTTGTGTTTACATACTTGGCAGTCTTCAAGAAAGGCACAAGCTAGCACTATTAAACTTTGGAAAGCAGTGTTTCTTCCTATTATAATGTTTTAAAGTTAAAAAAGAGAGAGAGAAACTAAGATGGAGCTCAAAATGAGATTGCTACTTTTTCTCTCAATATCTCTTTTGTGCACATAAGTTTAACTTGGCTTTGTCTTATACGTTTACAAGGAAAATGAAAGTTTATATTTGTGCCTCTGTTTCTGAAAAAGCAGCTAGCAACTAGTACATGAGGGAGTAACCTTTTCATCTAAACAGCTTTTCGGTGCTTCAGTGTATGTTTGCAGAAAATAACATTTTTTTTTTCTTAGCATCTGTCTGTAATGCCATCTGCTGCTATGCTTCAGGCAGCTTTGATTGTGTAAACTTAGCTTTTCACACAGTTTGCCAAATGTAGTGGTTTTGAAAATGTATCCCCATTCATTCCCTACTAAGACATTTGGTGGCATTCAGCAGACCCAATGCAGAATACATCAACCTTGTCTACAGTGAAAATATTTCTTGTTTCCTCACTTCTGTTTGTGCCTTTACAGACATCAGGACAAGCCTTATGGACAGATAACACTATTCAGCCTGTCACTAAAGATCTGTATTAAATACACATTTATAATATTTTCTAATTCCATTATTGGGTTTAACACTTGTGTTCATGATTTCTTAGCATCTTTTCCTTATTGCATTATTTTCCCAAAGCTGATGAAAGCCAAGGTAGTCCCATAATAATCAGTGCCACTATTTCCTGCAACCACAGACCCTTCTATGTTCCATTGACCTGAAACAAAACATCAAGTCTTGCCATTTTCTGGACTCCTTGGGTAACTGGCTCTTGGCCTGTACTTGTACAGTTAGACATTTATTCCTCTGTTGATTAACTTTAAACTTTATGTCATATCTATTCCCTGCCTGTTCCCATTGCAGTTGCAATGTATATGGAGACAGCCTACCTTTACCCAAACAATACCTGGTATGCTGTTGTGCAGACTTAGTGCTTGTGAGGTGTATTCCCGAATGAGACGTACTGCTGACTCTTTCTAGGATGTTTATTGTGCAGTGTCATGGGACAAATTCTTCAGCTCTTGGTTTTTTTTTCTTCTTCACTCATCTTAGGAAGTGCATTAGCTTTTGTCATTACTTTGGCAACATGAACTTCCTGCATTGTATTTTGATATGCTTCTAGTAACGCAAAATAGACAAGAAGAGAAGGTCCTCAGCGAATGAGACAAGAAGTCTAGTAAAAGGCCAGCCATGTCAATAGCATATCAATAACAGATTTTCAGGGCTTTACAGAAGCAAAGTTTAAAGAGACAGGCAGTTGTTTGCTTTTGTTTTGTTTTGTTTGGTTAGTTGGTTTTGTTGTTTGTTTGGTTTTTGTTTGTAGTTTTTTTTTTTTTATTGTTGCTGGTTTTTTTTTTTGGTTTTTTTTTTTGGTGTTTTTTTCCCCTCTCTGAATTTGCAGAAACTCCCAGTCTTTTGAACATGAGAAGCCTTCTTGAACTCTGAAGGCAGAGCAGCATCACACTTTAAGCTAAGAGCAAATTGGGAACAATTGAATTTAAGTTAATTATGTTAATCCATATGAAATTAAAAGAAAAGGATGATTGGCACCTTTGGAACAGAAAAATGTTAGCAAGAGAAAGGAATGTTAATAGTTATAAGTCATTGTGACATGAAAAAAGAAAAACAGGTAATTATCACCAGTGGAAGTAAAAGGTTACCAGAGGTGAGGGTAGGAGTAAATAGTAATGCCAAAATAATCTTTTTGTGTTTGTGATTTTGATTATCCGCTGGAATGCTGAAATGAGTTTCCAGTTTAATCTTTTGGCTTTCAATTGTCCATTATCCTTGATATTCACGACTTCTGATATGCTTCTAACAATAGTGAAGTAGTCAAGAAGAGGTCCTCAGTGACTAAGACATAAAGTCTAGAAAAGGTCAGACACGGCAATATCATATCACTAAAAGATTTTGAGGGCTTTACAGAAGCAAAGTTTGAAGAAACAGGCAATTTGGGGGTTTTGTGGCTTTTTTTCGGGGGGGCGAGCAGAATTTGGTTTTTGTTTGTTTTTTCTTTTTTTCCTCTCACTGATTTTGCAGAAACTCCCAGGCTTTTGAGCACAACAGCCTCTCTTGTGATGTTGAACCATCCTAGAGGTGGCTGGCTGTTTTGAGAAGCACCTCCTCCCATTAATAGCTGTTCAATTCTGCCCTTCCCTGGCCACATACATTCATCTTTGTGTGTGCAACACCCTTATTATCCCTGTTATCAGGACTGAGGCGTGTTAGACCATAGAGGCCTAATGAAGTATCCTATCTGGCTTTCTTGAGATGTCTTGTGCTGTGATCAATACTGATATCCATTTCAACCCCAGTGTTAGGTAAAAATGTGAGCTTTTAGCAATACAGATTGCAATATGGAAACTAGCAAGTTATCTTTCTATCCTGTACCTTCATAGCCAGTATGGAAGACAGCAGTGTCTTTTCTTTACTCACAGCATACGTGAAGTCTGTGGCTATACTCTGGTAGGTATTATGCAAATACATGAAGAGTATTTGCACTACAAGAACATCTCAAAAATGGTGTAAATCACAGGACAGCTTGTTATGTCAAGAACAGAGTATTCAAGACTTTCTTCTGCTTCATCATAGGACTAAAAATAGAATTTAATGTATTCCCATTTCAGAGAAAGCCTGATTTACACATTTTTAATTGTTACTATGAAAAGTAGGGGAGAAAATGCAAAAGTGAACAAAGCTGTAGGAGTTGGTGGAATCAATACATAGATCAGAGAGTAGAAAAGCTCATTAAATTCTGATGAGTGAATATGATTTTAAATGTAAATGTTTTGAATCTTTTTAAAGTACCAAGTTTCACTTTTTGAGAGAGAAGCAAAATAAATAAATGTGTATTAATGTAAAATGGATCATCTATTGGAAATCTGTAATATACTCTATGGAAAAAATAAGTTATGAGAAATTTACCATTTGAAAGTGATTGTGAAATGAAGGGTACAAACTAAAAAACACTAGAATTATTGTTAGCACCAGGAGTTAAGGAAGATGAGGCTGGTGCATTCTTGAACCAGTTGCTTTTGGGACCTGTAGACCTGTATGCCTTGGAGCATGGCTTTACATACAGAGGAAAAGGCACAAGAAGTTCTCATCAAATGAAGCTGGATGTTTTCTTCAGTACAGTCATCAGAGATGACTGTATAGCTTGAGACAGTTGAATGAAAGGAATGGTAATCTCATGCAGCTGAAGAATTAAATTCCTTTCAAACGTGATGGCAGTGCTATTACCCTAAATACCCTAAATAGTGACAGGTGGACTTAATGTTCTGCTTTCCAGCCTGGAGCATCCTAGTCCTGCCCTATACTGAGAAGGTAAAATGTATGGAATAACTAGGTGTTAGTACTCTAATATTAGTAATGCCATCCAGTAGTCTGTTAAACTACTACAGCTGGTAGAGGCTTTAGTGTAGCCTGCAGAATCCAAGTACTCAGTCTCTCTAAGGCTCTACAGAGAAAGCAGCTGTTCCCATATATGCAGAATACTAGTAACATGTCTATCTTTCATTGGATATGAAAAACATGGACAAAACTACTCACGTCCGTATGAAGCCTCCAGCATGAAGAGGCAGCTTCCGGCAGAGAGGACAAGGTAGCAGTAATTCATTTCCCGGAACAGAACAGCTGGGTACTTAGTAGAAAACACAAATGCATGTATGGACTTAGAATAAAAATAGCTGGTTAACAGAAGGCATGAGAGACCTTGGCTAGTAAGGAGGACACAGGTTCAGCACAGCTTGGCTCTAAGTGTGCAGAAAAGTTCCTGGATTTGTGGAGCAATAGTTGGCTTTGTGGCTAGAGAAATAGGAGCGTAGAAGGACTTACAGAAATAATCAAGGCTCTAATAGCCCTAGTACTTCCATGGAAGCCTGCCTCTTGGGAGCAGCAGTTTCTCTGAGTGTTGTGCTTACCCTCTGCAGACTTAATTCACAGAATGAATAGTCCTTTTGTTGTTTGTTTGGGGATTTTGTTTGTTTGTTTTTCTTCTTTCTCTGTGGTTCAAGACAAAGACAGCATGTTACCATGGAGTCCTCAAATTGGATTGGGGTGGGGACAATGGGGGGGGGAGGTCTAAATTTTTAATTTTTTTTTTCCCCACTGTGATTGAGGATTCTGAATGGCAATTTTCTGAATGAAAGTGAAAGACAAAATAACCAGTGATAGCACCAGTCCTGAGATGGACTGGAACCATATGGTAAAGAGGTCAGATTTGCATTAGCTTATGGAAATCAGGAATACTCCTTTCTGAATCCCCTCGACCAGGTTTCTCAAAGTCCTATCCAACCTGGCCTTGAACACTTACAGGGATGGGGCATCCACAACTTCTCTGAGCAACCTGTTCCAGTATCTCACCACCCTCACAGTAAAGAAGTTCTTCTTCATCTAAGCTTTCTTATCTTCTTCATCTTCCTTCTTCTAATATAAATCTACCCTCTTTCAGTTTAAAGCCATTCCTTCTTGTTCTATCAATACATGCCCTTGTAAAATGTCCCTCTGAAGATTTCTTTTAGGCCCTTGTTAGGTACTGGAAGGCTGCCCTAAGGTCTCCCCAGAGCCTTCTTTTCTCTAGGCTGAACAATCTCAACTCTCTCAGGCTGTCTTTGTATGAGAGGTTCTCCAGCCCTCTGATCATCTTTGTGGCCCTCCTCTCGATTTGCATCAGCAGATTCATGTCTTTCTTATGTTGAGGACCCCAGAGTTAGATGCAATATTCTAGGTAGAGTCTCATGAGAGCAGAGTAGAGGGGAAGAATCACTTTCCTCTACCTGCTGGCCAGGCATTTCTTGATATGGCCCAGCATACGGCTGGCTTTCTGGACAAGAAGTTTACATTCCAGTTCATGTTGAGCTTCTCGTCCAGCAACACCCCCAAATCCTCCACAGGGCTGCTCTCAATCCATTCTCTGCCCAGCCTATATTTAGGCATGGGGTTGCCCCCGCCCAGGTGCAAGATCTTGCACTTGGCCTTGTGGAACTTCATGAGGTTTGCACAGATCAATCCCTCAAGCATGTCAAGGTCTGTCTGAATGGCATCCCTTCTCTGCAGCATGTCAACCACACTGCACATCTTGGTGTCATTGGCAAACTTGCTGAGGGTCCACTCAATCCCACTGTCCAAGAAAGATGTTAAACAGCACAGGTCACAATACTGGCCGCTGAGGAATGTCACTCAGCACTGGTCTCCACTTGGACATCCAAGAAAATAAGTATTTTCATTTGGCAAAGAATCTAATGGATTATTATTTTCTGGTAATAAAGGCATAAGGAAAAGGAGGAGAAAAAAGCAGGACTATAGGTATCTGAGATGAAAAACACTATTAACCCAGCATCACTGGGGTGATCTACAAAGCATTGTGAATTATGGTGGAGGTGGGAGCAGCAGACGGTGCCATGCACTGAGCTGTCAGTTGGACCTCTGATCCTTCTATGATTGATGTGAGCTGGACTTTTAATTCTCATTCACAAAGGCATTTGTTATCTCAGTTAAAAATTTTGACTTTTTAAAATGGGAAAAGCAAAATGTTTTCTTCTCAAATTTACTGGTGTGTTGTTTATTTTTTTATTATTCTGCACTCAGACTTCCTTTATTCCTATGCTTTTTACTAGCCTGTTAACTATTTTAAAGAGTATAATCCGATCCTCATAATAACAATTTAGAAGATAGCCACGGAGTGAGAAGACTTTCAGATTAATACAGGCTGGTGGGGTCTTGTGTCAATAAGGACACAGGAGCAGCAGATGTTCTGTGATCCTTCTGTACCTAATGGCTGTTGACAGTTGCAGAAAACTGTTCTTGCCATTGGTGATCAGGTCAACCCTTCTAGTGCTGAGTTCTGGGTGTCACTGGGTTATAGTTCATTACATTAGAGCAAATAACTGGTACAAATATTTTAAAGCCTGCTAAATAATAAAATAAAAAAAAATAAGATGCCATTACTTTCCTTTCTGTAGAAGAATTTGTATTTCCAATTTATATAAATGTCATGGTTTAAACCCAGTCAGGTAACTTGTTCACTCACTCCCAGTGAGTGGTGCCGAGCTGACAACAATCGAGGTCCGTCCCCCACCCCCCCACCGGGGCTCTCCCCTTCCCCGCTCCCGGAGGAACGGGGAGGAGGATCGAAAGAGTGCAACTCCTACGGGTTGAGACAAGAACAGTCCAGCAACAAATCACCACCGCTACTATCAGCTAAAACAATGATAAGGGAAAACTACAAGGGAAGAGAATACGATACCACCGGCCAAGAAAACGAGTCCCACCCGGAAGCCCCTGTCCTTCCGGGTAACTCCCAGTTACCCCCCACCCCGGGCATGACGTGCTGTGGTATGGAATACCTCCCTGGCTAGCCCGGGTCAGGCGCCCCATCTCTGCTTCCTCACAGCTTCCCCTCCTCCCTGGCAGAGCATGAGACTCACAGAGTCCTTGGTCAGGGTAAACATCACTTAGCAACAACCAAAAACATCGGTATCAGCAGTACTGTTCCCAGGCTGGAAGTCAAAACACAGCACTGCACCAGCTAACACAAAGGAAAAACATGACTGCTACTGCTGAACCCAGGACAATAAAAAATGTAAATTTTTGGTGGATTTGACTGGAGTTAGTAACATCTTAAGCTAGCATCACATTTACTGATGTTAATTAACCATGGTTTCTTTCATCAATGGTGGTAATTTGGGGAAAAAAAAAAACATTATTTTTCAGAGTGAAACATTCTTTGGATTGCCCTGTGTTGCGGGTTATAGGATTTAATAGTATTCAGTTGTAATCACATTGAATTCTCCCACTTACTTCTACTTAAAATAGGGTCTCTTTCTCCAACATTGAATAATGTAAGTGATCAAACCCAGACTAATCAGATGTGAGAATAAAGAAGGCGTCTTCTGGCTAACAGCAAGTGGTCTATGTCCTGTTCTTTAGCATTTACCAGGAACATTAAAGATATGTCAAGTGAGTGATTGCTAGCTCATTGCCTAATTTTAGTCTACGTAAAAGCAGCAATTGACACAAACCTCTGAATTAAATGAAACTACCTGGGTATGTTTGTAGCAGCATTGTCTAGATTGTATTTTTAAAATGTCTGCAGTATAAAGGAGTCTAAAGTATTTCCTGGGTTTAAAAGTCATCTCCTGGTGCCCTTTATTAGAGACATGACATATTGGAGATACGTGTGTGCTTGGCACAATTCAACAAGAAGCAGAGAGGTAAAATTATCTTTTAACCATGGATCTCTGAGGCTGTTGCTTTTGTCTTTAGCACAATGAGAGCATACTGAGGATTATGTCATTTATACCAGTCCAGGATGGTCTCACAGACTGGGTTAGCTGTGGTAGAAGATGTCCTTTTTTCTTGGATATGTGGCTCTCTGGATTGAGGTAGAGCAGACTTCTTAATGACTTAAATCCGAACTAATTAAATGGGCATAAAATCAAAATTTAAACACTGGTTAATTCTGTTGTGCAGTATTAAACTCTGTAACTTCTATAGCTGCCACATTTTATGTAGAATTCTAGGTAAAAAATTAAAGATTGACTGAATTAATCAAATCCAAGTTTCCTAGCCCATAAACTGTTTCCAGTGTCCATCAAAAGTATGTATCCAGGGAAGAGGGCAAGGAAATGGGTGCATGTTACACTTTCTCCCTTATTCTTGTGCTGTGATTTTGTAGATCTCTAGCATATTCTGCTCAGCTACCCCTTTACTATGCTGGAGAAATATAACTTACAAAATCATCCTTCAGGTAGAAGCCATTGCTTATTTCTGATCACTCCTCTTGCCCTTCTTCATCTCTTCTCTGACACTGCTCTTCTCAGTTTTGAGATACAAAGACCAAGACTGCACCAAACAAAATATACATTTACATAGGGGGATAATACAGTTGTGGGGATTTTAATTATTTTTAATTTTTTTTCTTCCCTATTCCATTCCTAATTAATTCTAACACTGACTTGCTGTTCTGGTAGGTACTGAACTAAAATTTTCCTGGAATTGTCTACGGTAAATTCCAGGTTTTTCTCCTGTGTTGTAACAGATGTCCCAGTGCCCATCATTTTAAGTACAGAGTTATAATAGGTGTTTTTTTCATCCCTTGAACATAGAATTCAATATACTGGTTTTTATCTGTATTTTTATTTACCGTGACTTTACTTTATAAGGTGGTTCTGCCTGTCTTGACAGCTAACACATGTATTTGGAGAAGCTGTTCAGTCTTTGTAAACTTTTTTTGCTGCAGCTGCTTAGTGTATTCTTGATGTAAGTCCACTTTCACAGTCAGGCTATCTCTCACTTGGCACTGTTGTTAGCTGTACAATCACCTGTTAGTTTCTCTGCCTTTGACAATAGAAGCTGGGATGGGGCTGAGAGAAAAAGGACCTCTAATGAGGTCCAGTGATTTTTTTTCCTGTTGCACTGTGGCCAGAAGATACTGGCTATAGCAGGGAAAGTGTCTCTACATGTTTACAGGTATCTGGAGTTCTTTATGTAACTTGCTTGTTTTCATCCTTGCAGCTAGGCTCAGGAATGGTATAAACCTTTTTTAGGTGCTGTGAGTGAATTATAAGACCGTTGGTTTCAATACATCTAGGAAAGAATAGGCCCTCAAACAGTAGGAGTTTGTCCTGCAAAGATTTTAATATCCATTTCTGCAGCTATCATGGGGAAGATAAGACAAGAATGTAACCTTCCAAATGGCAAATCAACATGCTCACCTGTTTCAGACTTAAATATTCATGAATATTTCTCCCCTTGTTTCTTTGAAGAGTTTTGACATTTACTTGGGTAATTACTGTCACCTCTAAATGGCTGCCCATATTTTGTCCTTTTGTAAATCCTTCTCCAGTATTATTTCTGACTTTGTTTCATCTTAGCTCTTTGAGCCAGGTTTTATCATGTCAGGTGTGCTGTGCACACACATTCTGAATTAATCTCCCTACTCTGTCAGAGTGTGAGAAAGTTGATTTATTCAAAGGAGGTGGGAGGAGTAAAAGGAATTTAGCCTGAGGTATCCTGGTCTTTGTTGTCTTTGTGAGTGACTTATACTGGGCAAAACGCTGCTTTCTATGTGAATAGTTTCAGTGCAAGAAAAGACAATGTCATACATGAGTACCCTTGAGTCAAGTCCTTTGCCTCCAACATAATTCAAAACAAGCCAATTAATTCTTCAATATCTTTTATTCCAAGATCTTTGCTGCACTGCACACACATCTGTCATGTAAAACCTCACAGAAATGTCCTTTCCCATCAGAAGCAAGATGGCAGCCCCAGTCCTGCAACTAGGCACTTTGCTGGGCAACCTGTCTCATACCTGCATAGGTAAATGCTTCAAGAGGGAAGTTTGGTGCTAGCTTTCAACAGCTGGGCAAGTGGATTTAGAGGTACAATGCAGTTGCTTGAGCTTGCTTCTTTATGGGGTTGACTGGTCCAGCCATATGCTGGAAGGCTGACTGACTTTGAAAGTTTGGGGTGTCACATGGAGTTTGACTTGGAACTCAGCCCTGGCATATTGGTGTTAATCAGTCAATACTCACATTTAAACAGTCAAGAATGCAGAATAAAGTTGGCAAGGAATTGAAAGAAAGGTAGAAGGTCTTGTCCTTCAGCTAAGGCTCATACAGACTCAGTGTGACTCCTCCAGGTGATTTAGAAGAGCTTGGCTCTTAAATTAGAACAAAAAGCATCTCTGACTATTTTTGACTTGGAAATGAGAGGCAAAAAAAGAACCAGGAGGGAACTAATTATGAGTCTATGCTGAATAAATCCAAGTTACTGTCGAAGAATATATGCAGCAAAGCTGCTCACACAAATTAGTGAAGACAGACCTGAGCAGATTTGGCCAGTGCACAGTGGAGGATGTGCAAGAACTCTTAGATCCTGCTGAGAAAGAAGGTCTGTGGGAATGCTTTGAAGGCAGCTAATGAATACAGTCAGGAAGGAGAATACTGGGAGATGCTAGGAAACCTATCAAGTGCTGAGAAGAATCACGTCAGATATTAATTATCGCAAGCTCTGTCTTTGACCTGTGTTTGGTACAAAGCTTTGTGAAAGAAGAAAATACAATTAAAGAAGAGAACACAAAAAAAAAAAAAAGAAAAGAGAAGCTATTTCTTAATCTATATTTTTGTATAAATTTTATAACTATCTTATTCTTTAACATTTTATTATTTCAAGGTCAAGTTGGATGGGGCTTTAGGTGATATGGTCTAGTGGAATTTGTCCCTTTCCATGGCAGTAGGGTTGGAACTAGATGATCTTTAAGGTCCCTTCCAAACCAAACCATTCTATGATTCTATGATTCTATTTGAATACAAATATAGTTTAAGTTAGCCACTAAAAAGTTTATCACTTCTGTCTTCAGCTGATGTGTTAGGTGAATGCTGTGAATGCCATGACAATCAATGTTGCTAATGGTGTAGTGATGTTGTCCATTATGTCCTTTTTGAGATTAGTTGCAGTGTAACTTCAAGCCTGGTATTTTGGGGGACATTCAATTGGAGAAACAAGCAAACAAAAATGTCGTCTTTTTTTTTGTTTGTTTGTTAGTTTTTAAAAAAGTTTTCTTTTTTAATTTTCATTTTTTTTTATTTTAATCTCCAAGACATAGAAGGAAGAATGTTATCTGTCAGACACTACTGCCATATTGTCAGTCAAGCAGTGACCATGGAAAAATGAACGAATGAACTTCTGACATTTTCTATTTCCCATTCTTGAAAAGCTGTGAGCACCGGATATTCTTAAAAGTCATACAGAATGGTCCACAAAGGGGTGGATTAAAATTTAAATGTCTGTCTACAGCTTTTTAATGTTTGTTTTCCAGTGAACAGTTTTGTCATTTCTTACACTTTGAAATACCTAACCTGTTTGCTGGGCCAACTGCCCAGGCAAGGTTTATTCTGTGCTAGTGTTTTGAGCTTTGTGCTGCTGTTTGTATGTCCACAGAACCCAGTGAAGCTCTCTCCTGGTGTGTGAGCAGGCAGCCTTGCAAGCCCTGAGACCCTGTGTGACCTCCCTCAAGGCATGGATGTAAGAGGTTTTTTTATGAGGGTGCAGAGTATTTTGCTGGTGTTTGTGTGCTGTCCTGTGCAAGAGAAGAGCAAATGACTGGCTTCAGCCATCTGCAAGGAAGAAAAGGATCAGGAAAGCAAGTTGGCATAGTCACAGGAGAAACCCTCCTGTTTCCCCTCTGTGTTGAACCAACTGTAAAAATGTCTGCAGGCCTGTGGAGTAAGAAGGAGGATTTATTTCTCTTTACGTGTAGTACAGAAAGGAAAGAAGTTATATCAGGAGGAAATGACAGGAATTAGTCTGGAGCAGAGAGCGTAGGTCAGTTTTGTTTCTCCTCTGGAAACTGCAATGAGGAAAGCATTTTTAATTTTTTTCTGGTATTCTTATATCATTTGTGGTGAATCTTTTAATCTCATTTTCCATGTTGTACTTGCCATTGTTCTCTCTTGCTTGTTTACTATTGTGAATATTACATTTGCATTTAAAAATACAGAAATAGACCAATAGCTTGATTTCTTCTGTGTTATGGTGGCTGAATGGTCTGTGTAAATGTATGTAAACTCCTTTACTCATCCTACTTGGTACTGTATACTTTCAAGAAGGTCTTAGCTAATTACTGAAGAAAATAAACCTGGAACTATTTACTAAGAGGGCTTTTGGTTCTTAACTTGTAATTTCAGAGAAAACCTCTCATTCTCTTTTGTTTTCCCTTTCTGTAGATATACGTGGTTACATTTTTTTTCTATCATAAGAATTTACGGAAAATGAAACTTACTTGCTCAAACATTCACTTAAAGCAAATTCATATTCTTTCTTCATAAACAATTTTCTAATCAGATAATAATCAGATTTGGCACCTCTGTGCCCTGAAACTTTACAATCTGTTAACTTATAACCTGTCTCTGTGGCTGAGCCATGTCTAAGCTTTAGGTTTATTTACCAAACTGACCAAATGCAGATTTCCTTCTTTCTGCTGCAGAGTTCATATCAGATACTGTGCAGTGAGTTAATAGATTTTGTGTTGAAGAAGCAAAATAGATGATTTTTTTTTTTTTTATTTTACTGCTTTATGTTGAGGACACGCAATAGCTGCTGTCTTCAAAGGATCAAGACAATTTATGAGTTAATAGACCAGACGTGATTGCACTAAAGCAATTTCAGTCTGAGTTTATGAAAGTAAACCATAGTGGCAGGTTTATGAACCAAGAGATCATAAGGTTGTAGTGAACTGAGGTTGTAAGTTTGATGTTTCTGTGCTGAGAAAATTGCCCTGTTTCCAGAGGAACAGACGGATACTATAGCTTGACACCCTTGTTACTTTCATTATGTATGTCCTTTCCATTGCTGCAGGCTTCAAGTCTTCAGGACTTGAAAACAGAAATGGCTTTAAAACTCTGCTGTTTGGGACTGGACCATGATAGAGAGGGAAAAAATCTTGTTCCACTCTCTCTCCCCAGTTTTGTATGTAATACATAGCAATAGAAAAGCCTTCCTTTATATTGTTCAGTCACTCCATTGGCTGTCGCTGTGCTGTTTTTAAGAAGCTGTCAGAAACTTGTCAGAGCAGCCAGGTGCATCTCATGGATTTTGATAATAACTAAGTAGTGCTCCTGGGTGCCCAGTGGGGCCTGTATATTTTCTTCATGATGCTTTTCTTCAACAAAGGGCAAGAAATGTAACCTTTTGTAAGCCAGTACAAGATAAAGTGATTTTACTCTTTGCTACAATGTGAGAAAGGTAACTTGCTGGGGCTGAGTCCCATATTCAGTCTGTGTCTTCACATGATTCTGGTGATGCCAAGCAACTGCAAGCCAGCCTAGTTAAGCATAGCTGATGGTGGCTTTGTGTTTCTGGAGGGGTGTTAACCCGGCAGAGCTTCCTGGGTTAACTGTAGCACACTGCAGCTGTGACAGAAGTGTGAGCTCACAGCCGAATTCCATCCATAGCTGTGTAATGCCTGTCTGCTGGTTGTGAGGATGCTCTCTTCAGCCCCTTCACTAGATCTGTCTAGGTCCCTAGATGACCTTGTGATTAAGTGTGAATGTCAGAAAAGTCTGTTTTTTTCTTTGTTGGTTTAATGCTACTTAGAGGTAGAGCTATTAGATCATAGAATCATAGAATAGTTAGGGTTGGAAAGGACCTTAAGATCATCTAGTTCCACCCCCCCTGCCATGGGCAGGGACACCTCACACTAAACCATGTCACCCAAGGCTCCGTGCAACCTGGCCTTGAACACCGCCAGGGATGGAGGATTCACAACTTCCCTTCTACAACATAGCATATAACTGCAATACATATAAAATAACATACAAATGAATGCCACAGTAATTCAAGAAACACTTTACTACGTTCCAAAATACCAATCTGAGAGAAGCACACTGAGAGGTGGTTGAGGCAACTGGTTACTTTTGAGAAAAATTGGATGTAAACTGGATGCAGTGACTTTATGAGTTACCCACTCTCAGCCCAACTGAGGTATCTTGTCTCTGTGGGTGGATTTGGTCTTTTTGAGTTCTGAAGTCAAATGTGTTGGCTTAGATCAGGTTCAAAACAGCTGAAACACAGCTTCTGTCCTTCAACTATTTACATTGCATTTTGCTCATATTTAACTTCAGTATTAGGGTCAGTAGGAGCTCAGCCCTCAAATTCAAGGCATCTACAGCATCCCCATTTGGTGCTTGAACCTGAGCTGAACTCCACTCCTGCTGCTTTGAAAGGCTGTAAAAATAAAGCCTAACAACAAATACAAGATATTAGCCTATGCGGCATTTTGTCATAAAAAATTAGTGATGTGAAGAATTTAATGCTGAAAAAAGAGTTGTGTAGATGTATCATAGTTACACTGGGGACATATCCACTTAGAATAATGAGATAAATTTTCACACTTCAGGGCTTAACCAATACTTCCTGATCACTTCCTGGTGGACTTTACAAGATGTGTTTGCTTAAAATAGCAAGTGACCGGATTCACCTATCAGTCCTTGGTTCTGTTGGTTAAGACTCAGGGCCAGAAAGATGATTCCTTCCAAGAAGAAGTAATTTCCTTAGCTGTCCATGACAGACTGTTTTTGTAAGATTCTCAGGAACATATACCACTTACTGCTCTTGGAAATAAGGTATTGGAGTTGATGAATCACAGCTCTGCTAGGCACGGCCATCCGTACACACTGTATTCACTCAGACACTTGTGTTACATAGTCTTGATTGGCCTCTAACCTTTAGGTACTATAAGCAAGACAAAACAAACATCTTACTTTTGAAATGCTGATTCATAAGGTTGAGTTTGGTCATCAGGCCTTGGGATCTTGTTCTCACTCGTGACCTTTTCCTCTGTGAAGCTTTAACACAAGCAGCTGTCTGTATCTCTGGTGCACTGTTCTGCCTTTTGCTTATTTTTACTCATCTGCTTTTCCTGTAGAAGCCTTTTTTTCCTTTCATGTGCAGGACAGTAAAGCACAAATATTTAGTACTGATGTCCAAGAGACATGTGAATAAAATCCTAGTTCACAGGTTACTAGTTTGCATTACTTTACACCTAAAGTTTAGATAGACTTCAGCTCTGATGGCTGTGTGCCATAAACTACATGATATTGCAAGGACACTCTCAGAGGATCTTCCTATTTTAGTTTAAGATCCCTTTCGTCTTGGAGCTGGTATTTTGCCAAGTGAAATTTTGGTTATTGAAGGTGTGGACAGATACTGAATACATTCTAAACTCAGTACACACTGAGTAGAGTACATCTGAAGAAATGCAGATGCTCTTGAAAAATAGGAGTTTAGTTTCTGCACTGTAGACCTTAGTATTTCATGAAACAATTATGGCATCAAAATTAGAATTAATTGAAGGCAGTGACTAGCAGTCAGCACACTCCTTTGATGTACACAGCAGCTGAAAGAAAACTGACATTTCAGATGGGGACAAAGGATTTAATTCTCACTTGCACAAAAGCAGAGCAGAAAGAAAACAAAGATATTAAATTGTGGTTGGGGATAGATCCTAACTCAGAGGTGCAGGCAGGAAAGACAGTACAAAAAAGTCATCTTCATGACATCCCTAAATCCCCCACCATGCTCTAAGACAAATACTGTCAGAGCACTTTCCAGGTGGATGAATGGAGAGACAGACTTTTTTCTGTATGCCACATTTATTATTCTTAATGCTTCTGATCAAATAGTACTGCTATGAAAGAAACAAAATTTGAATTTTACCTCATATTTCAGCAGAATAGGGTTTAGTGGGTTTTGGTTTGGTTGTTGATGGTTTCTTTTCCTTTCTTTTCTTTTTTTTTTATCATTTCTTTATTTTACTGTTATTTTTCCTGGTTGTAGAATTCACACAATCACAGTCACAGAACAGCTGAGATAGGAAGGGACATCTGTAGGCCATCTGGTCCAACACCCCTGGTCAAGCAGGGCCACCTACAGCCAATTGTCCAAGACCATGTCCAGACAACTTTTGAATATCTCTAAGGATGGAGACCTTCACTGACTCTCACTCACAGTTCCCTCTCTCTTAATTCAGTTCTGACATTCAGAAGAAAACATGTATACAGTTGTATATGGATGTATGCGCATGTAAGCACACCTGTGGGCTTCCCTATCCTTTTTAATACTGTGAGGGGGTCCATACAAAAGTGAAAACTGTAGACATGTCAGCATGTCATCATTAATTGTATTAATTAATTGTCAATATAGCATGAAAAGTTTATGAAGTATTTTACCTATTAGTAAGAAGGCAGCTTTTTTTTTTCCCACAGCACATCACACTTAGAGCAAGAGCCTGACTTTGAAGCTGATTAGTGACCCCTTCCCCCCAGTGTGTTTGGTTTGGGGTTTTTTGTTTGTCTTTATGAAGGTGTTTTCTTTCGATGTCCCACCTTTTTAGAGAAGTAAATTGAAACGAAAAAGTTGGCATTTCTGTGAAGGAACAATTGCAATATGTAGGCCTTTGATCCCTTGACAGGGGAACTCCTAAAGGCTGAGTAGCAGGCAGTGTTTCCAATTCTGCAGCAAACTCCTCCACCTTGTTGCTAAACAGTAACAAGGTAGGAAGGTAGTGACATGGTACAGGGGAAATTGAAGCTGTGGGGACAAAATGGAGGTATCTCCCCTAGGTTTTTCATTCCTTTTCCTGTTGTCTTGAGCAGAACTGCTAACATTCAAACAATATAAAGCAGTTGAGGAAGAATGACATACACTGAACTAACCAGGGCAGTAAAGTCAGCAGTGCATTTCCTGTTCCCGCAGCCTCAGTTCTGGCAGTATTCAGCACTGAGCCAGCTCCATGAGAAGCAGGAAAATCATGCCAACCTCTTCTCAACTTGGTGAAAAAGTTTCTAAAAGGAATCAAAGACCTTAAGAGTCCCTCCAGGCACATCACTGCACTTTTATATATCTTGACAATATTTAAACTTTTGATTTGTATGGATTTATGATTTCGAAAGATGCCAAAGGGAGTTAATGTCACATTGAAGCAAAATATTAAAACACACAGCTGCAAGTTTGACACATAATGCCATGACTTAGATACTGGTTGCAGTTACAGAACTTCTGAAGCCTCTTTAAATGTCATTGTGTTATATGTGATATCCTTTACAGCCTGTGACTGCCTGCCTTAAACAATTTCATTCTATTACACTGTGAAGCATTTACTGACAAAAGAGCCTTCAGAATTACCTTTGGCAGTAGCCTGCATGAGAAGTTCTTGATGCTGCATTTCACTGGAAACTTTTATTCTTAATTCTTGTTTGATTGCTCTTTGGTGAGTTGTAACAGTATCTGTAGTTATAGTAACTGTAGTATAGTTACAAAATGAATGGACAGAGAGCCAAAAAGACTAATTTATGAGGGGCTGTGAAAACTGTAGAGGTACAAACAAAATACCGAGGAAAATATTCAAGCTTTTCTTTTTTCTTGCTACTGTTTGTGTTCAGACTTCAGCGCTTAACCTTGTAGAACTGACAATGCCATAAGCACCTACTAACCTGTATGGACTTCTTTCTTTCTTTCTTTGGCAGGTGTATTTTCAGTACAACACTCAGGGGAAATACAGATTTCCTGAACATTGAATGGGAAGAGATGCCTGGAATGTTTGCAACTAATTCTCTGAATTTGAGATTTTAAAGAAAATTTGAAGTACATGTTAGAAGAATCTGGCAACCTATTAGAAGTACCTGGTGAGGGTAACTGAAGTTAATTCTTTGAGCAAATTTTAGATAACAAATATTTTCCCTGAAAGTATAAGAAAAATGAACTAGAACAAAACCTCACAATTTGGCCAAATCATTTCAGACTCTTCACATTTGCTTTGAAAATTTTTGGTCATTCAAACTTAGTGAAATACAGTAGCAGAGGCAAAGCTATACCCTGCCATATACTCAAGAAAAATTACACTACACTCAGTAGCATACAGGGCATTCATGCGTTCATGTCATCTCACCCTAAAGACCTGAAATGCCTCTTGTCAAAACGTCTGTCTTCCTTATGGCCTTTTTCTTCTCAGCTTCTGGTGGAGTGCCAGAGAAAAATCTTCTCTGTTTTTTCATATGCAGCCAGGACAGAAACATCATCCCCCTGCCCAGGACTAGATAGAAGAAACTGTACTCCAGTCAGACCTATATGTCAGAAAATACAGTTGTTTTTTTTTTGGTGTTGTCAGCCTCAAAAGTTAACAGCAGAGTGAAAGACCAGTTCTCAAAAGACAGGTTTCTTCCTGCTGTGGATATTTACTTAAAATTCTTCACACTACAGCTTCAACACCCTAGAATGCATCATCTTCAGTTTGGCCTTTCATTTTCTGTTGTCTAAATAGTTCCAGCAGCTGTGTGATGGCATTATGCGTATTTAACTTATATGTGTTTTAGGATACACAGGCCTCTGAGCATGTTACAGAAGTGCACAGAAACGACAGAGAAGGGGATTGGTTGGTTTGGGTCAAATAAAGTCTGTTTGGCTTTAGAAATTATTCTGGGTTTCTAAGTTTACTTCTAGTCTAACAGGTCTTTCTATAACACTTACTTTTGAGAGCTAGGCTTTCATTTTGAAAAATGGCTGATAAAATGGTCTGCATGAAAAACACTTCCCTGAGTGTTGACACTGTTCATTAGGATGAAAGCTTGCACTTTTACTTGAGAGACAAAAGCATACATTACTCCTGATTGCACCATGGTAAGAAGAATGGGACCAAGCCTGTGTTCAAGAATGCAGGCACTACCCAGCAACATCTGCTTTTTGCCTTCAATGATGCTTGAGTAGCCACCAGAGAGGTAATGACTTGGAAAGTGCAAAGTCTAATTAGAGTCATATTTGCAGTACAAATGCTTCAGGATAATTCAGTGTGTGAGAAAATGCTGCTCTTGGAGCATCTTTTTTTTTAATCCTTTGAAGGAAACCTATTCAACCTCCCCCCCCCCAAAAAAAAAAAAACACACCAAAAACTGGCACATTTTTCCTTCCTGTAGTACAGAAGGGTGTGGGAACTAAAAGGATATTGGAAAGTCATAAGTAATCCATCTAAAGCATCCCAGCATGGAATTTCACAGTATGGTGGCTCAATGTAGATGAAGAAGAGCTCTTTGAAGGCTGAAATATCAATGTACAGCAGCTGGGTTTTATCTGTGGGATCTTCATGTTCCTGCAAACAACTCTGTTCCATGTAAAATTGGGCTTTTTTTTGGTTTTGTTCTGTTTTTTTTTGAAGTGAGCCTGGATGTCTTCTGTATAGTGACAGAAGGCAGTCTCTGTGCACAAGCAGTACTTTGTATCAGAGGCAAAAATAAAGTACAGACATTTGGTTTGCCACCCTGGTGCAAACTGAGAGCCAGACTGCTGCACGACGCAAGTAACTCTGAGAAGCAGCAAGTCTGCTGTAGTTTTGAGCCACTGGCCTCCAGAGACAAAGAATTAGCCTGACAGGTAAGCAGTAAACAGTGAGCAGACACTTTTCTTCCTGATATGTGTAGTGTAAGAAAGGTATGGGAGATTGTTGAAATTCATAGCTCTTCAGATGCACAGATAATTCAACACCCTGGAGGGGCATCCTGTAGCTGGACAGAAACCAAGCAGCCTATCCCTTTGGTGACAAGATGAGTTACCAGTGGCAGAAGCACTGTAGTTTAAAACCTCCTTGGCAAATGCTATGGGGGAAAAAAAGGACTTATCAAGCAGTTGTCTGAAAGCAATGCTTAGCAAACTAGCAGCTTGTGCTTTTTCACATTAAGCAGCCTCTCTCCAACCACTCTTCATAGTATTCTCTTACCTCTGTTTCACCAGCTTCAACTTGATGCAGTAATTAGCAAAATGCAATTGGAAATGTAAACCACATTCCACCTGTGGTTTTCTATTAGCAAGCTGGAGATTCTTCTTTAGGACACTGGAAGGATAAATCATCTGTTCTAGGTACTCAGCTCTTACATGGTCAGCTTGAGTACTGGCAAAGAAACAAAATCTAGGAAAAAAAACTACTGAGTTAAAACAGCTTGAACAGGAAGATGCTCCTATGAAGACAAGCTTCTGGAGCAGATGTTCTTCTGGGGCAACTGGCATGGAAGAAGCACTCTACATGTGGCCTTCTCCAAAAGGTTTTTTTCCATATAATGTCATTCTTCATTCCATTTGTAGCTTGGGAATTTGTTGTCAAATCCTAATAAAGGAACTAAATATTTACATTAGAATTTCCCTTGAAACACTATTCACCTTATTCTACTATAAGACTATTCTTATTCTATCCCAGGGAGCCATAAACACTTTGTAAGTTTTAATAGTTCAGTAAGGTTGCACAATGACAGGACAATATAAAATTGTTTTAGCTCTAAAGACCCATGCCTTGAATTGCAATAAAGGCAAGTTGGGCACTGCAGTAAAGGCAGAAATAGATGACATGTAAAGGGGACTGCAGCATTGCCCCTAGCAGAAACACACGCTATAGGACAGTGAGGAGATCTGTGGCCTCTGAGCTCTGAATGAGCTCTAAAACATATAAAAATCTAAAATCCCTTTCTAGAGGCTGCACAGAGAGTGCGTGCTGTAGCTAAGCTGGCACATCATAAAAGAAAGCGTTCAGTTTCAGCACCCACTTGGGAAAAACATCCACAATCAAACTTTCACAAAATGCCTGAGATAACAGAAAGCTACTTTTTGAAGTATGATGCCAATGGCGTTCAAATGGCATGATTGCCTGAAAGCTTAGCCCAAGGCTGGGAGCTGATAACGCAGAATGAGAATGTTAGTTAGCGTCACAGCAGATTGTGGGGAAGGCGGAACAAGTGAGAGTGCTGAGGGTCAGGTAGAGGCATGCCTGCTTACTTATCAGAGCTAATTTTTCTTAGCAGCTTGCCTTTTAAGTCTTTATCTCAGGTAAAGGCTAATGCTGTCCTTAAATTATCTTTCTTGAGTAAAAGGATTGTGTGTTTTGCATGTAGAAAGGTTAGAGGTTTTTTTTGCATTATGTTGTTGCTTTTTTTTTTGTGGGCTTGTTTGGGGCTTTTTGTTGTTGCTGTTTGATTTGTTTTTGTTTTTGTTTTTTTTCTACAGATAATAGTGTTCTTTTATCTGTAGCATAATTAATGACAACTCCTAGAATATACGAAATCAGAGAGCTGTGAGGATGTATCAAGCTCTGCTCAGCCTAAAAAGCTTGTATAATATATTTACCATGCTGCATGCTGCAGATTATGTGAACTAGGTTGACTAAAGTAAACCTTTTGATATGAAGCAGTGTTTTTATCTGGCAGTGTATACATAAATGTTAAACATGTTATAGCATATTAGAATGCTTCAAAACACACTGGTGCTTGCATTCTGAAGCCTAATGTAGAAAATTGTTAGAGAATCCTGTGTAAAAGCCTGTATTTCTCAGCCAATGAAGACTTGGCCGAGTTGTGTTATTGATTGCACCTTCTTAAAATTTTCATGTGATACTGAAAATATGTGTAGAATATACATATTTGTAAATTCATAATGAGAAAGAGCTTAACAGTTAAGGGAGTAGTACCAAAATGTATCAATGAATTTAAAACCAATTCAGAATCCTTACCTTATTCAAAATGATGACCCATTTCTTTTTAGCACTTTCAGAAGCAGGTATGGACTTACATACTTCTTGCACACATGGGGAATGTGTGCTCTGGCTTCTTCGTAAGGCAGATGCACCTTTCTGTTAGTGAGACACCAATTTAAGAAAGGAAAGTAGGAGATGGTAAGACAGTGAGTGGTTATTTAGAAGAGGATCATTGCTATGCCAGCTGACTGTGGTGGAGAAAGTGGAGGTCTGTTCAGGAACACAGAACTTATAACAAATGTACACTGACTATGAAAACCTCTGATTTTTTATTGCTTATCTTTTTTTCAATAATGTGCAGGGATTTGCATAATGTGTGGTTGTCAGCTACAGGTGAAGGATAGGTGCAGGCAGATAACTTAGGAACTCATCCAGATGGAAGCAGGTGTGCCTTTTCTAAGTTAGATGGCAACAGTAAGCTCATTTCAAGAAAGGTGGTAAACTGCTCACAGAAACATCACTTCCTCTGGCACAAGCTAAAATCCATTATAGAAATGTATTCCTTCAGATGTCCTGTTGGTTGAGAAGCTCATCAGCTGTGGTCAGCCACATATGGGAGATGATCTGAGCAATATCTGAAACTGTAACTGAGGAAATTAACTCCAAGTACTTCATGATGGTGCAGAAGGCTGAAGCTAGAGTGAATTTAACAGGGGAAATTGCTTCTTGAAATTGTATATTTTTATAAGGCCAGTATGAATGCATGGTTCTAGGGATGCAGTATTTCTCAAACAATCTGGGTCCCAGGTTTAAGGAATCCATCAAGCTTATGAAATAAAGTGGCTGCTGGGTTATTGTCTCAATGCCCAGTTATGATAGGGAGAGGAGCTTTAAACAGCAGCATGGCATTTAATGAAAAGTGATACTAAGTGCTTCCTTCTTTAGGGGCATAGAATAGTTACTGTTGGGTTTGGGGTTTTTAAATTCTTCCACTACACAAATATATGAGAGACTCTGTTCATAAATAACCATGAGGGAAACAAATATGGGCTATGCCCCAATATATGAAGGTGGAATGTGAGTGCTCACCTCAGGCAGGTGAGTAGCTCTGCTGTCTGTAAGATCTGAATAACTAACACCTGGATAATCTGACTAGCACAAACCAAGCTGAATAATCAATGAGAAAATGAGAAAAAATGGTGCAGGAAGAATGCATTTTGAAGAACAAGTAAGTAATTAGTTTTGAAATCTGTTAAGTAAAAATTCTATGAGGGGAAATAAACCTTGCTTTATTCATAGAAAAATTACTATCATCTTCCAGGTACGGTATGAGTCTATTCAGTGACTGGCAAACAAGGCCTTACATTGTTTCAAAAAAGTGGATGTTAAATATAGAACATACCTGTAGAGTAATTCAGGTCTAGGAACTCACTCCTTACTTGCCAATATTTAAAGTATCAGTGCTGGAAACAAACTTAATATCCTTGTCTTTAAGTGTCACATCTAGTTTGCTCATAAATGGAAAAGCCAAGGATAAGTGCTAATAACAGTTCAGATAATTTGCAATAAAGTGTAACCCATGGTAACTCATGTATTCATTACCACATTTTTATTCCAAGAAATCGGCTTTTAATGATTGATGCGAAGTATGTGTTGCTGTCACAGTTCATTGTTTAATTAGTTTTCTGATCAAACACATTAATGAACAAAGACATAAGAAATCATGCAAGAGCAGAAAGAAATACTTAGTTAATATGTGTTGCATTGATTAATGGTAATACGAAACCACAGCAATCTTGAAACGGTGGTTAAATGTGACCATGCACAATTACGAGGGCACCTTCAAACTCATTTCTTAGGAAAAAAAAAAGGAAAAAAAAAGAGCAACATTAAATTCTCCTAAAAATGAGAATGTGTGGGACATTTCCTACCTTGCTCTGAGTTCCAGGCTGCAGCTGTGACGGATTAAAGGCATTTTGAAGTCCAAGTGAAAACTGAATCTCTGGTTTTCCAGCAGTGCTGCAAGATGCTCCACTGTGGTTGGTGCAGAATGTCAGGATGAGGACTCCAAAGGGCAATAGTGTGGTGGCATCCATCTCACTAGTCAGGAGATTTGAAGTGAGTAGTTGTCAGTTATGATGATAGACAATACACCTCTTCTTGCTCCCTGAGAGCATATTTTGAATCATTGTTTTGCCAACCCCTAACGTTAATACTATTCACTATATTATTGTAAGCTTAAAGTCCTCTGGATGCTTTATGGTACTGGCAAAAAAACATGTTTGGAAGCCAAGTGGAAAAATGAAGGTGAGCAAGAGTGACACAATAGAAAGATGGAACAGTGAATGGAAAAATTATGTGCAGGCAATAAATAATGAGGCTGTCAGAACTTAGGCATACTCTGTTTCCTGCTAGAAGGTATGTGACTACCGTTGTGTGTGATGTGTGAAAGCGTATAATACCCAGAACTCTTGAGCTTAGCAAGGTATATTGAGCTTTTCAGTTTAGTTTAGCTTCACTTTTTAACTTTTAAACTGCAGATACTTACTCAAGACCTACATTTCTTTTGGTGCTCTGCCTTCCTCTCACTCCCTTCAGGGACACATAGTACTTTTACAAGTCCTCTGAACATGTACTCTCACCTGCCACAACATACAAAGCTCATGGCAATAGGCTCAGAGAAGGTACCTGGCTGAGACAGCTGGTGTGCTGCTGCTGCAATTTGGCCCATTAACTTGGCTCTATACCTAAGGAAGGCTTCTAGTAACACCTCTTTCCCACACAGCCCTGGCCATTTGTGGGGTATTTAATACTCAGATGATAAGTCAGATTTACAAGCTCTGACACATCATGAGAGAGGGATTTCTAGAGAGCTGGTGTGCCCTGGTTTTGGCTGGGATAGAGTTAATGTTTTTCTTAGTAGCTGGTACAGTGCTTGTTTTGTATTTAGTAAGAGAATAATGTTGATAACACTGATGTTTTAGTTGTCACTAAGTAGTGCTTACTTGAAGTCAAGGACTTTTCAGTCTCTCACGCTTTGTCAGATCCACAAGAAGCAGAGACAGGAAACCTGACCCAAACTAGCCAAAGGGGTATTCCATGCCACAGCATGTCATGCCCAGTGTATAAACAGGGGAGAGTTGGCCAGGAGCCACTCATCACTGCTTGGGGATGGGGTGGGTTTCAGTCAGTGAGTGGTGAGCAATTGTATTGTGCATCACTTGTCTTTCAGGGATTTTATTCTTCTTCTTATTATTATTTCTGTTACTACTATTGATACTGCTACTATTACGTTTTACTTTATTTCAATTATTAAACTGTTCTTATCTCAGTCCACACATTATTACCTCTTCTAATTCTACTCCCCATCCTACCAGTGTGATGGAGAGCGGGAGAGCAGCTGTGTGGTACTTTAGTTGCCAGCTGGGTTGCTCCTGAGTTGCTCCTGAATTGTTCCTTTAGCTGCACCTGAGTTGCTCCAGAACTTCGGGAAATCCCAGTGGCCCCTGACTGCATCTTTATGTGCTGAAATAGTCTGAAAATTCTTGCTCTACGTAGCTTCCTCCACATCCTACTGTTGGAGTGCATTACAGCATGGTCTTCCTTGGCCTACCCTCACTAGCAAGTCAACTGTTTGCCTTGACTTGTCTTTGCAGTATCTCACTAAGGGCTTGCTTCCTGAAGCAAGTGCTTGCTTTTCCTTTCTTTGTATAGCCTCAGAGGAGATTCCCCCACAAATGGCTATGATTAATGCATACACAACCAGCTTTCTCTCAGAAAATCATTCCTTTTGATTTCCAAACAAAGAAGAGAAAAAGGATGGAATAAGTTGTTCACCTGCCAGAGGGACTGAGGGATCTGACCTGCTTTCCCTTGGACAGAGTCCTAACTGTGGAGGAGAGAATATGAGTTTGGTTGGCTGAGCTCTCACAAGCACTTTATTCATGCATTTCAAACTCCATTACCTTCTAGCCAAGAGAAAAGTGAGGTTGCTGTTTTCATTCTGCAGAACACCTTTCTACATGTCTGAAAGGAACTTCTCTGCAGTTGCTTGTTTTCAACTGATTTCCCATGAGAAGAAACTGATTGTTTACAATATTCTTGGATGAGGAAAGAAACCCAAATTAGATTTAGCCCTGTTGTTGGCTTATCTTCAAAAGGGGAAGCTCATAGTCATTACCAAATATAAGATAATTTTAGATGTTTAAAAATGTTCATGGGTGGTAAAGGGAATTGAGGAAAATTATAAGGAGAAAAATGGTACTGTATTGTGTATATTTAATTGGATATATTTTAAAGAGGCAGAACACATCTCAAATTACCTTTTGATTGACACTGATGACAAACATTCTCATTCTAAGAGTGCAACTTAATTGATGCAGGCCAACAACATTATGAAACCAAGGACCAAAACCCCAGAGCCTGATGGAATGGAAATAGAAGCAATGCCATAAGCAGACTGTTTTTAGCTTTTTGTTAAAGTTTATATTGACTGATTTTTGTAGAATTTCTAATAAGTTGAAAGCATTTTGTAGTTGTCCTGGGTTCAGCAGTAGCAGTCATGTTTCTCCTTCGTGGTAGCTGGTGCAGTGCTGTGTTTTGACTTCCAGCCTGGGAACAGTACTGCTGATACCGATGTTTTCGTTTTTTGCTAAGTGATGTTTACCCTGACCAAGGACTTTGTGAGTCTCATGCTCTGCCAGGGAGGAGGGGAAGCTGTGAGGAAGCAGAGACCAGGCGCCTGACCCAGGTTAGCCAAAGAGGTATTCCATACCACAGCACGTCATGCCGGGGTGGGGGGTAACTGGGAGTTACCCGGAAGGACACGGGCTTCCGGGTGGGACTCGTTTCTTGGCCGGTGGTATTGTATTCTCTTCCCTTGTTATTTTCTCTTATCATTGTTGTAGTTGGTGGTAGCAGTGGTGATTTGTGTTGTACATTGGTTGCTGGACTGTTCTTGTCTCAACCCGTAGGAGTTGCACTCTTTCGATCCTCCTCCCCGTTCCTCCGGGAGTGGGGAAGGGGAGAGCCCCAGGGTGGGGGGTGGGGGGGTGGGGGGGGTGGGGGGTTCCTCGATTGCTCTCAGCCTGGCACCACTCACTGGGAGTGAGTGAACAAGCTGTCTGGCTAGGGTTTAAGCCACTACAGTAGTTAAATGGGAATGAGCTCAGAAACAGTGGCAGCCTGGTCCTCTTGACTGTCAGGTGGACAGCTTCTCTGTGCTCTTGACTTCTTACAGCTACTAGAGACCTCTTCATTGTATATATTATTGAGGATGGGTTTTAAAAATAATTTTCTAGCTTTGTGCCATCATTGCAGGTTGAATCATTGTTCAGATTTAGTGGAGAGAAAATGCATCAGGTTCCTCAGAAGGGAACAGGGAGATAAGAGCAATAATGAGACACAGACAGGATGAAGGAACTTTCATGGTAGGTTATTTTGGCAACAACCTTGATTTAAGTAAGAAAAATTGAACCAAGTAAGATTAAAGTGTGCAGTCTGTAATCCCAGACTGCACAGAATGGCAATAACAAATATTTGTGTATGTTCAGACAGAGCATTCAGAGGGTAATCTCTCTTCTTACCATTTTCACTTAAAGATACTTGAGATACTCTGTCCCTAGGGGCATCAGCCTCTCTTCCTGAAGTTGAAGGCTGAAAAGCAGGCTCAGAAGAGGGCTCCTCTGGATCTGTCTGAGGGATGAGTTTCAAACAACGCTTGTTCATTCCCCTGTTTATTATGACTTTTGTACCTCAATAGAATTCCCACTAACTTGCAGAGAGGCAGTATTTCACTTTAGGTACTTATCTCCAAAACATCAAATTCTTTTTTGTTCTGAAACGGTGGAATAATTTTAAATGCATTTCTTTTAAATAAGGAGAACAGTAAATGCAACTCAAGAAGAAAGAAGGATTCAGATTAAGAACTTTAGGTAGACTTTAATCAGAAATCCAAAAATAGGCTTTTCAAGAGTTGAACTAAGTAAGTGGGAAGCAGTGGTATATTTTTGTCCTTTCTACAACAAATCCTCTAATATAAGCAGAAATCTTTGGATATCCACCTTTCCTTCATGGCCACAAAAATAAGCTTATTGAAATGTTTCATGAGAAGTGGTGTGAAGAAACAGTTGTTCATGGAAATAGTTCTCCACTGCTTTCATCAATTCCATTAATTTTTTCCTCAGCTTCATTAAGCAAAAGGTTGTTTCCTGCTTGTTTTGAGGTGGAAAGTGAGGCTTTCAAGGGTATTTTTCTGTCCCCAGTCAGAAAAATCCTTGATCAACCCACCAGTTCATGCATCCGGTGTGAAGACACTGAAGATAAAAGTTTGTGCACAAAGAGCTGGTTCAACATGAAGTTCAATGGAACTTGGGCTGTGTTAAAAAAAACGACTTGGCTGTGTTAAAACCAAAAAACAGTACTTACCAGAAGTACGAAGTTTGAACAAAAGCTGAATATAGCCAGCAAGAATGGGATCCAGGTCACTTGTCTTCCAGTCCATGCAGGCCATGTCTGGAGAAGGGACTTATCTGCCTGCTTACCTGTGGTGTGGGAAATAACTTCCCATGCCTTCAACTCACATAGGTCTTGAGGTGAGCTTTGTGAGAGATGAATGGGAAGGATGCTACCCACTGAACCAGAAACACCTCCTCTCTTTGCATAATGGAAAATGACTATCCAAACTACCTACTTTGCTTACCATACCATGCAAAGAGAAGTCCGAAGAATTGTTTGAACAGCCTTCCCAAAGACTGGGGGGGATCACAGAACAGGCATGTTTAACATGTACAGGGGTCTCAGATCACTTAGAAAAATTATATGAGAGATGAGATCAGTCATGGTAATCAGATGTCTGAGTTGCAATTTGGTTAAATGCTTTTTATCCTTGTCCTGGGTTCAGCAGTAGCAGTCATTTTTCTCCTCCTTGGTAGCTGATGCAGAGTAGTGTTTTGACTTTCGGCTCGGGAACAGAGCTGATAACAATGATGTTTTGGTTTGGCCAAGGACTTTGCGAGCCTCATGCTCTGCCAGGGAGGAGGGAAAGCCAGGATGAAGCAGAGACAGGACACCTGACCCAAACTGACCAAAGAAGTACTCCATACCACAGCACATCATGCCCAGGATGTAACTGGGAGTTAGCCGGAAGGGCTGGGAGACTGCAGGGTTGGAGGAGGTATCGGTCGGTGCTTGGTCGGGCTGGGGGGGCAAGTTATCGGTCGGCTGGTGGTGAGGTGTTGTATTCTCTTCCCTTGTTATTTCCTTTATCATTGTTATTATTGGTGGTAGCAGTAGTGATCTGTGTTATACCTTAGTTACTAAACTGTTCTTATCTCAACCCGTGGGAGTTGCATTCTTTTCGATTCTCCTCTACGTCCCTCTGAGAGTAGGGGGAGGGAAAGAAGGGGGGGAGTGAGTGAACGAGCCCTCTGCCTGGTTTTAAACCACGACAATCCTTCACCTATTTTAATAAAATTTGGAGTTACAGGCATGAAAGGTATTTGCTCCATGTGACAGTTTGCTGCTGGAATATGAATAGTGAGATCTGATGTACTTTGCGTGGGTGAAAGACAATAGGGAACTCCTGCAAGCTTTGTCTATCCGTTCCTAACTGTCTAACTGACATGATACAGAGTAGATACACCACAGGCTCTTGAAACTGTCTTTAAAAGTACAATTATGTTAGAACATGTGTATTGCTTTAGGGTGTCTCAAGCACAATGTACAGAAAGCACCATGCAATCATTATCTGCCACAATTGTACAAATTAATTCAATACATCTTAGGGCTAATGCATATTCTGGTCTGATGCCCACAGGGTGAGAAGCTGAAGGAGCTCACACTTCTTTCTTTTCAGTGACACTCTGATTCCTGCACGAGGCATCAAAGACTGCTATATCTAAAGCTTGTTCAAGCCCTTGCTTGGTGGCCTGAAAGCCAAGTGACGTGCAGCTGTTTGCAGAAGGGATGGGGCAGAGCTGCGCTGTTGCTCTGATAGCTAGGGATGGGCCTGGGTGCATGTGGCGCACCAAAGGCTGGGCAAATGGAGCTGCCAACTAAGACGAGTGAAAAGGGGTGGTTTAAAAAAAAATGGTGCTGTTATAAATATGGGAGGGAGAACTCTGAGAAATGAATGTGTGCTATGTAAAGTGATATTGCTGGGAATAGGAAAAAGGCAAATACCAGCCACACATATCAAGTATTTCTTAATGATTTTAACACAGCATCTGTGTGGATGAGTTAGAAGATTTTACGTATAGCTGTCTTGGAAGACTGCACATTTGACTACACTTCTAACCACTGCTACCAGTTTATTTCTTTAGGATGAAGTCAGCCTCACCTCTGTGCCTGGCAAAGTCTTGGAGCAGATTCTCCTGGAAGGCATGCTAAGGCACATGAACAACAACAAGGTGCTTGGTGACAGCCAGCATGGCTTCACTAAGGGGAAATCCTGCCTGACCAATTTGGTGGCCTTCTATGATAGAGCTGCATAACTGATGGACAAGGGCATAGCACTTGGTGTAATCTACCAGGACTTGTGCAAAACATTTGACACTGTCCCACATGACATCCTTGTCTCTAAATTGGAGACATGAATTTGATAGGTGCACCACTCAGTGGATAAAGAACTGGCTGGATGGCTGCATGCAAAGAGTTGTGGTCAATGGCTCAATGTCCAGCTGGAGACCAGTAACAAGTGGTGTCCCTCAGGGATTGGTGTTGGGACCAGTCTTGTTCAACATCTTTGTCAGTGACATGGACAGTGGGATTGAGTGCGCCCTCAGCAAGTCTGCCTATGACACCAAGCTGTGTGGTTCAGTTGATACGCTGGAGGGAAGGAATGCCATCCAGAGGGACCTTGGCACACTTGTGAGGTGGGCTGATGCCAACCTCATGAAGTTTAACCATGCCAAGTGCAAGGTCCTACACCTGGGTCAGAGCAATCCCAGGCACAGCTACAGGTTGGGCAGAGAAGAGATTCAGAGCAGCCCTGCGGAGAAGGACCTGGGGGTGTTGGTTGGTGAGAAACTGAATATGAGCCAGCTTCAGTGTGTGCTTGCAGCCCAGAAAGCCAACCGTATCCTGGGCTGCATTAAAAGGAGCGTGACCAGCAGGTCCAAGGAGGTGATCCTGCCCCTCTACTCTGCTCTTGTGAGACCTCACCTGGAGTATTGTGTGCAGTTCTGGTGTCCTCAACATAAAAAGGACATGGAACTGTTGAAACAAGTCCAGAGGAGAGCCACGAGGGTGATCAGGGGACTGGAGCACTTCCTGTATGAAGACAGGCTGAGGAAGTTGGGGCTGTTCAGCCTGGAGAAGAGCAGGCTGCATGGAGACCTCATAGCAGCCTTTCAGTATCTGAAGGGGGCCTATAGGGATGCTGGGGAGGGACTCCTCATTAGGTACTGTAGTGATAGGACAAGGGGTAACGGGTTCAGACTTAAACAGGGGAAGTTTAGATTGGATATAAGGAGGAAGTTCTTTACTGTAAGGGTTTTGAGGCACTGGAATGGGTTGCCCAAGGGAGTTGTGAATGCTCCATCCCTGGCAGTGTTCAAGGCCAGGTTGGACAGAGCCTTGGGTGACATGGTTTAGTGTGAGGTGTCCCTGCCCATGGCAGGGGGGGTTGGAACTAGATGATCTTAAGGTCCTTTCCAACCCTAACTATTCTATGATTCTATACTGTCATCAAAAGTCATTGGGAAAAAAAGTTAATATTTACTTTCAATCTTGACAGTCATCATAACCCTCACTGCCAGAGGAGAGACGGGGCTGAGAATATTTGGGACCTCTCCATTGTTGCTTGCCATGAAAAGAGGGGTACAACTTCTAGATCTTCCCTACCCACAATTTCCGGAGAAATCTATCTTATCAGTTTATCGTTCAGTACACTGAATACTGTAGACTTTGATCGATATTGTTATTTGAGGTTACCAGAATGAATTGATTCCATCTTATAAGAAAGCCTTTAAGAGCATATATTCTGCTGGCCATACTAACACGTTAGGTCTTTTTTCTATTTCAGGATGTATTGTACAGTTGCAACAAGTTTTCTCCTGTGATGGACTTTCATCTGAAGTCAGACATCTTACAGCAGTGTGTTGGTTTAGGTGATATTTCCTGGACAAAAAGTCCTTTCAGCATAGTTATTACAAGGATTGTGGCTGAATTTACTGTAGCTCTTCCTCTTTTTGAGCTAACTTTTCTCAACTTTGACGTAAAATTCTGAAATGAAAAGCAAAATTGTAATTCCTGTCCTTAATCTGTCATAATGGATGAAGTCCCTCTTGTTCATAGTACAAAATACATGATTCAATACTTTATTAGTAAAGGTAGGTTTTATCAAGTTTAAGAGCTGTGTGCTGGTGTCAGTAGTAATAAGCAAAAAAGTTTAAGCATATTGCAGTCAAAGATAATTTTAAAAAGCTTGCAGATTTATTTCTTTTCATATAAATTCAAGTACTTCACTGCAGGTATTTCTAATAAGGGTCCTGGCTGGAAGTTTCTTGAATAACACTTTGAATCATTCTACCAACAGCAAATTTAAGTGTTGTTTGCATATGGCGCATTAATATTTGTTTGTATCTTATTCCATTCTTGAATCACCCTGCAGACACTATAGCGAGGTGTCATGTTGTAGGAATTAAGAAATGTCATGGGCAACAAACTTGTGCCATGTTACACTACAGTATCTTGAGGGCAGTATACACTAAAGCTTAAAATAATTTAAAAGCTGTCTCTGAATGCTTTTCATTATGCATTGGTTTATGACAGCATGCAGAAACATGAGAAAGAGTTTTCAATGTCATTTCTTCTGCCATAAGACCATTACAGACATATTTTTCTATTTCACATTGGAATTCTTAAATTCATCCTCCCAGCTTCCACAATCTTTGCTAAATGGCATCAACACTGACTATGTTATCTGGTGCAGAGTCAGTTATCCAGTTAATCTGAAGAGATGGAAGGATGGATCGTTTGGTCGGATCACCTGTTCTTGCTTGGTCTTGGGAAAGAGACAAGGTGGCCCTTGGTGCTGCTTGCAGCCATCTAAGGCATAGCTGAGTTAGTAGGCAGTGCAGTGTGGAAATAGTCAGCCCTGGAGGAGGAAGGCATGTTCTGTACTTCTTCCCCAGTCTAATAGTCCAGGGAAGGTTGCACTAACTGGTTACTAATTTATGTGAAAACAGGCCCAAGCTGGTAAATCTGTGTGGATCCACACTGTGGAATTCCCAGACCAGGTTATTGGCCTTTCCTCCATAGACATGTCTCTGTAGTGGGCTTTGCTATAGCTCAAAGTAAGCCTAGCAGCTGACTGCTGCTTGTGGGCCCTGAGCTTGTTCTGCCAATGACAGAGTTGGAGGACTTCACAAAAAAATGAGATCTATTTAAATTCAGATATTGGTTGGAATCATTGCAACTGTTCTTCAGCATACAGAGATTTTCATAGCAATGTAAGGCTCCAGGAAATGAGTTTTGTCCAATGTCTGGCCCTTATACACCACCTGGTACATAGTATTGGCGGAAAAAAACAAGTAGATGTGAGTGAGCTAAAAATTAACCTTAGGCTGATCAGTAGAACTTGATTAATTAGGAAAGAAGTGAGGCTCTGGAGCAGCCTTGCAAATGAGACACAGGGTATGCAATAGAGGCTATGGCTGTTTACCCTGTTAATACTTACGCATTTTCTTAAAAAGCATACTGCTGGGCAGCATTGGAAGACTGTTTAGGTGTCCCATGCTGGCTGGCAGGGCAAAGCTGTCACAGAGACGGGGAGATTCCCTCTACCCTTCCAGTCAGGAGGAACTTTTGGAGCAAAGATGTGGCATGTGGGTTTGGAGGGTAAGGCAGAGCAGGCAGGGAGCTTGCGGCACAGGCTCAGACTATAAGAGAGAAGCAAGTGGCTACTTTCTGCAAGGAACAGACTCACAGACAGGCCCAGAAGCTGCAAATTACTGCTCCCTGGGAAAACAGGATTGAAAGGAAGGACATGCCTTCCCCCCCAATGGGCTGGCTGTGGTCTTGTTTTCAGACTTCTGTGGTTTGCATTTTCCACTTTAAACAGCTATCTGGTCATAAACTGTAGAGTTTGTAGAGTTTGAAAGCCTTGTGATGCTTCCTCTGGGAAGGAGACATCTTTTGTAATTCAAGTCTCTGGGCATTTCAGCAGAGGGAGAAAAGCCCACACTAGTTTTTAAAATAGAGACATATGAGTTAAATAAGAGTACTGTAAGATGCAAATGCTGTATTTGGGCAGCAACTGGACTTCATGATCTTGGCTATGTCCATGGTAGGGTGGGTGTCCATTAAGTAAGGTCATAATACATGTAAGCAGATCCTAACTCTGTTGAATCATCAGCATGTTCTCTAGTACAGTTTTAGTGGTCGAGATGTGCTCTTCATGCAAGGTTAAAGGTGGCTTAGGGAACAGCACAGGCCATGGACCATTTCTAATGGATGATATGGAGAATGCTGTTCTCATCTTGTGGGATGAAAAGCTTAGGTGTAGGGATGCAAACTATTCTATGACTCAACCAAAAACTGGCTGGGATAGGCATGCACAGTTAGTGTTGCTTAACAGACAAGTCTATTTCAGAGAAGAGTAAGTCAGAGCACTTACTTGCATGCTGTTTTGTAGAAATTTGGTGGTAATAAGTAAAGTGTATAGATAGCTATTTTCTCCTGTGTACTGTAGAAGTAAAATTCCAGACCACTGAAGAGAAAGGGGTAAAATTGACTTCTGTGACCAATGGTTAATCCTAAACTTGTGTAATCTTACAGGTTTTTCGCTGCACAGATAGTTTCAGTAGTTTCCTAGCTCTGGTTTCCGGCTCAAGCCTGCTGACCTGTATTTCAGGCCTGACTGTCTCAAGCACCTGCTTTTTTCCCTGTGAACAATTTTTCTTGTCCTGAGAATAGGGAAGGAAGTTTACTTAAAAATGCGTAGAGAATGGGCTAAATTTCCAACAAAACAATTCGAGAAAAGACGTTTCTATAAGTAACTGGATTTAATCTCATTTCTCTGTAACAAGATTTATAAAATTTCAGTGTGCCTTACGTCATAACCTCATGTACAGTGCATTGGGCCCTAGGCGATGACCTGTTGGTTTGGGATGTGATTATGCATGATGTTCTCTTGTTTCTGAGATTCACTGTGTAAAAATACATTTTCATACTGTGGCTCTTCCTCAGGGTGAAGCTTTCCGATCTCCCCCATGAGCTCTTATGTCTGCACAAGGACATTGTCACACGTAAATGAGTCAGATTATCTCACGAAGGCCCTGCTGGGTTCACCAACAAGATAAGGGGAGGTCGCTCAGGATGTGGTTCTGGTGGAGCCCATACAAATGCCTTGAGGGCTTAGGTAATTGGTGGTGAACAGGAAGCCACTGTTGAGTGCTATGGCATTAAGACATCTGCAATCAGATGCTGCTCGAAGACAAATTTCACCAATGTTCAGATTTAGGAGATCATGAGAAATAGTGAAATTATCTGTAAAGATGAAATTTTGCAGGGCTAAGTTAATAGCTGAAAAGAGAACAACATGAAGAGAGAGTATCAAAAGTACAAAAGTCAGGATACAGAGTAGTGTGTGCTAAATGATCCTACTTCCTTCTGGCCTAAAAACTCCTAAAAGTTGGCCTTCCCTGTTGCACTTTGCTTCTGACTGCTGCTATTTGCATCTGTGGCCAGCAAACAAATGCACTATTAGTAACCAACTGTGTTGAAAGTGAGTTGCTAAAGGCTTTTGCAAATGTTTTTCCAAGTTGCCTTTCCTACTTCTGTACTACTTTTCATTTTATTTTGTATTAAGTAGGCAATGCTTGTTCGAGTGTTTGTGTATCTGTACATTTATAATTTGATGTGAAAGACTGCAAGGATTGTGTAAGTCTTCTCTTACTTGGGTCACATGTGATTTGAAGACCTTGTTTTTTATCTCCTGTTTTTTTGAGTTAATTGTAAGTAAATGTCATCTCTGCAGGGTGAGATCAGCTAACTTGAAAATAAGATACCTGGACATGATGAGACATTTTGAAGGTTTGCCACTTTTATTTCAATGCTAGAGGTGGTTTATATTCATAGAGCATGCAATCTCTAGGCAAAGCAAACCAAACAACTCCTTACTTAGTGTTGTAGCTAAAAGTAGCAGTATAGTCTGTTACTACCCTGAAAAACATTAGAACTGTGATTTGAAAATAGGAATATCATTAAACACATACCATTTCATCAGTTTCTCAGCCAGAACAAAGGCATGACTGCCAAAGTTTGCCATACTGTATGGGTTTTCAGTTTAAGAAAATCTCAGTATTTGTGATACTCAATTCTTCGATGTGACCGCTGCTTTCCAGTTCTGTAGATAAATGTGTTATCCATGCTCTTTATTTCAAAAATTGTTCCTCTTAGTTCAGTTAGTAGCAATAAACTAGGACAAAAGCTGGCAGAAGCTGAGTGCAGTCTAGCTGTGTTAGACTGGGGCCTTTGGATACCCTCCTGTGCCAGTCTGCTGGCTTCTGGGGACTGACAGAAGATACGGGATTAGGCAATAACTGTAAATGGGGGTCTTGAGGTTTACAGGAGTCTGCTACAAAACTGGATGCGGAAGAGAGAGAGGTCAGCTGTTGTGCAGTATGCTTGGTCAGTAAGGATCTGCTTACTGAGCAAATGTCTATGCTCACCTCAGGAGGAGCCTCTGTTAACAGTGCTGAGTCCAAAAGTCAAGTTTAAAAGTCAAGTCCAAAAGCAGAGTGGTTCCACAATCCATACAAAAGCCCCCGCAAAGTCTTCCAAAAGTCTCTGTGAAACAGCAGGGCAGAGAGGTAGAAAATGAAGGGATAATCTTCCCTGCTGCATTTGTACTGTAGTGAAAGCAGATGGCGGTGTACCAGTTTATGAGGATTATAAAGTAGCAATCAACCTTTCTTCAGACATGGATCAATGCCTCCTTCACTTGGCGCGTCATGGGAGGTCAGAGGCTAGCTGAGCTTACCAGAAGGTAGTGCTGGGTGGTCACCCTTCCTTGCCATCAGTTATTAAAAGGATTATTCCAGTGTAACTTGTTGCCCTGGGGTGCAGGGATGCAACATTTTATTTTTTCATACCACTGTAGAGTAGTTGTTACACAGTGGTTTTTGGATGGCATCCTCATGACTGCTGAGACAGAGCAGTACTTGCAACTTGAAAATTACATAAAGCAGAATGTCCACCTTTGTGTTAAGACTGAGAAAATACCACAAGTGTTTGCAGGCAATTGTAAATAATTTTAGGGGAAGAGTTGATGGTGTTGTAGTTCAGCTTCTTATGTCAGTAATACAAACAATAAACCTAGCACGAGCTGGAAACACTCCTGACATTGCTATGATGCTAGGGACAAGTCATTTCACGCTTCCTTGATCTTGTAAAATGCATAAGCAAATTGTTTCTGGAACGTAAGGTATTGGGGTGGTCATATGAATGCCAGAAGGCATTCGTTTGCAGTTGCTATATGGTAAAGAATTTCTCTTGTGCCTCTAACATGAATCCAGAGGTAGAGTCTCGGTAATGAAAAGCAGAGTTTGTTTTTAGCAGTAGTCAAACAGTAAAAGAGGTCTTAGATCTGTTTCTTAGTAGAAATCTTAAATTCAGTACATGGATATTATTCAGACTCTGTTTACACTGAACATCTTTCCCACAGGAACTAAATATGTTCCTTGAAGAATAGTAGAAGGTGGAAAACTTGAATTTGACAGTAAATAGAGAAAACCCTTGAGACAACAGAGCACATCATTGGTCAATAAATAGGATTTTATTTGAATTTCTTGGAGAAACGTGTCTCTATAGAACTGAGAGTGATCATTTTCAGCTTTAGAACTGAAATTCTTCCCATTACTGGGACAAAAAAATGTTTTTATTCTTAATTAGCAAAATTATTAGATGATTTGGACAACAAGCAGTAGATTCTTTAAGCAAGAATGCCTCAGCAAAATAAAGAAGAAAATGACACAGTTAAAAAAGGAATCCATTGAAATTCATTATGACATATTTATTTAATTCATGGAGAACTATGCTATCCATAATTGTATCCTTTTGTGCACCTGTTTTTGAATAAACTTTTGTTTGTGTACGTGAAACTTTCATTACTAGAAAACTAAAGAGGCCTGTGGTGATAATAATTTTTTCTAGCTTGCTGTTAAATTTTAATTATTGTATATGTATTTGTATAAGTATTGTATATGTAATTTGATAAATTAATAAACTTATAATTAAATTAGTATTTACTCCAGACAAACAAACAAAAAATCCCTCACATGCCCTAGTTATTCTTGTCTCCGCATATTGCAAATAACATTGGAATTTTGGTACCGTATTTCTAAAAATGTTATTTTTCCATTTTCTGCTTGGTATGGACTTTGCAAGAGCAGGTGACAAACAAGGAAACATTGACTCCTTATGAAAAAACATGTAAAAATCTAATGAGATATAAAAAAAATCCAAAACAAACCAAAACCCTTTAAAAACTACAAGGGGATCAAGAAAAATCTATTCTCCTAAAACAAGCCAAAGCAAACCAAACCAAAAAAAGAAAAAAAAAAAAAGGTCACAATTCAAACCATTTCTACAATATAAGCAAAAGGTAAGAAACATACAGGTCTTTTTACCTTCATCTACCTTATGAAATTTTTCATTGGTATTGAAATTTCCCCTCCATTGAAAGGAACGGGGTTTTATGCATGATGCCATTTGGGTAGCTGCTCAAAAGCATAAAAATGCCTATGATTATGAAATCAAAAAAAGCAATTGCACAGAAGTGTCTTCAATCACGATAGTTTTATTTGGCCAGCCCAGGCACAGCATTGCTGTTGTTATCCAAGCTTCATATAATAGTTTGAGTAATTCTGGCCCATTTCAGAAGTCTTGTTGTGCTTGTTTCCAGACAATGTAGAGAACAATGACATTCCACATTTCTTTCTGAATCATACCTACAAATTTGCAGTGAAACATCTCTCCTTGATTCATCTCTTTCAAAACTCTGAACAAATGCTGTTTCATCTCCCAGGCTTGCAAGTACTGTATAGGCACAGCATGCAGATATTATCAGAGTCCCATTAAAAGTAATTGCAGGCAGTAATACAGACAATTATTTCTGACTGACTGGGTTATTGATCTTTTCAGTTCATGAAAACAATATGAAGATTCTCTGCCCTCTTTTCCTATCTTGTCCTGTTTAATTGACAGGCCAGCATTGCTCACAATTTACTGCAGATTGTAGTCTCCTGTCAGAAGACATTCTGAATTCAGAGCACAGTCTTACACTGCTTTGCTGCTAAGGTTAATTAACAGTTCTTTTTGTTGATCCCAGGAACAGAAATGTGAAGGGAACAAGAACCTGGCATAAATGGAAATCTGACAATTATACCCTGCAAACTTAAGTTTAGATATTGTTTAGTGACAGTAATAAGAAAAGCAAGTTTATCATCTCTATTTTGCAGAAAACACTTTTTCCTCATTTCAAGTCAGTATGCATTTGTAAAGCATAAACACTTCCATTTTTGTTTTTTAACTTTCTTACTACAACAGCATAATTTGCCTTTATTTTTGTCACCCTTAATTCTTAAAGATTTTCTTTTATTTCTGCCTTACCTGTTAAATCTTCCCCAAAATATTTCCAGTGCATAACAGTTTAATTTTTCATTATTCTACCTCTGTAAAAGTCCTCATCTTCCCCTAATGATTTCTCACTAATTAAGTGCCAATTATTTCTAAGTTTCAGTTCCTACAGCTCCTTTAAGTTTCAGGACAGAAAAACAAACCAAAAACCAATCATCTTCAACTAAGTCCAGAAGATCCACACTGATATCAAGAACCATTAAAAAAACTTGTTTCAATGAAAATCATCCATAGCCTGCCACCAGCATATGGATGAATTCCTTCCTGTATGTCCATTTTGGAAAAAGAATCAATGTTTTTGAAGCATTTCCTTGAACACATCCCACTCATGGAGATAGGGGTGGGTTGTAATAAAAAAGTTATATTAGTTGTAATAATGCAAGTAAAGCAGAATAGGTTTAAGTTTAACTTTGAATTGCAGAGGGAAATCACAGAAAGAACACTAAGGTCACCACCCCTCCCCACTACTCTTGTGCCACAGTGTACAGATTTCATGATTTCTTCAGTGTGAAATGGCTTTATACAAATTCATATCCATTTTTCCTTAAAATGTTCCAAAGGAACATCTGGAACATTGTTCCTAAGTCCTTCTTCTTATCTTTACCTACAGGAGCTCTAACATGGCTGTGGGACCAGGTTTCTGAGTGAAAAGTCAGAATAATTTTATGTAAGAGACATGCTCAATTAACATTCATTTAGGCGTAGCCATAAATGAATGTGAGAATGGTGACAAAAGGTGCCCTCAAGGTAGCCACCTTGCATATGATTTGAGGTGAGCTTCTGGCAGACTGTGGGAAATTCATGTTAGTGTAAGGTCATTTGAAATGTAAATGCATTTCAGAAATCCTAAAAGGAAAATTTATGGTGAGAATATGGGAAGATGACAAGAAATTGGTATACGGAAATCAGCTTTCAGTGGGAGGAACTGGGACCCAAAATCAAGATGTCTGTAGCAGCTGTAGAAACCCAACATTTCTTCAGTATCAACTGTAGACTAATAGAGGAAGGCTGCTGACAAGACTGCAAGACTTCTCTGTTTAATTACTTCATCTTCATAACAGACAGACCTTTGTTGGTAATATTCCAGAACACTTCAGGGTACTTTTCCTTGGACAACTCAGATTGTGGAGAAAAATATTAATTTTGTTTAGGACTTAATGCTGTCTCTGGCATAGAAGTGGGAACTACCTACCTTTTAATACTTAGAGTGAACATCATCAACATCACCTTTTCTTCTTTTTAATTTTTTTCGTTTTAACTAGACAAAGATACTGCACCAAAATGGGATCTACTAGAGCAGGGTATGATAGGTTAATTGGACCATTATTGTTGGATGATACAATGCAATTATCACTTCTGATTCTGATGTAATGTGGAAGTGTGGGTTCACAGTATATTACAACCTATTGTAAAATCTCATGACTGGGAAGAAATTAGCCATGTTCAACATTGTAATTAGGAAAAAAAGTCTTGGTAGAAGCAGTGTTGGCATACCTCCAATTCTTTAAAAATACCAAAATTGTTCTTCACAAATTCAGTATTCTGCAAATTAAAATGAAGTACATTCAAATTGATTCTGTCTCTTTGGGACTATATTTAATTCTGCAAAAGGTAAAATATTTCCAGTAGGCTACTTTAAAGAGCTACTCCAAGAATACACACCAAATTAGGAAGCCGAACATTCCATAACTTCCTTTTTGAAAAAAAATTATTCCATATATAAATATCAAATTATGTAAATCTGCATGGTTTGGGAATGTCATCAAAGACTCAAAGGGGAGGAAGTCCAATCCCCCTCCCAAAGAACAGAGAGAAAGTTTTCACCTTTCATCATTTCTAACTGACATTTATCTTGCTCACCCCCAAATCTAATGATGAAGAATTCAAGGCAATCTATAGCAGTGTTTACTTCCAAATCTCTTTTAAGAACAGAGCCTATTGCCTGGGCCCTGTCTAGGACAAACATGTTGCTGAACTAACTTGGTTTAAACTGAGTTTTAAAAGTGCTAAGTACCTAGAAATTGCAATGAAGGCAATGGTGACTTTTGCTTTTATACTGAAAATAAAGACATCAAGTTTCGCAAGGTGAGGAGTAAGCTGCCAAGTTTCAATTCCTAACCCAACCCATCTTTAACACATAAAGATATTACCCAAGTAGAAATAATTACATACACTTCATGTTCTCATTGCAAATTCAAAAATCCCCACAGCAGAACATTTACTTTCTGCAGCATTCTTAATATTTACTTTACAGAGAGTGTTGAAAAGGAACGGGAAGGCTCTAAGGAAACCTTTCAGATGCTGGATGGCAGCTGTGCCTGTTATTGTGCCCTTAATCTCCAGGCTCCAATCTAGCTGACCATTTAGGTTGGTGTAATTATTAGTTACAGTTTTTGCATTTGTGGGAGAAAGTTATGAAGCTAAAACAAAACCTGTACTATCTGTGTTGGCTGTAATGACATTTAACATTTTGAGTAAGGGAAATTAGGAGAGACGTTCCTGAAGTGCTTTCTGTCTGGCATGTGTAGGGCTGAGCACTGTTTGAAACTTAGCAGGATGGGTCTCTCCTCAGCCATTACTGTTAAGCAAGCAATTGATCCTTATGGGAAAAGTAGTTCATTGATCACTAGAGTTTCTCCTTGGCATCTGCTGTTTCTGCAGACACAGGTATCTGAAGATGCATTTACATTAGTGTCCATATGCATGAATTGTGAAAGATGACTGTCCTTTTGAGGGAAAGGCCAGTACAGAAGGATACACAAAGTTTTGAGTTATTAAGTATTCATGATGAAAGCAGGGGGAGATAGACTACTGATTATAGAAAAGACCATACAAATCATGATGGATACATACCTCTTCAAGCAATAGGAAAAGAATAGGGTCCTGAGGGACCTGAGCAACTTGACCAAACAGGGCAACTGCAACAAAAATTGGCATTGTTTGAGCAGGTGAATAGGACCAGATGAGCTCCAGAGATCTCTTACAAAATGAATTACTCTTTGATTCCATTATGTAATTCTATAACATATAAGCATAGAAAATTGCACTGCACAAGGCTTCATGAGGTCATGTAGTCCCTTCTCTCCCAGTGCAATCTCATGTGTTCCTGTTTTTCAGGACTGAAGCATTTGAAATATTCTCTGTGTCTGGACATTTTTACAGCCTCCCACAAAGCTCTTACAGCTTCCAAATAATATTAGGAATTTTTTCTTGACATCAAATTTAAATCTTCCCTGGTGTAATTTAAGCCCATTTTATTTTGCCTTAAACCCAGTGCTGAAAAAGAATGATTCATTAATCATTTGTTTTGCAGTTACCTTTTCTATAGCTGAAGACAGCTGTACGTCATAGAATCATAGAATCGTTAGTGTTGGAAAGGACCTTAAGATCATCTAGTTCCAACCTCCCTGCCGTGGGCAGGGACACCTTATGCTAAATCATATCACCCAAGGCCTCGTCCAACCTGGCCTTGAACACTGCCAGGGATGGAGCATTCACAACCTCCCTGGGCAACCCATTCCAGTGCCTCACCACCCTAATAGGAAAGAATTTCCTCCTTATATCCAATCTAAACTTCCTCTGTTTAAGTTTTAACCCGTTACCCCTTGTCCTATCACTACAGTCTCTAATGAAGAGCCCCTCTCCAGCATCCCTATAGGCCTCCTTCAGATACTGGAAGGCTGCTATGAGGTCTCCATGCAGCCTTCTCTTCTCCAGGATGAACAGCTCCAACTTTCTCAGCCTGTCTTCATATGGGAGGTGCTCCAGTCCCCTGAACATATTCGTGGCCCTCCTCTGGACTTGTTCCAACAGTTCCATGTCCTTTTTATGTTGAGGACACCAGAACTGCACACAATAAAGGTGAGATCTCACAAGAGCAGAGTAGAGGGGCAGGATCACCTCCTTGGACCTGCTGATCACGCTCCTTTTAATGCAGCCCAGGATATGGTTGGCTTTCTGGGCTGCGAGCGCACACTGAAGCCAGCCCATGTTCATTTTCTCATCAACCAACATGCCCAGGTCCTTCTCCGCAGGGCTGCTCTGAATCTCTTCACTGCCCAACCTGTAGCTGTGCCTGGGATTGCTCTGACCCAGGTGTAGGACCTTGCACTTGGCATGGTTAAACTTCATGAGGTTGGCATCAGCCCACCTCACAAGTGTGCCAAGGTCCCTCTGGATGGCATCCCTTCCCTCCAGCGTATCAACTGAACCACACAGCTTGGTGTCATCAGCAAACTTGCTGAGGGCACACTCAATCCCATCATCTTTGGCTCCTTTTCCCTACACAAAGTAACTTACGGGGCATCTAGGCCTCTGACCATTCTTATTACTTCACGGAATCACAGAATGTTTGAAGTTGGAAGGGACCACCAGTGGTCATCTAGTCCAGCCTCCCTGCTCCAGCAGGGTCACCTAGAGCACATTGCTCTGGGTTGTGGCCAGTTGACTGTTTAATATTTCCAGGGAAGGAGACTCTACAACATCTCTGAGCAACCTATTCCAATGCCCTGTCACCCTCACAGTAAAGTGAAGCTCTTCTTCATGTTCACTGAGCTTCCTGTGTTTTAGTTTATGCCCATTGCTTCTTGTCCTATTGCTTGGCACCACCAAGAAGAGCCTTTCCTCTGAACCTTTTCCAATAAGTCCATAGATCTTGGCTAAACAAAGCCCCAGCCTGGAACCAGTCCTACAGGTGACTCCTGTAATCATCTGTAGCTCAGCTTCCAGTCCTGAGCAGAACAGAGATTATCAGAAGTGTTTCAGCAATGATGTGCCTCTTTGTAGATCACGATACAATTTTACCATTTAAAACCAGCATAATATGACTGACTCAACCTCAGATGTTAGCTTTGTAAAGCATGATCCTCACTCTGAAAGTTTTCAAACATTTTTCAATTACCACATTGCTGTTATTATGTCTTTTGGTGAAATAGAGCTCTCTGCAGGAGCAAAAAGAAATTATAGGACAGCACAGGCTAGAATGCTGTGGTAGAAGGACGGTATTTCAAAGAAAAAGTGAACATGGACTTTCCTATATGTTACCCTGTCCTAGAGAAATATATGACCTTTCCTGAAAGGGAAGCAATAGATTACTTAGAATAATAATATCTTAGCATGTATTTTCAGTTAATTATTGCACATGCTGGGTGTTGTTTTGTTATATGTTATCAGAAAGAACAGCAGGTTACAATAAATCAAGGAGTAGAAAAAAAACAAAATACAATAAAAATGTAGTTCCTGTACCTGGTTGGATTTCCTTGTTAGCTACAGTACTTTTTACATTGTGATTTTTATTCTGTGTTCTCTGCAACCAAATACAATTGTTAGCAATCATGTTATGAAGGACATCTAGAAATAATGAGGCCTTGAAATGATGCCTTCCCTACCAACAAAACACTATCACTTAATTGAATGCTTTTAGGTATGCCTCAGGAGAACTATGCACAGGATGGATCACTTCAGATTAAGTAAAATAATGATGCCTCATAGAAGCTTTTTTTTTTTTATTTTTGTTTTAGCAATTTCTACCTCAAACTATGGTAAAAAACAGTGAAATATTTGCCTTCAAATCCATTAATAGTCATTGGATGTCGAAAAACTGAGACCAGGGGGAATTGCAAGGCCAGCCCACAAGAAATCTATGGCAGAATGGGACATGTCTAATGAATCCCGATGTGAAAGATGCAGAGCTATTGTTCGTTTAAGGAACCAAAGGACAAAAAGTGGCTAATAAGTTAAATGAGACATGTCACGCAATATTACACTTAGGAACATGCTGTTTCTAAGGTATACAGATGAAGGAAGCTGTGTTAAGGAGAGTAGGAAAGCCATTAAATGGTTGGAGCGTTGATATTGTGCACATCCTACTGAACTGTGAGGCAAAATCAAAGCCTTCCATTCATCTCACAAATTGTCTACAACAGTGATCCTCAAGAGGCCTTAACTATATTACTGCTTAACTTTCTTAACTTCTCATGGACCACTGGGAATCCTTTGAATCAAGCTTTTAACTGAAAACACTTTTTTTTTTTTAATCATTTCACAGACACCAGTGGGCTGTGGGCTAGTTTTGGAGTCATTAATACAAAGAGGCATAGATCAGAACGCTCTGGCTGTCTCCTGTGGGTATAAAAGGCAAACTAAAATTTTAGTCTGAACAAGTATGTCACAATGTTGTCATTTTCAAATACCTGTACAAGCTATGTGGATAATTTCCAGAACTTAGCTTCAAATAAGAAAATTCTTAGTGTTTACAGCCATAGTTCAGTTTATGTTATAGAGGCTTATTTTCTTTATACACAGAAATAACTTTACTGATCATTTCAAGCTGTTTGATCCAAAATTTGGTTCAGACTTCCCCCCTGCCCCCCCCCCCCCCCCCCCCTTTTTCTTTTTTGGTTATTGATTGTTAGCTGTTTCAACCCTTTCATATGATCAGCTGTAGCAATTCCTGCAATATTAAGCATCAGTTCACTAAATCACAGTCTGGGTAAAAGGAAGACCATGTGATGTCTGACTGAGATACACACATGGGTAGAGTGAGCCTGTTGTTACTGGGGAGTGAGCCAGTTGTTACTGGGGAAAGTACAAAGAGCTGGGCAGGCAGGGCAGCAGAGAACCTAGGAAGGAGAAGGAAACGCTGCTCACATGACGCAAGAAAGAACTTACAGTGGACATGGCAGGCATCTGGTCTGCAGGGAGGGAATGGTCTGAAATGGCTCAGCAAGCCAGTCATTCTCTTCTTGTGATTTCACTGCTTGTTTCCACTTGTTGACGGAGAACAATATTGGTTTCAAAGTCAGTGTTTTGAAAATGAGAGTCTGGCAAAGGCATAAATGGAGTGAGTGTTTAGATTTATCTACAAATGTGCGTGGCATAGCAGAAATTAAAAAGCAATATATCTAGTCTTCTAATTTCAAAAATGGTCCATATCATTTGAGAAGCAAAACTTTTAATACATTTTTTTTTTAAATAGTACACAAGCTTCTATGTGTGTATTTTTGAAAGATCAGATTCAAAACTTTATTTGTTCTGAATATGGAAAGTCCTTGAACATCTTACACTAAACATAACAAGAAACTACTAATTTATCTATCTTACATATTTTCTAAGAAATCTTAAGATATCTTTTATGTCTATAAGTCAGATGTTTATGGTTAACTTTTTGCTGCTGAAGCTGTGTTTCCTACCACAATTTAATGAAAAACAGGTATAAAGGATACTTCATTGTTCTAGAGGGATGATGGGGAGCCAAAAAGAGAGTAAATAATTCAACGGATGGAACAGTTCTTGTCAAGATGCACCATTAGTGGTAATACAGCCCTCCCCTTTAAAAAAGTACCACAAGTGTCACTGAAATGTCCAGCTGGAAATAGACAGACTATTATAGAAATTTTACTTTTCTTGCCATTTTGCTTTAGGTTACGGAAGGCTAATCTTTAAGAATGAAAAGGAGGTTTTATCAGTTAGAAAAAATAATGTTGTCCTTAATAATCACTCATCTAAAACTTATTTCATTAGCTCTAATGGCTCATGTGGAATCTTACCACCTCCTGCTCTGGAGGTGGTATTAATATCCTCCCTCCCCTCACCCCACTGCAATTCTCAGGGACATTTTATTGGGTTATGTGGGACTGAACAAATTAGAACTGGCAAATACCTCCAAAATATTTGGGTAAATGTCAGCTCATGTAAAAAAAAAATAATTAAGAATAAAAATCTGTTTAAGCTCATTTTATTTTGATAACTCTACAGAAAATCCAACAAATCTGGAATCCATTTGTTGTATATATGATTTTTCACCTCATTTGGATAATTTCCATGGAAACTTAGACTCTCATTTCATTGTTAGTCTGGGTGACTGAGTCAGGTAATTGACTTGGGTGACCATGGTACTTCAGTCACTGGTGTCCCCAGTTACTCAGGTGTCTTCCTTAAACAAGAGAGAGGAAATCAAACAGAAATTTCTGTAGCTGGACTGTCAGTCAGTCAAGATTATATTGTAACCTTTTGATATAGAGATAAAAAGGAGGTATTTAATTTCACCAGGTGAATAAAACCAGGATATTACTGCTATGGCATGAAAACCCAGAAGTGTCTGGAAAGTGGAATAGAACTATTTGTTTCTAAATAGGAAAAGTTTTACTTTCTCTTTAGATATAGAGACAAGGTTTTAATACAGATCTCTATGGAATTGAGGGAGGCTGAAAGCTGGGGATGCTTCAGGGTTCTGAAAACTCTATGTAGGTGACAGCCCTCCATCACTGGGCAGGCTGATGGGGGCCGATAACAGAGTGCCCTGGCATTGCTAGTGTGGTTAGAGCAGACACTGAGACCATCCCACCAGAGGGATCAGAGCTTCTGTTGAGCATGGCTGTAATATATAATTTTCAGGTCATATATGAAGGGTTTATGTTATGCAAATATGTGATGAGAATGCCTGGGTTTTCTTGATGCTTTTGAATACCTGGAATGATAAAAAAGGCATCATTTTTCTATCTCTGGTTTTGTTTCCCACATATGTGGAATCAGACTATATTTAACTTTCCAAAAAAGTGCTAGAAAAGAGATTCTTAAAAATGTAAATCAACAGTGAAGATCCACAAGAACTATATAGGAGAGTCAGATTTACTGTCTTTCCAGGACTGATGATGTTAATTTACTGAATGTTTCTGGGAACCTTCTTAATCTGGCCACTAAATGGAGGTGGGGTTCACAGTTTCTCCTCTTCTTCATCCCTTTTAACACAGCTGATGGACTTGCAACTTGAACAGCATCTCAGCTGCAATTCTGCATTAAGTGTTCCCAGTAATATCCTCTACCACCTTGTGCATTTTGGACTCTGAAGGTCTGAATAGATGAAAGGGGGGAAGAAAGAACAGATACTCATTTGGTCTTGTGGGTGAAAATAATCACAATTTAAAAAGCAAAATACTGCTTCTATCATACCTGTTTTGGATTTCCTGGAAATGGATAATTGGGAAATGATATTATTCTGAAATAACCCTACCTGAACTTTCAAAGTTCAGAATCAACGCTGTGGTATCAAAACTCAGTGACTCTCAAAGTAGCATGGACATAGCTTTTTTGTTCATCACTTAGTGATGACATAATCTGGATAATACTTATAGACTTTTATTGAGATCCACACAGCATTCCACATATAAATGATATTACCTTATTTATCCAAATAGGATTTCTCCCTTCTAGCTTGAACATCATCTTCATTTTAATCCATTTTTCTTGTAGAATAAGTCTATGTTTGTCTCCATGGGGAGTCATCCTAAAAAGTGTCTTGTAGCTCTGTGTTGGGAAAAGGGTCATTTCTTATTACAGATCTTTGCCATTTGCTGAGATATGTAGTGACTCAGACAGGGTTTCAGTAATGTCCTGAATTCTGCAATGCAGCAAGAAGCCCTAGATGAAGTTCATGGCCATGCAGGAATTGTGTGATCTTTCCTGTGAAGGATATTTTACATAGGAATGCTTTTTGTGGGATTGAACCAGTGTTTAGCATATGACTAAGTGGAAAGTTACTTTGAGGACATATGTTAAAAAATGAAAGCAAATAAATAATGTGGAAGAGACTAGACTGCTCTGCGAATTTGTTGCGAAGGATCACAGACATCATGAATGATGTTCCATCACAAGAAAGGAAAATAAATGAAGGAAGGCTGTTCTAAAGAAAATACAGGACAAAAAGATTGATATTTGCTAAATGGGAAAGTCTAGCATTTTTATTCAGAGACACATATTTTTATTCAAAGACAGTTTTGCATTTCCAGAAAGTTGCTTCAAAAGCAATTACAATTAAATAAGGAAGCAAAGGTTTGATTTCTCCCTTTCCTTTCTCTACATATTTATTCATCTTTTCCCAATGAACATGATTTCTAATTGAAATCAGAAAATGGACTTGTTTTGATTGTATTAAGTGGTAAATCAAGTGTTAAATAGTCACAATTCCTTCTGATATCAATACGAGTTATGTATGAAGACAGGTAGAAATCAGTGATGCAGACCAGGGAAGTGAATTTAGATTTGAAAGACAAAAATAAGTAAGTAAATTCCTTGCTTCTGGAAAAAAAAAACCAAAACAAACCAACCAACCAATTGATATAGGCCAACATGCCTGAGCTGGATATGGAATATGTAAGTGAATTTAACTATGTGTGAAAAGCTTCCCTTGTGAACTGAGGGTAGTTTCCATTTTCGGCACTGAAATTCAATAGTAATGGAAAAAAAGGATGTGGTCAGAGTATACATAAAATAAATCTTTTAAGTTCTCTGCACTGCTTATTTACAAAAAACATCATCAATGATATACTATAAGCCTTCAAATACTAAAACCAGGTTGAATGAATAATTCAAGAAACATCTTCAGTAGTACTCTAAAGGGACCAATTAGGTCCACTAGATAAATAAATCTAAGTTTTTAAAAGTCTGCAAGCAACTTACTGCCTTGATGGCAGGACTTGGCACAGTATATCACACTTGATATGAAGCACATGTGATTATCCTTCTGGGTTAAGCACAATAGGGAAGACGATTCATTAAATATACACTGATTGGCATTTATCTTAAGCTGGTAATTCTTTTTTTTTTTTATTTTTTCTCAAGTTCCACTCGTTTTGTGTTCTCCCCAGAAATGATACTGGAGAATATCCCCACTTTAAATGATTCCAAATAATCATACTGCCACAAGGAAAGCCTCTGCACCTTAGCAAAATTTTCTTATAAGAGAAAGCAGGATTAGACAGTTAACTAAAACACATAAGCTTTTGGTTTAATTAAAAGATGTAAATTGCTTTTTCAGTACATACTGTAGATTTGTGGCTCTACAGCTCTGAGGCAGCAGCTCTCTGAAAAATACAGACACCTTCAGTTGAGCTGCCTGCATCTGAGAATGCATAAGGATTCATGTGACACAGCTGGAATTCACTGTTTCTAATGGCTTAGGTTGGAGAGGATGAGGCAAGCGGATGTTAACTTCATTTATCTGAAGGTTTTCTAGGAGGCTGTCTTCAGGTGCCCAAAGGGTTAACAAGACAACAAATTGGAGTTCTGACCTTAAATATTGGTAAAATTGACCCATCCGTCATCATCTCCTTCAAGATGTGTGTAAGAATGACACATTTGCTGCGGTGGTGGTATTTCCTCTGCATTTATAGTAAAAATATTTGTTCTCTTGACTGTATTCCTAACTGGTTAGGTATTCATGGGAGAAGAGTTAGAAGTGTTGATGAACTGTTGAAATATCAGACCTGGCATCCAGGCATGAGAGCTGCCTTGGCTTGCGCCAAGAGAGGTTCAAGGGCGCAAGATAGTTGCTACATTTTCCTGGATGATAACTCGCTGCTTTCTGAGTCTCAATGAAACCTGGTGCCTTCTTTTTCAGTGTCATTTAATAAATTTATAGGGTTTGGTTTGGTTTGTTCTAAAAATGCTCTCCCATGATTTTAAAGCCCTGTACAGTTTATATGACTGAGGCAATTGGCATTAGCAAATGGCATGGTTTAGCATAAAAGACCTCAAATTTAGGAGGAAAGGATAAAAACTGACAATGCTGGCCGTCCAGGGTCACTGCGTTTCAAACTGGACCATGGAAATGGTCAAAGCGTATCCCTAAGGGTCTGTAGGTATGCTTTGGATCTGTAACTATGCTTTACTTACTTCTGGATCTATATTTGCACAAATAAACTTGAAGGCTGTTTTTCTGTACTGGTGTCAGTCTTTGCCGACAAGATTTGCTATCAAGATTCATTCCACAACATCACAACTTTTAACTAGTAATGGTTAATATCTTTATTTCAAAAAATCAGTACTGTTCTTGTCTTTCTTAATAGAGATATCCACAGCTGCAAGACAATCTTAATATTTTGAGATTATGTTGTTCAGAAGGTTTTGGGTTTGTGGATTTTTTTTTTCTTTTTGTCTCTCCCATTTTATGCTGATTGTTGAAGCAGCAAAAGCTGAACACTCCAATTTTGACAAAATATAGTTGTTTATGAATAGCAGATTCTGGGATGCCGCACTACTCAGATGGTTTTAGAAGAGGCTAGTAACTACCTAGTAACTAGATAGTAACTACCCAACTATAAAATATAACTGTGGAGATGACTGAAACCTTGGCATAAGCAGTCTTTACTGAATATACTTGAAAACAAAGCAGTTTTTTTGTTTATAAAAGCTTTGACGCAAACCTGCTTAACAAGCTGAATACATTTAATATCTGAAAGCTCCAACGAAACTCCAATTGACTTTAATTTGGCTCATACTTTGTCAGGAAAGGAGAAAAGCCTGGGAGAATGACCTTTGCTTGTTCCCTAGAGTGTAAACAATTGAGATAGATATGAACAGATCCACATTCTCTGTAGGAGCCTTTTTGTCCTCTCAGTGTGTAATGAATGTGCAACTCACATTGGTGTCGATAGCAATTATGTACATGCACTGGGAGGGAACGAAATTTTAAATTGGTAACTCTTCATAAAATCTTATTACAACTGTTCTATAGGCTATTGTTCAATGCAGTGAGTTAATAAGCATTAGTCAAACTCCTGTTGGGGCAGTAGCAATAATACAAGTAGAATGTTTAATAGAAACTTGTGGCTTAATTACTTTCCAAAGAGAAGAGGGTTCAGCTAAAAGATCTGTTTTGTAATAAATTTTTCTTTATATTATCTGTCACTTAGGACTGGTTTTGTCAGTGAATACCACCAGACGTGAAAAGCTTGTTTAAGCATCGGATTAATAAAAAATTCATAGAAAAAGCAAGGTGAGAGAATACAAACCTGCATGGTTAAGCATTCCAGTTAGGAAATGTATGGGCAATCTTCATTTTACCCCATAATGAATAATGTGTTATATTATAGCCTTTAATTATGTTATTGTATACTATTTCTTGAATAATTTTCTTCAACACGTTTTAAGTACTGGTTTATGCAATTTTTGTAGTGCTATCAATTACTCAGTGTATACTAAGAAGGATCCAATAAAGTGTTCTATATAAAATCCCATAGCATGCTAATGTTGCTCAATAAATTTATAAATAAATCACCCTTTCTGGAACACTGAAATCTTTGGATTTCAGACAGCCTTACAGATGACTGAGACATTATTCAGAAGTGTTTTAACAATTCCTCTAGGTTCTAAGTACCTGACCCTGCCACAGCATGTATTGTTTTCATAGGCAAACAGATGCTTTAAAGTTAAGAAACAATCACAGCTCAAAGACTACTAATGACTTATAGGATACCTTGCAAATATCTCTATTTGTAGAAAAAATTATTATGAATATGTGCATACCAATAACATACAGCCCATGAATCTGGAGTCAACACATCTTTGGGTCTTTGCTTTTGAAGTTTAATAGACTCCTTATCACAGGAACATCCAAGTTCTGCCTGCTACCAGGCAGCTGCAGAGCCAGCAGTGAGTCACAGTAATGTAGAAATTGAGATCCCTCCCTCTCTATGCTGCACCACAGAAACTAAAGTGGCTGTCAGATGAGGTGGAAAAAGCACTTTCCCTTGCAATAGCTAGTACCATGGAAAAGACGGGGAAAGCATTTGTGCACCCCCACACTCACACGTTTGCTCTTGATATTCCTCTCTAGTAAATGCTAGAGCAAAAAATAGAAGTGAGAGATATACTTCTGTGGTGTGGAAACCCACAAAACAAACTTTTCAGAGCACACATCAGTATTAGTTTTGTGTTGTTGATACTTTATTGCATACTCTATGCTACTGCTAGAGCATGCTGTTCTGTGACTAAAGGACTTTGTAGTGCAAATGCCACAGATGAGTGTTCAAATATCACCTGGGACAAACATTTTTCCCTTTCTAATCTGGGAGGATGGTTTAATTTATTTACATCCATTAAAGTATGTGTCTGCATTTTGGATTTGCTAGGGGATGGCTAATCCTGTTAAGGTAGAACCAGCACAAGGAAGACACAATTATCTAAATCATCTATACTTTGTACTATGATTATTTTCATCACCAGGCATATAAAATTAAAGTACCAGTTTAAAGAAACTCATGTAATCCATTTATAAATAAATTAAGCTTTACAGCTTTTCTTCAGTCTGCATACATGATTACACCAGTTTGAATCTCACCACCCTTATGGCTAGATCAGATGTCATATTGTAAAATCTATTTAAAAATGTTATTTTGAATAAGCTTGGCATGCATTAAATGGGGTAAAAAATTGTTTTGTTGCAAGCCAGGAAGAATGCATACTTGATTAAATATCAAAGACCAAAATTTACAAAATAATACCATCAGAACAGAAGCAAGTTCAGTTTACAAGCATTAAGGGAAGACATGATTAAACTGATTACAATGTGCAGCATTACTCACTGATACTATATAATTCTGCTGTCTGCTGAAGTCTCTAATCTACTGTAAAAGTAAGATATTTGGTTCATGAGTTAATATATAACATCTGGAACAAAATAATTACTGCAAATGAAATTGAGAAGTGTGACAAAATTTTCATGCATTTATACACACATATTGGAATCAAGTGTTCACTAGATAAATCATATTATTACAACTTGGTAGTAATCCCATCAGACATACATTAGATAAATCTTTTGCATAGCTCTTTTTTGCTTTTGTTTCGGTTACTACTTAAAAAAAATCAAAATACAAAAGCTGAATGAATGTTGGTCAGACACTGAGTTTGGCTACCAAATTCTAAGAATTTAATGGCCTGCTGATTTTCTACAAAAACCTTCTCTCTCATAGCTGTGGTTAGCTCAGATAAAGTAAAAAAGGAGATGGGCAGGAGCATATATTTACAATACATTTGTTAAGTACGGTTTCATATACAGTAAACACAATCATAACAGTTCATATCATTAACTTTTCTTTTGAGTGGCTCCACTTAGTACTCTCAATTTGTATATGATGTATTTTGTAGAAATTGTAACTGATGATGTTCTTATCCAAGTGAAATTAAGCAAGAGTTTTCAACAGTTTTCCTGTAGTGATGATGATCTAGACAAAAGCCCAGACACATAGACAGGAACAAGAACTGATCTCACAGCTGACTCAACTATACTTTGGGTATAAGTGTGCAGAAGTAAACAAGGTTGTTATTTCTTGGTCTCTGGAAAGTGGGCAATGGATAGCAGCCTGTTAATTCAGGCCACTTTCTCTGCCTTCTGACTATCATAAACTGAAGTAACACAGTTCAGAAAGGGAGAAATCCATTGCTAAAACAGGTTTGGAACCACTTCTGGCTGTAAGGATCCCTTCTAAGCCAGCCAGTATTTCCAGGTAAGGAGGTTCTGATTTTGCAAGAGAAGACTTAAAAAGCAAGGCAAGGCACCAGTTTAATGTTTAAGACTGTTTTTTTTTCATCATGAGTAGAGGCTGCCTTTGGTGGAAGGGTCCTCTTCGGATATTCTCTTGAAATACGTCACATATAATACATGCTGTCTTAGCAATTTAAGCCATAAATGACCCCTAAGTGCTAGGAATTATTCAGACTCATATTTAAATTGCCAGAAAACAATATGAAAGGAGGGATAAGAATAATTTTGTGATGTTTCTGAATACTATTTTTCCTCCTGCTTGAGTATCTGCCAGCTCCTCCCAGTATGAACCACATGCTGGGACTGAAGGTTGAGGGCTGAATGAGTAGCTCATTTTAACCTTTTTTCCTCCTCCTTCTCCACAAGGAGATCTGGACAGGTTGAAGTACATATAACTTTATATTCATATTTTCCCCTTATTTCCAATGTTATCTTATTCCAAAAGCCAGCTATTTCCATTTTATTTGTGTGAAATTCTCCCCTATTCTGTAATGGCTTCACTTCATCTGAAGAGTAGAGATCTATAAATCACCTAAATAGGTCTCATGGCATAGGAAGTTATTGGGAAAACCAGAAATCTGATGGTAATGCTGGAAGTCAAAAGCTGAACTCACGTGAGCCAACTGGTAAAACTGAAGTAACTCCCTATGTAATTAAATGTAAAGCTATCAAACAAGAACAAATTTTCAAATGAGTTTTAGTGTATTCTTTATTTCCTATCTTTGCAGTGTAAAGAAATTACACTGGCTAATGATATTACAAGGCACTTTATAATACAAAGATAAATATAGGCATATATTATAAATTATTATATATGTAATATTGTCGTGGTTTAAACCCAGTCAGGTAACTTGTTCACTCACTCCCAGTGAGTGGTGCCGAGCTGACAACAATCGAGGTCCGTGTCCGTCTCCCACCCCCTTCCCCCCCGCACCGGGGCTCTCCCCTTCCCCGCTCCCGGAGGAACGGGGAGGAGGATGGAGAGAGTGCAACTCCTACGGGTTGAGACAAGAACAGTCCAGTAACAAATCACCACCGCTACTATCAGCTAAAACAATGATAAGGGAAAATAACAAGGGAAGAGAATACGATACCACCGGCCAAGAAAGCGAGTTCCACCCGGAAGCCCCTGTCCTTCCAGGTAACTCCCAGTTACCCCCCACCCCGGGCATGACGTGCTGTGGTATGGAATACCTCCCCGGCTAGCCCGGGTCAGGCGCCCCGTCTCTGCTTCCTCACAGCTTCCCCTCCTCCCTGGCAGAGCATGAGCCTCACAGAGTCCTTGGTCAGGGTAAACATCACTTAGCAACAACCGAAAACATCGGCTTCACCAACGCTGTTCTCAAGCTAGAAGTCAAAACACAGCACTGCACCAGTTAACACAAAGGAAAAACATGACTGCTACTGCTGAACCCAGGACAAATATATAATATACATTCAAATGTTCAGAAAGTAAAATTCAGATGTAAGAAGTAAACTGAGTACAAAATTATATTTACAATACGTAATTCCATTCAAGAGAAATTATGTCCTCCCTCCAGCTGTGCTTATTATTATTTAAAAGCAAAAACTATGTGATAAAGAATAAGGACTTCTATATATTTTTGTTGAAGTTTTGAGATACTTAGGCAAGTAATATATAAAAAGAAGGAAGGATGTGAAAATATTTTGAATATAAACAGAATAAAGCTGTACTGACTAATGCTTCGTTATATCTGTTAATGTCAGATATAAAAATGTTACATATATATATGTATATGTTTATAAATTACGTAAACATAATTCGTTTTCATACTGAAAAGCTACCTATTGCCTTGTCCTAACATAACTAAGGCTATCATTGTTATTCACTGAAAGAGACTTCTTATTAACACAGTTCTCAGAGTTAAACAGAATTAATTTACAGGTTTTGATCCTTTACATAATTTGTTATGGTACAGTTTAAAAACCAGGCCAGTTGGTTTCTTATCCTTAGCTCATCATGCAGTCATGTTAGATTACCTTCAAGTTTTTGTTTTGGCTTTTTTACCTTCACTATAATTGGATGTTTTACATAGACTGTACTCTTTATTAATTTATATTTGGCAGTTTATTGGAATACACTTGGCATTGTTAACAAACATCCAACAATTATGATAATCTGACATACCATTTTGAAAGTTATATTGAATTTTCTCTTCTTATAGACACTAATTGCATATTTGAAGTGATGTATTTTGCTTCCTTAGAAGCATGCTTCTGGATCACTTATTTATCATCATTTGAGAAAGCGGTATGATCTTATTTCTTCCATTTCGTAGAGTTCCAAAAAAGCATACACAATGCAAACAAACGTAAATTATGTGCCATCAACTGTCATAAAACCACTTACATGGAAACGGTGATTCTGTCCTATTTTCTGCCCAGTAGTTAGTGCTTAATAAACTCAGGTGGAATAGAGTAATGACTAAATTCTTACTTGAAATAATATACCACATTTAGCATGATTATCAAGCTTTGCTATATGCCTGGGGAACCAAAGGGATGTGTTATTCAGTCTCTTCACCAGAGAAGCAGCATTTCCCTCTTATCTTCCTCCACATCCCAGTACCATTTTACTACAAGCTTCCCCGTCCTACCCGTTGACTCCCATTCATTTGCCACACTTCTGCAGTTAGAAATGTGCTGTGGGAGATAACAATGAGTGACACTGGAAAGAATCACATCCATGCAACTCGATGTACACAGCTCATCCAGAAACTGCTGCACATCAGCAGTTGTACTCATAGCTCTGGCTCCTTCAGAAGAAGGGGACTCTGAGAAGTGCAGTGTACATTCCCACAAAGTGCTTCCAAATGGTCCCCTTGTCTGCAGAACTGTGAATCATGCCTCACCATCGAGTGTGCATTTAATAGACACTCAAGTTGTGGATGAACGACAACTTAGATACAGTATTCAAAAAAACTATTCTTTTTTTTCTTTTTTAATAGAATTAGGATGAGGAAGAACTGTTGCAAAAATGACTGACATCAAGAACTTTCTCATGCATGTGTTAATGCATGGAAAAGTGGTGAAGGATGCACTAAAGTCTGGCCCTCCCCTCCCCCTCTTCCAGATACAGATGGGAGTTTGACCTAAACCCCTCTGATTAGAGGAAATAGTTGCTTTGAGCCCTCAGAATTTCAAGAAGAGAGCTATTTGAGTGACTGTTGCTGTTACTTAAGTTAGTATCAGTAAAGCGCTATTTTCAGCCCTTAATAATGAAGTTTTATTTGGCACTTCCATGTAACCACCATGTGGAGCAACATGTCACTGAAGCCTCCAGGCATTTGGAGGTGTAAGGAATGGTAGAGTAGATACTCAAAATTTTCGTTATTACATCTGTCACCATATTTTTACAACCCCAACCCCAATTAAGGGCAGGTTATTTTGAAGAACTTCCTGCAACTTTCATTCAGCTTAGGGATATACTATTTAACATTTCAAATATCTGTGAAGCACAGAAAATGGCTGCTAGCAGCTAAATCTTGGAAAGCAGACTTCCAAGTAAGTTTTCTTTAGTTAGATAGTTAACAGAAATGTTCAGTTACTTTCTCCAACAAAAAAAAAAAAGACAATGAACATTTACGGGTCTTTTAAAAGCATGTCATGTCACAAAGTCCATGTTAACATCCTCATTGGAAAGACACCTGCAGTATTCAGTGACTTCTGCACTAGGAACTCTGCATTAGGAACTCTGTGAGCAGTCCTGAGATTCCCCACACTTTTAAGCAGGTGGCAGTGTAGGTTAGAGAGACATAGATTTTTCCTGCAGCTGATAGAAATTGTTGCTTTCCAATTTCTCCATTTATTTTAACCCAAGGTAACAGTATATAGCAGTTTTATTTGGCTCCTTTCTAGATGGGAACAGGCACAAATTCTGAAAGGTTTAACTTTGTTGATTCAAAACCACTCCATTATTTTCAGATGCAGCTTTATGAGCTTTATTTCTCAGAGTGAGACAATGCAGTAAGAGACGTAACAACCTCTCTTTAATATGTCAGTAGGAGGACCTATCTTCTGAAGAGGTTAGAGGATATTACAGTGCAGTGATTCAGCACCAACACTCAACGTTTACTGTTAAACACTGTCAATTTTAATAAAAACAAATTCTGTGGACTTTCCTCTGCTGGACCTTCATTTATACTATTGACTCAGCAGGAAAGACAACAGATTTAACTTACATTTTTATGTTTGGACTGATTTTTCCAGTTATTTCAATCTTTTGTGCATAAGATGTTTTAATATTTAGCACTTGCACCTATGAATAGCAAGTAGATTTTCTTTTTCAGATAGGTCCTACACTATTAAAGTAAACAAACAAAATGCAGCAACTGACTTTCATTTAATGAACAGCAAGTGGCTTTGATCTCTTGCTAATGCAGTAGTAGAACATCTCCTTTTCAGAAGCAATTTTTGAAGATGACTACAAACATAGTAAAAGTATCTGTCATGGAGAAGCAGATTCTTTTACTTGGGAGATTGAAGAAATGTGTGTGCGCAAATACTTTTGTGGAAGTGAAGCAGTGTTCAGGTGGTCACATACCCAGACGGGAGAATACAGCTGGACCTAAAACTGAAGGAAAAACAGTAACTTGTTTATTTTGGGAGTGCAGGATGAGTAAAAAAAGACAACTTCTTCGCAGGCATTGGTTTCCAGATTGTTAAAACAGATTTAATTATGATTTACACAAAATTTAGGATTTTCCAGTGGGAAGCAACTGAACTGGTAAGGAAGCATCCTGCTTCTTTTCAGGGCGTTGCAGAGTGCACAGAACCAGAGGGTAAACAGTAGTGGGAGGGAGGGAAAGCCATGGTGGAAGCAGAGGAAAAACCATTTTATATTCCCTGAACATCATGAGATAGGAATTGTCAGCTGCCCATTTAAACCTATGTGAACAAAATGCTTTAAGGGTTGTAGTGTGTTCAGCAGTTTCTTTGGTCATCATATGTGCTTCAGAGGGGCAAGTTATTATCTTCCTCCTCTTTAACAACGTGACTCCTCAGTGACATCTTGGGTTTAACAGGAGAACCTGTAACTGAGCAATAGGGAAGCACTGAGGGAAGGCCATGGGACTGAGACTTTGGAGAACGGCAAAGCTGGGCCTCATCCCTACTCCCGTCACTGCCCATCTGTGGGGTCTTGTGTAATTACATTCCCGTTCCAACTCCCTGTGTCCACAAAGAGAAGTGTCTCCTTCCAACGTGTTGGGGTATGGAGACTGAAACATCCCCTTGTAAGATGTCTGCCATTATCTTCTTTTCTAAACCATGGGGAAGAGAAATAAAAAACAATTGGAAATAGAAACTACACAATCTTGCCTCTTTGGTATCTCCACAAACTCCCCACAGACTCCTCACACTCCTCCTCCTCACACCCACTCGGGTCTTTTCGGAGCAGCTCCCAAGAGAGGAGCCAGCTCCTGTCGCAGGGACTCCTTCCCTGCGGGAGCTCCTTCCTGCCTCCTCTCTCCAAGGAAGCAGAGGTCTTCCTGTCTCCTTTCCCACTCACCACAGACACCTGGAAGAAGGAGGCACTTCCCTAAGGGGCGCGACATGGCTCCCTGAGCGATCCCGCGGACAGAGGGACGGCGCACACGGAAAGCCCCTCACTTCCCCCCCCCCGACTCACGAACAACACCGCGCAGTTACCCCCCCACACACGTTCCAGCACACCCGGAGACACCCCATCACACACAACCCCCTGCCCGCACACACCCGCACACACCCGCACACACCAGGCGTCCCCCGGGCGCGCACACGCAGGCACAGACACGCGCACTCACCACCCTCCACTCGCTGCCCCCCCAGCTCACACAGACCAGGCGCATGCGCAGTGGAGGGCTCGGAGCTGTCCGAGTACTGAATTTCTCGCGCGGTGCGCTCCCTCCCGCCTCATTCCAGCACAGGCTCCGGGGTTCCCCGCGGCCCCCGCCCGGTCCATCCCTCCCTCCCTTCATCCTTCCTTCTGTCCCTTCCTCCCTCCCTCCCTCCCTGCCCCCCTCCGGCAGCGCCGACGCTTCCCTGCCCAAAGAGGGGAAATCCAGACCGACACAGTAGCTCAGGCACCAGTTATAAATACTAATTTTCAAAGAGAAAGGGGAATCAAACGTACCAGCAACAGAACGGCTCTCAGCACTATTTCCCTTTTCCTGATGCTCCTTGTATAGCGGGGTTTCCTCTTCCTTTCCTTTCCTCTTTCTTTCTTCTTCTTTCTTTTTTTTTGTTTTTATTTCCTTTTTTTTTTTTCAAATTTCGTTTCCCCCCTGACATCACCAAAAACTAGGTGGGGGAACAACCAGGTCTGGTGCTTTGTCTGTTTCATGCTGGCTGCTGGAGATGAGCCTAGGCTTGACTTGACCATGAGCCCAAGGACTGGCACTTCTTTTTTACCCCCAGTTTGTAGATATCCAGATCTTCTCCTCCTGATTGTCAAGAAAATTAAATTATTGCTGAATTTGGGAATCTAAGCAGCACCAGCTTACTTTTCCCCCGCATCTCTCTGGAATCGTTTCTGGGATATTTTCCAAATCATCACAGAAAGCAGGAGGAATGAACCGGCAGCTAGTGAAAATTCTGACAACCTTGTTTGCATTTTTCTTAGAGACAAACAACTTCAGGTAGGTGATACAACTCTGTGTGATGATATTTGTGAAAAGGTTGTGGAAATCATAACTATAAAGATACTATGTTATATTACCTAGTTTGTTTGCTGTATTTGAGAGTATTTCATGCTAATTCTGTATAGGCTATCCTTTTTACACTCGGAGTCTCGTTGCTTAGTAACAAACACAAAAAATAATAATCTCAAGTTTTTTGTATTTCTCTGATTCAAAGACATGTTTTTTCACTGAGTATTAATATAGCTGAAAACATTTTCTTCGGTTTTAATTCCGAAACGCAAATTCTCTGTTCCCACTGAAGGTTGTTTAGGAAGTTGCTTTGTAATTTGGAAATTACAGAATCAGCCCTCTGATTTTGGGAAAACCCTGAATCAGACCAGTATTGTGTTCACTTAAAGTGCCAGCACACACAATTGTTTTGAAATTTTCTCAACATTTCATGAGCTTTTGCTTCAGCTATTGACTTCTTGCTGTACAGAGCAAACAGGTCATCCTACTAACCAAAGCACCATTTCAGCTGAGATTCATTATTATGCAGTACGCTGTTGTATATCTACATGTGCACATACAAAGTGGGTTTATATGACTGATGAGGTACATACACACAATGACAGAGTGAAATAGTGTTCATACCCATGAATCTGGGATCCCAATTCAAGTCATAACTAGTGAGCTTTGAATGAAAACACAAGTAATTTGTATAGGAACACCCCAAATACGTGCACTGGATTAATTTGCAGTTTTTATCTTAGGTGAATGGGTTTAGGAAATAAGTGGACAATATTATGCATTAGCAAGTAAAGATATTTTATAATAATATATGACATTGGCGAAAGCAAAAAGGAGCAATTGCCCCCTGTAAATGGAACCTGAAAAAACGTGGGGAATCACACTATGAGAATTTACTATCACCTTGCCTTTTAAAAGTTCCAGTGCTTCTGCAAAGGGATAAAGGTTTGCTATTTGCTTCTCATTTCAGATGCTTGTATATATATAAAATTTTTTTAGACTTGTGTATAGATGCATGAACACCCCCCCACACACACACCCCCCCAGAAAGACTCCTGAAACTGAATGGCTCGCTTTGGGCAAATATATAAGAAGACACAGTCATAGAATTACTTTGAATATAGCTCAAAAATTATGTTGAAGCATAGATACAATGAAATTGGTTATTCAAGAATCAGGTAATGCTTTATGATTAAATCTGTGCCTCTAAACACCAAATATGACCATTTCATTCTAGTTTCTTTTTCCTTAGGGAACAGACATGGGAAATCCTAAATTCTCTTTCCCTGAATAAATAATGTATTTGCAATATGTAAGATGCTATGTACAAAGCATTTAACATGCATGATATGGTACCAGAAGTTTGCTCTTAAATTCTGACAGCAGAGACGTATTTCAAGAGCCTTCATATAAATATCAGCTGGTAATAATACTAATAGTTTGTTGTTTTTTTTTACTTAATGTTTACTGGTAAAAATTCCCAAAGATCAGATGTGGCTGGCTCTGGAACCCTTTTTGCTGTGTCGGGGAAGACTCCAGACATTCACCAGCATAAGTCAAACATTTGTTGGGTATCATTTGTAAAAAAGGTTTTTTTTTTTGCAACTATCTCCTTCTCAACATTAACAAAATCAGTGTTTTTCAGTGTTGCTTGGTGTGTGTTACCAGCTATTGTTTGCAAGTTTAAGACTACCTCAAACCCAGGGTTAACATATACTTTTAACAGTGTACATGCAAGAAAAGCAATGATATGAAATAAGATTTCAAAGCCCCTGTAAGATTGCTCTAGACATAAGGATAAAAAGTAAATTGAAACTTCTAAAGTCTTAAAGCTGTAATGAATTTCTTTTTAAAGCTGTGTTGTTTACTTGCTTGTTTGTTTCTGAATAACAAACTGCCCATGCATATTACCTTAAACTCATAGAATAAAGTTTTCAGATTAAAAATAGACTATATTGTTCTATAAAAATAATGCGACATTCACTGGATTGAGACAATTTATTTGCTGTTATAATTTCTCCATAACTTGAATGCAAGTTAAATATTAGCTAATCATGGCTAATAATTTATTTAGGACAACTTTCTGTAAAGAACATGATTCAAGATCTGGAAAATCCCCCTCACAGACCCTGTCTCCTTCAGATTTTTTGGACAAATTGATGGGAAGGACATCGGGGTATGATGCTAGAATCAGACCAAATTTTAAAGGTAAGTTTTTTAAGACTTCCAATTAATTAATCAATTACATTTTGGGCAAATTATAGGTTTGAGGGGCTTAATTCTGGGTTCTAATTCTCTTTCCAATAAATTCAGATTTCCAGTGTGATAGTGGAGATCAGCTAACCCATGGGGAGGACTAGGAGAGCAGTGTAGGTGATATGGGTCCAGAGCTTGAAACACCTCTTTTCATGCGACAGTAATATTTAGCTGTCAGAGGATGCTTCTGAAGATTCTGCTAATTCCATGTAGTAAATAGAATTCTAGTTCCAACTAAAAACATTGAGATAACTTGTTACTGATTTTTTTATCTGTGAAGACAGTATCTTTTAACACTGCCATGCTGAACTGTCATGTTCTTTATAGCAGTGTCTGAAGAAAAGGTCTATGCTTTCATTCAACTTGAAGAAAGTAAAACCTCTTTCTCCAAAGTAGAGAGATAGGCCTCAAGGTATGCACACATAAAATTTTATCCTACGAATGCTGACGGAATGATAAAAAACTGTTCGTCAGTATCCCTACAAAATATAAAAATATTTTGGTTTTCACTTCCATAACTCCCCCCTTTTCTTCCAAAATTTGCACTGAGCTATGGAGAGTCACCATCATTCCAGCACAAACAAGGCTGTAGACTGGAAACCTCTTTTACAACCATTACTATTCACAGCAAGTTTTCCTTGATGTAGTCATGTAAATCCCTATGGAAGTAAGCACAGAATGAGTTACGGCTTTCAGTGAAAGGAGTTGAGAGAGGTTTTCACTGCAAACATTTTAACATTTCTGGAAAGCTCTGTAATTCTGTGAAACTGGCTCTTCTATGTCAATTTAAAGCTTAGAATGTGTCTTTACATTGAAAACTGATAAAATGCTTCCTTAACAAATCTGATGCCAATGTACATTTGCACTCTTATCTCTCAGCTTTGGTCACCGAAATGAATGTTTTCCTGTACAGAGCCATGTTAGCAGTGCTGTGAATGTTGATAACAACTGGAAAAAACCTGTCATTTCTTAGCTAGTGAATGAACTGTTAGGAAAGAAGCTCGCATGTCAATTAGAAAAGCGCTTAATTAAATTTAGATCAAAGATTAGTTTCTTCTCTCTGTTCCACATGTGCGAATTACAAGATTTGGAACAAAGTGCGTTTTTGCTGCTTGCTTATGGAGTTCCCAAACTGGAGTCCACATTAGCTTGTAGTAACTAAGCAAGCATTAGGCCCTCATATTCATTTTGTGCATTTGTATGAATATTAGTGAAGTTTTAGAGAATGCAAATAAAGGCAGAAATTCCCTGAATTGAGCAAGGTAGCAATCATTAAAAACTTATTCCTGCTCTTTACATGAAAGGGTCACTAAAACAAGACTTCCCCTTCATCTCTTGAAGCTCAGATTAAATCAGGAATAGTAGCAGTCCCTGTACATAGAACTACTTAAAGACTGCACTTTATTGCTCCCCAGTATGTGCCTAAAGCCGTTTCATGAAAAACACAGGAGGAGACAGATTCAAAGCTTTGCTGTCAGGATGTTCAAGCAGGTAGAGCAGGTATGGTGTGCACGATGTTATGTGGTGCATGCTGAACTGTTTGACAGACACGGCTGCTCTCAAGTCTCACAGTTTCTTCGTGTTCCCAAAGTGAAGCTGCTCCTGATGACACCTATGAATGCTTAATGGCAAAGAATATGCTGTTTCTTATTTTTTACTTATTTTTTTTATTGTCACTTTCCACAGCAGGACAGTACTTTGCAGCAGTGTTTTCTTCAGTGTTTTTTCCTAACTTCCCATCTCTGAGCTCTCGCATAAGTCTCAGTCTTCTGGGGAGGGGTCTGAAAGGTTTTCTTGTTCTTTGCTATGTTCCCTTGAAGGGTATTTTATATCTCAGAGTTCAAAACTACAGAGTTAAGTCATGCAGTTTTGAACTTCACATCACTCATAAAAACCTTGTCAGCTGATAACCATTTTTAATTATTCATTATGATGCACATCCATGTTCTAGTTGCCCAAGTCTTGTTAACTTTTTAAAGAAATTGAAACTACTTTTTTGCTTTATACTGCATATTTATTCTTTTTAAAGAATAAGAAGTACACCTGCAAAGAGGATAAAATAAATCTGTCTTGCATGGAGTTAAGTATTATAAAGTTTTTTTGCACTGAGTTTTATTGTGACCATAATACAGATTGTTTCAGTTTCTCACATTCATTAATCTCTTTGAGATCTTTTGGGGGATATAGGTTATTGTACAATACTCATAGTCTAAACCATACAAATGGATGGATGTATGAAATGTGGAATAATTGCCTAATTTAGAACACTTTTTGTATTTTAAGGCAAGGACTTTTAAACACAAGAGAGCTCCACAGGAATAATGGTTTACACTAAGGATCTGCTATGTGGTTTTGCATGCAGTCTGGGACTAATATTTATTTTCTACATTTCACAAAAGACGTGGATCAACATAGTTGTGCAATTGCTCATGCATTTATCTAGCTTTTTCTGTTTTAGACCATGTACATGGCCTTCTCTGAGCTCACTGTAGGCATTTAAAAGTATCAGAAATGTCTGATCTCATGGAAAGGCAACTAGGTAGAACCTATACCACTGATTATAAAATAATGAAATATACTTTTATGACTAGTCTGAATTACTGGAAAACTACAGCTATTTGATTAATTTGTGGACTAAAGGCTACACATTCTAAAAAGAGAGGAAAATGCTACTTACTGGAACAAGGTGCTTTATCCAGATAAAGTACTTCATCATTAGTTATTGCTGTTCCCTAACTTGCTCTTGCAAATCAGAAAATTCAAGAAGGTAGTGGGAGAGCAACAGGTGAATATATGAAAGTTCAAACATCAGCAACAGTTTGTTTTGTTTTGTTTGTTTTTTTTGAAGGTTTTGTTTGTTTGTTTTTTTAAATAAAAGTACTGTATACTGAAATATATTGAAAGATCCTTTCTTTTTTTTTTTTGTATCTTTCTGTCTTACACAATCATTTGAAAGCAGAGGACTAGATATCTGGTTCTTCACACACCAAGCAGTCAGATACAAAATGACCAGGCACTGAGAGCAACTGCCCCCCGATGAGCAGCCACAGAGAAGTGCCAGAGTGACAGCTCTCAAAATTGCCTTTCTTTAATCACTGTGAGATACTTAATGCATATTTTTTCATCTTACACTTACCGTTTATTGAATCTGAGTAGGCTAATAATTTGCGTAAGAACACAGAGGGGAATATTTTTAAATGTAAATATGAAGACTGCAATCTAATACTAGTTGAAATCCCTGAGAGCCTTTCTGTTGACAGCAAATATGCGCTAGTGGTCATATGAGTTGTTTTGCTGTTTCTTCTTCAGTTATAGCATCAGTCGAGCAAGATTTCTGTAAAACAATAAAACATGAAACCTTCATGATGTACTTTTTACCTGGTTATTATCAATGTTGTATCTTTTTTAGTGGTAAAAAACAACAGCAACAAATCAGAGTGATGTCTTTTAATTTCTCCACTGCTTATTTTGCTTTCCTCAAGAAAACTAGAAATAGTCGTGTCAGGCAGCTGTGCTATAAAACTAGCCAGGAATGTGCTTTCTCATTGGTAGAAACCAGAGATGGTGAAGTGGTATCTCAGATTAGTGTATACTCAGTTCAGGCTCCCTCAAGAGCACTGTCGTAGTGCTATGATACAAGAGATCAATCTGCAACTTAATCACAACGTGAGATGTGGGGCTAATGGAAAGTCAGCTTGAATTTAAAATTTCCTAGCAGGTGTTGACCTTCAAAGATCACTAAATTATTTCCACTTTTTAACACTTTCACCTTCTAAATCCACTTAAAATCTAAACATAACCTAGAACTTATCAGATAGAGAAAACTTTCTCTATAGGCACTACTACATTCTTTATGCCAAATACTTTATGTAGTAGACTAGCTGTCATGCAGTGAGTGGAGAGAAGTGGAGTTTGTCACCAAAAGCTCAAGAAGCTTATTATCTTTGGTATGAAAAAAGTTTGCAAAGAAGACGATAGTGATTTTCTCCTGTATTGAATTTTCATTCTATGTTTTAACTGCTTTCTTTCACACTAATTAATTTGCTAACAAATATTCTGATTTTTATGGAGGTACCTGGAGATGTGCAGCAACACTGCTGATGTTACTCTCATCACTGGGTGATGCAATCAGTGTGAATTAACTTGCTCAAAAGCTGCTGTTTCTGAACTCAGAGAAGACTTGTCAGAGGGTTGCAGTTCGGGGGTGTAGTGGCTGTATCTGTAAAAGATTAGTCTGTAATTGGAGCAGTGTAATGTCATTTTTATGCCGAGTCAGTCGGTTTATATCTGAATAATAAACATGTAGACTAAATAATTTACTGAAAATTAGCTTGACAACTGTTACAGGAAATGGCTTATACACTTTAATACCTTAACTCCTTGGCAGCAAGGGTCAGTTTTTCCATATGTTTGAGCTCGTTGTTTACTTATTCGGCCCCTGAGTTGGCCAGTAATGAAATCCTTAAAAAAACATGAATGGAAACCAATGAATGACATTTAAGGGCGAAATTACTGGCATCAGGCTTAATAAATGAAAGCAGCTTCTATGTACATGATGAGAAGAGGAACTGTCCACAGAAGGTGACCTTAATCTAGATGTGATACTTCACAATAAAACCTGTTAGGAAAACAACCTGTAAAACATATAGAAGTTGAAAAGCATAGGTTGTGGGATCCATTCTCCAGTGCTTAATAACCTTCTTAAAGGCAGACTTCAGTTGCTAACAACTCCCGAACATGAAGTCAAATGCAGGGAGTATACTGTACTGGGCTATTTTCCACACAGTTCAAAGGCTCAAAGGACCATATCCAATGGAGACTCAAATCTAGCTCAGGCATGATGGCATGTAGGAAGGAAGTCCATGCTCTTGGTGTATTCTCATTGTAGGCCATCGGCTAAAGGTTCATTGTAGGAGAAGGGAGGCTACCTGGACAGTTTTTGGATGTGGCCAAGGCCATTGCACTCCCTAAATTTAGGTTGCTTGGAATGTGCAAGCATCCATTATTTGTAAGGTGTGCTTGTGGTTTATTTTCTGCCTTGAAACATGTCTACAACTACACTGCTTTCACATGAAGCTGTGTATGCACATCTCACTACACAGTTAGATGCTGCATGAGGATCTTTCCTAACAGGATATTGGGTTTCTTTGGTTTTACTTCATTTTTCTTCAACTGCAAAGAGGTAGCTAAGGAAATGATGTTCAGTCTCTACCCTAGGTATGGACTTTTTCATGCAGAAACCTTTTTACCTCAATTATGCAAGGATCCTTTTAACTGTTTTTCTTTTAAAATTGTTCATAAAGAGGGATGTGGAACTTGTCCTTCTCCCTCTCTTTCTTTAACTTCATGTTCTTTCCCAGAACATGAGTAGGCTGGGGAAATTGCATGGCTAGTTAGGTTGTGTCTAGACTTCTAGACAAATGAGACTAGACAGCAAAATCAAGCAGCCCCCCTGATTATCTACACTGCTTAGCTGTTTTCTCATTCCCTGGATCCCTTTCTGAGCTTCCTGCAGGCAGCTCCCTCCAAAGCAGGTCAGAAAGGCTGTGAGCACGTAGCAGTGTAAGGCACAATCTAACCAGTGCTGCTTGGCATCCAAACTGAGGAACCGTCTTGGTCTTCTTTTATATTTAAAAGGTTAGCCACACTGATCTTTATCGTATTGGTATGTTGCCTTTCTTGCAGAACCAATGATTTAATTAAGAGATATCAATGGATTTGGCTGTTGTCATGGAATACTGCTGTGCTGCTGCATAAACTGTCAAGAGAATTTATGAAAAACAAATGTCAAAGCAGATCCAAAGACCTTTGATATCAAAACAAGAGACACTATTGTTTTTATCATGTTCTAATTTAATCAAGGATTTTCTATCACATCCGTTGTCATGTTTAGATTTAAATTTTCTATGCAGCTGAAGGCAGTGCCCTTGGGTCACTCATTAAGAATCTTGTGTTTTGGAAAACATGAAATTTAAATATAGAATATATAAAAGCACATACACTTAATTTACCAAGAATGTACGCATATTTAAACTGCAAATCTATTACAAACAGTGCTACAGTAACTAGGAATATGTATACATAAAAAAGAAATATGCAGTTTTATTAGAAAGATTCATTTATTTATTTTTTTCCTTCTGGAAATATGAATATAAATCCCTGATTAAGGCAATAGAAAATGTATATTTGATGGTTCAGCTTCAAAATATGCATTTCATAGTCTTTCACAGAAATGAGTGATCTTAACACTCTGCAAAGAAAAGCTCCCCTAAATGATGTAGACAGGGCAGTACAGGTTCTGGCAGAGCTCTAAAATTAAGAGTGAACAATGTCTGGCATAAATAGTGGCCTGCCAGTGTTACAAACCCCCAGCCCATGGTTGAAATTCAAAATTTACAGAAATATAAAACCTCTGATTCTGGAAACCATGCGAGATCTGAGGAGTACAGTTCATGACAGAGAAGTGCCATTCACCAAGTATTCTGCTACTTAGAAGGGATAAATTAGAGCAGCCTAGTGGCTTATCTGAACTGTGCCAGCTACCAGCAAGCATCAAGTGTTGGAAGAGCATGAAGGCACACTGATTACTCCTTATGCCTCAGCTACATGGCAGCAGCTGGGAAGGATGGGAGCATAAAGACTTCATGAACCAATAAAAGATGGAAGCTTTAAAAACTGGACATAGGTGGAATATAAAACCACAAACAAACAATCCCCCCTGGAATTACCAACTTACCTACTCTGTAACACTGGCAGTGCATTACTGTTTTTCCTCATATTCTCTTGGTTCTGCTCCTGGGTGTGCCCAGAATTGCTGCAGGCTGCCTCGGCACTCACATCCCTTCTAAGCCAAATCCAGGCTGTTTGATTGGAACCAGATAACCTTAAGGTCTTTTGCAGCCCTAACAATTCTATGATTCTATGATTTTATGATTCTATGATGAGGCACTGTTTCACCTCCATTTCCCTGTATGGAACAGGAATTGCAGAGCCTGCTTTATATTTATTCCCCAGGAAAGGGATTCCTCTCAGGGTGGGATTCCTCTCAGGTTGGATCAGTGAGCACTTAAAAATCTCACAAATACAAAACAGTGTCTATAGGTGGCCCGCCTTCCTCTACAATACACAGAAGATTTTTTGTCATTTCCCCTCAGCTTGAAGGGTTCTGCATCTGATCCAAAGGGCTATAAATGATTCCGTGTAGCCCATTTTGCAGCATTATGATTAATGGAATAAATGTTATTTCATTTTCCAGGAAACCCACAGCCTAGGAGGTGCAAGTTTGCATCCCTTCAATCTGAGGCAGGCATAGAAGTCTAGAAAGGACTCTTTCTACATGAAATGTCTCAATGTTTTCTTATTGCCTGCAAAACTGGCTGTATTTTAGATGGAAAAACTGATATTCTTGACTGATTTTTCAAAGTAAGGTTGTACATTTTGACTTGGTGGAGAGTGGTCTGAGTAGTGGATTTTGAATGAGGTGCCTCAACCTTGCTGAGAAGCAAGGATTCAGAAAGGCTCTCAAAGAGCCCACTGAAAATTATTTGCTCTCTGCAAGTGGAACCCCATTTCCTATGCTCATGGACTATATAGGGTCCTTAGGGTTCCTCCTGTGGTGGTACACATCAAAGTATCAGACATAGCAACTCCTGCCTGTCATGGGACAAATATTGTTTTGGCTATAGCAAAAAGGGGGCTGCTGCACAGTAGCAGTGTGATACTCTTCTCCAAAAGCTGATAACTCCTACATGGGTGTTTCTGTGCCTTCAAAACCCAGGACTGCATAGAAGCAGCTGGGCACATCTGTGACTGAATTTGGGGTACTTTGCCTTAAAGAATGGAAACTGGTACTAAATTGATACACATTGCATGAACAAACTCAGTCTTTTTCCATCCTAAGAACACCACTATGAGTTATCTCCTTTGCTTTTGTATTTGGGAAATATAGATGAGAAGAGGTTAAACGCTTTCCTTAAACCAGCATAGTTAGTCAGGGAAAAGCTAAGATTAAAATTTAGCAGATCAATACTCATTATGTTAGGCTGCCTATAATGACTATATTCCCAATGTGTGATGGCCGTGTCTTTGTCTTAGGCTATAAAACTGTCTTATCAGGATTAATCTTTCTTCTTTTTTGTTTACTGTGTCCAGTAAAGAAATAGTCCTAAATAAAATATAAAATAACAGTAACACATTGGCCAGAATGCTGCTATAAATTCTCACACTGCAATTTAAAGCAGTTGTTGAAATGATGCATGCAAATTACATGCATGGGTCCAAATCAGGAGCGTATGTAAAAAATCCTTCTTTGTCATAGCTGAATGTAGCCTGTTGCCTGTTGCATAAACACATGCACATACTCTCCCTCATGCCAAACTAAAATGAAGATGTGGCCGCTCCACATGAGAGTTTCAGAATGCAGCAATTTTCCTTTCCAGAGAGTGATATCCCATCCAATGGAGAAGTCTGAGGTGTAAAAAGCCTTTGGTCAGTCTGGTTATAGGAGACATCCTAAAAATAAACATCTGAGAAAAAGATTTAGCTCTTTGCCTCTATACTTCTGAGAATAATTTTGCAGCTCTCTGGCTCTATACCCCTGAGAATTCTGGTTTTGACACATTTCTGTGGTGTGTTTGCATGAGGTAAAGCACACATAATCTGTTAAAAACAGATTTTTTTTTTTTTAATAAAATAAAACATTTTACTTATCAAAATTACAAAAATAATTAAAGACAAATTCAGTTCAAGCCAGTAAGCTCATCAGTGTGTATATAGACTCATTTGGATCACTTTGTAGAAGACTCCTACTCAGCATAGCTGTGGTGGTAGAAACCAGAAAAAGACCAGATGCCCTGACCCTGCAACAGGCTTAATGTCAGCAGAGCTCTAAGTCTTTGTGAAAGCCATTTGATGCTTCTCACAGCAGTGCAGTGAACATCCTTCATCATAAAGCTGATTTGGTATTGATAAATAAGTAAGTTAGTCACTTTATAAGATGCTTACTTTCTAGGCTGGTGAAGAGCTCTCATTGCATCTCCCATTCTTCCAGACATTTTATATATAGGAAGAACTGATGACTGAAAAAAATCCTGGTGAAAGACACCCAAGAAGTGCCTTAAGGATGTCTTGAAGTTGCAAGACAGATCCTTTTGGCATTCAGGATGTGGGAGACCCTTAAGGAGGTTCCAAAGGAAGTGGGGATGTGTGAATGGGAGGGATAGGAGGCTGGGAGAAATGTGCAACAGATCAGATGATAGGAGCATTGAAGCTGAGAGTCAGGAGGGAGGAATTAATTTCAAAGTAATATTCTGCACAGATTGTATGGAAATTAGTGGAACTATAAGGAGGCAAAAAATTGAAAAGTTTTGAAAATAAAAAGAAAATTTTATTTTATTAATGCTAGATATAGTGGGATCTGTATGTCTCTGACCAGTTGCAGATTTCCATCTATACCAGCTCCTGATCATTTCTGTTGCCATTTATCCCTATGCCTGAGCTATCCCATTTGTCTAAATCCCATCATTCACCTGTGTCACATATATAATTTGGTGTATTATTCCCTAGCAGCCATAAATCAATGTCTGCTCATAATTTTAGTCATCCAAACTGCTCTTTTTCTCAGTCTTGTGTAGGCCTTCAAACAGTTAAAACAAGGAACATTATGGAGAGATTAAAGGAAAAGCTGGCAGAACTGTGAAATACAGTGAATATGTGAGGCTCAAACAAACTAAAGGAGTTAAAATCAATTCTGAGACCTTTCTGTGGACATGTGCTTGAGACTGTGCCTATTGACGTTTATAACTGAGCTTTCATTAATTCCTGCAGTGCAAGATCAGAATCACAGAGAAAGAACGAAGAAATATTTTTTAAAAAAGAAAAAAGTTCTAATTGTGTTTTGCTTTTTAAAAATAAACATTTTGAGGTATGCTGAGCAGAGTGCAGCTGTTCATTATGACTGAAAATAGAAACCTAGGCTGATTTACAACATTTCAGTATCTTTATTAATACTTCCCTTTTTCACTAAGTAAACCTTCCCTCCTGCCTTCTCTTTGCAGTGAAAATCTTTTATCCTGTGGTTCCATGCAGTCTCTTAGATGGCTACGCTGGTTCCATGCAGTCTCTTAGATGGCTACGCTGACTTTGTAAAACATTATTAAAAGTAAGATTACTTAGAGCAGTTTAACTGACTCTACACTGGAGTGCAAATTTCATGACTAGACATGTAATACCACCTTTTATTTAACCACATTTGGGAATGTTCCCGGCCTCTGCACACATGCAGTTCACACGCCGATCAGCAGTGAAGAGCTCTGTCTCCATTAGTGCAAAGCAACCAAGCAGTTCCTCAGAATAAGGTATGAGGAGGATCTCTGCTACTTGCTCCCAGTAGGTCTGAGACCCTCTGCCTTTCCATTTGTTCACTTCAGTGAGCACAGTTTTGTGATAAGAAGCCGGTGCCTGGACCTTTTTATGTCATAAAAAAAGCAACCAATTCAATTTCCCTAAATACAACCCATTGCTCTATTGTACTGGAGGAAGGAAGACTTCAGAAAGTCTTGCAGCGATGTGCTTGTTATGACTTGGAATGGAAAGATTTGAAAGAAGAGTGGAGGGCTCAGAGATAAAAACCAAAGTTTGATGGACATATAAAGAGTTAAATCATTCATTTGAATATTTTCAAAGTTGACATAAGTACTAATCAACTTTGCATTGTAGGCTTGTAGTTCCAACAGGAAGTTTCCGGATGTAAGTTTTGTGATTCACTGGTTCTTAGATTTACTCCCACAGACTAATTTGCACATGGAAGACTTTAGTTCTGGGACTGGCTGCACTCAGTCACAAGTACGACTGAAGCTTGTGCAGAAATATCTGAGTTAGCTTTCAAGTAATTTGCTCAGAGGTGCTCTGTGCCACACCGACATGATAAAGAGCTCAGCACAAGTTATAATGCCTGAGGTTAATGGCCTCCAGTGAATTCCAGCATGCCATGACTACATCAGTTGCAGCCCTCAAACTACCTACGTGAAAGCCAGCTCCAGCATTTGTACAATTCATTGTGACTGCTATATATATTGGATGGCTATATATTCTTTTCAGACTAGCTCAGGTTAGCCAGATAAATCAGGAGCATTTCAACTGTTTAAAGGGCTTTTCATTCTGCAGTAAAATAAAATAGTGCCTAAATATTGTTCTTGTGCACTGTCTGTTAGATAACCTATGTGAAAATATCCCACTGAACTCCAGAGCTGTCAGTAATATATGTTTCTGTTATCAGCCTCAGCAGAAAGAGTCAGGGAAAATAAACAGATTGTAGACTATCTTGTAACGCCAACTGCAGAACTGAAGGTTTTGTAGTGTGAGACTTACCTTCCTCTTCCAGTGCTGGGTCTGTGGACAAAGGCTTTCCAAGCTTGCCAATCCAAAAATTTTCACAAGTGCTTTAAAAGCACACAAAAAGACGCATCTTAGCAGGGATTCTCCTTCTGTGAAAAGTTGATAGGATTTCACTGGCATGACTCCCATTACATTCAGCAATAGTCCCGCAGCTGAAAACTCACAAACCACTTCTGAAATTGATTACGCACTGTTTGACCTCAGACTATGTCAATGTATATATATTGATGGCTTTAGCTGCACTTACTCCAGAGAAATTTTCTTTCTGTGTCCGATACTGTAATCACCTGGATCTGACAATCACTGGAGTATTTGTCTTGTGAGACCTTAGTGGCATTTTGCTGAAGAGCTTTCAGGTTTGGAATGTTGTATGCCCTTTTTATATGCAGGTCACATCATAAGGCCATGGTTTTGGTCAGATGTTTTCTCAAGTCAACCAAGTGAAGGGAAACAGCTTAAATCTTGATGTAAGAGGAGAGTTCTCTTTATGGCAATTTGTTTATTTATATTTGTGTGTGTGTCTGCATGTGCATGTCTGGAAATAGGCACCTGAAACTAGGAAAAAAGATACTTTCTCTGTAATGCTTTTCTGCAGATTCTATTCAGCCCTGCCTCTATCTCTCAGCTGCTTTGGGTAGGTCATGTTGTGTTTCCTCCAATCTGTAAACATAATTGTCATAAGAGGTGTTGCTCACATATATTCCTCAGATACTTGGTAGTATTTGGTCTAAGTGATATCAGTGGGAGACAGTCCCAAAGAGGATTTAGACACCTAAATGTCTCTGCAGGTCTTGCTCTGGCTCTATAAGTGCCTTGTGGTTCTTAGTCTTATTCTGTTGATAATAAATGTATATTGATGTCACAGAATATGGTTCTGAGTCTGAGCAAGCACCCAAAACTGTTGCCACATTCCCATCAGGAGATATGACATTCTCGGCAAGCTAAGTTACTATATATGACAGATGAACTTTCAGAGGATGTTGGTTTTAGCTTGATGAAGCAGAACAATAATTTTCTTATTTGATTTTTCAAGCAAATTGCATCAGTGCAAGGTACCATGTAATTACTGTATTTCACAGGTTCCTGAAATCTGTGCCTGTTTGGTTTTGTTATTTTTTCATTTGGAGTTTTCTTTTTTTTTGTTTTTGTTTTTGTTTAGTAGGTACAATTGTCATCAATGAATAACAAAAATGACATAAGCATAATAATTTCTGGGGTACGTTGTGTTGTGGCAAGTGCTTTCAAAGAAGGAATTCTCAGTTTACCAGTCATATAATGACTTGGGGGGCCAGGGTGAGTGCATACTCTACAGGAATCCCACAGAAAGACAACCTCATAAATGAAAGGCATCACTCCCCAATAAGAAATGTCACCTTGATTTTTAAGCCTTAGGATAACTATGTTTTCCTGCTGTCATTAATTTTGCCTCCTGTGACTGATTCCCTTGCTGTTAACATTCTAATGAGATGATTCTGCTGAAATGGAGGAAAACATTGTTTTTTCCCAAAAGCAGAACAATAAGGAAAGTTAAAAGGCCTACCTAGGTACTTGCAATAAAGACTACCTATGGTCTACCTCCTGCTTTCTTATTAGAAGCTCAAGCTTGTTAAATCATGTGAATTTTCTCATCAGCAGTTGGACTATGAATTATACAAATCCTTGAAAACAATTGTGCAAGCTAAACTGCTTCTGGAGTAGCTACAGGATCCCTGTGGCTCAGAGGAATTTTTCTAGCACATCAAAGCTACCTTTCTCTCCTTGGCCCAATATCCATGGGCCCTGACCACAAGGTTGGCTGAATTGCCTTTGATAGCACCCTGCCTGACATACTCTGAGCAGCCATGAAGGTAGACAAGCCACTTGCTCCTGTCTAATGACCACGGCCATCTGAGGTGTCTGAGCAGTAGTTCAGCCTTGTTGTTTGACTTACAGGGATGTGCCTGGAGGGCCATGAAGAGATGCATTGGAAAGCTTTTGAAGTTGGAATTCAGGCACCTGTAGAACTGCAGCTGCAAAAGCAGAGCCCTCCATAGGGGTTAGCTCTGTTTCAGGTCTCAAGAAGACTGTGCTAGACTCAGAAGCTGTTCAGTTTGGTTGAGGATAAATGGTCGCTAAACCCACAGCTGCCTTTAGAAGTGGCAATTAAGAAACCATCTCCAACAAGCTCTGCTACCCTTCCCTCCTGCCCTGGGATCTGTGTTACCAGTGTTCAGGTCAGCATATGAGTCTTTGTCCTGCTCAGCCATATTTGATCACCTCCCTTGTTTGATCTCAGACATGAAATACTTGTTCCACAGATGAAAGGATGCTCAGTCCCTGGTGGGTTCACTGCCCCCTCACTTTGACCCTTGGTCCTGTTCCTGTGAACCTGATCTATCCCCACACTCAGGTGGGATTGATTTTAGTCTTCTGAAACAGTCCTGATGCTTATCTTGCTCTCTGTGATAAGGTAAGAAGGGCAGCTCAGCTCACCTCTCTCCCCTGTATATGCACTGAGATGGTGGGAAAAACCTCTTTCCATTTGTACCATTTGCACCAAAATCAGAAGGTAGACCAAAATCTACTACATATACAGAAAGACATAAGATTCTTCACAGATCTGTAAACATCTTGCCAGAATTTTCACTGCCATTCCATGAGGTGGTTCAGCCTCACTATCTCTCATTTTTGCTTCCACATCTCTCTGATTTGCCCACAGTTCTCTGTGTGTGTATGGTATTTTAGCTTGCCTTACAAAATCCCTTAATAATAGACATATAAAAGAATATTAGCAAGTGCAGAGGTATCATTTTAAATCTCTTGTATGATTATAATATTACCACTAATGATATTTTATCTATATGGCTGAACTTATTGTAAAGAGAAAAAGGCTGCCAGGTGCAGCCTGGAAGTTGTACACCAAAAGGCAGTTAGGATGGATGTGTGAATACAGATATGATTAGTTGCAGTTAGGATGATCTCCAGGGCAAGAGTACAAGTAGGTCTGCTCAAGAACATACCAAATGAAGGAAGCTTTCAGGCTGTGTCTTATCAAGACTGGAGAATATTCAGCAAAAGCTGCACTTAGCAGCTGGATGGGGCTCAGGGTACATCTTTCAGCACTCATCAGTCAACATGGGGATTCACCCATGCAGTGGGATGGATTCACCCCCTCTGGCAACTGACAAGGAAAGGATTCACTCTCTAGCCAGGCAACCAGACAAGGTCACAGACACCTCTGGTACATGAGTTGTGAGGCAATATGCCAAAGCAAATTCAGGGAAATATTTGGTATAGTCAGGTTTCTCATGAGTAGGGTGAGCAGATGAGTGCTGAGGACTTTCTGTAAGTGCCAAGTGCCCTGAAGTCACAGGAGGTGTGTAACGTATCAAAATGTCAGAGTTTTTCCATAAGACAGTGTATTGGAGCAGTAGTTTTCTTGACTGGCAGTATTTGCAGGGGGACGAGAGTGTAGGGAACAGAAACAGTATCTTAGCTGTTTGTCAGAATACAAGAGACTGCTACTGCCTGGTGGCTTTGAGCATTAGTTACCTGTTTGGGTTTTTTTTTTTCTTTTTTTCACCTGTGTCCTTTCAAGAAGCAGACATTTTCCTTGTGACTTGAAAATCACTTTGATTACCTCAAATGTGCCTGAAATGCAGCTGGACTGTTACCCTGTTGCATTGGAGGTGGCAAAAAGAAAACAAGTGGGGGAAAAGGGATTTCATTATAAAGTATACTTTGCTTAATTTTTTAGAGGAAATGACAACTCTTTTTAGATTTTAGGCAATAAAGACAAATTAAATATTTCCTTTGTCTTTGAAGAGTTTTAGATTATGTTCTCAAACCTTGGCTATACTTCATAGAAATTTACTGCTTTCATTTTAAATGAATTACTAGATCAGAAAAATCTCATAGGATGCAGTGTAATTCTTAAGATGTACGAGACCTATACACCCCTTCCCCACTGGAATATTATCAGTAAAATAAACCCGAAAGATCAATACAAAAGAATAGAAACATAACCAAATTCAGTGCTCAGTTAGCTATCTTTTTCTTATCTACTTCATTTAGCTCATCTTTTTTATGCACATTTAGAAACCCCATCACCAGCAGGCTGACTTTAACAGAAAGTTGGTCTTCTAGCTTAGAATCTGTGATTTATGTGATCAAATGTTAGATTTTAAGATACTTTAGTAAATATCTACAGTTCTCATTTAGTTGTAAATCTTGCATTACATTTTTTATGTTTATAAGTAAATATAAATGATCAGGAAAAAAAACTGAATTGGTGATATCTCACTGACAAAACTCTTTCCAGGAAACTCTGAGGATGAAGAGAACATGGTCAGTTTTGCAGATTTATAGAATCACAGAATCATAATCTTAGAATAGTTTAGGTTAGAAGGGACTTTGAAAGATCATCTGGTCCAAACTCCCTGCAGTGAGTAGGGACACCTTCGACCATTATCAGGCTGCTCAGAGCCCAGTCCAACCTCATCTTGAATGTTTCTAGGGCTGTGAGCACACATTGTATCCAATATAGAGAGAAAGATATTGTAAAGGACTCTGTCAAAGGCCTTACAGACATCCAGATAGACAACATCCATAGCTCTACCCTTCTTCACTGATGTAGCCACTCTATAACAGAAGGTTGCTAGGTTGGTCAGACAGGACTTGCCTCTGGTGAAGCCATTCTGGCTGTCTCAAACCACTTCTCTGTCCTCCATGGGCCTTAGCATAGCTTCTATTCTGGGGTCTCAACAGAGTTGAGACTGACAGGTTAGTAGTTCCCAGGGTCCACATTTCTATATTTCTCTTTACATCTACCAGCAGAAAACAACTGAGTAGAGAAATGAAGGCAGATATTTTCTTTGTTTTCTTTGTTGTAAGATACAATGCTCTAGCACATACCTACTTAGTGTTCATCTGAACTGAAGTCTGTGTTGAAGTAGCATGTTTCCTAACATAGGTAAGCATGTTTACTGGGCTCTGCTGGCACTCAGAATTGAAAGTCATGGTCCTCATATTTGGCAGCTTTTGCAATGCAACACCATAAGATTAAAGAAAATTTGACAAAACACATGGGAAAACGACAAGGCATTCAATACCTTCTTCACCTCAGTCTTCACTGATAAGGTCTTCAGGAATCCCATGCCTCTGAGACCTATGGAAAGTCCAGATCAAGGAAAACTCAGTGGAGAAGAATCGGACTGCAGAGCATTTAGGCAAACTGGGTACAGATAAGACCATTGTAACCACATAGGAAGCACCCACAAGTACTGAGGGAGCTAACTGATGGTATTGTGAGGCCATTCTTAGTTATCTTTAAAATTTTATGGCCATTAGAGGAGGTTCTTCATCATGGGAAAAAAGAAAAAAAAAATCATTCCCATATTTGAGAAAGACAAGGAGGAGGATCCAGAACTACAAACTGTCCAGCCTTACTTTGAAGCCAGAAGCAAATCCTCCTTGAAGCCATTTCCAGATACGAAGGACAGAAAGATGACCGGGGTAGCAAGCATTCCTGACACATTACTTATCTTTCCATTTTTCAAAAAAGAAAGTAATCATGTTTCCATCTTTTGCAATTTCAGGTCTAAATATGAAACCAAATGTAGCTATTTATATTCTGTGCACTGACATTATTTTTTAATATTACGAAAATTATGTGAATAAAAATAATGAGAAAAGAGATAAGAATGTACTTGATACTCGATGTTTGTACCAACTTTTGTGTCACTGAAATTTAGGCATTTAGCATTAATCATTGTTGATTCAGTTGGGAACCCCTGTTTATTTCATCACACCTAAGAAATTAGTGGCTAACAGACAACTAATTGAATATTAACTCCGCATTCATTCTGCTACATGTCAGTGACCACTGAAAAACAGGAAAGGATCTGGGAGGGAAGAGATTACAAATAGCTGTTTAACAAAAGCTATGTTGAGCCAGAACAGATTTTGCTAAAATATTTGCTTATGGCAATGCAGACATCTTCAGATCAGGTGCACAAAAGGCTTCTTGTCCAAGTCTATTTTCAGTGGATTTGAGTCACTATGAAAAGTAGTCCTTGTTGAGAATTTCAGTGGCAAGACTTTGCATACAGAGTGAAATAAATGTGGAGAGATAATATTTTAATTTTAAGTCTGAGAAGGAAATGAGAGGAGTGTTTGTAATGCTAAACCATATTCTGCATTGGTACAGTGGATAAGGAAAAAACTGTTATACTCCTGCCCTCACTCAACTCTTCTCATAAATACTTAAATGCAAGGATGTAGTTCTGTGTATTTATATAACAACTTCCAATGAAACTAGGTTAATTAAATTACTGTTAATGATGTTTTTCTTTTCATCAAAATTTACATGATCTGTTTGGGAAACCTCACTTTTCACTTGTTTTCAGCCACATCTGTACCAGACTGTACGGAGGCTGAGGGATCTGTACTTTTGTTTCAATGTATATTGCAACATTTTTATTGCATTCCACAGGTCCTCCAGTAAACGTTACTTGCAATATTTTTATCAACAGTTTTGGATCAGTCACAGAAACCACAATGGTAAGTGCTATGATGCCATTGGCAAGAGAGCAACAATACTTAATATATGTCATGAACACAACCTGTCAATTTTTCTATTTATTGTTCAACTTGCAGGTCCTCCTGTAAATGTTACCTGCAACATATTTATCAACAGCTTTGGTTCAATAGCAGAAACTACAATGGTGAGTGGGACTGGTCATTGAAGCCATCTTGTGAAGGAGTGGGATGTGATGTAGAATAGAGATGCTCAGGACGTGGGGACATTCCTAAATTATGAAGCTACTACAAGCCTACCAGCTGAGCTGAAATAAAATAAATATAAAATAACTATCTAAAAATATATATAAAAATACATATAAATAATTAAACAACTCAACTACCAAGTCTAAACATACCTACACAATCTGTACTGACTGTAATGGCAGTGAATATAGGTGAGCATAAACCAGCTTTTTCAGGTTGTATTAACACTGAGGAGGCAGAGGAATGGCTAGAGCTCAGCTGTGGGGATCCCTGCCAAGCACTCCATATTTTGAGTGGGTCTTACACCACATGTTGAATTATCTGCTGCTGCAGATTGTGCTGACAGAACTGCCAGAACAGTCTTGTTTAACTTTGCTAAATCTCTGTGCATTGCAGCCACATCAGCAAATGAAGTGAATGTATAACTTGAGTTAAATGACTAAAACATATTTTTCTACAAAGAAACTTGGGTATTTTGAGGGTTAAATTGGTACTATGGATCCCAGCTGACTGAAATGTGTATTTTGACTGAATTCAAAGAACACTATCAGTCAAAATATATATTAAAATGAAACATTGCAGAGTTTTAATTTTGTTACATATAAAAATAAATAGCTCAATTTTTCATGTCAAGATGAGATTTTTCTTCAAAAATTGCCAAAATTTAGGGATAAAGGAGACAAGCTAAAAAAATTAAAATTAAAATTTTAGTCCAACTTTTTTCTGGTTTACTCTAGACATGAATTTTTTCTTTTCTTTTCTTTTTTTTTTTTTTTTTCAATTTGCTAAAAAAAAAATCTTTTCTGAGCTATTAAAAAAGATGCTGAAGTTTTAAATCTTTTTCAAATACTGAGTAAAAAAGATCACTTATGTATTCAAGCATACATATACCTGACTACTGCTGTTAGCCCAGAGAGTGATTTTTGATGGCTTTCTTATAATAATGTGATAAACCCATAATAATTATCAGGTATTCATATACAGGAAGAATGTTAAATCCATTCCAGAAAGAGCCTGGTTACAAATTCCATTTCGACTGAACTATTCAAGTCACTGCTACCACAAAAAAAATTAACCTTCATTGAAATTTTGCAAGACTTCTTCTCATTATTTCAGGTGGCTATAGAAAACTATGGGCACTTCTGAAGAACTGCAATGTAGTTTTCCAACTGCTTTCCAGGCATTGCTACACAGAATCCAGGTCTTTCTGTATTTGCTGAAGCCAGAGGCAATAAAGATGCTTAGCATCCTGTAGGATTGAGTTCTTGGTAGCTAAAAATGAATTTGTTACACAAAAGGACTTAAGATATACCAAATAAATATTTTTTCATAAAAATTGGATAGCTACTGCCTTGCGATCTTTGCATTACAAAGGAAGAACAGAGATTTAGCCCAACAGAAATATTTAATTTAATATTCAAATACTTCATTTAAATTCAATTGTAATTCATGCCATCATTTTAGAAAGTGATGCTTAAGGAATGTCCCAAATATTTTTACATAAACCCCCCTAAGATGTTATTTAATGTTTTCTAGAGATAAAGTAAAATTTATATGTAGGGCAGGTTGATTTGTTAAATAGTGTGGGAAAGGCTCTTCTATAAATGACAAGCTATAACATACAAAGCCATAAAATAAACTATTAAGTTAAACTTTAGCCTGTGTATCTGTAGTATTTTAAAAACACTTTAAATGAAAACTAAAATCAAGTTAAAAAATACAGGAAAAAAACATATTTTGATGTAACATAATTATCAACTTCCTTAATTTTCTTTTTTTTTAACCTTTTTTTAATATATATTTAAAGGATTCTGAGAAGATAGCTAGGCATGTAGCCTTTTTTACCCAGCCACATCTGTTTATCCTAGTGTGCAGAGGCATTAGCATAGTGTTAAGTAGCAAAAAAACCTGCACGTCACTAGCTTTACAAGATGGCATTCAATGAAAATATTTGCACGACCTAATGCTGATTGCATTAATTAGACTCCTTCATTGCTTTGATTAAATCCCCTCATTGCATTTTACCTTCTATCAAATATGTTAATGTGCACCTTTCCAATGTTCATTAACACATTTCTGCTGAAAACAGCCAAACATTCAAGTAGATGAAAACAAAGAAATTGGCTTTCTTATTTTGCTTTGTCCATAATATCTGCAAAACTATGGAAAGATTTCTCTTAGATGCTGTTCAATGGTTTGATATTGATTTTCTTAATGCTGTCACCTCTTTAACGACTAGTGCCATCACTTTTAGGATGTTTTAAAACTGCTCTGAGAGGCACACATCAATTACTGTTCCATCTACTTTGCCTTTCTGAAATAGACATAATCATGTGGTAAAAATGTTGTCATCCCTTGTGATCAGTACTGAGTTTTGTTTGACTCCTAGGATTAATTTTTCCCTATAAAGTGCTCTTGATGGTTTTGACATAAAACCAAACGATTCATTTAAAACCCTGGATTGTAAATTCAATAGAGACACTCCTTTCTCAGAGGACAGGAATGCTTAGTGAAACCATGCATATGTACCGAAGGGACATGAGAACATGGATGATCTGCAGCAGCTCATTAGAAACTTGGGAGATGAAAACTTGTTTAGAGAAGCTTTCAGTAGGAGAAATGAACATGGAAAACAGGATTACAGTCTCAGACCTACTAAATTCAGTAAGCCAGGTTCTCAGTAACATTAACAGGAGTAGCTTCTGTTTTCTGAATAGGACAGACACCATCATGAAATTCATCCCTCTGTGAGAGGCCAGCAGAGCTCTTATGTCCAGCATATTCTTCTAAAAGCTAAAACATTTAATTCAGAAATAAAACAGATTTTGTGCTGATTCTCTCCAAATGGATGAATCCCACAGAGTATTCACAAGTTTTGTTCCCAAAGATCTAGGGAAACAAAATGCAAATGTATTAGACTTTCTGCACTATAATGCACATATGGGGCAGTAGCACAATTGATTTTGTTTTTCTCCAAAAGAAATGGCTTCTTCCATATTGGAATGGTATATATTATACCAAAATAAAAATAGTAAAGAAGAAGATGAGTCAAGATGTAATTGTTGGAAATATTCTTCGTTGATTTATTTAAGCCCTAACTAGCAGAGAAAGGTGAAAAGGCATTCCTGAGTAAGTTCACTGAATAAATCAGTTATGCCAGTAAACTCTGTATCCATTTTTGGAAGCATTCACACATGCAGTATTCAGCAGAAAATTCACTGTACAGCATGACTGCAGCTGAGTATCAAAGATGAGTAATCCACATTGGGCTGGGCGGAGTCCCAAAGAATTCAGATGTTCAATGCTGCTAATGACCAGGAATTTTAGCTATCAGCTGTAGGAGAAACTAAGAGCAGTTTGTACATCGACAAGCTAATTGTTAATTACAGAAATTATTAACTGTGAGGACTTTATTATTGTTGTTATGCCCTATAATCAGTGACTGACACTACGCAGCAGGTTCGCTGTTGGGGTAAATGCATCAAACTCTAGTTGTGTTTTGAGTAATTTTGTTAGCAGAAAAAAAATGCCATTCCTTTGTTTTAAAAGCTTGGTTGTGTCTGAATGTATATTATCTTTCCAGTAGAAAAAACATAACTGCAAATGAGCTTGTTACATGTGGATTAATTCACATGTATAGTTTTAATTGCGTAAGAAACTTCCACTGAAGCCATTGGGGACACCTTGCATGCTTAGGTACATAGGTAACCAAGTGATCTTCTGTAACATCTTCTGAGCCTTAAAATAGGTCATTAAACCACTATTTTTCAGTTAGCATTCATATTTAGGATTTAGAAAGAGAGAGAGCAGTCTCTTTGGCAAGACCTTCCTATCCATGGAAGGACAGCTAAAGTCTGCTGCTTTCGTCAGACATCAGTCTCAAAGCCTGAGAGATCAATGCTATTGGCAGGGGGCTAAGATGGAAGGAAGGCTAAGATCAGTTCAGAGACAGAAAGTGGTTGCTGAAAGACCATTTTTATCTAGAGTCCTGTAACACAAACAGTATATTTGTAGATTGAGTGCCTAAATCTTCAGATAAATCTACTAAAACTAATCAGATGGCTATTTCTTCAGTATGTAACTATTACTCCCATCTTATGGCTTGACAACAGACAAAAACTGTTTATCTGAGTTGCCTTGAGCTATGTTGCAAACTGATTGAATCTTTTGGTCCACACTCCTCGTTCAGAGCAGCAGTGCTGTCAGAAAGAATTTGTGGAGCAGGTGTACTCATAGTTGTGTAGGTGTGCATTACTACAGTCCACCCACTTTTACCCTCAGGAGCTTGCAAAATACACACTGTAGTCTGCCTGAGCTCTATGTTGTGAGAGTTTTCTCAGGACAATTTTTCTTCAGAAGATAGTTACAAAGTTAGCACAGGAAAAGTAAATCCAAAATTCTGCACATGACTAAGTCTGACTGTGTAAACACACATCCTTCCCAAGTGGTTATACCGCAAGAACAGGAGAAAAAAGTAATTGCAGTTTTGTGCTGTACCTGTTATATTTCCATTTTTCTTTCTTATTAAATTATCTATACATATATATGTATGCAAAGCCTATCAGACATAAACACAATTTTCAGTGCTGTTATGCTTCTAACAACAAAACTTACAGTGGGAAAGCTTTTCTGAGTTTGTCAGTGTGATGGCTCTGATGTATTTATGAAGATACATACTAGAAAAGATAGCATAATCCTTTCAAAATTATTTATGCTTTTGGTATAATATATATCATCATACACAAATTCTTCATTGAATAAGGATTCTTCAGACTCTTTTCCGTTATCTAAATCACAAACCACTGAAGTTCATTAAAATATTTATTTTTAGGTATTTCTAAACAATTTACTAATTTGACTTGTTTATGATTTCTATGTCATGGGGGGAAAAGCCCTCTGCTTTCCATAGGCTTCATTATATATCTTATTTCAAAGAAAAAAGAAGGCAGTTGCACAACTAGTTGTAGCAATTTTATTCTATCAGCACTTGCTCATGACAGCTCCTGCCTTCTTTTCTGCAGAATGAAAATCCAGTGCTTTCCTGGATTTATAACTAAAACTGTCTCATTAAACTTATAAGACACGCTCAGCTTCTATGATGAAAACACAAGGGAAAGTATGATTAGGGTTAGTGTATCCTCACAAGTCCTCATCCTGTATGAAACAACACCAGCATAAAAAGTACAGTGGCTTGTGAAAAACAGATACAAGCTTTTTTAAGTATCTTGAGTACATGTGCTGTTCTTGAGACCCCTCTCAGGACTGTCTTGCTTTGATTAGTAGACACTTCTGTTTTGACTCACATCTACACAACAGCAAAAAGAAAATGACAAAGCAAGAAAAAAAAGAACATGGTTCCCAGTGAGATTGTAGAGCATCATCCCAACGGGTTAGAAAACTTCATCAATCTGGATGTCAGAATCAACCTCTTAGGGAAGCAGTACACCTTGTCACAAATGTACTGAACTAAAGATAGGAAGTGCTCAAGCCTGGAGAGGCTTGCTCACAGGGTCTGGATATTGGGCAAACTGCTTTCTGCAGCTCTAATCTGGGTGAGAATATTTATCTACTCTTCATAGATGATAAGTTCTTTAGACTATGCAGGTCAGTGGCCTAAATAAGCCCAAGTCAGCTCATACATTTTCCAAGTCAAAGCATAATGCTGCCGTATTAATGTACTGCACCTTACCATAAAGTAAATCCTGAATGTGAGGGTCTTTACAGTTGGCAGAATTATTTGATAAAATATTCTTTCAGATTACATTATTGCTATAAATATTATGAAATATTTTCCCTTCAAAGGAAGAATAGATGTATTTCTAAGAGGGTACTCACAAGCAAGTGAAATGTAGTAATTTCAGGTAAAAATTTTATAATAATAAGGAAAGATGGGGGAGATGAAGCTATTATTTGCTGACTTTGGAATTTCAGGATAAGGAGAATACGCATTAGCATCTTCCCATTCCCTCCAGAGAGTCTAGACCCTAAAAGCTCCTTTCACAATCCCCTTTAAAATAGTCAGTTCTTGACACAATGTTAATGTCAATTCTAAATGAACCTCTAAGTAATTGCTGCCTTTCCCAATTTTGACTAGCAGACCACACAGCAGAAGAATGAAATTAGAATAATTTCAATGGGATGCAGAGAGGGAGGAGTGAATGAAGTAACATCCAGAGAAAAGCATACAGTAGATAAAAAAAGGATACAAACAGTAAATAAGTAGTGCTGATCTAATTTATTCTATACAAATCTGGCTTCACTTGAATTAGCAACTATTCATGAGTACATTAGAAATAACTGATTTACATTTTGGAAGTAATTTATTTAAATTACTAGTTTTTATAGAATATTTGTTGAAATTGTATATATCTAGCTGCAATGCTTTTTGACTTTCTAAGTACCTCTGAGTTAACCCATCACATTGGAAAAAGGTTTATATTTAATATTTGAGGTTGCAATTAATACTTTTTTCATCATTGAAGTAATTTTGATTTGGAAAATGTGCCAGTTGTGTGTGTTTGGTTCAACACAGCTTTTAGACTGCTTTATTTTCAAATGAGATCTCTTATGTTCAAAGGATAACATAAATGTTTTCTGTAACACTGGTACTGTAGTAAGTCTAACAGCATAAAGAAAGCTAAAGTGGGCTCCAAGTTTCGATAAGTGGCTTAGTAACCTTTTCACATGGAATTTCTGTAGGACTACAGAGTGAATATATTTTTGAGACAACAGTGGAATGACTCACGCCTGGCTTACAGCGAATATCCTGATGATTCCCTGGATTTGGATCCCTCTATGTTGGACTCTATTTGGAAGCCAGACTTATTCTTTGCTAATGAGAAGGGAGCAAACTTCCATGATGTCACAACAGACAACAAGTTGCTGAGGATTTCTAAGACTGGAAAAGTGCTGTACAGCATCAGGTAAACCAGTTAATTTTTTATCTTTTTTTCTGTTCATCTGCTTTTTTCTCCTCACTCCCTGTTTTTCTGCAGGTAACTATACTCACAGAACATAATGGACATATTTAATCTTTTATTGTCCCATGTGTACAGCTGAAATGAGACTTAATAATAACAGGGTAGAAAGAAAATTTGCCTGTGTTCCTTTGCTCAGCTTTTACTTTTCACAAGAGTCTGTAAGTGGCACAGCAGTACTTCTTAGTCTTGTTGGAAACCTGAGGCTGTCTAAAACTTTAATGGCATGCCTCAGTAATTCCCATTAACGTTAGCTCAAGTCACTCCTCGTACAAAGAGAGGAAATCAACTCCTCTGTAGTTTGTGTGTTGCAATTTAAAAGTAAAGGGGAATACTATTTTAAGTGACGGCTGAACAGCTTAAGTAAAAGACGTGCTTGAAATGAAATAAACTTGACATGCAAGTCAGTGGGTAATCAGATGTATCTATTCACATTTTAAAAAGGCTGGAATTACAGAAAGCATTTTTAATACTGAGTTCTTTGAAGTGTGTGCCATGTGACTGGATTTAGGCTGAATTAATAAACACTGACAAAACATGATTTGATATGACCTGATGAAACAGGACATACGCAGAGAATCAGAATTACACAGGCATAAACAGCAGCAAATAATACGCAGGATTTATTTAACATTCAGCTTACTGTGCACTGTTAATTGTTTAATATAGGTAGTCAAAGATGCAAAACACTGTATTATAGTTGTTAACAATTGTTTTTTTAAAAAAAGTAATTACTGTGTTTTATTTGTTCCTGAGAGTGCTTTTCAGCTTTTGCCTTCTTTGCATTATAGAAAGTAAACATGATAGTATTCATTTAACAGATTGTTTAGTTAATTTACTCCTCTGTAAGGCAGATTAGTTTAGAAGGCAGTTGTTTCTGACTAGGCATTCTGTTTGTCACTTGCATTTTCATTAAGGAATTATTATTGATCTAGGGTCAGGACAGCTCGTTCTTTAGGATGATAAATAAATAGATTATAATGTGGCACTTCCTCTGTTTGCATAATTCTTGTGGAAATTCCTTGGTAAGACCCCAGTAACATTTGTATCAAGTAGGGTAGAAAGGAAATGTTTATTGTGCAAGATTTGAAATCGGTGTACCTGAACAGTTTGAGAAAAATAATAGGATACAAGGATGGAACTAGCACAGGCAGAATGATAAATATGTTGTCCTTATGAATATTTCTTGTTTCACTCTGGGAAAGAAATGAATGCATCTGTTTGTTTGAGTGACATCAGACATCATCTTATTGCAGGCAACAGTGCAGTTGGGTGCTATTCTGAATGCAGACAGATAATTTTCCTGACATTAGTCCATGAGGGAAAAATAATATTTTGTGCTGTCATATCACATTTGTAAAAATCCGACACCTAAACACAAATTAATGTGAAGCAGAGTAAGCAGGATTTCAATGGAGTACTAAGCAAAACCCATTGTTTCTCGTTTGTATTGCACAGCAGTAACAGAGGTTTACCTGGCATCTCTAACATGACATATAATTTTTTTAGTACATTCCAGGGTATAGAAGCTTGAAGTCAGATGTCTTTGTTCTCTAGATACCGGGCAAGATACATCCATGTATTGCCACTTTTAGTTGTGCTATGCAGAAACAAACAAGAACATTTTAGTGACTGGTTTCAGTACATAGAAAACGTAGTAGTATTTTCACTACTGCACCAACAGCATTTCACCTGACATCATTATACTTAACACTTGGCATTTAGTGTGTTCTAAATGTTTAAAGCACTTCACAAACATGCCTGAGAAGTAGTGGCGTAGGCTATTTTGTCATACTCCTAAATTTAATCAAATCAAGGTGAAGTTAATCTCATGCAAATATATACTGCTCTCTGCATAAAATGAGTTTAGAACCGCTCCTAGTAATTAGTGGGTAAGAAGCAAGTTGTGTGCATTATATGACAATGGTATTCCTTTATATACTGCACTGAAAACATAGAAACACAGAATCATGGAATGGTTTGGGTTGGAAGGGACCTTTAAAGATCATCGATTTCCAACCCCACTCCCATGGGCAAGAACAGCTTCCACTACACCAGGCTGTTCAATGCTCCATGCAATCTAGCCCTCAACAACATGGAAATATGCTACACAAGAGGCAAAACTGGCTTATGCTGTTAAATGCCCTCAGAGCCAATCCGGCCCTTTCTGAAAAGAACGTGGAAAGTCACCTGGAACTAGATCTTATGGTGTACAATACAGGCGCTCAGATAAGGCATGGAAGGGCCAGTGAGGCTCTGTAGACTGTGTTACCCCTACTGCAGTGGCTGGCTCTGGGAATTATCTACCCTGTGGTAAGCATGAGGCTCTTTGTCCTTCTGTCAGTGAGAGATAAACCATACTGCATTTGCTGGTGATGGTAGGCAAGACGTAGATTTCCATCATAGTTTGCCTTATCATAATTATAATGTTCATGCTTGCAGACTCCTAGATCTATATTTAATTTTCTGGGAGTTGTTCATGGTTGATGTATTCACCTATGAATCATGTAAGTTTAGGAGTCCAAGCCTATTTTTAGATGCTTCATGCTCAAATGACTACCTTTGTTTTGATCTCAGATAGCATGCTATATATGCTATATAAAGCTCCAGACTCTATATCTGGATAACTGGTCTAAACCTTTGGGTACTGCAGGGAGAACTAGATTCTTGTGGAGGGAATCGAGCACTACTCAATACCACAAATACATGCTATTGACACTAGAGATGCACCAACAGCTCTTAGAGGTGCACACATTTTAAGAAGTCAGCAGTTTCAGAGAAGTTACATTCAGCAAATAACTGCACTTTAGTCAAGATGAGTCTCAGCTGCACTCTTTGAGTTGCAAACCAGTTAAATAGCTATAACTTTAATTTTAGAGCCCTCTGCAGAGAGCAGTCAACAAGAGGGTTTTGTTATAGCAGTATTCAATAAAATTAGCTGGTGAATATTTTGTGTGTTGAAAAAGCAATGAGAGTCAAAATCAAAACCTACACAATATTACCCCTTAGACGCTTGTGACTCATCTTCTCCCAATCCTTGAATGATCTCCAAAATCCAATAAATTGGATTTTGCAGGGGGTCATGCACTCAGAAAGAGTGGCAGTGCTGTTCATGATACCGATAATCCTGTTCCTGGCACTCACATTTTGTGTGACACCTGGATTTTGCACCATATACACTGCTGAACTGATTTTGTGTTCCAGGGGTAAGGATCGTATCTTCTCTGGCCCATTACAAACACCTGGGGCATGAAGAAAATATTAAATAACCTCTGGGTTCTCTCCAAGCCACCCATGTGTGCTACCTGATTCCCACAAACTCATTTCAGGCTGCCAGACCACTTAGAATATTAGCATCTGCTAAAAAGCTTATTTTAACAAAGTGATAGAAAGTGGAACGATTTTATTTAAGGTTTGGGTGGGTTTTTTTCAGCATTAATTGCCCCCCTCTCCTTTTAACATTTTCAGTGCATCTCAGCCATATGAACTTGATGCAGAAGGTGATACAACTCAACTGTAACACTGATCCATGGCATTGAACCTAGAATATATTGGTCAGGAAGCATGAAGGGGCTCTTATTTTTTTTTTTTATTTTTTTTTTTTTACACCTGCTGCTCCAGAAAACTCTCCCGATTGCCTGATGATGGTATAGGGCTGTGCTCTGAAACACAGCAACTATGTGCTTAGCCAGAAAGAGTTACAAAGCAGATTACCCCATATTTTTAACGTGTTTTTTGCACAAAGATTTTAGAATGTCTTGCTTAATTGACAAAAGAGCCACTTGGAATTCTAGGGAGGAGATCTGTTCAAATTCACAAATTGCATTTCTCCTCCCATTTTTATTATTCCTGTCCAAAGAGCAATGAAATACCTAGGAAGAATTTCCTTAAGTCTTTCAAAATACCTGTTTTGTTGTCTTTGTTTATCTTCACAGTGCCAGAAATGTTACAGCTACGTAGACAAACAGTTCTTTGTGGCTTCAACTCTTGACCGAGATTTAATTGTTAGATGTTATTATGGATGAAGGCAGAGTGTCTGCTGGAGAGCAGTACTGTGTGGTTAGGGCACCACAAAAAAAAAGGGAAATTCAAGCTATTAGATGGCTCTCTATTTGTGCAGCTGTTCTGGGGTGATTACTAGCCCCCCCATTTGGCAACAAGTAGCTGGCAGGATGAGTTGGCACATACAAAAGCCCTTGCCTGCTTATGTAACCAAAGAGAAGTATCTGTGAAAACAGCACATTTATTTGCAGTACCATCTCCCATGCTAGCTTCCTTACTCAGGAGTTTCCAAAATCAGCTCTTCCTAGTGTGGCCCTACTGCTGAGTGACATAGCAGAGTCAACTCTCCCCTGCACCCCCACCACACCACACACCATTTTGGATTTTATTACAAGTTACAATTATCATGTCTCTCACTAAATCATCAGAAGTAATCTATAGTATGTTTTAAATTCAGCTTTTCTGCGTGAAACTTCTGTGTACTGTAGTCTACTCTGTAATTGTGTTCTTTGCACTATAGGAAAGAAATACAAAGCAGCGTAAGGAAACACATGGGTAACTGTGCTAGTCCCTCTGCAACAGACTATTCATAGGGCAAAAAGTCCACTATCCTTCTGAAATATTTTGTTTTTAAATAAGATCAGATCTTATTTTTTTGGTCAGGCATGGGTTTTCAAAAGCAATTTCTAGGCCAAGATCTTATCAGCATTATGATACTGAAGCTCCATTTACACCTGATGAGACAGTGTGTGAATCACCCATGGCACAGCACAGTCTAGCCTAACAGAGTGGTAAGATATGTTATGTTCTGCAGCTTTGTGTGCATCCTGCGCTTTAATTTGAAGACATCAATTTTATTTTACAATATAATGCTGGGATTTAAGGGAATTTGGACTTTACTAGCAGCATTGTCTTTCCATGCGACAGATAAGCAGAGGAGGGAGCAGAGAGACTGTTATCATGATTGACATGATTGCTTATTATGTAGGAAACCCTCTCTCTGACCCCACACAATCATATTTCTTACCTCAGCTCCTATCAGAATAATACTGGTACTGACAAGGTGAGGATTTTCCCTTAGAAGTTAATAAAAATCACCACAGGAACATTTTCATAGAAAATTATTTAGTTTTCCAGTTTGCAACACTGTCCCATGCTCTCTGTCCTGACAACTTTCCAAAAGCATACAATGCCTTCATATACCTCAAACTAAATTTTCCACATTTAAAACAAGCCAATACATTGAAAAACAATCAATGCAGGAATGCTAACTGAAATAGAGCACATATCTAAAGAAGTTTTGAGTTTGACAGCTATATTGTAGGCAGAAGTCCTATAGACATTATATAAATAGTGCTAGAATCAGTAAACTTTATTAAACTGCACAATATTACTGAGATAACGGTGACTTCTCAAATTATGGCTGCATGCTATGTGAATCCAGTGAATTTGAAAGATTTATGTTCTCATGGGCATGATTACAATAATAACAATAGTTTCAGAGGCTAAATTATTGCAGCCTTTTGTGGGACATGCAACCACTCTCATTATGGCTGACCCAATGTCCTTGGATTATAATTGTCCACTTTTCACCTATCCTTTTTCTTTCTTTCTTGCCCTTATTCCTGCTGCTCATTCTATCCCAATTTCCTTTCACTTTAGGGTCTTTTAATTACATAGCCTCAGATTCTTCTTATATTTTGGGATGGTTTCCTAACACTACTTGCTTTCTCATTCACTCCCAATCTACAAATTCAGTCTGAGGATTTAGACCTGGGTTTCCAATACTCTTATTTTTCTGTTGTATCTAAGGTATCTTTTTTGCACAACAAATAATAAAAACTACTAAGTAAATAATGAGGCCTGATATGGGTACTTTGCCATGCAACTGCAGGAAAAGAAGATAAAAATGACAGAGGGGAAAGGAGAGATGAAATACTGTTCTTCATGGAAAGGAAACAGGCGGTTACAGAATGTAACTGTTACATGAAATCACACTTGAATATAATTTCATAGATTTGCTTGAGCAATAATTGGAAAATCATTTGCTGGCAGCTCATGCACTGGCATTGTGCATCTACAGACAGTGATTGCATTACAACGAGAAGTGGGATGCCTGTAATGAGAAATCCAGCACCCTGTTCCATGCCAGCTCCTGTGTTGTTAAGCAGTACATGAAGCAAAGCAAAGCACTGGAAGGAGCAAGAACATGCTTATAAAGAGCAGTACCTGAAACTCCAGCCTACATCTCACATTTTGCCATAGCAAAGAAGGCTCCACATCTCTAAGCTCAGCTTCAGCCCATTCCCACCTGACAGAAATGAAGCTGCAGAACATGATAAATATTAGGGAGTAATTGCAGGACTCAAAAAAAAAAAAAATAAATAAAAAGAGCAGACAGTTTGACTGTTCCATTTAACAGGACAAACCCAGTAGAATGTGAAAATTACTGGAATTGACATTCAAAATGATGACTCAGGTGCCTGAAAAAATAGAGATGGACTACAAAATGAAAAGCCCTTTAAAAGAAGAATGTCACTGGGATTTTATACTTTTTGTTTTTTCAGCCTTCTGATATATGAACAGTGTGTGTACCCTTCTTGCAGGCACAAATCACCCAAGAGAGGGGGCTGGGAGGAATAAAAGGAGATTTTAGTTTCTCCACCCTGTTTCAGAGCCACTAGCCTGAATGGCATTTGCTCCTGCATCGTGTAATGCTGTCATGGTTGCTGTGCAACTCCATCTCCCCTGCCAGTTTAATGGGGAACTTTGTTTGTGCTTAGGTAGTATTTCAATGTTATTTGAGCAGCTCTGAGGATCAGGAATTTAATCTTCCAAAGAAAAATGTACCACTAAAAATACTTTTACCTACATTGTCAGCTTGGAGCTTTCAGAAAAATACTAGATATCTTGCAATTTATGATAGCATCTATAGAATTGGCAATATGGGAAAGAAAAAAATAAATCCCACTTGTCTCACTAAATCCAACACTATGGGCTTAGCACAGGTATAAGACTTTTCACTAAAATGGCTCAAAGCCAAAGTTAGCAGTGACTGTGCCCATACTATATGTGTTATGGCAGTTGCAGCATAAAATCCTAGACTGTGAAGTCTCCTGTCCCAACAGCTGAGGTGCAGATGGGCGTAGCGTGAAAGAATGAAGGGATAAGAAAAGAAACAAAAATGTTATTTTTGGTACCATGCCCACATTTGTTGCTTTTCATGCTTGTGAAGAGATAATCATGTATTTTTAGGAGACGAAAGGGACTTGTACTCTTATCTCCAAGACTGTTTAAATTCCCAACAGTGTTTCTTTATTTAATAAGGCTGGCCCCAGTTGTCATTAGAAAAAACTCTATGAGGAGGCTGTTGTTCTGAAGCCCACGCACAAATCACCAGTCTTTCAGGATAATTAATGAAAATTATATTCCCCTGTTTTCAGATACCTCATATTGTAATCCATGGAGCTTTTCTCTTGTGGGATCAGTGTTCTGTCCTGGGGCAAGTTTATTGCTTAGATCAAGGGAAGTTTTGAGTGAGCTGCAACACATCAGGCTAAGGAGTGACAGCTGTTTGTAAAGAGGTGTATTAGAATACAGTTTACCGGTTGCTGCAGATCAGGCAATATGTCAGATCCCAGTTAAAATTAGGTATTCTCTTAAGTTTATATATTAAAAAAAAAAAAATCCTTGGATTATGTAATGTGTAAATCCAAATCCCTAAGGATTTAACACAATACTAGCAGTTCCCTACTTCAGTTCTGTGTTGCAGACCATTCACAAGCAGTCTGTATGTGTAGAACTCTGAAGCAGTTTTGTAGTATTGTAAGATTATCACAGAAGTGGTATGATGGTGAGCAGCATCAGTATTCAAAACCCTCAAGCGAAAGAATGAGATTGGAGATCATCTTGAGAGTAATCCGTTTACAAATATTTTACCCCTATTGATTTTTAATTTTTTTTTTTTTTTGTGTGTGTGTGTGTGTATGTGTGTATTAAAGGACCTTACCCTCTGCTGATGGTGCTGCTTTGGGGATTAGGTGTCAAACAGCAGACTGGTCTCAGAGGCTTAATACTCTGAAGAGAGATGGGAAAAGGAAGGGGAAAGAGTAGAGGACAGGCTAGGATGAAAAGGAAAGAGGCTGGGCTCTGGGTTATGTAGGTGTCAGATGGGACAGAGGCAGGGGAGATGGGCAGACATAGGAGAAGGCGGGGAAAGTATCCCCAGGGCCAGAGAAAGGACAGGACAAGGGCAGGAATGGGTAAAGTATAAATATAGGAAGCATAGTATCTCGGCCCCTGAGCTGAGCTTAGGAATTGATTGCACTGCAAGTAAATACCTCTGAGCTCCCTGAGCTGCATGTGTGTCAGCTCCCTTCACTGGCTTTCCTTTGCAGGACAATGGCTGGCAATGGCAGCTACATTTAGGGCAGCGGTAGCACCTGTGCTGAGCTATGCTGCTGGCCCATCTGAGGGCATGTCTACTCCCACCTGGACAAAACACTGACTTTGCAAAACAGCGTGTTCAGGTGTTAAAGATCACCAGCATAAGGGTTTCTGATTAATAACATGTTGTCAAGCTATTTATTTTTCCCCCACAGGATAGCTTAGTCTGGTTTCTATGACAAAAGAAGCTACAGCATGCAGGACTTCTGCCTTCCTGCCTGCAGAAGCAGGAAATACAGATCTCTGTATGATGCTGTAAGGGGGTTTCTGAGGTAGCCAGAAATAAAAGATGTTGAGCTGGGCTCAGAAGAGAGACAGGTCCAAATCTGAGTGATTTCTCTGGACACCAGAGAATGAAAAGTGAAACCAGAGAATGAAAGGAGAGTGTGTGGGTAAGTGAGGATGATGAATGAGATACCGACTGAAGAAATCCAGCAGTGCACAGCGCACTTAGAAAGCATTTGAAGTATCAACAAATACTGCTCAGAAGGTCTTTCATGTATGAGGGAATCCTCAGGAAGAGGGTCCAAACTTGAAGAGATGCAATACTGCCCTGGTGTAATTTGATTAGAGCCCTGCCTCTGCCACAGCATTGCTCAGTAAAATTACTGATTTTTTTTTTTAATTATTTTTTGTCACAGCGCTAGCTAATTGTTAATTCCTTGTTTTCTGGCTCTGATTCTGCATTTTTTTCTATTCATACTCTATTTGCACTGTTCAAAGGCTTGATTCTTCCTGACTGTGGGGTAGGTGAGGGAGCAGGGAAGGAAAGAAGAGAGTAACTTTACCTCTCCTCACAGGTGTCTTGCTGACCCAGGCATTGTGCCTGAAGTGCTGGGAAGCTGGAGACAAGATTCTCTCCTGCTCTCTCATCACTTATCTACTCAGATGGAAAATAGAACATGCCTAGCTCCAGAACTCTCTGTGAGTGACCTGTGTGAACTGAGCCTGGCTAATAGTGGGTAAAGGGTGCTTAGGTAGCTGAAGAGAGAATCAAGTCCTTGGTCAGCTACTTCTCCTTTTGGCTGTACAGATTGCCATAAAACACTTCCCATCAGTGTCTTATGGTGCTGTGCCACCAAATGTGTTGTTTATGCGTCTCAAACGCTTTGGTGGCAGGGTGCCTGAAAAATAAAATAATTGTTCTCTAGCAATTTATTCTATTTTATTAATGATTGTTCATCAATGTAATTGCCAGTTAAACTTGCACTTTGCAACAAAACTCCAGGAGTACTTCTTGAATTTGCTGAGTGTGAGATGTTCACTTTGCTGAAATGTATTCTGCCAATGACACTGATACTATAGGCAATGTGGGTTGCTGTATCTACCTAACACTTTACATTGCTGATCCTGTTTCTTCATTAATGTAAATATACAAGTAGTGTATGGCACCTGGGTTTGGAAATAGTTGCAGGATCATGTTTTTACTGGAAAAGTCAACTGCTATAAATTGATCCACCACCATGGCTTCAGTGGAGCTACTACAGACTCCAACAGCTGAACATTTAGGGTGTAGTAATCTTGTAGAAAAGTGATTAATCTGTGGACAATACCAGGCTGTAAGCCTTGGTTCAACAGTTGCATTACCCCTACTAAAAGGGACTATGACTACAGAGGCAAAGATGTTAACTGTGAATGGCTTCTCTGCTAAGATGAGCAAGTAGAGGTAAAGCTATAAGGGCATGATTTCTTGAATAGAAATTATGTTCCTTTTGTCAGGGTGAACAGTGTCTTTGAGTGAATTGAGTCTTTGAAACAGACACACAGTTGGTTAGGAAGAGAAAGAAGAGGTGTTAGTCTCTGTGCAAACCTATATAGTCAGCATTTTCTCAGCTCACCTCCAGAAGACAGTTTTTCTCTGTGAGGCTTGAAAGCTGCAACTGGATGTATTAACTTTCTCATTAGTTATATTATTAGTTCCTATATTAGACTAAGATGAGACCCACCCACCCATGTATGTAGTCAACCCTCCAGATTATATGAGGTTCTTGGGGAGTAGAAGGGTGGAAGGAAACAAAGTCAGTATGCAGCCCACAGCTGACAGTGAGTAAATCGGAGGGGTGGATAGGCCATGCCTACTTCAGTAAAAAATGTAAAAAAATATGTATTTAGAAAAGCTGCATTTGTGTAAAGACATGTTTGAAATGAATATAAAAGATCTAAGCCATAATTAGGTGGTGACAGAAAAGAAGGAAGAGAGTTTGACGTAGCAACATTTCAGGGGAAAAGGCAGAAGCAGTCTTTTGTTAATGCTGGGGATTAGCAAACTAATTAGCTCAATCTTCAATGTAGGAAATTACCTAATACAAATGACACTACTTAACATTTGCAGGGCACTTAAAATACTTAAATGAGTAAAGGGCAGACTTCCAATGATGTTTATGTATCTACTAGATGTACTTTTATCTTTAGATGGTGAATTTTTTCTCAATGCTTATGGTATTTGCTCCCAAAGGTTAAATGGGAGTTTATTTACTATGGTGGTGTTGAGAGGATGACTGGGGGATTTTATTCATCTCAGTGCACTTCACTGCCACAGACCACTCAAAAGATCTCTAATTTTCTGATATTACCATCTTCTATGTCAAAGACTGTGTCAAGAGCAAAATATTATGACTTTCTCTAGGTATCCCACTAGTAGGCAAAAGCAGTGATGTTGAATGTCATTTTTGATCAGGTTGAGACCATTTTGATCTCTGTTACCCAATCATCTTCTTGTCATAGTGATTTGATGGCAGGACATTAGGGCTATAAAAACCCAATCAGGCCATCCCTAAAGAGTCACATGACAAAGAAATAAACTGGAAGAACCTGAATCAACTATATGTAGTGAGAAGCACAAAACCACTAGGGGAGACAGAACTTAGTGAACTATTTCTCCATAGAGATCACATTTGTCTGTGGGACAACATATTTTCAGAGTTAGCAGCTAGCCTGTGGGTTCACTGGCACTATTAAAAAATTGTTCTCATTGTACTGTGTCAGCATTTCGGTGTACATTCAAATCAGAAAATTTAGTTCTCATCTTTTTATTTATTTGCTTTCTTTGTGTCAAGATGGCTTTATATACTGAAGTTTATCTGGAATAAAAATTTATTCTTTTTATATTTGAACCAAAATCTTAACAATTCTGTTTTTCAAAGCAGTCAGTTGTTTGTAATGATATCATCCAGTATCTTGGTTTGTTAAAAATGGTTTCCTCTCCCCATATAAAAAATAAAAGAAATAAATCAGAGAAGAAATCTTGAAACAGATTTCAATCAAATGTGGAAAATTAAATTAAAAAAAAAAGGGGGGGGGGTAGAAAGATACATTAAGAATGTTCTTATCTAAGTGAAATTAGCCTTTATCTGGGACAAAACAACTGAACTACTAAGAGAGAAATTTAGTTTGTATGATAATGTTCCTTTAGGCTTACTTTCTTCTATCTGCACTCTTTAAATGCTATGTGATTCTTGCTTCTACTGTATGATTTTTTTCTTTCTTTTAATTGCTAAGCAGTAAGAATGAAGTGCTGGAAATAGATCTCATACACAACGAAAGCACTCTCTGTTGCAAAAACCCATACTTGTTTTCTTCCTTTGCTTTTCCAAAACAAAGCTTAAAAGTGTGTGTCCCGTGATGAGACATTTTAGCTTTTGCATTATTTGGGTTCAGTAATGCACATCAAACATTCACTGGTACATTAGTGGAGAGTGTTTCTTACTATCCTGATGTTGTCTTCTCTGTCTCTGTTCTGCTCAGCTGTCACAGCCAGTGAGTGCCCAGTTTGCTCACACATTCTGTCTTCACAGTTCTCACATCCCTAAAATTTTAGAGGGGAGAGTGAGCCCAGTCTCTGAGTTGTTAAGATTTGTTTTTTATCCTTTAAACTCTAAATATGGGACTTCGGATAAAATCTATAGATTTCTAACAAAAGCTTCTTTTTCTTTTCTTTCTTTTTTCTTTTTTTCTCCCCCCCCCCCCCCCCCCATTTTAGGCTTACTTTAACCTTATCCTGTCCCATGGACTTGAAGAATTTTCCTATGGATGTACAAACATGTACAATGCAGCTAGAGAGCTGTGAGTGTCCAACTGCTTTTTCTGTTAAGAATGAGATTTTACCTTCACATTTGGTGGTTAGATAGTATCTACAATATTGTATTTATGTGGTGAAACTCAATATTCCTATTTTGTAAGGGAAAATCATGGAGGAACAGTGATTTAACTGTCCATGAATGTGTCATGCAGGTCCCTTGTCTCTGTGCTGTTCCTGTTCTCTTCCCTTTCTGCCTCCTTGGGCACTTCACCTCACTTCCAGCAATAACCACAACAATGCTGTGCAGGAGAAATTTTTAAATCTTGGGAAAGTAAAAGCAATTAGTACACAGTCAGGGATTAGTACACATGTCTGATTGAGACATGCTATAGTCTTTTGAAAAATGAAAGCAACATACCTAATAAAGCAGAAGTCTTATTAGTATATTTATGCTGGTAAGCTAAACATGGCAAAGGCACGGACTTGGGTACTAGCATGCACCCATTCGTACCATGTAGCTGTCAGCACAAACTGTGGCACCATTTCAACCTGTACCAGGTAACAGACAAAACCAGGGGCAGCTCAGATAACAGCACGCAATAGCAATCGTTCCCAATAGTCAGTAGGTGCCAGGTCACCTTGGGTTTTTTGGAGAGGGGAGAATAGGTTTAGCTGTATGGATATTAGCTGTAGGCTACCACCTGCCTTTGTGCCCAGAGAATTATAGATTTATAGAATGGTTAGGGTTGGAAAGGACCTTAAGATCACCTACTTCCAACCCTCCGACATGGGCAGGGAGGCATGCTAGACTATGTTGCCCAAGGCCCTGATTTACCCATAAAGATGTAGCCATTGCAGTCAAAAAGATTCTTGTGTGAATCAAAGCCTCTCTTTTCCCTTCACACCTCTCACTGGTTAGCTCACAGGTTTATAAAAGCTGCTGTTTTCTTTTCAGCAAAGGCAGTTTAGAAGCCTTTGTTTTGTTGGTGCATACCAACTCCATCATCAAAGATGATGAAAATAAAGCAAATAAATAAAGCAGGCTGACATGTAAGCACAGAGAAATGTCATTTCAGTTGTAAACGGTATCTTTGATGGGCCAGCAAAATTACTTTTTAGTGGCAAACTAGGGCAGTATTTCAGAATGCTGCTACTTGTGCTACAGAATAATAGCGCAGTAATAGTAACTGGCAAGTAACAGCAGTAACACCGCTGTTAACCTGACAGTTTAAAAATATAACACGTATTGCAATAAAACACATGCTTCTTGGACATAATAATATTTGTTTTTGATGTTTTCCAGTCAGCTAACATCTAACAAACTCTAATTTCTTTATTGTAGTTGGCTACACTATGAATGATCTGATATTTGAGTGGCTAAGCGATGGACCTGTGCAAGTTGCAGAAGGTTTAACCTTGCCACAGTTTATTTTGAAAGAAGATAAAGAACTTGGTTATTGCACAAAACATTACAACACTGGTAAGCATTATACTATGTTTGTTCTTTTTTCTACAATCACCTTAATGGTATTTTGTGTCAATTGACAAAGGAAAAAGAGGTAAAACAAAAAAAAATTGAAATCAAAAGTCTTTTCAGCCACACTTATTTTTTACATCTAAAAAAAAAAGAAGAAATATTCTCCCTTTTGATTTTGTGTTTAAAAGATTTTGTTTCCAAATTTTCTTTAATTTCATTGAAGGTATTTTAGTATACATATTCTAATATTCTTAAAATCAGTAAGGAATTTAAGGTCTTAAAAAATAATAAAAAATCTAGCTGTCTTAATTTCCTTAAAATGGAACAATTTAACAAAGTGAATCTTTTCTTAAATATTGATTCATCACTTTTAAAGTACTGATTTTTTCTGAACTTGATATTTTTCTCCAGCATATCAAATTGCCAGTGAGGAAAAATATAAAATTTTCACCAGCTTTTATGTGTGGTCTAATTTATGAGGCATAGTATTTGAAAGGACAATGCTTTCATTGCTGATATGAATATTGTACAGGCATGGGAAATTAAATGTTTGTTTACTACTCCAGTGTTTTTCTCATATTTGCTGTTTTGAAGTCTCAAATGCTGTGTTTTCTGTCTTTAGCTTTACAGAGAAGACAGAACTCTGTTAAAATTTTGATCTAGCTGCTTGGAGTTATTTAATGGGGACAGCACTTAGAGAACAGTTTGCTGGGTGCTTGCTGGGATTAAATATAATCCCTCTCATCTAAAATAGCTTTTTCATGATTTCATCATAAGAGTGAATCCAGTTGCATCAAATACATTTGTTTTGCTGACTGAAATAATACAGCATGAGAGGTTCTGCTTCTGCCAAAAATAAAGTCACATTAATTTCTTATGAATAGACAGGTACTGTTTTTCATTTTTATAAATGCAGCTTTGCATTTTGGGGCCCAAAGTGCCAAGGAAAGAAAACTTCACGATTACACAGTCTAAGACCTGTGGAAAGGGGGACTGCTGTGACTTCTCATACTTAGAGGGGATAATCAAGAGTAAATTCCAATAAGTATATATAAAACATAAATTATTTCCCACCGTATGACTCAAACTCTGAATAACAGAGTTCATCTTCTTTTCTAACTACTTTGCAGGGACAAATACTGAAAGTAAGGGAGAAGGGAGATCACAGGCAATAGCTTCCTTATATATCTAGGAAGACTCCCCACAATGGATAAAAAAAGCTTCCATTATATGTAATAAAACAAAATAAACGTGTAGGTATCAGAAGTTGAAAGTGTGTAGTTTGGCAAGGGGAACTGACAAGCAGTATTCAAGCAAAAAAAATTTTGCTTAGAGGCACCCACATTCTGCCTTCTCTGTAGTGTGCTCCTTCAGATTTGGTGTGAAATTAAAATGTGAATAAAAGCTGTACTATTTAGCTTTGTCCTGCTTACACTGTCCAGGTTGTGCCCCAGGAATCTGGAGAGCATTCAGCAGGTAGGGCTTCTTTCATGCCATGGCCACCTCACTCCTCTGGAGTCCCCTTGGGGGGACAGGATCAGTTATTATCCATGTCTCAGAGTCTGCCTTTAGAGTCACAGGTCCAGCCACTCATTTCAGAGCTTCTGTCCTGCCAGAAGGTACTATTCAGTTCTTCTCCCCTGCTTTCTTTGTCAAGCAGCCTCTGCATTGTCCTTTGTGCCAACTCTCACACGCTGCCATTCAGCTTTCTAGACTAGCAGAAAAATATGTGTACATCACAAAAGGAGGAAAAAATAGCTCATTTCTCCCGAAAGGATGAATGAGAAACAAGGCATCTTTATGCATTTGACCAACCAGCACAAGAGAGGTCCTCTGAAACCATAAGCATGAAACCTCAGGAGTGACAGTATTTATCATACTTGGTGTAGTCTGCCTCAAATGACAGCCTTCACAGTACCTAACCCACAGTAATTCGTAGAAAAGTCATGGTGACTGCATCAGTAGATGTTGCAGCTCAGGGCTATGCATCCCCCACTGAACAACTAGCTCTGCTGTCAGGCAATCCTAAACTTCCATCCTCTGCTACCCCTGTGGAGCAGCTATCTGTTTGAAGAATCACTCCCCTCCCACAAAGAGATTGTTGTGGGTTCCTGGAATTAGACTATTGACAAAATTCAAAGTAGGTCTTGAGTTGATTCTGCTGCAAAATGTTATCCACAGATACAGGCAAATGACATGACCAGAATGAGAAGGTGTGTGATATATCATAGGGCTGTAAGACTAGCAGTTTTTAAATTTTTTTTTTTTTTAAATACATTTTCTTAATCTCATGTCATTAAAATAGGAAAATGCCGTCTCCTTTTAGGACTAAACATATTTGACTAAAATAGAATCTCACTGAAATCTGAGAAAAAAAACACAAAAAAACATTACATTTTCTGGAACATATATATTCTGGAGGTGAAACTGCTGTGCTAATATTTGTTTTCTCAGTTAATGTGAAGAACTGGGTACAGCTTACTTCAAAGGTCCCATGCGTCCCCTAGGCTAGTGTGAAACAAATGGCTGACTTGCAATTGTGTATCAGGACCTGGTTATACTCTTAGATTAGGAAACAGGCCATGCACCTGACTTATGTTTGTAAAATGAGATAAAAATGTGCAAAAAGCATTTATGAAAGTAATTTCATGTTCTAGGAAAGTTTACATGCATTGAAGTCAAGTTTCATTTGGAGCGTCAGATGGGATACTATTTAATCCAGATGTACATTCCTAGCCTGCTGATTGTCATTTTGTCCTGGGTTTCTTTCTGGATCAACATGGATGCTGCTCCAGCTAGAGTCGCACTGGGTATCACTACAGTTTTGACAATGACCACGCAAAGCTCAGGATCAAGAGCTTCCCTCCCAAAAGTAAGGAAATAATTTCACACCACCAATTTGTTACTAGCAAGAAGTATTTGTACTACTCTTTAAGTTTCTCAAAGATCTGTGTAAATTTGCATCTGATAAGGATACATGAGAAAGTGGTAACAATGTGATGTTAAACTTGCAGTCCTCTTGCATTTGGATTCAGGCAGGTTTCTGCTGGTTTGTGGGACGGCTAGAGGATTCAACCGTATGGATTTTTAGAGTTTCTGCTGATTCTGAGACTCAGTTTTCAGTATGTCAAAGCCAGATTTTCTGAAGTATTTGGGTACCTAACTGGATTTCTGAAAGTGCTTTCATTCTGTTTGACTGGGTACTTTATAAACTCTGGTCTTTTCTAGAATGTTAGACTTCATGATAAATTGGTGTTTCTAGATGTGGCACTTGGTTCAACGTATATATAAACATACATAAAAGACAGGTATATATAAAACACACACACATATACGTATATAACACATGTATACACCTAGAAGGTTTCTCTGGAGAATCTTTTCAGTGAGGAACTGCTGATGTCTTTGCTTCATGTCAGAATTTGTCCACGTTCTCATTCAAGTGTTGTCTGCAGACCTTTATCTTTTCTATGCACAAAAATACACTCACTAAAATTTTGTGTTATTTTTTTTTAATCCAGGCCAGATGCTGTAGATGGTTTTACAGATTACAAATTGGATTCTGTGTTTAGTCACGCTGACAGCTCTTTTCAGCATAGGCACAGCCTGAATGCTTCTGCTGATAGTAGTCCCAGCAGAATTTCATGTGCATGCCTAGGTTTTACAGTTTTCAGGGATAGAGCTCAAAGGTAGGTCAGTTTACAATAGTCTAAGGAGTCATGAGATATAGTCTCTCTTTACAGAAGTCCAGCATCACATGGATTGGGATCACAGCAGCAATGAAAAGCACAGATTTTTGAGTGTTTGTATAGAACATGATCCATTCCAAAAAGCATGTTGTATTTTGTGCTACTTTATCCTCAGAATCACATTTAGTCACATTCCAAATACTGTGATTTGTTCAAGTGGAGTGTGTATATATATATATAGATATAGATATATATATAGGGCAACTTCAAAAACTGCACAGATTGCGTTACTCTTTTGTTGGTAATGAGAAGATATCACTTAAAAATCTGGTGACTAAAACAGTTGATTCAGCTTCACTTGTTCACTTGGAGATATGTATAATTTTCCATGCAAACTGAAAGTCTTTTGTATATTAACTTCACATCCATTTCAAATGGATAATTTCTTAAACATTTTTTTCAGACAATTCAGTCAATATTGCGAAGTGAACACTATGAAAAGAAAGTCAACAAAGAGATAATGTTGGCAAGGAGCATACAGACTCTGTACATAGAAAATTTAAAGTCAATGAACACTGTGTCTAGGTGGTACTGCATGAATCCATGTGTTATATTTCAAGTTTCTTCCAAATTAACTGGAATTAGAGATGGTACAATCACGTTAGTGGAGATTTCTATCCACATTTCCAACTGGGCAAACATAAGCTGCCAAGAAGCTCTGCAGTGTTAGCATGCCCAAAATGCTGATGCTTTAGAAATACTTTTTGTCATATGCCTTTGATCCAGCTGAAATGTTTTTTGCTTTTGTATTCTGCCTTGTTTGAGCAGAAAAGTATTTGCTGGATAATTTTCTGGGCTTTTGCTAAGTAGAAGAAGTGGTCATATCCAGAATTTGTTGATTGTGTCTATTTGAATAGTGGAGAGTTTCTCCTCCAGCCTCAGGAATAAATACATTTTCACAGCAGCTATCAGAGAACAGTGATGCTCTGACCCTACTCCATCTTCTCCTTTCTTATTGTGTTCTTTTGCCAGAAGATAAGCACTAAGGGAAAGTACCTCACCAGGTAGCCCAACACCTTATTTCTGTCAGGCCACATCCGATTGTTGCAATTTCATTGTGTAACTCAGCTCAGCTGTACTTTAGTTTTATTCTCTATATAAGTGAACTAACATGCATGGGGAATTTTGAAGGTTCTGACTCCTGCCTTGGATGACACAGGTGCCCAAAGAAACATGGGACTGACCAAAATAAAAGTGCTTCAAAATGGGCTTTGTGTGCAAACACATCCCACCATCAGTATCTGATTCCTTACACAAAGCAGAAAGTTTTTGTTGTTGCAGGCACATAGCTATTTTAAAACCTCTTCTGTAACTTACTACCAAAATCTGTCCAGCTGAAATGCATTTAGAGATAAAAATAAAAACTGAATCAAATCACTGTTAAGTCCCCAAATGGGTCTTTAAAAGTAATGGTTTTTTTTAAGTCCTTCTACATACTGCTATGACACGGGAAGTTAGGCTGTCGATAAAACATCCATTTAAAAATTGCTCCAAGCATGAATTCTAACAGAATAAGATATGACAGGTTTATTTTTGCGAGACTACTGAAAGAGATGCAACCTTGCTTTCTGAAAGCAATAAAGCAACCTACATTTGAATATAAAAGTTCTATTTTCCCCCATCCTTCTTTTTGTCCTGTTCTTAACAACACACATCTATACAACTTAACTTTACAATTTACCTTCAGTTTCATACTGCCACATGCTAAGAGCTTCTTCTCATTCTTCTCTATTTTAGCAGCTCTTTACCACGCACACACAAGCAAAAAAAAAAAAAATAAATCAAATCATTAATCATTAAAATTCACCACTTTAAAAGGAACCTAAAAAAAACACAGAAGAACTGTGATAAGATTACTGGTCAGATATTCTGTCTGTTTCCAAGTTACTATATAAATGATTAAAGTGTTACTGTTCAGAAGTAATTACATACATATTGTTCTCAACCCTGGTACAGGATTACATGACAGAGTTCTGTTTACTTAGAACTGCTCTTTTCTGTATTAATAACCAATATTCATTGTTATACACAGATTTCATAATGACATTAAGCACTCTGGTGTCAAAAATTAAGCATAAGATTGAGACTACTAAAAAGAAAAAAATTAAAGAAAAGGAAAGAATGCAATTAATTCCAACTGAGGTTCATGTTTGCTGCACATAAGGGAAACACCTAGAAAGCCTCTTCTAAATTAAGTGCAATTATATTTCTTTGGTAAATTCTGTAGTATTTCTGTAGAATTATTATCTTTGGAGTGTTTTAAAATTCTGGGTAAGAATAGAGGGTTATATTCCAATGTAAGCAACACAGTGATAAAAAAATATACTTTTTTTTTCCTTATTCTTCCACAAAGTTGATTTCTTTGTTATAAAAGGTGAGAATAAACCATGAGAGAGGTTATATCCCAGAAAAGCTAATACTGTTCTCTAGTGCCTGTTTCAGAAAGCAGAAAGGTTCTCTTCCTCTACAGTTTTAACATAAGCTGAGAAATACTGCATCCTGCTTCCTTCATGGAGACGAAGTAATGATTTTCTGTATAGGGAGTATCTGCAAAAAAGTACTCACCAGGATGTTAAAATCTATTACAGTGATGAAATTATTTTGTGTTTGTTACAGAAGCATAGTGAGGGGTCCTGTAACCAGAGTTACCCTTACTGGTTGTGTTAGGAGGTGGTGAGGAACTCATCCAGAAAGCTGGGCTTGAATACCTTCTCTGCAGTTCAGCTAATCCATTGCTGGGATGCCCAAGAATGGTGATCCAAAATAGCAGGGTTTCTATGATCAGTTCCCCTTCCCACACATTCATATGTGTACATCTTACCCACATCTGATATTCTGTGTCTGGATTCCTCTGGTTTTATTATCATTTTCCCCTTAGGGTCTTTGACTAGATAAATGTTTATGCACCCAGCTACACCAGAAACTCTTGCCGATCAGCCAGCTGAGCAGAAATCCTGGTTGTCAGCTGGGTCATCAGTGTGGCCACACACTGCAAGGAAAACCTCATGAAACCCTGAGCTTTCTGTGTGAGCTCCAAATATGAACCAGGGAGCCTGCTTGCAGCTAGGGTCTGTGGGACTTCACCTATGCAGAGAAACTCTACGGCACACAAATCAGGAATCTGATGTAACCTACCATACACCCATGCAATACACACTTAGATCCAACGCCTTCTGGAAGTATCAGACCCACAGCACAAAAATGGCAGTATGTATTAATCAAAATACAGATTAAGGCATGTCTGAGCATCATGGGAGACATGGAGACATAGAATATGCCTTCATGTATTTTACAGTCCCAGCTGTATATAAGCTGGGGGAATAAAGGGAAGGATATCAATGTGCAATAGTGCAGAACGGTTGAGAAGTGTTAGAAAAGAATTCTTCAGAGAATCAAATGACCATTCACTTGTTATTCTATTTATTTTTATACATCTTCCCTTATGTTGAATCAACAGAATCAAAAGTTTTCAAGCACTTTCAAATGAAGCATTTGAAATAATAATGAGTTCTCTATTGTGCTGCTAACTGGGTATTTTTCAGATTGCTTCCTTCTTAAAACACTTATATAAACCAAACCTTAGCAACAACAGCCCAAGAAAATGAATTCCTTCTAATGCTATAATGCAAAACATTTGAGGACATTTTAAGTCAAGTAAGTGATAGCAACTGCATTTTACACAGTTGCATAGCATTCATATTGTGTTACTTTAATGCACAGTGCTTGATGAATGCATGTTTCTTCCCCAGGGAGCAATCTCTGCAGAAAAAAAGTCTCATTCAAAGCTCACTGAAACATCTGGGAGTCCTTCCATTCACTTCATTTGGCTTTGGATCAAATGCATTACCAAATGCAATAAAAGCATTTTATTCTAAAAGGTGCAGAGACTTGCAAAAACAAAGTCAATGAAGTCTGTGCCCTTTGGCAGCAAATGACTGCTTTCATATGTTTTTCACTATCCCCAACATATTTGGGAACTTCAAGATTCTTTGGGTTCTGGCAGACCAGTCTGAGAAAGTAACCTCTCCCTTTTTGGATGCCAAAAGTTATGAAATAAAGAAGCTCCAAGAATACATTACATTTTATATTTTGAATTAAAGTTAAAATGATGCCATAATTTTTTTTTTTTTTTGAAGGAAGAAACAAGAATAACAGTAAGAAAAAGGAATAGATGCTGTTAGCAGAAATTATATTCTTCGTTCATTTGTTTTCATAGTAAGTAGAGAACCTAAGGTGATAGCTTACTCTTTCATGAAAAAAAAAACCCAACCTGAGGTGATACGTTTTCGTGCAGCATTGTGGTAAAAAAGCAGTAATTGAAGTAACTTGGAATGGAACAATTTTTTGACAAATTACTTTTACTCTAGTCTCAGGATCTGAAAATAAAATATAGGAGTAATTCAGTGATCACGAGATATGTTAACTGGAACTTGGATTATGTGGATATCTAAGCACATCATATGCTGCCTGAAATAATTAAGCTAACCCTATTTTTATTAGATGCTTACAAATTCCTGTTGGAGACCTAATGGTCCTAAAACATTGCCTTGATAATTAATATGCTTGCACATATTTATGTACTCTGATAAGGGAACTGCAAACAAATTTCCACTTTACAAAAAATCATTCAGGGGCCTTGAGTGGATTAAAAAAAAACTCATCCTAGTGGTTGTCAGTTTTCTTGACCCTTATAAAAGTGGGCATGCTGTCCAAACACTTGGCAAGTCAGGCTGTGCTCTCAGGTAACCATGAAAATCTGCTCTTTGATCATGTGCCTACGTGGAAACGTTTTAGCACTCTCTTGTACATTTCCAATATTCTTATATAACTTTCTTTTCCCTCCCCATTACAATTTTAACATATATTCCTTCTTTTACTTATATTAAGATACCAAGAGACCTGCTTTAGCCCCTTTTTTTCTTTTTCTTTTTTTTTTTTTTTGAACTTGGTTAAGCTAGGCACAACTAAATCTTATATTCAGACAATGTTTTCAATATCCATTGTTATATTATATACAGTATTTGAATCTGGATACAAAGATCTCTTCTACATTACATAACAAAAGACATCACATAGACTGAACCTATTTTTCAACAAAAAAAGTTCCAAAATAAAACAAAGTTTATAAGTAAGTGAGCATGTGTTTGCTTATTGCAACTTATTGAAGCAGTTACTTGAGCACAAACTGATCGTGACTAAATATCGTTCTGTGTGTAAAATAATCTGTCCTACAAAATATTAGCAGATAAATTACTGTCAAGATCCTTATAAACACCTGCTCATAAATTCTAGTTCAAAAAGGAGTTTTGTTATTCTGCTCTACAGCTTTTTCATATTCCATTTCTTTATTCTTACTTCTTCCCCCTTTACATATGTTTTGTCATGTATGGTTTAGAGGTAAAATGTTAATGTGTTTGTGCTTGAGGTCAAGAGGGTGTTTGAACTGCAGTGGAAGACGTGTTATATGTATCAGATGATATGTGATGTAACACAGAGAAGTTTCTAGCCACTTCAAGTATTAATAGCTGGGGCCATGCTAATACCAGCTTGAAAATATGTACTTAGCCCTAAGGAAAAGAGTCTGTGTTGCCCAGAAACTTCTCTGCTGCCGCCACATACATCAGCTGGTCTTGTAAAGACACCTTCCCTTCTTGCAAATCTTGCACCTTTAGGATCTAGTTTGACACATAGATAGCCTATGAAGTTACAACTTCGGTGGGAGCAATATCTTAATTAAAGCAATGTTGGACAAGCTTTGGCGCAGTTATATATGCTGTGATCATGCATCCATTATAGGAAGATTTTTTTTTTCTCCCATTCCACAACCATTTCTAATTTTATAAAACCTAAGGTTTGTGTCTGCTGCACAGGTAGGAAGACAAAATACAGCAGGTTCTATGCTTCTTGTGAGAAGAGCAGGATGAAGAATGACATAGATGTTACAGAGAGCATATAAATCTGTTGCTAGAAATGGCCACATTAACCTGTTTAACTTGGCCATAGATGTTTTGAATTTTTGGGTCTTACAGTGGTTATGTATAGATTCTAGTGAAATACTTGCTGCCCTTCATTCTGTGCAAAGCTAACTGACTGGTATGTTGTCTGATAAAGACTAATACATCTATAGCAGGTTGTACTCCATGAAAGTAAAAAAATAAATGACTGAGTAAATCAGTCACTTTTTCCGCTGTACTAAGCTAAACTTTAGTTCACTTTTCTGTATAGGAAGACAGTGGTATTTACTGTAGTACAAAAACAGTGGTTGCTGCCATGCGTGACAGCTAAAAATACACAATAAAATGTGTCTGAATACCTTGGGGATGTAGTTTGAGTACTCCTGGCACTTCCTCAGCAGGTTTTATAATGCAGTCATCTGGGAGGGCTGGCATTCAGAGGAACTTATTTCAAGCATCAGAGAAGAGTTGAAGTCATTGTGCTCACCAGTCTGGTGGCTGTTTCATAACCCTGGCATGGTGTTGGGGCTCTCTGGCTCTGTTGTTGCACCCTCCAGGACCTTCTGGCAGCTTTTAGCAGCTCTCTGAGGAACACTCCCTGACGCTCTTTCACATACATAAGTACTGCAAACCCACTCTGAAGCAACAACACACGCTGTTGTGGCTCATTCATTTCAAGTAATTGCAAGCCTTGACTCTATTAGATCATCTAGGAGTATTACTTATGAATATCCTCTGTTAATATTTAATCAGAAAAAATGTTGATGGGACCCCCTGGAGTCTGGGAAAATACACTTTAATTTGAAGTGTACCTTAAGGCTGCCACCTTCCTGTCTGAACATCAGTGAGCACTGCACATGGCTGTTAAAACAGCTGAGCCATCAATGTCTTATTCCCCAAAAGTTGTCTTTGGGTTACAGCTCAACTGCTTGAATTCCATTGCTTGAATGACAGGTCTTTGGTTTTGGTTTTTTCTTTGGGAAACATTTCTGTGGCAAAAATACCATCGATACTGATGCCTAGAACTATTAACACATTCCTCTTGTCTCCCACTACCTCAGAAAGAAAAGAGAGAGAGGCAATTTCCTTTTTTCCATGAAAGCATCAAAACAAACTTCTGCAGGAGGAAGAATCAAATGACTCAATATCTTGTTTTTACATATATTTGTGTTATGATATGACTATGAAGTAGTTCTGGGCAACCTGGTCTAGTTGAAAACGTCCCTGCTTATTGCAGGGGGGTTGGATCAGGTAACCTTTGAAAGTCCCTTCCAATCCAAACTATGATTCTATAGAATCATACAATCAACTACGTTGGAAAAGACCTTTAAGATCACATCCAACCATTACCCCAGGGCTGTCAAGACTACCACTAAACCATACCACTGGAGACCTAATCCACATGGTTTTTGAACACTTCCAGGGACAAATACGATTCTATGACTTTAATTTGCCAGTAGTGAGGTGCTCTATTCCTTGTTGCTGTAAAATCAGCTTTGGAAAAAAACAATTCTGAATTAGGCATTGGCAAGAAAACAATATAATTTTGTTTTAAGTCATGGGAATATATAGTAATGTGCTCTAGAATGCCTCATTATTCACAGATCCTAGTAGTAAGGTTTAAAAACCTGATGAAGTAGTCTCTACTCCTCATTATTTCTTCTTCACAGAAGCTTGGAGTTAACTGAGATATCTTGTCTCAAAGAGAAGGGAACATGAAATCAAAGAGCTTTGATCCTCAGTAGCTTCTATCTGGTGCTAGGCTTCCCTGCCTGTGAGAAACAGACATAGTGTGCTGTCTTTCCTTATTCTATCAAAGGTTAAGGCTCTGGAGAATTGTGCCAGAGCTCTCAGTACGTCAGGAGAGAAATGTAAGTGAATAAATCACAGCAGAAAACATAAGTTAGAAAAAAGGAAGAACCCATAACAAATGTTCCTTAGTACACGTATTCACAGAATGGTTCATAGTATTAATGTATAATGTTAGTTTAAAAGTATTTTATCAATATAAATTATTGCATTTTTTGTTTCTTTTCTGCAAAGGCGATTTCCCTTTTTTGTGCATAATAGCCATCAAAACACTCTTGTTGATAGGTTTGTACTAAAATATGATGAACAGAGCTACTTTTAAAATTTATCTGTGGTCAGGGGACGCTGATGCCCATCCCTGTATAAGGCATGATCAGCTTAAAAGGATCTCTTAATTTTCCAGGGAACCACGTAGATGGTCACAGATAGCAATGACAGTACCACCTTCCTGGATTTCACCACTTTGTGCTTGAGTGTGGTTTGCTCATCAACTGACTTAAACCCAGTTTAAATTTGCATCAAACTGACAAAGGAAAAATGAAAAGTTAAAAAAGTGAAACAGTCCAAATGTCAGAATTATAATGAAAACTCTTGGAGCTAGACAGTGTTCTGTTGCTTTTTCTCATTAAAAAAGACCAAACTGCTCATTAGTTTTTTTAAGGAAGCTGTAGTTGTCTGACAAGATCTATTTTATGAGGTTGTTGGCTGCATTTTGCTGTCTCCTGAGCCTTCTAGCAGAAAGAGAATCTGCTAGGAATGAAAACAAAATCCTGTTACTGGATATGCTGTGAATTAAAGCATTTAGATTCTCAGGCTTTAGCACTGCTCTTACTTTTTACCAGGGTTCCCCAAAGTTAAGGATGATGGGGTTATGCCATGAAGACAACAGTGCAGAACAACATAGCTCTGCATATATCTATATTTGGATGTGACACCCCCTTTGCTTTAATGTATTTCAGAATGGCTAAAATACTACTCTAGCAAGCAATGTGGTGTCCTTATTTTTGTCTTGTTTTCTCTATCTACCTGTCCCATCTAGTGAGTGGGAAGAATAAGACAGCTGTTCTTGTAATTGGTCAATTATTCTCTCTGAAGTTAATCCATTTGCCATTCTTTAGTAATGGTGTAGTGTTGATTTTAACTGGGTACTGTTGTCTTTTTGGTAAATAAAAAATGCGAATTTGATTTTCTTTTTTAACAATTTTCCTATCCCTTCTTAGAATGGGGACAAACACTGTATTGCTCACTCCAGAAGTGTTACATGCCTTCCTATCCCTTCTTAGAATGGGGACAAACACTGTATTGCTCACTCCAGAAGTGTTACATGCCTTCCTATCCCTTCTTAGAATGGGGACAAACACTGTATTGCTCACTCCAGAAGTGTTATGTGCCAACCGCCCTATTTTGTATAGATGTGACTTCTTTTCTTTTTCTGCCTTAAACTGGAACAGAAGATAGATGTTTTGCAGCAAGTCAAAATAGTGCATATTGTACATGCTTCCAGGCAAGATTTGTAGCTTGGGTAATGATTTCATGGTGAATTGTTTTAGGGTAAAACTCTCTCAGTAAGAGCAACTATAAGAGGTGATAAGCTTCTTGCATCAATGAGGCTTCAGAAGCAGCTTTTCCCAAATTGAAAGACATATCTAATTAAACCACTGTGGATTACCTGAATATGGGCACTGCGCTTAATGGCAAGTTCATCTGGCCAGTTTTATTCCTCATTTCCGTGATTAGGCTTACTTCCTCCAGATGTACTTCCCTCTTAGTTAAGGAAAAGCATCCTCAAAAGCAGCTGTTGACCACAGCAGAGTTCAAAAACATCTTAACCAGCTCCTCTGCCATCTGTGAAAGACCTTTAAAATAAATCCTTGCTAATGCTTGCATTGTCATCATTATGATTTTTCTTTTCTTTTGTAGTTCATACTTTTTTGAGATGCTGTTAAGAAAGACGGCTGAAAACCATCCTCAAGAGACAATGAAAATTTTAAGCTAGAACCAAATTCTGCTATTTTCAGCTAAAATCAAATAAAGAGTTCTTCCTAAATCCTTTTTGTCTGTGTAGTACACATTGTATTAGATATGTGTTCCAGTAGTGATATACATTTTAGATGCAGTCAGGAATTTTTTTCTGAGGGACTGTTTTTGCAAAACAAAAAGACCCTTTTTCGAAGCTATCTAAAGGATACTTAAAATACTGTTCTCATTTATTGGAAAAATTTCCTAAACTGTTGCTCTTGACTTCCAACCAGCACTGTCTGAATTCTCCAAGACATTTTTCTTAATTTGTTTTTGAAACTGCTTTGTTATTTGGAAATCAAAAATTAATCAATCTAAAAATATCTGAAAAGCTTGATGTGAGAATAGAAATGATGAAAATAGTTCAACTGACATGATTTAAAAATATAGCATCTACAACTCTGCTACCATCTCTTCCTCCTCCTGTGTTCTGTTTATAGACTCAGTAGTCATAGTTCCCCACAGCTTTGTATAGCTAATGGTCCATTATCAGTCCCTTTCAGTACCATTCATGGCGCACAGTAGAGCCATGCTGCCTACAGATGTGGCCCCTTCCTTGTCTCCAGCACTTTTCACAAGTGGGGGCTCTTTTCACAAGCATTTAGCTTGGAAGTGCCTAATAATCCTAATTACACTGTTCTTGTCATTGTTTATAGTTCTACCACTCTTAATTTCTTCTGACATTTTTTTCCATTTTTCCAGGACATTCTGTTTCTACTGATTGGTGCTAATGTTCCTCTGGTTTTACTTGTTTTTTAAGTATTTTCTTTTTAGCTCTCTTTCAATAATAATGCCTATTTCTACTTTTGTCATGCTATAACAGGTATTTAAAAACCAGATTGGGACAGTTCAATGGTTGTGGAATTGCAGTTTTTAAAATCTTTAATTCTTGTATGGTTATAACATACTTAGTGCTAATAAATAAGAAAATGTTTGTGAAAGTCTGTGCTTATGCCATGTAAACCAGGAGAAACCCAACTGATTGTAAGTGATTAATTCTCGGAAGACACTTTTAGAGAAAGCTATAGCTAAAGCAGCATCAGGGTGTAAATAGGGACAAAAAGGAGCACTATGACATTTTATGTGACTTTTCTTGCCATTTGTGGATAAGAAATTATGCTGAAAACTAAATTTAAATCAAAATGGAAAAGTCAGATTAAATTGAGTAGTAATTTCCAAGGAGTATCAGTCTGTATTGTGAAAAATGGTGGTTTATGCCCATTTAGCCAGTTAAAGAGAGATAGAGCCTAGAGCACCTGGGAGAGGTGTGATTGTATGAGAGCTTCTCAGGTCCTCAGCCAGAAAAATAGCTGATGGTTTGGGTTGTAGCAGTGAGGTGAAGTAAGAATTTGTAAGAAGTCAAGTTTTTGTAGCACCAGATAGGAACAATGTGGATTAAGATGCAACACACAAAAGAGAAGTTTGTGAATTTCATTAATTATGAGAGTTCCAGTGAAAACATTAGCCTGGGAGGAGAAAAAGCTCTTCATAAGTAAAACTGGGGAGACAATAATTTATAATATCAATTAAAGTGAATAAAGACAATAGTAAAAGTTCTAAAATGTAGATTTTCTTTTGGATTTGAAGACCTGTAATCATCATAGAATCATACAGAATCATAGAATAGTTAGGGTTGGAAAGGACCTTAAGATCATCTCGTTCCAACCCCCCTGCCATGGGCAGGGACATCTTGCACTAAACCATGTAAAGAGTTACTTTTCCATCTATGTAAGATAAAAAGTGCACAGGAAAAAGAAAAAAAATGCTTAACATATGGGACAGGGTGAAAAGAGAGGAGGAAATAAGTAACAAGCCCCTTAATAGAGCTTTAAATCAACTAGTGATATACATGCACTAAAAATATTCATATGTAGCTGTCTATGAAGAATATGAATAAAGGATTAATTTTCAGCTGTGGCTTGTAATAACAGATTGAGGAAAGAGTAAAATAGCATATAATGGAAAGAAATCATGTTTCAGTTGCATCTGCCTTTTTGAAGCTTTCTCGAAAAAGCCAGAGCAATTCTTTACACTTAGACTAATGATGGCTACTTTAATAGACTCATCTGTATTTCACAATCAATTTTAAATCAGAAAGTAAATACTGGTCTTGTAAACCTCCAATGAGATCCAACTGTCACAACTGAGGTGACTGAAAATTGTTTTACACTGCCTTTCTAGTCAACAGAGAAAAGGAAGCACTTTCACTGCCAGATTCTGCAAGGTAGGTCAGAGGAATTGCTTGCCAACAAGGGAAGACAAGGTGAACAGTCTGAAAGTCAGATGTCTGAAGTGGTGGGAGGTAAATCCAATCCCAAACACACAGTGTGAAAAGTAGTAAAATGTGCAGCATAATACAGAAATATTCAAAACATTAAGCTGTTGTTTTGGTTTTTTTTTTCCAGACAAGCAGCTATATGAGAATCTTCTTACATACATCTACTGTTTGTGTGTGATTAGGGTCAAACCTGTGGTATTAGGAAAAGGAAGTAATTGTTTTCCTTCCCATTCTTTTTTAGTGCAGTGCTGACATGGATTAGAGTGAATGAATTGGGGATGAGGTGGTATCCAAGTGCTTGTTTCATTATAGTCTGTTACACACTTGTTAATCTTTAAGGGAAACGGGTTACAGGAGGTGACTGTAAGGCCCTGTGTAGAGCCAGTGGTGCTGCTCATAGGGCATAATTCAGCCTGCAGAACCAGGCAAAGAACTGCAGAATCACAAGTACTCAGTTTAACTCTTGTAGCTGTAAATTAGAAAATTGAATACATACAAAGTAGAAATAATTGAAGCAGTAGATACGTAACTTCACAGTAGATTAAAAAAAATCAATTCTCAGCATAAACTGTCTCACCACTTTGTACATTCTAGGAGGAAGTCAGAGAAAAGGATTTCTATTAGTCATTTCTCCAATGCAAGCATTTCTGGATAAACATTATTTAAGCATTTCAAGAATGGATTGTCATCAACTAATCTTATCAAATCCTCTTGAGTATAAAATGGTCACATTGCATACCGACTGAAGCCAATACTGTTGTTCTTAGATCATTTTGAGTGATATACCAGTGGTGTTTTTCCATTTATGCAGAGAGCATTTATATAATGCTCCTTACTCTATGAGAGCTCTGGGTTGTGTTTATTCATATAGTGGATTTTTAGGCCTTTGTGGATGTCACTGTGATTACGTGTGTTTGAAGGACAAAAAAGTAAATGCAAGGCACATGCTGCTCTCTGACATAGGAGATGTCTCTCTGTCTGTGCAGAAGACCAGTGCTCCAGTCTAATATATAATGTCAGAGCTTCTTATTCACTGGGGTTGCATTTTATTTGCTATATTTTGGGTAAATGCATTAAGAGTTCAGTGCATGAACAAGGTTACAAGTGTGTCTTAGAGTCTAATATAAGAGTGTTTGAGCTCTTTGCTTTAGTATATCCAACAGGGTACACAGGGAGATTCTAAAATCGTACATAAAATAAAAAGTTGAGCTTTCCTATATAAATTCTGCAGTATTATCTGATCTGTGAATCTCTCATGTGCATGGAACAAGCACACACCACACAATTGAGATATGCTTTTCACAGAGGAGGCTAAATCTTAAGTTCCTTTGACAAAACTGACAAGATGCAAATGAAACATGATTGACTTAGACTTTGATTGGCACAAATCCCCTAACTAATTTACCAACTGGAGACCTTGTTTGAGTACATTTATTTTTTAATAGAAGATATTTATTCTTTTAATTCCATCAACATTCTGTAAATAAGTGTCGTCTTTTAACGAAAAACTGAGGGATTTTTCCTTCAGATGATCCAAAATAAATCCATTCAAGAAAAGCTTAAAGTGTTTCCACTTGGATAAACTACTGCAATTGTTTCAGGAAAGTTGGGAATCACTTACATCATTGTCCCCTTTCTTCTGTGTCCTTCACTGACATTTCATTTTATTACTTTCTATAATGCACTCCTGGCTCCTTCCAAAGTGAATGTATCACAGGACATGGAGTCTGAGCTAAAAGGAAAACCCATAGAAATCCCAGGAGGGATTTCTCTCTATGAGAGAAAACCCCACAGCTCAGAAAATACGTGGTGACTCTTTGTATTGCGTGATTTGTATATTGTTCCAAATTTGAAAGTTGACACATGTATGCTGTTCTGTGTGCTCTTGCTAGATCGGCTGCTCCATTAGAGGGAAACTGCTGCTAGTATTTCAACACTGTTCACATAATTGCTTATATGATTTGTAAGCTGTGTGGTTTGGTTGATACACTGGAGGGAAAGAACGCCATCCAGAGGGACCGTGACATGCTTGAGGGGTGGGCCAATGCCAACCTCATGAAATTCAATCAAGCCAAGTGCAAGGTCCTACACCTGGGTCAGAGCAATCCCAGGCACAGCTACAGGTTGGGCAGAGAAGAGATTCAGAGCAGCCCTGCAGAGAAGGACTTGGGGGTGTTGGTTGGTAAGAAACTGAACATGAGCCAGCTTCAGTGTGCACTCGCAGCCCAGAAAGCCAACTGCATCCTGGGCTGCACCAAAAGGAGCGTGACCAGCAGGTTCAAGGAGGTGATCCTGCCCCTCTTCTCTGCTCTTGTGAGACCTCACCTACATTGTGTGCAGTTCTGGACATGGAACTGTTGGAACAAGTCCAGAGGAGGGCCATGAGGATGATCAGGGGACTGGAGCACCTCCCGTATGAAGACAGGCTGAGAAAGTTGGGGCTGTTCAGCATGGAGAAGAGAAGGCTGCGTGGAGACCTCATAGCAGCCTTCCAGTATCTGAAGGGGGGCTATAGGGATGCTGGGGAGGGACCCTTCATCAGGGACTGCAGTGATAGGACGAGGGGTAATAAGTTCAAACTCAAACAGGGAAAGTTCAGGTTAGATATAAGGAAGATGTTCTTTACTGTGAGGGTGGTGAGGCACTGGAACGGGTTGCCCAGGGAAGTTGTGAATGCTCCATCCCTGGCGGTGTTCAAGGCCAGGTTGGGCGGAGCCTTGGGTGAGATGTTTTAGTGTGAGGTGTCCCTGTCCATGGCAGGGGGGTTGGAACTAGATGATCTTAAGGTCCTTTCTAACCCTAACCACTCTATGATTCTATTTCCCTATGTGTTTGTTTCTTGGTCATTTCTACAGTCTAGGATCTTAAAAGCACAGGAAGCTTTGCTGATTAAGGAAAACAGTTCTGTGAAACCACAACCAGTTCCCAGTATGCCAATCTTCTGAAAAATTTTGCTTTTCTATTATTCTACCAGATAACCTTCAGTGCAACAGTTTAAATCTGAAACTAGCAGTGGTCACATGACATCTTACTTTTCATATGCGAACATTTACATTTTCAGAGGTCATTGTTTATTCATGAATTTGGTGATAAAAGCAGAATATTTTGTAAATTAGACTCTCAAAAATGGATTAAAATGAAAGAATTCTGTGATGAGATTAATCCATAAGTGAAAATATATTTTATCTAACAAATAAACACATGCTTGCAAACTGAGAATTTTATCAAGGATATTATACATGTTCAACACTTCTGCTTATTGCTATGTAACAAAAAGCCTTTAACTATTTCACCATTGCTACTAATGCCCATAATAACAGGCGATATAACAGTAGATAAGAGCAGTGCAACTGGGATTTCATTGTTAGAACGTTATTGGAGGAAAGTAATTATCTTGCATCTTCTTTTTGCCTTCAACTATCATTTCTGATGCTATGAACTTGGCTGGAAATCTGCAAATTGGTGGCTTCATGCAAAACCAAAGCTGCACTGGAAAAAGCAATCTGTCCTTGTACTGTTCATGTCACTTGTGGAAATGAACTTGAATGTTTTTATATAAATATTTTCAAACAGCCACACTTCCTTCCCTGTGCTACCTCACTTCCCTCCCACATAACCACAGTCCATCCAGACTTGCCAGGATACTGTGAGAAAGGCTGGTTTTGCCTCACAGCTTGTGCTCAGGTACAGAAGTGTGATTGCTTTGGAGAGGGCTTCTCTCCACAGGGTTTTCATGCCATGTTGGCAGGCTTGGGAGATGTGCATCAGAGGTATCTCCATTAGTGCTCTCTGGGTGAGGCACATCAATATGTGAGAACGCACTGGAGCAGGTGCTTCTTGAGATTTGCTCCTTCCAGAGTGTCTTTCACATTTTTCTCAGCTAAGCTTCACTGAGCTGAAGCTTAACTGCTGTTTACAGCACTTGGAGAAACAGCAAGAAGGTGCTGACACCAACTGCTCTTTACCTTCCAGGAGTGCTCAGAGGTCCAAGTGATACTCTGGACTCATACCTGTGTAGCCAGGTGCCCAAGTTGTCTGTTCAAGAGTATGGATTTTGACCATATTGGGGATTTTTTTAGCACAGTCTTTTTTTTTTTTTTTTTTTAAATACATATTTGTCAAATTCAGGAAAGTTTCCTAGACACAGTAGAGACAGGATGATATTTTATGATTCCAGGACAACTATCAGACTGAAGCACAAAACCAGGAAATTAAGATCTGAGTCTGATTAACTGGTCACGTCTGATTTTAAATCTAAGTAGGGTAAACAAAACCTTAACTCCACTGACTTAAATTACTCAAATAAATGAGCTGAATTACACACCAGAGGTGTCTATTTTTCTCTTCTTGTTGTAAAAATAACAGGTCAGATGCAGAGCTGTAAAGACGCTGCAGTTAGATGAAATGACCCCCCTGCCATCATATGTGTCTGCTGCAGGTTCACTAACTACTATTTAACTAGCTATTTTAATTTATGATCTTCTCCCCCCACAGTGTCTCACTAAAAATAAAGATGGATCACTATTTTATTTTAAAATAGTCAGGGAAAAAAAAAAAAAACAAAACCAAATTACGAATATTTCCTGGACAAATTTTTTATTTTCAGACTATTACCCATGTATGGCTCACACTGCAGGAAATATGTTCTGGAAAGCAGTAAATCTCAGTTTTAGAAACTATAGGAGAAAAGCAACTACACAAGGACTACAGAGAGATGTCACGCAAAAGGGGCTAACTTGGTCTATGGCTGTGTCAGTTGTGCATGGGAATGGAGTGATGGTTTTAACTCTTTATATAGCATTTTTATGACCAACACTTCAGTTTTCCCTTTTTATGTGACCAGGCAAGAGAGAACTCATACCTACTTTATAAAATTAAAAAATGTATTCTTTGCGTAATGGTCCTCAACGCAGTTTTACTCAAGTCTAGTTTTTGCTGAGATTACTGTCTTCTCCTTGCATTCTCTTTTTTTACATTCTGTGCTGAAATCCTTTAACATCGTCCTGCCATCTTATATGATAAAGCTCTGCATGGCTTCATAGATTCATGCAGGTAGCTGCAGTCTGTAAGCATGCACGCAAATTCTACAGAGAATGACAGCATTGGCACTGAAATAAATTATAAGGACACTTTTTGTAGTTTCCTCCCTTTTTAGCTGTCGTAAGATCTGATCCAGAGCTGAAATCCAGGTGGCTAAACTGCTTTACAAGGATTTCACTTCTCTTTTCTCTAGTTCATGGTTGATTAACTGAAAATAAATTCCCAATCAAAACTAAGAGAACATCTGTTTGCTTAGCTGTCTCCAGTGTGCCAGCAATGTACTAGCTCAGTGCCCAGCTCAACTGCACTAGCTTGACACCAGCTGTCTTGGACACTGTCAAGGGCAGCTCAGTAAGAGCCAGTGGCAAACTGCATTAAACTCCCAAGTTCTGTGCTTAAGCCAGGCTTGCTTTCTGGCTCTCTGAGGTATATATGAACTCTGTGGACTATGGTGGGGCAAGTTATGTGAGTGAATCAGGTAGCTTATGACCTGCCAGTGTCCCTCTCTACTTACACCGCCAGTTCTGTAGTCATATCATGTCATCAGCATCAAGCAAACAATCTGCCTATAGGTCTCAAAAAAAGCTCAGTGTCTGAGGCAACGCAAGGACTGATAGCATTATGTTATTTAGGGGTCCCCACACATCATTACTGACAGCTTAATCCTTTAAATGTCTAAGGTGTCTATGCTCTTTCAGCACTAGTCTCACCTCTGACCCAACAAGAACCGAGGAACCCTAGCTCATGCTGAAGCCTTGGAAGGCAGGTCTTGGAGCCCACATCTCTCACCAGCCCAGTACATGCTGTAGGCATTTTCCAAGAGGGGCAAGACATGGACATATATCTGTGCCAATGACACTTCAGGGACATGAGACAGGACAGCATACTTCTCAGGCCACTTAGGAATTGAAAACTGAAGCCCTGGGTTCACCTGAAGAACTATCAGACAGCAAATGAATGGCACGTTGTCCTATAGTAACAAATCCCAGTAACTTCAGGTTCCCCCTACCCATGCTTCCTTCTTGTAGAAAAGCAAGAAATTCAATAGAGATGTGACACCACATTCACTGTAGCATGATTTCAACAAAGCTAGTACAAGATCAACTTATCTCTTAATGTTTTGTTCAACAATCTACTTGTGTCCCCCTTTTCTTGTCACTTTGTCCTTCTAAGGGAAGAGAATCTGAGGTTACTGAGACAGTTTTGATCAATAACAGTAGGATCTGATGGCCTTGGCTTGCCCTGGTGTGAGAAGCCCTAAATGTCACTAGAAAAGTGTCTGACCAGCTTAGGATGTACCTTAGACCCATGTTAGGCTTTGCATCACAGGAGCTTACTTGTGAACTCCAAACCCACTCCAGTGAAATAGCACAGTCACAAGCCCACTTACAGTAGGTGACCCAACTCTGCTCTCTGCTCTGGACAGTAAGCTATTGCATTACCATCTTAAAAAATAGAGAGGTATTGTTGCTATTAGCATGCTGTGACATCATAAGATTACAAAGACACTCTGTCCCCCACAGAAACAGCTAAGGCATCCTTAATTCTGCAACAACTTGTTTGTGAAGTCATCTGTGATACCCCTTGGTGAAGTGTGGGTTAATCCTGCCCAGTGAGATGCATCCTCCTGCAGGCTGCGTCTGGGGATTCCCTGACAGAAAACTGTTGGCACCCTCTGGGTCTCTGTAGAGGCCATAGAAGAGGTCCGAAGCACTCCCTGCTGTCTCCTGTGTGCTAGGACTCAATCCTGCCTGAAAGGACCCAAAACTGGTGTGAGATCCCTTGCACCCACTTCAGTGCCAGCCAAACAGGGCCTGGATGCAGAAACACAGTTCTCTGGAGGCAGTAATTCATTTCACTATATGTGTGTGTGTATCTGCTCTGCAGTTGGTGACCATGATATCTCTATATTCACAGCCATGGTTTAATTAATACTCTTATGGATAGAACCTACCATGGCATTAAGAGAGCAAATATTTTTAGCCTGTATAAGGAGTCAGTCCTGCCCACTCGCATGAAATACTTTAGAAGCCAACTTATCTACTGCAGGTAGCTGGGATGACAAAAGAAAATAAGGTTTAGATTATAGTAATTAAAACTTACTGAGCAAAGGAAGCCCTTTGTGAAAGGACATGAATAATTGGTGACTTCACCTTTTAGGGAAAAATAAAAACTATTCTGCTGTATGCCAGGCCCCCTTCCTGCCCTCAGGGCAGAGGTCATACCATTTTTGACTGTGACTTTTATAAAGGTGTGAAAATAAGCCATTTTAACTGCTGAGTTCACACCACTGAGACTGATGGAAGCAAATTGCAAAGATTGAGGGAAAAACCACCATGAGAGGCAGTGTTTTACATAAGTATTATGAACAACATCACTCACCTCTTTCTGTTTGTCAGACAGATTTGTGCTTCTTCAGAACCATCAGGACAAGAGCACACATGAATTTTTTAGAAGTGTTCAAGCCCTAATAAACTGAAAAGGAAAAGTGAGTTCCCCTCTGCCCCTTCTCTAGGAAATTATAAACTCAAACTGAATATCTACTACTGATTTGCCTCTATGTTCATGACTTAAGCATGGAAAAGCCCTATTAGGACACTTGAGTATTCCTTCTTGCCTACAAGTAACACTTTTTAGTGATACTTCATATGCTTTTCTTAAACATTTAGAATGAAAATAAATCCTTACCCTGAAGTTTATATTTTGCTTCCTACAACTTCCACTTTCTGAAAGAGACAGCTCAAATGTTGCATGTGTTTGAGTCCCAGGGAAGCGTTTAGTGGGGTGGCCAGCGGGAGTGACAGACTTACAAGTAGCTATGGGAGCACTGAGCTGTGGCAGATACTGTGCTGAAACTCTATTTGAGGAAGAGTATTCAGAAACTCATATAAACTGAGATTTTTTTTAATCCTTTACATTGCAAGGAACTTTCTCTGAAGCCTTATATGACCACTTTCTTACTCAGAGCAAATACATAACTCTTGGTAAGAAAATTATTTTCTGAACATATATTATTTCCTTGGGATAGAAATGCAAGCAAATATTGGGGGTGAGGTGGGTGTAGAAATGGTGCTTTTATAAGAAAAAAATATCAGTAATGAAATTTAACCCAACTCACTGTATTGAGGAAGTAGCTGTTAATATTTTGGGATATGTCAAATATTTACTTTTTAATATTATTAATATTAAATGAAAGAAAATTAATTTTACACATGCCTGATCAGGATAAAGTCAATTTTGACTAAAATCCATGTGCTGTGGACTACCAAGCTAAACGCTTTGAAGGAGGACATAATACAATTTCCAATATGAGGGCAGACAAGAAGAAACAGAGAAAACCATTTTCTTTTGGAACTGATTATACAGTGAAAGCAAAAGATGACTTACCCTGACTCACATGTATAAACATATACACCAGTCTAGTGTGCACACAGCAGCCAGTCTTAAAGAGCCTTTTGAAGCCCTCCTTGACTTGTCTTTGCCATGCCATCCACTGCCCAGCCTAGTAACTTTTCCACCTCTCCCCATCTTTGCTCCAGCTGAGATAGAAATCATGGGAAGAGTCAGAGGAAAGGTGCACCTGCATCTAGAGGTCTCTTTTGCTTCCCTGAAGGTGTCTTCCAGCTCCCTTCTTGACAACTTCTAGTGTCACACTGGAAGTTTCTCTGAACTACCCTTACCCCTGCTTCTTGCCACCCCGTGGCCATCCCTTTATAGCAGCCTCTTACCAAAGCTAGATTAGGAAGAATATAGGACGATTGGCTTTGTTGCCATCAAAAAGACCAGCACTGCAAGGCACCAAGATGGGGGAAAGAAACAGACTCCTGTGCCTCAGCGCACCTTTCCATCTGTTTCTTGCATGTTCTTGATACCTTCTCCCTTCCTTCACCTTCATGAGCACAGATCAGCTGACAGTTGAGCTGGTGAGACAGGGACCTTCTAGGTCAGACCTACAGGATGATCAGGGTGAGAGCAGGGAATCACCTTAGGGAAAGGGAGGTGAACAGGCTCAACAGGCTTTTTTATTGTACTTCCACTGGTTTGTTGTGTTGTGACGCTTCCTGTCAGCATTCTGCTCATACAAGATCTCTTGTCCCCAAACCAATCTGCTTTTCTCAGGACCACCGTCTGCTCTACTAAGAGAGAACTCATTTCCTCAAACCCAGTTTTGAGTCTGTAGGCCATCATGGCTGCAGCAACTCCTCTGCTGTTATTTATTTGCATTCTGCTGAATTGCAGTAGATTTCAAGTCTCAGCTGCTAAACACAGTACTAGGAAAATCAGTCATATAGCTGTGTTCTTCTCCAGCATCGATGGGATGGACTCCTGGACGGTCCTGGAATAATATCCTGGAGTGGCTTTGACAAAAGCTCAGCCATCATTAGCTTCTGCAGGCTTTGTAATAAAAAAAAACCTTTCAGTGGGCTGCATGGTCTGTCTAATCACTTCTCAGAAAGAGAAAATCCATGTTTCAGTATACTTTCTGAACAACTTCTATGTGAAGGAGATTTTAATTGTGTGGAATATCAGTTGAATATTAAAATATGTGAAAAAATACTTTGAAAGTGTCAGGGATTCACTAATGGAAATTAAACCAGTATGCATTTCTAGTTAGTATTGAGTGAATCATTAAACATCTGCTGCAGGTTATTATAGAAGGAGAAGCCAAACGAGAATGGAAAATGTGTACTCTCAGCTGCAGGAGCTGGAGGGAGACAGCATGTAAATGCTATTTGAGGGAATTGCCGATCACTCTGCATTGCTCCTTTGAAAGCCAGGGGCTTTTGTGCTGGACCCTTCAGCTCCTGAACAAAGCCTGTGCACAGCAGGAAATTGACAAATGGGCTGGAGAGACTGTGGAAAAGGCCTGACTGTGGGAAGCAGAAAACAAGGCAGCAGAGACACATTTGCATGGATTGGACAGGGTAGACAGGATGGATCCCATATCAATTCAATTTGCTCCCCATTGTGGGAATTAATTAGTTGATTGGGAGAGAAGAAAGGCTCAGTAGAGGTGCTATGGCAGAGGGCAGACAGTGAGGAACAGATGCTTCCTGAGGAATGGCTCTGAACCGACCAGTCTGTAAGTTGGGCACTAGGGAGTACTTACAGTTATCACAATTAATTTCTTTCTCTGCTGGTTTGTTGTTCAGCGCTCAGGGTAATATGTTGTTCAGATCCAGCCACTAATTAAGGGTATCTCTTCAGTGTGAAGTACCCTAGAAACAGAACAGGTACAGATGACATGGATGAAGAATTACAGGATTTCTTGGGTCAAGTGTGCTCAAATCCAGGGTCTATTCTCAACCTCTCTGTGGTTGTAGCACATGCCTCAGGTCCAGAAGCAGCCAGATTACGAGCATGTCCATACTCAATAGAGTCAATGTTGTACCTTGTACATACATGGCACACAACTGAGCAAGGGCACCTCATAACAATGGGCTCACTGTGCCTGCTTTATGAAATCTGCTTTGCTACTCTGCAAATCGAAATAAATCCCTGTGGTTGAGCCAGTCCTACCCAGCTCTACATGTTTTGGGCCAGGTAGTTCTGCCGAAGTCACAAAACTCTGTACTCTTCAATTTTCCAAGCTACAAAATAGAGACGAGGAACTTTCCCCAAGACAATTACAACACAGACTTACAACAAGGGGCTTCTTCATTTGCTCTTCTCCTTATGTTTTCCCACTGCAGGCTCTAATACATGCAGAGTATACATATGCAGTCCCATAAACAGACAGTAACTATGGAGATGGATAGAAGCAATGGGGATACCTTCAAACCCTGAAGGTGCAGCAGGCAAAGGCAGTGTGTTAAACTGCCTGTAAAATCCCCTCCTAGCCCAGGTCTGCATGGCATAGCAAGCACTTACAAAAGCACAAGTGCTTACAAAATGTCACAGTCTCACACTAGCAAGTTTCAAGAACCTTCATTTTCCACTGGGACTTACGACTTTAAAAACACTTGAAATGTATTTGTATTGTGTTTATTTCCTCCATTTTCACATGAGAGAAACCTGTCAGCAATTTGCTAAGGGGATAGGTAGATGGGATGGGAGAAGGTTGCTGGAAATGTAAGATCACCTGCCATCTTGTATTGGGTATGGGTGGCGAGGTTTTGGTAGCTGGGTGGGGACTACAGGGGTGGCTTCTGTGGGAAGCTGCCAGAAGCTTCCCCTGTGTCCAACAGAGCCATCTGACACTGCACAAGGCTAAGACCATCAGCAACAATGGTAGTGTCTCAGGGATAACATAGTAAAGAATGGGGAGAAGTTACTGCACAGAAGCAACTGTAGCTGGAGAGAGGAGTGAGAGTATGTGAGAGACACGTCCCTGTAGACACCAAGATCAGTGCAGAAGGAGGGGAGGAGGTGCTCCAAGCACTGGAGCAGAGATTCTCCTGCAGCCCATGGTGCAGACCATGGTGAGGCAGCTGCGCCCCTGCAGCCCATGGACGTCCATGGTGGAGCAGACCTCCACCTGCAGCCCAGGGAGGAAACCACACCAGAGCAGGGGGATGCCCGAAGGAGGCTGTGGACCTTGTAAGAAGCCCGCACTGGAGGAAGCTCCGGGCAGGACCTGTGGCCCCGTGAAGAGAGGAGCTCACACTGGAGCAGGTTTGCTGGCAGGACTTATGACCCCGTGGGGAACTCACACTGGAGCAATCTCTTCCTGAAGGACTGCAACCGTGGAAGGGACCCACACTGGAGCGGTGTGTGAAGAACTGCAGCCCGCAGGAAGGTCTCACATTGGAGAGGTTCGTGAAGGGCTGTCTGCTGTGGGAAGAGACTCCTCTCTAGAGCAGGGGAGGAGCGTGAGGACTCCACCCCTAAGGAAGGAGAGGCAGAAACAAGGTGATGAACTGCCTGAAAGGCTCGGTGCCTGTCTGCCTGTGCTGCTGGGGGAGAAGTGCAGAATTTGGGATTAAAATAAAGCCCAGAAAAAAAGGCAGGGGTGAGGAGAACATGTTTGTAAATTGGTTTCTTATGATCATCTCATATCTCATTATTTCTATTCTCATTATCACTCTGATTTGATTGGTAATGAATTAAATTGATTTCCCCCATGTCAAGTCTGTTTTGCCCATGACGGTAATTGGTGAATGATTTCTTCCTGTCCTTATATTGACCCATGAGACTTTCATTATATTTTCTTTCCCCTGTTGAACTAAGGAAACAGAGTGATAGAACAGCTTCAGTGGGCACCTGGCATCCAGCCAGGATTAGCCCACCGCACATCTTCATCAGCTTGATGATAGGTCAAGGCAAGCTCAGCTTGGTAGTGCTTACTCTCATGACAAGACAGAGCTTTAGTGTATGCACCTAAAGATAACACCTCATCTTTCATCTTTTCCCTTTTAGGCAAGGTCAAAGTAGTCAGGCAACCTGTACAGCAATTTTGTCACTCAGGAATGGGCAAACTGGCTTTTCTGTGCCGCAGATCTTTCCCAGAAGTTTTTCTGAGGGACTGTTCCTTGCAGCTGGCAATGCTTTAGAAATAAAGCCATATTTTTTAGTGAGATAATGATGGAAGAATGTAAAATTCCTCCCCTGTTTATAGAGAGTAATAGAGAAAATGAGGGGCAACAGGTAAAAGTTACATCAGAAGCTTCATATCAGTATAAACCAGATTTTATTATCAGTGAGAACACCTCCCCAGGGATGTGGTAGGCTCCCCATCAGTGTTGGTTTTCAAGATGCAATTGGACAGGGTGGTAGATAGTCTCATGTAGGCTCTCTTTCCTGTGAAAAGTGGGACCAAATGATATTTGGAGATCCCATCCAACTTGGCCCATTCAATGATTCTAGTTTTTTTTCCCTATAATATGAATCTTCGGTGATTCAATAGCAGAGAGATTTGAAATCTTTAAATTTTTGCTCTGTTGGAAAATTTCATTGAAATTGCTTGATTATTTCAAGTTTCTGAGAAGTGACAGAAAAAGATATGCATGGACCAGCAAAAAATACCTATACAGCAATGTAGCATTCTCTTTCTTAGAAATCAGACTAAAAATTGAAAAATCAAAGTATGGAATAACTTGCTCCAGGTGTTTTTTCTCCGGTAACTGGGAATTTAAATGTTGCAGTATATAGAGTAAACTTCTTTGCCTTCATTCACATTCAAACATATTGCAGATTTTCACATAGTCAATAGTGTGCTGATTAGGTTGGCCTCAGATGAATGTGTCAGTCTGAAACCTTATAATATGCACAAGAGAAATGAGAGAAATAATTTGTTCACGTTTTCTTGATTAGACATCAGTTTTCCTGTGAACGTGGAAGCCAAAAATCAGATTAGCTAACATGATGCTCTGCATGACTGACTCTTCTGAGGAACTTAACATCCAGTATCATTGCAGCTAATTATGATTAAATAGCTGACAGAGATAGCTCTTGCCAGTTAATGTTGAACATTACTGGTTAGTCAGTTGTGTCAGGTTAGTCATGTCATTAAATCATGATAAACCAGGTTCCTTTTTGGTGAAGTATGCACAACAAACACGATTGCCACCAAATGATGGAGCTGGAAGTCTATCTTCTGCCAGGGCAGAGCTAATGAGCAAGAACTGGAAGCTTGCTTGTTACTGTAATGTTTCTTTGAATTGGATAAAGGATGTCATACATAACTGTGTGACCAGTTTTGTTCTTCTGGAATTTAACTGTTTTGTGATCCTTGAGCATACATCCTGCTAGGGCCTGGGTATCTTCAAGGTCATGGCAGAAAAAGGCAGCGAGTAAACATGGTACCCAGCAAAATTACATCCCATTGTCATATGCATATTTTTATGGGTTTTTTGTGTTGCTTAGTTTTAGGATATTTTCAATCAGAATCAGAGCAGAGCAAAAATGTCATGATTTAAGCAAGGACTTCAGCTAGACATTTTGCAGAGAAAAAAGCAGGGAATCAGACATGCAAAGAGTAAATAAACTGTTCTTCATGTCCTTCTCAGGGTATGAGTAACTAGCATTGGCCTGTTACTCTTATTTTTGTATGGATATTATGGAGTTGTCATACTCATTTTCTTCCCACAACTCACCCACGTTGAATACATGGGTCATGCAAAAATACTTACGCAAAATGCAATAGACAGCTCACAAAGCCATTTGCAAATAATGTGCCAATGACACCAGCACTGATCTTTTATTTTATCATGAATTCATGTAAAAAAACTAAAGGAATAGAAGGCCTGCTGTGAATCGTAATGTGATTACCCTTCAGTTAAATAAACTGAAAGATTTTTTTTATTTTGCCTGTGAATCTTTATATTTCAAATGTACTTTAAAATGAATGCTATAAATTCATATTTCATATCATTCTCTTTGAACACTGTTGCATGTGAATTTTTTAAAAATTGTCCCCAGAATAATGTGAAACTTGCTTCTTGGGAAGAATCCTCCCAAAATGTGAGTGATTTAAAGATAGGAACTGAGCAAATCTAAACCAGGAGCTGTCTGGTATACTTTCAACAAGACAAGCTGACTGATATCACTGGGGTTCAAGTTTATCCTCCTCAAGAGAGGGACAAAAGGGGAGGGTTTTTCTCGTCTCCCATCAGTATCCCCCTAAAAATTGTGGCATCGCCACAAAGTGTTGCCAACTGCAATGAACAGTCCCTTGGAAAAACCTTTGGGTCAGATCTGTGGCACAAAGAAGCCAATTTGCCCTTTCCCAGGTGATGAAATGGTTGTACAGGTGGCCTGACTAGTTTTACATTGCCTAAAAGGGAAAAGATGAAAGCTGAAGTGGTCAAGCCACCACTGTCTTTAACTACATGTATCTTTAGGTGCTTATACTAAAGCTCTGACTTGTCATGAGAGTAAAGCACTACAGAGCTGAGCTTGGCTTGACACATTAATTTGCATCAAGCTGATGAAGATGGCAGGCAATTTTCTAGTATTTTCAGTGCATTCCCCCTATCCCTTTTACCTATCCCCACAGCAAATTGCTGACAGGTTTCCCTGATGTGAAAATGGTGAGGATAAACACAATACAAATACATTTCATGTGTTTTAAAGTCACAAGTCCCAGTGGAAAATGAAGGTTCTTGAATCTTGCTAGTGTGAAATTGTGACATTTTGTAATGGCTTGCACTCCCTATGCTGTGTAGACCTGGGCTGGAAGGAAATTTTGCAGGCAGTTTAACACACTGCCTTTGCCTGCTACACCTGCAGGGGCTGAAGAATTTAGAGCATTATGGCTTGTAAGCACCTGGTCCTCAGCTCTGAGCAACAGAGAAAAGGGTGAACTGTGTGTTTACTGTCAGCAGCTGCTTGTGAGAAATGAATCCTCTTTGCCTTCCTGTTTGATTTTGACAGAAGTGGGGGAGACAGAGTGTACTCCTGCTCAAACTGTGCTCCATGGCTGCTCTTTATACCCCAACAGCACAACCTGAGTGCCAGTATCCTAATCTGTGATGCTGATCTCTGCTTCCATTGCACCAGAGCTAAGCACTGGACCTAATTTTGGAAGAGAACACAGACCTTTGAGGGTAGGCACAGGAATTTTAGTGTGCTTTGGCAAGTTTGGGAATGGCCAAGCTGTCCAGACACACAGGGACAGTTCCTGTGACCCTATACCTCTGCATCCCAGTGCAAAGGGTATAAAGTGTACCAAAACTTTCTCGTAGACCTGTAGGTCATTATCCATAAATGCAGCGTTTGAGAGGGAAGATTAAAGCTGTGGGCTGAGAAAGTTTAAAGAGCATCTGTCCACTTTTGGGGCTAATAAAACACAAGATGTGATGAAAACTAAAGGGGTTTAGCATGTACTGCTGCTGGCCAAATATAGATCAAAAGGGATTCAAGCTCTTCATATCTCCTTTTAGCAGAAAAAGTACGTTTTACAGGAAAATACAATAGTTTAAAGTTGCATACACATATGCAACTGTGAATTAAAAATCTCAGAATGGCATTACTTATTGAAAGAAGGTAAAATAATAATGTAGTGAAAACTGCAGTTACTTTCATTTGTCAAAACTTACCTTGCTTGCTCTGTTATAGCCTGTAATGCCAGGTGCTGAAGTAATGCCAGGTGTGGCTAGATCTCCTTTGTCCAGATTTAGCCACATATTTCATTTTGGAGCATGTGAACTGCAAAGCTGAAGTCCTGCAGTGCAGCTGGACACTGACTCAAGTTTTCGATGAATGTTTATGTGTAAACTATGTGGCGCTGGAGACTATAGTTGATTCTCATCTGCTGAAGAAAAGGGAGCTTCCTAGAGATGCTTCATGTGTCAGGTTACCATAGCATCAGGCTTCCTCACGTGCCAAAGTAGCATTATGTTCTTTCACTTGTCTGAGCAGGACCAAAGTAGTAATGTGAATATTATGTTGTGTTTCTCAATGTAGTCAACTACGGTCTTGTATGAAATAGGCAGTATTCACAAATCATGGGTATTGTACCACTACCTAAGGGTAGAAATGGAGAAGGGACTGCTCTGCCATTACTTGTGAATGAAGATAAGCCTGGAAATGGCAATGGTTTTATCAAAAAGGTAGTTTCAGTGAGCTTTTTGCCAGAAAATGTAAGGTAAAGAAGCTACATAAATTCTTAAGAGGTGGAGTTAGGGCATCTTTACACACAAGTATTTTGTGTCAGGCTCACAGGAGCTAAAAGAAGAACCTCTGCTATGCAGGAGCTCAGTAAAATATTAAAAAAAGTGTTCTTACTTGTCAGCAGAAGTTTCTGTGACCATGAGGTCACTGGAAAACAGAAAAATGAGTTGAAAATAGCCCTATTTTGGGAATTCTTGTATTCTACCCTAGACTCATGACCGATGGCTACTTTTAGAAAGATGATGTTCATATTCTTAACAAATTGTTGACATTCCCCTTTTGTGATACAGTTGAACTGCCCAATAAAAGCAATGATTTTGTATGGTCTAAATGTTTGTCATTATCTTTTTATGTTTCATATGAGAGAATCAAAATCACCCTAGCTAATTTTTTTCTGATCTTGAATTTCATTCTGATGTAAATACAGTCCATTTTAAATTAATTACTGCATATGATGGTTTAGATGTTCTTGTTTCAAACATCCTAATACATGATTCTGTGTAGCCAATGTGTCATAATTTGAAGACAAGATTTAATAAAGTGGCACAGAAAACTAAGATAAAATTCCCCAAACTGCAAAACTACTTTCAATTTTTAATTTCCAAGTGTTTGTTCTGCATTACTCAACAGCAACGACAGTGTTCCATAACAAAAGAAAAAAAAAAAAAGGAACCATTCACTCATTGTTTGCAGATGGAAAAAGCAAGGGTACACATGGAAAGAAAGTCAGGAATTTCCTAAAAGAAATTTTTTTTCCTCTCTCATTCCTACCTGTGAAGAAGGGACACAGACAACTCATGAGTGAGAGCAAGCCAGGGACCAGGGGCCATCTACAGTGCAAAGCAGGCTAGGTTGCTGACTCACAGCATCTGGGCAAGTCTGGGGTAGTGACGGAGGTGGGATCCACTGACTGTTGCAGATGAGGTGAGGTGATGACTAAGGGCTGGGATGAAACCAGCAGGACAGACAGGACTAAAAGAGACAAGAAAAAGAGATTCCAAATCCAACCAGGACTCAACCAGGAAGACCAGGAAGGCCAGGTGCCAGTAAGGACAGCTGGAGTCCAGCCTGGTGGTAGGGATAGCTGTAACACAGGTTCAAGGTCTTTGCAGGGGACCTGGCTGGGCAAAGCCTATGTATGACACAGCCCAAACTAGGACACTCCTGGGCCCACAGGCAGAGGAAGCATGGCTGGGGCCTCAAGTGATACTGGTCAGGGCAGCCAAGCCTTGCTGGAGCCCCCAGGGACCTGGGAATATCTTTATGTTCCCTACCACATCTGCTTGTGTTCTTGTTTAACAAGAGGCTTTGCGTAACACTCTCGAAAAAATGGGCCAATGTGCAGATGCAACTGAACTTTAGAAGGCAGTGCTTTATTTGAACATTATTTCTGTAGTAATCAAGCTAAATAACAAGGGTATACAAATAGAAGGTGAAGCCTTTGCCTTCTCAGAGTGTCTAAGAAAGGCTTGTCACAGTTTGGTGTTGTGGTCTCTCTAGCTGATTAAGCAAAGCCTTCCTAGTGTGGGTTCTGAAACTTTAAAGTCTAAGCTAATTCACTGAAAGGGTAATGGATACAGTGTTAATTGCAGTATGGCTATATTTGCTACAATTACACCAAGAAGAATTATCATTCAAATGAGAAACATGAAGCACGTAGGACTGCAGAATCGAGACATACTGTGCATATAATGGCCAGGCAACTGAATAGTATTTGACATTTGTCTGCCTAAATCTTTATCTCTTTCCATTTGCCTGTGCTCCTATGCTATTGTATATGAGGTCTTTCTTTCAGTGTCCAGTATGAATCATTAGAGCAGAAAAATACTTATGTAGTTTTGCTCTCTATAGCAAAATACTCTGCATCTAGGAATAAACTGTATGACAATGTATGCAGCATCTGAGGAAGTATTGTATTTCAAAATGTTATATTTAAGTGTATGTGTGGGAGGTGGCTTTGAAATTTAGACTACTCCAGCAGAACAAAAAGTCTGAGTAATGCTATTTGCATTCATGCTATTTCATTTCTTTTTTATTTTTTTTGCTCTTTGCCTTTCTTTGTTATTACCGTTTTTACATTGCAGGAAAATTAGTACTAAAGAACTGATTTCCGTCTTGGTGTGCAAAATTGATTGGCTTCTACCCCTGGAACCATTCAAATTAGTTGTGCTTGGGTCCTGACTGCAATGCTATTAAAGCAGGAGAAAATTCTCAAGGCCTCATGTCTTAAGTGAATAACAAGTCCTGTCAAACTAAAACATATCCAACCCTTTTAGTCTAGACAAATACTTTAGCTTTCAGTTTCAGCAAATATTTGCCATTTGAACAACATTATTTTGGTTGATAGGATTTTTTTTTAAACAGAAATTATAGAGCAACAAGGTTCCTTTCAAGAGGCAAAATCAATGGAATAAATGACATTAGCATGTGCAACTGCAGTCTGGTGCACATGAGTGTATTAAACATTTTTGCAATAAAAAGCCATCGGCCTGGAACAGCTCAGCTTTCTAAGCTGATAACATTTTAGTGAGAAAATAACTTTAATAATCCCCCTGAACATCATATGCATGCACAAATTATTAGATTAGGCTGTCCTAGTTATTTGGTTGTTAGAAGGCTTCTGCAGGAATCACACCCAAGCCACAGGAAAACACCGATTAAAAAATCCTAAAGCCTAAAGACAGCATAATTACCACAGGGAAATAGGTGATTAAACAATAATATTTAAAATAAATGGCAGTGTTGACAGGCTTTTCCAAACTGTGTTTTAATAATGTTTGTCTCTGTTAAGCTTTGAAGATAAATAGACAAACCAGGATAAAAAACCAGGAACTTCTCTTCCTATTAGGAGACTAGTCACAGCAAGAAGAGGACAGAATGAGTCAGGGAACCCCTACATGTTTGTATTTTCTGAATTGAACCCCAAGTTAATTTCGTTGGATTTTTCTGCCTTATATTTTTATCCTCCCCACTTCAAATGCCTTACCTGGCTTTTCAGATCGATTTGGCTAGCAGGTATTCTTTATGTTAGTTACCTCTTCAGTGGATGGAAATTGATACTTCCAGAGACCCATTTCATACCTATGGCAAATCAACATCTAATGTAGATGGGATGAAGTCTACCCTGCAGCTGCCTATCTCTTCAGATGGTGAGCTGAATCCTCCCCCTATCATTCGCATAGCTGAGGACTGTTCATCTGACAGCGTCAGTACTGCTATTTCAAGTTGGATGGAAAGCAAATAATTTACCAACCAGATAAGGAGCTTCTTCATTCTAGCCAATAACTGACATCATTCCAGAGGCATCTAAGGCATGGCTCCTTCTTCCTTGCTACAAAATTCATGAATCTTACTTTCCTTTTGGTGCAGCTCCCATTTGAGCTTTAAAATCCCTTCTCTTCCCAGCCCTGCTGGTGATCTGATACAGGTATGTGGGAGGTAGAAAAGATGCACTGATACCCTCTCTGGCTTGGGAAGGCATTTAAGGTGTATTTCCCTCCTTCTTGGTGAATATGGCTACCACAGAGCTTCCAGTGGCAAGGGTGGCATGATTTTTTCTTTAATATTCCTGTGGGTACTGAGGCATTTTTTTAAAGCACTGAGAATGTCAGTGTGTACTTGCTGTACTCTGAATAAACTCCTGTACACAGTCCTTATATATTCTCATTGTAGCTCCTGAATCATGTTTGGACCCAGGCTGGAGCTAGATACCTCCCTACATGTAGAAGGAGATATTTTGGGTATGGGCAGAACTCAGCTGCCCATAAAACATTAAAGTTAAACAACGAAGGACCTACTGAACTTCAGTTATCTCCAGAGTTATGCAGCAGTTGAACAAGGGCAAAGTATTGGGACTGAAACACCCAGATCTTTTATGTAGCTATCATGAAAGGGTTATTAGACAAAGAGGTGGTGGATTAAACACTCCCCTCCAGCTAATTGTTATTCCTTTGTATGGACATTGGGTAGAAAAGAGTAAATACTTAGGATAAATATCTTGTTAAGAAAGGCCAAGAAGGGAACCTTGTTGAGTTGAAAGAAATAGCATAGTAATATATCAAATGACTTCACAGGGCATAGGACATCATTCAGTCATGAGAATTCACCTTCCCTATAAAATGAGGACAATTTCTTCAGAAATGATATTGTGCGGTTTTATTGTAGGAATGTATTCCAATGTTCCAATGCACCTGCTGCACTGAAACACCAGTGCCAACAGGAACACTGACTTGCAGCCTTCTTGAAGATATATTGAGGAGTGCTCTAAAAATAACAGCTCTCAAATAGGAATGCAAAGAGGTCCCCAAGAGCTCAGCAGATCCTCTGTGGAGACCATCCTGTGCAAGAAAATTTGCTGTCAAACATGCTGGACAGCTCTGAAGATGTCCTCTAAGGATAAGAAGCCTTTGGCCAAGGATGCTGTGTGCACCCCTTCTTCTGGTAAAAGCAGAACTGGGTGGCAATGATGTATTTTGATGGGATGTGCAACAAAGGGATATGGTAAGCATGCTTACTGGAGAACCAGGCCCTGCTTGTGGCTTTTTCTGTGTTCTTCTGCAGCTACTTGGCAGCTAGGGATGTTAAACAGATGTGGATTTGCTAGAAACAGGAGGCTATGGAAACTCTTTTTCTTTGCTCTCCTTCTACATTAGCACCACTTAGTGTAATGTTTGTGCCTATGACATGTCCTGTGGGAGTAGGGCTGAATGGCTGTTCCCCCTTTCTTCTTTGCTGCCCCCACATTTGAGACTGGGGCTGTGGCTGCTCTGGCACACAAAGCATGTGAAAGATGCAGCCTTTAAATTTTAATTTCCATACTTTAAAGCAATTTTGTGTAGGAGTTTCTGCACTTAAGCTTCCTGATATGCAATCAATCAAAGTCATGGATGCTAGAATGACATTAGGTTCAAGGTACCCTTCAGGCAAAGTAAGTGTTGTAAACTTGACAAATATGTTTACAAAATAAACATTGTATTGATAACTTAAGCAAAATCCCTCTTGCAGCTGCAAATGCTGTGAAAAAAAAAACAAACCACTGAACTGTGAGTTAATGTACACTGAAAAAAACCCAAAACTTTATAAATTTCTCTTCGTTGCTTCTTATTATGTCCATAAACAAGTCAACAGCAATAATCAAGAAGAAGTGGGTACTATTACTGCATATGTTATCCTGTCTCTCTTCCTGATGTGTGTGACAGTGACACAAATATGGATTTTTTGCAAAATCCTGTTTTTAGTGGGGTTGTGATGCAGCATCCTCAGAAAACTACTCATGGATTTAGGCAGTTCTGTGGAAGAGTCAGCAATGTTGATCCATTCCATAGTCAGGTGGGAAGGATGATCTGGGCTCTAAAACATAGATGTGGTAGCCAAAAAAGTTAAGATTTTGTGCAGAGCTCGGCCACTGGCTCCTCCTGCAGCCCTGGGCAATGTACTTGCTATATGCACACCTAATTTCCCTATTTGTAAAATGGAGCTAGTAATATTTCACTGCAGTGCACATGCTCTTTGAGAAGCTGGTGGCTTAGCTTCTTCAAGACACTTCATTAAGATCTTTCAGGAAAAGAGGCAGAGAAATACTGAGACCTTTTTTGTAGTCTTTGAGTCTATCAGATTCAGTCTACTTTCTGCTAACATGTACTGTTCCATGCAGAATAGTTATCAATTGTTTTTTATTTGTTTGTCCTCTTTTTCATCTCCAATTCAATGACATGTGAGAATATGTCAGTTCATAGGAGAAATATTTAACAGGGTTCACCAGCCAGGCAAGTACTTCCGCACAACTCTAATTAATAATGATAGAGCAAGCCTTACTGAAATTTCTGACATCTATTAATAACTTATCAGACATAAAGATAGTTCTTAAATATAATATGAAGTGTGTCTCTTTGTATTTCTAGCCATGTGTCACTCTCCTCAGCAACTTGCTAGTGGGGTCAGAATTATTAAAAGGTAGGGACTTCTGAAGAGATACATTTATTAATGCTGCACATGAATACTGGGTAACAGGACAGCGCAATCTGGGCTTCTATACAGAACTAGCAGACATTTCTTTTGATCTAATAGGAGTCAAAACTGTGTATTATATGCTAATTCTGCTGAGTCATGATGGAAATGGAGCTTATAATAACCATCTTTTATAGATGTAGGTGTGCATTCCTGTGTTTAAACTAGTAGAAGGGACAAACAGATGTAAGAATATGTAACATTGGAAAGAAAGCTGGTGGTGAGCTATTACTACTCTAAACCTACCAGCAACTGTAGGAAAATGCCTACAGAATGATTTGAGCAACATATATGTTCATTTCCAATTATGCCAATAGAATTACTGTCTTGAGCAGTTAATGAAAATCTCCTGAAAGGGTTATAGGTTGCCCCCAAACTTCATGGTTTAAAATTCTGACCAGTGCATTTTCTGAGCTTCCTTATAATTTTCAGAGTTAGGGAAGAAAAAACAAAAAAAAGAGAGAGAGAGAAAGGTATTTAACATGACTCACTTCAAGGCTTTGTTCTGCTCTTGCTACTTATGGAACTGACAGGGGAAAAGTTATATAGGTTGTTGTTTATATATAGGCTGTTGTCTTCTCTTGTGTAGGCTGGAACAGTTTTAAAGCTTCTTTGAAGTTTCATGACTCATCTGAGCAAATCAGTATTGCCCAAAAGTCAGAAGATCTGTTCCCTTTCTCTCCCTCCTTTGACATGTGCAGGGCTCAACCTGGAGAAGTTGGGCTCGTGCAGTGCCTGTGTCAGGTGGCCTGCTGTCAGACAGAAAGCAGAAAATGGGCTCTTAACGCACCCACATCTGTGACTTGGCAAGAGGAATAATCCCTGTGAGTTACGTGGTTGCTCCTTTTTGGGGGCATTTCAGGGCAGCTGTAAATTATGCTCTTGGTGAACAAGTTGTCTTCTGCTTATGCTCTGAGGCCCTGTGGCTACAGAGAGGAGTATCAGAGGAAACACCCACTCTGTGTCAGGCGCATGAAAGGCTGGGCAGTCAGCTGAAAGACACAGAGGCTGTTGGTTTTGTGAAATTGTGCCCGTGTCAAGACCCTATATCAGCCAGAGCTTTAAGGTGGATGTGCTTGTATTCTTCTCACAATGAGATCCCACAAAAGATAAATGTCGGGGGGTGGGGCTCAATTAAAAATTACCCACTTTTCATCAGAACACAAATAGAACAAGAAAAGTTGATTTTTTTTTTTTTAATAAATAAAAATCAAAACAACTGGGTAAGACAAAGCATATATGCCAAGGTTGATACACAGCACTCCTCCTACCTGCTGTGTTCTCAGTTTCAGCCATCCCAATGATTCTGAGTGACAGAAAGATCAGTTTGGTCTCCTCTGGGTCTTAGGAAATTACTCTGTCCATCATTTCTGAGGCGTGTCTGACTTTTCCTCAGTAGAGTTTCTCCAGATCCCTTATCATTAAGTCTTTTGAACTTTCTCCATTTGAGCAGGATTAGCTGTTCCCCTAGAATGCAGCAGTCTCTCCTCCTTATAGGAGACTCAACCTCACCTATCCACTGTTTTGTAGACATAGCATGCGACACAAACTAGGAACACACGCATGAAAGAAAAGGGACCTATACCATCAGTTGCAATTCCATGCTTATAAGGATATAACCCAATACATCATATGCAAGAGCCTATAAAATTGCAAATAGAAATAAAAGAACCAGAAGTTATTTATTCCCTACTTCCTGCACAGATGAGCAAGTTTTGCCGTGAATGTTCACTGAGCAACAGCAATACGTTCAATAGATATGCAACTGTTAGTTCTCTCCAGGATTTCTCCAGCCTTTTGAAAGATGAACATTCATCAGTCAGTATCATGAAGCCATCTTGCAAGCAGACAGCAAGTTTGGCTTACTACAGGGCAACAGACTTTAACAAGCCTTGAGAACATGACATCAGACTGACATGAAAACCATTCCCCTTACTTGTGCTGCAGTGCTTTGAACCTCCAGGGCCAACAGAGGCCTTTCTGAGAGGTACCTGCATGATCCTGTAAATAACTCTCCATCTATAATCTAGATTTGCTCAGTCACTGGGACTGAAACTGTTGTGGGAGCCACTGGTACTCAGTGGTGTGGGGCTCAGATTTCCTGTTTCTCAGAGAATCTCTGGATGCCTTAACTACAGAAGCAGACAGTACAGAACAGATGCACCAACACTGACATTAGAAAATGGACAAGGAAGAAAAAGTATTTTATAGCAGTAGATATTGGACTTTAGGCTAAGTAATCAAATAACCGTCAGAAAAAATCTCCTGTTATGAAAGTCCAGTACTTTGGATCAAAGTTACGCTGAGAGGAGAAAGCAGATGTGCCCCAAACATAAGACTGCATGGCCAGAAGGCTTCTGCATAAACATCCTTCTGCAAGAAGCAATGATGTTCTTAACTATTGCTTTTTATATATATTTGCATTGGACAACTAACTGTTGTGGTTGAAAATGACTTCAATCAGCCTTGCAGTCTCATGGCACTGTTTTAAATAGAGCTCTTAATATGGGGGTCCTGAAGAAAATTCAATGTTACAGTCTGATTCATAAAGTACTTGGATTTACAGCTCAGGTGAAAATGAAATTCTGTGAAAAACACAATAGCTGCAAACAATACTTTAGTACAAGACTGCTTGGAAGTGAAGTCTCAGAATTTGAGAGGCCCAATTTTTACTGTAAATCAACAGATTATTTTGTATGCTGAGTAGTGAAGGAGAGAATTGTATTCTGAGTTATGTTAGCAGACCATCAATAAGCTGTTGCAAATGATCAGAATATGCAGTAGAAAATGAGCATGAATGGTGATACTGTCTCTTCTGTCCTTGGGTAGCCTGGTGAGTCCTTGCAGGTGTTCCTGGCAGTTCCATGTGAACACAAAAGGGAGCCTACAATGAGGTGTTCCTGTGCTGATTTTTCCCTGCTTTTTTTGTTCTATGGCTGGTCTTTCACAAGTAGATTGAAAATTTAATTGAGTTAAATGTTAATTGATCAGACATCTCTGGCTGGAAATGGCAGGTAGATCTTGATTAGGAAGTACTACCTTGTCATAGTTTAAGCCCAGCTGGCAATTCAGCGACGCAGCCCTTGCTCACTCTCCACCCTTCCTCCCCCTGCTCCCAGAGGGCTGGGGAGGAGAACTGAAAGAATGTAAATCCCACGGGTTAAGAAAAGAACAGTCCAGTAACTAAGGTATAACACAAACCACTGCTGCTGCCACCAATAATAATAATGATAAGGGAAATAACAAGGGAAGAGAATACAACTGCTCACCACCCGCCAACCAATACCCAGCCCGACTCAAGCAGAGATCTCGCCCTTCCGGGTAACTGCCCCTAGTTTATATACTGGGCATGACGTGCTGTGCTATGGAATACCTCTTTGGCTGGTTTGTGTCAGGTGTCCCATCTCTGCTTCCTCCCGGCTTCCCCTCATCCCTGGCAGAGCATGAGACTCAGAAATTTCTTGGTCAGAGTAAACATTACTGGGCACCAACTAAAACATTGGTGTTATCAGTGCTGTTCCCAGGCTGAAAATCAAAAACAGCCCTGAACCAGCTACTAAGAAGGAGGAAAAAATGACTGCTACTGATGAACCCAAGATATACCTGACTTTAAAAAAGAGAACAAAAAATCATTAAAACTCAAAGAATGTGAACAGGAAAAACAGGAAAGGAGGTACTTGCTAGTAGCTTCAAATCTATGTGTTTCTGCTTCTACCACAAAACCTAGCACAATATGAGCCCTCAGCCCCAGCCTTTTTCTTCCAAATAGGTGGTACAGTACAGGCGGATCATAGAATCATAGAATAGTTAGGGTTGGAAAGGACATTAAGATCATCTAGTTCCAACCTCCCTGCCATGGGCAAGGACACCTCACTCTAAACCATGCCACCCAAGGCTTTGTCCAACCTGGCCTTGAATTCGCAACTCTGGACAACCCATTCCAGTGCCTCACCATCCTTACAGTAAAGAGCTTCCTTCTTATATTCAATCTAAACTTCCCCTGTTTAAGTTTTAACTTATTACCCCTTGTCTTATTACTACAGTCCCTAATGAAAAGTCCCTATAGGCCCCCTTCAGATACTGGAAGGCTGCTATGAGATCCCCACTCAGCCTTCTCTTCTTCAGGCTGAACAGCCCCAACTTTCTCATCCTATCCTCATACAGGAGGTGCTCCAGTCTGCTGATCATCCTCGTGGCCCTCCTCTGGACTTGTTCCAGTAGTTCCATGTACTTTTTGTATTGAGGATGGTAATGAGCTGGTTAGTGGGACCTATAGAGTGCGTCAGGTGGGCCGTTGGTTTGAGAAGTCCATGGGACAGGACAAAAGGCTTGGTTTTCTGCACCATCCTGAGTAAGATGACCTTCTGCAAAACAGTAGTCAGGGTATGTAACCTGCGCTTCACCAAATGAAGCGTTGATCCCAGGTTCTGAGGCTAAGGGCTTGGGTTAATTTGGGTGTGTGATAGGTACATTTACATTAATGTGGCAACTCTGATACCTTTAGAATATGGAAACTGATTCAGTTAAATTAAGAAAAAAAAACCCATCTGTATGAATCTTGTGAGAGCTGTTGTTCATTCCCTTTATTTGAATTCCATTTTCTTACCTTTAACCTGCCTTCTTTACCCTGTTTTCTTTCTTTGTGTTTATTAATATTCAGACCATCAATTCCTTTCTACGTACATTTTTACCTTTGCCATGTTCTATTATTCCCATTGTAAACTCTCTTTCAATTCTGCATTTCCTTACATGCTTTACTGTACATGAAATATGATTCAATCACACTTACAATTAGAATTGGACCATGTTATTCCTCCTGAGCCTATGTTTCCTTTGATGTCAGATTTGGCATCATTTCTAGGGACATTTTTATTTTTCATTTCAAAATCCCTTCTTTTTCCTCAGAGATTAAAAGAGAATAATTTGATGGACTGCATATACTGATCTATTTGTTGCACCATTATCGTTAGTTCCATATTGCTTCTATTAGCCACAAAAAAAAAAAAAAAAAAAATTTCCCTTACAGTTTAAGCAGATGAAAGTAACGATTCAGAATACAGAGCCAGAAGAATCATTAAGAATGATAAGTGACTCAGGAACATTAAATAACTGATCAAGTAATATTCAAGAAAGAAGCATATGGAGGTACTGAGTAGTGTAACGAAGCATCCCTTTCTCAGTTGGTTTAGTCTGATGTTATGTTTAGTATTAGTAAGGCAATTTTCTCTAACAAAGGATTAATTTAATTTACCCATCTGTAATCTAGACAGACTGGCAGTCATAAAAATACACAAATTACTTTTCCCACCAAATTACATAGCTGGAAGTCCTAAAAAATCCAGAAGTTAGAAGAATATTCTTAAGGAAGAATTAGATAAGCAACTCTCTATTCAGAAAAAGCAGAGACCAAGAGTGAAGGAAAAACCGCATATTGCTCTAGGCATCCTTTTTCTAATTTTAGGGTTTTGTTGTTTGGTTCAGTGAATTGGATCACTTTTAATGGTTCACTTAGTTGTGACTACAATACGAAATACAGCACAGAGAGGATGTTGTAGAATGTTCTGCAGTCACATGAGCTTTAGCACAATTTTTGTGCTATCCAGTGAAAAAAATAATAGCTAAAAATGAATGTATACGTGCAAATGTTCTGGGTATTGATCACTGCCATCCTCCAATTCTGTGATTTGTAGCTGCTTTACATGAAAGGAAGAGATCTGTTTCCATTGCTACAAAAATAAAATCCTGATTTGTTATTTGATAACAGTCATAGACTGAGTCAGTTAACTCTTCAAAGGTCAAAGAATAATGCAATTTGGTGCAATTCTTCCTAACTGGGAGGCAGAGATAATAACTGCATCTGGCATGTCTGTAGCTGAGCTGAATGAAGATTACTTTTCACCTGAGATAGGTGAGGAGCTTTTGGATCTACAAAGGAAATGGAAAGGATTTTCTAAACCTGAGTTAATTCTCTGTTTGAAAAAACAAACAAACAATAAAATAATTTCATAAAATGCAATCCTAATAGAAAAGCTGTTGTTTTAGGAGCAGGCAGTCTGGCTATACTCAACTACATGCCATATTGGCTTCTTATGTCCAATGAATCTTAAATATAAATTGTCCCTTGTTAAGTATCAGCATTTTACTCTGCTTATAAGTTTAATGACGTTGCTTCAAAATACGACCAGTGGTTCTGCCCAGCAGAATCATGGTTTTGTGGCTCCTCTTCAATCTTCCTCAGCTTTTATTCCTCGGTGATTGTTTTTATCCAAGCTCTCATTCACTGAAGAATTTACCACTCTGGAGTCCAAGCAGTCAAGTGGGTATTTAATGACATTAAAGAAATATTATCTGTTGATTTCACTAGGAAGGGACAGAGACTTCTATTGTAAATGAGACCTGAGACTGACATTGTCATCTAGCTACAGAGGCTGTCTGTATGTGTATTTGCCAGTATCTTAATGCAGCCACATATAACTCTCAATTTCCACTGAGCTCAGCTGAATGTGGGGGTGTTACTGTGTGATAAATGTCTTTCAATTACTTAGCAATAAGAAGCGGCTTCCTTATAGCAGGGGCATCAATCCTTATTTGTCACCTTCATAAAATGATCACCATGGCTCCACCAGTCTCTTGTTTACTTTCATTGGTCCATACACAAGAAATGTCATAAATATTGGTATTATTTATTTTATTCCTGTCAATGTAAGCTTGCTTTTGTGCTTTGCTTTATTCAGGAGCCAAACCTGAAGGAATAATTGGTTGGACACTGAGACACTGTAGTAATCTGTGGGGAATCTCTGTGCATAGAGATACCTAGGGTTTTTTTGGGGGGGGCAGGAGGTTTATTTTTCCTTTTGACTGTAGAAAGCTTTTAAAAAGAGCTCTTTTTCAAGATAAGTTGCTTGAAGACAGAAGAAGGCAACATACACAAGCAGGACTGAAGGAAAGAGCAGAGATATGCACAATATTAGTGGCAAGAAGATGATGCTTAGTTTTGCAGGTTTCTTTCTGAGACAGCTCAAGCACAGATTGTGGGTTTTACTAGTCTGCCTGAGATCTGACAAAATCATACCACCTCTAGCAATGACATTGGGGTGGGGTTAGCTGTCTCTTGGTCAGCAACAGTACTGCAGAGAACATTTTTGTTGCCCATTTAAGTCAGACTCTTTTTATGAAATAGGCAGAGAGAGGCAACCAGGCTGGATAGTGACAAGAACCACAATTCCCTATTTCCACATAGTGCTGAGGATGTGGGTGAGCTGGTGACAGTGGTGGTGTCCCCTGACTTGTTCTTGCCCAGTGTTTTTCAGGATCAGGGCAATTGATTCCTAACATTAATTGGTAATTAATGGTGAACAGAAGAATTTTCATTCCCTATCCCTCCTCTCTTTCTTTTATTCTTTCAAAAATCTGTTCCCCCAGGGGATCTCAAAATCAAACAGAAATAACTAGTCCTTTTGTCATTTGGTCCATCTGTGGGTCCAAACTTCACACACCCTGATGGAGAGCTGCGCAATCCTGGTTCCATTCTACCCTGTTCACAAGGAATGAAGTCAGCACAGTTCTTGGGGAGGGCCACAGGAACCTGCTATTGCCAAGTTATTCATAATTTCCCTTCTGTACCTTCTTGTTTCTGTAGCCATCTGAGTTAGACTTAAAATCCTGGCCTAGATATGAGAGACATTTCCATTTTATTGCCATCTTAGTGAATAGTGATACAACACACAGTTGACTACCATTTGCAAAAGTAGGCTTTTGACCCTGATTACAATTTCAGTTAGTGCTATTTCGTTCCCACTAGAAGAGATCAGCCTGTTCCTGTATTATCAATGCATAACAAAAATCACCCTGTTTGCTCCCAATCTGAGTACCACCACCATTATCTATCAATCAAAAGCACAAGCCTTTGTTTTCTCAACTGTAACCTGCCCTAAGCTATCGCTCTCTATTTTATGTGGTTGATTTCTGTCTGAAAAATAGTCACACAATTTTCCAGGAAGTCAAGGGCTTTTGAAGTGGAAATGGTACATTCTGTCTAAATTTCCTGTACAGAAAGAACGAATTATCAGAAATAGGAAACACAAGGCAGCTACACCATATGATTGCACAAAATGACACATGATGAATATGCCAATACTTTCTATGCCCTTGGAAAGTTAAGAACAACAGTCTTGGATTCACCAGTCTGATAACTGATTCCATATTTATGGGATTGAATTTTTTCAAAGGTGGAAATCTGCTGCTTGAGAAGAAAGATAATAAAATATGAATAGACACAGCCCATGCTAAAAAGAAATATATTATTGTTTCTCTAGATTGGCTTTCCTTTACCTGGAACACAAGTTTACTTTTTTGGTAATGTGTCACACAGAATGTAAAGAAATATCAGTCTCTGGTGCACAGTTACTGCTCTGTGCTCTCTTTATCACATCCTTCAGAATGTACCGTAACACAGTCCTGTGTCATCTGAATCTGGTGTTAGCCATGTGTTGTAGAAGTTCACAAAATGTTAGATAATGCCTGCAGATTCTTGTGAGGCAGCCCCACGCTGAAGTTAGGGAGCATCTTGCTTGTTCTCTTTAGTGGGAGTGTAACTGGCACAGAGGCAGCAGTCAGCACTCACAAACTGACACTGTATCTATCTGTGGCACCTTGGGGTGGTTGGCACAACAAAAATAGCTATTAGCTGCATTAGTAAACTCTGTTGCACACCTGCGATCATCTCTTCTGGCCTCTGCCCTGGGGCCTCTTTCAGACCATCTTTGTAAATACCTTAACTCCATTATCATCTTCAAAGACTTAAGAAAACCTTCCTGCATCTTTGACAGAGAAACAAACCGTAAAGAGTTTCCATACTTTTCCTGGCTTGAATACAGTCAGCATTTAGTTCTGCGTCACCAGTGGTTTGGAGGTTTAGCATCTCCTGACAGGGCAGAACCAGGGACAGAAATAGAGCAAAAATTTTTGAATTAATAGTTTATTCAATGGAAAGCAAACTGGAGCAACTTCTGAGTCCCTGCTGAGTGAGGTGGATACTTTCAGATGGAATCTGAATAATAGAGGGAGGGTGAGAGAGTTTGTTTCAGTATTTTTAAATTAAATATTTCTTGCTTGTTCCTCATTTTGTTTTGAAAATTGCCCACATTTCGTTTAACAATGAAAGACAAAGTAGAGATTTCTAAGAAAAAGAAAGGAAAAAAAACCAAACCAACAGAAAACCCCAAAACGAAAGAAAAAAAAAGTTAAAATATTTTGGTCAATTTTAAAAAATAGAGTTGTTTTATTAAAGTAACTGGAAAAAAGTGTGTTTCACATTCACCAAATACTGTCAGTTTTTCATTCATCCATCAGTTTTGTCATAATCTTGGAACAGGTATTTTACTCTGAGGGTAGTAGCTTGGTCACTGAATGGGACATTTAGGACTTGATTTTAACCCCATTTCACCTCTGAAGGAAAAAATGTCACCAGCCAGGCTGGTTGTTCTTCCAAGACATTTAGCAATGTAGTAAACGACCTGATGGACAACTACAACTTCCACAAGACTCATTCACTGATGAACCATCTCCTGTTAAAATCTGCCTCATACCATGAGCACTTAATTTCCAGTAACAGAATAGTAGCTCTAAGGAGGTTCCTTACTATGTGAGTGATGAGGTGGTGGCACAGGATGCCCAGAGAAGTTGTGGCTGCCCCATCCCTGGCAGTGTTCAAAGCCAGGTTGGATGTGGCTTTAATCAACCTGGTCTAGGGTGAGGCCTCCCTGCCCATGGCAGGGAGGTTGGAACTAGATAATCTTAAGGTCCTTTCCAACCCAAACCATTCTGTGATTCTATGATTCTAGGATTCTACGACAGCTTAACCTTTTTCATTACAAAGTACATTATCAAAAGAATATGACATTAAAGTCTTGAAGAGGGAAACAAACATTTACCACAGTCTGGAAGATAAAAGCTTTCATTCTTATTCCCTAATCTGCAGCAGCAGCCCCCTTCAAGAGCAGGTCCCCAAACAGCTGTGAAAGACAGTTGCTTTATTTGTTCTCTCCTGAACACTTCAGGAGAAGTGAGGATGAATCTTCATGAAGATGAATCTTTACAAAGATTTCCTTATCAGGTGATCAAGCTTACTAATTTTAAGCTTGGTGGAATTTAAAACACTTTCTGCTTTATGCCATGCTGTCCACTAAGCTAAAAAGACTTCTCGACCTGAGCCACCAAGGTGTTGCACAATCACTGTGCATCTTTAAAATTCCATGGAGTGAAGAACAATTAACTGGGAGCTGTTTCAACAAAAGAATAGTATAAAATTACTGAGGTTTTAGGACTGAGTTAGAAATTTACATTTTCTGATATTTATCGGGTTTAAAATTATGATGTTTCATGGATGTGAAACATTTGGATGAAAAGGATTGGGACTAAGAGTGAGACAAAAGAATATTCCTAGGAATAGCAGCTGACAACACGTTCTTCATTCAGAAACCTCTCTCTCTGGAAATTGTGATGAAACAAGGACATTTGCTTTCAGCTTCACTTACATACAGCTGATATGCATGAAAGAGCTATCAATTTATTTATGAATTCAAGATTTAAAAAAAATCTATTAAGTTTTATGATAACAGAATTCGGTATAATTGGATTTTAAAAAATCTAGTGAAATTTAATGCAACATCAATGCCTTGTACAAGAAGGCAGTTTTACATAACTTTGGTTTCTTTTTTGATTTAAAATGTCACTTAGTTCTATTTCCACATTTCCAATCTGAAAAATCCTCTGAAACCCTTTCCCATAAGAGATTCCTTTAATGTATAGGATAAATGAATTGTAAATTGTAACATTTACCAGTAGTTGAAGATCTTTTTTAAAAAAAAATTACCTAGAATGCGATATTGTGCAAAAGCAGAGGTTTGGGGTTTCATAGCATAAGTCAAAGGTATTTTTTTATTAGATGCTATCAACCAAAATAAATTAATATAGGGGTTTTAGCATAGGCTGAGCACCTTGCATTGTCAGTTGAAGTTCTTTTCACAATGCAGAATTCTGGGAGAGAATGGATGTGTCTTAATTTTCCTTTTACACCTGTTTGAGTTAAAACAGTTGTCTGCTTTAGACAGAGTGTTAAAACAGTTGTCTGTTTTAGGCAGAGAGCTAAAAGAGTTGTCTAGAGTCTCATGAGTCTGGCACTGCAGCAGAAATAGAGCTCATATTTGGATTGATTCACAAATGTCAACAGATGACAGCTGCTCAGCCACAGGACCCATGACCATGTTTATGTTTTCCCCTGGCTTCTCTGCACAAAAGCATGCTTCCTTCTGGTGGTGACACATCGTGATATGCTGAAAGGTAGCCAGAAGAGAGTCACAGTGCTAAAATCAAGAGCTGGAGAAGTGGAAGGTTTATTCTTTGAAAGACCCTCAGGAACGGAGTAATATTCCTTGGACTTTCATTTCCAGAAACTTCACTCAGGTCATTGATGCTTCACTCAGGTGCTGTATAGGGCATTATCTGGTCTTTCATTTATGTAGTGGGCATGGGCAAATAACAAATGAGGAAAATAATAGAGCGAAAGTTGTTGCTTTGTCATGTTTTCTGTGTCTTGCCTTAACATACTTGGCTCTTGGTGCAGGCAGCTCTCCTTCTGAAAAAGTTCCCTCATTAGCTGTCCCTAATTTACATCTACAGAGCATCTGCATAATTGATATAATTTATGGTTTTATTAGTAGGAGCCATTAAATCCCCTCCCCTCAAAATAACATCAGAGAGGAAGCTCTGCAACATGCAGTAAAGAATGAAGGAGTTATTTAAAGAATAGAAGTGCACAAAAACCTTACCGTGCTTTTTAAACATGATAATGCTGCATGAGGCAGGGTTTCCAAATATCCACTTCTAAAAGTACCACAAAGTAAGTGGAGCCAGTGTGCTGTCAGGGTTACAGGCTTTTCAGAGGGGCTTTTACAAGGTCTTCCTTTGAAAAAATCCCCTGGTGCTAATTTTTCATTTTATGCTTGGTAGCATCATAATGACAACTCCAAATTTGTAGTGTTGCTGCAGACCTTGTGTTCTGTCCTGCAAGTGAAATTATGGGAAAGGTGGCAAATGCTCAGGTAACAGTCCCTGTTACGTATGCTCTTGTGGGGTAACTGCTGTTATTTTGCTCATTTCACTTAGAATTACGTCAAGATACTAACAGAGCTAACAGAGATGTCTGAAAAGCTTTATCTAACCAACGTTGGCATATATCAAGCAGACATATATACCGGAAATAACCATTCAAAACTCCAGTCTTGGTCAAAAATGAGAGACTGGTATTTTTAGGGTACAGTTTACTTGATGCTAATATAGACATCTACCTTCCACTTCAATGCATTTTGTTCCCAAAGTGTTTATTTCTTATAATTAGTTAAAACCCCGCATGTACAGAACATGTTTTAAGTTAGGTGAGATGAAATCTTCTCAAAGAAAATCAGGGTCTGTACTGTTCTACATGTACATGGTAGTAACTGTAGAACATGGTACCTAAGGAAGCTGGAGATACAGTATTGTTTGATGAGTCTTTATGAAAGCAAGTGATGTAAGCTTTTAGTTGAGCAAAACATACAAGGTTTTTCACACAATGCTATGACCTGGTCGGTAACACTCTTTTTGAGTTTGGTGGAAAGACCTCCCAGAGCAATGGACGTGCCTATTATATCATGAAGTACTCAGTTTTTCAGACCCCAGCCCCTATAAGCATGTCACTCAGCAATATTTTAAATTGAAAACTGGATGTGAAAGGTTCTTTGTACAGTGCAAAGGAGAAATAAGAACCTAGGAATGAGATGCACACTAGAGCCTGTAGAGCAGAGAGTTTCCTATTAAGGTGAGAAATGGCTGAGGAGCTCCTAGAAAAAGGCATTTCATTGACATGTGAGACACCACTGTAAGAAACTACAGCGTCTGGTAAGGAAGTGGTTATAACACTCACTTGGAATGTGCAGATCAAATTCACATCCTTTCTGTGCTCATCTCGCTGAGGAAACTGGTCAAGTACCATGAAATAATCTGTGGTAGGTCTTTCTCAATCCCTGCATGTGTTTGAGACACAGAGGCTGAGAAGGACTTTGTATTCCTCTGCTTAAGATTTGCATCTAACAAGGGGAGATTCTGTTCCCAGCCCCCAAGCTAATGTATTTTTAAGTGTTTTCATACAAAGCAGAACAGTTTCAGCAGAGGTGGCTGGGAGAGGTCTATTTCAGAGCAGTTTGTGATCTGCTAGATGTGACCATTTTCTAGTTGAAGGAAAACACAGATAGAAGTCAGCTAAAACAGACAGAGACCCTAAAATCCACCAAAACTTCACACTGTGCGTGCTTTAGTTACCAAAATGTTGGTCTAAGATCTAGGCGGTCACTTTTGGACTTTTTTGGAACCATGTACTAGATGAGGCCTTCCTAGACTTGATGTAATAGATCTATGTCATTTTCCCTGCATAAGTCTGGCTTAAGAAAATTACATGAGGTTTTTAGGCTTTTAGCAGTATAATTCAGTACATGCTGAGGATACATAGGTAAAATTACATAAAGTGATTTGCAAACAAAGGCGTCAGCTTTCACTCATTGCAGGACTTTTTTTATCTATTTATTTTTCATGCGTTGTTGGAAGCAATTGCTTTCTGTTTCCTCATTTAAAGCTGTGCCATGGTGTGGCAATGGCTAAACAACAAAACAAGCTATGTATCTGCCAAGTATATTGTGATCCTCTGATTCCAGCTGAGAAGGTGACCTGGTTTAGTGTGAGGTGTCCCTGCCCACGGCAGGAGGGTTGGAACTAGATGATCTTAAGGTCCTTTCCAACCCTAACTGTTCTATGATTCTATGATTCTAAGGCTGGTGTTAAAATAATCCAGCTGTCTCAGCAATTGTGTGGATGTCACTTTTAGCAGCACAGTTTAAGTGTCAGGAAGGCTAACTCAAGGCTTCCTTTATTATTTTGCCTTCCCTGCTTTAAGCCCACTAGGACAGGATTTGCACAATCAGAAATGCTGATTCTTGTGGCTTCAACTCCCTGCATTGTGCTGTCTGTAGCAGCACAGTCCAGCTGTTTATGCATGTCTAATACATCTCCTAAGGGTATTTGTGAAGGAAAACCAGCTGCCCCTTCAAGGAAGGTAACAAACATTCTAAACTCAGGTGCATTTTACACAAATTACAGTGACTTGATTCGTACTGTGCCTCAGCCTGTGGCACAGACTGCCTGTGACATTGTTGATTTTTTTACTGGGTTTCACAGCTGCTAAATAAAGATGCAACTTCTAATTTATTTTTTTTTTATGAGTGGGAGAGAGAAATGCATACCTGCTGTGTATCTAATTTAAAGTCGCAGATTCATAGTGTTATCTTAGCCTGCTAAATCCTCCTTTTCCATGCCTAAGCATGTTGTATTGTGGGTATTGCAGAGTGGAGCTGCACTATAGTATCAGCTACTGAAATGTATGTACCTGTGATGCAGGTTGAATAGCAGTACTTGACTCCTATAAAATGTCCTGCTCAATGTTCAGGATCTGCAGGATGGATCTCTGTATCTTTTCTGCCCTGCTTTAAATGCCAGTTCCTTTGCTTATATTGTTTGCTGGAGCATACACATCAGTATATTCTGTTGTTGTTAACAAAAATTGCTCTACAGACATTGAAAAGTGATGTTATTCAAGTACATGGTAAATAGGAGCAAAATCTACTGAAATAGGTGTGCTTCCCTTCATCATGAAATGGTAGCTACAACTGTAAGAGCAAGGTCATTTTGAATAGTGTGTGCAAAGGATAGAGGTGAAGTTTTCCAAGGCTGAGATTGGATATCCTAAACATTAGCATGTTAGATGCACAGCACATCCTTTCCTGCTTTCTTTTCAGACCACTGTATGTTTTGACTGCATTGAAATGTTTGGCTTGCAGGGAATTATTCAGATGTTATATACTTTTTATTATAAATTTTCAGGGTTTTGGTATTACCTGTTTTGCTTATCTTGATTCAGTTGTATGGTGAGACCATTTGAGGTCACCTTGGGTATCTGAAGCATCTCCAAAGGACTGGTTTGTTAGTATGATGCTGCAGATTTGTGCTTTGCTGGATTAGCACATGGAGGCTACATACCTAATGTGGCAGTATGTGGTGCTTTTATTTAGATGACTGAGTAAAGCCCCATGTGTCTATGCTTAGTAGTTCTATGTTCCCCTTTACAGACATGAAGAAGCACTTTTTGGGTGTTATTCATCTCATCCTAGAGAAAATATCTAAAACAATTCACATGCATTGCATCTTAGAAATGACTATTCTTCTTCATTCCTTGATTTATTTATATCAAAGTAGTTTAGGCGACTGGCTCATATGTATGTTGAAGACATTAAAAGTCAGATGATTTTAATTTCACCCTGGGTGCAATATCTGATATAGAAAGAGGCAACCTGCTGTTGCCTAATCATAAGGTCTCTGCTTAAAACCTGCAAGACTACAAAGAAAGGCAGAGACCTAACACAGCTATGGAAGACAATTTGCCTTTGATATACATAGCGTGTAGCTCATTAATTGGCTATTGTTTGGCCTAGTGCAGGTAATACAGTAAAAATCTTGTGACATTGCAGTGCTGTAATATATCTGTTTTTATTGTGGACCTGTCAATTCAAACCAGAATAGGCTTTTACTAGAACAGGGGCATCTGCTGTTTGAGTGTTTTTAGTAGATAATATCTGTGAGTTATATTTTTCTTATAGAATATTTGGATATAGATCAAGAAGCTAGATTTAACTATTTAATTGGTAAAGTCACATCAACCCATAGAATACAGTACCCTGAATTTTGTATGAGGTTATGGATACCAAACATACCTAATTAAACAATATGGTAATTGGTTCATAGAAGATGAAGAAGGTGATAACTATAAATTTTCTATAGTTGTTTTTTAAAGGTATTTTATCACACCTTTTATTTGTTTTCTTTCTGATAAGCTGTGGGCACTCATAAACTACAAGAGCACTCTTACTTTGTTAGATTAATCCTAATTCTTTTTCTAAAGGCAGTAGCTAATAATTTATGTATTCTTTGTGAAAACACATTTTCATTAATAGTTGGATTATTTATTTGTAATAAGCAAATAAACTAACAAACCAAGACAAAAAACATCTTCACCTCATTGAAAAATGGGAACTCATGCTGTGCAGAAATGTGTTTATTTTTTCACATCAATAACTTCAGCTTATGAAGAAGTTTGAAATGTAACATGCTGTGTCCTATTTTTTCCTAGGTCTCCTATGTAAAAGCTATCGATATCTGGATGGCCGTGTGCCTTCTCTTTGTCTTTGCTGCATTACTGGAATATGCAGCAGTCAACTTTGTTTCACGGCAGCACAAAGAGTTTCTGAGGCTTCGAAGAAGGCAAAGAAGACAAAACAAGGTACAGCTGCTCTTTACTTGGGGTGACTGCATCTGCCTTAATAGCACACTGATGTGCAGTTGATTTCTCACCTCAGTCCTGCCTTGCAGGACAGTCTCATTCTAAAATTTGCTTTCGAGTGATTTACTCCCTGGTGAAGATCTGATAACTGGCTTCAGGGTTTATTTACAGTTTATGAAGTTATTCATAAATGTCAATGGACTAGTCACTGAGCCCAAGAATTTTATTCTCTTTTTGCAATTGCTGAGGCAGCCATACCTCTACAAATATTGTGCTACTCTGTGGCACCCACCAGTGGATAAGGAACTGTTGGAAGCAATGACATAGATAGAGTACTGATATTATCTCCTTGACATCATACAAATGTGCTGACAACAACACATGCCCAAGACCTGTCTTTTCTAGTGCTATGCTAGCTAGTCATACTAAAATGGGAGATTCCTTAAGCAGCCCATCGCAGTGATCGGCAGTTCTGCCCTTACTTTTAAACCAACAGCAACTGCTGTCTTTCCCAGCTGAAACCAGGATATGTGGGCACTTTAAAAAAAAAAAAAAAAAAGAAAAAAAAGGAGAAAGATTAGGAGAATTTCCTCTCTAGATTCTACTATTTCACAGTTTGTTACTGATACAAACTTCAATTTTTTTAAAAAAGGACTATTTGTGAATATCGCTGTCATATCATTTTATACCAGGGACTGAAATGTAGAAAGGAGGCTTGGTTTTAACCTAGATGTCAGTCTTAAAATATTTTTAGTAAGTCTGTCCATGTTTCCTGTTTTTTTTTTTTTTCATTTATCTGTAAATGGAAAGACAAGAATAGATATTAAATTGAATTTTAGTCCAGTTATGATCACCCCCACAACTATAAAGATTTCATCCTTCCTGTATCTGTGTCACTGATTTTCAGTATCAGTAGAAACATTTAGGTTGACGCTGTACATATGCATTTTCTAGGTGAAGTAAATATTTGCTTGAGCTGTGCAAGTGCTTCAAGCCACAAATAATGGTTTCCTTTACAAGAGAGATGACAACAATGGCACAGGGCATTTGTGTTTTGACAGGTCTGTCTAATAAATATTCTGTAGCTAATGTAATATTTGATGGATGCTCTGGGAAGCAATCCAGTCAGATGAATTGAGATTCCCATTAAGATTAGATTACAGGAGAGCAGAAATGCTTGCCCAACTACGGGCACACATGCCAGATGCACTGGCACTGAAAGCCTTTGCTTCCAAAACCAGCATGGCAGCCGCTGAAGCTGCTGTATGAGGCCTGCAATTTCAAGTTTGGATACAATGTCTTCTTTAGAGAGGAACTGGTGGGCAAGAAGCCACTATTGGTTAAGAAGCAGTATCCAGTGGCATCATTCAAAAATGACTAGGTTTTGGTCCATGGAGGTGGTGGTTCATCTATGGTGGGAGTGATTATTCTGGTAACTATTAAAAGGAAGTTATTTAAAATCAAATCACCAGAAGATCTGTGTTTATCCTAGGGCAGTTGGTACATGGATTCTTTGCAAAATAGGTAAAGTCCTAACTAAATCAAGGAAACATTCTTCTGCAGTAAAAGACACCTATTTGCACAATCTTTATTTCACATTTCCTATTAAACTGGTTCTACAAATTTCAAAATAATAATGCTACTAAGACCATCTTTTTGAGAGGTATTTTCTGCATCCCTTTACTTGAACTTGCCTTTCATTTCTCAGTTTATTTTTCTTTGAAAGCAATTCACATTGTTTTGCATGATGGTCTTCTCTAACAGAGCTGTTCTTCTCTTTGCTTGTTGTGTGTGTGTTGTCATGTTACCACTGCGCTATTCTCATTCTTGCTGCTGCTATCTATGCTGACACTCTGGGGACAGGCACAGACTATGACTGTTGGGAATGAAAGCGTTGAGTCCGTGCGGCGCATGAATGGCTTGCGGAGCAAAGAGTCACCAGCTTACGGGACAGTGAATCAGATCGGCAATTCAAGTTTGAGGGTAAAACTGTAGTGAGAAGAGAAAGCAAGAGACAGATTTAGTAGCAACAACGATGTCATAAATCAGCAAAATGGCTGATTTTGATGGCATCAGTAGTAGTCTCTTGTGTTCTCTTTGCTAAATGTCCCCACAAAATACACAATACTGTCCCCAGCATGAACAGCAGTTCAGTGTTGTACATTCTTGTGGCCCACCCTTATGCTTGTTTTCTTCCATGTTTGACTTGTGCCACCCCCATTCCAAACCTCCCTGGGAAAATGCATGTATATTTGCTAACCTGATCCTGTATAAATATAAGGTGAATGGGGAAGACAGAAGCATAGGAAATGCCTTGTGACAGTAAATCCCACATTGTGTCATCTTTCAGATCAGTGCATTCCAACAGAATTTGGTATGCATAATGAAATGCATTTTTATTGGTATGGTATTTATTCCTGAACTGTCAACCATCAGTGTTTCTTCTTGTGACGTCCTGAGCCCTGCTTAGTGGAGTATGAATAGCTATGAATGAAAAGATGTATTTCATTGATTTCATTTTATTTTCTTGGAGAAGAGCCATGGGGCTGAAATCTTGTACACAGTGTAACATGTAGCAGATCAGAAGCAATAAGATAGCAGATGATAGATCCAGATTATGAGTGAGATGTGGAGGTAATAAAATCAGTGATGGAGAGAGAAATGAGCTTAGTGTGCAACTCACTGCTCTGTAGTAGTAGCAGAGAAATGAAATGTATTCATTTAAATAAAATGGGACCAGGATTTAAATCTTTCCTAGAACAAAAAACATTGCCTGAGCAGCTTTTGAGCAGTAATGAGCCTCTTATTTTGATCAAACTCTGTAAAGTTATGTGATTATAAGATGCAGATGATTTCAGTGTATTTTGTGTAAGGGGAATTTTGAAAATCAAAGAAAAACCACAGTTCATGTTACACAGCAAAATTAGGATAGAGCAATAAATTGTTCTCTTTTGGAGCTACAATAGCAAGCAGTAGAAGAGTGCCTTCATTTCTGGGTATTTTCAATTGTAAAAATAATCGTATTTACACATATAGAAAACTGAACATGAAATTAAAAAATCAGGGTCTTTCTAGAAGATACGACAAATATGACTATGCTGCCACTGGAAATCTGATGCCATGCAACTACAAAACCAGTCCAAGTAAGTACTCAGTGTTACATGTCTTATCAGTCACAAAGTGCTAATAGTCCAGCTAAGGTTTGTGTGAGTTAAGACCTGGTTATCCTCTCTATAAGAAAGCTTGCAGAAACATCTCTTCAGCTTTTGAACACTATGTATTACATATACAGAAGGAGTACTATGCAGAGGGGCCATGCCACTGAAATACTTTTGCTGCAGAGCCCTAAGAGCCGGAGCTGCATTCCATTGATTTCCCCTGAAGAGCTCCTACAACAGAAGTGATGTGCACCTGGGAGATGAACAGAGGAGACACACCAAGATAGAGGCTTCTGGAGCAATGCTACCATAGCTGCAGCTCAGTACTTTTATGATCAGGAGAAGGATGTTTTTGTGCAGAGGAGAGCATAGCAGCATAACCTGTGGTGCCACAAGAAGCCTCCTAGGGAGCTTAATTTGCTGAGGTATTGCTCACTGAATCAAGGGTTTATGGTGAATGCAAATCTAAAAGTCATAGTCAAGAGGAAACAGTGTAAGAGAGGGGTGACTGAATATTTACACTGTATCATTCAATGCTAAGCTGGGGAGAGAAAACATAGGCACTAAATCATGCCTGACCAGGTTTTCTGGTTTTAATAGCTAGGTCTACAAAACAAGAAAAATACTGTTCTGTTTTGTAAGCCTGTATCTCTGCCACTGTTTTTGTTACTGCTTCTGCCAGGTCTTGTCCTTAGTGCTGCAGCCCTCAGAGCATTGCATGAAAGCACAAGGCACCTTAAGAGACTGTTAGGTCTCTTAAGCCAAAGATCAGACTGGCTAAAGTCTCTCTATACAAATGTGCGTTCTGACATTGATGATCCAGAAATTATATTTACAGCTGAACCATTGACATGTCATTGCATTAGAAAAGATTGTGTTATCAGGACCTGCTGCCATTGTCCACACAGAATATATCTCTATATCCTCAGATAATCGGTGCAACCTTCCCCATGCAGTTTCTGTTAGAGAAAGCATTAATACTTGTCCTAAAGATTTGTGGAGTCTTCCTGCTCACAGTGAAATATATACCCGTCAGCAGCAACACTTCACTGTAAAGAGAGATGCTTGCCTATGTATTGCATATCATGCTACTACTTTTTGCATAGAGTATAGGCTGCAGAAGCCATAAGTCTGATGGTACTGAGGACATAGTACAGTTTTATTATATTAAAACCTAAATTTGCATAGTGCCAGATGACCAGAAAGATAATAGATTCTTTTTTAAATATGATCTGTAATAATCAAACAAGATTTGCTTATTTTCCAAAATGATGGTTTTCAGGGAAGCAGAACTCTGTTTACAGAGGTTCAATCATCCCTTTTTAAAAACAATAATTATTATGTTATATGATCAGTAGTCAATACAGTACACTAGTATTCACACCATCACCTCAAAGGGGACTTCCTAAATTATTTCTGTGGAGGTGATGTGACAATTATACTGTGACCAAGAACAGGGTTTAAGTTTGGGAATGTTAGTGTTAAAAGCAATACTTTATGGCTTGAACAAAAAACTGTGCAGCTGGAGGCTGTGACAGACTTTAATCCCATGTGCAGGGAACACAGAGCAATACAAATAACAATGCTGCAGCCAATGGAGTTCACATGCATGCAGATTAGCAAAGGGAGGCACAAATGGTGTTTTCAGTTGAAAGAGCTGGGACTAAGTGATTATAGCAGCAGAGGATAACTCGACTGAGCAAAGATGGCAGCACCTTACTGAGTGCTTCAGAGAACTGCTGGTCTCTGGATGGAGCTGCCAATGGCAAGGTGGGTACCCCAAGTACCCAAACAAAGTCGCTGCGACTGTCAAGATAATACAGTACTTCCATCTTTAAAAAGGAGAAAAAGTATGCAGTAACACCAGTTTTCGAAGGCCATCTCTTGCTGTTTTAATAGGATTGAAATCCCTCCGTCAGACCCTCTGAACCATTTTCTAAGATTTTCTAGACTTGACTATTGAAAAAATAATCAGTGCCTTCAGCCTGACTTTGCCTTTAAAACACTTGGTACTACTGTCCCCGGCAGAAATTCTTGCCCACCAGCATCCATGTGCACTCGGCGGGATGATGTGCTTGCGTTATGTAAGGTGCTGCATCTTGTGAATAATGGAAGTGCTCAAGGAAAGCCCTTTTTGCTGAGCTATTTTTGGTACTCACTAAGCGAGCTCAAGCACACAAGCTTCATTGTGAAAAATAGGAATCCAAGTCTGAATGGCTTTCTCTCTCTCTCACACACACATCTTGCTTACTTAATGGATTAAAGAGCGCGTAGCTTCTGCTGTAGATAAACACCCTCAAGATATTGTGGTTACTTTTATTTCTCCAGGGCAGTTGCATTAGCACTTTAATGTAACAGTGCAGAAAAAATCCAGCAGAAGATAAATACACCAAAATGATCATTTAGCTTGAAGTTATAGTTCTGCATATGACTGCAGAGAACCAGTTAAATAAAATACACAGTACATTTCAACATGTTGCCATGTCACCCTGTGACTTCATCTGAATGTCCTCGTTTGCCTTTTCATTTTGAGCATGAATAGGCTAGTTAACATCAGTCAAAGTATCTTTATTGTTTATTAAATGGACTTACTTCAGTGAGTTTGAGCATTTAAACAAAAGCGTCACTTTAAACTAGAAAAACATCTTGATATAAATCGTTGGTCTAGCTCTGGGCACAAGTTTAAAGCAAGGCAGAAGTCCCCAGAGAAAGAGTAACCTGTAGAAAAAGAAGCAGTTCAGCCATGGGGGTGGTATCCAAACAGTGGAGCAAAAGTCTAGTGAGAGCAGTATGTTCAGATGGGCAGAATTTCCAGTAAAAACCAGAGACAAAGAAACTGGAGAGAGAAATTAGTTTTTATAATGGCCTTTTACAAACGTAATTTAAAGCTGAATGGAAGATTTTCCTTCCCTTATTGGAGGAGGGAAGGTAAAAAAATCAAAAAAGTGTCTGTGTTTCCTGTGTTTTACACCTTCAGACACAATAAGATGGTGAACTGTATGGAGTAGATATTTTACCCCAAACCAAGAAACAGTAGAGAAAAGGGATAATCACATTTCAAGCAGAGAATTCTGAAAACCAAATAAAAATTTGGGTATAGTAAACATTCTGTAATCAAGGGCAGCGTTTGGTTTATGGAACATGTAATACTGATTCCTGAGAAAGACCTCTGAGTATCAACTCCCAAATATCTTAGCATTAATTGAAGCCGAGAAGAGTACAAGTGCAAAAGCTGAAGTAATGGAATCTAGGAGAACAAAATCAGGAGAACAAACTACAATCTCAGGAAAAATGAAAAACAAACACACCAAAACACAAATAAACATTCACACAAAACAAAACCACAAACAAAACAAAACAAAGCAACTACCAACCAACCAGCACAAAAACACCAAGAAAAAAAAAATAAGCACAATTCAAAAAAGCATAGTCCAGAAGTGGCAGAAACCAGAGGAGTGGAGAACTGTTGGGGAGTTGGTAAGACTTCAGAATGGTTCAAATGGTGCAGCACAGAGTACTCTGTGGGAGCAGGGAATACATAATCTAACCGTAGGGACCAGGTACAACACCAAAGCACCAAACAGGATATGATGCAGGATAATGACTCACGTTGGCCAGCTTGCAAATACTTTAGCAAATTATTCCTTAACGTTAAATAAGATATGAACAGTATATATGCATTGTAAAGGGCTACAGAACAGTAACATTATTAAACATTAATGCCTGTAATTTTGAGCAGGGATTTTGAACTAGATAACCTCCAGTGGCCTCATCCATCCTCGACCATTCTGTCATTCTATGATTCTGTAACATTACAGTAACTCAGATCTTAGATATGAAGTGACTGTATGCTACGTCATCTGGGACAAGGACTGGCAAAGCCAGAGGGAGAACTTGAGATAGGTTTTCTTCATTTGCTCTGTAGAGTTACTTTGCTTTAGAAACTCTGAGTACTCTCTTGTACCTACCCAGCACACAGTGGCTGAAAGGATCAGCTCTGAACTGACAAACCTTGGGGACAGAAGTTTTCACTTAAGTGAGTTTGTCCTGGTGGTAGCCTATGAACAGCAGGAGACACACCAGAAATGAGCTCTGCTGTTTTCCAGCTCATGAAAGGTACTCTCCAGCTGGGTGCAAATGTATCATTTTTTATTATACCTAGGGGAGAGTGCAAGCTGAAAATAGGGGAGAGGAAGGTAGAAAGACACAGGAAATGGTGATTTTATTTTTGATGCTTTAAAGCAACAAGAAAAGTTTTTCAAGAGCCGTCTCCCACAGGCACAAGTATTTGTTTTCCAGATTATTTTAGAAAACAGTGGTTCTTTAGCTGGATGTGTTCTTGGCTCACCTCATTTAATAAAAAAAAAAAAGCCCAATGAAAGTGCTGTCAAATATGTGTTGCATGCTAAAAAAGATGAAGAAAGGGGGCTTCAGGAGTATGTTTAACCTAAACCACCCCTAACCAAGAGTCCAGAAAGAGATTGAAAAGCCATTGTAGTCCCAACATTTAGGCTTAGGCTGCACAAGGGATCAAAGAAACAACTTTGCCCAAAGTTGGTTCCTTTGTTTTTCTTCTCTGTATGTAGCTTACCTTTCTCTGCCCAGAGTCAGGACCCAGTAAGGCTCCAATCTCAGAGATCAGGTCCTCTTTCCAATGGGAAGGTGAGGAAACCTGGGGGAAGATTTTCTGATCCCAGGTTGACAGGGATCCAGCAGGATGCTTCATATCAGTTCAGACTGCTGTCCCAAGACTCATTTTCAACAGCAGAGTATTTCAGTGTGAATAAATATAAATTAATATTTCTGCAAGAAAATGAAAGGGTCAGACAGTTAGAGACAAACATATGCAGGCAGAGAATACCAGCACTGCTGTATCTGCGTATTTCTAGCCTGACTGGCAACTGTTCTCACCCTGCACATCTCAAGAGCATAGTACACCAGTTGTATCAAATTACATAGTAAATTGATGAGATGGGCAAGTATTCAGTAGGATCCATGAAATGCATATTTACATCTGACCCAATTAATCACATTCTCCACAGGGGATAGAAGCTGCTATTTGAATGTAATTAATTGTGAAGCATTCTGTAATGATGTTGTCCAAATGACATTGTGCAAAACCAAATTGTATTAACTAGCCTGCTGAAAGCTCATGCTGTTTCAAGGTCTGAAAAACTTTACAGGTTTCAGCAAAATCCAGGTTTTGTGGTACTTTTTCAAAAGCGGTGTTTAAGTCACTTGTCTCTCTATCTTTTTTCCAATGGAAAGCCACATAATTTAGTCGTTCCTGTTCAAGTTGTCAGCCCTTGCTTATGGCAAAGAGATCAGTTGGAGCCTGATTCTAACACATTTAGTTTGACTTCATGATCAGATGTTTATTTCACTTGATCCGCTGCTAGAGCAAGATGTTATTTACTGTAAATATGAATATCTGTACTTAAGTATTTCTTCTGCAGCCTGATTTTTCTTCTTTTTCTTTTCTTTTCTTTTCTTTTTTCTTTTCTTTTTTTCTTTTCTTTTCTTTTCTTTTCTTTTCTTTTCTTTTCTTTTCTTTTCTTTTCTTTTCTTTTCCTTTCTTTTCTTTTCTTTTCTTCTCTTTTCTTTTCTTTTCTTTTCTTTTCTCCTCTTCTTTTCTTTTCATTGTAGTAACACTGATCTCTCTTGCACAAAAGAAGCAACTAGACATCTAGGAGTAGATGGATAGGTGGGAAAGGAGATTTTCTTTGCTACATGAGGGGTGGACTAGAGGTAGTTACACTGGAAGGAATAAACACCTTGAAATTCCACATATTCTGAGTGCTTGTTTCTCAGAGTCTTCACAGAGACCCATTTCAGATGAGGGGCATCTGAAAACTCTGCGCCAAGCCCCACCACAGGTCACTAAAAATTGACGCAACTTCCACTCCCTGGGACTGGTTTCTCCCCATGGTGTTTTAGAGCTGGCACAGCCCTGACTCTTCCTACACAACACTTCTTGACTACAGCAGGATCAATGTCAAGAAGAACTTACCATTGGAAAGTGCAGTTTTCCAGCAGCTGATTGAATGTATCTGGCATACTGAGTGTGCCAGAGTGTCTTTAGGTCCTGGAAAAACAGACCGGAAAGGTCAAAAAAGGCTGCTGTGGTTGCCAAAACGTGAAGTGATGAAGCCCAGAATTCTACCCAGTGAATTTCTGCATGAAGTCTGTAACTTCTCTCTTTGAAGAGCATAGCTCTTCAAATCATTCAGTTTCTAACTTGTGTTTATAATTTCTCATGCAAATACTGCGTGTGCATTGGTACACACACATTTATAATCAAATTGTGTAAATGCAAGTTATTTTACCAAGGTGCCAAGGTTTTAATTTCTCTGTGATATCATGACAAGACTCTAGAAGACATGGCACCTTTGTTTTCATGTCGCACCTCACTCTCATAAAGCTGTTCTCTATGCAGTTTTCTAAGAGAACTCTTTCTGCTAGTCATGTGGAAGTGCTCTGCCTGTAACTGACTCATCCATTTTTCTTTTAAGGCTTCCACAGCCTATTGGTATAGAGACTTGCCTTTAGGTGCTCTGTAATCTTCATCTGTCATAAAAGTAACCAATGAAAAATGGAGATCACAAGCCCCCATCATTAGAGATTACCCGAGTTGCACAAATGTGAGATCTTACATGGCTTTCTAGGAAAGCAAGTTGTGTGTTTCCTGCTCAGGATGTAAAGTCTTACAGGTACCTGCATGTAGCAACCTTGATATTCTCCAGTACGAACACTCCAAGAAATTAATCTATCTGTTGTCTGTTAATTTAGGCCAGCTTTCTTTTTAATATCCATGCAAGGCTCCCTATTCAAATATGGCTTGTTTCTGTTGTCAAATTGACAGAAAACAGCTGTACAATAGGTATTTGTGTAAACAAGAGAGAGTTTTACCATATATTCAGGTTTTGCAAAGCACAGTATAGAACCAGATGCTAGATGTCCTCATTTACCCCATCTGTAGAATTTTCATTTTGCAGGCTTTTTTAATTCTGTGCTGAGCATGGCAGGCAAGTGTAATCAAGTGTGATGCCACTACAGGCTGGTGAGACAGAGAACTTGTGCATCACAGGATGTTGTTTTAGAGCCCTTGGTATCTTCTTTCTGAAAGAAGTGCAGGGTCCAATACTCTTTTTTCACCATTACATACCTAGTTAGACGAATTAAGATCTACTTCTTGGGTCTCGTGTGTTTCATGGCATATGCAGCATGGCTGCATAAGTACTGCATAAATACACTGTCCTACCTTTGAAAGGCTGGTGACCCTGCCTGCCACTGTCACAGGACTTCCCATGAGGAATCTGGGGGACATTCTTGTGTTTGCAGATATTTACAACAATGAGTTGATACTCAAGTCTTCTGAAAATCACTTTGTGCCCTTGCTCAATAGTTTTCTAGCCCTACCAATAGAAGGTATAAGTAATTCTTATAACCTTCCAGTGGCTCTTGCAGAAGACAATTAGCTTTCTTGACAGTTTTGCAAGTCCTTGCCCCATCTTTTAATGATAAGCTGGGACAAATTATGCAGTTATTCAACTGCAGTTTCCTTATTAGACCATAATGTCTGCTAATCTTCCATCAGACAGGTCCTTCCTTGGGTATTTGTGTATGCATGTGTGTGCGTCTAAGATGAAAAAACAGAGAAGGCACTGCATATTTTAGATATTACTCTCTCTACATTAGCTTTAAACTGTATATCCTGCATAGGTCACTGAATTTCTTTTGTGCCTGCATACCCAGTAATTGTCAGTTTTCTTCAGGCTGTCATATGCTGACATGTCTCGCCATACCTGGGCTTCAGCTTTTCTGAATTTATTAATTCTAGTTGTCTCTCTGAGCCTCTTACATTTGGGTATCATGCTTCTCACTCCAGGTAGCCTCAACACTATTTCTAGCAATGATTTCTCTAGCAAATCTAAAGGAGATTAGTTGTTTCTTGGTTAATCTGCTACCTTCAAAATTATTGCTCTATATAGCTTTTTTAATTACTTTTCAACCCTTTCCTACCAAGTGTGAGCTTAGCTGCTTTTCCTAACTAGTTTGCAAATCTGTTTTTTGGCTTTTCAGCTTAGGCAATGTGCTCTTCATCTAACATTTTGTTTTCAGCTTCATCTTTCTACCTAGCAAGTCAAACTTCTTATCACAGACCACATAAAACTGGATTCTTATTAGAAATAATAGATTTTTTTAAAGAAATTATTGTAAACAATTGTTTTAGTAATGCCTATAGAAAGGTATAATACTGCGTTTAGATTCTTGTTTTCAGGTTTATACCGTAGACAAAATTAACTTGTCACTAGTTTAATTCCAACATGCTGCATTATAGTTAGAAGGCAAAGAGGCTCACTAGGAACTTTTCTTCTGGTCATTATCCAGACTTAGAAGTTATATAGCCAGTGTAACTTTGAAATTCATGGGGCAGCTGTTCAGCAGCCAGCTGCTTCTCTTCTCATGTGACATCCCAGACAATGTCCTCAGTCTCACTTCTTTTTTCTCACTGATACACCTTCCCTGGTGCCCAACCTGACTTTCCTGAGTTTGTCCAATATTTACCTCTTCCCGCAGTAAGGTCTTATTCATCCAAGGGGAGAAGAAAGGATTTTAAGGGGCATACCACCCTTGATCTCTTGTGTGAGCTGTGGGCTGCCTTAGCCCGAGGCAGACACCTGCACTCCCAGAGCACTGTACCCCAGGGATACAGGAGTGCCTGAAGGGTAATCGATGTGCCATGGTGGGATGTGAATTTTGATTTTCCTTTTCCCACGAATGTTCCCTTCTTGCCTTCCATATCAAAGTGAAGATGCCTTAGGAATTTGTACCAAACTCATATGAATCTGGGGATATTTTCTGCCAGCAGCTTTCGAGGTTTCTAAGCAAAGAGGCTTAGACTTTAGTCTGTTTACATGTTTAAAGCGTTACAACACAGGGAAAGCTGTTTGGCCTGGGCAGTTACTGATTTTTGTTCTGTTCTTCAAACTACAAATACAGAATTGTAGGATGACAGGGAGCAGGAACAGAAATGCTCTTAAGAGCCAGCTGGCAAAGCTAGCAACAGGCAGTACACTGCAAAATTTAGCTACTGAAAATATTAATCAGGGCTGTTAAACAGTTTCTTCAGCAATGTGCCAAATAGATCAGGAGTGAGTTTAGGAGAGATTTGTGAGGGGTTGTTCCTCAGAAAGGCTGTGAGCCGAATTACATCTTTCTGTGCATATGCTGACCCTCAGTTGAGTATTTCTGATTTACACCCTGTAATTCTCCTTGACTTGCAAGTACTCCTGGAACAAAAGGTCAGTAAAAAAGTCTCTGAACAATTTATCATTCTGGGCAGGAATAACGATAGGCTCTTTCTATCCTGAGGCTCTTTGGTTCCCCTTCCTTCTGCAGCAGCACAGGTTACAGCTGATGATACACTACCTAAATACAGCTACAGAAGTGTGTATTTAGTAACTCATGACAATCTCCTACTGAGCTGTCTGCTTTCTGAGTCTGTGCTCTCATACTTTCTTAGCACTGAGAACTGCCCTTCACCCTGAGGTCCCTTTTAGAGGTTACTCCTAATTTTAACTTTTGTACAAAGTGAGGAAACAATTTTTCAACACATAGATGAGGAGCCAGGATTAATCCAGTACTTACTTTGACAGTGTTAGAAAACCCATAAATGCATGATGCAGTCTAAAATCAACCTGGCCAAGCATTTAGCTCAGTTATCACATTTAAGAAATGGTGGCAGAAGAGCAGAGCTATGGATTAATTTGCACGATAATTTATTTAACAGAAAAGCATGCAGAATTTTAATTACAATGAGGAGATTTTACATTTGATGGAAGTACTCGTGGGTTGCTGATGTGACAACTGTGGTTTGACAAGGAAAGACCACAAAAGGCAAGACTTGAAAACTTCCAGACTTGAAAACTTCCAGACTTGAAAACTTCCAGACAGGCATGCAGTGACTGTTTCATTTTGGGCCCTGCAAAGAACACATATCTAAAATGAGTATGTGACAAGTGGGGAGTGTCGGATTTCTGTGTGAGAAGTTGACAAGTCAGACAAACAACAACCATGTATTAGCTGTGGTGGTGAAAAGATCACATCACTTACAACCTTTGAAGCAACATGGAAACTGACTGCAACATCTTATAATGATCTAAGAGAGAACTGTCTCTTTTTTTTTTCCCTCCCCAGTTATATATAGCTGTTAGAGAGGGCTCTGCTGAGTGGAAAATGGAGCATATGATCAAGGGCAGTCCAGTGAGTCAATTTACTGACTAATACTGTAGGTTATCATGTCAAATATATAATACCAGCAGTATGAACAATAATGAAGCCCACTTTATTTCTTTCCTGTAAATTGAAATGAAGATGTGATTGGAATTGTCACACCTTGGTTATATGAGCCAGATTCCCTTAATCATCCAAAACAAATTGCCTTATTCTTTATATTGACGTATATTTTAGGAGCTATTCCGAGCTGAAACCATCTATTTAAATGTGTCAAACACGTTTAAAATATCCTCCAGACAGCTGCCCCCTTGGGTGATGGTTCAATGGTCTCGCACTTTGAAATACCTGCTCCCCTCAGACCCAAAGAAGGTATAACTCAGCCTTTCATCCTGTAGGGAGAAATCACTCAGTGCAGCATCATGCAGAGGCACTGCAAATGAGCTCCGGGATCATCAGTAAACCATCCAGCCCTGAAGCTGACAAGGCAAGAGACTCATAGAAATCCCAGATGGTCAAGGGAAGGAGCCTTTTCTTGCCTGATCTTCTGTCTTCCCATGCTTCAGGGTGTCAGTGAACAAGCATGAGGAGGGGGATATTGCCAATATTGTACAGAATCCATCAGTCTTCTTCCATTTCTTTTGTTTTCTTTCCAAACTATAGGGAGGTAGTGATTTGTAGGTTTATTTATGGCATTGATCATTAAGGTGGTATTCTCTGTAACATCGAATTGGACACTACCTGAAGAGAAGGTGCAGTTAACAATTTGGCAAAATTTCCACTCTACAGAAAAGTTTCATTTTAATTTAGCTGTACTACGGAATGCTTCTTTTGTTTTGCTGGTGCCCAAGCTCCAAGTGAAATTCTGATCACCTTTTGGTCTGTCAAAATTCTGGCATGAGCAGAAAAATAGGAAAATAACATTTGAATCATACAATCAACTAGGTTGTAAAAGAACTTTAAGATGATCAAGTCTAACCTTTACCCAAGGACTGACAAAAGTATGTCACTGAGGGCCTCATCTGCATGTTTTTTTAACACTTCCAGAGACAGTGATTCCACCATTTCCTGGGGAGCGTGTTTCAATGCCTGACCACCCTTTTGATGAAGAAATTTTTCCAAATACCCAGTCTGAGCCTCCCCACAATTGCAAATCACTGCCATTCCTTCAGGGATAAAAAGAGTATATAATCAATGCTATTGATTTCTAAACTACTTTCTGTAAGAAGACAGCTGAGAGCAATTGGAGAGACATTTACTAACTGTTTGCTAAAGATAAGTCCCAAAGCCCAAATATTGCTTATCTGTTAAGTATAATTTCCTGAAGGTGGTGTGTAAACTAATATAGAAATTCACGCAGTGTTGCAAATTTAGCACATATAAGGAAAAGCAGATGATTCTGCTGTGATTGGACGTGTCATTGGAGTGTTCCTGAGCATGCCAAATCTTTAATCTATTACTATTTGCATGTATTACCACGTTACTCAGCTTTCAGTAGACTAGAACAACATGTATTATGCACAAGACACAACTCTTTTCACTGAGCTTTAAACTTAGAATAAAAATGAAATCCTGTTTGCTGGTTTTGCAGCACAGATTTTTCAAAGCCTCCAAATGTTTCATGCTGCACATTCTGGGTGGTCAGAACAAAGTCTCAGACAGCTCCATGGGCCAATGCACTCACTGATCTTCAGCTTTCCATGCCAGCAGCGAGGCATGATGTATGTCATGAACAGTAGTAAAAATAAGAAGCAATACTTTTCAAAATGCTTTGTGTTACTGGAAACTTTTTGAACAATTACAAGCTCTCTGGTTATCCAACAGTGGAAGATTTAATTCATTAAAAAACCAATCCAACAACAAAAAAAATACAAACCAAAACAATAACAAAAAAAACCCACAAACCAAAACCAAATCAAACCACCACCACCAGCAACAACAAAAAAACCATAAAACAAAATCCCCAAATCCCTAAAAAATACCCCAATCTGTTTCTTGGTTATTCTCAAAAGGTAGAATAACACCTCTCAGTTTAGAGGAGGTCTTGCAAGGTGGAGCTCTACTTTTATGATTTGTCTTTTCTCTGGAGTAAGAGAATTTAGCTGCAAAGAGCAGAAAGGAGCAAAAGCAGATGCGGGTTGAGGAAGGAACTGAATTTTGCAAGCAGAAGGTGAAGGTCACATTTGGAAATAAGGGTGAAAGCATTAAAGAGGAGGTATGTAAGTGCAGAACTTGGAGTTAGTGAAGCAAAAGCTGTGGTAGAAAAGAAGTAGAAAAGGAGTCATGAAAAAAGACAGGTGCAGAAGAAAGGAGTCAGAGAAGCAAAAGGACCAAGAGTAGCTATTGAGCACCATTTCCTTAGTCAATTTGCCTATGTTTCACATTTAGTGTTTTTAAGACCTCATTCATGTTTCCAGCTCAAAGGACAAACAAATCAGGATAATGTACACTCATTATTAATGCACAATGCGTGTGTGTGATATACTATTGTTCATTACTTAGGCTGCTCCCAAATCCATCATCTTGTCTGATCCCGGTAGAGTGTTCCTGCCTGGTACTCATGAGGCTGTTGGATGTCCAGTCAAGTAGAAACCCAGGCATCTGGGTCTCCCTTTGTCCCAGGGATTCCTGCTTTGCTTCATTCTTTGACTTACTGGCACATTTTCTGAACACGATCCTTCTCCAGGTGTTATCCTCTCACAAAAATAGGACCTCAAGGTCAGGTGGTCATAGGCACTCAAAATGAGTTCTGGCCTCTTCAGTATACTCAAGGACAGAGGAGAAGCTCCAGCACTGCAGTGATTTAGAATAACTCCAGGACACATAAAAGATGAAACATACAACATGCGTATTTCAGGACAGCTGCTGGCATAGCAACCCTTTATTTTTGTGTTATTCTTGTGTTCTCTCCTTTAGATAAATTAATTCAACATTTCTTCTTCCATTTTCCTTGATATTCTTGAGCAAAGCTTCTGTTCAGATGAGCATCTGAGTGTTTCCCTAGAATACCCCTTGTACTGCTATAGCCATGCTTTCATGTTTCATCTTCCTGTACCTCTGTCTTATATGTTATTAAATCTGTTGTTTCAGGTTATCCTTTTGTCAGTTTTGCCAAGTAATAGAAGTCCATCACCAGGCACTTTGCTGCTTAGCTGCTGGCCTGGGCAGATGGTCCTCCTGGAGAGGTGCCAGCACCCCACCAAGGAGCCTGTTCATGGGCAGAGAGGATTGGGAATGTTTAATGACCCTTTAATGACCCTTGCCCATGTATTCTGTATCCGTGCTCCCAAGAACCACATTCCCATCTGAAGAGGAAAAGGTAGCTGAAAAGTTCAGATTTTAAGGAGTTATTAAAAAATAGAGTTTTCATTTTGATAGATGTTCTGGAGGCAACTCCTAACCTTAAGCTGGAATTCTTACGAGGTGGACTTCCCACCAAGGAATGCCTTTAGGGAATAAAAAAGGCATTAGATGACTAAAGTAAGTAGATGCCCACAATAATATGTATGTACATGTATTTATGTGTATGGGGGCATACAGACTGTGTGAGTGTGTATATTTACATTTATCTAATGCAGTAAATGAAAAATTATCAAACCCATTTTAAATGAAATCTTATCTCACGCCCATTGTATGTATACCAATGACCTTGTAGTATTTGTGGATTTATTACTTATCAATGAATATTTATCTATGAAAAAAAAAACAACCAAACAAAAAAATAGCCAGAAACCAAAAAACAGCAAAAATCCCCTCAAGAAACCCAACAATTCTGTCTAAAGATTGCGCTGTCAAGTTGCTATAGCATTGAGTGCCATTGATTTTTACGTGATGATGAATGTTTATTTTGCTGTGAATAAATATCAGTTTCATAGAGCAACCCCTCAGAGAAGCAAATCAAAATGAAAATACAGAAATCTATTTGTGTAGTAAACTTCTAATACATTAGAAGAGTCAAGATGTTTCTAAGATGTAATAATTTAAAGTTTGAAGTGCAGATACCTGCCAAATACTTTGTTTAACCCAATCACCTTCAGGCCTATGTAAAAATAGATAGAGAAATCCAGATTGAGATCTTGGCTAACAACAAGAACTAAGTGATATGCAAATCCAGAAAAGAAGATAAGGAAAAAAACTTAACCCAAAACATTATTTATTAGAAGTTAGATATTAAGAATGGATAACTGGAAAAGGAAGGCATTTATTTGTCTGTTGGCATGCCTCCTTAGGAAAAAAAAAAAACGATGCACAAAACTTGTTAAATTTACATGTGAACACTTTAGGATTATTCAGATATTCTTATCTATTTCTTATCTATTTTTATCTACAGAATTTAAATTATTAATATAATTTGCAATATTTAATTCATTTTCCGCAGTATTTGCAGAAATTAAATACATGGATGTCTGAGAAAGTTCTGGTAATCTCCATCTGCATATGCTGCGGTTTGTTCTGGGTGTTTGTTGTAGCAAATGGCTTGAAGAAAAGAATCCACCAACAAAGAGGAAAAAAGTCCTCTTCTTCCCCTTTTCTTTCCTCTTTTTTTTTATCTTACCCCTTGTCTTTCCCTTTTCCCTTCCCCTTCCCCTTCTCCTTCTTGTACCAAGTGGGAGACAGCCAGTGCTCAGCAGGGTCATGAATGCTACAGTTCCCAGCACTGCATCCCCAGCCCTGACCCAGGATGGGGTATGATGTTCACTGTTCCTGTGGGCTGTAGATTGGCCCTGAAAACTGAGGAACCTGAGGAAATTAAAGCTTGAGCCCGAAAAAGGCCCAAGCAGCATATTGTTCTACAGGTTAATCTGCATGAATTAAATCAGGAAAGCTGCTTATGGGTCCTGTATGCACATATAGATTGTTTGGGCTTCTTTAATTATGACTGTTTGACAAATGAAGTACTCCGAGATGCTACACTTAGGGCATGCGGGTGCTCTAACAAAGTCATCTAAGGTGATTACAGCTGAGGCAGAGGGAGGCCAGTGAGAAATCTCCCAAAGGTGCAGTGAAAACCCTCTTCCCCAAAATATTTAAATCTGCTCAGAGAAAAGTGCCAGAGAACCTGATGGGAAAAATCCTGGGCAGGTGGGCACTCAGATACCCCTGCTCATGACTAAGGTCTGTGAGCTCGAGTGCCCTATGCGCTGGGGTGGCTGTTCCTGAAGCTTGTCACACAGCTTGTGGTATAGGACTTGCTGAGTTGTGTTGGCCCTGCAGCAGGTTTCAGGGCAGGAAAATGCTGAAGTCTGAGGCTGTGGCTTGAGCACTGCAAACGGGAGGTAGGTGAGAGTCTGCTTCTGTCCCATCTCATTTCTCCTGAGGCAGATGTTTTGCAGGAAGCAAGAGAAAGTGGGATAGGTGAATTTTAGGTACATTTCCCTTGGGGATTTAGGTTTCTGTGTTCTAGCATTTTAGCAAATATAGTCTTGCTTTACATTATTTTGCTTTCATGTGGCCATTAACCACTATTCCACATTCTAGCAGAAATAGTCACATATTTAAACACTAGCTTTGCAGTTTGCTCAGCCTTGCGTGCAGACAACATGTGCGGAAGTTAGTTGCCCTGTATCCAACAGATTCGTAGTCAGAGCAGATTGTCTTTCAAATCTAGGTCATTAACATGTATTTGATAGAAAACACAAATGTGCCATTCCCACTGATAAAGTGGCCAACTTCTGCTTTCATCAGGGAGAGACTGGCAAAAGAGTCTTCCAAGAGCAGTCAGGTCTCCAGACTTCATTGCCCCCAGGGGATTGTTATGTCTGTAAGGCAGTCACAGATCACCGTATCTGGATATTTTAAGACATTAGTTTCCTTTAAAACAAAGGAAAACCAAGACAGTGTGTCAGGAACAGATCTGCTGTTATTTAGAAGCTATAATTCTCTGTCATGTCAGCTATGATGTTTTGCAAAATAACAGTTAATCTGTTTGTCCCTCCCTCTCTCAAAATTAAAATATTAATTATCTATAAAACATTAAAGTTGAGTAAGAAAATTACATTAATTGCATTTGCAAAATGGAGAGAAGGAGCCCTTTCTTTACTAAAGGAAAAGGAAAATCTTGTGGTTTTTTTCTTGTAACAAACTGATTGCCCTTACCGACTGTATAATCTTTATTATTAAAGTTATCCTTAAAAAATTTAGATTCCACTTACAGATATTTCAAGCCAGGAAAATATTTTTGCACCGCAACATGTTTAAATTATGTTACTCTTTCAGTTGGATAATGTTCAGTTCCTACTCAAAGAGGGCAGAGCCACATTAACTACCATTTCATTATTGTATTAACAACAGTTCACTTGCTGTTCTTACAGAATGAGTAAGTAAATCACTCATGCTTCAGAGATTCTTCTGCTGTTTATTGGAGACAGGAGGTATTATTAAACACAGCTTTCTAAAGCAAATGGAAATTTGTCCATTAGAAACCCTTACCGAGGACAATGACTGATTTTGATTTTTCTTCCATTAATTAAAATGTCAGTGCTATTTACAATAAGGCATGAGTGTATAAATGAGAGAAAAAACAAACCTCAGTGAGCAGGAAAATTGGTGTTAAGAGAGGTAGAGAAAAGGTGAATACTACTGTCACAGACAAAGTGGTGGGTCCTGATAAGGCAGCATCACACAGTAGGATTGGACAGAGAATGCTTATGTTTTTGATGGAATTTCTTGTTGAATATTTAGGAAAGACAATACTTAGGCCAAATTTTGTGATGTGTTTGATCTATACTTTGGACAGGATTGAGGTGAGAAAGTGACAATTTTGCATCACCTTCTTCTCCTCTGAAGCCTAGACTAAGGAGGAGTGGGAATGGCATCTGGCATAGGTGAGCTGAGATCCAGAGCTCTTCAGGGTGAAACTATTCAGAGATGTTTGTTAGTGACCTCTTTATTAACAAATGCCACCAAAGCTTGCTCTATTTTCTGTTTTACACACGTCTAAGAAACTGGAACTTATAGGTTTTCAATGTAAGTCAATTATTTCTATGTCAGCAGGATTTAGCCTCAAGGTGGAAACGTGAAAAGAAAAACACGACACTCAAAGTACTAAAAACTTGGAGAAATGCAGGGCATTTCAACATTGGCTCCAGCTCCTGGCATGTTATCAGGAGATGAAAGACCCGAATTACTGTAGGACATTGCATATTTGATGAGAAGGAATGGCCTCTGTTCCAGAATCCTTTCCCTAGCAGTGGTCAGGCATGAATATTGAGACAAATTGTATTTAAAAGTTCCAAGATAAACATAGAAGGACTTTTCTGTCTTCTGAAAATAAGCAACAAAGGATACACTTTTCCATGAACTAGGTTGCACTTTCAATAGCTGCACAGGGACCTATGAATCTGTGCCATATTGTTATTTTCATAATCTGAAATGTTCTCACATAATGATTTACATACATAAATTAATGATAACTTCCCTTTAAAAAAAAAAATTCTCCCTTTCTCCTTCCTGGTGTTACTGTGTTTTATGTTGTTTTCTGCAGTGAAAAAAAAAAAACAACAAAAAAAAAAATTAGTAATTTACTAATTTTCCTTCCTTTATTTTCACCATGTTTTTTATAATCTCTGTGATATCCACCCCCAAACACAGCTTTTCTAGGATGAAGAAATTTCATCTGCTTTTTTTCTCCTCATGCAGAATATCTTTTCTCATTCTTGCTGCTCCTCTTTGCATTTTATCTAATTCTACTATGTCTTTGTGGATTTTGAGTGACCAGAAATGTTCCCTGTGTCCAAAAACTGATCACACTGTGAGTGGATGAAGTGGCAGAATCGTGTGTTCTATTTCATTTGCCCTACTGGTTAGCAGAGCACTAATGTTGTCAGAATCATCTATTTGGTAATTGCCCAAACTCCTACTTGGGAAAGAACCAATTTTGAGCCCATTACTATCTATGTGTAATTAGGGTTATTTTTTGCAATGTGTTTTGCCTTGCACTTATCAACCCTGTATTTCATTTATCGTCATGTTGTTACTTAGTCACTCACCATTTAGAAATCCTTTGAAAGCCTGGGTTAGATTTGTCCACTTTGAATAGCCCATTTCACCTGCGTACCTTCCCGTGGGAACCTTTGTCCCAGCTCATTTATAAACCTCTTCCTTTTTACTGGTTCTTGCACAGATTCCTGGGGATTGGCTCCAGTGAATCCCTCAGTTATGGAATCGATCTTTTCTTCCTAAACTCCATTACTGCCTTTTAAACAGTTAATCGATGAAAGGACCTTCCCTCTCATCTCCTGACAACTTAGCTTTGTAAGAGCCTTCTGTGAGAGCCAAAGAGGATTTGAAAGTTCAAACATGCTTCTCAGCTGAACTACCTCCATCCACATACTCAGTGATTCCTAAGTACTGAAACTGTGTGAGCATGAGTGTCTTTGCAAAACCACACTGTGAATTGTGTGAAGTCCTGAGAGATGGGAGGGGTCTCAAAATCATGAAGGTGATTTAGGAATTAATTCTCTAAAGCTATTTGGGTGACTAATTCCACGGATTCCATGTTGCATCCAAGTCTGAGTTTATTGCGAGTTTCTAACTTTGTGTTTATGAATGCCAAAAAGAAAATCTCTCTATTGGTCTCTACCCTATACTTAAAAATAATCTCCAATGTCCTTGAAATTTAGTTAAACCAGCTAGCTTTCTAAACTCCTTGCCCATCATACGTTGGGAAAAAATTAGCAAAAATAAACAAATTAATTACATCAGAGATCAAATTTAATAGACTGAAGCTAGCCTCTCATTTTCCTTGTTGTTAAAACTGAGTCAGTGCTGATGATAAGCACTTAAAAGGGGTCAGGAAAAAGCACTTCAGAATGAATTGCACAGAAAGTGGTGCATACAGTGGATTTTTTTTTCCCATTACTGGTTGTTTTGGTATGAAGCTGGTGGCATAGATAACTTTCAAGACCTGATGGAGTAGAAATAAAAGCTTCACAAAGATTGAAGATTGAGAAAGAAAACCATGTCATAAACACCGCTGATTGCCTACTGTAAAGCTAAGTCAAGAGAATCTAATGCCATTACTTTGTAAAGTACAGAAAATTACTAAATTCATAAAGGGGAATTAAAAAATAAGACAAAATATAGTTCTTGTTTGATGAAAATGGTTTAACGCCAACACCTAAGCATATACATTATGATGCCATAAGATAACACACATAAACCTATGCAGCTGAAACTCATCTGTAGAAAGCATTTGCCCAAATCTCAGGAAATGTAATTAGTTTTCAAAGGATAATTCTTCTATAATGCTCAGGAAACATGCATGAGAAAAACAGAAAAAGAACACTTTAATCTTGCTATGTGTTTATTTTCTGCTTCCTATCCTAGCTTGTGACCCTTTTCTCTATGTCTTTATCAAGGACAGATTGATTTATGACTATGCAAGACTAACTTCACATCCCTATAGAAGGATTAAGTTATGACTTCAATGGCAGTGGATTCTGCCACTTCAGTAGATGTCCAATGGCTTCTGGCTGCTCTTTGATTTTCATTTTAAAATCTGCAAAAAACATAAATAGACTAGAATTTAAGCAAGTGACATCCTGTCTTGTTTAAAAGAAATAACTTTGATGTGCAATCCGATTAATATAATGATAGAGATGTTTGCAAAGTCATTTGGACTATTGTACTAGCAACTAAGTTGGTGAACAGCACAGGCTGAAGACTATCTTTGGGCAAGTCTCCATGGTAGGGTATGTCAGATGATATGAGCTGATGATATGACCTTAAGAATGAAGAGTCACTGTGCAGCCCCACAAGAAAGAACCTTAGGTAGGTTGCCCAGTAGTCCACCAAGCCTCTAGGTTAAAGAAAGAGATATCCACTATGTTAACAGCAGGGTAGAAGCAGTACCATTCTCTTAATTAATAATTTAGTCATTGAAAAAAGTTTTTCTGTTAAAGGTTGGAAAAAAGCTACTTAAACCCACAGTTTTTATCTTTTTTCAACCAGCAAACAGCTTCATGTTGGGAGAACAGGTAACAAACCCATCCAGAGATTTAGTGGTGAGAAGGAGATTCAAATCTGCTCAAGCACACAACAACTAAGAAACAGAACACTTGAAGAGTAGGAAACAGACCATGCTCTCCTCACACACCAGGTGAAGGCTGTAACTCTGGTATTCAGTGTAAATCAGAATATAGAATCGTTAGGGTTGGAAAGTACCTTAAGATCATCTAGTTCCCACCCCCCTGCCGTGGGCAGGGACACCTCACACTAAATCGTATCACCCAAGGCCTCATCCAACCTGGCCTTGAACACTGCCAGGGATGGAGCATTCACAACCTCCCTGGGCAACCTATTCCAGTGCCTCACCACCCTAACAGGAAAGAATTTCCTTCTTATATCCAACCTAAACTTCCCCTGTTTAAGTTTTAACCCGTTACCCCTTGTCCTATCAGTACAGTCCCTAATGAAGAGGCCCTCCCCAGCATCCCTATAGGCCCCCTTCAGATACTGGAAGGCTGCTATGAGGTCTCCACGCAGCCTTCTCTTCTCCAGGCTGAACAGCCCCAACTTCCTCAGCCTGTCTTCATATGGGAGGTGCTCCAGTCCCCTGATCATCCTCGTGGCCCTTCTCTGGACTTGTTCCAACAGTTCCATGTCCTTAATATACTGCAGTCCTAAATAAAAAAGTAGCATGGGGAGAGGGCATGGTTCCCTCATTTTTTTTTTTGTGAGAAAGAAGTGGTACAACCAACTCCCTGTGGAGGGAAAAGCAGGGTTCAAAATCCCATTGGGAAAAGCGTGTCTCCTTACAGCTAAAGGATGGGTACTGAAGACCTGAAAGAATGTGATATAAGCATCCCTGTCCCTAAACTCAGGTGGCTTCCTGCTCAAGTTACAACACTGTAAGCTTAAAAGCAGGCTGTGACATTGAAGAGGAATTGCTCAGCCCCACATGACAAAGGCGTGACCCAGTAGGGCACAGCAGAAGTTGAGATTCTCCAAGTCCTGTTAAGCTCAATACATGTTTTTTTTCCTCCCATAGATCTCTCAGGAGTAACAGAAATTAAATGTTTTAAAAATGAATGAAGTACATATGGCAACACAGCTGCTGAAAATCTGTTACCCTTTTTAATCCCCTCCCATGTCCTGGGCATGCATTTTATCCTTCAAAGTCAGAAAAAGAGAAAGCGCTGCAAGGAAAGCAGTGCCATGTGTTACTGGGGGACTTTGTGGTGTTAAGTCACACAAGAGAAGTCTTGCCTACAGATCTATCCAGAACTTAGGTCTCAGTGTGTTCATCTTTAAAATACTTTACATATTTATAATCAGTAGGACAAGCAGAATTTCAGAGTTTTCACAGAAGGACTGAAACCATAAATAAATAAAATTGAAAAAGGAGAGGACCATGCATCTTCTTCTTAATGATGGTGAGCTTTGGAAATTAAAGGGATATAAACCCTTGGTAAGTTCTCAAACAGCTTTGCAATACCACAATTTTTCACCTGCTCATGGGTACATGGTAGAATAATCCTCAGGCTGAAGTGACAGGGGCTCCAAAGCACTGATTACTGCCTATCCTCCTTCCATAAGTACTCAATGCCATAAGCAGTCAGAGTGACTCATATTTGGTAGCCTTGGAACACAGTACTGGTTATTCATGTTTGAGTGTCAGCTCCAAGGTAAGGAGAGCAAGTCTGTTGATATATTAAATTCCAATTGTGGAGCTGGGAGATAGAAAAATGCAATTATTGAAGAAGATGCTTCTGTGAAGAAACAGTGTTTTACATCCTGAATAGGTATAAATTGTCCTCTCTCCCACGCCCGAGTTAAGCAAATGTGCTCCTTATTCAGTATCTTGCTACTGTGATGTTTTGGTTTTTTTTTTTTTTGTTGCAGTCTCTCATTCTCTGTTAAGATCAGAAAGCTGTGGTTTAGCAAGAGATATGAGGGAGTACTGCCTGTGAGGAACTGGGCTTTTCAAGAAGTGGTCATTTTAAGTCAACAATGAAATATTTGTTGGATGAAGAGAAGGTCTTTAACTAGGGTGAGCTGCTGGACCTGCAGTTCATCCCAGCTAGAATGAAAAAGAATAAGGATGTATCTTTGTTGGCTTTGAATCCTTTATCAAGGGCTGTCAGTAGCTGTTAACTTGTGTGTTATTATTATAGAATCATAGAATAGTGAGGGTTGGAAAGGACCTTAAGACCATCCAGTTGCAACCTCCTGCTACTTGTCTGATAAGACAGAAGAAATGGCAGTGAGAATTTAACAGCATGGTCAGAAACCATTCATCACACAGTTATGGTGATAAAGTTCAGCAATAGCTACTCATATCTCCAAAACCAAATATTACCCATCAGACAAGAGAGAAAATAGATTTCTGCAAGATGGTCCTATATTAGCTTCTGCTATTGCACCTGACACCCCGTTACCACTAAATTCTAGTGCCCCGTGCACTTAGAGCAATCTAACACAGTCATCAGGGCACTCCAGTGAGCGAGGAGGGACTCTTGTTTTGTAGATCAGAGACAGAGGTGCAAGGCTGCAGTTAGACTTAACACTGGATACACATTGCCATGAGCCTGGGCCCCTGGATCTCTCAATTCAACCAGGCTGGAGCAGACTCCCTGCTAGCAATATGACCATGTTTCTTTCCCACAGCAAGCCTAAGAACAATGAGGAACTTGTACCAGTTCTCTTCCCTCAGGGCACTTGATTTAGTGATAGCTAGGAAAATTAAAGCTCTGATTCACAAACACTAACAGTCATCTAATTTCCATGCATTTTTAGTGTGAGTTTTAATTGCTTGCTTGTCTTTGAAACCTGGACTTTGTATCACAGTTTAACCAGATAATTTGCTTAGGTGCTTTGGAGGAGTGCACCTCAACTACTCCAGTGTATGGCATGTTCAATAAGCAGGTAATGTGCGTCTTATTTGTCTTCTTTATTCCCCAGGAAGATGAAGTCACTCGTGACAGTCGATTTAATTTCAGTGGCTATGGGATGGGTCACTGCCTCCAAGTCAAAGATGGCACAGCAGTCAAGGCCACCTCACCCAACCCACCTCCAGCACCACCAAAGGATTCAGATTCCATCAAAAAGAAGTTTGTTGACCGTGCAAAAAGGATTGATACAATATCCCGTGCTGCATTCCCACTCGCTTTCCTCATTTTCAACATCTTTTACTGGATTACATACAAAATTATACGGCATGAGGACATTCACAAGAAATAGGCAACTCTGGTTCACCAGGACTTCTTAGCCAAAGTGATCCATGTGTAAATAAACAGTGAAAAGTCTTTCTGTCATTTGGACTAAGGGTTTCTTTTCCCCCAGGACACTGACGAAAAAAACGAACAAAAAGGAAAAGAAGTATAGAAGGAAAAGTGATTGCATGAAAAAATACGCTGTGAGACCAGTCAATGAGGGTTCCCCCTGTGTGCTCTCAGTGCTGTTCTTCCACATTCAACATTGATCAGACATCTGTAAATGGGGCCAAATTTTGCTCAGCTTTATCACCAAGATATTATATTTCAAACAAGAGAGAATCAGAAAACATACAATTCTCCTAAAACATCTACCAAGAGACTGTGGTGGCTACAGTACAGTGAGTTATAAGAGGACCAAACTTTTTCAGGATAATGTTGCCTTTCTATTTGAAACAAGTCTACTGAGCTACATTCCATGACCATGTCTGTAGTTAGTGGTTTCACCAAGGAGTCTTTTTGTGGGTTGTAAATTATTTCTACTGATAAGGGAGAGGAAAAAAAAGAAAAAAAATATTTATACTTTACTATCCTTGTGGGTGTGCATTTTAATATTATCTTGCTTTACTAGAATTGTTATTTTGGGGTTGAACTTGTGTGTCGTGTGATTTATTTGATAGTTGACACTCCAAAAGCAGTGAAACCGACTGGTTTATTTTTGTTGGAAGACAGTGCACTTACTTCATTTTGTTTCTGCTGATTTTACATGCAACTTGAGGTGCCAAATTGTATTTTACCTATTGTGCTACCCTGTACCACACTACTTAGTAAGAACTTGTTTCCTCAAAGGTGTAGCTCAGTTTATCATTGAGTTTCTATAACTGCTCTCATTGTAGCTGCAATCGATAGCTCTATAGGTAAACACAACTCGTTTACAGACCTCTAATTTATATCTTTACTCAAAGTGGCTATCATTTTAAATATCATTAATTAACCTAAGAATTTTAAAACTGTACTGTGATTTTCAGAACCTGTTACCTTTTGGTGCCAGATCTGCATTATTCAAATCCTTGCTACATGTTTTAAAGTAGAAAAGGGGAAAAAAAAAGGGAAAAAAAAGATGGTATTTTTGCTTACACAGATGACAACCTGTAACATAAGATGAATCAAACATTAAAATTTTACACTTGCTGTAAAAGGGTTTATTAAAAAATGGCATTTGTTCAATTTCAATAAAGCTAAATGTGGTACTAACATTTCTTCAGTCTCTTCTTCACTTGCAGCTGGAGGATTGTGCAGCAGAAAGAGGGTGAAAAGCAACTTTCTGCTGACCTGACGTAGCACACTATGCTATTTATCTATCTATGCTGTTGCAGACCCTGAAAGCATAGAAATATAAAATGAATGCTTCCAGGGATGGTGTGTCCATCACTTCTCTCAGCAAACTGTTCCAGTATTTTACCACCCTCACTGTAGAATTTTTTCCTAGCATCCAGCCTGAATCCCCCCTGTTTCAGTCAAAAACTGTTATCCCTCATTCTATTGCAACAGGCCCTGCTGAAAAGCCTCACCCCATCGATCTTGTAGGTCCCTTTTAAGAACTGAAAGGCCACAGAAAGGTCTACCTAGAGCTGAATTGCCTCAACTCTCAGCCTTTCCTTATAGGAGAGGTGTTCCATACCGTCTCAAGGACCATATCAGACATGGGGCTAGGATATGACAGACCTTGAAAAACATTTGCATTTGCTTCTCATTTGCTTCCGCTAAGAGGTACAACAGCTTTGCTAAGCCATTTGTGTGTGTGTGTCTGCATTCGTGTCTCTGTGTATCTGTGTCCCATCCCGCTCTACGCAGATGCCTGTAACACCTAGGCTTTGTTCCAGTACCAGGACAAGGGAGGGAATCTAGAGATCTTGACAAATCTGATTACTAAACATCTATGTAAACTAATAGTAAAAAGCCAGTTGTGCATGCTATCTCCCCATACCCTCCTCAGCTCTGTAGACTCTCCTGTCACTTACACCTGTGACAGAATTGGAAACAGCCGTTTTGATCTGAGACTGTGGATCCAGACATAACTGACAGCCCTGGAAGGGTGAAAAAGTGAGAACTCAAGACAACTGTTTAAACTGTTCTGCTTTGCAAAATAAGATTTTGACTCAAATATTGTAATATATATGTTTTAAAGTGTAAGATTTGCTTTTATTCCTTTTTAAAGTGGAAGAGCATTATATTAATGGATAATAAAGTAGAGGAAAACCCCAGTGCAATCCTAGTTCCATGAGCTCCAGCAGGGTGAGGACACTCAGCTGTAAACTGTTTGTGTGGGAAGTTAGAAGCCTTCATTGATACATAAACACTCAGGACTTGCTTTTACCAGCCCCTTGTTCCAAAAGTTCTGCTTTAAATGAAGGTATAACGGCAGGATTAATCTTAATCCTCAGTCCCCACATGTGTTGCAAATGACTGTCAGAGCCTATGGCTCAAAACGCTCCCCAAGGACTGCAGACCACTACAATAGCAATGCAAACCAGTTCTCAGCTGATGGATGTTTGTACCTCTCTTCTTGTGGTGAAGCCTATGTGCCTCCAGCACTCACATCAGAAATTCCCTTCCACACTTTACTTGGCTGTTAGCATTGACTAAATAGTCTGCTAAAATATTCTGCTGATCAAATTTGAGGTACGCTGACAGTATCCACAAGATTACTCTGTTGTTGCCTTGTATATACGTTTGGGTCCAGTCAGGGAGTAATCTGTGTGCAAAATACAGGTGTCTCTCTTCTTGAAGACAGTCAGAATTTATAGCTGCACAGCAATTAAGTTGTGAATCTTGAAATTATCTAAATCTTGGACATAAATAATGCATGCAAACGGACAAAGCCCACCAAGAACACCAGTTAGGAATGGCCACATGATACAGAAAAGTTCTCAGCATGCTGCTCAGTGGCCTCTGAACCACGCCACACAAAAATGGTTTGATACCAGAGTATACTGGTATATTAGTAATACTAATCTTTTCCTCAAAGAATGTGGCTGGCAGCAGAAAGTTTTACACTGGCTGAGAAACTGCCTGCAGATAAAAAGTCAAATAACAAGGGTAGCAGTACTTCCAGAAGGACATGACTTTCCTAAAGAAATGCTCCATAGGTTTATCAAAGAAATAAGACTCCAAAACTGGACACCTTGCATTCAGAGAAGCAGCAGAATTAAAAAGTGAACGGGTTTCATTTCAACACCACCATTGAAAAAGGAAAAAGAATGGATTACAAAGTAAGCCCTGGACAAATAGCCTTCATGAAGCAGGAGACACAGCAGGATGGAAGGAAAGAGACCCAGGATTAATTCTGAAGAGCTTCCAGATGTATGGGCAAACCTGCAGGTTACAATTCTAGATGGTAAGATAAAATAAAACCCTAGGGAATTTAAGTACTTGCATTTAGCTATAAAACAATTATTATGACTTCTAATTTATCAAGACAAGCTTAAAAAGCTTTAAACTTCTCTTTAAAGGATGCAACATCAGGTCAGGCCATTGGCACCCTGTTGTTACAGGCTGGACCTGAGTACAGAACCATTCGGTGCTCAAGAAGAAAGCTTTAGCCATCTCTCACCAGACAGATGTTGTCATGTGCTGTGACAAAGCCTATTGGATAAAAGAGATCTTTAAGAAAAACTATGTTGCAATAAGAGGAAAGTGGGGAGAAAAAGGTGCAGTATGAGATGAGAAATCTTTTTTTGATCCTCTTCTCTGTTTCTTTTTCCTTGTTTTTTTTCCAGTGACAGAGGCATCACTTGTGATGTGCTGAATCATTGGCTATAAGTGATATAGCAATAGTGGGCTTTAGAGTCTCCATTATGAGACATCAGCAATTCACAACTGTTGGGGGACAACTCCAGAATCCGTGATGCCTGTGGGGTCAGCTTTTTTCTCATGCTACAGAGGTGAAGAGTAATGAAGAGTAAGGGCCAACCGTAACTAATGTTATTGAAAAAGTTGTGAGGAACCCAGAACTAATCTTTGAAATTATACACATGGGCATCTTCTGGGAAGGGCTCTTGCTGGGCTGGAGTGGTGTCTTTGGCTCAGCAACAGGATTCTGCATCACCTGGAAGTAATATTTCATGAATTTATTCCAAAGTTCTATATATTCTATACTTAGAATATATTTCTAGATATGGAAAGAAATAACATTTGATGTGTAGGTGTAAATAGCATATGCACAGCTTTCTAATACTTATTCTTTTAAAAACTAGAGCATGACAAGGAACAGAATACTAAAAGCTGTCGGATGAGCTTTGCATTAAACAAAGAAGCATGAAAATAATTTTAATTAATGTATACATTTTCATTATTTATAATATAGTAACAGTTGAAAACAGGTTTCCACCAGACTTGTAAAGTAATTTATTCTAATGCTTTTTTACATAGAAGTTTGTGTCTTACAGATTTTGGAAAACCAGAAAATCAAACCCAAGGCTGCCTAGTGGAACTCCTGCCTGAGGGGAAAATCTGAGCAAAGTAGCGCTTTCTCCAAAAATGTTCCTTACAGATTTTACTTTAAAAACTAATCTACTCTTGTTTGACAGGAAGAGAAAAAGAAGATATTTATGCCATTTGAAGATACTTTTCCTACTTTTGCAGGGAAAATGTGAAAAGTCATCATATTTAGGGCTAAGCTGCAAAACGAGAGTTTTACCAGTTCCAGACAAATATCTAGACAATATATTTTCAATTCCAATGCATTGCTCACTGAAATCAAAAGGAGAGTAAGTATAGAAATAAAAATAAAAAGAAAGAAGAAAATAAATAAATAAGAATTACTTCGTTGACTTTAATAGATCCTGTATCAGTCCCTAATGAAGGGTAAGTTTTGAATGCTAAGCACTAGAAATAATCTGGGAGGGAAAATATTCAAAGTGGATTAGCTCTTCAGTGTCCTCTAAGGAGGAATGGAAACTTGAGTCAAAATAAGAATCTTCAATATTAGGAAAACTGACTTTGTGAAATGCATACACTCAGTTCTTTAAGTTCCCGCTGAAACAAACATGCCAAATTAATGTCTTTGCTATGGAAAAACCCTGTGAATCAATATTAATGAAAAAGCAGTGAATTCTGGGGATTGTGACAGCATTTTGCTTGTGCTAAAAACTGGGATTTTACCGGGACAAATTATATTAAATCCTTTCTAGTCATCTGAAGAGCTGTATCACTGATTCAAAACCAGCTTTTTCAGCTTAATGTAAGCCCTGAATCTGACTTTCTGCAGGGGGAGTTCCTGTTGCTGGGGATGGCAGACAGCATGCGCCATGCCAAGAAGATGGCAGCTGGATGTATTGCCCCTCTTCCCACTGCCCAGGAAAAATGGCGAGACTCTGAGGCTGCACAGGGGCAATACATCCCTCAGCAGCACATAGAGAAAACGCATTTACACAGAGGGGTTGAAGGATTCACAGATTTCCAACCTCCCTTTCCTTCTCCTGAGATGATGAAAAGTGCTACCCTTGACCATCACAGGGTCAGGACTGTGGCTGGACATGTCTGGAAATCTCATCTTTATTCCTTGACTCCTGAAGAATTCCCTTCTCTCAACTGCAAATCCCCTTTGCTTGCCACAAAGGGCCACTGGAGCACAGCAAGCCACATGTGCCTTTGGAAACAGCTTTGACTGTCATTACACAGCATCTCATGGCTCCCAAGCAGGGAGATGAGAACAGAGAAGAGAGGTTGCACCACCGATGCTTGCTGTGGGAGAAGGACTACATGTGCAAGGATGCCTCTCCTCCCCACTGAGAGCCTAAACCTGGGACTGAAGCTCCTCTAGGGCTCACAGGTTTTGAGGCTTACAGCATACAGATCCTGAATCTCCCCATGTTGTGAATGTTGTATCTGGCTCCAGTGCTGCTCAGAGACCTCTTTATTGGCACATTAAGCCTATCCTACCCCCTGAGATGTTCAATAGGTTGCAGCTGTAGCTGCAGAAGTAGTTTGAGAACTACTGCAGCACTTTGAAAACATCTGTCTGTTTTCCTTTTACTCCAAAAAGAGAAAAGAGCTATGCCAATGAAAGCAACAGAAACTAGATCCAATGGTTGGTATTTGCAGAAATGTCAAAGACCCTCATGTGAAGATGTGTCTCCGCAGTAGCCTGGGCATTGCCTGGTTTAACTGACCCAGGTGCCAGAAGAGTGCAGTGAGGGATATAAGCAGCACAAGGGCTGGTGCAAAGGAGAGGCAGATCAAGGGCGCTGGCAGTGAAAGATGTGAGAATGAGCCAGTCAATGCAAACACCATCTTGGGCTGCTCTGCAAACCTGCTCTGAGGTGAGAGCCCACTGTGCCCACCACAGGGACCTGCACAGGACCAGCCCAGGGGAAATGGGAAAGAGGATCTCCAAGGATAAGAAGTGGCCCAGTAATGGCCACAGAGCAGGGCAGTGGTGGGAACAAGAGCAGAGTGCACAATGGATCAGACTAACACAAAGCAAGAAACCTCATCAAAGAAAAGTCAAGTCTAAAATATGAATTTATAGAATATCTTCAGTCTTGTCTTGTCTTCTGGGTGCAATCTCCCTAATAAAAATGAAGATCCTACTGCAAAACATTTGATAGTGCATGTGACGCAAACAGGAAGAAATCATAATGTTGCATGTGGAACCACAGAGAGTCTTTAGCAGGAATTTCCAGAGAGAAAATGAGAACAGTAGTCATTGATTTGACACTGGAGACACTACCTCCTCCTCCTTTCTCTGCATTGTCAGGCAGAGATGTTATGAAGAGGCATGAGAGTCTGGAAATGAAGAAGCCTGCCACTGTGTGGTTAAAGATGTCCTCTTAGCTAGTGTTTAGAGGACAAAGGGGAGATTCGTACGTCTCCTTTTGTGGGAGACCAACAAGAACAGAATGGACAAATGTCTATGATGAGCTAAATAACCTTTGGAAGAGTGAGTGCATTTTTTCCTGTAATAAGCTAATGAATCCTGCCTCTGGGAGAGATGTGGAGCATCGTCAGTGCAGCTTCCAGCAGAGGTTGCCAAAGGTGCTCTTCAGAGGAGAGGTGAAGAGCAGGGCTGCTACTGAGTCATTAGCTTGAAAACCAAGAGCTGAAAGAGCTGCCTCCTGCAGGAAAATTAGGTTCCCCATCCATGTATATTATGTTCATTGTAATAGGGCCCTGAAAGCATGTTCTCTGCTTGGAAGAATATCAGAAACCTCCACTAACCCGTGACAGGAGCAAAGCAAAAAAAAAAAAACAACCAAAAAACACAAAGGATCTTTTCTTGACATTTTTTACTTTGAGTAGTTCAAGTGAAAACCGAGATAAACTTTAATGCTGACCTCGAATGTTAATCTGAGCCATGACAATTTGATGGTGAGTGCTTCAACAGGGGCAAGATCTCAGCCTGCATCTCAGCTGTCTGCTATTATGGCACATTTGCTTCTCATTTTGGAGACCAGTGACTTTGTTTTCTTGAATTACTATAAAGAGAGGTTTCATCACTAACTCTTCTGGAGTTGTAAGTGCATTGAGTAAGCATAATAATGAAGAATTTCGTAGACATTATTTAGAATTTCAATCAGAGTTTTCTCTCATCAAAATCTGTGTGTATAATTGTGCTTCAGAGCCTTTTTCCAAGGGACAATGGTAGACACTAAAGAGCATTTTAATGTTTCCTTTGATTTATTAAGATTAGCTCAGTTTTTAATTTACTGAAAAGGAGTGTTCCATTAATAATCAGTCACATTTTACATTAGAAATCCTAAATGTGACCTATTCTATTTTTAGAGGAATTAATTCCTGTGCATTTTATTACTTATTCCAAGCATCACCAAGCCTCAAAACATAAGGCCTGTTCTTGACATGTGGGGAGTTTTCTTTGGTTTTGAACAGCTGTTTGTTATTTTAGCTGTAGCTTTCTTTATTAATATCAGTGGGCAGGACTGATTTTATGACACTAAGGAAATAGGGGACAATATTTTAGCATAAAGGAAATTCACATATTTGTTGCTCTAACACTAGAGAAAATGCCACTGGAAATTAATGATTTCTGCAAATTTAAAAGCTTGAATTTCATTTGTGCACACACATGTAGATACACACATCTCCTCGCCCCCCCCCCCCCCCCCCCCCCTTCACTTTGTATCCCTTAATATTATTATGGTATTTCCTTGGCTGAAGTCCCTGAAAATTTCACCTGTTACCCAGTGCTTCCTAGTGTTGTATCCCAGAACAATATCTACCTTATTTATCTTTGACCTAGTTGCGGAAAAAGTCCAAAAGTTATCTTCAGCCTGATTAATCTAAGTCTGATCTGCTAACATGCTGCCATGGATTAAATATACATGTCATCTGAAATTGCTGAGGCACGGGTCAGACACCCTGCAAATGGCAGCATTCAGATGTACCTGCCGTGAGTTCTGCTAAGCAGCCACTCTGCCTGGTGCTCTCTGATAAGGTTTCTGGGTCAATTCTAAAGACTTTAGCATAAAATGTGATTCTGGGTACTACCAAGGCACATCTTAAAAATTCAAATCTGAGCTGGTATTAATAAATCAGAAGGGAAACATGAACTAAGAAGCCTGAGGAGAGCTCTTCAACCTATCCCTGTGGCTGGTTCTGGAGGAAGAGTCATAGCAATGCAGAAGGACGTCAACAACCCCATCTGTAGCTCAGTAGGGCCCTGATGGCACCAGTTCTTGGAAAAGAAACCCCAACCTCCCAGATCTCCTCCAGAGCACAGGGAGTCCTGCCTTGCACCAACAAACAGGTCAGGAGGCATCTACAGTAAGGTATGAGCAGTTTTTGTCCTTGGAACAGACCAAGGTGAAGCTACTTTACAGGTGATTTAATGTTGTCATCACACCTTGGTCAAGTTGTCTGAGGTTGCCCAAGCCCTAATGTTCACAGTGGTGTTTTTAAGCTGTGCTTAAATGGCTATGTAGTTACACACTTGCAGCTTTTGCAACTAGTTCATGCGTATCTTTTCTCTGACCACTTCAACCTGGAGGGTTTACTAGCTGCCCTCTGTGCTTCACTAGCTATTCTTCCCTTAGAGTGGGTGGAGGAAGTGAGCCAGATCCTCTGTAAAACAAGGCAGATGGAGGAAAAACCCACCTGCCAACACCAAACCACACAGAACACTGGTCCCCAGCTTGGCTGTGCAAGTTTGGGACATTTGCTATGAGCTGGTTCAAGGGCAGGAGGGTGAATATGTTTGCAGCGTTGTGTGCAAAAAAATACTGCAACTGGAAAGCAAAGAGAAGCAGGTTTTGGAGATACCTTGAAAAAGAAAACAGAGATTTTGGGGAAGTGTTAATGACAAAAGGAGAAAACAGGGAGTGGAGAAAGGGCCTCCTCTTGCTCATCCCAGTGGTGTTCTGAGGAAGACAAGCAGGACTCCACCAAGGATATTGTAACTCATTGCTCTTTATAGTGGAAATCGCCTGGCAGATGCCCAGTATCAGCTACCCACTCAGAGGGGCATTTCTATTAATAGGACATCTGGGAGAATAGCCAAGGTTTATATTAACTCCATTACCAGCTAGCTTTAATGGGTACTGGGGAGCACCTCTGAGTTTTGGAAGAATAACTGCATCTCTTGTACAGTACTTTAGTGTTCCTCTGTTTTAAGAAGGTCAGCACTGTGATCCTAAGGAAAAAACAAAGAACAAAAAATGAAAATTCTAGGATGAAGTAATGGAAAATCAAAGTAGGAATGACCTTAAGAGACTGCATAATCTACTTCAGCCCCAAAAAGGCTGGGCTAGAAAGGGTTTATGGAAAGGATTTGGGGTAATTTTAAGAAAATATGTGTTTGGTTTTGCCTCTGTAACTCCATTTCCTGGCCAGTGCTCATGGTGAGCACTTAGGTCTTGCAGTGAGAGGAGCTTTCCCTGCACCCCCCTCAGGACCTCCTTTTGCCTCTGCTCTGTCTCTTCAGTCAAGAGGCTCTTCCTGATGCCCTGCTCTGGGACAGCAACCCAGTGAAGCAGCTAGGATGTGGAGAGAAATCAAAATGGAAGAATCAACAGAAAAACTGATAGAAAAATTTTTATCACACATAGTATTTTCATCCTTACTTATACATCCTCATGAGAAAAGTCTGCTCTCCCCAAAATTTGTAGATTCATTAATAACTTTTCCCATTTCATAGGGTTTTACAAAACAGTCATTAAATTTTAAATGAACTGAGCCATTCAGCAAAGAAATGGTTTGTTATAAAAAGCACAATTCAGTGTTGAAAGTACAGGTATTATTCCAAGCTATAAAGCAGGCTAAGTTGAAGACTTCCTGAGACCCCATTGCTCCTGCTAATTCCTGGGAACTATTATGTTCTACTACTGTGTGTTGTTTTCTAAACTACCAGGGTGGTGGCTTATTGGGTGATTTTTTTCTTTTTTAATTATACCTTTCCAATTCTGCTCACTGGGCTTCAAGGACACGGGATGTTTTTTATTATTATTATTTTCATGCATCATTGGAGCACCTGAACAGTCTCCTACAGATTCAGAAAATCAGGCTGCCTATAGAGAATGGATCCTTCAAAACCAGTGATATTATTAGCAATTCTGTGTCATTGAACAGATGAGCTAAATGCTAAAACCAGAAATTTCATTAAAGATTAAAGAAATATCATTTCACGTTTCACCTGCTCCATTAATATCAAATATGAGTTCTATCTTTCATGACACAACTGAAGTGCAGTGTAAGATTTCAGATATACTATTATTTAATCTTGCTTTCAGAGATAGAAAAAATGTTCAAAATCCTTGAAGAGATGTGTATCAGTATGACAATATGTTTTGTCTGACCATTTTAAGTCACTAAAGAATATCTTGGCACAGTCATTCTTCAATAACTCCCTTTCTTCATGCACCACTTGAAATATATTAATGGAGACATAATTTTCAGGAAATGCCGAGCACTTATGCTCTGAAAGTAAGGCCTCCAAAGACTTCTCTGGTGGAATACCCAAGAAGTGAGGTACTCAGAATGATAAAGTGGTTTTGGGAATCTCAACCTTAAATATTATGGTCAAACTTCTTCTTTTATCTTGGAGTTTTTCCCAGTTATTGATTTGCAATTCCCTCCTTTGCTTTTTTCTCCCAAAGAGTAGTCTCTGAGTAGGCCTTTGTCTCTTCTCTGGAGTCCAAAACCCCTGGGCACGTTGCTTCTCTGCAGGGGGAGGATTTTAAAGGACTATAGAAACTGCCTTAACAGGAAAAAAAAAAATGTGGAAGATGCCTGTCAGATACTTTTCTAAGAGGGTCCTAGCAAAAATGCAAGTCCAGAAGGCCATCCTATCACATTAATATTACCTACATATCTCAGAGACGGAAGATTAAAATAGGACACCCATGTCTTTCCAGGCAACACATTTCTTCCCCAATGTTCCTGTATCATTTTCAGCAGAGGCTTTCAGAAGACTATCAATATCCAAAGATGTAATTCTCCCACACAGCAGGGTATAAACCTTGCTTGTGCGCTCTGGTTGGAGATATGCATATATATGTGTTTGCCATGTTAGTTCCAGCATCCTCTAGCAGAAGCCATGAGATGCTCTACCATGATTCTTTAGGTCTGCTACTTTCCGCACTTTCCCCTGCTTTTTCCAACAACACATACTGGTGTCTCTACATACCTTGTAGAGCAGGCTTTGTGGCTTTGCCCAGGGGTGTGTATGAGCTTCTTCCTGGGAAAAAGGGAAACCTCCTGACACCACCATGCTGGTGAAACAACTGAGTTTTCATCAGCACCAGTCTGGGGAACAATGCTGGGGTTGCTCCAGTCAGCCATTCCCTGCAAATATCCTTATCCTGTCTATGGCCAAACTGTACAGGTTTCCAGGCCATGTGTCTGTGCAAAATGTTGAGTCCCTAATTTAAGGAAACAATGACAGTAATGAAGAAAAAGGAAAAACTGCAAAAGCATATATTTTTACAAAGCTACAGCCCTGGGGCAGCTTTACAGAAGCTGATTCTCTGGAATGCCAGGAGTGGCTTTTAGTATCTACTGCGCTTCATGGAGGGGGTTACCAGCACATGTCTACATAGGACCTGCCTGGTCTCTCCCCACTCCTCCTGACCCATGGGTGCACACCAATATGTCCCCTTTTTGCTCCAAGCTTCCCTGTTCACAGGCGCTTCTTCTTATTTCATTTTTATCTTTCCTTCACAGGGTGGGTGCAGAGATGGCTTGGTCACTGGTGATCCCCCCTTCTCCCTCTCCCCCAGTCCATGCAGCCCCCAGGGGCAGGGGCAAGCTGTCCCTGAGTCCTTCCAGCTGCTTCCACTGCGCAGCTTGCTGATGCCGGGGCAGTTCAGGCAGTGCTGCCAAACCTGCAGTGACAGGTCATTGGATCCCTATGAACATTAATGTGATGTTTACTGCTTGTGCTGAAGTGCCACATGGGCTGCAAGCTGTTTCCTCTTGGCCAAGAGCTTAGAGGGAGAAAATCCCAGCTGCCTGGTGAGCAGGGATGTCTTCCCCTGCCACTGACCACGTAAGGTAATAGTACGTTTGCTTTTTGTTTGCAGGGAAGTCCCAGTAGAGGTGCATCAATTCTGTCTCAGCTCCTCACAGGAATCCTTTTCCTATAGGTACTACATGAGGCAAGGGAAGGCTCTCAAATGTATGCCTTGGAGAAAAAAAGCAAACAGATCCCACCTTCCTGACTTTGCATGCAGCACAGGGTTTGTCGGTCAATCCTAAATAAACACAAGCTTTCTCTTAGCAGCAAATAATCTCAGCAGCCTGCCATTTGCTCCCAGTCTAATTCTCTGGACAGACCTCCAAATCCTTGTCCAAACATCCCTGATTTTCTCACTGCACTGCCAAAAAGATTGCTGAGATTGGCAAGGATTGGGCAACCTAAGCAGACAGAGGAGGGAGAGTGAAGACGTGTTCCTTGCTGGCCACAAGTTACTTTTCAACCCATTAATAGCTCAGCAGGGCATACAAGCGGGAAACAAACAACTTCCATTGGAATGAGTACTGCAAACATGCCTAAATTATTTGGGAAAGAGAAACCCCTCAGAGACTTCCATTTCCCCCACAGAAAGTGAGATGAAGTTTTGTAATAAAAGGAAAGCACCCCACCATGCTTTCTGCTCTGAGGCTGCATCACTCAAAAACATGAATTTGGGGTTATCCTGAAATTGTTTCACAATCCCTCACATAATCTTTCAAATCCTCCTACAAACCTAGTGTTATCCTTCAGGAATGTATCAGCAAAAAGTTCTTATTTGATCAGTGCTGAAATCTTTTAGGACAAATAAATTTAACTGTCAAGAGGACTATGTCATTCATTAAAGCCAATTGAATTCATGTTTTAGTAGTTAAAAAAAACATTAAAAACTTTTGGTTTAAAACTTTTAATCTGCTGGTCTGGCAAAATCCATCCATAGGAAACCCTATGGATGGGAGCAACTTAGTCAAAATGCATCTCCCAAGGGCCTGGTTGGTTCCCAACCGTATAAAATCTGAGGGGACCACCTCCTCCTTGGGCAACATGCAGGAGTCATTTGAATAATAACAATTTAAACTGTGATCCTCATTTAAATCCTCTTTTTGTGCCAGGGCCTGGGTCTCTGTCCGTCTCTACTTCAGAGGTTTGAGGCTGGCAGAGATGGTCCAGGAATAACCCTATCCTGAGAGCCGCCAGAGAAGACTCCTTTTGCTGGAGTTCATATTGGAGTGTACAGGAAAAGTAAAACAGCCTCTGGAGGATGATAAGTATGCAGTCAGGGTATGCATAGTGTGTGTACAAGGCATTCATATGCAGACATTCATTTCAGCTCGATACCTAATCTGACCTCCTTTTCATTCAAACAGCATCACTCTGGTCCATATTTTGATGAGATACCTTGTTGGAAAGAACCCAGAAAGCCATTGACACTTGATGTCCTCTGGGAAATGGCTAGAAGGACAAACAGACACTGAAATGCTGTTGGGCTTTTCTTTTTAGCTACTATCAAAGAACACATTTCCATCATTGATCTAGGAGACTGAATTCTTTCCTTTACCACTTGAATCCATGTAATCCTCTGTGGATCTGGCCAAATTCAACTTTGGCAATTGCATTTTCCAGAAGCAGAGCAATTTTAAATCAATAATTAAACAAAATCAATTAGCATTTTTGATTTACATTGTATTTTTGAACGTAGATTTACTGAAAGCAGAGATAATTTATAGACATCTCCTTCAAGAATGTTCAGCCTAAACTATAATTTAAATGAACTGGAAAAAAATTACTTCTAGAAATTGAATCAATATGTCATGAATTGGCATACTGCATTAAGCAGGGCAAATAAAATTGCATAGAGCAATTGCACATCCTAGACTACAAGGTGGCTGCTATGTTCTCTGAACCTCAACATTTGTATCTTAAGGAATGCTGAAGAACAGGTCTGGGTAACTAAGTGGTCTGCTTTTATTTTCTGAAATGAAAAAGTATCCTTACTTTGTATCCCTGAAGTCTAAATCTGAGCTGCTCTGAGGGACTTTATTTAAAAAGTACAAGAGTTCCCCTCCAAAGAAAAGTTGAGGTTTTGTGGGTTAGGATCCTTTTTTTCTGTTTGCAAAGGATTATTTGTTTGGTTTTTTTTTTTTAATTCAGAGAGAGTTACTTCATAATACTTAAAATGTTAAATAATACTTAAAAAAATAATTAAATAATATTAAAATGTTAAATGTTAAATACTTAAAATACTTAAAATGCTATAATAGTTAGCTTTAATGAGCTTGGCAAAGTAATAGCATAGACTCCCCAAATTTTCCACATAGTCGTATCTTACTGAAATCTGAAATTTAGCTATATCTGAAAAAATTAAATCATGACTTGTCTGATTGGTCAGCAGTGTTCACACTTGATTTGTCATAATCATAGTCAAGCACAGGTAAATGGTATATGGCACTCTTAAAACATGCTGTTTCTTATACCTGTGATAAAATCTGAGGTATGCACTGTAGTGCACGTGAGCTAGCTTTAATTTACTTGTCAGGTATGATTAGAACAATGCATTGAAACCTATGTCCTGTTATCTTCAAGCTGTTGAAATCATTTGAGACCCTGACTGCCTGGAAAATGGCATGGAGATGAAGTTTATGTTGTTATACCTACACTGCTGTTGTTACTGCTATTGAATTGTTTGAACTCCCTATTATGACTGAATTAGTGAGGTTAAGCCTGCTGAGGTATGCTGGCATATGCAGCAATTACATCTGTGGCTTCAATATAGACATAAACTTTGTGAGTTCAGGGGTGATAATCTGTGATGATTTTTCCCTCTAAATGATTTGCACATTGCTGTCTTCTCAGTCTGGTGATAACTGCTCTTCTAGACTTGCCACTCTGAGCAAGCCCAGGCCCTAGGCTCTGAACACAGTAGGATTTCCACTCTTTATTTCTACTTTTACTAGACAGAAACCAAAGTTTGAAAAGGCCCAGTGTTAAATGATGACTTTGAAGTCCACCTGCCACAGAGGGTGCCTGCATGTGTATAAGTGGGAGGGAGAAATCCTGATGAGGGCACACTAGAATAGAAATCTGCAAGTAGGAACTGATTTCTGTAAAGAGACTGTTTGGCTCAGTAAACCATGGTCCTGATGGAATGCTGCTTTAGAAAGCAGCAGCAGAAGGGGAGGAAAGAGGTGGATGGAGGTATCTGAAAGCTGTCAGGGGTGTCAGGGTGTCACTGGGGGGCTTGAGTAAATCTCACTATGTACACCATATAGGCTGGCATAGCAGAACAAACGAAGATTTCAGCCCACATTTAGCCTCTAAGTCCTGCTTTTGTGTTTAGATTTCAGTTCTTAAAGGGACTTAAAAAATACATTTAAAATAAATAGGAGAATGCTGTACAATATGCAATTTGGATCACAGAGACTACCTAAATGATAGTACTTTCTAGCTTTTGAGTGATTGAATTATCACCTTTTAACACCCTCTTAATATAGTTAGTGAATGTATTAGATTGCAGAAGCTGGCTTCAAACTTCATCACAACTGCATCACAAGTAGAGACGCTCAGCTTAATGGTCCCTAATTGCATATCTCTCTATATGTCAGCTAGATGTGGTTTAATTCATATTCTCCCACTATTACCTACTGTTGACCCAATCAGTTTTCTGAGACGTAGCTCTGATGTTCTGCTACTGACAGCAGAAGTAGTAGTGTTAATATGTTATTGCTGTCAACAACAGGAAAATGTGACAAGAGACAGATGAAGGGCACAAGACAAAAGGCAGTTGGGGGAAGAGGAGAGGTAAAAGCGAGATTACTCTTGCTGATCCTCATTTTGTGCTTACTTTCATTCTTAGGGTTGTTTGATCAAGTACCTGATCCAGTACTTGAACATCAACTTAAACATCTTGAAGACAAGAAAGAGGACCACCAGTGAGAGCTGCCTTCTCCCACCAAGACACATTTGAACTTGACATGAAGGAAGCCCTCCAGGCTAAGAAGGTGGGCTAGTTCCCATGGCTGAGCAGCTCCATCACACTTTCTGCTAAGACTGAGGTGAACATTTTCTGCGAGCACCATCTGTGATGAACAAACTTCTCACTAGCAGCTGGGTGCATTACATATAAGTCACAGAACAAACAGGGAGCCGGGCAGGCACCAACCTAAGTACTAGTAGGCTCTCCATTCACTTCCATGCCTATAAAGAGCACTAACTCCTTTATAGAGGATACTTAAGTAAGTAGTTACATTTTCTCACTCATCTCTGCAACCTGCACATAAGCAAATAGACAAGAGGTCTTGCAGGATCTGAATCACAGTAGAACAAACTTTCCTAAGCTTATCTACTGGGTATATTCTATCCGGTAGCTTTATCCAGTAGTTCTTGTCCTAACAGCATTATGAACCATCACTTTTGAGCTCACAAGCTTACTGCATTCAAAAGTGTTGCTAAGGTACATGTTTAAAATACCCTACAAGGTGTTCATTTCAGATGTTATACATACTTGTAGCAACTGTTGGCTGGGCAGCTGGCAAGTATCTTGGCCTCAGAAGCAGGTGTCACTGGGGCTAAACAAGTTAACTGAGATTACTGTAAAGTAGGTAAGTCTTAGGAGTATAAGGCTTTATTTCTCCTACTGCTAGTGGAATAGCCAACTTTTTTTTCTCATTGAAGGATCTTAGCAATTGTACCATTTGGAGAATGCATAATAAAAAAGGACCCATCTCAATTCCTGTTCAACAAAGAGAAAAGCACTTTAAGTAAGCATCTGCTGCTCTCCCTAAGCCTTTGATCACATGAGATCCCAGGTAAAGAGTCAGTCGGTGCTGACAGCCTCTTGGATTTAAGGCTTGTACAGGACACTAAAGGGTTCCCAGAAAGGGCTGTCAACAGTATGCTAGTGTGGGTAGCAGCCTTACTGCAGGCAGGAAGGACATGTGGTATCTCAGATCAGGATTTTTCTAGTACCAGCAGGAAAGCTGCTTTTGAACAGGCTTAAACCCAATGCCTTAGCCATTCACAACTCTTCCTCTTCCAAGGTAAACTACACAAGATGGAGAAAACATGGAGTGAAGAAGAGTAAAGTATGGGAGAATGACATTATATGGAGATGTTGAGTTACTGTCAAACCATGAATTATTTACCTAAAGTGTTTGTAGTTAAGGCTGTATTTCAAAGAAAGGTAAATACTTTTAGGAATGAAGGTACACAGCTGGTGTTTGTAAATAGCCTTAAGTCTACCCTGCAGTGACACCTTGAGGGGGAAACATTAAAAATAAATAACCAGAACATGCATTTCAAATCAATGATAAAAAAACAGGAACTGCCAGCCTACCTGGGCAGACAGCTGCCTGGTTTTCTGGAGCAATTCATGACCATGTGGGGCTTTATAGCACCACACCTTCCAAACAGCTTTCTGTTAGTCTAGTCTGAACCACCTCTCAACTTCTTCTGTATGCATCCCATACATCTGCAGCCTAAATCCCTTTCCCTTTCATTTCTTCTCCAGAGGAGTTACTGCAAGTATCTTGTGATTTTCAAAAATGTTTTGAATCAATGCTCTGTTTTGACATTATTTCTGCATCTGGAGATTATCTTCCACAGGAAACTTGTCATTTTTCAGAAGATGCAACCTCTTATTCCTTTTGTTATTAGAGGAAATTGCTCAGGTTCCTGGAGAGCAACAAAAGGTGTCAGGGTGACCTGGAGGTAGCTTTCCCAGTGGAGTCTGGTCTTAGAGATTTGAGCTATGGGGTCAGCCTGCTGTTACAGCTGTAGGGGGCTAATCGGTTTCTGCCTCTCTCCACCCCACCAGCCTTTTCTTTTGCACGTTTTCTGTTGCACACTAAAGGCTGGTTTTAAGGGGTTTTCTCTGGCCATGACTCAAGAATGGCACTGGAGATGTGCTCCAGGAAATGGTCCCTGCTTAGGTCTGTGTGGCCTCATCCCTGCTGAGCAGAGAGGCAGACATTTGGGGAAATGCACTCTGGAGCTGTTTTAGCAAACTGTGGTGACTAACCATCTCTGGTGTCTGAGGGATGGTCAGTTATGAGGAAGAGGAGCTGCAAATGGCCACTGCTCCTTACAAAGGGTGTTCATACAGAAACGAACACTAGCATCAGGCCATAGGTTTGAGATGTACTTCTGTGCTGTGCAGACGAATAGCAGGTCAGTACTCTTAAGTGCTTTGTAACTCCTCCAGCAGGGCTTTGTTTCAGCGTTTCAGAGACCAGGTAACGCAGCAGGGTTTGTGTAGCTCACAGCCTCCGTGTTCTGCAAGTAAACGCAGTGACTTTGAATTCAGCTGGGGGAAGGGGGAAGAGGGATCTCTTTCATAATGTTTCTGCCATGTACAAAGCAAGAGATAACACTGTGTGCTTTTGCTAGGGAGATAAAGGGCACACACACGCGCAAAATATACATTAGATGTTACATGCTCTGGCATACTAATATGAATTAATTTTAATTTCTAATCAGTATGTTTAATTTGTAAATCCTTAGAAAATGCAATTGATGTCATTTCAGAAGGGCACATACTAAGAAAATTAAACTTTTTGAGTACAAAATTCATTTTAACCCTGGCTGTGGAGCTGCTCCTAACCTTCATAATTAAACTATCTCAAATGTCACAAAAAAAATCTTAAAATACATTTAAAGTAAAGGTTTTGTGAGTTCAGTCAAATAATAGCGTCAATACATTGTTTACTGCTGCACGTGTGAAATTCTACAAGTTAAATTACCTTCAGACAGACAGTGTCACCACAGCAGTCAAGCAGCCATACGTGTCCTCTATGTGCTGGCACTGGGGGAATGGGAAATATTTTTTCTACTCACTGTAGCATAAGTCCCAATTGAAATGAATCTACCAGGGGGAAAAAAAACAAAAACAAACAAAAAAAAACAAAAGAGAAAAAAAAGAAGTCAATCTATTCTTGGTTAGCACTTACAAAACATAACAAATGACTCTGTAAGGGGTTAATCAATAATTACAGACCATTGTGGGATTCTGTAGGTCAACATGTTGCTGACAGCCTTCTCTAGGAAATCCCACAGATGTGGAACACAAACACCCGACACCGTCTCTGCATTTCATATGCCAGTATCCTCCACTGACTGGCTAATCAGCCCACGGGAATAATTTAGAGGAGGGCATTTTATCTCATCTCAAATTACCCATGCCTGGGCACCAGTGATGCACAGGCTTCCTCCACCTGAGGCAGCTCATGTAGAACCAGGTTTATTAGATATGAACGTGACTATGTTGTTTCCAAGGCTGCCTTGGGAAACAGATATGCTACTTCAGCTTGGTGTGCAGCCTGGACTCAATTTGCCAAACCCAAGCTCACCACACATGAGGCCAACTGGACCTCATGCAGGCACGTGGTCCCTAGAGCTGGACAAAGCATCACAAGCACAACTAACCTTCATCCAGCTTTCCTGGGAGGTTATTAAACCTTGCTGGATGTGTCTATCTGGATGGAAATTAGTGGTAAAATTGTCAATATAAGATACAATGGAAGGGGAGGCGATATTTCTTTAAAAAAATCTCCGAGAAAGGTAATTTTACCTGTTCACAGCCATTCCCTCGTACATTTCGTTCACTCATTCTCCCACAGTGCATACTCAGGACCACCAAGTTGTTTGCAAATCCTCCATTTGCCCCTAGGGCTCACCTTGAGAGCCACACAAAATGACATTCTGGACAGATCTTTTACATCTGTTAGGAACCATCAGCTCTTACTGAGCAGTCCCTAGTCTGTTGACTTCCCTAGTCATGTTGACTTCAGGTCTCTCATTCTTTGGGCAGGTTGCTGCTGCTGCTACTTGTTTTTACTTGTTTGGAAAATATATCCATCTTCCTCATGGGCTAGTGAGAGGAGTGCTATATGTTGTATGCAATCTGTTGCTATGTTGGTGCCACCCTTCTGCTGTTAGGATGCAGGGTCTGCTGGGCTGAGATCTTCTCATAAAGCAGGTCTTCTTGGTGTGGTATAACAACCCTTGCCTCCATTTTAATGCTGGAAAAGGTATCTTTTGGGGGGAGTATTTATGCATTTGACTCTTTGTTCTGCTGGTTCTTTTGATGCTCAGTTACATGTACTCACTTCCCTTAGCACTTTGTTCCTACAAATCTCCCCAACCCCTGGGGTTTCCCAGGTTCCAGGCAGACTCCCTAGCTGAGATAAGTTACAATGCATTCACAGAGCTGTATATGTGGCTCCTGTTTTGCCTAAATGATCCTGGCAACACTATCTGCTGGTAATGGCAGCAAGTGATGACCTTTGCTTGTGCTGTTTGGCAGCTGCTGCAGAGAAGTGATTTGTATTGAAAGAAATTTGAGTCTGCTCAGAGGTATTTTCTACACCACGAGCTATGCTGAGCCTTTGCAGTGGGGGTCTCCGCAGAGCAACTGCTATGTCCCCTCTGAACAGCACAGCCCATGAGCCTTGGATGCTGCGACTGGTCAGAGACAGCTTGGCTGATCCTCACTACTGGGAGAAGCTGCCCTGGAAACCTGCAAAGCCTTGCAGCTGGCTGCACGCCAACTGCCTCTGCACACAACCGGGGTGGGCCTTTTTCCTTCATTTGCCTGAGGTTAGCCCTCAGTGGCTTGCCTTGGGTTAAGTGCCAATGAAGCTCTTCACCATGAGGAAGACGGCTGAATGAAGCCCAGAACATGTTTTGCTTTGGAAAGAGGAAAGAGAGGAAAGATATGTTTCTTTATCACCATATATTCCTATTCATTCTGCTTTTAAGCACATGCATGGTACCCTGTAAACTCCATAAAGCTTTAACATTTGTGGTGCCTACAGCCCTGCAACACAGCCTTAAAGAACTGACAATTTTCGTTGTACAACTCAACTTTATTTTATTACCAGATGAATGGAGTTTCAGCCTCTGGTAACTATCATTTGCAGTTTTCCTTTGAGTAAAGACTGCTGGGTAGGCCTTTTTAAAAGGGGTGAAAACCAGCTTTGAATTGTACAAATTGCAATGAATAATGGCTAGCTCTATGTATACCAGTCTGTGCCACAGGGAAGATGGATATTATAAGTGTTCTGGGATTCCATTTCATCTTCTTATAGCAGCTTTTTCCCCACCACTGCACCCTCTCCAGTAATGGTGTTAAATAACGCATGTGTAATTTTGTTGTTTTGCTCTCTGGTTTGCTTCTAAGACTGGACTGGGACTCTGTTTCCCTCCCTACCCTGAAATTCACAGTCGAGGATATAGAAATTCTATCATTTGTTCCTGCAGTATTTGAAGAATTAGAAAACACTGTCTGGAGCACACACTGCTTTTTCATTGGCACCTCTTGACAAAATCAGATGGTCAGACACTGTCATGCCATCTGTAGTAAGCCCTGCAGGTGGATGGGCCATGCCAGCTGATTTTGTTTGACAGCCTTTATTCACCAGATGAGTTTGCAGGAAGCTCACTACCAAATGATGAACCTTCCTGTTTCTGGTTAATTATCAACTTCACAGTCTGTTGGGTGAGGTCAACTCTCTTACAAGAGTCTAATAGTCCTGTAAAAGGATTTCGGTTTTTGCTCAGGTGTTTTAGTGCACCATTTAAAAGTGAACCAGCATTTCAGAAACTTTAATCACAATTGTCTTTCAGTCATCTATATAGATATCTTCACTGAAAGAAAAGATGGCAAAAAAAAGTTGGTAAAAAATAGATAAATGGATGTAGAGTATGCTGGTCAGCTTTGATAAATTCTTTGGTTTTGCTTTAGCACATTCACAATGTCAACATGAAAGGCCAATCCTTCTCCTCCTATAACTCCACAGACATCAGAGCAGTCGCATGGAGAAGAGCTTGGTCAGAATAATTTATAATTTCTTTGTCTCTTCTCTATGTGAATATAATTATATAAATCTAATACAAATATAAAAAATTAGTCTGAAAAAATCATGTATGATCTGTTGAAAGTTCTGCTGCTTATTTTAAGAGTTTACACCTTTCAGGCCAGACACTCTTTTCTTCTGTGTTTGCAGACCATCTATTGCATTCTGGGTACTAGTTTATTTTCAGAAACTCTTAATTTTTTTACAATCTTTAGCATTCAGAGCTCAATTTCATACAAAGGTGGGTCAACACAAGAGAAATAAGTACAGAGCAATAGCAAATGCCATCAGAAACTGTGGTGCACCAAGAGAGACCAGGAAAGCAAAGAGTCAAGTGCCACTAGGTACAGTTCTTAAAAGCACGCCCAGAAAGGACCAGGGGTTTTACACCTGGAGAGGCACTGGGTTTGCTGGCATCACATAAGTTACACTGTACAGACGTGAAATTTGTATTCCAGACTGGTTTAGGGCAAGCTTCAGGTTGTGACTAGTAAAGCCAAAACCAGGACAGAGCCACAGAAAGCTGTGTAAGGGAGGAAAAATTGCACCATCCACCTCGCTCATTGTGCAGACTTGATGGGATCGGGTTCCCCATACTGTCCTCCCTTAGCAGTGTAATTTTGTCACCCTGTGCTGGCAGTGCTAGAGGGTCCCAACCACCAGCAAGTGAAGAGGAGCACTGCTGCTGTCCCCGCTCCCTGCAGCACCTTTCCCGGGGCACAGGTATAAGTGCCCAGTGCCTGGCCCTGCTTCCCGCACATGCTCTGCCAGTGTTAGGCTGCCAGGTGTTAGGTTTCACAGTCCTCCCTCACTTGGGGCTGACAGTAACACAGTGCACCCCTAAGGTACCAGTTCCAAGGGGAGGCTCGTCATCCTACAGGAGCATCCACCCAGCTTCTATGCTGTACAAACACTGCTCCCTGTGAATGCAGACTTAACCCATGAGGCTGAGCCCTGGAGGAGATGTTCCTAGTTAGCATCAAACAGGGAAAAATTAAGCAAACGACTGCAGACTCAAGAGTGCAGTAGCCTGCAAAAGCCTGCTATGAAATCATAACAAGGAAAACCCAGCAATTCCTCTCTATGAAATGGGTTCTTTGTGTTACCTCTATAAACAAAATGACACAACACTGGAGAAAACACATCTTTGCAAAACACAAATGTAGCTAAGGAATATACAAACAGGAATACAGGAATGCCACACTCTTCTGTAACATAATTCTGGGTGAATTTTCAGAAATGGCAAAATGTCACTTGTGTAGAAGGTAAAACAGATGTCCCTATCAGCTGGTTCTCCATCCTGCCTATGGCAATTCATCAATAAAGAGGTGTCTTGTGAAATGCTCATTATATATATATTATGTATAGATACTATATTTAAAATGGAGTGGGAAATATTTTCTTCAGTAAAATGCATCTCATCACAATTAAATGATGCTTTGCAGCTGTATAGTGCTCTAATTAGGAGATAGATAACAAATTGATTTACTCACGGTAAGCATGGATTTTATAGCAGACTTCTCTAATCACAAAGATAAATTGTCTGTCTAAAAATTATTCTAGCAACGAGCTTGCTGCACGCAGCACAGCAGGGTTAGGTGCAATTCCTGCTGTGATCACTAGGTGGCATTTGGCTGTGTTGGAATAATTCCATTTTTCATTTTCAAATGAAATGGAGTATTGCATTTTATACAGAGGAGTGGAACGTAAGCAACAGCTCAGTGACAGAACTGAGGATGTGGATGGATGCTAGATTTAGATTCATAAAAATGCTAGAATAAATAAATAAAAAAGAGTCTTGCTGTAAGATTGTTGTAAGGTGCTTGATGATAAGTAGTGTTACGGCTAAGCTCTGGTTAAGCTTGTTATTGAGAGAACAGTATCTACTAGTCTTGTGCCTGTGTCCTGGCCATCAGCCATGCTGACTGAGTGGGATCCAGATACATTGCTGGGCTCACCCCTTGGATCATGTAAGACCGAGGAAAGCAAACAACTGCTGGACTCCCTCAGGCATGACTGTGGTACTCACTTCAGCTGAAGAGAACCATGTATTTAAAATCTGCTAGCGCTGTTGCTTTCCAGTTCCAGCAAAGGATTAAAAAGACCACCTAGAAAAATTTGTTTGTCATCTGAAGGACAATATCAAGGAGAAAAAAAATCTTTTGGAAATAAGAGTATGTTTTGTCTGCCCTTTGAAAAGAAAAAAAAAACAACTGATTACAAACGGCCTCCTTAACTTTGCCTCTAGAATTACTTATAGACACTTACTATTAGGCACATGCAGGGGGCTGGGATGTTTTTTCTGGTTTAAATGGAGGTCTGGCAGCTCCTAAAAGGAAAAAGCAAACACACTTTGTAACAATATTGTGCAACAGTAGCAAAAAAAAAAGGTTGGGTAAATAAAATGCTGTAAGGGAAATAAACATTTTTCTTAACACACAAATGCATCAAGTCCCTCCCTCACTTCTGATATAGAAGACTCTTGATTTTTTTGCTGAGTGTCAAAATACCAGCAGACACAAAAGTACATACCCCACACCAGTTATTTCCTCATACAGTCATCTGTAGACATATGACTGTTGAGATGTCCCTTTCCCTAATATTTGCAAAAAAAACTAAAGCAAATAAATGAACCACTGGGTGTAGATAAAGTAAGTCACAGTGTATTTATTCACCTGAACAAATCCTAGACTTAGTGTGATTAGTATGCTTTTATAAAGCAGCCTCTCAGTTTCCATCAGAAATATTACTGCATATGCTATAAAGGAGCCTGTTTTATATCCAAGGAGAAGGCTGTTTCTCAGAGAAAGTCAGCACTGAGGCATTTATTTCCTTTTCAGCATTGCAACCCTTTTCCTCAAGGCTCATAAACATGCAGACAGGGACACAAACAGTAATTGTAAAGTTAGCGAAGTTTCAGGTGATTTGCTGCACACTGCTTTACCTCCCTTACACTGACCTCTTTCATTGGCACCAAGCAAGAACTGAAACATGAGATCCATCTAAAGGTGAGATGGCAGTGCAAGACTAATGCATTGACCTGCTCACCGCAGATGTTTCCTCGCCTGCATCCTAATCATCACAGGCGCACTGCCAATCTCCAGCCATGCTTTCAGAAGTAGTCCCTTCCCAATGCATTTGCTCTTCAGTCTGCCACCTGAATCCTCCCCCTGCTAGCACTTTGGAAATGGGCCTGCCAATTAGTGTTGGGAACAGAAAGTCAGGCGGTAGCATGTTGTGTTCAAACTGGAAATGGGGATGTTTATTTTTCCAGCATTGCAAAGTCACATCATACCACTCGCCTCATGAAAAATTGTTTTGCTTCAGGTTTGAATCATGAAGTCTCTTAGCTGGGTCATTCCCAGCCTGGCAGCAGCTGAAAAGCGTGACTGTGCCGGGGCTACTCACACTTGTGCGTCCTGGTCCTCTGTGTGCAAAGAGATGAACCCACAGCCTTCACTTTGGGCCACCAGTAAAGTACTCCCAGAGTGGGGTCTGCATGTCAATTTTGCAAACTTTTCTTGGACCTATTGCTGCAGGCAAGTGTCGTGCAAAACAAGTATTTTAATGAATCCAATTGTGTTGAGGAGAAAAAAAAGCAAAATAACTCACAGCACAAGCCTGGTGCTCTGTTACCAAGCTCACGGTGCTTCCAGAGATATAAATGCATCAGCAGTATGTAACTTGCCACCATCACTTTAGCAGGACATGTAGCTCTCTGTATGTGCAGAAGCACTGTTTTGGCTACCACCTTTCCTGGAGCATTACCTCTGGCCATGAGGTTGCAGCCAAAGTGAAAACCTGCAGGCAGGAGACAGGGGGACCACTTCCCTGGGGACTCAGGCCACAGGGACACTCAAGGCCATCACAGCCCATGGCAGCTGTTGGCAGGGGTGAAGAGCATCCCCAGTGACACTGAATGCCACGTCTTTGGGAGCCTCCCCCAGAGAAGGGTGGATTCAAAACAGCTTGGGCTAGCAAAGCTCCAGTTTGACAAGCCCCCTGTGGCTCCCTCCTCCCTGATTTCTGCTACTATTGCTCTGTAAGGACTTCTCTCTCTTTGACTTTCTAAGCAGAGGCTGGAAAGCTGCAGAGAAGCGACCAAGTGCTCTGTGGCACCCTCCAGTTTGAGTCCAGCAGAAAGGCACTTCAGAAGTGCCACTTGCTTGCAGTAGATATCTCCGCCTTGCCAGCATTGTGCTTGCGTTTTTTTGGAGCCATCCTGCCTGCTCCTCTGGCAGCTTGAAAGGGTTTATTGTGCAAAGCTAGCAGGAACCACTATGGGAGGTCACCTTGAGGTCTGACAGTCGCTGGAAGTGCTTTTGGTGCTTGGTTGCATGCTGCGCAAGAGAGTCAAGCAACAGAAACCATGTCAATGCTAACCAAACCAGGCCCACAGCTACTTCTGCATGAAGCAGCCATCTTCCTCCAAGACTGGCAGAGCCACAGCCAAACTGCGCCCCAGGACCAGTCCTCAGTCCCCCTAACCTGTGCCTTGGGACATCAGTTAAGGAGCATACACTGGCCTCCCCCAAAAACGTGCTGGGAAACATTGATGCATGCTCAACTCCAGACAAGAACCATCCCCATGGCCAGGAATTGCAGGGGTCCTGGATATCATAAGTCCTCCAGCCCTGCCTGCCAGGCAGTGACTGCAAGGCTGCTCCCATCAGTGCCCACCTCCTCCGTAGCAGAGCACAAGCTGCACTGAGGAATCACATTTGGACCCAAGGGGCAAGATGGGACACAGAAAGCAGTTGTGTGGTCTTGTGAAATTTCCTGCCTGCCCTGCTGATAAATGCAGGCACATAAGGTCCTCCTAAAAATTCTCTGTGCAGTTTTAAGATAACACCCACTGCACATAGACACAAACAACCTCACTTACGACACCATCTCCTATTTTACATATCCACAAAGGCCAACATGCAGGCACACACTTTTAGTGAATGGCATCTTCATAATCAATGGTAGACTAACCAGAAAATCCACTGGAGGCTAAGTCAATGTCACAGCAAGATTTAAATACAACTTTATTTCTTCCAAGAGTAGTTGAAGAGCTATATCTTGACAACTTCAAATAATATGCTAAAATAACTTTTTCTTTTAGAAATAATATTTCATATTTCAGATAATGAGCTTCACTACTCTTTATTCAGTGATACAGTCTTGCTTTAATACAATACAAATTCAACTGTTTTTTGTTGGTTTTTTTTTCTTTGGAAAACACAAGTTTGTAAATGTTTTTTTAATTGCAGTATGTTTCAAATGGAGAAACTCAGCACAACTTACCTAAGATTTTCTCTGATTCAGACTAGATTGAAAAGAAATTCCAGCACAAAGGTGAAGTAAATCAATACATATCACCTGCAGTAAAGACTTGTAAACCATTGAGGGAAAAGATAAATCCTGTTTAAGTGCGTATAAAACAGCTGAGGAATTTGTAGGATTCTATTTTTTTTTCAGTAAGTAATATAAGGTAACAATCTTGTTTAGCACCAACAGATGTCTTCAAAGCATTTTATTAGGATCAGCTATCTTGTAGAAGCTTCTTAAGATAAATAACAGTTTCTGTACTAACATCACTATCTACACAAGAGCACGGAAGTATATAAAGAATGCTCCAAAACAAGCAAGCAAACCAATTCCCAATTAGCAGTCTCACAAGTCACCTCAGAGTATCCTACAGCAAGCTCACTGGTGGCTTACTGCTTGTGTTCTTCAACTTTCAAACTCATACAGGAAATAACTTATCTACATCAATTATTCCAATATCACATAATAGTACCTGTCACAGGGAAGTTGTGTGATTTTTAAGTAGGAAGATAATGGCCAGAAAACTCCCTATGTTTTGGCTAGCACACTCAAAACAATTGATAATTACTTCTGGTTATATGCAGTCAAGTGTCAGTAAGGTCTATTTAGCTTTTGAGTTACTCATTTTATCTCTAAAACTTTGTGTTAGAAGCTGGAAACACAAGCTCCTTAGTGTGTCTTTGCTCCAGTGCTATGATATTAAAAGAACTTGAACCTAAAAGGGAAAAAAAAACATGCGGTATTTCTACTATAGCTTGAAAAAGTAGTGGTGTTTCCTTGCCCTGAAGTTATATGTAACTTTAATGATTCCTCTTAGTTTACAACTGAAATCTGGTTTCCTTTTACAGCACACATTTGGTATTCAAAGCACATGTATTTTAGTATTTGTTCATTCAATCCTCAAAATGAGCAGTTTGCCATGTAGATTTACAACTAAAATATCATTCTGAATGACTACAATAAGCTGCATTGTTACTCTGTTGAATTTGGGCATGTTATTGCCAGCTTTATTGGAGATGGCTTCAAATAAAATTGAAACATCACATCTGTTGCCAGTATAAATAAAAAATAAGAATGGCAACTCAAATAAACAGTGAATAACTGCAAAACAAATAGAGGTATAAATTTATTGCTGTGTTTATAATTTATTAGTTATCTGCCTTTAACTTCATCCAAGTTGTACCTAGTAAAAATATTGCATTAACACCTGACAAAACTCTGGGCAAAGGGTTAAGACATTTGTAAATCTGGGTCTGTGGAACACCCTAAACCCCTTTGCTGAGACAAAAGGCAGGTAAAGCTTAAGGTCCTTCCCAACCCTAACTATTCTATGATTGTATACGCATAACATAGCAGAGCTTTCTGTTGTATTCTGCTCAATTCTATTCCATTTTATTGCGTTCCATTCTCTGCAATCAAAAGTTGTACAATGAAGAGATCCTTAATTACCAGAAATGCCAAGGGAATTTTAGCACCAAAAAAAAACTTCCAAAGACACAAATCAGAATGGTTACAGGTGGAAAGAGTATTTTATTTATTGCTAAAAGAACATATTTGATTAGCTTAATTTAGTTAATTTTAGTCTGGTTTAGTTTAGACCCTTCAGTTTAGCTGCAAAAAACCTCCCTTGCAGCCTGACAAAGGAAAGCCAGGGCAGGAGCGGTGCCGTGGTGGTGGGAGAGCAGTGCAAGAAGAACCCAGCCAGAAAGGGCCAGGGAAGACCTGACAAGGGGTGGTGCTCAATGCTCCAGAGGACAGCAGCAAGTCCCGGGGCCACGCTGGAGCCAGCCTGGGAGTGCTGAAGGCTGCCTCCCCCCGGATGCGAGGCACGAGGGCCACCTGCGTGGAGCACGAGCCACTGCCTTTGGGACACCATGACCCAAAGGAGCCCCATGAAGAGGCTGTGCTCGGCTGCGGAAGAAGGCAAAAAACCCCCAGGGACGCTTGCTAGTCCAGCCTGGGGGGAAAAAAGCCCTTCCCCCCCCAGCTGCAGGACACGAGGGGCCACCTTCGCGGAGCATGAGCACCAGGCAATAACACAGCCAGAAAAGACCGAGGAGCCCTGACAAGTGGTCATGCTCAGTGCTCAGAGGAAGGCAAAAAACCCCCGGGGACCGGTGCCAATCTGCCCCGGGGGAAAATTCCTTCCTGACCCCAGTGCTGGCGATCGGCTACTCCCTGAGCATGTGAGCAAGACCTGCTCCTGGTCCACACGCTGGGTATGGCTCTAAGGGGACAAGGGGGCACTGGCACTGCCTTTTCTGCCTCCACCTGGAGCTATCTGAGGGTCTCCTCCTCCTCCCCTCCTTCCCTCCTCCTCTCCTCCCCCGCTCCACCTTCCCTCCTCCTCCTTCCCTCCTCCTTCCCTCCTCCTTCCCTCCTCCTCCTCCCTCCTCCTCCTTCCCTCCTCCTCCCCTCCTCTCCTCCTTCCCTCCTCCTCCTCCCCTCCGCCATCCCTCCTCCTCCCCTCCTCTCCTCCTTCCCTCCTCCTCCTCCCCTCCTCCTTCCCTCCCCTCCTCCGCCCCCTCCTTCCCTCCTCTCCTCCTCCCCTCCTTCCCTCCTCCTCCCCTCCTCCTTCCCTCCTTCCCTCCTCGCCTCCTCCTTCCCTCCTCCTTCACTCCTCTCCTCCTCCTTCCCTCCTCCTTTCCTCCTCTCCTCCTCCCCTCCTTCCCTCCTCCTCCTCCCCTCCTTCCCTCCTCCTTCCCTCCTCTCCTCCTGTTTCCCTCCTTCCCTCCTCTCCTCCCTCCCCTCCTCCATCCCTCCTCCTCCTCTCCTCCTTCCCTCCTCCTCCTTCCCTCCTCCTTCCCTCCTCTCCTCCTCCCCTCCTTCCCTCCTCTCCTCCTCCCCTCCTCCTCCCCTCCTTCCCTCCTCCTCCCCTTCTTCCCTCCTCTCCTCCTTCCCTCCTCTCCTCCTCCCCTCCTCCTCCCCTCCTTCCCTCCTCTCCTTCTTCCCTCCTCCTTCCCTCCTCTCCTCCTTCCCTCCTCCTTCCCTCCTCTCCTCCTTCCCTCCTCCTCCCCTCCTCCTTCCCTCCTTCCCTCCTCGCCTCCTCCTTCCCTCCTCCTTCCCTCCTCTCCTCCTCCCCTCCTCCATCCCTCCTCCTCCTCCCCTGCTTCCCTCCTCCTCCTCCCCTCCTTCCCTCCTCCTTCCCTCCTCTCCTCCTCCCCTCCTCCTCTCCTCCTTCCCTCCTCTCCTCCTCCCCTCCTCCTCCCCTCCTTCCCTCCTCTCCTCCTTCCCTCCTGCTTCCCTCCTCTCCTCCTTCCCTCCTCCTCCCCTCCTCCTTCCCTCCTTCTCTCCTGGCCTCCTCCTTCCCTCCTCCTTCCCTCCTCTCCTCCTCCTTACCTCCTCCTTTCCTCCTCTCCTCCTCCCCTCCTCCATCCCTCCTCCTCCTCCCCTCCTTCCCTCCTCCTCCTCCCCTCCTTCCCTCCTCCTTCCCTCCTCTCCTCCTTTTTCCCTCCTCCTTCCCTCCTCTCCTCCTCCCCTCCTCCATCCCTCCTCCTCCTCTCCTCCTTTCCTCCTCCTCCTCCCCTCCTTCCCTCCTCCTTCCCTCCTCTCCTCCTTTTTCCCTCCTCCTTCCCTCCTCTCCTCCTCCCCTCCTCCATCCCTCCTCCTCCTCTCCTCCTTCCCTCCTCCTCCCCTCCTCCTTCCCTCCTCCTTCCCTCCTCTCCTCCTCCCCTCCTCCTCTCCTCCTTCCCTCCTCTCCTCCTCCCCTCCTCCTCCCCTCCTTCCTCCTCTCCTCCTTCCCTCCTCCTTCCCTCCTCTCCTCCTTCCCTCCTCCTCCCCTCCTCCTTCCCTCCTTCTCTCCTCGCCTCCTCCTTCCCTCCTCCTTCCCTCCTCTCCTCCTCCCCTCCTCCATCCCTCCTCCTCCTCCCCTCCTTCCCTCCTCCTCCTCCCCTCCTTCCCTCCTCCTTCCCTCCTCTCCTCCTCCCCTCCTCCTCTCCTCCTTCCCTCCTCTCCTCCTCCCCTCCTTCCCTCCTCTCCTCCTTCCCCTCCTCCTTCTCTCCTCTCCTCCTTCCCTCCTCCCCTCCTCCTTCCCTCCTCCTCCTCCCCTCCCTCTTCCCTCCTCGCCTCCTCCTTCTCTCCTCTCCTCCTCCTCCTCCTCCTCCTCCCCCCTCCTCCCCTCCTTCCCTCCTCTCCTCCTCCTCCCCTCCTCCTCCTCCCCTCCTCCTTCCCTCCTCCTCCCCTCCTCCTCTCCTCCTTCCCTCCTCTCCTCCGCCCCTCCTCCATCCCTCCTCCTCCCCTCCTTCCCTCCTCTCCTCCTCTCCTCCTTAGCTCCTCCTCCCCTCCTCCTTCCCTCCTTCCCTCTGCCCCTCCTCAATCCCTCCTCCTCCCCTCCTTCCCTCCTCTCCTCCTTCCCTCCTCCTCCCCTCCTCCTCCCCTGCTTCCCTCCTCCTCCGCTCCACCTTCCCTCCTCCTCCTCCCCTCCTCCTTCCCTCCTCTCCTCCTCCCCTCCTCCTTCCCTCCTCTCCTCCTCCCCTCCTCCTTCCCTCCTCCTCCCCTCCTCCTTCCCTCCTCCTCCTCCCCTCCTTCCCTCCTCCTCCTCCTTCCTCCTCCCCTCCCTCCTTCCTCCTCTCCTCCGCTCCACCTTCCCTCCTTCCCTCCTCTCCTCCTTCCCTCCTCTCCTCCTTCCCTCCTTCTTCCCTCCTTCCCTCCTCCCCTCCTCCTTCCCTCCTCTCCTCCGCCCCTCCTCCATTGCTCCTCCTCCCCTCCTTCCCTCCTCTCCTCCTCTCCTCCTTCCCTCCTCCCCTCCTCCTTCCCTCCTCTCCTCCGCCCCTCCTCCATCGCTCCTCCTCCCCTCCTTCCCTCCTCTCCTCCTTCCCTCCTTCCCTCCTCGCCTCCTCCTTCCCTCCTCGCCTCCTCCTTCCCTCCTCTCCTCCTCCCCTCCTCCTCTCCTCCTTCCCTCCTCTCCTCCTTCCCTCCTCCCCTCCTTCCCTCCTCCTTCCCTCCTCCTCCTCCCCTCCTTCTTCCCTCCTCCTCCCCTCCTCCTTCCCTCCTCCTCCTCCCCTCCTCCTCTCCTCCTCCGCTCCACCTTCCCTCCTCCTCCCCTCCTCCTTCCCTCCTCTCCTCCTCCCCTCCTCCCCTCCTCCTTACCTCCTCTCCTCCTCCCCTCCTCCATCCCTCCTCCTCCTCTCCTCCTTCCCTCCTCCTCCTTCCCTCCTCCTTCCCTCCTCTCCTCCTCCCCTCCTTCCCTCCTCTCCTCCTCCCCTCCTCCTCCCCTCCTTCCCTCCTCCTCCCCTTCTTCCCTCCTCTCCTCCTTCCCTCCTCTCCTCCTCCCCTCCTCCTCCCCTCCTTCCCTCCTCTCCTTCTTCCCTCCTCCTTCCCTCCTCTCCTCCTTCCCTCCTCCTTCCCTCCTCTCCTCCTTCCCTCCTCCTCCCCTCCTCCTTCCCTCCTTCTCTCCTCGCCTCCTCCTTCCCTCCTCCTTCCCTCCTCTCCTCCTCCTTCCCTCCTCCTTCCCTCCTCTCCTCCTCCCCTCCTCCATCCCTCCTCCTCCTCCCCTCCTTCCCTCCTCCTCCTCCCTCCTTCCCTCCTCCTTCCCTCCTCTCCTCCTCCCCTCCTCCTCTCCTCCTTCCCTCCTCGCCGCCTCTCCTCCTTCCCTCCTCCTTCCCTCCTCTCCTCCTTCCCTCCTCCTCCCCTCCTCCTTCCCTCCTTCTCTCCTGGCCTCCTCCTTCCCTCCTCCTCCCTCCTCTCCTCCTCCTTACCCGCCTCCTCCTTTCCTCCTCTCCTCCCCCCTCCTCCATCCCTCCTCCTCCTCCCCTCCTTCCCTCCTCCTCCTCCCCTCCTTCCCTCCTCCTTCCCTCCTCTCCTCCTTTTTCCTCCTCCTTCCCTCCTCTCCTCCTCCCCTCCTCCATCCCTCCTCCTCCTCTCCTCCTTCCCTCCTCCTCCCCTCCTCCTTCCCTCCTCCTTCCCTCCTCTCCTCCTCCCCTCCTCCTCTCCTCCTTCCCTCCTCTCCTCCTCCCCTCCTTCCCTCCTCTCCTCCTTCCCTCCTCCTTCCCTCCTCTCCTCCTTCCTCCCTCCTCCCCTCCTCCTTCCCTCCTTCTCTCCTCGCCTCCTCCTTCCCTCCTCCTTCCCTCCTCTCCTCCTCCCCTCCTCCATCCCTCCTCCTCCTCCCCTCCTTCCCTCCTCCTTCCCTCCTCTCCTCCTCCCCTCCTCCTCTCCTCCTTCCCTCCTCTCCTCCTCCCCTCCTCCTCCCCTCCTTCCCTCCTCCTTCCCTCCTCTCCTCCTCCCCTCCTCCTCTCCTCCTTCCCTCCTCTCCTCCTCCCCTCCTCCTCCCCTCCTTCCCTCCTCCTCCCCTTCTTCCCTCCTCTCCTCCTCCCCTCCTCTCCTCCTCCCCTCCTCCTCCCCTCCTTCCCTCCTCTCCTTCTTCCCTCCTCCTTCCCTCCTCTCCTCCTTCCCTCCTCCTTCCCTCCTCTCCTCCGCCCCTCCTCCTCCCCTCCTCCTTCCCTCCTTCTCTCCTCGCCTCCTCCTTCCCTCCTCCTTCCCTCCTCTTCTCCTCCTTCCCTCCTCCTTCCCTCCTCTCCTCCTCCCCTCCTCCATCCCTCCTCCTCCTCCCCTCCTTCCCTCCTCCTCCTCCCCTCCTTCCCTCCTCCTTCCCTCCTCTCCTCCTCCCCTCCTCCTCTCCTCCTTCCCTCCTCCTCCTCCTCCCTCCTCCTCCCCTCCTTCCCTCCTCTCCTCCTTCCCTCCTCCTTCCCTCCTCCTCCTCCCCTCCTCCTTCCCTCCTCCTCCCCTCCTCCTCTCCTCCTTCCCGCCTCTCCTCCGCCCCTCCTCCATCCCTCCTCCTCCCCTCCTTCCCTCCTCTCCTCCTCCCCTCCTTCCCTCCTCCTCTCCTCCTCCGCTCCACCTTCCCTCCTTCCCTCCTCTCCTCCTTCCCTCCTCTCCTCCTTCCCTCCTTCTTCCCTCCTTCCCTCCTTCCCTCCTCTCCTCCTCCTTCCCTCCTCTCCTCCGCCCGTCCTCCATCGCTCTTCCTCCCCTCCTTCCCTCCTCTCCTCCTCTCCTCCTTCCCTCCTCCTTCCCTCCTCCTCCCCTCCTTCCCTCCTCTCCTCCTTCCCTCCTCCTCCCCTCCTCCTTCCCTCCTCCTCCCCTCCTCCTTCCCTCCTCTCCTCCTCCTTCCCTCCTCTCCTCCTCCTTCCCTCCTCTCCTCCTCCTTCCCTCCTCTCCTCCTTCCCTCCTCCTCCTCCCCTCCTTCCCTCCTCCTTCCCTCCTCTCCTCCTCCTTCCCTCCTCTCCTCCTCCCCTCCTCCTCTCCTCCCCTCCTTCCCTCCTCCCCTCCTCCTCCTCCCCTCCTTCTTCCCTCCTCCTCCCCTCCTCCTTCCCTCCTCCTCCTCCCTCTCCTCCTCTCCTCCTCCTCCCCTCCTCCTTCCCTCCTCTCCTCCTTCCCTCTCCTCCTTCCCTCCTCCTTCCCTCCTCTCCTCCTCCCCTCCTCCATCCCTCCTCCTCCTCCCCTCCTTCCCTCCTCCTTCCCTCCTCCCCTCCTCCTTCCCTCCTCTCCTCCGCCCCTCCTCCATCGCTCCTCCTCCCCTCCTTCCCTCCTCTCCTCCTTCCCTCCTCCTCCCCTCCTCCTTCCCTCCTCTCCTCCTCCTTCCCTCCTCCTTTCCTCCTCTCCTCCTTCTCTCCTCTCCTCCTCCCCTCCTTCCCTCCTCCCCTCCTTCCCTCCTCTCCTCCTTCCCTCCTCCCCTCCTCCTTCCCTCCTCCTCCTCCCCTCCTCCTTCCCTCCTCTCCTCCGCCCCTCCTCCATCGCTCCTCCTCCCCTCCTTCCCTCCTCTCCTCCTTCCCTCCTCCTCCCCTCCTCCTTCCCTCCTCTCCTCCTCCTTCCCTCCTCCTTTCCTCCTCTCCTCCTTCCCTCCTTCCCTCCTCCCCTCCTTCCCTCCTCTCCTCCTTCCCTCCTCCCCTCCTCCTTCCCTCCTCCTCCTCCCCTCCTTCTTCCCTCCTCCTCCCCTCCTCCGCTCCACCTTCCCTCCTCCTCCTCCCCTCCTCCTTCCCTCCTCTCCTCTCCCAGCTCTGTCCTAGTGGCAGCGCCGGCACTCTGGCACTGGGACAGGGGAGGGCGCTCCACTTATACTGCCTCAGAGCATTGTGATGCTGCGTTGGTGGGTGCTGGCACTATGACATGGCGGTGACAGGGCCCCCGCGGCCCTGCCCACTGCAGCCCTGCTGCTGCCGTCCCTTCTCCCAGCATCCCTTGGAGAAAGGCCTTTGGGCTGCTGGCCCTGACGCAGTGCCTGTGCCCAGGAGGCCCAGGCAATGTCCCTGCCCACCATGGCCACATACTGGGCACCGCTGCGTGGTGTCCCTCTAAATAAACCTGTATGTTCAGACCGTATCCATAAAGGCTTTTATACCGCATACAGTCATTTGACTGTGGCCATCCCAAAGGGGAAAGAAAGGGGTTTGGGTTGCCTCTGCACGAAATTTGCAGAAAGCAAAGAGACAGCAA